>NC_064633.1:216990498-219390498 GCF_023864275.1 Schistocerca cancellata | reverse complement strand
ATCATGTTGGAAGTACATCGCCATTCAGTCATACAGTGAAACATCTTGTAGTAACATTACGTAGGAAATCAGCATACATTGCACCATTTAGATTGCCATCGATAAAATGGAGGCCAATTATCCTTCCTCCCATAATGCCGCACCATACATTAACCCTCCAAGGTCGCTGATGTTCCACTTGTCGCAGTCATCGTGGATTTTCCGTTACGTAATAGTGCATATTATGCCGGTTTACGATACGGCTGTTGGTGAATGACGCTTCGTCGCTAAGTAAAACGCGTGCAAAAAGTCTGTCATCGTCCCGTAATTTCTCTTGTGCCCAGTGGCAGAACTGTACACGACGTTCAAAGTCGTCGCCATGCAATTCCTGGTGCATAGAAATATGGTACGGGTGCAATCAATATTGATGTAGCATTCTCAACACCGACGTTTTTGAGATTCCTGATTCTCGCGCAATTCGTCTGCTACTGATGTGCGGATTAGCCGCGACAGCAGCTAAAACACCTACTTGGGCATCATCATTTGTTGCAGGTCGTGGTTGACGTTTCACATGTGGCTGAACACTTACTGTTTCCTTAAATAACGTAACTATCCGGCGAACGGTCTGGACACTTGAATGATGTCGTCCAGGATACCGAGCAGCATACATAGCGCACGCCCATTGGGCATTTTGATCACAATAGCCGTACATCAACACGATATCGACCTTTTCCGCAATTGGTAAACGGTCCTTTTTAACACGGGTAATGCATCCCGAAGCAAATACCGTCCGCACTGCGGAATGTTACGTGATACCACGTACTTATTCGTTTGTGACTATTACAGCGCCATCTATCAGAAAGTGAAAAGAGTGGTCCGACTAAAACATTCATATTTTTTTACGTACTACACGAATATTTAATAAAAAATGAGGGTTCCTATTTTAAAAAAACGCAGTTGATATCCGTTTGACCTATGGCAGCGCCATCTAGCGGGCCAACCATAGCACCATCTGGTTTCCTCCTTCAAGTTAGACGAGTTTCGTTCTTTGTAGTTTTCTCGTTTGACGCTTCTTTTGTGAGATATTTGGCCCGGTCACGATCAGTGGACTACCCTGTGTATGAGTTTGTGACACATAGTTCAGGTAATGTGACGTCATAAACATTGACCTGCGTGAAAATAAAACTGTAGGGTGGAATTCACAAGAGATACAAATGGACTGTGTGTACAAATATGTGTGAAATATGTTAATTATATGTGAAATATACGTGACAGGTTCGTATACAGATCAAGGCGAGGATAATAAACTTTTCCTAAATCCATGACTAGATTTCAACCAAACTTAGTACACATATAAGTTACGATCTGAAAAGAAATACTGCTGTTATAAGAACCAGCAACTTCCTGTTGGGGTGGGTACGAGAATGTAGAGAGAGAAGCGGGTGGAGAAGATGGAAAGACAAAGTGGGGAGAGGGAGATGTGTGCACAGATAAAGCGGAAAAGGGGAAGGACAGTGAGAGAGGAGGGAAAAAGGGCAGAGAAAGGAAAGGAAATTAATAGAGAGAGGAGGAGGAGGAGATGAACAGAGAAAGGAAAGAAGAGAAGATTGACAGGGAGAAGAGTAAGAGAAAATGGACAGAAAAAAGAAAAAGAAGGAGATGCACAAACAGAGGGAAGAGTAGAAAATGGACTTAGAGGGGGGAAGGACATGGGCAGAGGGGGAAGGAGCAGATGGATAGAGGGGGGGGGGGGAGAGAGGAGCAGGAAGATGGCGAGGAGGAGGAGGAGTACATGGGAGAGGGAGTGAAAAGGAGGAGATGAATGGAGAAATGAGGAGGAGATGGACAAAGAGAATGGGGAGGAGCAAATGGACCTAGAGGTCAAAAGGAAGAGATGGACAGAGGAAGAAGGAGCAGCTGGACGAGGGTGGAGGAGCAGATGGACAGAGAGCAGGGTAGGATGAAGTGGACAGATAGTGGATGGTGGACAGAGAGAGGGAGGGGGTGGAGGAGGTCGAGAGAGAGGGGAGACGAGGAGATGGTTCCAATGGCTCTGAGCACTATGGGACTTAACTTTTCTGAGGTGATCAGTCCCCTAGAACTCAGAACTACTTAAATCTAAGGACATCACACACATCCATTCCCAAGGCAGGATTCGAACCTGCGACCGTAGCAGCAGCGAGGTTCCGGACTGAAGCGTCTAGAACCGCTCGGCCACCCCGGCCGGCCTAGGAGGAGATGGACAGAAAGTGGAGGAAGGAGTATATGGACTAATAGAAGTACGGAGTAGATATGTACCTGGGCGATGCCAGGTATTCAGCTGGTAGAGATGATAAAGGAAATTCGCTGGTTTTCAATTCGAGTGTTCAGACACCAGCATTATCCAGTTGAGTTGTTGTCAACTGTATTGGGGACTCAAACTGGATCTGTCCATAAGAAAGTTGCCACTTGCTGTGAGTTACGTTTTCTAGTAAATCTGTGAAGAGTGCTGGTGTTACAACTATGAAGCAGATAGCGTATGCGTGAACAGTAAAAGATGTCGTCTCGCTTGTGTACCACGTGCGTGCATTCAGACAGTGCCGAGGCGGCAGGTTGCGGGTTCCGGCGCTGACCTCGCGCTAACGAGCGAGACGCCGGCCTGCCGCTTCCTGGGCCGCTCGCAACACGTGTGTGCGGCCGCCAGCTGCGCCGCGCCGCCGCCACTTCCTCTCCGGGAACCGGGAAACGCGCCAAAGGGTTACGCGGGTCACCGCGGCTTCCTGTCGCGTCGCGTCCCCAGCTGCGCCGAGATTCAGCACGGGATCCGTGTGCGCGTGCAGCTCTGCCTCGCGAAACCGGCGCAGAAGTATCCCGCGTTTTAATTTAGCCTAGGAAGAGCTGTGTGTGGCTGATGGTGGGAGGGGGGCGAGGGACAGATCTGTGACTATCTCGAGTACTTGACACGGTATAGGCGTTCATAGCGCGAAAAAATAACTCTCGATTTTTGACAGTTGTGCGCAGTACGAGTGGAAGGAAACGTCAGCACCAGCCAGAGGTCGCATGCCAAGTTTATTGACAAAGATTAGCAAACTCACTATCAAGTGCTATGCGTACAGGTATTAGTTTATGAAGATACTGCCGCTCTTAGCTGACTTTGACTTCGATGCATTGCCTTTGCACGATCACGTCACCTCTTCCTCGAATTTGAGCTGCTTCAGCACGTACTACACTCACACCTAGTGAAGGTGGTCGTTAAGGAGCACCTTTCAAGCATTCAAGGTAAATTGGATGAGAAAATTTTAGCTGACAGTTTAACAGCATGGCTGTTCTCATGACAGATTTAGACAGATGGATCTAAACAAGAAAACGGAGCCGGAAGTGCATTCGTAGTCACTGTTAAAATACTACAATGTCGAAACCTCCAAAAATTATTAGTATTACCTGAGCACCTGTCGTTGCTCTGGTATGTATTTATTCCAGTCTTCTATTATTCCATATCCTCCTTCCGCCTCTCTCTGTCCATCTCGTCCTTCACCCCCTCTCTGTCCATCTCCTCCACCCCTTCTCTCTGCCTACCTCCTCCGCAGCCACTTTCTAACTATCTCCTCCTGCCCCTCCCTCTGCCCACCATCTCCTCCCCCCTCTAATTCCATCTCCTCCTCCCCCTCTCTTTGTCCATCTCACCTTCCCACTCTCTCTCCATCTTCTCCTCCCTGTCCATCTCCTCCTTTCTGTGTCCATCTTCTCCTCGTTCCTTTCTGCAACCATCTCCTCTCCCCTCTCTCTGTTCATTTTCCTCCTCTCAGGCGATCTGCTCCTTCCCCTATCTATGCCCATCTCTTCCTTCCCCCTCGCTGTCTCTCCATCTCCTGCTACCCCATTTATTTCTCCATATTATCACGTTCACGTCAAAAGGAGGCTGGTGGTTTTTACCCCCACAGCTCTTCTTCCCGAACTAATATGTGTACCAAATTTGGTTGAAATCTGTCCAGGGGCTTAGGAGCAACTTTGTACCCGCAGCTTTGCCTGCGTACGCCTACGCACATTTCGGATATATTTAACATATTATATTTAACATATTATATTTAACATCTTTTACACGTATTTGTACACATATTTTATCTGTAACTCTAGCGAATTTCGCCATGCAGTTTCATTTTAAGCTGCTTAATGTTTATGACGTTGTATCTCTTGAACTAGGTGCTGAACAATAATATAATTTGGCAGGTACATCCAATAGTACATATATGTGGCTACTGTCTGTGAAATGTGTTGCGAATAGAGTTAGAACAGAGGACGAAAACTTTTTGTGCTATAAACCAACCTCATGCGGACACCTCCGTAGAGACAACTTATACTCATTAAATAACTCTGCTTCTTTGAGGCTAAAAAGACTCTTGTTCAACGTAGGCTACTATTTGCTCTGTCAATGAGCAGACATATATCTTTGTATTGCACTCTACTGTAATGCGCTCATCTTGGTTATCCGTCTATCGTAACTTAGTTTATAGTCCGATATTTCCAGGAGAGACTGACCTGGTGATACTATATCGTTCTTATCTTCCTTCTTTTTCCTATCTTTACTGTTCGCAGCAGCGTAGATACACAAATGTTAAATGCAGTGGCTGTTTAGTGAACCACTCTTGAAATATTTAAAATTGGACCTTCACAATTAGATTCCAGTCCAAAATAGTCGTGCGAAGAGTACATTTCTCAGCGAGCTCTTTTATGGAAATCTTCGCTTGAGACATATCATACTCAGTGATACAGACACACTAATCTGGCAGTAACATCTGACGAACAATGAACGCTTCAACACTAGGGAGATAAATAATTTCAAACGAAGGGAGACAAAAGCTGAAGCAATGCAGACTCGCATATAGAAGCCACTGTTTACATTATTTTTCATTATAAACTGACGGATAAAATCGCAACACCAAGAAGTAAGTAATGTAGAATAATGAAGTTTCAGGAAAATACACTACTGGAAATTGAAATAAGAACACCGTGAATTCATTGTCCCAGGAAGGGGAAACTTTATTGACACATTCCTGGGGTCGGATACATCACATGATCACACTGACAGAACGACAGGCACATAGACACAGGCAACAGAGCATGCACAATGTCGGCACTAGTACAGTGTATATCCACCTTTCGCAGCAATGCAGGCTGCTATTCTCCCATGGAGACGATCGTAGAGATGCTGGATGTAGTCCTGTGGAACGGCTTGCCATGCCATTTCCACCTGGCGCCTCAGTTGGACCAGCGTTCGTGCTGGACGTGCAGACCGCGTTAGACGACGCTTCATCCAGTCCCAAACATGCTCAATGGGGGACAGATCCGGAGATCTTGCTGGCCAGGGTAGTTGACTTACACCTTCTAGAGCACGTTGGGTGGCACGGGATACATGCGGACGTGCATTGTCCTGTTGGAACAGCAAGTTCCCTTGCCGGTCTAGGAATGGTAGAACGATGGGTTCGATGACGGTTTGGATGTACCGTGCACTATTCAGTGTTCCCTCGACGATCACCAGTGGTGTACGGCCAGTGTAGGAGATCGCTCCCCACACCATAAAGCCGGGTGTTGGCCCTGTGTGCCTCGGTCGTATGCAATCCTGATTGTGGCGCTCACCTGCACGGCGCCAAACACGCATACGACCATCATTGGCACCAAGGCGGAAGCGACTCTCATCGCTGAAGACGACACGTCTCCATTCGTCCCGCCATTCACGCCTGTCGCGACACCACTGGAGGCGGGCTGCACGATGTTGGGGTGTGAGCGGAAGACGGCCTAACGGTGTGCGGGACCGTAGCCCAGCTTCATGGAGACGGTTGCGAATGGTCCTCGCCGATACCCCAGGAGCAACAGTGTCCCTAATTTGCTGGGAAGTGGCGGTGCGGTCCCCTACGGCACTGCGTAGGATCCTACGGTCTTGGCGTGCATCCGTGCGTCGCTGCGGTCCGGTCCCAGGTCGACGGGCACGTGCACCTTCCGCCGACCACTGGCGACAACATCGATGTACTGTGGAGACCTCACGCCCCACGTGTTGAGCAATTCGGCGGTACGTCCACCCGGCCTCCCGCATGCCCACTATACGCCCTGGCTCAAAGTCCGTCAACTGCACATACGGTTCACGTCCACGCTGTCGCGGCATGCTACCAGTGTTAAAGACTGCGATGGAGCTCCGTATGCCACGGCAAACTGGCTGACACTGACGGCGGCGGTGCACAAATGCTGCGCAGCTAGCGCCATTCGACGGCCAACACCGCGGTTCCTGGTGTGTCCGCTGTGCCGTGCGTGTGATCATTGCTTGTACAGCCCTCTCGCAGTGTCCGGAGCAAGTATGGTGGGTCTGACACACCGGTGTCAATGTGTTCTTTTTTCCATTTCCAGGAGTGTATTAATTGACATAAGAGGTAATAAATAAATTACAGTTACTGCCTGATGGTGTGTTTTTAATATTATACTACGAACGCTGCCGCACACTGTATATCGTGTTTGGCAAATTGACGCTATTCAAAACTGGAGCCAAGGTAACTGTGGGGCACCACGGACCATAGCTGACAGGGACGAATGGCGATTGCAGAGATGTGTAAGGGCGAATAGAGGTGCAACTGAGCAACTGACTGCCCAGATGAACCAAGGGGTTACTAGCAGTGTCTCCTCAAGGACCGTTCAGCGATAGTTGCTGCGTATCGTCCTCTGCAGCAGGCGCCTGGTGGATGCTCCCATGCTAACTGCTGTACATCGGCGATGAAAGCTGGAATTTGCACGCCAATACCGCAAGTGGACGCCCACTGACTGGCGACAGGTGGTCTTTTCAGATGATTGACATCTTTAGCTCCAACCGACAGACGGCTGTTGGCATATACGGCGTGAAACGTCTGGAAACAAAACACCCTGCAAAAATCGTTGGAAGTGGCAACGACGCTCAGATTGATGCTGAGTTCCTTCACTTCAGGGAGCATGTTGTTGTTGTTGTGGTCTTCAGTCCTGAAATTGGTTTGATGCAGCTCTCCATGCTACTCTATCCTGTGCAAGCTTCTTCATCTCCCAGTAGCTACTGCAACGTACATCCTTCTCAATCTGCTTAGTGTATTCATCTCTTGGTCTTCCTCTACGATTTTTACACTCCACGATCCCTTCATGCCTCAGAACATGTCCTACCAACCGATCCCTTCTTCTAGTCAAGTTGTGCCGCAAACTCCTCTTCTCCCCAATTCTGTTCAATACCTCCTCATAGTTATGTGATCTACCCATCTAATCTTCAGCATTCTTCTGTAGCACCACATTTCGAAAGCTTCTATTCTCTTCTTGTCCAAACCATTTATCGTCCACGTTTCACTTCCATACATGGCTACACTCCATACAAATACTTTCAGAAACGACTTCCTGACACTAAAATCTATAGTCGATATCAACAAATTTCTCTTCTTCAGAAACGCTTTCCTTGCCATTGCCAGTCTACATTTTATATCCTCTCTACTTCGACCATCATCAGTTATTTTGCTCCCCAAATAGAAAAACTCTTTTACTACATTAAGTGTCTCAATTCCTAATCTAATTGCCTCAGCATCACCCGACTTAATTCGACTACATTCCATTATCCTCGTTTTGTTTTTGTTGGTGTTCATCTTATATCCTCCTTTCAAGACACTGTCCATTCCGTTCAACCGCTCTTCCAAGTCCTTTGCTGTCACTGACAGAATTACAATGTCATCGGCGAACCTCAAAGTTTTTATTTCTTCTCCATGGATTGTAATACGTACTCCGAATTTTTCTTTTGATTCCTTTACTGCTGGCTCAATATACAGGTTGAATAACATCGGGGTAGGCTACAACCCTGTCTCACTCCCTTCCCAATCACTGCTTCCCTTTCATGCCCCTCGACTCTTATAACGGCCATCTGGTTTCTGTACAGATTGTAAATAGCCTTTCACTCCCTGTATTTTACCCCTGCCACCTTTAGAATTTGAAAGAGAGTATTCCAGTCAACATTGTCAAAAGCTTTCTCTAAGTCTACAAATGCTAGAAACGTAGGTTTTCCTTTTCTAAATCTAGCTTCTAAGATAAGTCGTAAGGTCAGTGTTGCCTCACGTGTTCCAATATTTCTACGGAATGCAAACTGAACTTCCCCGACGACGGCTTCTAACAGTTTTTTCATTCGTCTTTAAAGAATTCGCGTTATTATTTTGCAGCTGTGACTTATTAAACTGGAATTGGAATTATTATATTCTTCTTGAAGTCTGAGAGTGTTTCGCCTGTCTCAAACATCTTGCTCACCAGATGGTAGAGTTTTGTCAGGACTGGCTCTCCCAAGGCTGTCAGTAGTTATAATGGAATGTTGTCTATTCCCAGGGCCTTGTTTCGACTCAGGTCTTTCAGTGCTCTGTCACTCTCTTCATACAGTATCATATCTCCCATTTCATCTTCATCTACATCCTCTTCCATTTCCATAATATTGTCCTCAAGTACATCGCTCTTGTATAGACCCTTTATATACTCCTTCCACTTATCTGCTTTCCCTTCTTCCCTTAGAACTGGGTTTCCATCTGAGCCCTTGATATTCATACAAGTGGTTCTCTTTCCTCCAAAGGTCTGTTTAACTTTCCTGTAGGCAGTATCTGTTTAATCCCTAGTGAGATAAGCCTCTACATCCTTACATTTGTCCTCTAGCCATCCCTGCTTAGCCATTTTGCATTTCCTGTCGATGTCATTTTTGAAACGTTTGTATTCCTTTTTGCCTGCTTCATTTACTGCATTTTTATATTTTCTCCTTTCATCAATTAAATTCAATATTTCTTCTGTTACCCAAGGATTTCTACTAGCCCTCGTCTTTTTACGTACTTGATCCTCTGCTGCCTTCACTTCTTCATCCCTCAAAGCTACCCATTCTTCTTCTATTGTACTTCTTTCCCCTATTCCTGTCAACTGTTCCCTTATGCTCTCCCTGAAACTCTGGACAACCTCTGATTTAGTCAGTTTATCTAGGTCCCACCTCCTTAAATTCCCACCTTTTAGCAGTTTCTTCAGTTTTAATCTACAGTTCATAACCAAAGGATTGTGGTAAGAGTCCACATCTGCTCCTGGAAATGTCTTACAATTTAAAATCTGATTCCTAAATCTCTGTCTTACCATTATATATTCTGTCTGATACCTTCTAGTGTCTCCAGGCTTCTTCCATGTATACAACCTTCTTTAATGATTCTTGAACCAAGTGTTAGCTATGATTAAGTTGTGCTCTGTGCAAAACTCTACCAGGTGGCTCCCTCTCTCATTTCTGACCCCCAATCCATATTCAGGTACTACGTTTCCTTCTCTCCTTTTTCCTACTATCGAGTTCCAGTCACCCATGACTATTAAATTTTCGTCACCCTTGACTATCTGAATAATTTCTTTTATCTCAAAGCCGGCCAGAGTTGCCGAGCGGTTCTAGGCGCTACAGTCTGGAGCCGCGCGACCGCTACGTTCGCAGGTTCGAATCCTGCCTTGGGCATGGATGTGTGTGATGTCGTTGGGGACTGATGCCCTCAGAAGTTAAGTTCTATTGTGCTCAGAGCCATTTGAACCATTTTTTTTATCTCATCACACATTTCATAAATTTCTTCATCATCTGCAGAGCTAGCTGGCATATAAACTTGTACTACTGTAGTAGGCGTGGGCCTCGTGTCTATCTTGGCCACAATAATGCGTTCACTATGCTGTTTGTAGTAGCTTACCGCACTCCTATTTTTTTCTATTCATTATTATACCTATTCCTGCATTACCCCTATTTGATTTTGTATTTATAAGCCTGCACTCACCCGACCAAAAGTCTTGTTCCTTCTGCCACCGAACTTCACTAATTCCCACTATATCTAACTGTAACCCATGCATTTCCATTTTCAAATTTTCTAACCTGTCTGCCCGATTAAGGGATCTGACATTCCACGCTCCGATCCGTAGAACGCCAGTTTTCTTTCTCCTGATAACGACGTCCTCTTGAGTATTCCCCGCCCGGACATCCGAATGGAGGACTATTTTACCTCCGGAATATTTTACCCAAGAGGACGCCATCATCATTTAACCATACAGTAAAGCTGCATGCCCTCTGGGAAAATTACGACTGTAGTTTCCCCTTGATTTCAGGCGTTCGCAGTACCAGCACAGCAAGGCCGTTTTGGTTAATGTTTCAGGGCCAGATCAGTCAATCATCCAGACTGTTGCCCCTGCAACTACCGAAAAGGCTGCTGCCCCTCCTCAGGAACCACACGTTTGTCTGGCCTCTCAACAGACCCGCCCTACGTTGTGAGGCACGCAAACCTCCCCAGCAATGGCAAGGTCCATGGTTCATGGGAACATGTGACACCGAAAAAAAAGGAAAAAAAGAGGGAGACGAGGTTATCGAGTAACGGACCAGATTTGCAACTGAATTCAAGACTTCCTTACAGGTACAACTCAACTCGTCGCTTTTAACGGAACAAAACTGACAGATGCTGAGTACCTCAAGGAAGTTATTGCTACTGTTTACAATGTATATAAATGATGTAGTACAAAGCGTCGGTAGCTCTTTAAGAGTGTTCGCAGATGATACGGCTGTCTGTAATTATGTAGTAACGCCAGAGGACAATATCAATTTACAGAAAATGATATGTACCGTAAAATATCTAGGAGCAAATATCCATGGCGACCTTAAGTAGAGTGACCACACGAAACAAATAGTAGGGGAAGGAAGTTTCTGGCAGATTAAAACTGTGTGCCCGACCGAGACCCGAACTCGGGACCTTTGCCTTTCGCGGGCAAGTGCTCTACCATCTGAGCTACCGAAGCACGACTCACGCCCGGTACTCACAGCTTTACTTCTGCCAGTATCTCGTCTCCTACCTTCCAAACTTTACAGAAGCTCTCCTGCGAACCTTGCAGAACTAGCATTCCTGAAAGAAAGGATATAGCGGCGACATGGCTTAGCCACAGCCTGGGGGATGTTTCCAGAATGAGACTTTCACTCTGCAGCGGAGTGTGCGCTGATATGAAACTTCCTGGCAGATTAAAACTATGTGCCCGACCGAGACCCGAGTTTGGAAGGTGGGAGACGAGATACTGGCAGAAGTAAAGCTGTGAGTACCGGGCGTGAGTCGTGCTTCGGTAGCTCAGATGGTAGAGCACTTGCCCGCGAAAGGCAAAGGTCCCGAGTTCGGGTCTCGGTCGGGCACACAGTTTTAATCTGCCAGGAAGTTTCATATCAGCGCACACTTTGCTGCAGAGTGAAAGTCTCATTCTAGTAGGGGAAGGAGATTCCAGACTCAGATTCATAGGAAGAATCGTAAAGAAATGTAGCTCACCCACGAAGGAAGTGGGTTATGAGGTGCTTGTTCGACCGGTTCTTGACCGTAGTTATCAATATGGTATCCTTACTTGGTACGACTGATAGAAGGGATAGAAATGATGTGACGATGACCCGCGCGTTTCGTTACGGGATCGTTTAGTAGGTGCGAGAGCGTTACAGGGATGCTCAGCGAACTCCACAGGCAGACATTACAAGAGGTGTTATGCATCACACAGAGGTTTACTACTGCAGTTTCGAGTGCTCTTTCCTGCAAATGTTGGACATCATATTGCTTGCTCCCTCATAAATACCGCGAAGTGATCTTGATGAGAAAATTCGAGAAATTGGAGCTAAAGCAGACGCTTACCGACAATCGTTCTTTCAACGAGCCTTTCGCTAGTAGAAGAGGGTAGAGGGGATCAGTTAGTGGTATAAGAAGTAACCTCCAGCAGGCGCCGTTAGGTGTCTTACGAAGTATGATGTAGGTGTAGATATGTTCCTATATTTCACCTAATCTTGAATTGATCTTACCCGCGGCTGGCCACTACCAGCTTCTCCGTTCTTTTGTACATAATTCTTGTTAGTACTTCGCAACCACGACTTATTAAGCTGATGGCTCCGTAATATTCGCCCCTATTGGCTCCTGCTGTCTTCGAAATTAAGCTTACTACAAAGTATGACTTTTCTGGCTTTCTTCGTTCCACTTGAAGTCTGACTGTATTTCGCATGTCTGATATAGACGGGTTTCAGAATGACGTTTTAAAAAGTTGAGGACAGGCTCTTTACATAAAAACAAGAAAAAATGTCCAGTAAACAAGAGCTCTTAAAGGCGTACCTTAAGAGTTACGAGCACTTGTTCATCTTCGCTACAGTGAAACCCGTCCCAGTAGGTCTTACGGTATGAGTTTTAGAGCCCTTGTTTAGTGTATTTTTTTCTTGTTTTGGTATGAGGAACCTATCCCTTAATTTTTAAAACGTCATTCTGAAACACCTTGTATTTTGGACCAGGTGGAGTAGTTTGTTTCGTGGTATGGAATATCAATAATTCTCATGGTTGGTTGGTTGGTTCGGGAGACGGAACCAAACAAAGTGGTCATCGGTCCCATCGGAATAGGGAAGGATGGAAAATGAAATCGGCCGTGTCCTTTAAAAGGAACCATCCCGGCATTTGCCTGAAGCGATTTAGGGGAATCACGGAAAACTTAAATCAGGATGACTGGACGCTTGTTTGAACCCGCGTCCTCCCGAAAGCAACTCCTGTGTGTTAACCACTGCGCCACGTAGTTCGGTAATACGAGTAATTCTGAGGGAAAGTTATCTGCTCCAGGTGTCTTAGGTCTTTCAATGTTCTGTCAAATTATTCCTGCAGTATCATACCTCTCATCTCAACTTCTTCCTCTTCTCTTTCCGTATTAGTGTCGTCAAGTTCGCGTGCGACCCGATTCCAAATGTCGATTGCCAACTGACTGAGATAGCTCTGCGTTCACCGACAGCAGCAGTTCCTGTCGAGTTCAAACCGAGTATCGTTGAGAATGCGTTAACACCCGTCTCCAGTCGCTGCCGGTTGCGGTCTTTTTATTGCCGCTCTTCTTACGCTGTGTTACATGGCTGTAATAGAACACCACTCCTTGTAGACACTTTGGGCAGCTTCATTTACGAAGTGGTCATGGACACATCCAAACACAATAGATCCATTCTGTCGCGTCTCCACCTCAACGCAATGTACGCCTCTAATTCCATGTAATCGAGTGACACATAGCAAACACTTCACTGTGTCAGCGGTGGGAGTGTCAGGTGACCAGTTTTGCACCACCTAAAGCACTCCAAAGGGACTAGTGTGCTCTTTTAAAGGCAAGACTAATATTTTACCCGATGAGCTTACATTCAAAGTACAGATATACAATTTTTAAGATCCGCTGAAGGGTGTAATAGCACTGATATTGCAAATGATCATTGTGTATCCAGTACGCAAGATATCCTGGAACACAAACGAGAATAGAGAAAATGAACACCTGCAGAGTGTAAATTCAAAGGACCTGTAACTCGAACCAGAGAACATCAAACAAACCCTAGATAACAATGAGACGGGAAGAAGATGAGTGACTTTAATTTACAATTAATGACACACAATGAGGAATAAAAATCCTGAATGACGAAATTGAACGTGAAACAAGAAACAAAAGAAAAAATCTCTTCAACTGATAATGCATTCCGCTAAAGCAAATGCGTTGGCAAGTCTTATTCATAGTTATCATTTCGACAACTACACAGCAAACATCTTAGTATTTGATAGGTATGATCCGATGTATTTGTTATACAGTTGTCATCTGATGATTTCCAAGCGTTATACTTTATCCAGAAGAGAATTGTTTCAGTGGATTGCTATTGTGATTGGTTCTTTTGCCCAGGGACAACGTTACTTCGTAATATAATCAAAGTGATATAGGCAGGCAAAAACACATCGTTTTAAAACAAAATGTACATCCTGGAAATGTGCATACATATTATAAAAATGGATGTATATATTTCAACCAAACTTGGTACCCGTACTGTACAATCAGGTAACAATGACTGTGAGATAAGAACCTTTCGCCTACCATAGTTCTGGATATATGACATTATAAACAATGAGACGCGTGATAAGCTGCGTGACGTTTAAATTTATTATTTCTGTACTAGTAACTCTATTCGCAATAAATTTCGCGGACAGTATCTACATTTGCCGCTAAATGCACCTACAGAATTGTATCACGGTACCACGCATATTTCAAGAGAGATGACGCCATAAGCACTGAGATGCCTGCATTGTGCATGGTTCAAATGACTCCAAGCATTGTGGGAGTTAACATCTGAGGTCATCAGTCCCCTAGACTTAGAACTACTTAAACCTAACTAACCTAAGGACATCACACACATCCATGCCCGAGGCAGGATTCGAACCTGCGACCGTAACAGCCGCGTGGTTCCGAGCTGAAGCGCCTAGAACCGCTCAACCACAGCGGCCGGCACTGTGCATGATATTTAAATTTATTACTTCTTTGTTACTAACTCTATTCGCAACATATCCCGCAGACAGTATCCACATATGCCGCTGAATGCAGTTGCACAAATGTATCATTTATAGCACGTAGTTCAAGAGATATGATGTCATAAACACTGAGACGATAGAGAAATGCCGGATCATGCATGAAGTTTTAATACGTTTCTTCTTTACTACTGACACTATCCTACTATAGTTGACTCTACTTAAGGAAATCCCCGACACTTGGCAACGCTTTTGACAGATTTTAACCGCGGGCCGCCAACGGCTGTGGTGAAAACAATAGCTGCTTATAGAGTACGAAAAGGCGTTGCCATAGATATGTGAACAAAATCGCATTGCAGACACGCGAAGCAGCTGCGTCCAGCGTACAGAAACTGTCCGGGATCATCCCACTTCGAGACTGCTGCATAATTTTAAACATGTTTTCAAGAAGACATGGAATTGAAAATGTTTCGATATTACGATACAAACAAAGTTTTTTTTCCTTTCTAATAGAAAATCAGCAAAACGAATACCCGGGCAGTGCCGGGTTTAACAGCTAGTATGAAAGTATGAAATAAAAAGTAAATAGTCCATGCAGATGCCTAGTGCTGATAGTACGATGTGAAAACGAAATGTGCTCATTTGTTGTGGGGCAAAAACTAACAGTAGCTAACTGTTCTGCCACCTTTTTTGTGGAATGCAAAATACTGGCGAAATGTGCTATTCTCTATACGCGATGGCACATTAATTGCTATCTACCCAGCTCTCATACGTTATAGACTAAGGCAGAGGGTGGCGATTTTCTCGATCTGCTAAATGATAGTACACAGAAGATAGGTCATATCACGATATGATGAAAAACTCTGAGCAGACGGGTTAACCTATGGTCCACAACCGCATCGTCAGCTTCGTCCTTGTCCGCAGCTCGTGGTCTAGTGGCTAGCATTGCTGCCTGTGGATCACGAGGTCCCGGGTTCGATTCCCGACCAGGTTGGAGATTTTCTCCGCTCGGGGACTGGGTTTCTGTGTTATCATCATCATTCGTGAAAGTGGTAGATTGGACTGTGTAAGATTGGCACTTTGTACGGACGCTGATGACCGCGCAGTTGAGAGCCCCACAAACGAAACATCATCAGCACCGTCATCAGTACAAACTAAGAATCACTCCTCAAACGGAATGCTTTCTGAGAAGATAGGCAGTTGTCATGTTAGGAACAGCAAACACGCTGTGTTCTGGGAATATGGTCCGTTATTGTTCTTGGTACAAACGTCATTCATGTGGCCTAGTAGAGGAAAATCGTAAGCAAGTCAGGGCACAACGTCGATATCGACCGAGTATCCGAATATGGTGATGGAAATATGCTTTCAGAATCAGAGCATGTGACAAATATACCACTCTTCTATTTATATTCTTTACTCGTTTTAATGGTCATTGAGTCAATAGGTGAATTATTCAGTGTTTTCAGTTTTAAATCGCATTTGTGGTATGCACCTACGGCATTTTAATTGACATTTTGCTCCAGCGGTAAAGCTCTAACTCTAAACATTTTACTGATGGATGTTACATACATGTAATTCCTTTTTTTTTCTTCCTATTCTTGTTGAGCCATTATGCTTCCTCTGCTGAATCAAGGCTTCACCCATATTCTTCCACTTTAAGAGGTACTGTGCCATGACGTATCACCGTTTTATTGCAGCCTTCTTGAAGTAACAGAGTCACTTCTGGTGCCCACAACAAGAAAAATCTTGTTATTTCATCTGGTGAGGTCTTTCATTGCTATGCGGCCACCTCCTTGCCATTTTGGCTTGGTAACTCTCCATCGAGGATCACATACGTAATTATAAGGGAGTTATCAACAGCCAACGCACGGCCGACTACTTCAGCAGCACCTACAACGTGGTGATTACGGTGATTACACTACTTCTCATACCATGCCATAGTGAAACTGCAAAATATCTTTCTTCACAGAAATGCCGCAGGTTACGCTACGCCATAAAATCTTCTCACCATGACGAGGGCCACTGTGCAGAACCTTATTTTTACTTACTAGTCAACTGGTATCTAAATGCTGTCGATTTATAAACTCGTTTCTTAATGATACAGTACACTCTATATTGCTGGTTCTGTAAGTTGATTTTTTTTTCGCGTCCTGTCGTAAGTAATGCTGGCTGAATTACGTTCTGAGATTTCGACGGTAAGTCAATAAGGAAGGATAATTTTCGAAGATGTCCAGCATCCTTGATTTGCACACAGTACGCTAAATCTTTGCACTAGGGCGCCTCTTACTGTGGTTACGTGCAAAAACACGATTTTCTCTCGTTGGGTTGTCACACAGCCTTGTGTTAGGCTGTCGTTCTCCTTTCATTATGAAACGTTCAGTTTAATGTCTCAAATACTAAACCCATAGGGTACGCGATGTTACTCGTGTTCTTATAAGATTACACGGTTTTTATGTGGTCCCGCTTTGATAAATTTATATTTTAGGCCCCCTTTCGGTTACAGCTGTGGTTTACAACTATACTTTATGCAGTTCTGGTGCATTCAAAAATGGTTCAAATGGCTCTGAGCACTATGGGACTCAACTGCTGTGGTCATAAGTCCCCTAGAACTTACAACTACTTAAACCTAACTAACCTAAGGACAGCACACAACACCCAGCCATCACGAGGCAGAGAAAATCCCTGACCCCGCCGGGAATCGAACCCGGGAACCCGGGCGTGGGAAGCGAGAACGCTACCGCACGACCACGAGATGCGGGCGGTGCATTCATAAAGCGGAAGAATTGTAAGTACTGTCATCTCTCGCTCCTTTATGTCCATTGATCGCTAAGTATAATTTTATCATGTAAACTCTGTTTTCCTGTCGTGCTAGTGTGTACAGAGTAGAGTGACGACGATCCAGGATCGAAACAGGGCATTGAATAAAAATATGTTTTCAGACAACAACTGTCTGTAACCTGCCCTCCTCTTTTGATGACCTCATTCCTAATTGAGCACTTGCCTTTTCAGTGTCATTGATTTAGGCATTACGTTGATACTGGGTGGACGCAGTTAGTGTACACACTCTGTTTCAGATTAATTAGAACTTTATTGTTGGTCAGGGTGAAGGAAAGTTTCCTGAAAGTTGCCCAACTGACGCCTCATCTTCGAGGAGTTACTACCATTTGGTTTACTTTCTGTAACTCAATTTTATGACAGATTGATTCACCGTTGACAGATTGATTCACCGTTGAGTTCAATGGCTTCATAGTTTGTTTCAACCGGTTGGATGTTTGAACTCAGAATTTTAGTTCCCACATATTCATATCCAAACTAACTATTGGAGAGACAACTTTCACTTTTTAGATCATACTTGTTAGTTCTGTCATGTCTTCACTTATGACTGAGATGTTGACGGCATATCCCAGTTGGCTCTTAGCCTAGCCATCGAATTTGTAGCAGCTACTGTTCAAGTTCACGTTTTTTAATATATTTTGCACAGCTATGCTAAACAGTGTTATAATACTTTACTAAGATGATATTGTTGTATGTTACTGGCAAAGGTACGATCCTCACATTCGGCTACACTTTTTGACATTTAATTTCTCTCAGCAAAAATTCGAATTTTTAGGACACATCACCATCACCTCTACCAGCGCCATGATTGCGTAACTCTTACCCAATACGTTCGTATGTAAAGAGTTTTATGTTTATATTTCCAAAATTATAAAAGCCTTTATTTTCATTTTCTCTTGCAGTTCTTACGACGTCTGTAAGACCGAAATTGTTCTCTGTAAAGAGAAAACAAAATGCGAGCAAAACTGTGACTCCTATGATTTATTCAGATATCAAGGTTGTGAGCTCTCCGCTTGCTCATTAGCATTATAACATTACTCCTCCCGTTGTGGATTACTGATTGTTTCTTGATTACCATTACGTGTTGAGTTTTGTTATTTGGGCAGAAAAAGAGTTTAACATGGCCGAAATAGAGAAGAAATAAAATGCAGAACATCAACACCAAAAAAACCATTTTCGAAAAAAAGGAGCTTGTTAACATTGTAAATTAACCATCTGTCTCTCTGTATCCATCTGACAAAATGTGAAGTCTATTTGATGCTATTGCCGAAGTTTTTTTTCCATTTACGGAAGCTATTTGCTCAATGTATCGCCAACGCATAATGCAATCCGTATTCATTGAGTTGTTTGAAAGGCATGAGTGGTTTCATATCATGAAATAACTTGTATCATATAGCAAATGCTTTAATCAGACTCAACACTCCCTTGTTCCAACATTCAAACACAACCCTCTTTCTAACTTACATCGGCATCAATGAATTCTCATCTTCACAAAGGAAGAAATATTTTATTTATATATATATATATATATATATATATAAAAATGGCTCTGAGCACTAAGGGACTGAACTTCTGAGGTCATCAGTCCCCTAGAACTTAGAACTACTTAAACCTAACTAACCTAAGGAAATCACACACATCCATGCCCGACGCAGGATTCGAACCTGCGACCGTAGCAGTCACGCGGTTCCAGACTGTAGCGCCTAGAACCGCTAGGCCACCCGGGCCGACTTTTATTTATAGTTTATGAAGAAGCTCTCTAATTACTTTTTTTGGAATTAGTACATTTATTTACTTTTCACAAAATTTCTAGTCGGTGTGATAAATGGGAGCTGGCCATAGTTGCAGAAAATTGTAAGTTAATGCGGGTGAATAGGAAGATCAAACCCCTAATGTTCGGTTACCGTATGACTAATGTCATGCTTGACACAGTCAAGTCGTTTAAATATCTGAGCGTAACGATGAACAACGACATGATATAGAACGAGCATATGAGAACTGCGGTAGGGAAGGCGAATGGTCGACTTCGGTTTATTGGGAGAATTTTAGGAAAGAGTGGCTTCTCTATATATACGTGGATAACAGTTCGTCATAGTACATGAAACTTCAGTTTCCAAAAATTTCACTACGTGATCACCCGACTGAAGAGCATGTTCCGCCACGGGTGACGAAATATATAAACGTGGAGATAATTTTAACAGAAAAGAAGAAGCCATGAAACTCAACGATATATAGACAGTGGCGCTACATAATCGATGAGAAGTTTTTATCTTTGACGTACTATGATCGATACTTATATTTTATCCTTGACAAGGGTTATCTCTGCTATGACGTGAAATCCAGACCACGCCCACTTTCCACGGTATTTAGGCCGTACTTCGACGTCCGACTCGTCAGTCGGCAAGACTCAGCACAAGCAGGAGCCCCTCCGAAGATGTCCAACGTAGCTTTGGACGAAACGTCAGGGATAGAAGAGTTCCATAGACCACGGCCATACAACCCGGAAGAATTCTCGGCAGCTGAATAACCTAGAGTGGCGCACATTCTCAGATAGTCACGCTCTGCGAGCATATTGCAGCTAACACAAAACCAAACTGCCACGGACAGAGGCAGAAAGAAAGGAAGACTTTTTTTCAGCAACAAGAGATAGGGAGGGGGACCAGCTTATTTTAAGACGTTTTTTCACTGGTCGGCGCTCAGAGTATTCATTGTTGAGCCAACCAAAATAGTGTGTCAAACGAAAAATGCAGAGATGCGAATCTTCCTTTTGGGAAGCAGACAACAGAATCTCTTCTTCAGCAGGGCTGTGCCAGAAATCTTCTCCGCACATTGTCAGCCGAGCGCCTTCGAGCTGATAAGCAGGTGTCTTAGAAATTTTCCGGCTGATCTGAACTTAGCTGCAAAAACAAGCTGTTGATACGAAACCAGTGATTGATTTCCCAGCCACGTCAGCCTCTATGTGCAAGTTAGCATGATCAGATATAGTCGCTGCAGTGAGATGAACTGCAGGGAAGTCGCCATTTTTACCGAGTTACAGTAATTTCGGGCTTCATTCTGAACACTTACTTGCAGTTTTGTGACCAATTTGCTTGCAACATGGGCCACAGATGCAAAAGCATTTCCTCTTATAGCGCTATCTGCCTTGTAAAACTGACCTTTCGACAATCACGGCACGACTTCGAAAGTGTACACTACTGGCCATTAAAATTGCTACACCACGAAGATGACGTGCTACAGACGCGAAATTTAACCTACAGGAAGAAGATGCTGTGATATGCAAATGATTAGCTTTTCAGAGCATTCACACAAGGTTGGCGCCGAAGGCGACACCTACAACGTGCTGACATGAGGAAAGTTTCCAACCAATAACTCATACACAAACACCAGTTGACAGGCGTTGCCTGGTGAAACGTTGCTGTGATGCTTCGTGTAGGGAGGAGAAATGCGTACCATCACGTTTCCGACTTTGATAAAGGTAGGATTGTAGCCTATCGCGCTTGCGGTTTATCGTGTCGCGTTGGTCAAGATCCAATGACTGTTAGCAGAATATGGAATCGGTGGGTTCAGGAGGGTAATACGGAACGCCGTGCTGGATCCCAACGGCCTCGTATCACTAGCAGTCGAGATGACAGGCATGTTATCCGCATGGCTGTAACGGATCGTGCAGCCACATCTCGATCCCTGATTCAATAGATGGGGACGTAGGCAAGACAACAACCATCTGCACGAACAGTTCGACGACGTTTGCAGGAGCATGGCCTATCAGCTCGGAGACCGGGGCTGCGATTACCTTTGACGCTGCATCTCAGACAGGAGCGCCTGCAATGGTGTACTCAACGACGAACCTGGGTGCACGAATGGCAGACCGTTATTTTTTCGGATGAATCCAGGTTCCGTTTACAGTTTCATGACGGTCGCATCCGTGTTTGGTGACATCGCGGTGAACGCACATTGGAAGCGTGTATTCGTCATCGCCGTACTGGCGTATCACACGGCGTGATGGTATGAGGTGCCATTGGTTACACGTCTCGGTCACCTCTTGCTCGCATTGATGGCACTTTGAACAGTGAACGTTACATTTCAGATGTGTTACGACCTGTGGCTCTACCCTTCATTCGATCCTTGCGAAACCCTATATTTCTGCTGGATAATGCACGACCGCATGTTGTAGGTCCTGTACGGGCCTTTCTGGATACAGAAAATGTTCGACTGCTGCCCTGGCCAGTACATTCTCCAGATCTCTCACCAGCTGAAAACGTCTGGTCAATGGTGGCCGAGCAACGCCAATCACTACTTTTGATGAACTGTGGTATCGTGTTGAAGCTGAATGGGCAGCTGTACCTGTACACGCCATCCAAGCTCCGTTTGACTCAAAGCCCAGGCATATCAAGGCCGTTATTATGGCCAGAGGTGGTTGTTCTGCGTACTGGTTTCTCAGGATATATGCACCCAAATTGCGTGAAAATGTAATCACATGTCAGTTCTAGTATAATGTATTTGTCCAATGAATACCCGTTTATCATCTGCATTTCTTCTTGGTGTAGCAATTTTAATGGTCAGTAGTGTAATTGTTTTAAACTGACCCCAGATTCCTTAACCAGACTTGCCAAGGTATTATTTTGGCATTTTCAAAGTTCTTCAGATCAGTTATCTCGCACTTTGATGTAATAGACTGAGTTAATTGTGATTCTAGGTAAATTTTGAAGAAAAAGGATTCCTTGCTTGTATTTTTCCAGGGCAACAATTTAATTATGTCAGATCAACAGGACCACTGTGCATATCTATAGTTAAAATGCACCCCATGTACCCTTCCAACATCTTAAATGAACACTAGGTAACGTACAGTCATGGACAAAACGAGCGAGACCCCAAGCCTTTTTGTTATGCTGATCCGCACAACTTTGAAGTCTGCTACACAGCATAACAGGCAAGGCGACGAAATGCTACCAACATACTATGCACAGGCAGATAGACGATCAAGAAAGTGAGACTACTAGGGTTCCATTCTTACCGATTTAGGTGACGAAATCCTAACAACGAAAATAGCTATGACAGTTACTGAAGATGAGGGCCGCATAAATAATTCCCCCTACTCTTTATTCCAAATGTTCTAGTTGCAGTCGATAAATCAGCATATTACTCGTAGCTACGCTTTCGGTCCAAATCACGTTTACAGGAATGCAAATAAAATCCATTTGCCTATACAGGTGGTACTTCAGATCACAGTATTAATGCCACCACGTTTTAGAAATGCGAGCATTCCCATTGCTAGCTAGCTTAAGAAACACTTCGGCTAATGAACGTTTTCTGTCTGTGACGAGTCTAATGGAGAATTTGAAACATCGTAGAATACGTTTGGCAGCTATGTAGCCGTTTATTTGCCTACTTTTTTCGCTTCTGTCAATAACTGAATTGACTTACGTGTGGCACTGAATGATTTTTAACTCAATTTCGTTATGAATCTTCATGCATTGCTAAATTTGCACACTTTCACGGTAGGTCAGCAACGGTAATCCAGTATGATTGGTCTGGACCGTTTCGTGGCCGAATGTGCATAATATTTTGCTACTTCGTAACGATCTGGGGTACTTTGTCTTACTAAAACAGTTATGTTATCTGGATAAGCTGAAATTCATTTTTATTAGTACGGTTGATACTACTTAGCGTTTCTTCTTCCATTTATGTCTTATATTTGCGTGTTGTGTTCAACACACTAATCAGCTTAATATAGTCATAACCATGATTGAAAACTGACAGCCGGCCGGAGTGGCCGAGCGGTGCTAGGCGCTACAGTCTGGAACCGCGCGACCGCTACGGTCGCAGGTTCGAATCCTGCCTCGGGCATGGATGTTTGTGATGTCCTTAGGTTAGTTAGGTTTAAGTAGTTCTAAGTTCTAGGGACCCGGAGCCATTTGAACCATTTTTTGAAAACTGACAAAGTTTGGATAGTTTTTCAATTTCACGCCTGTCGTAGTATGTTGGTAGCACTTCGTCGCCTTGCCTGTTATGCTGTGTAGCAGACTTTAAAGCTGTGCGGATTACCATAACGAAAAGGCGAGGGGTCTCGCTCGTTTTGTCCACGACTGTACACCATTCACACGGAGCGATAGTAAATAAATTCCTATTAGTTTGATTTAACTCAATTATAGACCACAAGGTGATAGAAAATCGTTGCTGATAGCTTGAAACGAGCGTAGTGTATGGACGTTCACCGCGTCGGGCGTAAGCAATCACCGCGGTTGGAAGAGGCCTCATCAGTAAAGTATACGAACTGTAAGAAGATCAGCACGGCAATCCTGCGCTGGATGATCGTTTTGGCAGAACAAAACTGTGGGGGTAATCTCATTTAGTACCACTGGTTGCGCACAATGTTTACGACAGAAGTGTAATTGCTACTCCACCAACACTTTCCGCACGGCATTGTCCGAAGTGTACATTTTACATTTTGGGGACAATTCGATAGACGCTTACTGATGAATGTTCTTCTATACGATTCCGCACCATCTTCTCGAATTCCACTGTGTGATACAGTTTCTTTTTGTTTTTCTTGGAACTTGGCTCTCTGTGGTTGCAACAACGCAATATCTTACAGTTTTCTGTTCGCTGTGATACGCTTCTTTCAGTTGCTAATCTGCTTACTCTTAACTGAACCTTCCTTATCAGTAGACACAGAGGAGTGGCGGGCTATTGTGACAGGCGCTTTACGTGAGAGTGTCAGTAGAGTGAGGCTGCGGACCAAACCGCCTCGAGTCCAGTGGCGTAACTAAGCTGGGGCAACCGGGGCCCCTGCGGATGAGGTACCTAAGACAAGAGAAAAAATTAAAATGGAAAAGTTAGTAAAATCGATTAGACAACTGAAGTATTTCCCTATATTCAAATAATCATAGTTGATTTTGGAAATCATTCTGACGTAAAAATATGCCAATCATTTAGTCACCAGTAGCTGGCTGAAGATACTGCATTCAGTGCGTCTACATCCTCGTAAACAAAAGCGGACTAACACGCAGAGTTGATCACAGAGGTCTGAAATGGATTAAAGTTATTGGTATTTTCAGTTATTACACTATTTGCACACAATATCGAAAGCTACGAGGGGCGTTCTGAAAGAAAGTTTCGTCATTGTTTCTCAAAGAGAAAGTGGTACATCAGGTGATATGAACAAATGCCATGTGAATCCACGCCGTTGCTATTTCAATGACCGAAGGGGCGTTGACGGAATAGGAACGACGCATGCGCAGAGTGCCGAAGGAGAGAGCAGCAGCAGACAAACGTGCCCGAGGTTGTTCTAGCACACATCGCGATGGCAGACGGACGGTGTCGCCAATGGAGGTGCGTGCTGTTGTCCGCTATGAATGGGTACGTGGGACTAGTGTATCTGTCATCCATGAACGTTTACAGACTATGCATGACCAAAAGGTTATGTCTAGTCAAATGGTTGGTCGCTGGTGTTGCATGTTCAAAGAAGGAAGGCAGAGTGTGGAGGACAAAGGTCGAAGTGGGCGACCCCCCACATCCACGAACAAAAACAATATTGCTAGAGTACTGGACATGGTGTTAGCGGACAAGAGCGTAATGGTGTCAGACGTGGTGTGTGACGTCCACACAGCGTCTTGACCGTGATCAGGCCCATCGCACGGTCCATGATATGTTGGGTTAGTGCAAAGGCCCTATAATGTGGGTGCCGAGAAGCCAGACTCCGGATCACAAGAGTGCAAGAATGAAAATCAGCCTCAATCACTTGCTACGGTACGTGCGAGAGGGAAAAGAGTTCCTGTTCAGAATCATCAGGCAATGAGACATGGGTGCACCGCTTTGCCCCAGAATCCGAGGCCACCTCAATGAAGTGGGAGAACACCAGTTCACCAGTGAGGAAAAAATTCGATTTGTCACCCTCCGCAGGAAAGGTCTGGCCGCAGTGTTCGGGAACATGAAAGGTGTGAGACTCCCAGATTTCCTCCAGTAAGGAACCCTCAATGGGACACGCTACTGCAAGGCTGTCAACAGACTTAGGTTCGCCATTTTACGAAAGAGAGAAGAGCTCTTGAATGAAGGTGTTGTGCTCTTGGACGGCAACGAAGAACCACACACAGCAACGCTCACACAGTATCAGATTCGCCGAAAAGCATGGGAGACTTTGGATCACCCTCCCTACAGTCCCAATCTTGCACCATCGGACGTACACCGGTTCCCTGCACTGAAAGCAGCACTCTCGGGACGTCATTTCCAAACCAACACTGAGATGGAGCAGGTGGTGGGACAATTCCTTGCATCGCAGGGCATCGAGTTTTACCAGAGTGGTTTCTTCAAACTGATTGTACGCTACGATAGATGTCTCAATGTAGGTGGTGACTATTTGGAAAAGTAGTGATAGACGTATACTTCGTGATGCCATGGTGTTTTTGCTTTTGGCAATAAAATTTCCGTGTCAAAAACAATGATGAAACTTACTTTCGTAACGTCGTCGTAAGGTTGGTAGCAACCGGAATTAACTGAATGCCAGTCGGAAATCATACAAAGCTTTCAAGTTCTATCGAGACAACTATTCCCGTCAGCCACTGCTCCAACATTCTTCTCAGAGTTAACGATTGATACTTCTGTCAAATAAGGTGCACACGATGACGTGGGAGCTCATCTACAAATGATACTGCTGCAAATTACTTATCACTGAAATGAAACACAGCAGGAAATAACGACGATCGCTGCCGCAGGGTATATTGTACACATCACTTGATCGTCAAAGTTGGCAGAGAGAATAATCAACGTGTTGGCAGCTCGAATTCCAGCAAACGCTATCTCTTCTTAACTAGGGAGACGGAAAACCAGAAAAAGTAATCGAGCTGTACTGGATTTTTGGACATGAGCTGCACTGGCACAAAGACGGAAGCTGACCCATCTTATTTAATTATACATGAGAAGCCAAACAGTTTCAAATTGCATATCACTCCGTTTGTAAGATATCTGTGATGTAAAAGGCACATTAAACATCTGAGAAAAACACAGCTTAATTTTTGAAATTCATTTACATTCGACACATATTCTTATAAATATGTGTAATTTCTTATGATGTATGTAGAGAAAAATGAGTGTTTGAAGACACCATAGTGGCTCACTAGAATTGTCGAACAATGTCTGTGCAAATGAATACAGAGATCACTTAGCACCGGAAATTCGTAAGAGAATGTATAATTTGTATTTTCCTATTTTCCTGTGATTACAAAAGTTACAAAATTCATACTCATTAAATAAAATTACAAACTGATAATCAGTCTGGATAAGTGGCTTGCAAAATCAGATTACCCTGAATGTAACTGCAGTGTTTAAGTTCTCCATATTCATTAAATATACATGGCAGTGAGAATGTGTTATGAGTACACAAAAAGGTACAATCGATTTAACGCCTGTGTTTCAGGTGCCACGGATTGACAGAACTCTGGTATTTGTTGATGACTTACCTTCTGATTGCTATTTGTCCCGTGTTCTTCCTACGTTTCACAGTTGTCTAAGGATTTTTGAAAATAGAGACGAACACATTCGTGTTATATACTCGCCAGCCGCCTTGTCTCAGACTGTTGCTAAGCAACGGTGTCAGCCACTGCAAAAAATCTCTGTACTGTTGAGAGTTGCGTCAAGTCGCGATGTGTTGTTTGAGAGCAGATCACACAATTCCAGCGATAATAGTAGAGGCGTAATGGGATTGGGACGACCAACGAAGTGCCACCAAAGATAAGGCTCCTGTGGAATGGGAAAAAATAAGTAATTAAAATATTTTCTCTAATTGGAAAATTTAGTAAAATCACAAAAGTCTTTCGCTCTGTTAAAATAATGAAAGATCGTTTTGGAAATCACTGTGACCTAGAAACATGTGAATAATTTACCTACTTTTTCTGCTTTAAGCTGCGAACATCAGTTAACTGAATGTGTAGAACGAAAGGTCCTAGATTTGAGCAAGTGTTCCGATTATCGTCAGTGGAGTATACAATGGTACGCATAAAAGAAGAGCACAACAATTTAAATTTGCTCCTTAAACGTGCTTTAGAGGCTAAGAGGCTAATTTCCAAAGAGCGCTGTATTTCGAATCAGTTGTGAACATGAAGTTTTCCGGTCAAAGCGTGATACAGTGGTAGGATTCAAAAGCTCGTTCCGTGATTACTTCCAAGATAACGCGTAAGACATGAAATCCAACATATTGGACTGGCAGTTTAGAAACAACTATACTCTTATTGTTAGAGACTCACAGCCGTTCTTAAGACTCTGGCCGGCATTATTGGTAAGAGTAAGATCTGTAACGAACGAAATGTAGTAAAAAGTGTTTAAAAAATATCTTTCCCTTGAAACACGTATGTAACATAGCAGCGATGGCGAGGCATTGTAGCATCTGTGACCAGAGAGTATGCGCTTGACCGCGCGAGTGTTGCGAGCGGTTCTCAGTCTGTCGGTCAGTCGTTGCGAGTCTGTAGCTCTGTCTAGTTGAGGGCAGTACTCTGTGAGTACTCGTTGAGAGCAGTTCTGTAGTAGTCGTCATGCAGAGCGGTCGGTCAGTAGTAGCAGCCCAGTGCGGTTGTGTGATGTGGTCTGTCGGCAACACTGGTCAAAATACTGAATGAGGAACAATGTTTTATACTATTCAATATTTGCTGGGCCACTGAGTGCCAATGATGAGTGTATAATGACTTCGTAATGATCTGAATGTCACTCAATGAATTGTTATTACTTCTTAATGATCTGAATAATACTGAATGAGGAACAATGTTTTATACTATTCGATACTTGATGGCCACTGAGTGCCAATAATTAATGTCACTTAATGAATTATGTTATTAATTATGCCATTAATTAGCTCTTGTTTTCAATGTTGATACTTTGTAACTGGAACAGAAAATGATTCTTACTATATTGGAATGACAAATGATTAATTAACTGTAATCAGAAGAAGGCTAATGATTCTTGATTATGCTTTGTAATTGGGAAAGAATGTGATTGTTTAATAATGCTTTGTAATTGGGAGAAGGCTAATGATTATTACTATTGGAATGACAAATAATTAATTAACTATGCCATACTTTGTAACTGGAAAAGAATGCGATTATTTAATAATGCTTTGTAACTAGGAAAAGAAGGTTACTGATTCTATGTTAAACAATTAATGAACATTTTTCTGTAATACTACATACTTGGTACAGAAATGTTCAACACTGGGCTATGAATGCCCCAAATGAAAACTGTAATTGTCAATATTATGTGACTTAATGTCCTTCACCTCATGAGCCAACTACCCTGAATTACTGTAATGTCCATTTGTCCTGTCTATCCTAGTGATCATGGAGCACTACCTTTGGGTTTGCACTACTTCTACGTTGGTGTGTCTTGTAAAAGCGTGGTGTTGACACGACATGCTGTCCACCACCATGAGCGATGAAGACGTTATTATGGTCCCACTGTTTGGTGTACCTAATGTACTGCCAAAATGAGAACATGAAATATTACTACGAGAGTTCAGTGTCTTGGCTACACTGATGGATTCTGATGGGAAAAGAACTTCAAATTGTACTTCTGTGGAAAGATATGGACTTTCAGAACAGCTGTGTGCAATCTAAAGTGCTACAACCATGATGCAATCCTTCCCTTTCCTATCCTAATTCTTGTCACATAGTGAAAATCATTTTTTGCTAACATTATTTATGTTCATGGGTTATACATTTTTTTTTTTTTTTGATTCGCTGAACTCCAGTGCGAGTACACTTATGTCACTTGTCGATATGATTTTTTTGCCATTATGTTTATTTATTGCAAAAATGCCTAAGACATTTGTTCGATTTGTTCTCAAGTACAGTATGTGCACTCTTGTCTTTTATATTGTATATACAATTTTTTAGTATTTTATTTTAATGATATGTTCTGAACTGCAGTGCATGTGCACTTATGTTGTGTGTTAATATGTTTTCTACTGAACTCCAGTGCCTGTGCACTTTTCTCATTTTTCAATATGATTTGTACTATTCTGTATATTCAATACTTCAATGCGTATGCACTTATGTCATTTGTTACTAATTGTATATACATTTCATCATTTACTGATATGTTCTCAACTGCAGTGCATGTGCACTCATGTCACTTGTCAACATAATATTTTGCCAGTCTGTTTATTTGTTCTGAATATGCTAAAGAATTTTTTCAGTGCCTGTGCACTTTGTTATCTGTCAAATAATTTGTATATACATTTTTCTGATTTGCTACTATGTTTTGTACTCACATTTTGTCTTTGTCTGATTCTGTAAGTTGTAGAAGTTTGTTAATTAAAGAAAAATTTTGCCGCGCTTGGCAAGTCCAAATGACTCACCATCGCTGCCAAATTTTTGCCCCCCCAGTGGAGGGTTATGAAACACGTATGTAACATAGCAGCGATGGCGAGGCATTGTAGCATCTGTGACCAGAGAGTATGCGCTTGACCGCGCGAGTGTTGCGAGCGGTTCTCAGTCTGTCGGTCAGTCGTTGCGAGTCTGTAGCTCTGTCTAGTTGAGGGCAGTACTCTGTGAGTACTCGTTGAGAGCAGTTCTGTAGTAGTCGTCATGCAGAGCGGTCGGTCAGTAGTAGCAGCCCAGTGCGGTTGTGTGATGTGGTCTGTCGGCAACACTGGTCAAGATGCTGAATGAGGTATATTGTTAATTAAGGTAATCATCAGATAATGTAAATTTTATTTATTGTAATTAATTTCCAACAAGTGCCCCAATAATAATTTTGTTTTCAAACTAAGCAATTTTAACAAACAATCCTTTTTGAAATAATATCTCCCTTGCATTTCCTTAAAGAAGAGTTTCCCTTAAATTCAAATTTATATTTGCGATGAATTTCCTCCAAGCCGTGCCCAACAATAAGAGCAGAACTTTGACATGCAGTTTCGAATAAGGTAAGAAATTAATTATGATTTTTTGCACAGGGCCAAAGACCGATATTTCGGTTTAATTGAATTATCATTATCACTGAGATTTCATTAGCACTGAATTGTTTTTCATTATTTTTGCGGAAGCTTACACCAGAGTCAGATTGCGAATTTCACATTTTTGTTGCCTTTGTCAGTACATTTCATTGCAGCGAGGTTATTCTTGGGTCCCATTTATTATTATAATTTTTCTTATTTAATTATTTCTGTGGGGACGATATTGCTTCTTGGCTTCACTTCTATATAATATAGTCTCGTAAAATTTTGTGGGGAGGTTATCCTGGCAGGGTCGCCAAGTGTAACCTCCCCACAAAATTTTACGAGACTATATTATATAGAAGTGAAGCCAAGAAGCAATATCGTCCCCACAGAAATAATTAAATAAGAAAAATTATAATAATAAATGGGACCCAAGAATAACCTCGCTGCAATGAAATGTACTGACAAAGGCAACAAAAATGTGAAATTCGCAATCTGACTCTGGTGTAAGCTTCCGCAAAAATAATGAAAAACAATTCAGTGCTAATGAAATCTCAGTGATAATGATAATTCAATTAAACCGAAATATCGGTCTTTGGCCCTGTGCAAAAAATCATAATTAATTTCTTACCTTATTCGAAACTGCATGTCAAAGTTCTGCTCTTATTGTTGGGCACGGCTTGGAGGAAATTCATCGCAAATATAAATTTGAATTTAAGGGAAACTCTTCTTTAAGGAAATGCAAGGGAGATATTATTTCAAAAAGGATTGTTTGTTAAAATTGCTTAGTTTGAAAACAAAATTATTATTGGGGCACTTGTTGGAAATTAATTACAATAAATAAAATTTACATTATCTGATGATTACCTTAATTAACAATATACCTCATTCAGCATCTTGACCAGTGTTGCCGACAGACCACATCACACAACCGCACTGGGCTGCTACTACTGACCGACCGCTCTGCATGACGACTACTACAGAACTGCTCTCAACGAGTACTCACAGAGTACTGCCCTCAACTAGACAGAGCTACAGACTCGCAACGACTGACCGACAGACTGAGAACCGCTCGCAACACTCGCGCGGTCAAGCGCATACTCTCTGGTCACAGATGCTACAATGCCTCGCCATCGCTGCTATGTTACATACGTGTTTCACCCTTCTCAGGTCCAATATGAGTTGAAAGAATTAGCATAATACACCACCTAAGTAAGGCCTTTCAGTCTGAGACTATGAACGTTGCAGCTGCGTATGGCTTCTTAGGCACCACGCTGGCAGGAACAAGGATGGAGGATTAGGGTTTACCGACCCGTCGACGGCGCAGTCACTAGTGACAGAGCGCCAACTCGAGTAGGGGAGGATATGTAGGGCTATCGGCCGTATCCTTTTCAAAGGAACTATCCCCGGATTACTCTCAAGCGATTGGGTGGGGGGCGGGTATCAAGGAGAACATCAGTCTCGACGTGTGGACTGGGACGTAAACCGCACTCCCCGTGAACGCGAGTCCAGTGTCTTACCTCTGCGACATGACACTTGGTTTTTCAGTTGTGTGGCCACAGTGTCCGTAGTTGCTTTATAATTCATGAGGGTATTTTTGATCAGTCGTTGCAACTACAAAAATGCGTGATTTTTTCACCAGACGTGTTTCAGTTTATTGAGGTAAAGCATCATCAGTGGTCTGTAATTAAGTTTATTTACATTTTGATTTGCTTTTTAGATCGAAAAACAGTTAATTAAGAATAGGTTGGTTTGTATTTACGGTGATGTTTCGGCTGCTTTCTCGCTTACATCGGAAAATGCCGTCTGTTAGCACATCGTTGTTTCTCTGTATTAGACACGGATAATTTTAGTATACTTTTTGGATGTTCTGCAGCACCATGCATTTCTTACAACACACTTTCATGCACACCACTGTATTCTGTTTGTTTTCGTACTTCAAGTATGTGTTGATGTTTGTGATTTTTATGGTGTTGCCACGGTAACCTTTCCACTACTTTGTCTTTCATCTACAAATATTCTTTTTTAAATTAGATTATTGTATATGTGTAGTTCTATTTATGTATGTTTCTGTGTATGTATATACTGTGTAAGAGTGGAGAAGGAATAGCGACGGATATTTTTTTTTTTTTTTTTAGGAGAAATCATGATGAGTGTACATAAGTACATAGCAGTATGATGGAGTGTGGGTTAGAGTAGAAGGTGAGGAGCGAGAGGTGAAATGAAACTAATACCATTGTAGACAAGGGAGACAAATTACAAACTAAACAAAAAAAAGGGCAAATAAGCAAGCAAACTAATCAAACCACACTAACTCGTACGACTTGCACTACAACAAAAAATGGCGTACAGTGACCTACCACAACAAATTCACTCATAAAATAGGAAACATATTCAAGCAACAGGGCATAAACATTGCTTACAAAACAAAAATATTACCATACAAAAGCACATCCCGAAACTAAAAGTAAAACTAGATAGTACCAACAATATGGTATGTTGCAGAGATTGTGAGAAGATATACATTGGAATGAATGGCAGGACATTTGACACAAGTTATAAAGAACACATCAGAGCATTCAAATACGGTACAAGTCATTCAACATTTGCGGATCATCTAAAATAAGAACACTCTAGGTCAAGCAATATTGAAAACGATATGAATATGATAAAAACCAGTAACGACAAACAAGTCCTTCCTTTCCAAGAAAATTTCCACACAAAAAAAGCATTAACACAAAATGACCAGATAAATATTGGAAACAAGACTCTATAAAGAATAATTGATGAAATCACATGAAAAAGAAAAGAGCGTTTCCATCCTTCACCCCCTCCCACTCTCCCACAACCGCCCCCCTCCCCCCACTCACGGCAGTTTCATTTCACCTCTCGCTTCTCACCTTCTACTCTAACCCACACTCCATCATACTGCTATGTACTCATGTACACTCATCATGGTTTCTCCTAAAAAAAAAAATCCATCGCTATTCCTTCTCTACTCTTACACAGTATATACATACACAGAAACATACTTAAATAGAACTACACATATACAATAATCTAATTTAAAAAATAATATTTGTAGGTCAAACACAAAGTAGTGGAAAGGTTATGTTGGCAACACTACAAAATACAAACATCAACACATACTTGAAGTACGAAAACAAACAGAATACAGTGGTTTGAATAAAAGTGTGTTGTGAGAAATTCATAGTGCTGCAAAACACCAAAAAGTAGACGAAAATTATCAGTGTCTAACACAGAAAAACAACGATGTGTTAGCAGATGGCATTTCCCGATGTAAGCGAGGAAGGAGCGAAAAATCACCTTAAGTAGAAACCAACTTATTCTTAACGAACTGTTCTTCGATCTAAAAAGCAAATCAAAATGTAAATAAACTTCATTACAGACCACTGATGATGCTTTACCTCAACAAAGCGAAACGCGTCTGGTGAAAAAATCATGCATTTTGTAGTTGCAACGACGGATCAAAAATACCCTCATGAATGACGCTTGGTGTCTGTCCGACAAGACAAGGATGCTGTCTACCACCTACTCTTTTCAGCCTCTACTTGGAAAATTTGATTGAGCAATGCTCATTAGATGACAAAGGAGTAGAAATTGGAGGATGAAGAGTAGGATGTTTGAGGTTTGCTGATGACATGGTCATTCTAGCAATAGGGGGAAAAGAATTACAGGATTTGGTGGACACCATTGAAACTAACGGAAAAAATATGGAATGAAAATTAACACAAATAAAACAAAAGTATTGGAACTAGGAGGAAATAAGGTTGGTTCAAATGGCTCTGAGCACTATGGGAATTAACATCTATGGTCATCAGTCCCCTAGAACTTAGAACTACTTTAACCTAAGGACATCACACAACACCCAGCCATCACGAGGCAGAGAAAATCCCTGACTCCGCCGGGAATCGAACCCGGGAACCCGGGCGAGGAAATAAGGAAATAAAAATTATGCTCAATGGAGAAATACTAGAATAGGTGCAAAATTTTAAGTATCTTGGAAGCAGGATAGACACTGACTGGAAGAGCACCACAGAAATTAAAACAAGAATAGCAATGGCAAAAGAGGCGTTTTATAAGAACAGGAGAATTTTCTGCAACGGTCTGGACAGAGAACTCAGGAAGAGACCCATAAAATGTCTTGTATGGAGTGTTCTTCTACATGGCACATGGACTATGAGGAAGGGAGACAGAGAAAGGCTAGAGGCTTTTGAGATCTGGACATGGCGGAGGATGGAAAGAATAAATTGGATGGACAGAGTAAAAAATGAAGAGGTACTGAGAAGAGTGTAAGAGAAAAGACAGTTACTAGATGTAAAAAGAGAAGAAAAAGAAATTGGATTGGGCATATATTAAGAAAGAATGACGGTCTAATAAAAACAGTTTTAGAAGGTTATGTACAAGGGAAAAGGAAGCGAGGAAGGAAGAGATTCCAGATACTGGATGACATGATGGACGGTACAACATACAGCAGTCTTAAGAAGGATCAAAAGATCTCAGAAAATGGAGAGGCGAAAGGGCCTGCTAATATAGCAGATAACTGATGATGACGGTCTATCGGGAATAGCTAGCTTCAAAGACTCATGAAACAAACCACGTGAAGAAACTTTCAGCGCCTGTGAAAGACGGGCCATTGAGTGCAAAGCCATACACATTATAAAAATCGATGTACGTGTACACGAGAACGTATTATGTATATAAGTATGTATCTTTGCTCCACATCTCCACCGAAACCACTGGACCGATTCAGCCAAACCTGGTATACATATCACTTACTGTCTGAAAGAATAACTCGGTGGATAAGAGCCACGTACCTATCAAACGGTCAGGGGGAGGGTGAAAAAGAAACATAACCTACAACGCGCAAATATCCGTGCGTATATGAGACTGAGAACTCCTACTGACTTGCGACAAACTTTACACATAACTCCAAACACAAAGCTTATTCTCGTTGACAGGCTCCGCAAAATGATGAAAGGAAAAAATGTTTATCGCTTAACTACACTTTCTTCGTTCATACAGTAAAACTACCGCATCAGACATGACGTTTTCATTTATTACTTATTTATTACAAAACGCATTCAAGAAACATTTTTCAGACGCAAGTAACAAATACCACTAAATGTACCTGCAAAATTGTATCATTGTACGACACATTCCAGAATGAGATTTTCACTCAGCAGCGGAGTGTGCGCTGATATGAAACTTCCTGGCAGATTAAAACTGTGTGCCGGACCGAGACTCGAACTCGGGACCTTTGCCTTTCGCGAGCAAGTGCTCAACCAACCTTTTTCTTTTTTAATCTCATTTTGTTCTATATTGTTTGTTGAATTTATTCGTGGCGGACCTCCGATGACACCCATTCAGGTTCTCCGCTGATCCGTTCACTCAGTTTTTTTATTACATAGGGTAGTTTAACCCTCTGACCGAACACGCTGAGCTACCGTGCCGGCGCCAACTGAGCTGCCGAAGCACGACTCATGCCCCGTCCTCACAGCTTTACTTCTGCCAGTACCTCGTCTCCCACCTTCCAAACTTTACAGACGCACTCCTGCTAACATTGCAGAACTAGCACTCCTGAAAGAAAGTTCGAGTCTCGGTCCGGCACACAGTTTTAATCTGCCAGGAAGTTTCATATCAGCGCACGCTCCGCTGCAGAGTGAAAATCTCATTCTGGAAACATCCCCCAGGCTGTGGCTAAGCCATGTCTCCGCAATATCCTTTCTTTCAGGATATTGAGGAATGTGATGTCTGCAAGGTTAGCAGCAGAGCTTCTGTAAAGTTTGGAAGGTAGGGGACGAGGTACTGGCAGAAGTAAAGCTGTGAGGACGGGGCGTGAGTCGTGCTTGGGTAGCTCAATTGGTAGAGCACTTGCCCGCGAAAGGCAAAGTTCCTGAGTTCGAGTCTCGGTCCGGCACGCAGTTTTAATCTGCCAGGAAGTTTCGTACGACACATTGTTCAGAAGATATGACGTCATAAACACTGAGATGCCTGAAAAACTGCCACTTCATGCATGACGTTTTTATTGATTACGTCTTTACTACTAACTCTAACACTTTGCAGACAGTATTGAAAAATGCCACTGAAAGTACCTTGAAAATATTACTGCAAGACACATTGTTCAGGAGATATGACATCATAAAGATTGAACAGCGTATAAAAGAAACTGCAAGGCAAAATCCGCTACAGATACAAGAGGAATATGTGTACAAATATGTGCGACATACAGTAAATTATGTGACATACATGTATTCCGGGGCACAGTCACAGGTAAAAAGGTTCCGTGGATTGATTTCAACTAACCTTGGTACACATATTATTACCTGGGAAGCAATGCTGTGTGGGCAGGAAACACGAGCCTGCTATTGTGTTGGAGGTGATGACTTGGTGAGGGTGAGAGGAGGTGGGGAGGGGGGGGCGGAAGGAGGCGATGGGCACCGACAGGAGGAGAGAAGGAGGTGTACAGAGGGAGGCTGAGGAGGAAATAGAGAAAGGGAAGAGAATGAGATGGACGAGGGGGTGGAGGAGGAGCTGAACAGATATAGTGGGAAGAGGTGACGTAAGAGAGGGGAGGAGATGGAGAGAGGGGAGTGGGAGGAGGAGATGAACTTAGGGGAGGTGAGAAGATAAACTTCGAGGGGAAGGGGGAGGAAGAGGTGAACTAAGAATGGGGGAGACGAGATGAACTTCGAGGTGAAAAGGTAGTAATGGACTGAAAGAGGGAGAGCAGCAGATATAGAGGAGGGGGGAGGAGCAGATAGACAGAGAGAAGGGCAGGAGGAGATGGACAGAGAATGGGGGATGGGGGGGAGGAGATGATGGACAGAGGGCGATTGGAGCCTGTTTCCGTTGGTTTCCTTATTTTTCCAGTTCAAACAGGACATGTCACTCATACGAAATGAAATTTATGGGTCATTAAAATTTCGATAGTTTATTAATGTGAAATTGAAATAACGCAAAACTATAGAATTTTACACCTCAGACCGGATTTTATGTACATAGATATTTTGCAATGTGCTTCAGTACAACAACAACATGAGGTTCCCAGAATCCTTAACCGCGCGGGGTAGCCGCGCTGTCTTCGGCACCTTGAACGGTCCGCGCGGCTCCCTCCTTCGGAGGTTCGAGTCCTCCGTCGGGCATGGGTGTGTGTGTGTTGTCCTTAGCGTAAGTTGGTTTAAGTTAGAATAAGGAGTGTGTAAGCTTAGGGACCGATGACCTCAGCAGTTTGGTCCCATAAGATCTTACCACAAATTTCCGCAAAATTTCCAGAATCCTTCTGATGATAACGGAGACACTTTACAGCATATTTCTCTGTGCTAAGTCAATTTATATACTACGTTTTCGCCTCCTGCCGGATTTTACGTGAGTATCTGAAGCGTAAAAAAAGGGTAACTTTGAAACCTCTGTATCCCGGAAACGGATAAAGATATCAAGAAAATTTTCAAGGTTGTTCGAGATCAGGATCTTAGGAATACATTGTAACAATTGTACCCATTTACTGTGCACAGCCGTCTTAGAATCTGCGGCTCGGTTTTGGTACCCAAAAACCATATTTTTCGGTTTTCTCAGGAAATGCCAACGGATTCAATGGTTCCTCCATAAGCACCTTAAGGCGCACGGTAACCACATCTAATACAAAAAAAAAAAAATCTGTTTTCTCGATCTGTCTAAGCTGGAGGAAGTGCGTAATATTCACTATTTGACCTTCTACTATAGGATAGTTACAGTAAACCTACCCTTACATTAGGTATCAAATGGTTCTTAGCCCAAGGGCTGTCCAAAACACTCGACCATTCCTTTATGTCACCAATATGAACCCGGGGAAAATCCCATTTTTATGCGCAGTGTTTTGGAACGTATTAGGTAACGCATGTCAAAAGACTGTCTATAAACTGGGAAAAATTTATAAGATTATATTTCGCTGCACCAAAGTATTTAAAGTAAAGTAGACTGTAATTTTAAGTTTTCCATAGCCATTTGCTTTTTGGCTCAAGTAAGAGGAAAGCGTCTGTGGTATGGTGTGTGTGTGTGTGTGTGTGTGTGTGTGTGTGTGTGTGTGTGTGTGTAAGAGGAGAAGAGGGAGGGAGAGGAGGGTTGGCTGTAAAAGACGATGCGTATGCTGCGTTTTGTTGAGTTGGGAATGACGTGGATTGGGGATGGGCAACCAAGAGCCGGCCGCTGTGGCCGAGCGGTTCTAGGCGCTTCAGTCCGGAACCGCGCTGCTGCTACAGTCGCAGTTTCGAATCCTGCCTCGGGCGTGGATGTGTGTGATGTCCTTAGGTTAGTCAGCTTTAAGTAGTTCTAAGTCTAGGGGACTGATGACCTCAGATGTTAAGTCCCATAGTGCTTAGAACCATTTGAACCATTCTAGCAACTAAGAGCGGGAGAGGGAGCTACTTCGCTTGCTATTGAGCCCTCATGACTTCAGTGACGCTCTTGCTTCGGTTCTGTGATTGTAGACTGGCCGGACGCTGGTGTTCCAACGGGAACTCCGTTGCTACGTTAGCTCGTGAGGGTGCTGAAAGTGCGAACACGATTTAAATGTTGACCGCGACCCACATCCCCTGGGCTCACAGAGTAAACAGAGTTGCAGCGAGGGCAGGATACCGTCCTGTTTACATAGCATCGTCTGATACCGGGTGGAGGGGTGACAGCCACGATGTGGCCGAGGCTGCGACACTCTCGCAGGCCGTGAATAACGTTCACTTTAAATATTCAGACCAAGGAAAATGCATGGTTTTTTTTCAAAATTGCAATTCTTTTTAATTGAGAAATGATAGCTTAGTATTCTACCTAAAAAGCTGGACTCGTATTCATGAGCAGCGGGCTTAAAAAGCTCCAGCAAATCATCCTGATTTAATTAGTCTGCAGTTTCTTTAAATCCAGTCGAAGTACCACAAGATGTTTCATGTGGACCGCCACGACTTCATCTCATGTTCCAACCTCTCCATCTCAGAGCAGTCCTCAATTGTTTGTTGGGTGTATCCCGATCTCTATTTTCTCCTACAGTGTTAGTTCCCTGCGGCACCCCTCTAGTACGGAGGAAATGATTCCATATCTTGACCTGCAACTGCTAACACAGACTCCGACAGTCCCAACACATTTAGTTTAGCTAAATTTACATGAAAAAAGTTGGCAACACTCCCTGACGTCTAGCAGTCCTCTCTCAAATCTGTTTACTTCCGGTCACCAGTTTTTCATTCTTGTACTCCTCATTGTTATTAGCGTTTGTCAGTTATTTAGTGGCTGGGGAGTTCCTAGACCCCCACGTTAACACTTGCATTACAAGATAGTGCCGAATAAGTAGGTGTAAATTCGCATACTCTTGCTTCAAATGGCAAGGAAGTATTTTCTTTGGGAAATTGGTTTCGACTTGGTGCAAGACCAGGTAAAGAAGAGAGCAATAATGGATTGTTTATCCAGCGAAATTCACCAAAGGACAGCAGAAATGAGTGGATCAACATCTGCTGTCAATGACAAACCAGCACAAAAGGTGCATCATCTGGCCCAGAAATAAGGATGTAAAAACTCAGTTCACTTGTCATCAGTGTCGAAAACATATGTGCATCAAACATTTCCTTACAGTCTGTGGTCAGTGTCTAAATGGTAATTACACTGAGTCATCAGAAGAAGAGTGTTGAATTACTGAATGTTAAGTTTATATTGTGTAACCATAATTGTAGGTATTATCTTTTATCTAATAGAATAACTGCATTATTTCTTCAAATAAGCGTTAATTGATTCAATTTCACTATTTATATTGTTGCTTCTACATTAATTTGTATTAAATAATCTAATCATTAATGTTAAACGTATGTAGCAACATTAATATATCATGGCGATCCACTGGACCCACGTTACTACTTGTGTAAAATAATGTCACGTTAACAGAAGGAAGGTTAACAAAGTCGTACCACTTAATTTTGTCCGTTTTTGTCATTGTTACTTCCCTGACTGCATTGCTTTCGTGTAAAAGAAACATACCCCCCTTCAGTCACAACTCATGATTTTTCTTTTAGCTGTAACGTCTGCAGAAATAATTGGATTGCAAAAGACATCTGTGTTAAATAACAATGTAACATCTTTGTATCATGTTAGGAAGAACATCATTTGTATCCATGTAGAAATGTGAAATGTTTGCACATAGAGTAGAAATATCTCAGGAGTGAACATTCCATTCTGCACGTGTTATCGACATTAAATCGGAATTGTCACGTCCGCAGCTCGTGGTCGTGCGGTAGAGTTCTCGCTTCCCACGCCCGGGTTCCCGGGTTCGATTCCCGGCGGGGTCAGGGATTTTCTCTGCCTCGTGATGACTGGGTGTTGTGTGACGTCCTTAGGTTAATTAGGTTTAAGTAGTTCTAAGTTCTAGGGGACTGATGACCATAGACGTTAAGTCCCATAGTGCTCAGAGCCATTTTTTGGAATTGTCACGTGGTCTCGGGATGACGCTGTTTGCTTAAAGCCAGTTCCCATCGGCCGTCACGTCACTTCACATCAGAACATTCCACAATGCTTTCCAAATGGCAGCATTCACACAGGTCGCCTAGCGACCGTCGCGTCTGATCACGGCCCGTCAAGTGTTCTTGGAAAGAAAGTTTAGGCGATGTCGGTATCTGGTAACATACTAAACTATAATTTCGCCACACTCACTCCTTTTATCGTAGTGGATTTCGTGTTTTTGTGTCTCCGTAACCATTGTAATTTTTTTAAATGTTTGGTTTTCATGCAGATCGCAAATATTTCGTGACGAATTGGATATTTCTTCCATCGAGTGTTCCTACACAATCGAGGTCAGATAGCTGAAAGCGAGAAATTAGTTCCTCAATTCCGATACCAAATTTTGACTTTTTGTACGACGGGTGGTGACTTACAACCTGACGTCTTTCGGTACTGGGGTAAGCGAACTGACGTGACACGCAGTGACGGACAGTGTATGCTGTTGTGACGTGGCACCTGTTCCACAATGCTGGATGCCACTGATGGACTGCTTCTACTGAGATGATGTCACTTGTTGCTGTAGCACCTATTCAACATTGCTGGGTGCTACTGCTGGAACTGTCAACTACTTGTTGTGAAAACATTTATGTGAATATTTGTATAAACTGATTTTTTGTGTATTACTGTTTGTGAAAAGTTATGAGACTCTTACCTGTACATATTCGTCATTGCTGACGCTATTGATTGAACTGTTTAACCACATGATATTTGTGTAAACTATTATGTAAAGTCATATGTATGAAAAAATTTGTATTCCTTACTGTATTTTATATATTAGGCTATTGTAAGGTCAGTGCAAAGCCAAAATTTTATCTAGTTATATAATATTTACGTATTAATATTATCTTTTATTTTTGTCTGTATTTTTTTGACGAATTTGGTGGTATTTTCACCACCAATGCTGGCAAAAATACCATCAAATTCTAGCCTGTGGAGGAAGGGCATATGAAAGGTGGCTACACTGAGCCACAGCGCCAGAGATCGCGCCAGAGAGTTTTGTTCCGCCGCCTCCACTGGCACTGATTATTGAGAAGTAGCGGCAGGCAGTTCTTGCCGAGAAGTTGTGGTGGACACTGCTTGTCGTGAAGTCGGAGTGAGATGTGATAGTGGAGAGTGTTGTTCCATATTTTATGCAGTTATTTGATGGGAGAGATAGCAGATGTTATTCTAATGGAGATATTGTAATGATCAGAGTGCATTTCGTCAATATATATGAAGGTAATAAAACGCTATGTTCTTTTATTATTTGTGTGTCTCAAATAATGCATCACTACAGGTTCAGTCAACAAAGCATCTGGCTTGTGTTCTTGTATTAGAGTGTAATTTTGGTTTTCTTGCACAATTATAGTATTTCTAATTTTCTTTTATCACGTCAATATTTAAAAATTCTTGTCTTGTTGAAGAAGAACCGTGCCAGATGTGCGTTGATTCACACTACCACATACAGAACAGCTACTCTTGTGCTTGTTGTGGCGTTGGTTTTATAGTTGCTGGGGACTTAATTAATTAATTGTGTTAATGAAAATTTTCATTTCACTCTTTGTTGTTGTTCTATGCAGTCAGATTGCGTACTAATACTAGTCAGGGCCAGCCGTTTACGAAACAGCGTAATCGGACTTACAGCTACTAAAAAAAAAAAATTGCATTCTATTTTAATTAAGCCCCCATGCAATACATCACTGTGTAGAAAATTTACGGAAGTCCGAATTTCTCGCTTGGATTTTCTTGGTAAAAGGCTAAAGGTAAGATTTCCATATTGACACGCTTCACAAAATAATGACGCCGCATCAGACATAGTTATTCCCTTGATAAGACCTATTCCGATCAAATTTACAATCATTTTGACAATCGACCATTTCGTGCAAGGTTTTGAGATTATTCGTGGTCGACAAATTCACATCACAATGGGTGTAAGACAGAAAAAAAAACATTTTGCTAATCTCCATTTTTTTGTTTTATTCCTTGGGCAGCGACACATCCATAGCATTTACACTCTTAACTGCAAAGCTCGCCTCAGGACCCTTCGTCGCACAAATACCGACAAGAAAAAAATTCTTTTTTACTTTTGGGACGTACAGCATTACATTAATTCGAACTCTTTTATTTTAATCTAGCTGATTTCCTTCTCTTCCCATTTTGAGTTATTTCCAAGTGAAATTTCAGTGTTCTGACATTCGCGTGTTTCATTGAGCCATTCCCACCAAAAGGTAATATGCCGCGACGCAATCACTTCTATCAGCATTCAACATGCTTTCGCAAATCACTTTATAATACGGAACTTTTTCGTGTCATCATCCGTCGGTAACAACGAATGCATTTACTACATTACCTCTCTTTTGCTTGCCATTTTCCCTCTTCTTAGAACAGTAATTTATCGACAGATGGCTTTCCTTACCAAAGGTTCAGCAAATACATTTTCCTCTTGAGTTCGCCGATTTGGGTTCTTATTCGCGCTCGTATGTTCTTTCTTCCAGCCTTGAGATGAAGTCGCTGCCAACGCGTTGGATGCCTCCTCCATGTCGTTCGACAGTTTTTCTTCGGAGACGAGCCGCTCTTGGAGCTTCGGAATCGTTCGCTGATCTGTGGGCACGCTGACCCAGGCTGTGAATACTGCGTGGAACTTCGTTAAAGCCTTGCGAGGATGTTGGCCATGATCGCTGCGCCCGACACCGTTTCACCCACGTCCCTGAGTTGTCTCGCAATGTTCACGATTTTCGCGATACGCCGTGACACCGAATCAGTTGCGTTGATTCAGTACTCGTGACAGGTTTTCGTGGGAGAGAGTTTCTTCGCTTCGGATGTTCGTTCGTGAATCACGCACAATTTCTCCCTTGTTTCACAAGCAGTAATGCACGTTAACAAAAATTTGAGCTGCGAGTACTCTGTCGAGGTCGAAATGCAGCGCATGGTACGACGACTGTCTTTTACCTACAGTTTTCCAGCAGACGTCGTCAAATCCTCCGATTTTGCCTTTGGCCGTACAACAAAACCCAAATGTCTCAGGTGTCGAGTTTGAAACTTTTATTGCTGGAAATTCGGCCCGTCGAATTTCACGATGCTTCTTGCGATTGCTTCGTCCGACACGGCACAAAAACCAACGCACTGGGCGACTCGAATCATGTATTAAACAAAATACATAATAAACTCCTGTGTTCAAATTTTATGATAAAACTTAGCCCATAAACTATTAAGGTTTATAGAATTCAAATTCAGACACAGAAATGCAAAGAAACAACATTTTCTACGTCTTAATACAAAACCAAAGTGTGCTGAATGACAGACACACAAAGAATAAACAGAAGGAGGCTATGCCCAAGGAGCAACAAAATAAATGCGACTGTAGACCCATCATTATCTGAGGAGAGGAGATTTTAAACATACTCTCTCAGAATTTCCTTCCTGAAGTTAAGACATATGTCTGATAACAGTAGATTTACTTTAGCAGAAAATTCTCTCTTTGGCTGAGTAAGTTTGGATCTTATATCGCCATGCTTCAGCAGTTACGTGTTATTTAGCTTCCAATGTAGCAGAACCTCTTCACTTCGTCTACTTCGTAGTCCTCAGTTTTGATATTAGATTTATAGCTAATCTCATTTCTGCTTTCTTCATTACTTTCGTCTTTCTTTGCTTTACTCTCATTGTATATTGATATCTGTGGTTATACTTATCTTTGCCGGCCGGTGTGGCCTAGTGGTTCTAGGTCGCAGGTTCGAATCCTGCCTCGGGCATGGATGTGTGTGATGTCCTTAGGTTAGTTAGGTTTAATTACTCCTAAGTTCTAGGAGACTGATGACCTCAGCTGTTAAGTCCCATAGTGCTCAGAGCCATGTACTTATCTTTGTTGACCCGTAATTTTGGCCAGAGGCGATGGTTCGTGGCTTCTCTTGATGTTCTGCAGTTATTTGACATTACCAGTCAATAACATAAAAAAGCCTTTGCGTAAATTTGAGTTTACTTACAGCTCAACAAAAATATACGAATGATCCATACGTCAGTTAAAATTGTAAGACGGTTGACATCAGTGCTGCCACCACAGAGTTATTACAAGTGAGAGCTCTGAGACTACACTTATGGCACATATTTTGTGTAGACCTCTCGTCGACGCCGGTTTCCACGCACACAATTCCCCTTCAGCTGAGGTAGTTTCACTTGACAAGTTCCCGAGGCCCACGAGAAAAACAGGCCGCGGCGTGTATGTCACGAAGGTAGGCCTGAATTCGCTCGCTCGCTCAGCTCAGCAGAGAAAATGCGTTTCTAGACCAATTAACTCGCGTCGGGCGTGTACGTACTAACGAGAATTGCGGCTTCTACTGGAATATGCTATTATGAAGTCTTACTGATTAACAGCACTACAAGCCGGCCGGAGTGGCCGAGCGGTCCTAGGCGCTTCAGTCTGGAACCGCGCGACCGCTACGGTCGCAAGTTCGAATCCAGCCTCGGGCATGGATGTGTGTGATGTCCTTAGGTTAGTTAGGTTTAAGTAGTTCCAAGTTATAGGGGACTGATGACCTCCGCTGTTAAATCCCATAGTGCTCAGAGCCAACAGTACTACAACAAAATTTATGACCAAAACTCGGTATAAATGATACAACGGTTGTTTGTAGCATTTAGTCCCTTCTGCTTAACTGTTCTCATTTCATACAAGAAGTGGTACCTAATGCAACTGAAAATCATTTGGGCATGATTATAATTTTATTGTACCACAGTACAGCCGTAACAAATTTTAAGTAGGCTTATGCATTACGATCATTGTAGGATTAATAACAGTAAGACTCCATACTAGCGGATTCCAGTAGAAGATGCAATTCTCGTTTGTACGTACACGCGTAGTTACGAGTTACCAAGTGTAGAAACGTAGTGTGTCTGCTGAGTTGAGGGAGCGAGCGAGTGCAGGCCTACTTTCGAGACGTACGCGCCGCGGCCTCTCTCCCTTGTGACGTCAGCGTTAGAGCGTCAACCGAGCCACACATTGCAGTAGCGACATGTCTCTTAACCCAACTATCTACATTTGTAGATAGCGTTAATATAATACGATGGTTAATTTTTTACAATGTTCAGTGACTCATAGTAGGAATGGGATTTCTCATTGTGAGACGTTTATAATACGCTGATTGAACCGGATTGACACGAGGACAGAAGAGCTAGAAAGACGTAAAAAAACTATAGAATCGTCAAAATTTAAATTGAATGGAATACATTTACTGTTTATGTTAAATGGCAGAACTATATTTGAATTGGGAGCTACGAAACTGGAATCAAATTTTGTCAAGGCGGCTCATCTGGAATGTTATTGAAGTATTCTCATTGATGTTTTAATTGGTTCAAATGGCTCTGAGCACTATGGGACTCAACTGCTGTGGTCATCAGTTCCCTAGAACTTAGAACTACTTAAAGCTAACTAACCTAAGGACATGACACACACCCATGCCCGAGGCAGGATTCGAACCTGCGACCGTAGCAGCAGCGCGGCTCCGGACTGGAGCGCCTAGAACCGCACGGCCACCGCGGCCGGCTGATGTTTTAATTAATCCATATTAATTCAAATATCGTCTTTTATGAGAAGCTGTCTGATTGATTAGCGGTATGTTAACGTCCTATGTAACTAATATAGCTCAATTTCTTGAAATGCATCAAAAGGCGTCTGGAGCCGCGCGACCGCTACGGTCGCAGGTTCGAATCCTGCCTCGGGCATGGATGACTGCGATGTACTTAGGTTAGTTAGGTTTAAGTAGTTTTAAGTTCTAGGGGACTGATGACCACAGAGTGCTCAGAGCCATTTGGACCATTTTGAACCAGGTTGTGAAGTCAGGTTGTTCGGATTAGCACATGGAAGCAATGCTTCACAAAACCCAGTACACCACTGCGAATGATGGTGGTTCTGACTTTTCGATAAATATTAGAAACTAATGGGAATCTAGGACGGTCTAGTATGGAACAACAAACTTTTTTATAGTCCTAACGTATTTTGGCCTATTTGTACTACCATCAGTGGGTACTTTTATTCAGGTCTGTAAAGCAGAAACGTATTTTAAGTAATAGTTACCAGCACAAAAAAGGCGAATATGCTCCTGTTTATTAAAAGACTTAAATTTGAGGCACCAGCTGCCTTATTCTACTTTCCTCAGCATCTTTAAAAATTTTCCCAAAAATTTTAGCATGCGAATATATTGCGCACTTTTTAACAATCAACATACTTCTCACACCCACAAGCTGCCCTATCAGTACCTCGCTCACACCCACAATACTAATCCACTGCCACTTTCCCATTCTCAATCACTCCTTCAGCCGAACTCATTTTCCTACCTCTTAGTGTAGCGGTACTGTCACCGCCTCCGTCGCACAGCCACAGACAACTTCATTCTGTCCTAGTGCCTCCTCTCATTGCCACTGCCTCCCTCTTGCTCTCTCTCTCTCTTACTGCTATTATCTCATTCATTGCTTCCCACTGCTGCTGTCTCTTCCCACTTCTCTCGTCCTCGCTGTCACTGTCGCAGACGTAGTCTCGTTATCAGTGGCTTTCACTCACTTCCACTATCTCTTTCTCTTTATTCCTTTCCAACTGGCACTGTCCCTTCACTCTTTTCCTAGCACTGTTCTGCCACTGACGACTATCTTCCATTGCCGCTGTGCCCCTCCTTTTTCTCACACTTCCATTATATTCTTCGCTCTTTCTGTACATCAACCACTCGCTATTACTTTCCAGTATTTGAGCATTTTTGCGCTGGTTCCCTTCTTTTCTCTTTTCTTTTTAACAGAACTTTACGGGCTAGTGAAACTTTGATTGTGACCTTATGTAAAATTTATGTAACAGGGAACTACATAGTTTTACAACTCAGACCGGATTTTACGTGCACAAAAATTGTGCATGTGCTTCAGTATTACAAAAATATGGGGTTTCCATAATCCTTCTGATGATAACGTAGACACTTGCATGTTTCTCAGTGCAAAGTAACTTCATAAACTACGTTTTCACCTCACCCCGGTTTTTACTTGCGTATTTTACGTCTACGGGTACAACTAGAATAACTTTGAACCTCTGTGTCTCGGAAACGGATGAAGATATCAAGAAAAATTTCAAGGCTGTTTGAGTTCGGAGTTTTAGACACACAACTTGCAAATTACAGCTATTTCCTGCGCATATACGTCTTGGAATTGGTTATTTGTTTTTTTTTTTTTCAAAATAGAAAGGAGGTATTTGTAGATAATTACCTAGAGAATACGTCATTAAAATTCTTCGCGATCGTCGGGGCTCAGTTCGAAGCGGGACTCATCGCTGAAGACAATTTTACTCCAGTCAAGGAGACTGCAAGCTGAAAACGTGCCTGGAGACGTCCCCGGACATTGGTGTGGTACCAACCCGACTGTCACCCGCCATACGGCCCATCAACCAGGTGTGATGGTCTGGGGTGCCATTTGTTTCCATAGCAAGACCGCTTGGATTGTCATCTGCGGTACCCTTACAGCACAGCGGTACGTCTACAATTATTCTACGTCCAGCTTTGTTGTCCTTCACAGCAAGACATCCTGGGGTTACATTTGAGCAAGATAATGCCCACCTACACTCATCGAGAGTTTCTACCGCTTGCCTTTGTGCTTGCCAAACCATACCTTGATTAGCAAGGTAGTCGGATCTCTCGCCAGCTGAGAACGTTTGGAGCATTATGGGCAGACCGTCCAACCAGCTCGGGATTTTGACACAGAGCGAGGTGTCGTAGTGGTTAGCACACTGGACTCGCTTTCGGGAGGACGACGGTTCAAATCACTCTAGGCAAATTTAGGGATGGCTCCTTTGAAAGGGCACGGCCGATATCCTTCCCCATCCTTGACACGATCCGAGCTTGTGCTCCATCTGTAATGACCTCGATGTCAATCGGACGTTAGACGCAATCTTCCTTCCTTCCCTTGGAATTTTGAAGATCTGACGCGCCAATTAGACAGAACTTGGCACGATCCCCTTGAGGTGGACTACCAACAGCTCTATCAATCAATGACAAGCCGAATAACTACTCACATAATGGCCAGAGGTGGACCAAGGCAGCCGGCCGGTGTAGCCGAGCGGTTCTAGGCGCTTCAGTCTGGAACCGCGTGACCACTACGGTCGCAGGTTTAAATGCTGCCTCGGGCATGGTTGTGTGTGATGTCCTTAGGTTAGTTAGGTTTAGGTAGTTCTAAGTTCTAGGGGACTGATGACCTCAGAAGTTAAGTCCCATAGTGCTCAGAGCCATTTGAACCATTTTTTTGGACCAAGGTATTGTTGACTTGCTCAGTTTGTGAAGCTCTTTCTCTTGAACAAATCATCCAATTTTTATGAATCTGCGGTTATTTGTTCATCCTTAAAGATACATCGCAGCCACGCAGGGTAGCCGCGCGGTCTGAGGCGCCTTGTCACGGTCCGCGCGGCTCCCTCCGTCGGAGGTTCGAGTCCTCCCTCGGGCATGGGTGTGTCGTTAGCGTAAGTTAGTTTAAGGCAGATTAAGTAGTGCGTAAGCTTAGGGACCGATGACCTCAGCATAAGACCTTACCACAAATTTCCAAATTTCCTTGCACCTCACGTTTGGCAATTTCCGTTCCTTCGGATAATTCCTTCGTTGTTGTGCCGTTTTTTGCGTGCGTTCGTCAGCGAGCAATCTGTCAGATGCATACCGATTGCAACTAAAATTAGACCTACGAAAATTGTGTGTCTATTGTGCAAGAGTTTGTTTACATTATTAAATGGTTTGTGTAATTGATTTGCGATTTACCTAATCACTTTCGTTGAAGAGCAGGACATACAACGGAATTACGTGACATCTGAAAGGCGCGGTCTCAGCAGCAGCAGGCGTCGTTGTTTTGGGTTGCGGGCCCACGTTACGGGGTCTATTGGCGACTATAATTAAGATTGGGCGGAGCGGCGGGTCAGGTTTCCATAATGGCGGAGCCGGCGCCTCTCCATTCATCAGTGCTTTGCGGGCAGGGCCCGGGTGGTTTTTGCGGCCGCAGAAGCGGCGGTCGTTGACCCCGCCGGCGGCCGTGGGAATGCGTGGCCTGACCTGCGCTTCCCAGAATCGCGCTGATGGCTTCCAGACGGCTGCGGGCCGACCTCTTCTTCCTTTTGCTGGCGCAACAGCCGGCCGGCACCCCCCACTGCCTGCCGCACCCCCTGCTCCATCTCGCTGGTCCATCGCTCGCCAAACACCGCGTCCTGCACGACCGCCTGTCGCAGGCACGTCTTCCTCGTGAAGGACAGTGGTTGCAGTAATATACTTTCTCTTCTGCCTCCTCTGCCCGAAGACTGATTTGATGCAGCTCTCCACACTACTCTACACTAAGATTACAAAAGTCACGGGATATCAATACGTACGTATACAGATGGCGGCACGTACGGCTTAAATAAGGTATAAAAGGGGAGTCCATTGCCAGATCTGTCATTTGTACCCATACGATTCATGTGAAAAGGTTTCTGACATGTTTATAGCCACACGATGCAAATAACCGACTTTGGACGTGGAGTGGTAGTTGGTACTAGACGCATGGGACATTTCATTTCGAAAATCGTTAGGGAATTAAATATTCCGGAATTCACAGTACCAAGAGTGTGCCGAGAATATCAAATTTCAGACATTACCTTGCTCCTGGTTCCTCTCCACACGAAACGTCAGGAGCAAGAAACGTTCATGGACAGCGTCCATGTCGGGCGGTGTGGCCGAGCGGTTCCAGGCGCTTCAGTCAGGAACCGCACTGCTGCTACGGTCGCAAGTTCGAATCCTGCCTCGGGCGTGCATGTGTGTGATGTCCTTAGGTTAGTTAGGTTTAAGTAGTTCTAAGTTCTAGGGGACTGATGACCTCAGATGTCAAGTCCCATAGTGCTCAGAGCCAGTTGAACCATTTGAACAGCGTCCATACAATGCGGAACCTATACCAGCAACGAAGACCGCAGGAATATGAAAGGAAGTGAAATAATATAGGTATACATTAGATTACATCAGATGTACCCTTCGTTCCAGTTGATCCACAGTGAGGACGTCCTCCAGGATGTAGAACGCGTCAGAAAAGCAAGAATACACAGTAAGTGTTTATAACGAAAAGTAAATACGACTATGTTAATCCACAGATCCAGAGTGGAATGATCGTTATGGATATGAAATAAGTAAAAAAAAAAGTTTTTAGACATATTTTCATTCGTGAAGTAATAAACATTAAACAGAAGAATCATTTTACAATATTTACTTACAAAGATTCCATTGCTGCACCGAATTTGTATATAAGTCAAACTGTACTAATATTCTCATCATTTTATATTATTGGTAGAAAACACCCAACACAAACATACACCACACATTAGTTGTGTCTGCTAACTCCTGTAGTTGGTTAGTTACATGTTCTATATATCATTTTCCGCGATAGTTATTTTGCATTCGCATCTCAAACTAATTTGTACATAACGTTACATTCTGAACATTTCAAATTTTTTTTCATCAGTGGAGTAGAAGGGATTGGCCACCAATAACTCTTTTATGCTCCTCTTAACCTGAACTTTATTGGCAGTTGAACTTTTTATTGCTGCTTTTAAGTTATTGAAAATTTGCGTTTCTGAATAATGGACACCTTTTTGTACCAAAGTAAGTCACTTTAAATATTTCTAGTACTATTCCATGAAGTGAGCCGTTGGTCTGAAAAAGAGTTATATATTTTAATGACAAATTTCGTTAACGAATAATTAATACCCCAAGTTCCCTGAGGATGCTCTTGAATTCACACCACTAATAATTCTTATTACACCTTTTTGAATCCGGAAAACATATACTACAATGAAGAGCCGTCCATGGAGATTTGTTCTAACTCAGCACATGCTCAATATGTCCACCATTTCGTTTCCTAACTTCCTTCAAACGAACACTGAAGTTAGTGATTACCCTACGGCACATATCTTCCGTAATTTCACTGCAGGCTTGAAGAATAAGTCTTCTGAGCTCCATTAAATCATGTGGACGTTTCGGGAAAATTTTTTCCTTTAGGTACCCCCAAAGAAAAAAGTCACATGGATTGAGGTCTGGACTATTGGGGGGGGGCAATTTTGTTCGTCATTGAAGCGACCTGGAAACCTGAGTGAAATGATCCGCATGTCGAAATGCTCGTGTAAAAACTCCAACACAGTGTTTGCAGTATGTGGCCTTGCTCCATCTTGCATGAACCACTGCGTGTTGAAGGGCAAGGCAGTAGCAAGAAGCTGTGGAATGAAGCTATTGCGAAGCATGCTCAAAAAACGCTCCCTGTTCACAGTTTCTTCAAAGAAAAAGGGTCCAATAAGTCCGTGACTGGAAATTGCTGTCCACGCTGTAATCCTCGGAGCATAATGTTGTCGTTCATGAAGCACTTGTGAGTTTTCAGTGACCCAAAAGCAAACATTTTGTTTGTTAACCACACCGTCTAAATGAAAATGCACCTCGTCTGAAAACCAAACGTTGTTGAGAGTTTCTTCCCTATCCTCCGCCCACTGAGCAAACAGTAGTCTCTGCTGCTTGTGTTCTTCAGTGAGCTTCTGTGCACAGGTCATCTTGTACGGGTACATATGGAGGTCACTTTTAAGAATGCGTTGAACGGAGCGTCTGGATATTCCCAGTTGCACTGCTGCCTTTCTACACGATTTCTCGGGACTTCTCTGTACAGTAACTCGTACCGCTTCAATTTTCTCCGGCGAACAAAGAGACTTAGGCCGAGGTCGCTTCGCTTTCAATACTGTTCCTTCCTGTACAAATTTACCGTACAACCTGTGGATGGTCTTCCTGCAAGGGACCCATCCTGCCTTAAACTGTTGTCGAAAACGCCTCTGAGTCACAACAAGGCTTTTCGTTTCATAAAAAGTAACACAATGGCCGACCGTTCCTGTGTCGTCAGTCTTCCATTGTCAGCCATTGCGGCTTACTAGTCTCCTAGCGGCAGTATCGTGAATTACACGTCATTTCGCAACTCATTTGTTTTTCCAAGCTCTGCTGGTACTGCTGTAGAGATCCCAGCGGGATGTCTAATGTGCGTCGTAAATTGTGAAAGAAACAACTGGTAACACATTTCGTGCGCCACCCTGTATACTGAGTAGGAATTATCTGCAACAAAGAAGTATACAGGGAAAAATGGAATGAGAAGAAGAGGTAGGAAGAAAAATGGACCGATGCAGGACATCATGAGAGGACGAAGTTACAAACAGACGAAGGAGATGCTCAGAACAGGTCACGACAAAGAACCTGCAGTTGAAACCTTTCAAAGACATACACACTAAAGAAGAAAGAGATTGCAGATTTGTCGCACTGTCGAGGGCCACTGAAAACACGATCGAAAAATCGTTTTGTTTGTTTGTTGTTGTTGTTGTTGTTGTTGTTGTGGTCTTCAGTCCTGAGACTGGTTTGATGCAGCTCTCCATGCTACTCTATCCTGTGCAAGCTTCTTCATCTCCCAGTACTTACTGCAACCTATATCCTTCTGGATCTGCTTAGTGTATTCATCTCTTGGTCTCCCTCTACGATTTTTACCCTCCACGTTGCCCTCCAATACTAAATTAGTGATCCCTTGATGACTCAGAACATGTCCTACCAACTGGTCCCTTCTTCTTGTCAAGTTGTGCCACAAACTCCTCCTCTCCCCAGTTCTATTCAATACCTCCTCATTAGTTATGTGATCTACCCATCTAATCTTCGGCATTCTTCTGTAGCACCACATTTCGAAATCTTCTATTCTCTTCTTGTCCAAACTATTTATCGTCCACGTTTCACTTCCATACAGGGCTACACTTCATACAAATACTTTCAGAAACGACTTCCTGACACTTAAATCTATACTCGATGTTAACAATTTTCTCTTCTTCAGAAAAGCTTTCCTTGCCATTGCCAGTCTACATTTTATATCCTCTCTACTTCGACCATCATCAGTTATTTTGCTCCCCAAATAGCAAAACTCCTTTACTACTTCAGGTTCCTCATTTTCTAATCTAATTCCCTCAGCATCATCCGACTTAATTTGACTACATTCCATTATCCTCGTTTTGCTTTTGTTGATGTTCATCTTATAGCCTCCTTTCAAGACACAGTCCATTCCGTTCAACTGCTCTTCTAAGTCCTTTGCTGTCTCTGACAGAATTACACTGTCATCGGCGAACCTCAAAGTTTTTATTTCTTCTCCATGGATTTTAATACCTACTCCGAATTTTTCTTTTGTTTCCGTTACTGCTTTCTCAATATACAGATTGAATAACATCGGGGAGAGGCTACAACCCTGTGTTGCTCCCTTCCCAACCACTGCTTCCCTTTCATGCCCCTCGACTCTTATAACTGCCATCTGGTTTTTGTACAAATGTAAATAGCCTTTCGCTCCACCTTTAGAATTTGAAAGAGAGTATTCCAATCAACATTGTCAAAAGCTTTCTCTAAGTGTACAAATGCTAGAAACGTAGGTTTGCCTTTCCTTAATCTAGCTTCTAAGATAAGCCGTAGGGTCAGTATTGCCTCACGTGTTCCAATATTTCTACGGAATCCAAACTGATCTTCCCCAAGGTCGGCTTCTACTAGTTTTTCCATTCGTATGTAAAGAATTCGTGTTAGTATTTTGCAGCCGTGACTTATTAAACTGATAGTTCGGTAATTTTCACATCTGTCAACACCTGCTTTCTTTGGGATTCGAATTATTATATTCTTCTTGAAGTCTGAGGACATTTCGCCTGTCTCATACATGTTGCTCACTAGATGGTATAGTTTTGTCAGGACTGGCTCTCCCAAGGCTGTCAGTACTTCTAATGGAATGTTGTCTACTCCCGGGGGCTTGTTTCGACTTAGGTCTTTCAGTGCTCTGTCAAACTCTTCACGCAGTATCATATCTCCCATTTCATCTTCATCTACATCCTCTTCCATTTCCATAATATTGTCCTCAAGTACATCGCCCTCGTATAGGCCCTGTATATACTCCTTCCACCTTTCTGCTTTCCCTTCTTTGCTTAGAACTGGGTTTACATCTGTGCTCTTGATATTCATACAAGTGGCTCTCTTTTCTCCAAAGGTCTCTTTAATTTTCCTGTAGGCAGTATCTATCTTACCCCTACATCCTTACATTTATCCTCTAGCCATCCCTGCTTAGCCATTTTGCACTTCCTGTCCATCTCATTTTTGAGACGTTTGTATTCCTTTTTGCCTGCTTCATTTACTGCATTTTTATATTTTCTCCTTTCATCAATTAAATTCAATATTTCTACTGTTACCCAAGGATTTCTACTAGCCCTCGTGTTTTTACCTACTTGATCCTCTACTGCCTTTAGTACTTCATCCCTCGAAGCTACCCATTCTTCTTCTACTGTGTTTCTTTCCCCCATGGGAGAAATGGAAGGAATGAGGAGAAGAGGCAGGAAGAGAATTGGACTGATGCAGGACATCATGAGAGGACGAAGCTACAAACAGACGAAGGAGATGCTCAGAACAGGTCACGAAAAAGAACCTGCAGTTGAAATCTTTTAAAAGACAGACACACTAAAGAAGAAAGCGATTGCAGATTCGTCGCCCTGTCGAGGGCCACTGAAAACACGATCGAAACATCGGTTTGTTTAATAGTCGCTTTTATTACAACAAATCTACGAGGCCAAATACCCTCAAAGATCTTATCAAATATTCGAACTCGAGCTTGTGGATCTTAGTGTACAAGAGTGGCTGGCGTAGTTTTTGCAACAGGAGCGAGGAAAGTGTGGGGTTTCACGGAATCCGGGGGCTGGGGTGGGAGAGTCCAGGGGTGGCTCTGGGTGGTGCCAGGAAGTCGTGAGAGGCCGTCGACCCTGGAGAGGAGAGGGCAGGCCAGCGACCCGGCCTCACACCACCCCCACCCCCAACCCCCTCCCCCACCCCTTACCCCGGCACAGCGCCCCCTTTGTCCGCCTTCCGCCTATATTTTTCCATCAGCGAACACCTAAAGGTAGTGGTTACGTTGCATTCCTACGGCGGAGGCACGAGAGGCTGGAAACCGTGCCCCGTCCGACAAAACCCTTACCAGCGGTAATCCTTCGGACCTTTTCACGTTCGGCCTTAGGTAAAAATATTGGCAGTTTCAATTCGTCGAAAAGCTCTTCTCCCTTTTTTCCCCCTGCCTCCTACACATTTTCGAGAGCTACTGCTCTATGTTCGGGTTCCTTTGAAGGTGTAAAATTATTTAAGGTCTCACTTCTTTGCGATGACACTGGGCACGGTACAAGAAGACGGAGTGTTGCCATGAAGCGATGAGGACATCAGAACACAAGACGTTTCTTTTACTTAGCATGAGCAATGAGATGCTATCAGAAAAATCACTGGCGCTCTCTGGTTGATTTCAGACGTGGATCCAGGGTTCGATACTGGAGAAGTGGGACCCACAGTTTGTTACTGTCGTCCGCCCCCTTCCAGCCAAATGTAACTTCCCGCCATCCTCACTTTTAACAAGACACAAATAAAACTTCCTGCAGATTAAAACTGTGTGCCGGACCGAGACTCGAACTCATTCAAGTCACACATGTCCGCCGCTCGTGGTCTCGCGGTAGCGTTCTCGCTTCCCGAGCACGGGGTCCCGGGTTCGATTCCCGGCGGGGTCAGGGATTTTCACCTGCCTCGAGATGACTGGGTGTTGTTGTGTCGTCTTCATCATCATCGTTCATCCCCATTACGGTCGCAGGAAGGCAATGGCAAACCACCTCTCTAGGACCTTGTCTACTACGAAGGTGCAGGTCTTTCGCATCGCTCCCCTACGCTCTGTCAAGGAGCTTGGGACTACAACATCATCATCACGCACACGTTAAACTCGTGTAATGAAAAGTGCATTTACAAGCCTACTGACCCTATATGACTTACTTCATACGGTGTTTTTCTTACTATGGAGTCTCCAGTTCTGGGTAACTGTGATATAGGTTTTTTATGACATTCGGTATCTGATTCATTTGCATTACTCATATTTTGCAGCACTGATGATAGTTGTACTGTAGCTGAAATGTAGATCTGCAATAAAGTACAGATACTGAATCGCAACTGATTGCTGACTTACTTCCTATTTCGTTAAAAGTGTATTTTACATCTTCAGTCTTGTTAATTTGTCAGTCCGCGCTTCTACATGTACGTGGCTGCTATGCAAGACCCTGGCAGACGGCTCATCGAACGAGCTTCAGCTTGGTATTAACATTATATTATTGGTTTTAGCTGAGGACCACCAGCAAATAATCTAAACAAACGTGGTTTCTATGTAGCATTTAACGCAACAAATACCCTTCAAATATATTTAAACATCTCAACGCGCAAGAGAGACAAATTCCAAGACTCAGGCACAACCACCTCAAATGCCAAAGTTGTAATGCAGTAATGCTATTTTGTCTAAAACTGACATGGTGAGACCGTGGCTGTGTACAATTAATGTAGGTTCATTCTTACAAAGAAGAAAACAGCAACCAGCCACTATTAATACTGCTATTTATTTAAGTAAATAACGCCGTTACCGGTTTCGAACTGGTAAGTTCATCATCAGACAGCTGTTCACATGATTTTCAAGATACATTTTACATTATCGTCCGTTTTAGATTTTTATTATTCCACTGTGGCGAAGTATTTTTGGTGTGTTGTTGCCCTACGGTAGAAAACAGTTTTAGAAGCGCCCTATGTGAAAATAACTGACCTCCAAACGATGAAATACAGAGTAAATAAATACATGAGGCTAAGTGGTTATGGTACTTACGTCGAAAATTCCGCGCGACTTTTTTGTGAAGATGCAGGATTTTATTTATTTATTTATTTGGAATATTCGAAAAATACAATGCTGCAACTTCGCTACAAAGTCGTGCGGAATTTTCGACGTAAGTACCATAACCACTTAGCTTCACATATTTTTTTACTCTGTATTTCATCGTTTGGAGGTCAGTTATTTTCACATAGGGCGCTTCATACACTGTTTTCTACCGTAGAGCAACAATACACCAAAAATACTTCGCCACAGTGGAAGAATAAAAACCGACAACGGAGGATAATGTAAAATTTATCTTGAAAATCATGTTAACAGCTGTCTGATGATGAACTTACCAGTTCGTAACCGGTAACGGCGTTATTTACCTAAATAAATAGCAGTATTAATAGTGGCTGGTTGCTGTTTTCTTCTTTGTAAGAATTAACCTACATGTAATGCAGTGTATTTTGGAGTGACAAGCAGGACTTTTAACGCACAATATAAAGAGCATATCAGATTTAACAATATGAAGCTAAATAACTGAAACAAAAGAGACATCACAAAAATAGAGCAAGATACGAAAGAAAACTTGAATTTAATTTATTATTATATTTTGCATTTAGAGCAAACTGTCATTCATAAAAACCATATATAAATTCTATCCAAGTTATTTGGTATCCTCCTACAGTCTCCTAACGACGACACTTCCCCGTACAGTATCATAAGCAAACACTCGCAGATTGTAGCTCACGCAGTCCATCAGAGCGTTTACATGTATACAGAACAACAGCGGTCCTATCACAGATCCCTGCAGAACTCCCAAGAATATCTCTATTTCCGATGAACACTCGCCGTCCGGGAGAACTTACCGAGTTGTATTAACTAACGGCTCTTTCCGCCCCTCAAATACCTATGCTGTGCTCTCGGATCTGCATTAAAAGTCTTCACTGTGTCAAAAGAGTTAGGGAAATCTAAGAATATGCAATCTGCCTTTTACCCTTCCTCACGATTCTCTATCACACATCTGCAATCATTCCCCATTTTAGTGATCTCCAAATCATTCCCTTCTTTCTCCTTTCCTGCCTTTTTGTCCCTCTTCCCTTTTTCTTTTGTCCTTCCTCGTTCTTTTTGCCTATCACAAAAATGCTCCCTCACGAGAACGGCGGCTAGGACACTTACCCCCACTGCCATACTCCGGCTACACCACTGCCGGTAGGTCTGCAGGTTGATCTGTTGTTTGTCAGTCAGAACCCTAGTGCCACAGCAAACTAACTCTCCCGCGATAACCTAGACTACATGAAGTTGATACGTGTTCATTGCCCTTTTCAGCCGGTCTCCTGTGTACATAACAAACACGGCAGAACACCTCTGTGCAAGCTCCCACTGCACGCGCCTCACAGCCACCCCACCAGGAAAAAGGCCTCTAATCCTTCCTGAGCGAAATTTAATTTCATAGCCGGTGCCGCGAAAAAAAGGAGAGGGAACGAGACGAGGTGCCACACCTCGCTCGCCGTTCCTACCTGCGCCGGTGGTAAAGGGTCGCGCGCAGCCCGGCGCACACAAAGGGTGAAAAAAGGGGTGCTAAACGCTTTTGTAAACGCCAGCCTTCCGGCAAGGGTTGCCCCACCCTGCAAAGCCTGCGCCACGCGACTCGTATTTAATCGACGGGAAAAAAAGAGACATATATATACCCCGACCCCTATCGATTTCTGTCTTGCCTGCTCCAGACCGCACAGACCTGTTCAGAGGTGGAGACGCCGGCAACAGTAAAAAAGCGATGAAAGGGTGCGGAGGTCAGGTAAACAGGATCTGCGGTCGCCGCAGGAGCCACTGTGAATGGTGGATGTTTTTTACCGCGTGGCTCCGCCCAGCATTAGCCACAAAAGGGGTAAAAAGAGGAGTAGCGAAATCCTTTACAAAAGAACCACCGAAGCAAGAACTTCTGTAAAGGGGTGGAGCGTTTGTACCGGAACACGCCGCAGCTAATAACGCCTCAGCAGGTGGCTATTTTAGTCCAGTCAACTGGTATTCAAAACAGGCGTTCACGCAACGAAATTACAGAAGTTTTTTCTCAACGGTTCTATACGTTTTTTGGGGTGGTGAATCGGAATTTCCCGCTTGCTGCCTTGTAGGAGGTCGGCTTCACAACGAAAATTACTAAAACCTTTAAATTTTCGCACTAGTTTCATTTGTTCCCCTTATATACTGTATATCGAAATTTCATTCGATACAGAATTAAAGAGTACAAAATTTATGAAAAGGAAAGTTGCCACTCACCATATAGCCGAGATTCTAAGTCGGAGATAGACACAACAAAAAGACTGTCACACATGTTTGTGTGATTTGCGTTTCCCTGAATATGTGTGTGTATTTCTGTCGTCTATTTTTGATGAAGGCCTTACTGGCCAAAGGCTTATTTGTGACAGTCTTTTTGTTGTGCCTATCTGCCACTTAGCATTTCCGCTATACGGTAAAAATGTAAATGTCGTGTGACTAGGGCCTCTCGTCGGGTAGACCGTTCGCCAGGTGCAAGTCTTTCGATCTGACGTGACTTCGGCGACTTGCGCATCGATGGGGATGAAATGATAATGATTAGGACAGCACAAAACCCCGTCCCTGAGCGGAGAAAATCTGCGACCCAGCCGGGAATCGAACCCGTGCCCTTAAGATTGGCATTCTGTCGCGCTGACCACTCAGGTATCTTTTGTGTGTGTGTGCGTGCGTGTGTGTGTGTGTGTGTGTGTGTGTGTGTTCGTTATGGTTCGTTGTATTTCGTCGTAGCGGACGTCACATGACGTTCTTTGTTGATCTTTTCACTCAGTTTTCTTATTACAGAGGCCAGCCAGCTCTCTGACCGAACACGCTGAGATACCGTGCCGGCTCAAATGTTCAAATGCGTGTGAAATCTTATGGGACTTAACTACTAAGGTCATCAGTCCCTAAGCTTACACACTACTTAACCTAAATTATCCTAAGGACAAACACACACACCCATGCCCGAGGGAGGACTCGAACTTCCGCCAGGACCAGCCACACAGTCCATGACTGCAACGCCTAAGACCGCTCGGCTAATCCCGCGCGACACCGTGCCGGCTGCAATTGGGGGCGGGCTGCTATGTGGCGAATGGTAAATTTCCCTTTCATAACATTGTTACGTTCCATCCTGGATTTTCCACTGTCTGATTAAATACAAAATTTCCTGTAAAATACACTAGTCAGGTTTGATTTTCTGACGAGAAGTATCGGCACTGGAACGCGCTGAAAAGCAGCCATTTTTTGTCCCCTTTGCGAAAGTCACTCCATTTCTCTACAGGTCAAAAAATACAAAGGTTGTCAACAAAAACCCCTACATCATATTAAAGTACATTAAATTTTCTACAAGAGAAGCCTGTAACATTCAATTTCCTCAGAAGAGGGAGGGAGCGAAGGGAGAATTGCGAAAAATGGGACATCGCTGAGAGATTTCGCGGCAAGCTAGTCCTCTGTTTATCCGCCCCAGTTTACATCAGGAGAACAGGTCAAACACCACAGGAGATGTAATTTTTTAGAATTTCCCGGCGATTCGGTGTCTACTCGTGGAATCGGGTGTACTGCCGGTGGTCTGCGTCTCCCCAACACAATACTGTGTTGGCAAGACCCAGATCATCGGCAGTAGACCCGATTCCACGAGTAGACAGGAAATGATTTCCGCAGGACAATGTTTTCATTACACATTATAAATGAGTTTTGCTATTTGGCGAGCAAAATAACTGATAATGGTCGAAGTAGAGAGGATATCAAATGTAGACTGGCAATGGCAAGGAAAGCGTTTCTGAAGAAGAGAAATTGGTTAACATCGAGTATAAATTTGTCAAGAAGTCGTTTCTGAAAGTATTTGTATGGAGTGTAGCCATGTATGAAAGTGAAACATGGACGATAAGTAGTTTACACAAGAAGAGAGTAGAAGCTTTCGAAATGTGGTGCTACAAAAGAATGCTGAAGATTAGATGGGTAGATCACATAACTAATGAGGAGGTATTGAATGGAATTGGAGAGAAGCGAGATTTGTGGCACAACTTGACTAGAAGAAGGGATCGGTTGGTAGGGCATATTCTGAGGCATCAAGGGATCACCAATTTAGTATTGGAGGGCAGCGTGAAGGGTAAAAATCGTAGAGGGAGACCAAGGGATGAATACACTAAACAAAGGATGTAGGTTGCAGTAGGTACTGGGAGATGAAGAAGCTTGCACAGGATAGGGTAGCATGGAGAGCTGCATCAAACCAGTCTCTGGACTGAAGATCACAACAACAACAACCATACCTTAACATACAGGGTGTTAATGGTTACCCTTTCAACTTCCCGTTTGAGGGAGCTGCTTGAGTTTAGATGCAACGTAGCGCGGCTCCGATGCGGGTATACAAGCACCGACGTGGAGGCAAGGCATTGGTGTGGTACTCGTGTCTTTCGGACAACCGTGTGGTACGTAGGGCAACGTCACCTATGGCGACGTTATTATCAAATGCGTCCAAACAGGACCTACGTGCTGTTATTCTTTTCTTGGCTGCCGAAGGACAAACACCGGTAGACAACCATCGCACAACGAAAAATGTGCGTGGTGCAGCATGTCTGTCGAAAGCCACCGGTGTGGAAACGTTCGAGAAAACTGCGACAAGGGGTGCTACTGCTTCATGATAACGCACGTCAGCGTACGACGTATATCCAACACAGAAGTTAACCCAACTCAAGTGGGAGATACCCGAGCTCCCCGCCCTAGAGTCCTGATCCCTCCCCACATGATTACGGCGCTTTCGGTCCCTTAAAAAAGTCCTTGAAGAATCGACTATTACTGTCGGACGCGGGTCTGTAGCAGTTACGGACTTCTTCACGCAGCAGGATACGGTGTTTTACCAAACTACACTGATCAGCCAAAACATTATGAGCACCTAACTGCCGGTCGATGTGGCCGAGCGGTTCTAGGCGCTTCAGTGCGGAACCGCACTGCTGTAACGGTCGCAGGTTCAAATCCTGCCTCGGGCATGGATGTGCGTGACGTCCTTAGGTTAGTTAGGTTTAAGTAGTTCTAAGTCTAGGTGACTGATGACCTCAGATGTTAAGTCCCATAGAGCTTAGTGCCATTTGAACCACCTAACTAATAGCCGATATGTCCACCTGCCGGCCGATGTGGCCGACCGGTTCTAGGCGCTACAGTCTGGAACCGCGCGACCGCTACGGTCGCAGGTTCGAATCCTGCAGCGGGCATGGAAGTGTGTGATGTTCTTAGGTTTGTTAGGTTTAAGTAGTTCTAAGTTCTAGGGGACTGATGACCACAGCAGTTAAGTCCCATAGTGCTCAGAGCCATTTGAACCATGTCCACCTTGGGCACGGATAACAGCTGCGATGTGTTGTGGAATGTTGGCCAGAGTGGCCGAGCGGTTCTAGGCGCTTCAGTCTGAAACCGCGTGACCGCTACGGTCGTAGGTTAGAACCCTGCCTCGGGTGAAGAATGTGTATGGGCCAGCATGTCCGTCGAAAACCACCATAGTGTAAAACTACGACAAGAGGTGCTGCTGCTTCATGATAAAGCACACCCCCATATCGCGAATGTCGCAACGCAGAAGTTACGCCAATCCAAGTGGGAGGCCCTCGAGCTCTCATCTTATAGAAGTACTTTCTCCCCTTGGACCTTGGGAGCGACGTAAGTGGTTGGAATTATTCTCCAGATAACAACAACATCCTTCCCCATAATCGTCCGCAACCGACCAAAGTGTTCTCCTAACAGTTGGAACTAATGGAGCATCGTCACCGACACCAACTCCGTCGCCTGAACAGCATCAACGCCCTGTAAGGCTGTTCAGATCAGGTTAGCTTATCACTTTTGTAAGGCATTCCCAGAAAATTGTAGTGAATATTATTGAATTTAAATAATATTGATGCTTGCGTGAAATCCTAGCTCCCCTTTCTTGTTATTAACCTATCATTGTTACACGGACTATAGTCGTATACCCATCCTAATTTAATGTAACAGAGTGTCGTTAATCTGTCAAAGAATTACGTAATTAAAAATTTGTACCAGTTTTGCTTTTATTTAAAATTAACGACGTGTCAATCATTCAGTCAATTTGTTCAATGTGACACTCGGAGACAGTTCATAGAATAATAGTTTTGTCTTGTGCCTTGTCCCGCGGTGACGCAGGGTCGCCCATGGTTAACCGGATTTGGCATGTTAATGTGTAAGGGGTGGCCGGATGCCCTTCCTGTCGCCACCCCATAAACCCCCCCTCCCCCCCCCCCCGGGATGCAATTAGTGTACCCCAGCTGTCTGCGCGAAATAGTGTGAATGTGTTGCAAATGTCTATGAGTCGTGGAACTGGGGCGGGACGTGGGGACCAGCCCGGTATTCACCTAGTAGGATGTGGAAAACCGTCTAAAAACCACATCCAGGCTGGTCGGCAGACCGGCCGTCGTCGTTAATCCCCTGGACGCGCGCCTACCCGAGTCCAGGAAGCAGCGCATTAGCGCTCTCGGCTACCCTGGCGGGTCGTAGACTGATAGTTTTCTATCAGTGTAAATAACAAAGTAGGTTTAAAGCAAAATAACACTGGCAAGGCAAAGATTCATACTAAAGATATTCAACTTTTGTAGTCCTGTCGTCCTCAGTTGCATGTAATATTACGCTAGGTTCATAATTTTTACTCTTGGACTGTCTAATTATAACTCAATAAAATGTAATTTTCCCTCGATAAGTGTTTTACCTTTTAACATGACATCAACACAAGTGTTTAGTTTTTAGTGCTGTGAAGTTTGAAAAATAAAACTTCAGATGCCATATATAAGAAGAATAACAGCGCTAAAAATCAAACAAAAGAACAACATGTACAATAGCATCGACGAAAGCTGTAAGTAGAAATTTAAATTATCACTACAGCATAGAAACGCCAAACTTCCCTACCTGTTCATAACCTTTATGTAGATCGTCCAGAAATGCAAACTAAATAGTATAAACAAAAATACGCACATTTTCCAGGCCACTAAAGATGCGTTGCAAACCATAAAGGTGAGACTCTGCTTGAGTGCCCAGTGTAACAGCCAGACTGTGAAATGGAGTTGTGGCCGCAACCGCTGAGCCACGAGCGTGTTCCTGAGCTCTGGGTGTCGACTGCAGGTTGTTTGTTTGTCTGCCACTTCTCGTTGGTGTACGTGGAGGGCGACGCTCTCCTGGATGTGCCGGAGTAACCGGCCTCTAGTGGAGGCTTATTACTTCAGTGTCGCGTACCAAACACAATGCCCAGATAATCGCTGCAGAGTCACCAACAACGAGAATATGCTGTCCATATCCCATTTCCTCGCTGCAGTGTGTGGAGTTAGGTGCTCGGCTACGTATTATGCCTGTAAATTGGAAATTTGTGTTAAGGTCTTATGGGACCAAACTGCTAAGGTAATCGGTTCCTAAGCCTACACACTACTTAATCTAACGTAAACTAACATACCCTATGGAGAACACACACACCCATGCCCATTATGCCTGTCATGTCCTTCTTGGTGTGGATGCGAAAGCGATGAGACCACAGTAGCACAGTGCTCATCTGACGCTGCGAGAAGTCGATCATGTATGTGATTGATGCTGTATGGCCGGTCACTGTGGTTCGTACGGCATTTTCTTTTTTTTTTTACTCCAGTGCAGCACTCGTGGCTGCCGCATCGCTGTCGCGAAGTGGGGCCGAGGCAGTTTCAGATAAGTTTTTATAGTCTGACGATAATTTATGGATTTGTAGCTTTAACTTGACGATGTCCACTATGGACAAACGGTAGTTACTGTTATTCTGTGGAAGGTTGGGTTATCCCGACTGAAACCGAGGTAAATTCTAGGTAAACGGTGCAACTGAGGCTGTTGATAATTAAAATTAAAATTAACCTTTATATAACGTTTGTGTCGTTCCTTGAATTTTCTCAGTTCTCTCTGTGCATGAGCCAGTGTCCTTGTTAAATAGTGTATGTGATGCTTTCGCCTCTGGTTCAAGTCAGGGGCCCGTTTTTCAGTGTAAGCTTCATTCTCATTCGCCCATATTTTTAGAAGATGGCGTTTAGTTTGGCTTGTCGTTTGTTTACCTGTGGCCGTGACCATGTGTTTCAAGTAATGCAAAGGAATGTCATGTTATACTGAGATATGAAGCTTTCTGACATTCAAACACCTTTAAATATTTATTGTGCTGAGGTTGTCTGTCAGATGGTTATATAATCCTTATTGATGTGATGGTGCCACCGTTTGCTTACGTGAAGTCTAGTGCACCAGTGACGCCAACTTCACGTAAACACTTGGCCAAGAATGTGTTTTGTGCATAGTTTTTGCGTTAACGTCTACATTAAATAATTTTCTATTTGCTTGCAATTGTCCTTTACGATTCTCAAGGAAAAGGTAATAAAGGTCACAAAGTTGCTGTTATTATAAGCTAAAATATTTACCATGAAATTCTTGGTTATAACACTTGTCATTACCACTCAGTTTTGTCGTCACCTTCCGTGGATCATTGGACTTAAATAATGTATATATGCTTGAGTCTTGCTATTTGTTTTTTATACAAGTTGTATGAGAGATTACACCATATCTTTTGCTAAGGTCGAAGATCAAAGATTTTTTGTCCTGTGGCCAAATGTGACCAAATATGTTTCGTGATCAAATTGTTACGACCAGCAAGGGTAAAATCGCTCTCACAATGATGTGTAATGTTCAGATGATGAATTGAAATTTGTCCAGTAAAACCAACGACACCTTTAAGTACACCAGTCTCGCGCTTCTTACCGACTCAGAAAGATCAGTCATTAAATTCCCGTTATGGGATGAACATCTCCACAAAGTTTGACGATTATCGATCTGCTGCTTTATAGTGTTACACTTTCCATTGTCGTCAGTATATTAAGCCATTATTGCAAATGAATACTCTAGGATCAGTCATTAATATCACTGAACAGACACTCCGCCCGAAAAAAAAAGCACCTAGAAGGTGGGGGAGGAAACGAAACAAAATGTCACAGGTTTAGATGACATGAAACGTTACTTCACTGATCGCAAAATCGAGTCAAATTTAAAAAGAACTTGGTAGTAAGCACCCACTTCTCACTGAGTCGTTGCACCCCTCTGGCCTGGATGCATACACAGATTCGGTTGGGAAGCGTGTATTAGAAATCGCGTCCACTCCTGAGGCAAGCTGGTCTGCAACGAATGTAACAGGTCCTTGGTGTCCTGGATACTGGCACGTCCTAGGTGGTCCCACAGATGTTCTATAGTGACCGGGTCTCGGGACCTTTCTGGTCACGGGAGTATATCGTCATGCAGACAGTTCACAGAGTCACGTGCCACGTGTGGTAGAGCAATTTCCTGTTGAGGAGGGGCACCACAATACTGCCGCATGAGATGTAACACATGAGGTTGCAGGATGTTCGTGACGCACCGTGTGCCGTCAGAATTCCCTCAATTACTGCCAGCCACGACCTCAAGTCTTACCCCATGGTTTCTTACACCATGACACTAGAAGAAACACCACGCGTCTCTCCAGAACATTAGGAGAATGTTACCTCTCCTAAGTGCTGCTATAATCGCTTATGATGGTCATCCAGATTAGTACAGAACCGCGATTCATCGCTGAACACAGTGTAATTCCATTCATCAGCAGCCCATGCTTGCCAGTCACGGAACCCTCCAGACTCAGCCATTTGTGTTGTGGTATAAGGGCTTCGGAAAGGCTCAAAATCATGAAAAGTTCAATTTTTACTTTTTTGCGTTTTCTGAATCTGCAGACTATTACCTTTTAATAGATATATAATTTATTTAATTCCGAAGACTACAACTATTTTTAAATTTTTTTTGAAATGTGTTCTACATGGGCGTGACCCACTGTGGCGCTGTTAAACTGCCGTCAAATGGTGTTATTATTAACGTCCGTGTTCATCAGGTACATTTTAGTGATGTGAGATAAATTATGTGTTGTGGCTAACCTGTGATGGTTCAATATATATCGCTGGTGTGATTGTTTCATGTTTATTTACTCTGTCGTTATCTCGAAAATATTCGTAATTAATTCTGTTTCTTGACAAAATACAGAACTATTATGGAATGGCTATAAGGCAAAATACACGAAGTGTCGACGAAATGAAGAAGGCTGTTTGGGCTCTTTTTTTCATACTTCTTCAACCGATGAAAATCCCCAACATAGCTTGTGTCCCAAAGAAGAAGACAGTTGGTGTAAATATAACAAAGGATTGCTAACTGGTGAAGTGTACACTCATAAGCGTAGTCTCCCTCATGCAATAATGGAGGTGATAAAACCTATTTTCAGAGACTTAGCAGCACCTGAACTGTTGAAAAAGTGTATTCACGGAAAAACTCAAAACCCCAATGAAAGTGTAAATAGTGTTATATGGTCGAGAATCCCCAAGACTGTATTTGTTGGAATAGAAACACTTCACTTTGGTGTGTATGATGCTGTTGCGACTTTCAATGATGGCAACATTGTAAGGTGCAAGGTATTTAGAAATATGGGAAATATGGGAATGAAGATAGGTTCTAACATGGTACGAGCGATGCTTGCTTTAGACAAGGAACGCCTTCGGGCTGCAGACAGGGCTGTAAAGAGTCTAGAAATACAAGCAAGAGTAAACAGGAGGAGGAACAAGAGGAAGCTGGAGGAGGAGTTTGCAGAGGATGAAGATAATCCATCCTATGGACCTGGAATGCACTAAAAAGTTAATCCAATCTTTGTTGCTCGATTCCCAAAACTTCTATTTTCTCATACTAATTACATGTTTTCTAAGGATCTTCCAAACATATTTGTTTCAAACTTTCAGTAAATGTTACACAGTACCTTCTGCATAATTTAACACAGCCTTTTTCCAAAAAACTGTATATTTTTGAATATATAAATAAAAAATTGCAAAAAAATGTTGTGAATTTTCATTACAATTGAAAAAAAATCATCTTTAATAACTGAACTAAAATTTTGTAAAATCCCTGTGTTAAGTTGTAGCCCATATTCCAATAAATAATCTGTAAAAAGTTCAACTTCCTACCTCAAATACTTTGTGAGGAAAGATGTAATTTATAAGCGTTATTTTAACATTGCAAGTATAGGGCGTTCCGGAGCCCCTTACGACATCCCACGCACGGAAAGGTAACTCCCTAGTCTGGCTGGTGCAAGCCTCCGACCAATGGTGTGGGATGACACAGAAAGTTGGAAGAAGTCCATCTGTTACTCTCGGATGGCAGGTGCAGACGTGAATGGGTCGATCAGAAACTAGATGAGGAGGATGCCTGCCCTCACATTCCCACGCATTCGAGCATCAGGTCACAAATCTGAATACTGCACGGTTCGACCAACCGGCCATACGGAGAATGACGGTGGCACTCCGTCTTCAGGCCACAAGTGGCCCATCGGGACCATCCGACCGCCGTGTCATCCTCAGGTGAGGATGCAGATAGAAGGGGCGTGTGATCAGCACACCGCTCTCCCGGTCGTTTTCATGGTTTTCTTTGACCGGAGCCGAAACCATTCAGTCGAGTAGCTGCTCAATTGGCATACCAGGCTGAGTGCACCCCAAAAAATGGCAACAGTGCATGGCGGACCGTCCAAGTGCCGGCCAGCCCGACAGCGTTTAACTTCGGTGTATCCGCTGCGGCAAAGCCGTTGCCAGACTGACAATGGGGCCGCTTTCCAATTCTGCCAGATGCTTATAACGCTGTTTCACACGAGTACGTGGCATCTCCGTGTCCTTCGCTGTGATCACTTGTCATCTGTCGCTCTTCACGCCTCTTATATACCCTACCAGTCCTAATAACTACACTAAATATGAACAACACTCATGGAATCCGTTGGTCGTTCTACCTGTCACAGATAATTGTAGCTCTAGTCATTTACGTATCACACTGCTCCACTGTGTATTGACAGACAATGCCCCTCCCCCCCCCCCCCCCCACACACACTTACAAAGGGAGAAATGACCACCTAAGAAAATAAAACAAAGGTCGCATGGGAAAAAATAGGGGTTGAGTTTTCCTACGAGCTACTGCAGAGTCTGAAAGTGATTCTGTTAACCCTCTGCCAAACAGTTACGAGTGAACTAAAGAGTAATCATTTAGCTACAGCTGTAGATGTAGGTAAAAGGTGGAATGCTTCACATTTCGTACACTTCCTCAGTCCGAAGTTGTGTTCTGTCTACCAACACTGTCATCGACAGGACGTTTAATTTTACTCTTTCATGCTTTCTTTTTCTATGGACGTATTAGGACGTGTAATTGTCGTTTCCACTCGTAGCACGTTACTCGTACGACAAATTGTTCTGGTACTCTTTCCCTGCTCTTGTCTTCGAAACTGTAACCTAATCTCCGTTTCCCCAGCCAGACCACAGCACAAACACAGACAATCCTCGCGTGCTTAAGATATTCGAAGCAAACACCGCCGGAACGGACAGGTCACGGACAGCTTAGGGTTCTGTTACCTGGCAACATGCCGTCTCGTGGCTACCTTGAACTTTGTTTCTTTGCCTTTCTCTAAGCTACACTGCGTCCCAGGTGGAAATGTGGATTCTGATAGGAGACAGAAATACTAGTTTTGAACACAAGAAAAGCTCGTCTGGGCAAACGCCCCATATCAATTCGTTCTCCAGATAATACTGTACGCGGAGCGTTTAATAAGCCATGCAAGTTACTTTTCTCTCGACCAGTTTCGGTTGAAAAAGTAAGTAACTTTTTGTGGGATATTGTGAAACATTCTCGCTTCAGTTCCTATAGTTTCATTAATTCCTATACGTGGCGGTCCTGTGGGTAGCCTTTAAGATGGCGTCTGTAATGTAGGCGCGTTCCAAGCAGACAGCTGTCATTGAATTTCTTTTGGCGCAAAACCGCAGTAACACAGATATTCAAATGCGCTTTCAGAATGTGTACAGAGATCTGGCAGTGAACAAAAGCACGGCGAGTCGCTGGACGGGACTTCTCTTATCATCACAACAAGGTCGCACAAACATGTCCGGTCTCCCGCGTGCCGGCCGGCCGCACACTGTACTGACGACTACAATTTTGGAACGTGCGGACACTCTCATTCGAGGTGATCGACGGATCACAAACAAACACTTCGCTGCACAACTGGACGTTTCTGTTCGTAATGCTGACACTCTCATCCACCAGTTGAGACAGTGTGGGCCCGCTGGGTTCCTCGTCGATGAAGAGCAACGAATGACTGTGTGTTTGATCCAACAATAATTTACTCCGCAGGAAGCAGTACCTGGATGATGTGGATGCAGTAAGACTTTGGCTGCGACGTCAATCAGTAGAGTGCTACCATGCTGGCATACGGGACCTCCTGTAAGGTGCCATAAGGCTCTGGCACTGAACGAAGATTATGTTAAAGCAAAAGAATGGGGAATAATGAGGTGCATTGGAATCCTGAATAAAACCAATCTGCTTTCAGAAAAAAAAGTGTTGCATTAATTAATGAACGCCCCACTTATTACACTACTGGCCATTAAAATTGCTACACCAAGAATAAATGCAGATGATAAACGGGTATTCATTGGACAAATATATTATACTAGAACTGACATGTGATTACATTTTCACGCAATTTGGGTGCATAGATCCGGAGAAATCAGTACCCAGAACAACCACCTCTGGCCATAATAACGGCCTTGATACGCCTGGGCATTGACTCAAACAGAGATTGGATGGCGTGTACAGGTACAGTTGCCCATTCAGCTTCAACACGATACCACAGTTCATCAAGAGTAGTGACTGGCGTATTGTGACGAGCCAGTTGCTCGGCCACCATTGACCAGACATTTTCAATTGGTGAGAGATGTGGAGAATGTGCTGGCCAGGGCAGCAGTCGAACATTTTCTGTATCTAGAAAGGCCCGTACAGGACCTGCAACATGCGGTCGTGCATTATCCTGCTGAAATGTAGGGTTTCGCAGGGATCGAATGAAGGATAGAGCCACGGGTCGTAACACATCTGAAATGTAACGTCCACCGTTCAATGTGCCGTCAATGCGAACAAGAGGTGACCGAGACGTGTAACCAATAGCACCCCATACCATTACGCCGGGTGATACGCCAGTATGGCGATGACGAATACACGCTTACAATATGCGTTCACCGCGATGTCGCCAAACGCGGATGCGACCATCATGATGTTGTAAACAGAACCTTGATTCATCCGAAAAAATGACGTTTTGCCATTCGTACACCCAGGGTCGTCGTTGAGTACACCATCGCAGGCGCTCGTGTCTGTGATGCAGCGTCAAGGGTAACCGCAGCCATGGTCTCCGAGCTGATAGTCCATACTGCTGCAAACGTCGTCGAACTGTCCGTGCAGATGGTTGTTGTCTTGCAAACGTCCCCACATGTTGACTCAGGGATCGAGACGTGGCTGCACGATCCGTTACAGCCATGCGGTGAAGATGCCCGTCATCTCGACTACTAGTGATACGAGGCCTTTGGGATCCAGCACGGCGTTCCGTATTACCCTCCTGAACCCACGGATTCCATATTCTGCTCAAAGTCATTGTATCTCGATCAACGGGAGCAGCAATGTCGCGATACGATAAACCGCAATCGCGATAGGCTACAATCCGACCTTTATCAAAGTCGGAAACGTGATGGTAAGCATTTCTCCTCCTTACACGAGGCATCACAACAACGGTTCACCAGACAACGCCGGTCAACTACTGTTTGTGTATGAGAAATCGGTTGGAAACTTTCCTCATGTCAGCACGTTGTAGGTGTCGCCACCGGCGCCAACCTTGTGTGAATGCTCTCAAAAGCTAATCATTTGCATATCACAGCATCTTCTTCCTGTCGGTTAAATTTCGCGTCTGTAGCACGTCAGTTTCGTGGTGTAACAGTTTTAATGGCCAGTAGTGTTTTTTCAGGTTTTAATTTTACACCTATCCCCAATAAACATAAAAAACGTCTGCATCTTCAAGTTCACCTAATAGATTTTCTTTCTCTTCCAGAAACATGGAGTGTTTTTCATCCCTTTGCAGCTTCACGTTTCTCGAAATTGTCACAGGATCTAACTGCCCAACTCGTATATCTGTGTTCCTAATGTGTACTACTACGGTTGTTCTGCTTCATAAATAAAACATTATCAACACTTGAAAACTCTGATACATATATCAGTACAAACTGCAATTGAAAAAAACTTGGAATTAACCAATATCAGACAATCTACGTTATGATCATACAGTGAGTTAGTATTTCTCGTGAATTTAATTCATAGCGTGGAAAATCATCTATACTGTCGAAATATCAGTAGCGTAATATCGATGTCTGACTACTGAAATTTTATCTATAAAAGAAAGGTATTCCCGGTATCATCTAAGCCTTTTGGGGACACAGGACCAAAAAATAGTCATACCAGGAAACATCATGCAAAAACCGTGTAAAACCGGCTCTTGCTTTGACAATGGTCCTTTTTACGGCGAGGAAAACAGTCAACAAGTTTCTGGTGTGTACCATATCCAGCTGAAATCACTCATTGTTCATTAGAAACCAGTAGAGCTACCAAATTGCCGGCCGCGGTGGTCTAGCGGTTCTAGGCGCGCAATCCGGAACCGCGCGGCTGCTACGTTCGCAGGTTCGAATCCTGCCTCGGGCATGGATGTGTGTGATGTCCTTAGGTTAGTTAGGTTTAAGTAGTTCTAAGTTCTAGGGGACTGATGACCACAGATGTTCAGTCCCATAGTGCTCAGAGCCATTTGAACCATTTTTGAGCTACCAAATTGAGAGGATATTGATCGCTACGTTTCATCCGTTATTGCAGTAAACAGGGAGAATGAAAGCATAATATTTCTCCAACGTAATGGGTTTCCATCCGTTCTTTAACAAATTAAAAAGCGTACAATGGCCTTTTATATAAAGTGGGAAGTTACTCAAGATAACCGTAACAAGCTTTGCAAATTTCGTGCATTATTGAATATCTTGAAAATTAATCTCTGATGTAGAATTTAATGCATAAAAAATCACGAACGGCAACTGTAACTGCCATCACTATCAAATTAAGACACAGAATATCTGGCCGTGCACGGCAGCGCACGGTACCAATGTGTTTCAAAATATCGCGCGCGGAATTGCGATTTTTCAGGCGGTCATTTCTCGGATTCTTTTCATCACAGAGACAAAGGGTCAAGTTTTTTGGATAGCCCTTGGCCTAGTGGGAACATTTTTACACATGTGGGAAGAACAATCGTACTGTACCTATCCTACAATACAGGGTCAAATATTAAAAATTACACACTTCCTCCAGCGCAGGCAAATTGAGCAAATCCGTTGGTTCTTTTGTAGTATATGTGCTCTAGGGTGGACCTTAGGCGGCTTATGAAAGCACCGTTAGTTCGTAGGCGGGTTCCTGAGAAAACCATGAAAAACCATGACTTTCGGGTACGAAAAGTATCAATTTTGGGGATGGCTGCTTATACAGTTTGTGTTCCATTTTTATCATATGTTCTTAAGATGATATTTTCTGGGAACTTCGAAACTTATTTGTTACAGAGATACAGAGATTCAAAGTTACCGTACAGGTGCACGTAAAACATGCACGTAAATGAGGCGCAAATGTAGTTTTAACTGACATAGTGAGTGCATGGAAAGGGTTCTACGGTCATCGCTAGCGTTCTGAAGTCACGGAAAGATATTTTTAATCAGCATTTCTTCATCAATAAAACTTAATGACGCGCTGATTTCGTATAATGGGAACTTCACACCTTTGCAAATATGTGCAAAGCGTTACGGCAGTGAGAAAAATGGGCTGAAAAGGGTGTTAACATGCCTGAATGAACTTACAATGTCTGCCAAATATTACGTAAAACCATAAAGACTGCTATTTTATTAAAATATTTCTAATAACATTTTTACAATTTGCGGGCGTTTTCGATGAGTTGCAATCCATGAGCAAAATATCCAGGAAAAAATGTAAACCAAACGACTTTTGTCAACCTTATATTACCTACACTCATTTGTTGTTAGTATGAATCAAAGTGTAAAAATGTGTCGAAGTATATAAATAAACTGTCAAAACTGTACTGACATACAGAATTCGTTTTACATAAGCAGCACACCCTCTTGTAGCAGGGACAGCAGAAAACCAAAGAAAAGATGCCCCGTCGGATCATAAAAAGGGCAAATATGCTGCTCTTTAAAAGACTTTGTACGAAAAGTGGGGAACCAGCTACTTCAGTTCTCATTCCTCACCAAAAAATTTTTGATGCGAACGTATTCGCATATTTTTGTGCCGAAATAGAGTAGCAGAGAGACAGCGACGGTGGAAGAGAGATGAGACAGTGCCAGTGGAAGAGAAAGAGAGAGAAGACAGTGGTGGTGGGAAAGAAAATGTGTCAGTGAAGTAGAAAGTGAGCTGGGTGAATAAAATTACAGTGGGAGCAAGACAGAGAGGAGATATTGATGATCAGTGAGAGACAGTGGCAGTAAAGGAGTAAGAGAGATGGATGAAGGTAGAAGCGGTGGGAGAAAAAGAGAAAGGAGACAGTGGAAATGTAAAACACAGATGAGTGGAGATCATACATAGGCTTGTCAGGTATGGACCCTCCCACGTAGGTATAGGGAAGGTGAATTACGGACCGAAATTTTAAACACATGAGTACAGGGAAAAAGTAAGAATTTATGAGCCGCTGCGGAGTGGTGGAGACACATGCAATGGGAAAGAAAGAGAAAAGGAGAAGTCTAAGTGAGTGGAGACAGTGACAGTGGGATATACAGAAAAAGGAGAGAGTGGGAGAGAGACACATATAGATATTGGCAGTGAGAGGTAGACACAGAGTGTGAAGGCTTAACTTCAAAGAGAGACTGGCTAAAAAGATTTAGTATGTTCTGTGTTGAAAGAACGAGAATATGTCAGCGTGCCAAAATTCTTGGTGAGAGATGTAGAATGAGGACTGAGCCGGCTATTTCCACAGTTTTCTGTCAGAGACTTTTAAAAAAGAAAATGTTCCCCAGTTTTGTGCTTCAACAGGAGCATTTTTCCGCTGGTCTTATACTACCGCAGATGTGGGGCTTTATGTTGATGCTACCGTGCTTAAGCCGTAAGCTCATATGCGACAATGAAGGAGTCACAGTTATTTCCATTTTTGTTTTCTGACAAAGAAGAGTTGACAGCAGATCATCCAACATCAGGCTAAATTCATAATAATGTAGCAGACATCGGCAAACGAGTTTAATGAATAAGTAAGAAACTGCACGCTGCTACTGGAACAACATGACTGTTCTTTTTCTTTATGTACACCTCACAGCCTCTAAATAGCAAACCCCCAAATTTAATTCAGCATCCGCATTAATACTTCCTCGCTCTGGGCGACCACTAATTCGTCATTAACGGATCGTGTCCTGCTAATTTTTCATCCGTAGGGAACAATCTTTCCAGACTCGTCAGGATAGCCGAGAGCGCTAATGCGCTGCTTCCTGGACTCGGGTAGGCGCGCCTACCCCGGATCGAATCCGCCCGGCGGCTTAACGACGGAGGCCATGTGCCGGCCAGTCTGGATGTGGTTTTTAGGCGGTTTTCCACATCCCATTAGGTGGATACCGGGCTGGTCCCCACGTCCCGCCTCAGTTACACGGCTCCCAGACATCTGAACACATTCGCACTATTCCATGGACTACACTAGACACAGACGGTTGGGGTACACTAATTCCGTCCCGGGGGGTATGGGATGGCGGCAGGAAGGGCATCTGGCCACACCTTCCATTAACCTTGCCAAATGGTTCAAATGGCTCTGAGCACTATGGGACTTAACTACTGTGGTCATCAGTCCCCTAGAACTTAGAACTAATTAAACCTAACTAACCTAAGGACATCACACACATCCATGCCCGAGGCAGGATTCGAACCTCCGACCGTAGCGGTCACGTGGTTCCAGACTGTAGCGCCTATAACCGCACGGCCACTCCGGCCGGCTAACCTTGCCAAATCCGATTAACCATGCCGACCCTGTGTCATTGTGGGAAAATGGCACAAGCAAAAGAAAAGGGAACAATCTCTCCAAAAAAAAATGGTTCAAATGGCTCTGAGCACTATGGGACTTAACATCTGTGGTCATCAGTCCCCTAGAACTTAGAACTAATTAAACCTAACTAACCTAAGGACATCACACACATCCATGCCCGAGGCAGGATTCCAACCTGCGACCGTAGCAGTCGCGCGGTTCCGGACTGAGCGCCTAGAACCGCTAGACCAGCGCTGCCGGCAACAATCTCTCCTGATTCTGGCTTCTTCCATTAATCCACAGATAGCGATTTCTCGTCAGATTCACGCAAGGATCAAGAGAATGGGTTATCCCTTCATACCTGTAATCGACTAATTAATAAAACCGAAAACATTATCAAACTCGTCACGAAATATACTAATGTAATGTAGGTTTCCCTATTTCTGCTAAATCTCCCCTCTATTATGACTTACTTAGTCCTCGTATCATGTAAGAGCAATAGAGGTAGATAACTTTTCTAAAGTATCAATATATCGACTTGTCAATAAATTGCATTAGTGACGTCGATGATAATGGTATAGTGGATGTAAAATATTTGTATTTTTTATTATGGACTTGACAAAATATCAAAAAGAAGATTCATATCTGAAAAGAAAGTTGTCAGATCGAAAAGTAACCATTAGTATTTAAATTTTTTCTATTAGATATCAGTCATTGTTGATTCACACACGAATTTTGTCAACAGATTTATTTAATTATTACAAAATTCTTTAGATTTTTATTGTTTTTTAGTTCAAAGAAGCGCAGAGTGATTAATTATAATGAACTTATGCGAATGCGGATACTAGACGACAAATACATGGTGTTTCAAAATAGATTATCATATTTCATAAGACTATGCCTTTTTCGTGAATTAAGATAGGAAGTTGGAGTAAATTTTAGTGTACTCGTCGAAACTAAATAGCTGTCTTCGTAGCCAGCGGTTTGTGTGTCGAAGAGATGCAAATCAGAAGGAGCTCAGGCTGGGCTGTATGGCGGGTGAGGAAACAGTTCCCATCGAGATAAGTACAAGTGTTCCTTTGGCATATGTCCTATCAATCTGTCGCCTCTTGTGACCTAGTTCTGTGAACTACACGGTGTTTCAGAAAGATTCGTCCGATTTCTCGAGACTATACCTTCTACGTGGATGAAGATAGAAACTTAGAGTAAACATTGACCTACGCATACCACTACATAGTCTTTGTTTTCCAGAGAACCTCCTGATGTTAAAGCTCTGCATATTTTATAGACTTGCAGATACAGGGTGTCCAGCGAAGGAGTCCCTGATTTAAAAATTAAATATCTCGAAGACTAAGATCGATAGACGAGTGCGACAAACGGTGTATTTCTTCTTCTTTCGTTTCACTCTCTTTGGGGTACGCTGGATCAATCGTTTCTTTGCGCGTTGTTCTTTTCTTAGGGCCCAGTATTTCTTCATTCTTTCTGATCTTCTTTTCCTCTCTTCTTCCGAGGTTCAGGGTTTGGACCATTGGGTAGATTTGTCTTGGAACCTTATGTTCTATCAATAAGTGAATTTTCTGAAATCTTTAATTCTACAAGGTTTTTCTCAGTTTCTTTAAACCAGTTGGGTTTCGTTTTGCTGTTACGGAAAAAGTCCAAAATTTATTTAGTTAATCTGTTGGAATTCATCCTGAGAAGATGACCATAAAAATTTATCTTCCTTTTTCGCATAGTATCTGAGAGTTTTTCAATTTTATTGTAGAGAGTTTCATTTTTGATGTGTATAATCTTATTGTCTTGAAATTTTGGTCCTATGATTTTTCTTAAAATTTTTCTTTCCTTTCGCTCTAGTTTCTCCATTTGGCCTTTGAAATTCATGTTTAGTATTTCCGGTGCATACAGTGCTTCTGGCCTAATCACTGTCATGTAATGTGTTATTTTGGACCCCCATGAAAGGGATTTTTTGTTGTATGTATTTTTTGTTATTTGGAAGGCCAATTCAAGTTTATTTTTTCTGGATTCCATTGCTTTGCCTTCCCCAGCATTCCAACCAATCCATTCTCCGAGATATTTGAATTCTTTTACTATTTGAATCTTTTGTTCTTGAACTTTGAGGTATTTACATGAGTGCTTGATCTTTGTCAATATCTTAGTTTTTTCAAAGGAAATGTGAAGATCTATTTTAGCTGCTTGTTTCCTTAGTTCAAGGATTTGCTCCCGTGCTTCTTCAATTGTTTCAGCAAACAGGACCTTATCATCTGCAAAACCAATGCAATTTACTTTAAGGTTCTTCTTTTTGCAACGCAGTCTTATACCACTCTTAATACTTCTGTTCCACTCTCTGGCTACTTTCTCAAGCGCGCAATTGAACAGCAACCGGGCCAGATGATGCACCTTATTTTCGCTGCTGGCACTTCTTTTTGTGCTGGTTTGTCATTGACAGCAGATGTTGATCCACTCATTTCTGCTGTCCTTGTATTATTAAAACCTAATGTTCGTAGGATAGATAGTATACGCATTTCTGTTTACGTAGTCAACCGACAGTACACAGCGTACCGAGCTTGTTGCCTACAATGACGGGACGGCCAGAGAAAGGCAACGAGCCGACCAGAGGATTGAAATCATTAGACGTGTACAACGATGTGGTGTGATAATCAGGTGGTACTGAAAAAAAGGAATATAAACGGTTTTTGGGTTGTCAAGAATGTGTAATTCGCTTTACGTGAATTGAATACAACCAGTCTGTTTCTCAACAAGTCGATAACGAAGGTCGTAGTAGTAATGACAAGCTAATATCAAACACAATATATTTCCATTAGTACAAATTAAATCAATCCCAAAGTAGATAGTTGTGCATTAATTACAATCAACAGTTTCACCTTTTTACGGCAATGCCATAACGAATACTAAATTCACATTATTTTCCTTCTGTACAACAACATCGTAACGAAAAGAAAACCCATTACTTCGTTTCCTCTTACACTAATACTACAATAAATGTTCGAAATGACCACCATTCGCTTCTACACATGCTTCATTACGGCGAACCCAGTTTCGTCGCACTCGTTCACACACATGCACTTTGGCCTTTATGGTATTGGCAGCATCTAAAAACTTTTGCGTCAGTTCGTCCACATTATTTACTGGCTCAGCATAAACAAGTTCCTTCATATGGCCCCAAAATGAAAAGTCCAGTGGATTTAAATTAGGGCTGCGTGCTGGCCATCGACGTGGACCGGAACGCCCGATCCATTGTCCTAGAAATCGACTATCAAAAAATCTGCTTACTCTGTGACCAATGTGGGGTGGGGCACCATCGTGGAGGAACCACATGTTATGACGTTTGCCTAACGGAATGTTTTCTAACAACGTTGGTAATAATGTTTCTTCTAGAACCGTTCGGTAATAGTTACCAGTCAAACGTGCAGGTAAAACATAGGGCCCAATAATGTAATTATCGAGCATACCTGCCCACACATTTACGGAAAATCGTCGCTGAAAATGTGTTGCCACTACGTGGCGATGATCGTGTACACTCCACGTGTGCATATAATGGAAATTAGTTATTCCGTCGCGAGTGAAACACGCTTCATCTGTGACGAGTATTTTGTTGACAAAATCATGCTGCGCACTTTGTAACAAAAACCACTCTGAGAATTCACGTCGTGGAGGGAAATCTTGTGCTTTCAATGCTTGTACGCGTTGAATGTGGTAAGGCCGCAGACGCTCCTCTTGCAAAGTGCGATGAACGACAGTGTGCGATATACGCACGTGGCGGGCGATGCTTCTAGTACTCTGAGAAGGATCCTCCTGGATGCGGTCCAGAATTCTTTCCTCAGCTTCCAATGTACGATCGGCGCGTTGTGGGCCTCTGCCAGTATCTCTCAATCTAAGGAAATTAAATACATACTCGTCAGTTGTATTCTGTCATGATGTAACAAAAACGGAAAGCATATCAGAACAGAAGATACGTTTCGCATACGGACGAAAATTTACAAAGGTTCAGATAACTACTGTATTTTATTAAGATGTAAATGCATAATAATCGCATACAAGTAGAGAATAGCCCTCTTTTTTAATTGTTGTGACTGTGACAAGTAGCTCACCACCAATACCTCATTCAAACATTCTCGATGACGAAGTGTTGCCCTATTTTCTACATATTCATGATGAATATGCTGTGGTTACCACCGTCTTCCAAGACGACACCAGCCGTGTCCACAGAGCTTCCGTACTTCTAATGGCCCGCTAAATCACTTTGTGTTAATCCCTCAGAACATGTCTGGAACTACTGCAATAACAGATGAAACGTAGCGATCAATATCCTCTCAATTTGGTAGCTCTACGGGTTTCTAATGAACAATGAGTGATTTTAGCTGGAAATGGTACACACCAGAAACTTGTTGACTGCTTTCCTCGCCGTAAAAAGGACCATTATCAAAGTAAGAGCCGGTTTTACACGGTTTTTGCATGATGTTTCCTGGTATGACTATTTTTTGGTCCTGTGTCCCCAAATGGCTTAGATGATACCGGGAATATCTTTCCTTTATAGATAAAATTTCAGTAGTCAGACATCGATATTACGCAACTGATATTTCGACAGTATAGATGACTTCCCCAAAGTATCAGATTTTTAAACAAGGAGCGAACAAAAAGTTTCCGTTCGAAGGCCATGCAGTCCAAAATTTCTTGCGGGTCATACAAAATCGCCGTGAGCATTGAGCCAATCATCGCAGCGATGCACAAGATTGAGGATACACTGATCATCTCGAACATTATGACCATCGATATTAACCAGTCCAGGAGATAGCAGCGTCACTTTGTGAAGAATGGCTGCTGCTCAGAGACACGCACGGTGCATGTAGTATCAGTGAGCACGACTTTTCGGGTGTTCGAGGAGTGCTGTGGCGACTGTCAACACGTGGTGAAATCACGCCTAGACGTCGTGGGGTTGAACGGTCACAACTCACTACGGATGTTGGACGTCGTGTACGAACAGACTGGTAAAACAGGACAGATGGCGAACTGTGGCGGAACTAACAACAGATTTTAGTGCTGAGCCGAGCACAAGTGTTTCTGAACACGCAGTACACCGAACACTGCAGCCGACGATCCATGCATGTGCCAATGTTAACACGACGACATCGTCAACTACGACTGAACTGGCCACATGACCATCGGCACTGGATGTTGGCGCAGCGGCAGAGCACTGCATGGTATAATGAGTCCCGATGCCTTCTTCATCGTGCCGGTGGCAGTGCGCGAATCTGTCGTCTTCCAGGGGAACAGATCCTTGACACCTGCACTGCGGCACAGAGACAAGCTGGCGGCGGCTCTATTATGCTCTGGGGAAAACACACGTGGGGTTCCATGAGTCCAGTGGAGCTCGTGCAAGGCACCATGACTGCCAAGGAGTATCGTACACAGGTTGCAGTCCAAGCACACCCCTCCATAACTATCACTTTCCCCGACGGCACTGGCGTTCTTCAGCAAGATAATACGCCTTGTTACAAGGCCAGGAGTGTGTTGGAGTGGTTCGAGGAAGACAGTGGCGAGTTCCAATCGATGTGCTGCCCCCCCCCCCCCCCCCTCAGATCGCCAGATCTGAACCAAATCGAATACATTTAGAATGTGATTAAACTTGGCGTCAGAGCTCATCGCCCCCCCCCCCCTCCCCGGAATTTACGGGAATTAGGCTAGTATTGTGTGCAGATGTGGTGCCAACTCCCTCCAGCGACCGACCAAGGCCTCATTCTTTCCATTCCTCAACAAAATGGCTCTGAGCACTATAGGACTTAACATCTGAGGTCATCAGTCCCCTATAATTTAGAACTACTTAAACCTAACTAACCCAACATCATATACATCCATTCCCGAGGCAGGATTCTAACCTGCGACCGTAGCGGTCACGCGGTTTCAGACTGAAGCGCCTAAAACCGCTCGGCCACTCAGCCCAACATTCCACAACACATCGCCGCTGTTATCCGTGCCGAAGGTGGACATACCAGCTATTAGTTAGGTGGTTCAAATGGCACTAAGCTCTATGGGACTTAACATCTGAGGTCATCAATCACCTAGACTTAGAACTACTTAATACTAACTAACCTAAGGACGTCACACACATCCATGCCCGAGGCAGGATTCGAACCTGCGACCGTTACAGCAGAGCGGTTCTGGACCGAAGTGCCTAGAACCGCTCGGCCACATCGACCGGCAGTTAGGTGGTCATAATGTTTTGGCTGATCAGTGTAGTTTGGTAAAACACCGTATCCTGCCGCGTGAAGAAGTCCGTAACTGCTACAGATCCGCGTCCGTCAGTAATAGTCGGTTCTTCAAGGACTTCTTTAAGGGACCGAAAGCGCCGTAATCATGTGGAGAGGGATCAGGACTCTAGGGCGGGGAGCTCGAGTATCTCCCACTTGAGTTGGGTTAACTTCTGCGTTGGATATACGTCGTATGCTGACGTGCGTTATTATGAAGCAGTAGCACCCCTTGTCGCAGTTTTCTCGAACGTTTCCACACCGGTGGCTTTCGACAGACATGCTACACCACGCACATTTTTCGTTGTGCGATGGTTGTCTACCGGTGTTTGTAATTCGGTAGTCAAGAAAAGAATAATAGCACATTGGTCTTCTTTGGACGCATTTGCTAACAACTTCGCCATAGTTCACGTTTCCACATCCATCGCACGCACGTCAGAAAGACACGAATGCTACACTAATCCCTTGCCTATGTTGTTGTTGTTGTTGTCTTCAGTCCTGAGACTGGTTTGATGCAGCTCTCCATGCTACTCTATCCTGTGCAAGCTTCTTCATCTCCCAGTTCTTACTGCAACCTACATCCTGCTGAATCTGCTTAGTGTATTTATCTCTTGGTCTCCCTCTACGATTTTTACCCGCCACGCTGCCCTCCAATGCTAAATTTGTGATCGCTTGATACCTCAGGACATGTCCTACCAACCAGTCCCTTCTTCTTGACAAGTTGTACCACAAACTCCTCTTCTCCCCCCTTGCCTATATGTTCACAGAACTAGAACCACAAGAGGCGACAGACTGGTAGGACATGTCCCAAGGGAACAGCTAATTTTATAATGGTTGGAATACATGAACGGTAAGTCAACCTCCTTTCACGTTTCCACTGTGCAACTGATCGCTCTGACCTGCGACGTACTATTTAGAGGCACTGCATACATATTGCAAGTGCAGCCCCATCTATTAGCAGCTTTTTCAACAATTTCCAAGCTTCTATACAGAGTGTAAACGGTATAAGGCGATAAAAGTGTACAGATGGCACATCTCGCAATGCTTGACAAAAAGTCTAGTAACATGTTTGCGTATTTCCTACGGTTGTCCCAGAAGAAAAGTTCGTCTTAGGATAATGGTTTTGGAAAAGTAGATACTTGACCGTGCACGTATGTAAGCAATCGGTTCCTGTTATTGCCCGCTGCGCGCATTGACACCGCGAGCGTAAATCGTAAACACATAGACAACTGCGGCCTGAGTGGCTGCGTCATTGTAATACACCGAGCTACGACAGTAGGCGAGTAACCTGTGCAGATGTTATTGCAGCTCTGTTAACTGTTAGGATGGAAAGGAGATTTACTATAGCTGAGCTATGCGATATGCATTTAATTTATGGCGAGGCAAAAGGTGTTGCGAGGGCAGCTATACGAATTTATCGAGAACGCTTCCCACAACGACGACTTTCTGCACGAAAAACATTTGCTGCTGTGCACTAAAGGTTTGTATCATTGTGGTACCAACTTTCCAATACCCTTGTAACAGAAGGCAGCCGCTTGTGCTTCACGCCAATTCCCTATGCTAGTCTGCAGCTCTCTATATGTGCCAAAATGCTGTCCTCGTAGCCAGCGGTTCGTGTGACGTAGAGGTGCAAATCAGAAGGAGCTCAGGTAGGGCCGCATGGCGGGCGATCGAACCCTTCCCATCGCAAACGCTGCAGGAGCATCGTTTTTGCACCTGCAGGGTGCGGCCGAGCATTGTCATGTAGAAGGAAATGCGTGACAGTTAGGTTATGTGGGCTACATGAAATCACATGGAACCCATCAAGAGGCACTTCACACTTGGCGGGAGACTTGAAGTGGTTCCTTTCGCATTATTTGCGTAATATTGCTGTACATAAAGTCTAAAACAAAAGGATCCGCTTCAAAGGGGTAGAAAAGGCGAAATTGCAGTTATTGTTATTTGCAAAGGAAAATGTTCTAAATACCGATTATTTTTACCTCAAATGAGATCAAGTTTATTGGCTTTAGTAGGATGAATGAAAATTAAATTCAGGTCAAAATAGTCGTAGTAGGTTAACGGTGTGCTTGGTGACGAATGATCATGTATATAGTTAATGTTCATACGAAAGAGATGCTGGTTCGATTTTCTAAGAATAAAATAACTAACGACAGAACTCTTGTGGCGGTCGATCGTTACGTCACCAAGCAAGTCGCTTCCAACTTAATTTAAACGGCCAGAAGTTACTTGCATTATGCAATTAAAACAGCAGAACTGAGAGTTTGGTCAGTTTACAAAAAAAAACCAAGTTAACCACAACGGTCCGGTTATTATTAGCGGAACATTTCATTAGCCGAGTGTTTTGAGGCGCTGCAGTCATGCACTGTGAGGCTGGTCCCGGTGGAGGTTCGAGTCCTCCCTCGGGCATGGGTGTGTGTGTTTGTCCTTAGGATAATTTAGGTTAAGTACTGTGTAAGCTTAGGGACTGATGACCTTAGCAGTTAAGTCCCATAAGATTTCACACAGATTTGAACATTTGAACATTTGAAACATTTCAATGATTACACTTACATCCGTATCGTGCCGCTGCCAGAAAGTGAAGAAGGAAACCTCGTAATGTCGCTTTTTCATAGCTAAAATAATTACCACTTAGTAGAACATAAAATAATATAACATAAGGGGTTTACAGACATTAATTTACCAAAAACATTGCTTTTTGATAAGTGCAATTTTTTTTACTGCTCAGTCAATGTAGGTGTCATAACCCCTCAAACATTTTAAATGAAATATCATTGGGAATTAGTACGTAGAAATCCATAAGCAGGAATATCATTTCTGGTTATTATTGTTCTCATGCCCTTAAGGACTGTCCGATCAGGTTCATGTGTTCAAAAATGGTTCAAATGGCTCTGATCACTATGGGACTTAACTTCTGAGGTCATAAGTCCCCTAGAACTTAGGACTACTTAAACCTAACTAACCTAAGGACATCACATACATCTATGCCTGAGGCAGGATTCGAACCTGCGACCGTAGCGGTCACGCTGTTCCACACTGTAGCACCTAGAACCGCTCGGCCACCCCAGCCGGCTCATGTGTTCCCTTTCCAGTTTTAACAAAATATGTGTTATAGAGTCTATTGTTCCAAGTATCTTTATGTGCTCACTGTGCACTTAGGACTGGAAAGTACGGCGTGACGTGTCGGACGAGCATACTAGAGAGACTGCGCAATACATCCGCACAAAGCTTCGTCTGATTTTCACTGTGAATTTCGTGTCCGATAGGACGTTGAAAAAAAAATAGCCATGATGTATAGGTGTAACGTTACAATGCGGTATGAAATTGAACGAACACGTCAGTTCGATAGTACGAATGGTGAATGGTAGAATTCGGTTTATTGGGAGAATTTTTTGGAAAGTGTAGCTCATCTGTAAAAGTGATCGTGTATAGAACGCTGGTGGGGCCAGTTCTTGAGTACTGCTTGAGTGTTTGGGACCCCCAACAGATCGGACTAAAGGAAGACATCAAAGCACTTCACAGGTGGGTTGCTAGATTTGATACTGGTATATTCGAGCAACGCGCATGTGTTAAGGAGATGCTTCGTTAACTCAAATGGGGATCCCTGGAGGGAAGAGGACGTTCTTTTCGCGAAACACTGCTGAGAAAATTTAGGGAACCGACATTTGTGGCTGGTTGCAGAACGGTCCTACTGCTGCCAACATATATTTTTCGTGTGGATCGCGAAGAGGAGGTAGGAGAAATTAGGGCTCGCACGGATGCATATAGACAGTTGTTGTTCCCTCCTTCCATTTGTTAGTGGAACAGGAAAGGGTGTGACTAGTAGTAGTACAAAGTATCTTCCTCCTTACACATTATGCTGGCTTGTTGATATATATATATATATATATATATATATATATATATATATATATATATATATATACAGGGTGGTTATAATTAAACTATCGCTACTTTAGAGGCCCTCGTGACAGACGAGTGGATGTAGAACACCGCAACTCTCAGGAAATATTTATGTGGAAATGCTGAAGAGAAATATCGAATGAAACGTTCAAAGAACCACATTTTAATTTTCACATGAAAGGTAATATTAATTTCGTTACTTTTGTATCATGTTTACGTTCCACGTTACAAACCTTGCTGCGTGTGACGGCCATCTGTTTGCACGACAGACTAGAACCGTAGTACAGACTGCTCTACTGTTGCGCTAAACAACGGTGGACCGTGGAGTGTTCGTCTGTCGTGTCACAACTCGTGCACTGCTTGAAGATCGCACATTCTGTCCAGCGTTCTCAGCCATGGCAACCTCAATTTCTTCAACAATTTGTGGTGCAGGACGTCGTCGGCTATTTCCAGGAACAATTTCAAAATTGCCAGTTAATTCGAACTTCCGAATCATGTTCTTCAATACAGGTGCGGAAAGAGGACGTATTCTTCAAATGCATCGATACTTGCTAAGAACAGCACCACTATTGGTGTTGTTTTCATAAAACGTTTTATGAGTAGAGCCCATATCAATTTGTCCAGACCCGTGTTGACTGTCTGCAACTGTAATGCACATTGAAGCTTGTGTTACGTCGCCGTACCAGTACCGGCACAGAACGGCAAGTCATGACACTAACACTACCAAAAAAGTAAATCCTACAGCGCACAGTCTGAACATCATTCCTATAAGGCTGTGTATCCATACGGCAAATAGTTTTCCGTCTACACTGTCTGAAGTAATGAAAGTTTAATTATGACTAACCTGTAGGTTTATACGTAGACCCATCTTAATGCGCTGATTCCACACGATCGACCGCCGCATACACAACACTCCACTGCCATGGATCGCGTCTGTAATATCGTAGGCTTTGGAGCCAGCGACTGGAAGAACCCTGCGGGTGCCGCGAGGAGCACTTTAAACATCGTCACTAATGAAGAACCCACAGGCCGCCGACCAATTACGACCGCCAGGACGGTGTTGCAAGCGGCTAGCACGTGTGCACCTGTATTTTAATTGAGATTACTTCCATGTAGCTAGTTGGTGCCGAACATTACACCGAATTGTCAATAATTAGCTCTATCGGCAAACATTCAATACACCCAGACGCACATCCTCTGTTTATACTCTACTGACCATTAAAATTGCTACACCACGAAGATGACGTGCTACAGACGTTAAATTTAACCGACAGGAAGAAGATGCTGTGATATGCAAATGATTTGCTTTTCAGAGCATTCACACAAGGGTAGCGCCTGTAGCGACACCTACAATGTGCTGACATGAGGAAAGTTCCCAACCGAATTCTCATACACAAACAGCAGCGGACAGGCGTTGCCTGATGAAACGTAGTTGTGATGCCTCGCGAAAGGAGGAGAAATGCGTACCATCAAGTTTTAGACTTTGATAAAGGTCGGATTGTAGCCTATCGCGATTGCGGTTTATCGTATCGCGACATTGCTGCTCGCGTTGGTCGAGATCAAATGACTGTTAGCAGAATATGGAATCGGTGAGTTCAGGAGGGTAATACGGAACGCCGTGCTGGATGCCGACGGCCTCGTATCACTTGCAGTCAAGATGACAGGCATCTTATTCACATGGCTGTAACGGATCGTGTAGTCACGTCTCGATCCCTGAGTCAACAGATGGGGACGTTTGCAAGACAACAACCATCTGCACGAACATTTCGACGACGTTTGCAGCAGCATGGGCTATCAGCTCGGAGACCGTGGCTGCGGTTACCCTTCACGCTGCATCACAGACAGGAGCACCTGCGATGGTGTACTCAACGACGAACCTGGGTGCACGAATGGCAGAACGCCATTTTTTCGGATGAATCAAGGTTCTGTTTACAGAATCATGATGGTCGCATCCGCGTTTGGCGACATCGCGGTGAACGCACATTGGAAGCGTGTATGCGTTATCGCCATACTGGCGTATCACTCGGCCTGATGGTATCGGGTGCTGTTGGTTACACGTCTCGGTCACCTCTTGCTCGTATTGACGGCACTTTGAACAGTGGCCGTTACATTTCAGGTGTGTTACGACCCGTGGCTCTAGCCTTCATTCGATCCCTGCGAAACCCTACATTTCAGCAGGATAATGCACGACAGCATGTTGCAGGTCATGTACGGGTCTTTCAGGATACAGAAAATGTTCGACTGCTGCACTGCTGCACTGGACAGCGCATTCTCCAGATCTCTCACCAATTGAAAACGTCTGGTCAATGATGGGCGAGCAACTGGCTCGTCGCAATACGCCAGTCACTACTCTTGATGAACTGTGGTATCGTCGTGAAGGTGCACGGACAGCTGTATCTGTACACGCCAACCAAGCTCTGTTTGAGTCAATGCCCAGGCGTATCAAGGCTGTTATTACGGCCAGAGGTGGTTCTTCTGGGTACTGATTTCTCAGGATCTATGCACCCAAATTGCGTGAAAATGTAATTACATCTCGGTTCTAGTATAATATATTTGTCAAATGAATAACCGTTTATCATCTGCATTTCTTCTTGGTGTAGCAATTTTAATGGCCAGTAGTGTATATTGTGTTCGAACATTATGAATTACCTCGAAGAAAACGGTCTATTGACACACAGTCAACATGGGTTTAGAAAACATCGTTCTTGTGAAACACAGTTAGCTCTTTATTCACATGAAGTGTTGAGTGCTATTGACAAGTAATTTCATATCGATTCCGTATTTTTGGATTTCCGGAAGGCTTTTGACACTGTACCACACAAGCGGCTCGTAATGAAATTGCGTGCTTATGGAATATCTTCTCAGTTATGTGCCTGGATTTTTGATTTCCCGTCAGAGTGGTCACAGTTCGTAGTAATTGACAAAAAGTCATCGAGCAAAACAGAAGTGATTTCTGGCGTTCCCCAAGGTAGTGTTATAGGCCTTTTGCTATTCCTTATCTATATAAACAATTTGGGAGACAATCCGAGAAGCCGTCTGCGGTTGTTTGCAGATGACGCTGTCGTTTATCGAGTGATAAAGTCATCAGAAGATTAAAACAAACTGAAAAACGATTTAGAAAAGACAGAGTGTCAGTCGTTTTCCATTGGTGAGAGATCTGGAGAATGTGTTGACCAGGGCAGCAGTCGAATATTTTCTGTATCCAGAAAGGTCCGTGCAGGACCTGCAATATGCGGTCGTGCATTATCCTGCTGAAATGTAGGGTTTCGCAGGGATCGAATGAAGGGGAGAGCCACAGGTCGTAACACATGTGAAATGTAACGTCCACTATTCAAAGTGCCGTCAATGCGAAAAGAGGTGACCGATACGTGTAACCAATGGCACCCCATACCATCACAACGGAGTGATACGCCAGTATGGCGATGACGAATACATGCTTCCAATGTGCGTTCACCACGCTGTCGCCAAACACGGATGCAACCATCATGATGCTTAAAACAGAACCTGGATTCATCCTAAAATATGACGTTTTTCCATTCGTGCACCCAGGTTCGTCGTTGAGTACACCATCGCAGGCGCTCCTGTCTGTGATGCAGCGTCAAAGGTAACGGCAGCCATGGTCTCCGAGCTGATAGTCCGCATGCTACTGCAAACGTCGTCGAACTGTCCGTGCAGATGGTAGTTGTCCTGCAAACGTCCCCACATGTTGACTCAGGGATCGAGACGTGGCTGCACGATCCGTTACAGCCATGCGGATAAGATGCCTGTCATCTCGATTGCTAGTGATACGAGGCCGTCGGCATCCAGCACGGCGTTCCGTATTACCCTCCTGAACCCACGGATTCCATATTCTGCTAACAGCCTTTGAATCTCGACCAACGCGAGCAGCAATGTCGCGATACGATAAACCGCAATCGCGATAGGCTACAATCCGACCTTTATCAAAGTCTGAAACGTGATGGTACGCATTTCTCCTCCTTACACGAGGCATCACAACAACGTTTCACCAGGCAACGCCGGTGAACTGCTGTTTGTGTATGAGAAATCGGTTGAAAATTTTCATCATGGCAGCTCGCTGTAGGTGTCGCCACCGGCGCCAACCTTGTGTGAATGCTTTGAAAAGCTAACCATTTGCATATCACAGCATCTTCTTCCTGTCGGTTAAATTTCGCTTCTGTAGTACGTCATCTTCGTGGAGTAGCAATTTTAATGGCCCGTAGTGTATGTTCCATAATAGTGCTGCACATGTTAACGATATGGGCCAGTAATTTAGTGGATTACTCCTATTACCTTTCCGGAATTTTGGTGTGACCTGTGTAACTTTTCAGTCGTGGGTACGTATTTTCCGTCGAGGGTACGGTTGTATATAATTGTTAAGTTGGAGCTAATGCATCAGCATACTCTGAAAAGAACCTAATTGGTATACATTCTGGACCAGAAGACTTGCTTTTATTAAGTGATTTAAGTTGCTTAACTACTACGAGGATATTTACTTCTACGTTACTCATGTTGGCAGCTATTCTCGATTAAAATTCTGGAATATTTACTTGGTCTTCTTTTGCGAAGGCATTTCTGAAGGCTGTGTTTAGTAACTCTGCTTTGGCAGCACCGTCTTCGATAGTATCTCCATTTGCTATCGCTAAGAGAAGGCATCGATTGTTTCCTGCCGCTTGCCGACCCGCCTACAGAACGTCAGCGGTAGAGAGTGCGCCGTACAGTCGGTCCACCATCCACGGCGCTCAAAGCGACCAGAGCGCTCTTTTAAGGAGCTACTAATATTTTGTACGGCGAGCCTATAATGGCAGTGCGCAGGTGGGCCGGCTGGCGAGGCAGTTTCTCCGCCCGGAGGCTGTTCCCCTTTCTGAAGAAGGGCCGCGCTAGGTGTCAGGTCGCGTCGCGTCGCGCCGCTGTAGCCTTTTCCGAACGGTTGGCCGCCGTCAAAGGCGCGCGCTCGTTGTCCTCGCATCTGTCACGTCCGCCCACCAACACACGAGCCGGCGCTCCCGGCGAACGAGCGCGGACTTTAAAAAGGCGCGGGGGAGGAGGCGACAGCTGCTCGCGGGCCGACCACTTCGCCTTCAGCTGACTCGATCGATACCTCCTTTGCAAGTAATCTTTCTGGCAGACTCTTCCGAGAAGCCGGCTTCGGTCGCAATCCCGAAAGCGCTCCGATCTCTACGAGATACCGCCCACGGCTATTTTCTGCAACTGTGGCAGATGTTGCCTAGTACCAGAATCATTCGCCGTCGTCCTAATGACGGAGTAAATACACTCTAAGAAGAAATGACAACGCACCACAAAGGAATTACCCAAATGGGAAGGAAATCAGAAAATGCGATGTACATCTACTGACCAACAAATGATTACAATTTCAGAAAAATTTGATGCTTTATACAAGAGAGAAAGTTTCACAAATTGACCAAGTCAATAACACGATGGTCCAGCTCACGGCCTTATGCAAGCAGTTATTCGGCTTGACATCGAATGACAGAGTTGTCGGATGTCACCCAGAGGGATATCGTGCTAAATTCTGTCCAATTGGTGCGTTAGATTGTCTAAATCCTGAACTGGTTGTGAGGCCCCGCACACGTTCTCAGATACAGCAAGAGCGGACGGGCATTACCCTGCTGAAATGTAAGCCCGGGATGACTTGCTATGAAGGGTAACAAATCGAAGCGTAGAATATCGTCTACGTACCACTGTGCTGTAAGGTTCAAATGGCTCTGAGCACTATGGGACTTAACATCTGTGGTCATCAGTCCTCTAAAACTTAGAACTATTTAAATCTAACTAACCTAAGGACATACACACATCCATGCCCGAGGCAGGATTCGAACCTGCGACCGTAGCGGTCACGCAGTTCCACACTGAAGCGCCTAGAACCGCATGGCCACACCGGCCGGCTGAGGCATCAAGGCATCATCAATTTAGTATTGGAGGGCAGCGTGGAGCGTAAAAATCGTAGAGGGAGACCAAGAGATGAATACAAAAAATGGCTCTGTGCACTATGGGACTGAACTGCTGAGGTCATTAGTCCCCTAGAACTTAGAACTAGTTAAACCTAACTAACCTAAGGACATCACAAACATCCATGCCCGAGGCAGGATTCGAACCTGCGACCGTAGCGGTCTTGCGGTTCCAGACTGCAGCGCCTTTAACCGCACGGCCACTTCGGCCGGCAGATGAATACACTAAACAGATTCAGAAGGATGTAGGTTGCAGTAGGTAGTGGGAGATGAAGAAGCTTGCACAGGATAGAGTAACAAGGAGAGCTGCATCAAACCAGTCTCAGGACTGAAAACCACAACAACAACAACAACAATAGGGTAAAAAAAATACATTCAATACGGCTTAAACACACAAAGTCCCCTGCCTCAAATTTCTACTTTTACCTTTCAGCACCATCCATGAAATGGGATTTTCACTCTGCAGCGGAGTGTGCGCTGATATGAAACTTCCTGGCAGATTAAAACTGTGTGCCGGACCAAGACTCGAACTCGGGACCTCTGCTTTTCGCGGGCAAGTGCTCTACAACTGAGCTATCCAAGCACGACTCACCCCCCGTTCTGACAGCTTTACTTCTGCCAGTACCTCGTCTCCTACCTTCCAAACTTAACAGAAGCTCTCCTGCGAACCTTGCAGGACTAGCACTCCTGAAAGAAGGATATTGCGGAGACATGGCTTAGGCACAGCCTGGGGGATGTTTCCAGAATGAGATTTTCACTCTGCAGCGGAGTGTGCGCTGATATGAAACTTCCTGGCAGATTAAAACTGTGTGCCGGACCGAGACTCGAACTCGGGACTTTTGCCTTTCGCGGGCAAGTGCTCTACCTTTCTTTCAGGAGCGCTAGTCCTGCAAGTTTCGCAGGAGAGCTTCTGTAAAGTTTGGAAGGTAGGAGACGAGGTACTGGCAGAAGTAAAGCTGTGAGGACGGGGCGTGAGTCGTGCTTGGGTAGCTCAGTTGGTAGAGTACTTGCCCGCGAAAGGGAAAGATCCCGAGTTAGAGTCTCGGTCCGGCACACAGTTTTAATCTGCCAGGAAGTTTCACCATCCATGAAAGGTTGTAACATCATCAATGATTTAACCTGTACGATGTTCTGGCATTCGTGTTGCGACTGGAAGGAGGAACCTCCTCATTGGAACGGTTTCGCAAAACATCAACGTGTTGTAAATGAAGAGAAGTGATTTCTAAATTGTAGCGCTGTGAGTGACAGGGGTACCGTCCATTACCGCCTGTTACGCTGTGGAGGGAAACCAGTACACCGAACCATTTTCACGGAAGGGTTGCAGGTGTCGGGCCGTTAACGGCAATGGAGCGCACTCGCGGTCCCGCTAAACAGCTCTGGACCGGCAGCGCCGCTACGGGCCGACAGGCTGACACAGTGGCAGCGCGGCGCAGGTGGCGGGCACTGGCGCGGAAGGCCGCGGCTCGACTCCCGCTACCCTTTTGTGTCGCCACAAAGGCGGCGCCCGCCGATCGCGCAGCTTGCGACCCAAATATTTTCACCCTACCGGCACCCCGGACCACCCTCCTTTTCACAACACGGCCGCACTCGCGCACATGTGCAGCCCTTTTTATTCATCTCTACCCCCCCCCCCTTTTTCCCTTTTCTTATTTTTTCCCGAAAAAACGGAAGAATCCTCAACCCTCGCGCACGCTCCGCACTGCTGGAAAAAATTGAGGGAATCGGTAAAGGCTGGGCGTGAAAAGCAAAGGGGCAGGCCGGAGATGAAAAGGACCGTCTGCCTCCGTCGGCGAGAGGAGAGAGGAGAGAGCGGCAGCGCCGAGCCGACGGCCCAGCACGCGCCCGCTGCCGCCGCCGCCGCCGCTCGCGCGCCCTCTCAAGAAAAAGAGTTATCATCGATCGCGCGGCCAGACCGCCACCCCACGGGCAGACCCACCCCGGGCTTTTTTTTCCAACCCTCGCTCGCTGGCGCACGCCGCGTTTTTTTCTCCCCTTGCCGACACGGCGGTTCCCATAGCAACGCGGACAGTCCACGCACCCTGCAAATTGGGCATTCACCGGGCCGCGCTGCGACTGACGAAGCGATCGCCGCTGCCGCAAAGCAGACCTCACCCAGACGCTGTGACACTCGCGAGATGGGGGCAATTCCTAAGCCTTTCGCCTCTGTGGCCGTGTATACACGTCCTACTACGCCGTTCCCTAGATAACAAACAGACCCGAACTTTTCGACTCCGTAAGCGCAGAACAGGGCCGTTGCAGCATTCCTGAATATGGAAGTAAAAAGGAATATAAAAAAAGGGAGGAAGGTTTATCTGCTTAGCAAGAGTAATAGAAGGCAGATTTCAGACTACCTAACAGATCAAAACGAAAATTTCTGTTCCGACACTGACAATGTTGAGTGTTTATGGAAACAGTTCAAGGCAATCGTAAAATGCGTTTTAGACAGGTACGTGCACAGTAAAACTGTGAAGGATGAGAAAAACCCACCGTGGTTCAACTACAAAGTTAATAAACTACTGCGAAAGCAAAGAGAGCTTCACTGCAAGTTTAAACGCAGCCAAAACCTCTCAGACAAACAGAAGCTAAACGATGTCAAATTTAGCGTAAGGAGGGCTATGCGTGAAGCGGTCAGTGAATTCGAAAGTAAAATTCTATGTTCCGACTTGACAGAAAATCCTAGGAAGTTCTGGTCTTACGTTAAATCAGTAAGTGACTCGAAACAGCATATCCAGACACTCTGGGATGATGATGGCATTGAAACAGAGGATGGCACGCGTAAAGCTGAAATGCTAAACACCTTCTTCCAAAGCTGTTTCACAGAGGAAGACAGCACTGCAGTTCCTTCTCTAAATCCACGCACAAACGAAAAGATGGCTGACATCGGAATAAGTGTCCAAGGAATAGAAAAGCAACTGGAATCACTCAACTGAGGAAAGTGCACTGGACCTGACGGGATACCAATTCGATTCTACACAGAGTACGCGAAAGAACTTGCCCGCTTCTAACAGCCGTGTGCCGCAAGTCTCTAGAGGAACGGAAGGTTCCAAATGATTGGAAAAGAGCACAGATAGTCCCAGTCTTCAAGAAGGGTCGTCGAGCAGATGCGCAAAACTATAGTCCTATATCTCTGACATCGATCTGTTGTAGAATTTTAGAACATGTTTTTTGCTCGCGTATCATGTCGTTTCTGGAAACCCAGAATCTACTCTGTAGGAATCAACATGGATTCCCGAAACAGCGATCGTGTGAGACCCAGCTTGCTTTATTTGTTCATGAGACCCAGAAAATATTAGATACAGGCTCCCAGGTAGATGCCATTTTCCTTGACTTCCGGAAGGCATTCGATACAGTTCCGCACTTCGCCTGATAAACAAAGTAAGAGCCTACGGAATATCAGATCAGCTGTGTGGCTGGATTGAAGAGTTTTTAGCAAACAGAACACAGCATGTTGTTCTCAATGGAGAGACGTCTACAGACGTTAAAGTAACCTCTGGCGTGCCACAGGGGAGTGTTATGGGACCATTGCTTTTCACAATATATATAAATGACCTAGTAGATAGTGTTGGAAGTTACATGCGGCTTTTCGCGGATAATGCTGTAGTATACAGAGAAGTTGCAGCATTAGAAAATTGCAGCGCAATGTAGGAAGATCTGCAGCGGATAGGCACTTGGTGCAGGGAGTGGCAACAGACCCTTAACATAGACAAATGTAATGTACTGCGAATACATAGAAAGACGGATTCTTTATTGTATGATTATATAATAGCGGAACAAACACTGGTAGCAGTTACTTCTGTAAAATATCTGGGAGTATGGGTGCGGAACGATTTGAAGTGGAATGATCATATAAAATTAATTGTTGGTAAGGCGGGTGCCAGGTTGAGATTCATTGGGAGAGTCCTTAGAAAATGTAGTCATCAACAAAGGAGGTGGCTTACAAAACACTCGTTCGACCTATACTTGAGTATTGCTCATCAGTGTGGGATCCGTACCAGGTCGGGTTGACAGAGGACATAGAGAAGAGCCAAAGAAGAGCGGCGCGTTTCGTCACAGGGTTATTTGGTAAGTGTGATAGCGTTACGGAGATGTTTAGCAAACTGAAGTGGCAGACTCTGCATCGCGGTGTAGCTTGCTGTCCAGGTTTCGAGAGGGTGCGTTTCTGGATGAGGTATCGAATATATTGCTTCTCCATACTTATACCTTCCGAGGATATCACGAATGTAAAATTAGAGAGATTCCAGCGCGCACGGAGGCTTTCCGGCAGTCGTTCTTCCCGCTAACCATACGCGAGTGGCACAGGAAATGGAGGTAATGACAGTGGCACGTAAAGTGCCCTCCGCCACGCACTGTTGGGTGGCTTGCGGAGTATAAATGTAGATGTAGATGTTGTGGTCGTGTACACGCCCGCCGCTCGGATTTGCCTATAGTGCTACGAACGTCTGAATGCGTTCTGAGCCTCCGATCTCTCACTGCTGCGGACGAGTTTCTTCTATATTTCAGTGAATAAAAAAGTTTCGAGTATTTACCAAACAACATATGTGCCTCATTGGGTGCTATCACTTGGAGAAAATCTGGTTTCGATATCCTGAACCGTTTACGAGATACGACGGTTGTTATGACCACACGATTCGCGATAAGAATGGTACATTTAGCCATCGCGAGAGCGTTGCAAATCTCATAGAAAGTTTGAAGTGGGACACACCTGCAGTTAGATGACGCGCTAAACGGAAGGGGCTGCTCACTAAATTCCGAAATCCGATCTTCGCCGAGCATAGAGAGCATATACACTCCTGGAAATTTAAATAAGAACACCGTGAATTCATTGTCCCAGGAAGGGGAAACTTTATTGACACATTCCTGGGGTCAGATACATCACATGATCACACTGACAGAACCACAGGCACATAGACACAGGCAACAGAGCATGCACAATGTCGGCACTAGTACAGTGTATATCCACCTTTCGCAGCAATGCAGGCTGCTATTCTCCCATGGAGACGATCGTAGAGATGCTGGATGCAGTCCTGTGGAACGGCTTGCCATGCCATTTCCACCTGGCGCCTCAGTTGGACCAGCGTTCGTGCTGGACGTGCAGACCGCGTGAGACGACGCTTCATCCAGTCCCAAACATGCTCAATGGGGGACAGATCCGGAGATCTTGCTGGCCAGGGTAGTTGACTTACACCTTCTAGAGCACGTTGGGTGGCACGGGATACATGCGGACGTGCATTGTCCTGTTGGAACAGCAAGTTCCCTTGCCGGTCTAGGAATGGTAGAACGATGGGTTCGATGACGGTTTGGATGTACCGTGCACTATTCAGTGTCCCCTCGACGATCACCAGTGGTGTACGGCCAGTGTAGGAGATCGCTCCCCACACCATGATGCCGGGTGTTGGCCCTGTGTGCCTCGGTCGTATGCAGTCCTGATTGTGGCGCTCACCTGCACGGCGCCAAACACGCATACGACCATCATTGGCACCAAGGCAGAAGCGACTCTCATCGCTGAAGACGACACGTCTCCATTCGTCCCTCCATTCACGCCTGTCGCGACACCACTGGAGGCGGGCTGCACGATGTTGGGGCGTGAGCGGAAGACGGCCTAACGGTGTGCAGGACCGTAGCCCAGCTTCATGGAGACGGTTGCGAATGGTCCTCGCCGATACCCCAGGAGCAACAGTGTCCCTAATTTGCTGGGAAGTGGCGGTGCGGTCCCCTACGGCACTGCGTAGGATCCTACGGTCTTGGCGTGCATCCGTGCGTCGCTGCGGTCCGGTCCCAGGTCGACGGGCACGTGCGCCTTCCGCCGACCACTGGCGACAACATCGATGTACTGTGGAGACCTCACGCCCCACGTGTTGAGCAATTCGGCGGTACGTCCACCCGGCCTCCCGCATGCCCACTATACGCCCTCGCTCAAAGTCCGTCAACTGCACATACGGTTCACGTCCACGCTGTCGCGGCATGCTACCAGTGTTAAAGACTGCGATGGAGCTCCGTATGCCACGGCAAACTGGCTGACACTGACGGCGGCGGTGCACAAATGCTGCGCAGCTAGCGCCATTCGACGGCCAACACCGCGGTTCCTGGTGTGTCCGCTGTGCCGTGCGTGTGATCATTGCTTGTACAGCCCTCTCGCAGTGTCCGGAGCAAGTATGGTGGGTCTGACACACCGGTGTCAATGTGTTCTTTTTTCCATTTCCAGGAGTGTATTACTACCACCAACTTTCAGATCGCGCAATGATCACCATTCAAAGATAAGGGCAATAAGAGCTCGTACTGAGGCGTTTAGACAGTCCTTTTTCCCTCGCGCGATCTGCGAGTGCAAGACAGTGTGTGAAATATCACTTTGGCGCGAATTGTGCCCTCCGCCACACACCGCTTGGTAGCTAATGGAGTATATATGTAGGTGTAGATGTAGAAGCAAGGACGTTAATGGGAGCGTCGTGAGGGAGCGTGCGTCGGATATGAAGCCCAATAACTCGAGAACGAAATGAGATATCAATTTTAAATAAAATTTCCATATCTCACACACATGAAGTTCACTAGTCCGGAACCGCGCGACTGCTACGGTCGCAGGTTCGAGTCCTGCCTCGGGCGTGGATGTGTGTGATGTCCTTAGGTTAGTTACGTTTAAGTAGTTCTAAGTCTACGGGACTGATGACCTCAGATGTTAAGTCCCATAGTTCTCAGAGGCATTTGAACCATTTTAAGTTCACTGCAACGTATGAGCTAAATATCAACCATACGTAAGGTTTACATAAAAACTCTGCGAATTCTTTAAATTGCCTGCAATGTTCTGCTTAATTTTATGCCGCGCAGTAAAAATTACGAATAAAGAAAAGAAATTCAGTTCTTTATTGAGTGAAGATATAAGATTGTAAGTCCGCCACCTTAGCTGAGTGATCAGCGCGTCTGACTCCCATTCAGCGTGCCTGCCTTTAATTCCGCCCGGGTCGGAGATTTTCTCTGCTCGAGGACAGGGTGTTCTGTTGTCATCATCATCATTTCATCATCATCGACACACAAGTGAGAGCTCAACTAAGAAGACGTGTAACTCAGCGGCCGAACTTCCGGAGGTGGAAACTCCCGGCGATCAATGTCATATGAGTATTTCATTTCATTAGACTGTAAGATGCGCTAAAATGCAATTTTTGCAGCTAAAGTTTTCGAAAAATCGGATGATAAGTATTTCATGTAGATCGGAACGCCGTCTCTCTGCACAGTCACCTGCATTCGTGGAGCAGTACAGCCACAACGAAAACTGCCTCAGCGGGGAATGCAAAAAACTTGTCTGTGAGCAGCGAATGGGCTAATTATTCGATCGTTATCAGGCACTAAAGGCAGCTCCTTGTTAGGGTAGCCTTCCTTCTCCGTCCGTCGTACGATTTGATCACAGTTCCTCGTAATTCCATTGATAACACTTGTGGAAGTTGTGGGCCTGCCTGTTGACTTTTTCCCCAAGATTTTTCCTTCCAAAACTTTTTTTATGGATCTGTTGTATCAAATTACATGCCCAGTTTAATTGCTGTAGCTTTTATTGACTTCTAAAGAGCTTTTGACAGTGTACATAAAGAAATTATACGACATAATGACTTAAGGTGGATACTCTAGACACCTTGTTGAAGTTATAAAAAACCTTATATGTGGGCACAAAAATAATAATAAAGCAGATTATAATAAAACTGAAGTAATGACTACGCTGTCTCTCAGCACTGGCACCAACATTTGTGGAGCAGTACAGCCACAAGGAAAGCTGCTAATTGAACTGAAGGCAGAACGTAAATACGGGTATACAGATTAATAAAAATAAATATGTTAATATCCTTTTGTACATAGATGATGTTACAATTTAGGAAGAAAGCGAAGATGAGCTGCAAAAAGTAGTGTATAAACTACATCAGTTAGGGAAAAGAGAATGTAACCGCGAGAACCAACAAATAAAGCTACAATCATGGCCCATCAAGGAAAATACCCCACCCATTCAAAAATAATAATACACTACTGTTTGTAAAGAGTGAAACACTCAAATGCAACGGTCTGCAACACCCAACGGTACCACGATAAGAGGGCGTGTAGCACAGTGGAACCAAAATGTTGTTGTTGTTGTTGTGGTCTTCAGTCCTGAGACTGAACTATTGAGTGAGGCTTACGTGCAACCAGTGGGGAGAAGAGGGCCGTACACAGCACCGAAAGGGCACCGGACATCACAAAGAGACCACAGCACGAGATGACCGTCATCTTATCCATATTGCCATAATGGACAGAACAACTTCGTCCACAGTGCTAGAATGACGTCGGAGCACTGCAACGGTTGTAGACATGTGTGTGTCGACAGTTCGACACCACCTTCTACAGGCTGGACTACACGCAGTGGCGTTGTGTCGGCTTCCATTGACCACATCCAACCAACGCCGATGGCTGCAATGGGCACCTGAAAGCCGACAGTGTCGTGCTGCTTGGCGAAATGTAGTGTTTTTGGACGAATCCGACTTCAGCTTGTCTTACAGTGATTGCTGCATACGCTTTCGACGCCACCGTGGTGAACTCAATTGGGCAGACTGTATTGTTGAGCAGCATAGCGGACAAGTGAGAAGTTTAATTGTTTAGGGTGCCATTGCGTATAACACGCGATCTCACTTCCCATATTTTGAGGGAAATCTGAACAGCCACCGCTACTTCGGGGAAGTCTTACAGCCCGAGGCACTGTCCCTCCTGCAGGCCGGTCCAGGTGTCATATTTCAGCAGGACAACGGCTGGTCGCACAAGACGAGGAATGTGAAAGCCTTCTCCAAATAACGACGGATACCACTGCTTTCCTGCCCCCCCCCCCTATTCGCCTCACGTGTCGCCCATCTAACAAGTCGTTGTCCTCCTGCAGCCACAGCTGATGTTTTGTGGACCCGACTACAAACCTCGTGGTAGGGTATTCCCCAGCAGCATGTTCAGCCGATCTTTGCTTCCACGCCACGACGTCTACACAGCACGTGGTGGTGCTGTTCTGTACTGAATTCCATAGTCACAGGACAAGTACAAATCTAATATGCTAATCATTTGTGTAGCGTCATGTCCATATTCGGTGGAATAAATGTTAGTGTGATCACATCTCTCGGTGTTTGTGTTTCACTTTTTCCAAACAGTAGTTTAGATAATATTCTGCTTGAGCAGGTCTCCAACGATTGCGACGTAAGCTATGTTATGGACAAAGACATAGAAAAGAATATTAAAAAATATCAGTCAACACGTGGATGATAAACAAATCATTCCGGAACAAAATACGGAAGGAAACAAAATTAAATTTTTGTAAATCGTGCTGTATAGATGTGAGTCATGTACCCTAAAAAACGCGAGAAAAGTAAAGTAAAACCAAGAGAAATAAGGTTTCTTGGGAAACTGAGAGATGTTACCAAGGAAGACATTATAAGAAATGATATTAGGAATGAACTAGATGTTTACGAGTATCGTATTAATGATAAGGCTAAAGAAAATAAAAAATATTTAAACATTACCTACAAAAGATGATTGCAGACATCCTCCCACATCGGACCATGCAGTATCAACCAAGTGGGAGATGGGACGTAGGAAGACCCTGAACGAGATGGCAGTGAAAAGTGGAGACGGAACAGGCACAACTGGCTAAACCTTTAAGTGATGTAGAAAAATATTAGTTTACTTTCTCTTCTCTGTTTCATTTAATCAACGTCTTTTCGTCTTTAGTTTGTTTTAGGAATTGTTGATCATATTTCGTTTCAGTTCAGGATGTTCTTGCGACTCTTATCTACACTCATGCTCATAAATTAAGGATAATTGCAGAATGTGGTGCCACACAACGTGGCACAACACAAAACTGGCGCTAATAGCATAGGCACATAGGGAACACACACAACACAGATCTGTAAGTCCACGGAACTGGTGATAAGATGAGAAAACCGTTCCGAAACAGATGTGCTACAAAACGCCATTGTTTCCTGCACATGTACCCCGACATCAGTATGGGATATGATCACCATGCACACGTACACAGGCCACACAACGGGTTGGCATACTCTGGATCAGGTGATCGAGCAGCTGCTGGGGTATAGCCTCCCATTCTTGGAGCAGTGCCTGTCGGAGCTTCTGAAGTGTCCTGGGGGTTTGAAGACGTGCAGCGGTACGTCGACCGAGAGCATCCCAGACGTGCTCAAAGGGGTTTAGGTCTGGAGAACTGGCAGGCCACTCCATTCGCCTGATATCTTCTGTTTCAAGGTACTCCTCCACGATGGCAGCTCGGTGGGGCCGTGCGTTATCATCCATCAGGAGGAAGGTGGAACTCACTGTATCCCTGAAAAGGTGGATATACTGGCACAAAATGACGTTCCGATACACCTGACCTGTTACACTTCCCCTGTCAAAGACATACAGGGGTATACATGCACCAATAATAATCCCACCCCACACCATCAAACCACGACCTTCCTACAGGTCCCTTTCAAGGATATTAAGGGGTTGGTATCTGGTTCCTCGTTCACGCCAAATGAAAACCCGACGAGAATCACTGTTCAGACTACACCTGGACTCGTTCGTGAACATAGCCTGGGACCACTGTTCCAATGACCGTACTGTGTTCTTGACACCAGGCTTTACGGGCTCTCCTGTGACCAGGGGTCAGTGGAATGCACCTTGCAGGTCTCCGGGCGAATAATCCATGTCTGTTCAGTCGTCTGTAGACTGTGTGTCTGGAGACAACTGTTACAGTGGCTGCGGTAAGGTCCCGAGAAAGGCTACCTGCAGTACTCCGTGACCGTTGCGGGCACTGATGACTAGATATCGGTCTTTTTGTGGTGTTTTACGCTGTGGACAACCGTACTGTAGCGTTTTGGCACGTTTCCCGTCTGCTGGAATCGTTGCCATAATCTAGAGATCACACTTTGTGGCACACAGAGGCCCCGTGCTACGACTTGCTGTATTTGACCAGCCTCCAGTCACCCTAGTATTCTACCCCTCATAACGTCATCAAATCGTGTTCTTTGAGCCATTTTCAACACACAGTCACCATTAACACGTCTGAAAACGTCTGCACACTGACTCGCTGCACCGTACTCTGACATGCACCAACACATCTCTGCGTATGAGAACTGCTCCCAGCGCCACCGTGCGACGAACGCAGGTCACATTCACCGCATGGTCATACCCCGAGCTGATTAAAACCCGCAAACCGCCCACCAGAGCGTTGTTTCACCACGTATCAGCATTATCCTTAATTTATGAGCATGAGTGCAGATGTACGTCTTTATTACCTCTAATTCACAACCATAGTTAAAAATGCTCCAAAAAAGTGTTTCGGTCAATTTCTTTCTTGTTTCTATATTATTGTGGTTCTTTGTTCCTAAATTATTCGTACTTCTGAATGCTTGTTTAGTCATTTCAACCATTTTAGAATGCATTATACCTTTGTTGTCATCGGTGATTGTCCTTCATAAATAGCAAAAATTAATTACGTTCATTACCATTTTATTTCCTGTTGCGGAGTTTGCCCTTACTTGTCTGTTCGATTGCTCTGTCACCATTTTTCCAGTCTTGATCGTTAAATTTAGACAAGATTATTAACAAAGTAAATAAATTTCCTAAATGAGTTCGCGATCACTGTGAAGTTTTGTGAAGAAAGCAGTCAGAAGCATGACGGAAAAATCACGGGAAATTAGATTGAAAAGGGCAAGATTTACGGGGTATACGATCGACATGAATGCTGATGAATGACAAAAGAGTATGTGAAATAATGGGTAGGATAAAAACAGGGATCAAAACCAAGTGACTTGTTGAATTCGAGATCAAGGTGCAAGGGAGGAAAAATTGGAATGTAAGTGCACAGCGATCAATATGCCAGAGATCAACGACAAAGAAGAATATCGAAAAAGCACTGAGAGTCACCAGCAGAGCAGAAAACTAAAGAGAACACCGAAGGTATCGGAAGAAGAGTTCGAGAGGAGAGGAGAAAAGATGAAGAGGTTCTTGATGGAGAAGAAGAAAACCCAATCCATGAAGAGGCTACCCGTTGTTCTACAAGTTTTAAGTTCTGATCTGACGATGATGGCAGTAGTGGAAACGTCGTTACAAATGCTAGGGGACTTCGAAAAGTAAGTTACACATTATTATGGTAGGCCAAGTTACTTTTATTGAATGACGCTCTAGACATTTAAGTGACACAGGTACAAGAGACTGCGAGGTGCCGGGGCTAGCAGTGTATTTAACACTAAATTCTTCTAGAATCTTCATATGGAAATGATGCTTTAAGCCCCCCCCCCCTTTCCTAACTCCGACTTTTGCTGTTGCACATGGATTAAGAAGAAACGCGAACTGACTCTAATCGACCCTGCAAGTGGAGTAGAAAAGAGTTTGGCACCTGCAATAATTTAATTTGATATAAATTAATTTGATAAAGGAAAGTTTCATTAACGTAGTGAGAAATGAAAGGGTTGCTCTACCGATCCAACAGAATGAAAGTTCTGTCCAGAATAACAACATTATTTAGAATAACTAAACTCAAAATAATAAACAAAACATATGAAACATTTACAATACGTCAAATTGGATACTCAAATAAATGCTGTGAAGGTGAGGTTGTCCATAAACTAGATTGTGACATTTGTGACCAAGTGGTATGTGGGGCCAATTCCTTGCAACTCAAATCTTAAGAGAAACACACAGCCAACCCAACATTAGTTGCTGCTACTATAGTGAGAACTCAGACAAACACCAAAGACAGAACCATGTTAGAAAAGACGGGAACAGGCTCGCTCTGCTGAGCTCTGATTGTCACATAGCTGCAGACATACATTTCCAAGCTGTCTTCTTAAATGCAAGGTCACGATCTGGCATACCGAAGGCGACGGCTGATTGCTTCGATGTCACGTCGTAGTGATGATAATGTCGCTAGTATAGCCCGAAACAAATTCTCCTGGTCTGGTTGTTCCAGGCTAAAAACTTCCTAGCAACACAAATGCGCCTCTGAGGGAGACGAAGAAAGCTCGCTACACAATCACTGACGATACAGTGAGTGATTTTAACAAGAGAAGTCACACAGTAACTCCGATACAGTCAACATTAGCCAAAACTGTTCAAGATGGACAACATAGGCCGCTTGTACGCAGAACGCTCAATTGCCATCTGTACTCGGAAAGTTACGTTGAAGTCGAAACTTTAGCAACTTCGTCAAACAGCTACAATTAAATGAAAGTATATTAGACAGCCAACGGAAGGCAGGCTGTCCAGAGCAGTGAGAGCTCAGTCTTGTAACCTACTCCCACCGAAAGGCGAGAGCCGACTCCACCAAGAGCACCCGTACAAGCCAAACACAGAACACTACCGCCCCACCACAGTGGCCGTGGTTACACGTGCCAATCAGCAACTCGAAAACCGGCGGAAAATTTCACTCTGTTGCCGAAGCACTACTATTCCACCAATGGAGATACTTGGCGCCAATTTCTGCTCCGATTTTGCTACGTCACGGAGCTATCCCCTAGGCAAGCCAATCACAGTTATGATTTTGCAGAAAACGAGGGAATTTGCCCGCCAAGACTGCCTGGGAACACAAGTCATTCCCACGCCTTGCTGGTAGCCCGTCAGAAAGTGTTTTCACTAAGTTTCTGCGAAGTAACGGAATCTTTAACTCCTTCAGGCCCCTGTGGGCGTGTCGCCCCCGCTCTTATGACAATGCCGGCGTCTGGACAGCATCCACTCTACTCCCTCACGCCCGGCGGCTTAACCCTTTCGAGATAAGCAGAACCCGCCTGTCACCGGACCACTCGCGTGACGAGAGACGCTGCGTGGGAAGTCCACGTGTGAAGCAACAGCAACTTTTCACCACATGCAATTAGAGAGGGAAATATTTGTATCTTCTGAGTTCTCAATACTAGCCTTGTAATGACAATACTCGGCCATACTTCCCCAAATCGAATTACTCAGAGTAAGATATAAATATGAGAGGGGGTACAAGTCACTGTGTGCATCTTAAAGACATGCGACCTCTCAACACTACTTTTCAATGTAGTAATTAATTCTCTGTAAACAACAGTCGGAAAGTTCTACCAATCGTTAAATTCCTCGACGATAGAAATCCGCTCCTTGGCCGCCGAGTCATTCGACAACAGGTCTGTGAAGGTCCTCGCCGTTGGAAAATCTCTTTTCCCCCTCATGTTCTTTCAGTTTGCTGAAAAGGCGGAAATCGCATAGTAAAGAGCTTCCTTCCTTCAGATTAGTGTCATCCCCGTTTGTGAGGCCTTGTTCAAATTGTTGGCACCATTTAACTTCGGCTGGACACAACTTCGCATCTCGTCCATTCACTACCAGAATTTCATGGTGAATCTTTGGGACTTTAGACGTTTTTCCGAGAAAAATGGTACAGTCGCGCTTACTTCTACTTTGGAATACGTTCCTAGTTGCCGCGCCGTATCGCTCGCACACTGTGGTGCACCTGTTCCGTGTCGGGATGAAAATCAGAACATGTACTCTCTTCTGACAATGCGCCACGATATGTTAACTTACTTTCTGAAGTTCCTACACATTAAGCGATCCACACGGATTTATTCACAACACGGGAAGATGCCATTTCAATACCTGTTCGTCAGCTTTGAAAAAAATGTGTCACCAAAATTTGAACCTCCGAGGAAGATTAATTTTTAACCTACGCATCTTCATGTGAGACCTAGTAAAACCTTTTGTTCATATTAAAGCAAGGAAAATAGAAAGTACAAAAATACGAGTATATATACAAAGTGTATGCAAATGAAGGAAGGAGTGAGGAAGATTCGGTTTAACGTCTCGTCGACGAATTTTCATAGAGGTCGCTGTAAAAATGCTTCAAAACGTTCTTTAATAATTATTTATTTTCAAAAAACTTTCGCCTACTTTCTTACGACCTTAGTCGTTGAATTTCCAAAGATCCTGAAAAATTTATTTGGTTGGTTCTAATAGAGAAATCAGATACCAATTTTCGCTGTTCTAGCTTCAAAATTGCCTTAATAGCGACATATTTTCAAAATGCCTTTCACCCTCCGCTTCGCCTTCTTAGGAGTGGAATTTCGAACAGTCCCTTCTTAGATGATGCCTGCAGTATAAGATCAATGCCCTCTCCAAATATCACGCGTCCTTAGCAGTTTGGGCAGGCCGCTGATGAGTCAGTTAACCAGTCTGGCCCTATTTCAGCCCCTTAGGGGTCGAATTTCCAAAATAAGTGAAACACGCAAGTTTTTCATTCCTAACCGAGAAGCCAAATACCAGTTTTTGTAGATTTAGCTTTAAAAATGCTTTCGCAATGAAATATTTTCATAAAACATTTCACCCCCGACTTGACCCCACGAATTTTTTAATTTCCAAGGGAGAAGGCAAATTCAAATTTTCATAGATTTCGCTTAAAATTCTTTGATAATGAAATATTTCATAAAACATTTCATCCTTTATTTCCTTCTATAGGGGTTAAATTTCAAGAAATGCTTTCTGACTGAGAAACCGAAATACTAGTTTTCGTACGTCTAGTTTCAAAATTGTCTCAATAGCGACATATTTTCACCCCGTTATTGGTTGAACTTCGAAGAATAGCTTCTTAAACGACGGCCGAAGTCTGAGGTCAACACCCTCTCCAAATTTCAAGTTTCTATAGTTTGCGGTTTAGGCTGTGCTATGATGAGTCAGTCAGTCACCGCATTGACCTTTATGCATAGAGATAACTTACTTCATTTCTTAAAGCAAAGTATTTTGTTTCGCATAAATGCTGCCAACAGTGAGGTAAATAGAGCGTCATTCTGAGTTAAGTCTATTATCATGGGATAGTAACATCCTTAATTATGCAGGGATTATTTCCCGCGTACCTTCTAAGAGTAAACCATGCAATCGGTACGTGATGCAGTTCTTAACAATACAGGGGTCCCTGCTGTGGCCCATACGGTTGCTGAGAAACGGTCTGAGAAGAGACGATCGGCGAGCAACAGAATGTGTCCGTCCCTAGTCGGCAAAGAAGAAAACAGTAACATCCATTCACACCACAGGGCAGTGACAGCAGTCAGAAGGTAAGCCAAAAATAAACATTTCAGTTCTGCTAATTCCTAGCAACCAAAACACAGGTGTCAAATCTGTTGTACCTTTCATAGGCGTATGTCATCAGGCGTAGGAGTGAAATGAACACGGAGACTTTGGACATGGCAACTGTCTTCAGGGAAATCTTATTTTTCAAGCCATTCATCGAATTTGTTTATCACGGCTTGCCTGGAGCAGTTTATTTTGGAGAAGCCTCAATTTAATAAATCTTGTAATTAAAGGAAAGACGGATTACTATAAATTATCCATTCTCCATCGAAGTTTCCGTGTCAAGTACACTTATGCATTCGCACGTAATGATAATCTTCGACCAGTCAAGTGTATCATTTGGTATCATGAAACGCACGTTTTTCATGCAAATATAACAAGACATTATATATTTTTATAAGTATCTTTAACGCGTTATAGATGGATTTCATGCGTTAAGCTGTATTTTTCTCACTAAACTAATTTGTCTTATAAATGAAACGCAGTTTAAAAAGTTTGCCTCTTGATTGAATGAGATGCGGTATGAATTTGTTGCTTCTCCTGTAAATAATTACATGGGTCATCTTTGTGTCAACTCAGTTCGATTCATCAGTCTGAGTTCAGTGCTGCCATATTTTCTTGACTTTTCTTCTCTCTGACACTGTCAACTTTGGCTCTCAAATGATACGGTGCGCAATGGGTGTGACACTATAGACGCCGTTGCTTAATGCTGCGTTTCATTTCGCTGGGAAGTTACTTGCAGGACCAACTGTCATTTCTTCTTGAGTTCTTGTACCGTTTTATACCTCCTGGTCCTTCACATCAAGTACACCCGTCGTCAACAATTTCATTAAGTCGCAGACACACGAGCGATGTACCGCTGGCAGTCTCGGCAGCAAAATTACCTGTCATTGGTCGCTCTTATCGCCCCCGCGATTTACCAATCAATTTTAATCAGTACTTCGTACACCACTGAGACGGGAAGTTCTGTCATATTTAGCAGCAGTCGCATGTTAACTTCGTATGTCGACTTAATACTAAGGAGAAAAAGGAGTCAGGTAACTGTTTGATTTTACTAATTTCTCCATTTCTCCTTTTCATTTTGATTTGTCCTTATTCTTTTATGCTTTCTTTCCTTCGAGATCTTTTGTATGGGGCCCTGGGGCATTGCAGAGGTTTCCCCAGGTTAGTTACATCCCTCAGCTACCCCCTTTCAAACGAACTACTCGGAGTGCACCTTAACCGATATGGGAAAACCACAGAAAACTTTAATCTGGGCAGCCACACGAGGACTTGAACTTCCCTCCTCCCGAATGTGAGTCCAGTGTCTTACCACTGTACGACTGCTCCACTGCCTGAATTTTCAGAACATGGTCCTGACATGTAGAGGAAGAAATTGTTTTATACGTGCACTGGTCTCGAAAGGCTTTGTTTTCATACCACAGCAAATTTTGTACAGCTCTTCATAGTAAAAAGTGAGTACGGACAGTTCGGTGAATGGTCTCAGAAAATAAAGGAAACATGAGTTACGAACCAAATACATTTACTGGCCTTCAAAGTAAAGGAAACAAGAATTACAAACAAAATATCTTTACTGGCCTCAAAGTAATCACCATTAGCTACATCACACTTCTGACATATTTTGTGAAACTGTTGGAAACTGTCAGCACATGCGTCTGTCGAGTCGCTCGAAGTTTTCAGTGGAATATACACGAACAGGACGAGTACCAGCGTACCATGCCAAATAATTTCTTGTATAAAATGTTCAAAGTGTTTCATTAGTTAAGTCTGGTTTCGTAGCATTTTTCAGGTTTGGCGTCAATATATTGTATTGAGTTTCAGCGATGGTAATGTTAATATGATCTGTACGTCGTTAATTATGTTAACAAGCGATTCGCTTCATTGTCTTACTGGCACGTAACACCAAAAAAGATTGTATGCCAGTGACAGACCGACTTGGTTGCCGGCTTCGTCACGATCTCATTATTCCATCCAGGACTAACGGAAGAATCTACAATGGTTTTGTAGAGAAATAAACTGAAGAATTCATATTCTTTATCACATTTTGATTTATTTGAACATTTCCGACTTCGGCTTCATAGCAATCGTTGCATCTGAAAAGAGCAGAGACACACATGACTCACGTGTAGCCATATATTAGTTTTACAACTAAGCGTTCTGTATATCGCAGCTCGTTTTAACATCCTGTAGCGCCTGTATAGCTGAAACTGATCGATCTAATCAAACAAATTAAAATCAGACCAAGATTATGAATTATCGAGCGAGGTGGCTCTATGTTTAGCACACCGTGTTCGGGAGGACGACGGTTGAAATCCATGTCCGGACATTCGGACTTAGGATTCCGTGATTTCCCTAAATAGCGCGAAACATATGCCGGGGTGCTTTGAAAGAGCACAGCCAAAATCCTTCCTCATCCTTGAAATAATCCGAGCTTGTGTTCCGTCTCTAATGACTTCGATGTCGACAGGACGTGAAGCCTTCTTTAAGACTGTCAATTCGTTAGTTTATTTAGATACCAAGATCATTGGTCTCTTGCAAATTTTGAAACTCATCTCACTGGCCGACGGAGTTTTCAGTAATGCACTACGCACATGTTGGAATGCCGAGAGTCAGTTTCTGAGAAAAACGGCGAGGTCAACGGCAAAGACTCTCAGTGGAAGCGTTCTATTTCGTATATTTACGAAATATTTGAAGTTTCTATTTTCATAGTACATACGGAAATAAAGTGGATGTATGAAATTGTGTGCATACTTCACATGGAGCTATTGGATATTTCTGCTAGTAGTATAAATACCTAGTAGCTTGATGTGAAGTAAGTAAACAAACGCGTACACGCATTTAACTGGTAGTAGCATAAATATCCAGTAGCCCCATGTGAAACATGTAAACACATGCATACATCCCCTTCATTTCCAAATGTGCTATAAAAATAATAATAATAATGTCATGTTACTAGGGCCTCCAGTCGGGTAGACCATTCGCCGGGTGTAAGTCTTTCGATTTGACGCCACTTCGGCGACTTGCGCGTCGATGGGAATGAAATGATGGTGATTAGGAAAACACAACACCCAGTCCCTGAGCGGAGAAAATCTCCGACCCAGCCGGGAATCGAACCCGGGCCCTTAGGATTGACATTCTGCCGGCTGACCACTTTTTTTTTTTTTTTTTTTTAATCTCATTTTGTTCGTTGCATCTGATCGGGGCGGACGTCGTTAGACATCCGTTTAGGTTCGTTGTTGATCGATTAACTCAGTTTTTTTTTTACTACAGAGGGCAGCTAACCGTCTGACCGAACACACTGAGCTACCGCACCACTCAGCTACCAGGGGTGGACACTATAAAAATAGAAACTTTAGACATATCGTAAATAAAAGACATAGAATGCCTCAACTCAATGACATGTCTCAGCTCTGTACCGTATGCAAGCCAATGTAAAAACATTTGAAATAATCGCTCATTTTACAAATGTAAACATTCTGTACCAGAATTTTTCTCCAAAGATTATCATGTAACAATTTTGCAGAAAGAAAAAAAAACTAACAGACTGAAGACAGCACACAAAGAGCTGAAACATGTCTGAGTGAAAAGGAACTACAAAGGTGTCCCGCATAAAGCGGAATTGTTGCTGTTGTGGTCATCAATCCAGAGACTGGTTTGATACATCTCTCCATGCTACTCTATCCTGCGCAAGATTCTTCATCTCGAAGTGACTACTGCAACCTACATCCTTCTGAATCTGCTTGCTGTATTCATCTCTTGGTCTCCCTCTACGATTTTGACCTTCTACACTTCCCTACAATACTAAATTGGTGATCCCTTGATGCCTCAGAATGTGTCTTACCAAAGGATCCCTTCTTCTAGTCAAGTTATGCCACAAATTCCTGTTCTCCCCAATTCTATTCAGTACCTCCTCATTAGTTACGTAATCTACCCATCTAATCTTCTGCATTCTTCTGTAGCACCACATTTCAAAAGCTTCTATCTCTTCCTGTCTAAACTATTTATCGTCCATGTTTCACTTCCCTATACGGCTACACTCCATACAAATACTTTCAGAAAAGACTTCCTGACACTTAAATCTACACTCGATATTAACAGATTTCTCTTCTTCAGAAACGCTTTCCTTACCATAGCCAGTGCACATTTTATATCCTCTTACTTCGACGAACATCATTTATTTTTCTCCCCAAATAGCAAAACTCATCTACTACTTTAAGTGTCTCATTTCCTAATCTGATTCCCTCAGCATCACCTGATTTAATTCGACTACATTCCATTATGCTCGTTTTTCTTTTTTTGATATTAATCTTATATCCTCCTTTCAAGACACTGTCCATTCCGTTCAACTGGTCTTCCGACTCCTTTGCTGTGTCTGACAGAATTACAATGTCGTCGGCAAACCACTTAAGTTTTTATTTCTTCTCTATATATTTTAATTACTCTCCAATTTTCCGAGGGTAGTGATACTGAACGCTGTGGACTGGAGCGAAATATAGGTTCAAACTCATACCGAAGGTGTTCCATTGGGCCGGCCAGAGTGGCCGAGCGGTTCTAGGCGCTACAGTCTGGAACTGCGAGACTGCTACGGTCGCAGGTTCGAATCCTGCCTCGGGCATGGATGTGTGTGATGTCCTTAGGTTAGCTAGGTTTAAGTAGTTCTAAGTTCTAGGGGACTGATGACCTCAGAAGTTAAGTCCCACAGTGCTCAGAGCCATTTGAACTATTCTGTTCCATTGGTTTCAGGTCAGTCTTTGGGCAGATCAGTTTCACTAATTTTTGTCGAAAAACTATTGCCCCACAGACGTTCCTCTATGACAGAGTGTACTGTCATGCTGAACTGTTCCTCTACTGTGCGCAGTGCACAGTGCTGTAAAATGTCTTCCTATTCTTCCGCATTTAGTGTTTTCTTAAGCGTGGAACACACCCTAACAACAAAAAACACCAGCTTCTCCGTACTTCAGAGCTCGGCGCTACACTTGGTACCAGGCAACGTTTTCCGGGCATTCGCCAAACCCAAACCCTTCCATTGGATTGCCACAGGATACAGCGTGATTCACCAATCCAAATCACTCGTTTCCAATCATCTACTGCTCAGTAGCGTCTCTCTTTATTGCGCCTCAAACGTCGCTTAGTACTGACTACAGAAACGTGTTGTTTCTGAGGAGCTGTTCCTCCATTGTACCCCATTGTTTTTAACCCCCTGCGAACAGTCATTGTGCTACAAGGACTGCTAGTAATAGTTTGGAAGTCGCGATCGGCGCCTTCCGCTGATTTCACGCGATTATTTACGACCACCATCCGCCATGCTCGACAGTTTCTGTCCGTAACTACATGATATCTGCCTGCTCTTGGTTTCCACTTCAGTCACTCCACCAGCAATCGATGTGGGCTGCTTATCAGTGAGTGATATTTCTCTGGTGGATCTGTTTCTCAAGTGACATCCAATAACTAGTCCTCGCTCGAAGTCAGTGAGCTCTCCTTATCGATCAACTCTGCTGGTGCTGTCTTTCCACTGATAATACAGTACTCCCTGCCTTCTTTTATACTGAGTGTTTCGCCTCTGGTGACTGCTAGTGGTCAGTTGCAGGTTACACAGGATTATGCTGACATCTTTGATCAGGCAGCGTAGTATTACAGTTGTAGAAAATGAGCATCAAAGTGAGCATGGTTCTGGGTCATTCCGTAGCGTTACCGAGGCCGAACCAAAGTGACGGGTGCACAAGGCAGTATGTGAAGTGGCGTACCTGGAGCCACAGCCAACAAGCCACGTACAAAAATTCGAAACAGCGCAAGGCGTTTATCGGACTTCGTGAACTCGCAGAAAATCGACGTTGGAGTTTGGGAAAGCCTTTTCAGTCACTTCAAGACTATTTGCATGAGGAGAACAGGAGTGTGGTATGCATCTAGTAAAACATGAACTAGAGGGCCGATAGTTTTGCAACAAAGTATGTGAATAAAATGAAATTTTCACTCTGCAGCGGAGTGTGCATTGTCATGAATCTTCCTGGCAGATGAAAACTGTGTGCCAGACAGAGACTCGAACTCGGGACCTTTGCAAAAGCTCCGAGTTCGAGTCTCGGTCCGACACCCAGTTGTAATCTGCCAGGAAGTTTCGTGTGAACAAAGTATTGCAATACTTTTTTCATAGAGCTGACAGCTAGCGAAAAGAGCTACAGTTATTTTATGCAGGACAATGCAAGAGCACACGACGCCAACTGCATAACTACGACGACTTGTTTTGATTGTAAGATAGGCCTATTTCATCAAGGTCACGAACATCGTCCAGGTGAACAAAGCATATCAACTTCTAGTGACAACGCAATAGCCAGCGCAAAACATAAAAAAGTGGGAGGGGGATTGTAACGTCGCAAGTGAATGGAAATCAACCATGTGTAAACGATTACCAATAAAACAGGTATGAGGACTTTCGGAGGAAATTAGTAGCTTGTAAAAAGGGTACACCTGTTGCCAATATGGAAAGAAGTGCATCTCTCCTTCTTCTTAATGGTCGCTTTAGTCTGGAAGACCATATGCGTTCTCTACACACCTCCGCCAGTCATTTCTCTTCTTGGCTTTCGTGGTCCATTCTCCTTTGCTCAGATCAATTACCTCCATACCCCTGTTGATATCATCCTTCCATACTGTCCGTAGCCTTCCTCGGCTCCTGTCCTCCACGGGTCATGAGAATGCTACTCATGATGATCTTTCCTCTTACATCCTTATTAGGCATTCTCCCCACATCACTGTTCTACTCTTCATCCTTCGGGCAATGACAGCTTGTGAGTATAGGTCTGCCAGTTCCCGGTTTTTTTTAATATCCTCCAGTTCTGTGGCTGGGTGTCTCTCTTGAGACGAAATATTTCCTTTAATATCTTTCTCTTGAAGGCTAGCAGTTTTTTTCCATCTGTCTTCCTCAATGTAAATGTTTCAGAGCCGTACAGAGCTACCGGGAGAATTAAAGTCTGGTATGGTCTTATTTTAAAACTTCTCGAAACTGCTTTACTGCACAGCACATCCCCTAAGCCAAAATATGCTCTATGTGCCACTCCTCATGGTCAATTTCCATTTTATTCTGCTCGTTAAAAATCATTCCCTAATATTTAAATATGTCTACTATATGTATATTTAAAAATGTTACTCCATCGGCTATCAGTGGGGTACCATCCTTGGGTGCCTTCCTCACGATCCTCACTCAACTTTCTCCTCTTTAATTTGCAGGTCTGTTTTCCATGCAATATTTCTGTACGAACACATAATGAGTTGCAAATAGTCGACGCTACCACTTATTAGAACAACATCGTCCATATTTTCAAGCCGATTTATTGTGTTATTACCCAGTTTTATTCCACATTTGTTTAATTTGTGATGTTCTCAGTTTTTGGTGTTCTCTGACTAAAATTAAATTAAAAAGTATTGGAGATAATGCACTTCATTGTCTAAGACCAGTTTTGACTTCAAAATGCTCCGACATTCCTCTAGTGATCTTTACTCTGCAATAGATTTTCTTTAAACACATATGTACTAGACGTATTAACTTTTGCGGAAAGTGAAGCTCTTTCGAGACATTGGTGATTGTTCCCTTATGTAGGCTGTTATAAGCTTTTTTTAAAATAAAGAAAAATATGTGAATATCAACATTATGCCCCCAGATTTTTTTGTTCATGTGTGAGCGTAAAAATCTAGTGTGTAGTATATCTGTACCTTCTGAAATCACATTGATAGTCTCCTGCAATCCCTTCTGCAATTGGGAACATCCTCGTCATTACACAGTAGAAAGAAGTGACATGTACACTCCTGGAAATTGAAATAAGAACACCGTGAATTCATTGTCCCAGGAAGGGGAAACTTTATTGACACATTCCTGGGGTCAGATACATCACATGATCACACTGACAGAACCACAGGCACATAGACACAGGCAACAGAGCATGCACAATGTCGGCACTAGTACAGTGTATATCCACCTTTCGCAGCAATGCAGGCTGCTATTCTCCCATGGAGACGATCGTAGAGATGCTGGATGTAGTCCTGTGGAACGGCTTGCCATGCCATTTCCACCTGGCGCCTCAGTTGGACCAGCGTTCGTGCTGGACGTGCAGACCGCGTGAGACGACGCTTCATCCAGTTCCAAACATGCTCAATGGGGGACAGATCCGGAGATCTTGAGGGCCAGTATAGTTGACTTACACCTTCTAGAGCACGTTGGGTGGCACGGGATACATGCGGACGTGCATTGTCCTGTTGGAACAGCAAGTTCCCTTGCCGGTCTAGGAATGGTAGAACGATGGGTTCGATGACGGTTTGGATGTACCGTGCACTATTCAGTGTCCCCTCGACGATCACCAGTGGTGTACGGCCAGTGTAGGAGATCGCTCCCCACACCATGATGCCGGGTGTTGGCCCTGTGTGCCTCGGTCGTATGCAGTCCTGATTGTGGCGCTCACCTGCACGGCGCCAAACACGCATACGACCATCATTGGCACCAAGGCAGAAGCGACTCTCATCGCTGAAGATGACACGTCTCCATTCGTCCCTCCATTCACGCCTGTCGCGACACCACTGGAGGCGGGCTGCACGATGTTGGGGCGTGAGCGGAAGACGGCCTAACGGTGTGCGGGACCGTAGCCCAGCTTCATGGAGACGGTTGCGAATGGTCCTCGCCGATACCCCAGGAGCAACAGTGTCCCTAATTTGCTGGGAAGTGGCGGTGCGGTTCCCTACGGCACTGCGTAGGATCCTACGGTCTTGGCGTGCATCCGTGCGTCGCTGCGGTCCGGTCCCAGGTCGACGGGCACGTGCACCTTCCGCCGACCACTGTCGACAACATCGATGTACTGTGGAGACCTCACGCCCCACGTGTTGAGCAATTCGGCGGTACGTCCACCCGGCCTCCCGCATGCCCACTATACGCCCTCGCTCAAAGTCCGTCAACTGCACATACGGTTCACGTCCACGCTGTCGCGGCATGCTACCAGTGTTAAAGACTGCGATGGAGCTCCGTATGCCACGGCAAACTGGCTGACACTGACGGCGGCGGTGCACAAATGCTGCGCAGCTAGTGCCATTCGACGGCCAACACCGCGGTTCCTGGTGTGTCCGCTGTGCCGTGCGTGTGATCATTGCTTGTACAGCCCTCTGGCAGTGTCCGGAGCAAGTATGGTGGGTCTGACACACCGGTGTCAATGTGTTCTTTTTTCCATTTCCAGGAGTGTAGATAAAAACCTTGAGATTATCCGGGGATCAAAACACAGACCTTTAGGCGGGTATTCTGGCACAATGCCGCAGTGTAAGGCAGAATGGATACGAAAAAAAGCCAAATATTTACAGAGAAGCATCACCAATGCTACTACTTGAACAACATTTAAAACTGTACAGACGCGACAGAAAAAAGTGTGGGGCACTAAAATCTCTTACCTTGATTTGCAACCACTTTACAACGCAATTCGCAATATCTCCAATATCGGTCTGGCACCAAAGAGCAAACATAGCGACAGAGAAAAAGAGTAACAGTAAGGCCAGACAAAAGAAATATATAGGCCTAATGTCAAGTAAAGCTGTGCTAAGCGCGGACAAAAGTGCTCTACTGACACACATTTTTCAAAACATAAGTGCGTGAGACAGGACCTGTACAAAAAGGCCACACAGATCCGAAGAGCACATATTCTTGTGGATGACGACAAAGGTAACTTGCATGTCAAGAGAAAGTGTGGTAATTTAAATGCAATTTTTATTCCTCCGTTCTACACTAAAGCGCCAAAGAAACTGGTATCTGCATGCATATTCAAATACAGAGATACGTAAACAGGCAGAATACTGCGCTGCAGTCGGCAACGCCTATATAAGACAACAAATGTCTGGCGCAGTTGTTAGATCGGTTACTGCTACTTCAATGGCAGGGTACTAAGATTTAAGTGAGTCTGACGTGGTGTTATAGTCGGCGCATGAGCGATGGGACACAGCGTCTCCGGGGTAACGATGAAGTACAGATTTTCCCGTAGGACCATTTCATGAGAGTGCCGTGAATGTCAGGGAATCCGGTAAAGCATCAAATCTCCGACATTGCTGAGGCCGGATAAAGACCTTCAAGAACGGAACCAAAGACGACTCAAGAGAATCGTTCAACGTGACAGAAGTGCAACCGTTCCGCAAATTGCTTCAGATTTCAATACTAGACCATCAAGAAGTGTCACAGTGCGAATCATTCAATTAAACATCATCGATATAGGCTTTCGGAGCCGAAGGTAAACTCGTGTACCTTGACGACTGCACGACACAGAGCTTGACTCTTCGTCTGGGTCCGTCAACACCGCGTATGACCTCAGCTGTTTTTTGCGCCTTCAAGCAAAACAAAACAAAACCAAACCGACATCGGACTGTTGATGACTGGAAACATCTTGCTTGGTCGTACGAGTCTCGTTTCCAGCAATGCAGTGCCACACCTCACAAATCCAGAATTGCTACAGAGTGGCTCCAGGAACTTTGGTCTGAGTTCAAATACCTCCGCTTGTCACCAAACTCCCCAGACATGAAAATTATTCAGCATATGCCTTGCAACGTGCTGTTCAGAAAAGATCTCCACCCCGTCGTACTCTTACAGATTTATGGACAGCCCTGCTGGATTCATAGTGTCTATTCCCTCGAGCAGTATTTCAGAAATTAGTCGATTCCATGTCACTTCACGTTGCGGCACTTCTGAGTGCTCGCGGGGCCCTCCAGTGTACACTACTGGCCATTAAAACTTATACCAAGAAGAAATGCAGATGGTAAACGGGTATTCATTGTACAAACATGTTGAACTGACATGTGATTGCATTTTCGCGCAATTTGGTTGCATAGATCCTGAGAAATCAGTACCCAGAACAACCACCTCTGGCCGTAATAACGACCTTGATACGCCTGGGCATGGAGTCAAACAGAGCTTGGATGGCGTGTGCAGGCACAGCTGTCCATGCAGCTTCAACACGATACCACAGTTCATCGAGAGTAGTGACTGGCGTATTGTGACGAGCCAGTTGCTCGGCCACCATGGACCAGACGTTTTCAATTGGGGAGAGATCTGGAGAATGTGCTGGCCAGGGTAGGAGTCGAACATATTCTGTATCCAGAAAGGCCCGTACAGGACCTGCAACATGCGGTCGTGCATTATCCTGCTGAAATGTAGGGTTTCGGAGGGATCGAATGAAGGGTAGAGCCACGTGTTGCAACACATCTGAATTGTAACGTCCACTCTTCAAAGTGCCGTCAATGCGAACGAGAGGTGACCAAAACGTGTAACCAATGGCACCCCATACCATCACGCCGGGTGATACGCCAGTGCGGCGATGACGCTACCAATGTGCTTTCACCGCGATGTCACCAAACTCGGATGCGACCATCATTATACTGTAAACAGAACCTGGATTCATCCGAAAAAATGACGTTTTGCCATTCGTGCACCCAGGTTCGTCGTTGAGTATACCATCGCAGGCGCTCCTGTCTGTGATGCAGCGTCAAGGGTAACGTAGCCATGGTCTCTGAGCTGTTAGTCCATGCTGCTGCAAACGTCGTCAAACTGTTCGTGCATATGGTTGTTGTCTTGCAAACTTCTCCATCTGTTGACTCAGGGATCGAGACGTGCCTGCACGATCCTTTACAGCCAAGCGGATAAGATTCCTGTCATCTCGACTGCTAGTGATACGAGGCCGTTGGGATCCAGCACGGCGTTCCGTATTATCCTCCCGAACCCACCGATTCTATATTCTGCTAACAGTCATTGGATCTCGACCAACATGAGCAACAATGTCGCGTTAACGATAAACCGCAATCGCGATAGGCTACAATCCGACCTTTATCGAAGTCGGAAACGTGATGGTATGTATTTCTCCTCCTTACACGAGGCATCACAACAACGCTTCACCAGGCAACGCCGGTCAAGTGCTGTTTGTGTATGAGAAATCGTTTGGAAACTTTCCTCATGTCAGCACGTTGTAGGTGTCGCCACCGGCGCCAACCTTGGGTGAATGCTCTGAAAAGCTAATCATTTGCATATCACAGCACGTTCTTCCTGTCGGTTAAATTTCGCGTCTGTAGCACATCTTCGTGGTGTAGCAATTTTAATGGACAGTAGTGTATTAGGCAAGTGTACTAGTCTCTTTGGCTTTTCGTCCCGGGTTCGATTCCCGGCGGGGTCAGGGATTTTCACCTGCCTCGAGATGACTGGGTGTTTGTGTTGTCCTCATCATTTCATCATCATCCAGGAAAGTGGCGAAATTGGACTGAGCAAAGATTGGATAATTGTACGGGCGCTGATAACCACGCAGTTGAGCGCCCCACAAACCAAACATCATCATCATCATCTTTGGCTTTTCAGTGTAAGAGACTTTACTGTCCGAGAAACTTTGGAGTAGACAATAAATCTAAAACCGAATCGGAGGCCTCGCCTGTTTGAACCGTCTCGTGATCAATGGATTAGCACGTTCCGCAGGGAGTGTAATGACTTGTCGGCCACTTGCGTAAGTCAGCGATCACCCCCGCAACTCGTACACAGTGTGAGGAACAAGGGACAGCCGACGCGGCGTCCTGCCCGGCTGGAGAGCGCCGCATCTGCATGACAATGACAATTGCTCGCAGCCCCAGCAAAGCCAAGCCAAGCCGAGTCAAACGATAAATCGCTAAGAGCTGCCTCTTCCCTCCTCGAGCAGCGACTTATCCGTCTGCCAGCGAACAATGGCAGGCGCGCACTCTAAAACAACCAAACCTACAGCTGCTCGCGGGAAACTGCTGCTAATCGAGAGACGAGGAGCGCGTCGTGCCGATACTGCTAACTGCACAGCAGTGCGAGGCTTCTCGGTTTGTGGCAGTTGTGTGACTCGGTGGAACAGAAGCTAAGTGCCAACGCGAGTCATTTGCAGGTAGGTACATTTGGTATAGCGAAGCAACTTAAGTCATTTGGTAAGCGAAAGCCTTCCAGTCCACATCAACACCTACATACATACTTCGCTACGCACCGTACGGTTTCTGACGGAGAGTACCCTGTACTACTACTACAGCTGTCTTCACGAAAATAAGCACCTCGAGACCATTTCACAATCATAAAGCATTGCCCGTTAGTGATAATTAAAGATGTCAGTAAAAATTCCGAAAAAAAATTAGACACCTTTATTTTTAGTGTAGAATATGACGGAGTGTTTTCCAAAACAAATAACTGCCAGCTGCCACAAAAAAAAATAACCTTACAAGAAATTTTTAAGAATTTTTCCTTTTTTTTTTTTACTTCAACCTGTGGAAAAAACAGAACCGCTGAGGCATTTGGAATGAAAATAATATATGAACATTCGCAAAGTTTATGAACGTGTGTGATAAGTATTTTGCCATGAAAACATTATGGTTCTTCAAGATAAAATATAAAATACCATAAGAGGTGTGAAACTGTTCCGCTTGTGCAATGAAAAACGTCATCGCTGATGAATTTGCGTTCTGTTGGACTCAGAGCCGCCGGCCGCTGTGGCCGAGCGGTTCTGGGCGCTACAGTCTGGAACCGCGCGACCGCTACGGTCTCAGGTTCGAATCCTGCCTCGAGCATGAATGTGTGTGATGTTAGGTTTAAGTAGTTCTAAGATCTAGGGGGCTGATGACCTCAGATGTTAAGTCCCATAGTGCTCGAAGCCATTCGAACCATTTGACTCATAGCGGCTCCCAGCGAGAACAATGCTACGAAACCTGTGAAATTAATTTTGGTAACATGTAAGGCATCATCATTGTATCGTGTCACGTATGAACACATTTTATTTACGGCAGACTCCGTGCGCGGCAGCGCGTGAGTACTTGTATATCGCCGCTAGGATTTTAGATCCAACGCCTCGCCTTAATACGATCGACAATATTCCCTGCGTCCACAAAAATTTTTATAACTCTTGCTGACCTTTCGTAATGGACCATCACCCATATCACCGATATACGCTGTACAAAAGTAACCTTAGTTACTTTCATGACAATATTTCCACTGCAGTCGAGAAAAATGTATTTATGCGTATGGTTTCTTTATCTCCTAGTTTTATAGAAGACCGTTGTCCTCAGGGCACAGTAAGAGCATTTTATAAAAAACTTCGTTCTTGCTGCTGCAATGTCTCCGCGTTCTACAGTAAATTTTCGTCCACCAGTACACTTTCTGAATCAAAATCCAAGTGAGCGAAACAGACAAAAGACAGACGTCTCTGAGCCAGAATAATTAATGTTTTCACGGAGACCTCCCAGTGTTTTTCTAGACGTCGGATATTCTCCTCTGTCGTAGGGTCAAAGTTCAGTTCTACGCGCAAACCTTTTGTCGAAATATTCAAATCCCGTAATTTCCGTTTTCATTTGCATGCCATTCTTTGAGGCCAAAACAAGTTCTCATATATATAGATTCCGCCCATGTTAGTGCACTCTTAATACGAAATTCAGTCGATTCGGAAATGCCACACTATTCTGTTGTAGTTTTGTGATCTTGTACAAAATTTATATTATTTCTGGCTCACACTGCGCTCGCATCTAGAGATTCTGGCGGTGTTACTGCACTGTTAAAACGCAGTTCAGTCAATTCGAAAATACGACAAGGTTTCGTTGTCATATTATGAGATTGCACAAAATTTACACTGTTTGATCAAAAGCATCTAGACACCACCAAAAAACATACGTTTGTCTTATTAGGTGCATTGTGCTGCCACTTACAGCCAGGTACTCCAAATCAGCGACCTCAGTAGTCATTAGACATCGTGAGAGAGCAGAATGGAGCGCTCCGCGGAACTCACGGACTTCGAACGTGATTGGGTGTCACTTGCCTCATACGTCTGCACGCGAGATTCCCACACTCCTAAACATCCTTTGGTCCACTGTTTCCGATGTGATAGTGATGGGGAAACATGAAGGGACACGTACAGTGCAAAAGCGTACAGACCGACCTCGTCTGTTGACTGACAGAGACCGCCGACAGTTGAAGAGGGTCGTGATGTGTAATAGGCAGACATCTATCCAGACTATCACACAGGAATTCCAAACTGCATCATGATTCACTGCAAGAACTATGACAGTTGGTGGAAGGCGAAAAAACTTGGACTTCATAATCGAGCGGCTGCTCATATGCTACACATCACGCCAGTAACTGCCAGACAATGCCTCACTTGGTGCAAGGAGCGTAAACATTGGACGATTGAACAGTGGAAAAAGGTTGTATGGAGTGACGAGTCACGGTACACAATGTGGCGATCGGATGACAGGGTGTGAGTATGGCGAATGTCCTGTGAACGTCATCTGCCAGCGTGTGCAATGCCAACAGTAAAATTCAGAGGTGGTGGTGTTATGGTGTGGTCGTGTTTTCCATGGAGAGGGCCTGCAACCCTTATTGTTTTGCGTGACACTGTCACAACCCAGGTCTACAGTGATGTTTCAAGCACCTTCCTGCTTCCCATTGTTGAAGAGCAATTGGGGCGTGGCGATTGCATCTTTCAATACGATCGAGCACCTGTTCATAATGCACGGCCTGTGGCAGAGTGGTTGTACGACAATTACGTCCCTGTAATGAATAGCCTTGCAGAGAGTCCTGACCTGAATCCTATAGAACATCTTTCGGATGTCTTGGAACGCCTACTTTGTGCCAGGCCTCACCGACGGACATCGATACCCCTCCTCAGTGCAGCACTTCTAGAACAATGGGCTGCCATTCCCCAAGAAACCTTCCAGCACCTGACTCTCATCAAAGCTAAGGGTGGGCCACCACCATTTGAATTCCAGCATTACCGAAGGAGGGCGCTAGGAACTTGTGAGTCATTTTCAGCCAGGTGTCCGGATACTTTAGATCACATAGTGTATATCTAGGAACCTACATCGCATGCTCGGGCCTTTGTCAACAGGCTACAGTCGGCACCGTTTCAATTGTTATGTAGTTCAGATTGTGTGTCAGTTAAGTTCCTTTCAGACTATGGTGATGAAATAGCTCCATTTGAGCAATCTTGTACACTGAAGAGCCAAAGAAACTGGCACACCTACCAAATATCACGTAGGTCCTTTGAAAGGCATCCCAGAAGTGCTCAATAATGTTCATGTCTAGGGAGTTTGGTGGCCAGTTTTTAAACTCAGAAAAGTGTTCCTGGAGCCACTCTGTAGCTATTCTCGACGTGTGGGATGTCGCATTGTCCTGATGGAATTGCCCAAGTCCGTCGGAATGCAGAATGGACGTGACTGGAAACAGGTAATCGGACAGTACGCATACGTACGTGTCACCTGTCAGAGTCGTATCTAGACGTATCAGGGGTCCCATATCACTCCTACTGCACATGTCCCACATCATTACAGATCCTCCACCAGCCTGAACATCCCACTGCTGACTTGCAGGGTCCATGGATTCATGACGTTGTCTCCATACCCGTACATGTCCTTCCGCTTGATACAAATTGAAACGAGACTCGTCCGACCAGGCTACATGTTTCCAGTCATTAACAGTCCAATGTCGGTGCTGACGGGCCCAGGCGAGGCGTAAAGATTTGTGTCGTGCAGTCATAAAGGATACACGAGTGGGGCTTCGGCTGCCAAAACCCATATCGATGATGTTTCGTTGAATGGTTCGCGCACTTGCTGATGGCCCAGCATTGAAATCTGCAGCAATTTGCGGAAGGATTGCACTTCTGTCACTGTGAACGATTCTCTTCAGTCGTAGTTGGTTCCGTTCTTGCAGGATCTTTTTTTGGCCGCAGCGATGTCGGAGATTTGATGTTTTACAGTATTTCTAATATTCACGGTACAGTCGTGAAATGGTCGTGCGGGAAAATCCACACTTCGTCGCTACCTCGGAGATGCCGTGTCCCATCGCTCGTGCGCCGACTACAACACAACGTTCAAACTCAATTAAATCTTGATAACTTGCCATTGTAGCAGCAGTAACCAATCTAGCAACTGCGCCAGACACTTGTCTTATACAGGCGTTGCCGACCGCAACCCGTAGTCTGCATGTCTACATCTCTCTGTATCATGCTTGCCTACGCCAGTATCTTTGGCGCTTCAGTGCAGTACACAGCCAGCGCATGCTGTTATCAGATGTGATTCAGTCACTTTTATTTTTAACTCCACTACGTGTTCGGCTTCAGATGGAATTATGGTACTTTACATTGATGAATTTGTTTCTGACATACAGAAGTGAGGCTGTATGATGGACCTGTATGAAGAACTTGAAATTTTCATGCACAATAAGCAGGTTGGATAACAAGTATCAAATGATAAAATCTAATCCAATTGTAGTATGCTATGAGTGATACCAGTAAAGTGTAACCAGTAGTTATACAGCACACCTATAGTTGTAATTCCCATGAAATAGCGTTTGTACAAGCATTAAGTACACATGAAATAACATAATCTGTCTTAGTTTCTGTATGTCCATCTATTCAGAGATAGTTGCGGGACTCGGCTGTTCGATACAGGATGTCAAATCAAACACCTTTCAGCCGTCTGTTTTCAAACTTATTTTATTTGGCTACCAGTTTCGGCGATTTACTACGCCAGCTTCAGTCCCCTGATCGACGTGTAGGGAGATTCCACATCGGTTCTGGTCAAAAGAAGGGCCAGCATTCGAATACTGGTATCTGTAGATATCTGCGTCCCGTCATGGTTGAAGAGGTCGCTAAAGCAAGAAGAAGTCTAGAGATACCAGTATTCGTAAGCTAGTCCCTGTTATGACCAGAACCGACGTGGAATCTTCCTAAAAGTCGTTCAGGGGCCTGAAGATGGCGTAATAAATCGCCGAAACTGGTAACCAAATAAAATAAATAAGTTTGGAAAGTAGACGGCTGAAAGGTGTTTGATTTAACATCCTGTAATTCGCTTAAGTCAGCATAGCCAAATTAGAAATTTTCAGCACTTTTTAATTTTTAAATAAAGTAATTAACTTCGCATTACTATATTAACGAAGAATTTCCATGATATTAACACATCTCCATTTGTAGCAACTTCGCCATATCGGTAGACAGTTTGTCACAGCAAACATCTTTGATTCGTAAGACTTGTAAATTGAAAAGTGCGTAGCAATAGACGCGTGGATTTCGCTATGATAGCATACAACAAACATATTCGCCCAGATACGCTATACAGCTTCCACACATATACAGGAAAGTGCACAAATCCTTTGAGAGCGTCATATAATGTAATGTTTCTCCACCAGTGAGAGACGACTCATAACCACACTACCACCGCTCTGGCTGCCACATAAAGAATCATGTTAGACGTCAAAAGCAAATACAACCAAGTGAAGCACCATAATCCATCTGAAGATGTTGGCCTGACCATCGTTGTGTTAAAATGAAAATAAAGAAATTGAAACAGTATAGCAATAATTATTTACAAAGAATTCTTATTGAGTAATAATAAGAATATTAAAACTCCTAATCGCTATCAAGTTTTTAAAGACAATGCAGGTCATCACGCGTCTGTTAACAAGTGCTGTCGTGATTGAAGGGATGTTCTTACACAACATGAAGTGCTCACATCTTTACATAAACAAACGTCGGACGAAGAACCTGCCGGCTGCGGTGGTCTAGCGGTTCTAGGCGTGCAGTCCGGAACCGCGCGACTGCTACGGTCGCAGGTTCGAATCCTGCCTCGGGCATGGATGTGTGTGATGTCCTTAGGTTAGTTAGGTTTAAGTAGTTCTGAGTTCTAGGGGACTGATGACCACAGATGTTAAGTCCCATAGTGCTCAGAGCCATTTTAACCATTTGACGAAGAACCTCTGACAAAAGCCAGCAGAGAACAGGTCAACAAGTGGCCACGAAAGCCTCAACAACTCTGTACTTTGTGTAATTATTGTCAGCATAGTAAGAACAAACTACTCTCACATGTATTTCAGTAATCTCGTAATACATGTTAAACAAAGAGAATGTCACAAAGACTTCTGAAAGCATAACGTATTCTGCGTATAACTACAGAAACAGACAGCTCATGCTATTCTACATAAATTGTTCTTTCACGTGTTGTTGTGGTTCCAGGACAAACATCAGACTGCCGGTGTTCCGAAAAACAGCCGCGAAGTGCCAATAGAAAGCTACTAATTGAAGGTAAGGATAGCGGTCTCACATAGTTAAAACTACTTTTAGTGACATGAAGAAAAGTGCTGTCATTCAAGTGACCTGACCGTAGTTTAAGTTTCCACGGGCAGTTTCGGTGACACCACTCGAGTTGTGTCTCATCAGTTGTATGTGGAAACTGGGCTTTGCCAACCTCACCTTCGGACGTGGGAAGAAGCGTTAGTATTGAGCTGAGCGCTAGAGATGTGTCGTTTGCGAAGAAACGGGTCCAGAGGAACGGTTCACTAAACTGAACGAAACGGATCTAGGAAAGATTTATAAGAAAAGGTCGTTCAACGTTGTCTTTCATGTCGGTCTCGTTCCCGCGTCGGTCACGTTCCTTTTCGGCTGGTCACTCGTTTCTCATTCCTGCTCCACCGTTTCTCATTTCTGTCTTGGTCACTAGTTACTCGTGTCAATATCACCGGTCTTCGTTCAGTACCGAGTAGTAATTCGTTTCGCTCATTACGTTAGGCCGTTCTTTTAAATTTCAAACCGTGCTAGAAATCAAGACTTCCAGTTCTTTGTGTGCCCCGTTCAGCTTCCAAGAATGGTAATTAATACTACTGTTATGAGTACGTATTATAAATAAAACAAGATTACCAGATTGGCTGGAATTCGCCTTTCGACAAGCTTGTCTGTGTTTATGAAAACAAAGTGCCCGTAATGTCTAGCTTCCGCAAATAATAAAATATCGGTGGCAATATTCAAGTACGGATATACGCGTTCTACGAGTTGTAAAAAGTAAAATTTTGAAAACAAATTAAATGAATTTATCTCAACAATTCCATGTAAAGTTTTCATTTTCCAGCTTCTGACGCACTGCACAGCCTTTGAAAGGGCCTGAAGTTTATTTTAATCTCAGTTTCCTTCGCTCAGCTGCCTACGGTTTTTAGGTCGATGTTCGAAAATTTCTGATCCCAGTCGAGTTTTTCATGTCTACGATATTTATCCAAATATTTAGGTTTTAAAAATGACAGTTTTCAATGCCTCTACGCACTTGTTTTGTATTGGAATGGCGAACATGTCACTGGAAAGTTTTCATTAAAAACGTTTTACTTGTAAGAGGTCCATGACTAAGGAATTTATTGCTAGCGCACTCGAGCAGATATAACTTCGATGGACTGCTCACGCGCTGCCTGCGATATGTAAGCTACTATAGAATCGCAAACCAGAGAGCAGCAGTAGTAGTTGTAGCTCGCAGTCGGGCGGTTGGGTGAGGTCGCTCTTAGAGAGCAGTTGTCTAGTTGTATAGCTCACAGAGAGCACTCGTGTCCTGTATGGAATTACCAAGGCCGGTCGTGGAGAACGATGGCGGTGCCTGAGCGATGTAGTATAAGGTAAAAGCAAAAATTATTATTATTTATTGCCGCGCGCATATGTAATATGCAACAACTCATTTTGTACTATTGTTATATCAAAGTCACATGTAAATAATTTTTTAATAATTTTTCAATAATAATCTTTCTAATTAAGATAACTTTTGACAATAATTCACCTGAATATAAAGTTTTTATTAATTTCTCCTATCCACAGTAACGCCAATTATCGTAAATAAAATTCAGTTGTTTTTCATACATAACAAAATCTAGTGGCCAGCATTGCACTGGGCTGTGCCAGAAAAATTTCTTATAGGGGCAGATATATACGCGTTATCCGGCGATTTAATTGAGGTAAGAATTTTTAGTTTATTCAGAATGACTTTTCAAGGCCATGACGCAGCATTGCTGACGTCTAGAATTTCCAGTTTAGATTCACAGTCAGTTAATTATTGAAAGGTTATATATGAGTCATAACTTTCTTGAGAGTTTAGTCACCCATTTATTGCAAGGTTATGGAATAAACTGTTGGGAGGTTACATACTGATTCTCATTTTAACACTGAAACATCCCCTTAGAAAAATTTATGAATTACTGTGCTGCTAAACCTCTTACGTTATTTGATTTTCGAACAGCTGAGCAAAACTGAACGTGCTCAGACATTTCGCTGTTATTCTGATCAACACTAAACTGACACACAATATTTTTAGCGCAACGCAATCCCACTTTCAATAATCTCTACAAAAGAATGGCCCTGGCTAACAATAACCTATACCTTTCATGAATCACTTACCTCACAAAAATCTTCGTTACTCGAACTACTGCGATACAGCGAGCGCCAATACTGACAGCTAAATAAGGATGCTAACTACTGAAGGCACTAACCACTAATTGGAATACTTAGCAAATGAAAGATTTTGATAGAGAACAAACAATGTATTTATCTTAATAGTGTTCAAAAGTCATAATATATATATTTGCTAGGGTTACAGCGAAGACCTCAACGGTAGTGAAGGCGGAGAGAACGAATCTCGGTACGGTGGAACTAGCGGAAGAGGCACATAATACAATAAATCCACCTTGCGTCTGACTTGTAACAAGCGGCACTGTGGTCGGCGTCTGTTCACCAGAGGTGCGGCCGTAATACAAATTCTGGAACTAACCACTCCAGTCTTAACCACTGAGCTTTTCTGAGCTCAACCCTTTGATTCTAAGTACTATTATGGAGCGTTTTAGTAATTACAAAATTACCCCAGGTGGTAACAAATCCTCCGCCATCAGTGGCGCAACTAGTCTATCGGATTCTGGGGAGACTAGGCTGAAACGCTATATCCCAAACCAGAGGAAATCGAAGTCTTTTGACCGACTCATGCCCAAGGTCGAAACATTTTTTGGAACTATAAATATTAACTCTCTCTTGACACCAGGAAAACTCTATAAATTAGGAGACACACTAAAAGAACAAAATATCAAAATTTTAGCCCTGCAAGAAACAAGGTTACCTGATGAGAATACCATGGATTTTGGAAACTACCGATTGTTTAAAAGTAAAACAGACAAAAGAATTCTTAAAAACACTCCGCATCTGGGTGTTGCATTCGCAATTTCGCAAGACATTCTTGGCTCCGTAATCGAAGTAAATCCAGTAAACAACAGACTAATGACAATTTCCATGAAATGTGCAAATAAAATGTACTGTTTAATTCACGCACACATGCCTATCAACCAGGAGAATAAAACAAATCCAGAAAAAGTAAATAAGTCATGGGAAGTGTTAGAGAATACAGTCTCCAAAATTCCTCAAAATTATGTAAAGATTTTAATGGGTGATTTTAATGCACAGTTAGGGAAAGAGAGAAAATTTAGAAAAACGGTCGGTGAATTCCCTGCACATAAATGGACCAATCAAAATGGAAAGAGGCTGGTAGAATTTTGCAGAAATTTCAATCTCAAAATTATGTCAAGTCATTTTAAGAAAAAACCTTCAAAACAAAAGACATGGCGATCACCTAACAAGGACATAGGTGAATTCCAAATTGACCATATTGCAATCTCGTATCCATGTCACAAAGAAATTTTAAATGTTCAAGTTCGTAAAGGCGCCAATATTGACTCAGACCATTACTTAACCCGTGTGAAACTAAAGCTAAAACCCCAAAATTTCGACAAAAGGACACCATTAATCCCCAAATTTGACACCAGTAAAATCCAACCATCATTATTAGCAGACGAATTTGACAAAACAAGTGCACAAAATTGGGAACAACTCAAACACAAGATTATCAAAACAGCTCAAGATCAAATTCCTTTACGAAAACACAAGAAACATGCTTGGTGGAATGAAAACTGTGATCATGCAATCAAAGCCAGACAAGAGACATTTAAAGCATGGAATAGCAACAAGACAGAAGACACATATGATACATTCCTGACAACTAGAAAAGACACTTCAAAACTAATTAGACAAACAAAAAGACAATATGAGAATAGTCAACTCTTAGAAATTGAAGAAGATTTTCAGAAATACAATACCAGAAATTTTTATAAAACTTTTAAAACCAAAATAAAGGGGTACCAACCCCAGAATCTTTGCTTCAAGAAGGAAAATGGACAGTTGGCTCTTAACAACCAAGAAAATTGCAAAGAACTTTCTAAATATTTTAAGAATCTTCTAAATTGCCCCGAGCCCACAGAAAGATTTCCACCAAAAATTCCCCAACAATGCAATCCAGTTTCATTTGCACCAAATGAAGAGGAAATCATTAAAGAAATTCATAGGTTGAAAAACAACAAAGCATCTGGTGAAGATGGAATTGTTGCAGAACTTTTAAAGGCAGCTGGTCCAAAAACCGTTAAAGAAATTACTTCAATCATGCAAAACATTTGGCAAACTGAAAAAAATTCCTGATGAATGGAAAACCGCCTTGATTCACCCACTTCATAAGAAGGGAGACAAAACTGATGTTAATAATTACAGAGGAATTTCTCTTCTTCCAGTCACATACAAAATCCTCTCTCAATGTCTTCTGAACCGAGCACAACAACAACTTGAATGGAAAATTGGCGAATATCAAGCAGGTTTCAGGCCAAATAGATCTTGCCCAGAACAGATTTTAGTCCTCAAACTAATTCTCAGACATCAAAAAATTTACAATAAAAAACTAGTTTGTACCTTTGTAGATTTTAGAAAGGCTTATGACTCAGTGGATCGTGAACCTCTTTTCCAAATTGTGAAAGAACAAGGCCTGGATCCTAAAACCACGGCAATTATCAGAGACACGCTAACTGGTACAAAATCAAAAGTAAAGTTCAGAGGAGAAATTTCAGAACCCTTTGAAATAAAAACAGGCGTGAGGCAAGGTGATGGACTCTCTCCGTTGCTATTTAACTGCGTTCTAGAAAAAGTAATACAAGAGTGGCGCGAACGAAAATTGGAGTTCAAAATTGACCAACCAGTGAAATTAGGACGAACAAATATTCGAATAGACTGTTTGGCCTTTGCAGACGACTTGGTTATTCTAACGCAGGACATCCAAATTGCTCAGAAACAAATAGAAATTCTTAAAGAAACAGCAGAAAGAGTAGGTCTCCAAATCTCATTTGAAAAAACACAGTATATGACTAGCAACAAACTGGCACCCAAACTTTTGGAAACTAAGTATGGAAAAATCAAAAGAGTTTCGCGATTCAAATATTTAGGTGAAACAATCTCAGAGACTGGTCTAGAAAAAATTGGAAATGAAATTCGTTGTCAAAAGATGGAGACAGCTTTTAGACTTACAAAAGACATCTACAACAAAAAATGTCTCTCGAGGTACTCTAAATTGAGACATTACAACACGGTCATAAAACCAGAGTGCCTTTATGGGGCTGAAACGCTAATTTTAAACAGAAAAAAGGACATTCAAGAAATCCAAAAAAGAGAAAGAAAAGTAATCAGAAAAATTCTAGGTCCAAAATATACTGAAGAAGGAACATACAGGCTAAGAGCAAATAGTGAAATTCAACAATACACCAGCATATATTCGGATATGAAAAAACGCAGATTAAAATTTTATGGGCATATTAAAAGAATGGATGCTACCAGACTAACTAAACAAGTAGTGGAATTCTACGAAAATCGAAGTAAAGCTAAATTTGAGACAATAAAATGGATTGCTGCTATAAAAGAGGACATGAAAGAGGCAGATATAAAACAAGATGAAATTCAAGACAGAAAATTATTTAGGCAAAAAATTCATGACTGGGTAGTTGGTCAAGCTGAAAAACCAAAGAAAACTGGAACCACATGGTCTGATGAAAGGAAAAGAGCTCATTCCGAGAGAATGAAAACAATTTGGGCAGAGAGAAAGTCTAAAAGAAAATAACTGAATGCCCCGTGATTGTACTTCGCGTGGTCCAGTAGGGCCCAAACGTGAATAATAATATATATATATATATATATATATATATATATATATATATCAGTTCATGACATCCAGTCTTACAAATTTACTGTCTCTGATGGACACACGTCCAGATCATCCGCTCTCAAAACTCCACCGTCTCTCTCCCCACATCCACCACTGCTGGTGGCTCACCTCCAACTGCGCAACGCTACGCACTGTTCACATCTAACAGCCCAACACTACAATAGTAAATATTCCAACAATGCAAACCAGCCACAGACTGCACACAACACAGCCAGAGATTTTCATACAGAGCGCTACGTGGCGTCACCAACATAAAAACCTAAACAGCCTACTTACAACACAATTCTGCTATAATCCTTGTCCAGTAATCTAGACTGTGGTTGTTATACGACACAGGCGTACCCAGTGGGGGGGACCTGCTACTCACAGATGTAGCAACTGAGTATCAGTTAGAAGTGAGTGATACTAACTAGCAAGAAATACATCCAGAACGGTTTGTATGGAAATCTCAAAATTATTTTGCCATTCACCGCGAAACTAATATGAGGTCCCCCTCCTCCCCCCCTCCTCCCCACACCCTGCTTTTATCTGGGTGTCCTCTTGCTATTGGGTACAGTGCTTCTAGTTGTACGAGAGCGTGCTGAAAAATAATAACTTGGAATTTTTTATGTGAAAACTCTAAAAGTTTTTTAAATAAAACAAACGTTATTGACATTCTACATCTTTATTCTTCACGTCTATATATTTATTTCTCAACATAGTCACATAGCCGACGAACATATTTCTCCCAACAACAGACTAGTTTGTTGATACTGTCACTGTAGAATGTTTGACTTTGGTGACGGAGTCGCAAATTCACCTCTGCTTGAGCAGCTTCATCACTATCAAAGTGAAGTCTTCAAAGGTGTTCCTTAAGTTTTGGAAACAGATGTCGCGACTGTATGGAGGATAACCGATGACAGTGAACCCAAGGCATCGGATTGCCGCAAATGTCGCAGCACTTCGGTGTGGTATGGCATTATCACGCTGAAGAAGAGTGTGCTCCATGTCTGCACGAACTCTTCGAGTTAGAAACTCGATTACAGCACTCTGTCGCTCACGCACCGACGTACTTGCGTTACATGCTGTCATGTTTCCAACGACTAACGACCTTGCCTATCTCTGTAACGAGGACTCACGCAGGTCTGCCCGCACCAGCAGCTCACGGCCCCATGACACACGCCAGGAAGAACTGGCATAGCGCAGCGGCCATACCAGCGAACAGCTGCCGCTCGCCGGCCTCTGCGGAAATTGCCAGGAGGCAGAAAAAAAGCGGACCGCTATCCAAAACTAATTACGCCACAGAAGCCATCCGGCAGGCGTAAATAACGCTACCAACAGCCGTGGCCGATCGGGAATTTACGCGGGCATCATCGGCTGTAAGGTTTGCTGCCTGTCGCGAACTGAAGCTACCAGAGTTTCTTCTGCGGAATTTTTACTTTGTATCCAAGTACGCCCTTAAAACAGCAGCGGCTAATCCGTGCACTTTCGAAGGTCTGGGAAAAAACGAGCCTTCTGGTCGATTCGGCACTAAGCGATGTACTAATGTAATGCAAAGGAGAGCAAGTACATCAAAACTTCAATGACCTAGCTTTGTCGGCTAACAAGGTGTTCTGGCCTTTCTTATTATTTATTTTATGTAAGGCACATGTAGTAATTTCAGCCCTTATAATCTACGTCTGCATGATCCATCTACATCTTCATCAATGCACAACGCTATGAAAACACTGAAACGTCTGTGTGAAGTCGTTTCATAAGACGCTTGTCGAATTCGGTACAACCTATTCATTTTACTACCTGATTTTAGCTCAATTCATGAACTCTTCCAGAAAAACTGAGCACTCAAATAAGGCCTATTGATTATTATATGTGTGTTTTAATGTGGGTTTCGGTTTTGTTTTGTGGGAATCGCTGGGAGCAGACGATGTTGCTTCTCGTTCAAAGGAGAGCACGGGAAGACCAACTTAGGTTTCCAATACCTGAACAGAGAGGTTTACCCATCTTAGTCGCGGGCTGTGTCGAAGGCTGTTTTTGTGTGTGAGGTTGGTGACGGAGGGCTACCCCTTTGGTAGCTTCCGCTGCACGGGGAGCTAGGTAATCTCTAAAGAGAAAGGGGCACTCTTCGGTGAAAGGTTGGTGAGTACGGATCGTAGCTCTTAGGGGGGGTTTCAGGTGATAGGAATCAGGCTCAGTTAGGACTTCGTTATGTTTAACTGGTGAAATACTTTTCTTTAGCTTATCCGAAGCGTGTGAAGCGAGTTATTTTTTTAATGATTTTTAATCTTATATTTTGCGGAAATTGCTTTTGTATTTGTGTGTCGATTTTGTTGCCACGTGTTTGGTAATCAATGACCCTTCTGGTTCACCACGGCACCGCACTAGGCTTTATTTTAACAGTTTGCTTGTTTAATGAGCTACAATTTCTGCAAGAATATCTGTTCTTTCTTGCCCTTTCTACAAAGCAGCACAACAGTTTGAGTCAGAATGCACCACGTGCTCTAGTTCGGCCGTTTCCAAGCAGCAGACGCAGTTAGTGTGTTAAATAATTATCGCACAGCCTTTTGTATTGGTTAAACCTCTATCCGGAATAGAGCATGGGTAGAATCGTAATACAAATCTCACTTAGATATTTTTATGGTATTAATGCAAAGGAGATGATAGTATAATTGTCTCCCACCCCATCTTCTTTGTTTCTTCTTGCTGTAATTAAATTGTGCTCTGTTTCAGTCTCACGTAATTCTTACTTAAATATTTCGAGTCAGGCACCAGTTATGTGTAGTTAGGATGTACAACCAAATATTTAGTTACAATAAATAATTTACGTGAAAGATAAATTTTTTAGTGTCGATCTTACCCCCTTACTCTGATTTCCATTCCTGAATTAATCAAGTTGTTTCATGCACGACATGGAGTGCTATTTATCTGGCTGCTTAAAGAAATTTGCGTATTTGTAATTAAATTATTAAAGTAATTAAACTAATAATTTTCCAGCTCCGTTTTTTTTTAAATGGTTAGGAAGGGCTTGGGCTGGTGGCGACCCTGAATTTCTGAATTTTTATCATTATTTTTGTGAGAGAAGCAGCTAGAAATGCGAGGTAACGTATATGGTTCGATGGGAAACGTCGTAAACATAGTAATACGTTACAACACTTTGCAGAAACTACAATGCGTCATAAAGTCAAAACGCCCAGGAATGGTGTCGGGCAAATCAGCCTGCTGCACGATACTGCCCGCCCCACACTGCCAATTGGACGAAGGCTACGATTCAGCTGTTTTGTTAGGAAACACAGTTACATCCTCTGCACAGCTAGGATCTTTCACCTGTGATTTCCACATCTTTGGCGACCTGAAGGAAAACATGCGTGGACGTCGGTTTCAGTTGGACGAGGAAGTGCACGACTGGGTGTGGTTGTGGGTCCGTCAGCTCCCGACTGCGTTCTACGGTGTAGGAATTGATCGTCTCGTCTCCCAGTGGAATAAATGTCGATAGTCCCGTTGTGGCATGTGTTCAGTTTTCAATTGACTGCCCTTATAGGGAGGAAAATCGGTAATTTTGGTAAGATGCACACTGCGGCATGGACTGTATGGCCTTAGAAGGGGTGTAGCAACACAATAGCTAAGAGAGTACGAAGGGCGTTTGAAACGTCCGTGCAAAAATAAAAACTACTTACGTGTTTGGGGTAAACCTTTTTTATTTTTCAAAATAGTCTCCTTTTAGACTGACAGACTTCGTCCAACGCTGTTCTAACTTGTCGATCCTTTCCGAATAATAGGAATTGTCCAAGTCTGCAAAATAGCTATTAGTTGCTGCAATCACCTCCTCGTTTGAATAAAATCTTTGTCCCGCCAGCCATTTCTTCAAATTGGGGACCAAATAGTACTCCAAGGGAGCCAAGTCTGGAGAAGCGGGGGGATGTGAAACGAGATGGAATTCTATTTCCATTAATTTTACGACCACAACTACAGAGGCGTGTGCTGGTGCATTGTTGTGATGGAAAAGGACTTTTTTGCAGTCCAATAGCCGGTGTTTTTCTTGCAGCTCAGTTTTCAAACCGTCCAATAACGATGAATAATATGCACCTGTAATAGTTTTACTCTTTTCCAGATAGTCGATGAGGATTATACCTTGCGAATCCCAAAAGACAGTCGCCATAACCTTTCCGGCCGAAGGAATGATCTTCGCCTTTTTTTGTGCAGATTCTCCCTTGATAACCCATTGTTTAGATTGTTGTTTGGTCTCAGGAGTATAGTAATGTATCCATGTTTCATCCACAGTGACAAAACGACGCTTAAAGTCCTGCGGGTTCTACCTGAACAGCTGTGAACCATCCTTGCAACACTTCACACGATTCCGTTTTTCGTCAAGCGGAAGCCATCTTGCGGATAGTTTTCTCATGTCCAAATGTTTATGCAAAATATTATGTACCCATTCATTCGAGATGCCCACAGCACTAGCAATCTCACGCACCTTAACTCTTCTGTCATCCATCACCATATCACAGATTTTATCAATGATTTCTGGGGTCGTAACCTCCACAGGGTGACCAGATCATTCAGCATCACTTGTGCCCATGTGATCACACCGAAAATTTTGAAACCACTTATAAACTGTTCTAATCGAATGTGCAGAGTCACCGTAATGTTTATCAAGCTTCTCTTTAGTCTCCTGAGGTGTTTTGCCTTTCATAAAGTAATGTTTAATCACCACACGAAATTCTTTTTCGTCCATTTTTTTTTTGACAATCCATCGACTTCCTTGATTCACACGAATGCCAAACACAAAGAAATAGACCAATATGGTTGAAACTTGGTATGCGTCCGTTCCAAAGATGCTACTAACTAAACATGACGTCGATACGCGCCGGTGGTGCCATCTTCGGACTTTGCACAGACTTTTCGAGCGCCCCTCGTATATACAATTACATGCAGTTGTGGAGTGAGCTGTAGATTAATTTTTGGAATGCTACGACAGTTATATGAAGTTCAGTAAGAGAACAGGAAGAAGAATAAACCTAATGTCTATTGGATGCAAAGAGGAATACCGTGTCTCCTTCACGTAACTGTGGCGTGGACGCCAGTGGAGACCTTGTAGCGTGTGCTCTGTGGCCCTCACGCAACGGCCGTGGTCGTGCCGTAGGGCAGCACCCTGCGTCACGCACTCCCCAACCTCCCCCCACCACCGCCTGAGTTGTCATCGCCGGCCGACACGCACGCTCGTTCGACTTACCGACTAGCAGACGGAATCAACATTGTTGTGGAGACTGGGATTCGCTGCAGAGGTTCCGATATCTGCAGGTGTTCCCGTCTGCTAATAAGGGGACTTCCCTCACCGGTTTGACTCATATTGTCAGGTACGTTAATAGGACTTTAGCATTTGTGCACAGGAAGACGAAACTCTCAACAGTTTTTGAGAAAATCGAGTTTGAAAATTTTTGGCTTCTTATGCTGTACGCTTAGTAGGGGTGCGAGGTTCCGGGGCTAGCAGTGTATTTAACACTAAATTATTCTAGAATCTTCATATGGAAATGATACTCTAAGCCCCGCCCTTTTCTAACTCCGACTTTTGCCGTTGCACATGGATTAAGAAGAAACGCGAACTGGCTCTAATCGAACCTGTAAGTGGAGTAGAAAAGAGTTTGCCACCTGCAATAATTTAATTTGATAGAAATTAATTTGATAAAGGAAAGTTTCATTAACGTGGTGAGAAATGAGAGGGTTGCTCTACCGATCTACAGAATGAAAGTTCTGTCCAAAATAACAATTTGATTTATTATGACTAAACTCAAAATAATAAACAAAACACATGAAACATTTACAATATGTCAAATTGGATACTCAAATAAATGCTGTGAAGGTGAAGTTGTCCATAAACTAGCTTGTGACATTTAGGACAAAGTGGTATGTGGAGCCAATTCCTTGCAACTCAAATCTTAAGAGAAACACCTAGCCAACCCAACATTAATTGCTGCTACAGTAGGGAGAACTCACACAATGAACACCCAAGACAGAACAAAGTTAGAAAAGACGAACGGGCGCGCTCTGCTGAGCTCTGATTATCACCTAGCAAAATTCCCTAATCTGCCGGTGCTGCAGACATACATCACCAAGCTGTCTTCTTAACTGCAAGGACACGATCTGGCATACCGGAGGCGATGGCTGGTTGCTTCGACGTCCCGTCGTGGTGATGATAATGTCGCGAGTATAGCCCGAAACAAATTCTCCTGGTCTGGTTGATCCAGGCTAAAGACTTCCTAGCAACATAAATGCGCCTCTGAGGGAGACGAAGAAGGCTCGCTACACAATCACTGACGGTACAGTGAGTGATTTTAACAAATGAAGTCACACAGTAACTCCGATACAGTCAACTTTAGCCAAAACTGCTCAAGACAGACAACATAGGCCGCTTGTACGCAGAACGCTCAATTGCCAACTGTACTCGGAAGGTTACGTTGAAGTCGAAACTTCAGCACCTTCGTCGCCCAGTTACAATTAAATGAAAGTATATTAGACAGCCAACGGAAGACAGGCTATCCAGAGCAGCGAGAGCTCAGTCCTGCAACCTACTCCGACCGAAAGGCGAGAGCCAACTCTCTCAAGAGCACCCGTACAAAACGAACACAGAACATTCCCGCCCCCACGACAGTGGCCATGGTTAAACGTTCCAATCAGCAACTCGAAAAGCGGCGGAAAATTCCACTCTATTGCCGACGCACTACTATTCCACCAATGGAGATACTTGGCGCCAATTTCTGCGCCGATTTTGCTACGTCACGGAGCTATCCCCTGAGCAAGCCAATCACGCTTATGATTTTGCTGAAAACGCGGGAATTTGCCCACCAAGACTTCCTGGGAACACAAGTCATTCCCACGCCTCGCTGGTAGCCCGCCAGAAACTGTTTTCAGTAAGTTTCTGCGAAGTAACGGAATCTCTAGCCCAGCCGTTCCGTCAGGCCCCTGTGGGCGTGTCGCCCCCGCTCTTATGACAATGTCGGCGTCTGGAAAGCATCCACTCGACTCACTCACACCCGTCGGCTTAACCCTTTGAAGATCAGCAGAACCTGCCTGTCACCGGACCACCCACGTGACGAGAGATGCTACGTGGGAAGTCCGCGGTTGAAGGAATAGCAACTTTTCAACGCATGCAATTAGAGAGGAAAATCGAATTACTCAGAGTAAGATAGAAATATGAGAGGGGGCCCATGCCACCTCTCAGGGGCACTAGTGTTCACGGAATCCGTAGGCGAGTGAGTAAGCGCTTAGTTTCATATACTCGAGGTCTTGCGATCGAATGTCGCAGATAGTAGTTTTTTTCACGTAATTCTAACAACAGATTTATACTGAGACGACAAAAGTCATGGGATACCTCCTAATATCGTGTTGGACCCCCTTTTTCCCGGCGTAATGAAGTAACTCGACGTGGCCTGACTCAGCAACTCGTTGGAGGTCCTCTGCACAAATTTTCAGCCATGCTGCCTCTATAGCCGTCCATCATTGCGAAAGTGTTGCCGATGCAGGATTTTTTGCTCGAACTGACATCTCGATTCTGTTCTATAAATGTTCAACGGCCTTCAGGTCAGGTGATCTGGATGGGCAATCATTCACTCGAATTGTCCAGAATGTTTTTCAAACCAGTTGCGAACACTTGTGACCCAGTGACATGGCGCACTGTCATCCATAAAAATTCTATCGTTATTTGGTTGCAAATGACCTCCAAGTAGCCGAACATAACCATATCCAGTCAATGATCGGTTCAGTTAGATCAGAAGACCAAGTCCATTCCGTGTAAACACAGCCCACGCCTTTATGGAGCCACTACTGGCTTGCAGAGTGCCTTGTTGACAGCTTGAGTCCATGGCTTCATAGGATCTATACCACATTCGAACCCCTACCATAAGCTCTTAGCAAACGAAATCAGGACTCATTTGACCAGGCCACGGTTTTCCAGTCGTCTTGGGTCCAACCGATATAGTCACGAGCCCAGGAGAGACGTTGCAGGCGATGTCACTCTGTAGCAGAGGCACCAGCGTCGGTCGTCTGCTGCTACAGCCCATTAACGCCAAATTTCGCCTGCTGCTCTCGGTCGTTAAGTGAAGGCCGTCAGCAACTGAGTTGTCCGTGATGAGAGGAAATGACTGAAATTTTGTATTCTGGGCACACTCTTGACACTGTGAATTTCGATATATTGAATTCTCTAACGATTTCAGAAATGGAATGTCCCGTGCGGCTATATCCAACTACCATTCTGCATTCAAAGTCTGTTAATTCCCGTCGTGCAGCCCTAAAGACGGAGGACAGCCTTTCCCATGAGTCACCTGAGTACGTATGACAGCTCTGTCAACGCACTGCCCTTTTATGCCTTGTGTTCGCGACACTACCGCCATCTGTATATGTGCACATCGCTATCCCATGACTTTTACCATCTCAGTGTATAAGCTCCCTTATCTTGACGAGTGGTGCAACGTTTCCTCTGCACCAGGTGCTATTCTTGTACCGCCAGTACTCGGTCGCCACACCGTGTGAATTTATTAAATAATAAATCAATTAAACAACTTTAACGCCTACAGCAGTATATGTAGCGTAGGTGTGCGTAATTTTACAAAAGATACACATTACTATTACGCAAGGAGGATCGCGGTCACGGAGTAAACAATTCCTCCATTGCTGAATAGCTTATACAGCAAGTAACTCTACACTTTACGCACAATTCAATATCCTAAGAAAAACTGAACCACTTTATTTTGTCATTCTCGAAACTTTTCCCTCAAAAATGTACATATAGTGTGGGCAATGTGCATTCAAAGAGTCCACGGTCGATTTCGTACCCATTGTCCGTCTTTGATAACTCGAAACGGGACGTTAATTTAAAATCTACTTCTACATACGTACTCCAAAAACCACGTTGCAATGTGCGCTGTGGTTATCTTTGATACCACCATCACATTGCCTCCTCCCGTACACCCACTGTCTGCTGTTACATTCTGAATATGTATGGCAAAAACAACTATTGGTAAGCATCCGCATGAGCTCTTATTTCTGTGAGTATCCTCTCGCCCCATTTCGTGAGATATATATTGCATGGAGTAATGTATGTACACTGTTGTGCAAGACTTTACGACGAAAGTAACTTTCGCATGATTTGTCATTGCAGAGTAACACAGCTGCTAACGGCATTGCCACAGTGGTAACACCGGTTCCCGTCAGATCACCGAAATTAAGCGCTGTCAGGCTGGGCTAGCACTTGGATGGGTGACCATGCGGTCTACCGAGCGCTGCTGGCAAGCGGGATGCACTCAGCCCTTGTGAGGCAAACTGAAGAGCTACTTGATTAAGAAGTAGCGGCTCCTGTCTCGGAAACTGACATGCGGCCGGGAGAGCGGTGTACTGACCACATATCCGTCTTGTCAGTACCTTTAGGGTCTTCAGGGCCTGTTCGGGAGGAGAGTAACATAGCTCGATGACACTTGGACCATACATAGAAAGAACTGAAACAGTATACTATAGAACGTAACTAAAAGAAATACACAATCAGACGAACTGAAAAGACACTTTTATTCAAAGACAATAATTACACTGATGTCACGACTATCCATTATGGTCCACCATACATTGCAAATAGCAGGACATGGCTTGTTAATAGGGTGTGTAATCATCACGGACACTAGTGCAAGCTGTGCAACGTGATGCGGGTACAGAGGTGCATGTGGTCAGCACATCACTCTCCTGGCCATTGTCAGTTTTCGTGACCGGTGCTGCTACTTCTCTGTCAAGTAGCTCCTCAATTGGCCTCAGAAGGGGTGAGGGCGCCCCACCGCCAGCAGCACTCGGCAGACCCGGACGGTGACCCATCCAAGTGTTAGCCAAGCCCGATAGCGCTTAACCTCGGTGATTTGACGAGAACCGGTCTTACCACTGCGGCAAGGCCGTTATCGCTATATTCCTTCAACAACGCTCTTGACAGTGACTGGATGGTACATGTGGATCTGCTGCAGTACGTCTCCCGAAAGCATTCCACATGTGGTCGATAGATTTAAGTCGGAGGAACACGTGGACCACCAAAACGATCATGCTTGACAATGCTGAACGTGCCCTCACATGGCGAGAGATGGGAACACTTCATGCACCCAGAAACATTGTTCTATTGGTCCAGCTATTATGGTAAAGGAATGCATAATGTTGCATGGCCATACTGACCTTCATGTCTTTGAAGACGGTACATTCATCGGTGAACGTTATTGTCGTACAGTACTCCTGTCACATGCGCGTATTTTCAATGTTGCATCTGGCCTTGACTTCATTTTTATGGATGAGAAAGCGCGACCGCCTCGAACTGCGCTGGTGGAGGAGCTCTTAGAATGAGAGGATATTTGGCGAATGGACTGATCTGCCTGTTCCCTGTCTAAAATCACATCTAACTGGCGTCAGGCGCGTTGGGAGGGGGGAAGGGGGGAGAGCGTACTGCAACATATCCACATGCACAGGCGATCATCCACCACCATAAGAATTCCTCCGTTGTGGCTAGCAAGGGAGCACCTTTCAGAGCACACATTGTTGTCTGTCGTGATCACACACAGTATTAAGAACCTCTTGTAATGTCCAGGGGATCGACATAAACCGCAATGACTTCAGTGTGATTATTCTATTTGAATTAAAGTGTTATTTCTGTTCGTCTGAATGCATATTTCTTTTAGTTACCTTCGTTACTATGCTGCAGCTGTCTTACGTATGATCCAAGTTTCATCAAGCATGACACATCATGTGAAAGTTACTTTTGTCCTAAAGTTTGGCTCGCCGGTGTGAATACAGGGAGAGCAAAAATTTGGACAGAGAGAGGAAGAGGAGCAGATGGACGAAGATGGAGAGGAGGAGATGGGCATAGAGGAGCAGAGGTGGAGATGGATAGAGGGGGAAGGAGCAGATGAGCAGAGGGGGAAAGCACATTAACATAGGGGGAGATGGACATAGAGAGGAAAATCAGCAGATGGACAGAAAGGGGAGGAGCAGATGGACAGAGAGAGGGCAGGAGGAAATGAACAAGGAGTATGGGATAGAGTAGGCAGACAGAGAGAGACGGTGGAGGCGATAGATGGAGGGGAAAGAAGGAGTTGGACAGAGAGTGGGGGAGAAGGGCTGGACAGAGAGAGGCGGTACGGAAGGGTGGAAAAAGAGAGAGGGGAGGAGGGGACAGAGTTAGAGGGAGCAGAGAAGAGATGGACAGAAGGGGAAAGAGTAGATGGACAGAGGGGAGGAGCATATGGGTAGAGAGTGGGGGAGGAAGCAGATGGACAGAGGGAGGGGTAGGAGAAGATGTACAAGAAGTGGAGGTGGAGGAAGTAAACAGAGGGAGGGGGTGGATGTGATGGTCAAAGTACGGGCAGGAGATGAAAGAGAGGGGGGATGTGTGAGGTGGACAGAGAGAGGGATGAGGAGGAGACGGAGAGAAAGAAAGGGAAGGAGGAGATGGACTTAAGAGGATGGGAGGAGGATATGATTAGAGAGGGAAGGAGCCAATGGACAGACCGATAGGAACAGATGAGCAAGGCGGAGGAAGGGGCAGAAGGAAATGAACAGAGAGAGGGGCAGGAGCAGATGGACAGAGAGTTAGGGTTGGAGGAACTGCACAGAGTGATAGAGAGGGAAGCACGAGATGGACTATCACAAAATTGGAATAAATGCGTACCTGAGCACTGCTGGGTACTCAGCTAGTAATGCAATAAAATAGTTCACAAAGTAATACATAACTCACTATGTCCGAGAGTGTCATGTACCACACTGATATATATATGTTGTTGTTGTAGTATTCAGTCCTGAGACTGGTTTGATGCAGCTCTCCATGCTACTCTATCCTGTGCAAACTTCTTCATCTCCCAGTACCTACTCCTACCTACATACTTCTGAATCTGTTTAGTGTATTCATCTCTTTTAGTGTATTCTTTTCTCTACGATTTTTGCCCTCCACGCTGCCATCTAACACAGAATTGGTGATCCCTTGATGCCACAGAACATGCTCTACCAACCGATCCCTTCTTCTAGTCAAGTTGTGCCACAAACTCCTCTTCTCCCCAATTCTATTCAATACCTTTTTATATATATATATATATACACTAGGCATATAATGCTTAATTCATGAGAGCTGCCATAACTGTGTCCTGTTTGTACCAATGCAAATGCCGGAAAAAAGTGCAGACAAGACTAAAAATTCCAAAGTCGTGACAGACGAATGCTACACGAAATTCGATCAGCGATGTGATATCAAAAAGTTTTAGCAGCTTCTGTGCTGCAGATACTTCCCAAATAAAATGCATTGTGCTTGAGATATAACTTAGGGTAACCTCATTTATACCTTCATCCGGCCTCGGCAAGACATCGCAGCCAAGTATGTACGGCAGATAACTGCAAGAGATGCTGCTTTCAATATTTCGAGGATAGATTTCAAGAAAGGGAAATTTTCACTATTTCTTCCTCTTTTTAATGCATCGACTGTGGTAATTTGTCCGCCGCAGTGCCCACGACTAGATTCACTCGAGGCCTGAGCTTTTACACTCCTCATCCCCCTCGACACCCTCTCCCTCCGCCACCTAATATCTCGTTTACTATTTTCGAAGTTTTTCCTTTCTATAAATACGTCTTCACTACGAAATAAGGATTCCACATCACTAAAAATGTGACCAATGATGTATTCACTCAAAAGAAACCTGTTGTGTAAAATTAGGGATATTAACATTAACAACATCTACATCTATACTCTGCAGATCACCGTGAAGTGAATGGCAGATGTTATTTGGGCTTATTCCCGTTCCATTCACGTATGGAGCACGGGAATAATGATTGTTTGAATGACTCTGTGCGTGCTGTAATTATTCTAATCTTATCCTCACGATCCTTATGTGAGCGATACGTAAATGGTTCTAGTGTATTCCTATTGTCATCGTTTAAAACCGATTCTTTAAAGTTTGTTAATAGACTTTCTCGGGATAGTTTGTGTCTACTGTCTACAAGAACCTGCCAATTCAGTTTCTTCTGTATCTCTGTGACACTCTCCCATGGATCAAACAAACTTGTGACCATTCGAGCTGCCCTTCTCTGTATATATTCAATACCCCCCATTAGTCCTATTTGACATGGATTCCAAACAGGGCCCACACACTTGAGCAATATCCTAGAATGGGTTGCACGAGTGATTTCTAAGCAGTCTGCTTTGTAGACTGATTGCACTTTCCCAGTATTCTGCCAACAAACCGAGGTATGCAACCTGCTTTATCCACAAATGAGCCTATGTGATCATTCCATTCCATACCCCTACAAAGTGTCACACCCAGGCATTTGTATGAGTTGGCCGATTCCAACTGTGACTTTCTGAAATTACACTCATAGGATACTACGGTTTTTCGTTTTGTGAAGTGCACAATTTTACATTTCTGAACATTTAAAGCAAGTTGCAAATCTTTGCACCACTTTTAAATCTTATCAGGATCTGACTGAATATATATGCAAGTTTTTTCAGACAGTTCTTCATTATAGATAACTCCAAAAAATCTGAATTTGTTGTTAATATTGTCCACAAGGCCATTAATATGCAACAAGGTCATTAGTATACAACATGAACAGCATGGGTCGTAACACATTTCCCTTGGGTACAGGCGAAGTTACTTTTACGTCTACATCTGATTATGACCCTCCGTCCAAGATAACATGCTGTGTCACCTAGAACAAAAACTTTCTCAGTCCACTCAGAAATTTCACATGATATCACTCAACATTGAACTTTTGACAATAAGGTGAATGAAATGCTTTTCGAAAATCAAGAAATACTGTATCTATCTGACTGCCTTGATCCAAAGCTTTCAGTATGTCAAGTGAGAAAAGTGCGAGTTGGGTTTCACACGATCGATGCTTTCGGAGTCGATGCTGCTTGCCATGGAGGAGATCACTCTGTTCGAGGTGCCTCATTCTGTTTCAGCTCAGAATATGTTCTAAGATTCTACAACAGATCGATGTCGAGGATATTCGACGGTAGTTTTCTGGATCACTTCTCTACTACTCTTCTTGCAGACGGATCTGACCTGAGCTTTTTTCCAAAAACATGGCATGGTTTTTTATTCGATGGATATGTTAGAAGACGGGTTAACTCAGCCGCAAATGCAATGTAGAATCTGATAGAGATTCCATCGGGCCCTTTAGTTTTGTTCAATTTCAACGATTTCAGAGGTTTCTCAACACCACTGGCACTAATACTTATACAATTCCTCTTTTCAGTGGCACGAGGATTAAATTGCGACGGTTCTCTTGGGTTTTACTTTGTAAAAAAATGTTTGAAAATGGAGTTAAGCATGTCAGCTTTTGCGTTGCTATTCTCAATTTCAATTCCTCGCTTATTCGCTGGGAACTGGACACTAACGTTGGTGCCCCTAACAGCTTTTACATACGACCAGAATTTCTTTGGATTTTATGGAAGGCCGCTTTGACAGTATTCTGCTACAGTCGTCATTGAAGGCATCACACATTGCTGTTTTGATAGCCAAACGCGTTTCATTAAGTATCTCTATCTATAGCCCTACACTTTGTTTTATACCTGTTATGGAGTAGTCTCTTTTTATTTAGAAGTTTCTTTACAGTGACTGTACACCATGGAGGTTCCTTCCCATTGTGGACTGTTTTACTGGGTACATACTATGCAATGCGTGGTCAACTGTTTTTTTTTTTAAACTTGAACTGTAGTTCCTCTGCATGCTCCTGCCCTGTGCTGAAAGTTTCAAGTTCCTCATTGAGATATGACACTACTGATTTTTTATGTAGTTTACTTAAATATATATCTTTCTCTTTGTTTTAGTAGTCCTTCGCACTTTGGTAACCATTGCTGCCACAACCGCGTCATGGTCACTGATACCAGTTTGGAGGCAGAGATCGTAAAGAGGTCAGGTCTGCTCGTTGTCATTAGATTCAGTAAATTTTCATCATGAGTGGAGTTCAGAACTATGTGTTCTGGGTAGTTTTCAGAGAAGGCATTTAGTAATATTTCACAGTAATATTTCACGCCCACCACTAACAAGTCTGTAATTTTCCCAATTGATCATTGGACGATTAAAGTCTCCACCGATGACCAAAGTGTGGTTGGGGAACTTAACGTACAAGTGAACTGCTGTTTTCTGGAAAGTTTTCCGTTACATCAGGCGATCATTCTGTTGGGCTACGGAAGGATCCAATCATATTTTATGCCCACCCCTCATACTGACTCCTCCAAACAGTCTCACATGTAACTTCAATTTCTACCTCGGCCGATTTGAGTTTCTTGTCTACTGCGGTAAATACGGCACCTCCATTTCTGGTTTGCCTATCCTTTCGATACACACTTGAGTTTTAAATTCTCTCCAAAAATCTCACTGCTGTCAATTCAAGTTTCAACGAACTTTCTGTACCTGGTATTATGTGAACTTCACTGCTCTTCAGGAACGCTTCAAACTCTGGCACTTTGCTGCGGCTGCTTCGGCAGTTAACCATTAGCATTTTAATACTCTCAGCTTTAGAAGGCATTTCTTTCTATCTTACACTGATACTTCTGGGTTTGCTACAGCTATCTTTATGTGGATTGGATGGAGAGCCGACTAATTTTAAAAAAACCTGTGTTCACCTCACAGACAATCAACTACCTGAGCAGCAGCTTCTGACATGTAGTGCACACCTAACCCATTTAGGAGGACCCTACAGTCCTCAACCCTACGGCGCAAGTCTAAGAAGTTTACGACAAGAAAGGAAGAATGAACTGACTGTTGGTGTTAATAACGATCACCCTCCTTTACCTCCTCTGCATTACTGCAGATGACGTGTCACTGGGCACATTTGTTCTGTGCATGCAGTACGCGTGAGGCGCCTAGTTGTTTCCACTGCACTGTGTGGAATACGAAGGTTCTGTTATAGTTCACTAAACCAATGTCTCCAAGTTGATGTCCCCAGCGCAGAAAACAGCACGCAGGTCGTAGGTTCTGTATCTTGAGGTTGAAACTGAGTTTAGCGAGTTTCTGTTCTGAAATAATGTATTACTTCTTTGGGATGCCACTCGCGTATTTTAATATAGCCACACGAGAAGACTACATGATCTTAACACTACACCTTCTGATACAGCAAAGTACATGATCAAACACAATGTTTACGAAAATGTATCGTTACACTATTTGTGGCACGTGTCTGTGCCTCATGACTACCGGATGAATCTTTTAATACTGAATACTGGCAAACACATCCTACGATAGACAACATGTCTGTTCTTCTCGACTGCCTAATCCAGAGTGACGAACAGGAACTTAATTAAAAATTGGAAACACATTCTAAAATAGACAACATGTCTGTTCTTCTCGACTGCCTAATCCAGAGTGACGAACAGGAACTTAATTAAAAATTGGAAACACATTCTAAAATAGACAACATGTCTGTTCTTCTCGACTGCCTAATCCAGAGTGACGAACAGCCCGAAAAACTCCGCGCGCCATACCAGAAAAGGCGTGACTCGAACGCTTCCGAAGTGCTTCGTCTGCAATTTCGTCAGTCTTTTGTTTTTGATTTAAATTGTTTTAATAATTTTAAAATGACTGATTGATAGTCAGCTGTTGAGAGATATTTATATTAAAAATTGAAGTCATTCCAATGAGTAGTTTAACTAATAATAATAACTATACTTTAACGTTTTGGCGCCCTTGCTCCGAACCAGCAGCCAATCACAGAGCGGTAGCATTATGCAGGCGGTCTTTCTCACGGGAATGGCACCGAATCTAACATCTGTCACAGGTACCTCACACCACATTTCGTCATCTATATACTTCTTGCATCTCCACTGCTCTGGGAACAGCTTCTTGGAGCCTAATATGATGGCTGACTAAGCCAGAAATATTGCAATTTGCACCCTAGCTTGTTGCAGAACGTTCGAAATCTCTTCTCAGTCCTTCCACTCGACACAGAACCGGAAGGCCACTATGAGCTCTGGGGACAATTGTAAGCTTTGCTGACACTCTATGCACAAAACTGGTCTTCTCAGTCTTCTCTGTCAGTCGCTGGAATCACTCACGTATGGCTTCGGAGTCCAGACAGCACGCATCATTTGTTCCAACGAGCGCCACGATCTGCAGTTGGCTGCAGCCTGTTCCCTCAGTGGCTGTCGGGATAGCCTCTTCAGCGTGTTGAATGTGGCCTCGATGTACACACACTGAGCGCACCTGGTGTCCTTGCCAGTCCCTTGCTACCATTTTCCTAAGGGGTCAATCATTCTCCGTACGTTTGAACTTCGACGATTAACAGACCCCTACGACGCAAAACGCAGTTGCCACCAGCGACGTTAAACGTGGCGCTGAAGTTGAACTCTACAGGGTGTCTACGTGGACAAGAAAAAAAAATTCCCGGATTTTTCCCGGATTTCCCGGTTAAAAACACAATTTCTCCCGGATGAAATTGCGTATAAAGCGGGTGAAAATACATCCGGGTTAAGTAACAGTATACTTTCCCTCGGAGCTATAAAACGTATCAGTCCTTTGAATCGTAAAGGTCTTATACCGGCGGAGGACGTCCCACCACTTTAGGAAACGAAATCCTGAAAAAACAATGCGTTTGGAAAGTTGTTTGATGCGAGACAATTATTTTCGTATTGCGAAAGTATTTACACAAATTCCACAAATTACAGCACGGTAGCTTCCGAAACTCTAAAATAGAGATTGCGTTGAGCGATGCACTTTTGTCAGCCAGTCATAGCTCATTTCACGTAACCTCGCTAGCGAATGACGGCAGTTATTCAGAGCACGAGGCCTACGAGAAAGACAGGCCGCGGCGCGTACGTTACGAAGTTACGCCGAGCTCGCTCAACTCAGCTAAGTGCGTTTCTGCACCGGTTAACTCGTAAGCAGATGTGTATGTACGAACGAGAATTCCATCGTCTATTGGCATCCACTGTTATTAGTCCTACAATGATAGGAAGTCCCTAGGCCTACTAACAGGCTCTAATTTGGCAATTAAAATTGTGCCAAAATGATTATCAGTTGCGTAGAAAAGTCGAAGTGTTCTGGCATGAAGAGACTTGTGATATTGCTCAGTAACACATTATGTACATTTTTTTGAAGGTCAATTACACTTTTTGGCATCGATTGCATAATTTTTATCTATGAAAGAACAACATTAAATATGAAAACTTACCTGAAACTCGGTCTTTTTTTAGCGTGTGTTACATGTTAAGTCATATCAAATACAAATGTGCCGGTAAAATTTTAAATAGTGGCATAAATGGCTTATCTTCTGGGCCCGACATTTTTCAAATAGCTGATCCTCAAAGTGTTACGTTTTGAATGAGAGTTATAAAGCCCTGTGATTTAAGAAATTCACTGCACATTCTCACACGTAACATAAATCATCTTGCATGGAAATTTACTTTAAAAGTAACGCATCTCAAGCCACTATTCGTAATATTTTCTGGTGATCCGTTAGAAATTTAAACAGTTGTGACGTCACGCACATCGAATGCACGTTAGTTGTTATGAACGTACTGCATAATCTTCGACCTAAAGCCTTTGACACTTTTCGATGTCGGCAAACTGGTCTATGCATTGTGTAAATTACCCATTTTCTATCCAACTAAACTTTTATTTTGGTGTTATTCTCTGATTTATGTTTCATTGCTGCAGTATTATTCAGCACTAGTGGACTAAAGTTCTTTGTCAGCGTATCTGATTTTACACGTCAAACCTACAAAACTAATTAAAATCTAAAACAATGAAAGATCCCGGAATTCTAAAAAATTCCCGGGTTTTTCCCGGATTTGACCCGGATGAAAAAATTCCCGGGTTTTTCCCGGATTTGACCCGGATGAAAAAATTCCCGGGTTTTTCCCGGATCTCCCGGATGTCCCGGTCCGTATACACCCTGACTCTAGAACGAACTAAGTGTTGCGCTAGCGACAGTTCGGATGCCCGCTAGTTTGCTTTCCATGCTTTGAAATTACATGCAGACTTATTTTCTTACCTAGTCTACCGAAAATTCAGATTATGACCGAGATTCCTTGGCTCGTCCTATTGTCTCGGCAGCTTTGGTTCGGGTGTAGGCAACCTACGTGTAAGTTCGACCTCACAATGACGAATCTAAGGCTGGCCATCTGGACACCTCGGGCGTGATGACGCCAGCTGGGTGTGGCCGCAGATAGCTCACCCCTTCCACCCCACCCCACCCCCTTTCCACCCCTCGCCCAGCCCGGGAGCCCCGAGCTCGTTAGTATTCATAAAAAAGGGAAGAGAAGAACTTCCGACATAAATATTGCAGCCAGATGTAAAAAAGGGGGAAAGAAGCGACGGCCGGAACTTTTCCCTTTGTTATCGTGACGAGGCAGAAAGGGCGGGGGTGGTGCGGACGCCCTGAGTGGTAAGGTGGCTGGCAATGTAAGATTGCACAGGAGGGGGTTGTGCACCGCCGGCGTCAGGGAAGGCGAAATAAGAAAGGGGAGCTAGAAAAAAGAGGAGCCTCTTTGAAACTGCAGAGGAAGATTTTTTTCGCTCCCTCCTTCGCATCTCGTCCGCGGAGTCCACCCCACACCGAAGCGTCCGCAGTAACTGCTCCGGTTAATTACTAAAGAGTTTTTTTCCACCCCTTGTCTTTTCCACTCCGCAGCTGAGCCCGAATCTCACCCCCGGGACATCGGGCAGGGGGACGTACGACGCCCCGTTAAAAAAAAAACTGGGCTGGGGAGCACTACGGTACGGTAGGTTTTTTTTTCCGTCTCGCGTGGGGTAGCAGCAGCGTTCTGGCGTCCGAGAGGGGTGGACGGCAGGGGTTTCTAAATTAATTTGGCGCCGGCAAACAATGGCACGCGCCCCGCTAATGGCGAGCTCTCCTTTGTTGCTGCTGCAACAGTGGCACCGCGCCTCAGATTTATTCCTAGCGCCGCGACGGAGCGGTCGCTCAGCCGTCGAAGCCCGCGGGGTAGGAGCTGCAGCCGGATGAAAAAAAGTAAGATAGTGTAATGACTCACCGGCGCGCGCGGGGGGGCAACCGCGAACTGTCGCGCCGCAGACGCCCCGCGCACCACAGAAAGTCATTCCTCTTAATAACGCACGTCTTGCGTTTCCCCGTGCGGGCAGTAAAAAGAGAGGGAGTGCAGAAATTCCGCCCCGGCCGCCTCTCCCGCAATTGGCCGAGACGCTTTTAATTATGTTTTCACAACATGCAGCCCGAATAGCTGAGCAGCTATCTTGAAGGAATGGAGGAACGGGGGGAGGTTTGCGTAAGGACGGCGCTCGGGGCACCGGAGCGGATACGGAAGCGCGGGCGGAGCGAATTCCTCGGTGGATGCGCAGCCTGCAGGGCGGCTGGAATCCTCCGTCGAATTCTGATGAGGCAACGAGATTTCGGGGAATTTCTCTGGTCGACTTGGAGCTTCGGCATGGTTGAATGAACCCCTGTCGTAAGTGTAACATTCGTCCGTGGTAGTTTCATGAAAGCAGTCGCTAACGGCCTGAATGAATTTAATGATTCTCATTGACGTAGCGCCGTAGCTGCGACAAATTGTATAAATGATTGCATTCCAGCTGCATCTGTCACTTTTACCTCATCTACGACTGCCAAAATACTATGCAAACCACTGTGAAGTGCACGAAATTTTAAATTTCGCGTATAAGTAATCGTTCACGCAGGTGAAACGAAATACGAGTACCTTCGTCTGACCATCGCAAAGGACCCCGTATGTAGGACATAGTAATAAGTATTGCTTGTGTAGAGAAACGACTGACACAGTTGAAAGCAAATGAGCCGCCAAGACTTGATAAAATCCCAATTCGGTTTTACAAAGAACAGCCACGCCATTGACTCCTCACTTAGCTTGCATTTTTCGTGAATCTCTCGCTCAGCACAAAGGCCAAAGCAACTGGAGGAAAGCGCAGATGGCTGTGTATATAAGAAGAGTAAATGAACAGACCCGCAAAATTACAGACCAATATCCCTAACATCGGTTTGCTGCAGAATTCAAGAATATATTCTCATTGCGAATGTAATAAACTTCCTTGAGACGGAAAAGTTTTCTCTACAAAACAAAATTGTTTTAGAAAGCATCGTTCGTGGAAAACTTGTCCATTTCTAATATGATATACTATATGAATCAAAGGCAACAGGCAGAATCCTTATTGACAAACTGCCTATTGGCTTCTGTCTCGGGTTCTTCGGCCGACGTTCATCTAATGATTTTACTGACGTTTCTCCAGCACGAGGCCGCAGAGCTCGGCTCCAGTTCACCACCGGCAATGGAGTGTGAAGCTTTGACAATGCCAGCCACTCGCGCTGGCGAAACGTCAGTTCAAATGGCTCTTAGCACTATGGGACTTAACATCGAAGGTCATCAGTCCCTAGAACCTAGAGCTACTTTAACCTAAGGACATCACACACATCCATGCCCGAAGTAGGATTCGAACCTGCGACCGGAGCTGTCGCGTGGTTGCGGACTGTAGCTCCTAGAACCGCTCGGCCACCGCGGCCGGCGAAACGTCAGTAAAATCATTAAATGAACGACGGTCGAAGAACCCGAAACAGAAGCCAATAGGCAGTTTGTCAACAAGTGGCCACGAAAGCCTTAACAATTTTGTAGAATCCTTATTCCTAGATTCCCGAGACCCATTTGACACAGTGTCCCCCTGCAGAATGTTAACTAAGGTACGAGCATACGGAAAATCTTCCGAGGTACGTGAGGGGCTCGAATGCTTCCTAACAAGGGAACCTTCCCAGCGCACCCCCCTCAGATTTAGTTATAAGTTGGCACAGTGGATAGGCCTTGAAAAACTGAACACAGATCAATCGAGTAAACAGGAATAAGTTGAGTGGAACTATGAAAAAATACGAAAAATATACAAACTGAGTAGTCCATGCGCAAGATAGGCAACATCAAGGATAATGTAAGCATAGGTGCGCCGTGGTTTCGTGGTTAGCGTGAGCAGCTGCGGAACGAGAGGTGCTTGGTTCAAGTCTTCCCTCGAGTGATAAGTTTACTTTCTTTGTTTTCGTAAATTTATGATCTGTCCGTTCGTCCATTGACGTCTCTGTTCACTGTAATAAGTTTAGTGTCTGTGTTTTGCGACCGCACCGCAAAACCGTGCGATTAGTCGACGAAAGGACGTGCCTCTTCAATGGGGACTGGAAACATTTGATCGCAAGGTCATAGGTCAACCGATTCCTCCACAGGAAAACACGTCTGATATATTCTATACGACACTGGTCACGGCATGTGCGTCACATGACAGGAATATGTTGTGGACCCACCTAACTTGTACACTTGGCGAATGGGTAAAAAGATTCTTCTACCTTTCCCGATTGGGGTTTTCTTGTGGATGTGATAATCACTCCCAAAAAGTGATGAAAACATAAGAGTTTGTGACATAAACTGAAAACAAAAAATTAAAATTTCCACTCGAGGGAGGACTTGAAGCAAGGCCCTCTCGTACCGCATCTGCTCACGCTAACCACAGGACCACGGCGCTCCTGAGCTCGCGCTGTCCTTGATTTTGCTTATCTTGCGCATGGACAACTAAGTGTATATTTTGCTTATTTTTTCATAGTTCCACACAACTTCTTCCTGTTTTCTCGATTGATCTGTGTTCAGTTTTTCAAGGTCTATCCACTGTGCCAACTTAGAATTAAATCTGAGGGGGGTGCGATGGGGAGGTTCCCTTGTAAGTAACAGAATCCAGTGCCTACCTTGTCCTCGACGACGAGTGCCCATCAGGGACAAGGGTATCGTCAGAAGTGCCCCCGGGGAGTCCAATCGGATGGCTGTTGTTTTCTGTGTAAACAGCTGATCTGGCGGGCGGGGTGAGCAGCAATCTGCGGCTGTTTGCTGATAATGCTGTGATATAGGGGAAGGTGTCGTTGTTGAGTGACTACAGGACGATACAAGATGACACAGAACAATTTTCTACCTGGTGTGATGAATGACATCTAGCTTCAAATGTAGAAAATGTAAGTTAATGCAGATGAGTGAGAAAAACAAACCAGTAAGGTTCGGATATAGAATTAGTAGTGTGCTGTTGGCATAGTCACGTCGATTAAATATTACGCGTGACGTTGCAAAGCGATATGAAATGAAACGAGCATGTAAGGATTGCAGTAGGGAAGGGGAATGGTCGACTTTGGTTTATTGGGAGAATCTTAGGAAAGAGTGGTTCATCTGTAAAGCAGACCGCACGCAGGACACCGTTGCGACCGATTCTTGAGTATTGCTCGAATGCTTGGTGTCCGCACCAGGTCGAATTATAGGAAGACAACGAAGCAATTCAGAGGCGCCTGCTAGATTTGTTATCGGTGGTTGTGACAACACGCAAATGTTACGGAGATGCTTCACGAACTCAAATGGGAATCCCTGGAAGGAAGGCGACATTCTTTTCGAGAAACACTTAGAAATTTAGAGAAACTGACTGCAAACTATTCTACTGCCGCCAACGTATATTTCGCGTAAGGATGACGAAGATAACATACGAATAATCAGAACTCGTACAGAGGCGTATAGGCAGTCGTCTTTTTCCTCGCTCCGTTTGGGGGTGGAACAGGAAAGGATATTGATAATGGTGGTGCAGTGTACCCTCCGCCCCGCACCGTACGGTGGCTCGCGGCTTGTATCTGTAGATGTAGATGTAGAAACTTCCGTTGTCCCAGTTATTATGGCTTCCACCCATACCGTTCAAGTATAGAGCGAGGGAAGAACGAGTGTTAGAATGTCTATATGATCGCTGGAATTGGTCAAGTCTTGTCGATATTTAGAGGGTTGTAGTATATTTCTGGATTCATCGTTTAAAGCTTGTTCTCGAAACTTTGGAAGTATGCTTTCTCGGGACCTAACCATCTGTCATTTCAGTGTCTTCATCATCTCCATGGCGTTCTTCCACGGGCGAAACAAGGCTGTAACGTAATTTCTCAGGTTTTCTTGGCGTGAATGATTAATGATGTGCTTTCGGAAACAATAACTCGGCAGAAAAACTGGAAGCACTTCATTACACCTGTGACCGTTCGTGCTGTCCTTTGAGCAGGTTTACTGTCCTCTGTGAGTTCTTTTTGGTACAGGTCCATCATGCACCAGAGCAATATTCTATAATATGTTGCACGAGTGTTTCGTAAGCTATCTCATTTCGAGAGCTACTGCTTTTGATAGTCTACGCGCTCTAAGTAATTGAAGTGACTTCTATAGTTGTTGTGGGCTCTCCTACAGTATAACCCATTTCTATTCGTATTTTTATACGAGTTACATTTAAATTCACATACTCTGCTATGTCTGAGGTGCAAACTGAATTCCTTGTTATGCTTGTCCTCATTTTTAGGATGACCTTTCTACTCACTCCAAGTGCTTGGTAACTTCAACTCTGATGTCTCTAAGTGATGAAATTAGACGACCTGTAAATGCTTCAGCATTTGTTGTACTGTTGTACAGTTTGGGCCTTACGCCATTTTCAGATATCCGTACATTTGTAGACAATACATTTGTCAGAAATCAGTGATGGCACATAATGCCATATTAGTCCTGCTTTCGCTGTCCTTTTTAGCGGGCTTCCATTAGTAGCCGAGTAGTACGTAGTTCCAGCACCTGGATCCAACAAAAGAGCAGTTTTCGAACGTGGCAAGACCTTGTTGAATGTCATTACAGCTAGCGTACCTGAATTTTCTTACCAAAGGGTTGTGCTGCATTACCTGTCGGACGTAACACAGCCCTCTACCAATCTCTCGCACGCGTTGCCATTGACAAGCGTCCACATTCATTGCACTTTTGAGTGCAAACGTCAAAGTTGCAATAAAATCCTGTACCAGTAGCACCATCAGTATGGGTGTGTGTCACAAATTTAAAATTACATGAATTACCAAATAGCATAGCACTCAACTTACACGTTGCGACCGAACATTTGTTAATATGGTCATGGTATTTTCATGATGCTTCTTTCAGACTGTATTTCATTAAATTCAAGAGGCCACGGTCTTTGTGGGGAGATATTCGTTGGGCACTGTAGTGCAGACAGTGCGAATTTAACGATTTGCCGGCCTATTTTATGTTGCAGTCAACTCAGACACCATTTTAGTGGAACAGAGCTGAATCGAATATTAGTGAGTATTGAAGTTGAAATAAATGTTGACAGTAGGTAATAAGAGCCAACGGCCTTGCCGCAGTGGTAACACCGGTTCCGGTCAGATCACGGAAGTTAAGTTCTGTCGGGCTGGGCTAGTAATTGTATGGGTGACCATTCGGTCTGCCGAATGCTGTTGGTAAGCGGGGTGCACTCAGCCCCTGTGAGGCAAACTGAGGAGCTACTTGACTGAGAAGTAGCGGCTCTGGTCTCATAAACGCCTGTGGGCTGAGGATGACACGGCGGTCAGTCGGTACCATTGGGCCTTCTAAGGCCTGTTCGAACGGAGTTTTGTTTGATTGGTAATAAGAGAAAATGCGGTGAGAGGGACACTATTGAGTATAGAATTCAGAGTAAAAGATGGGACTAAGAAATTATTAAGGACGTTGTGGCCGGTTTTATAGTCTGATTTAAACAGTTTTAGCAGTTGACGTTTAATGTCCAAAGTTGGCATGTCATCGTGGCATGTACTGTCTACAAACAGCCACCACAGCGCGGCCACAGAAAACCGCTTTAACCTCTTTATCTACTACGAAATGCAAGTAAAAAATATGAATTTCAGCTGTGGCATAAAAGTGTCCGTTGGGAAGGTAATGTGGGGGGCGGGGAGGGGGGTACCTGTAATGAACTTCTGCCCAGGAATACTCTACGGCACATAACTATCCTTCAGCTACACCACTGTGAAACTAAAGGCAACGCAAGATTTATGCGCAGATAACTCATTTGGGATCCTAGCAGTGAAACTAAAGTTGTCACAATGTATTGCACTGCAAAATAGCTGCTGTTATCTCATACAAAAGTGTAAAAAGTTAATAAATGATCACGGAGTGTTATCTTTTGGAATAATAGATGACATTCAAGATAACGATAGATTTATTACACAAAAATTAAGGTTGATATCATGCATACACAGAAATAAATAAATTTTAATTCAGTTCAAGCACCTATTTAATGAAATAAAGTATGTACTGATGTACGTTTGACCAAGTTGGAAAGTAGGTGAAGTACTTTACTATGCCTCCTACTTTAAATATGGATACAGCAATCTGACAGACTCTACCTCGGTTGGGAGTCATTGTGAACCACAAAACTGCAGGCTAACACGATATGCGTACACTGAACAGCAACTGCTCCTGTTTGAAATAGCATGCCGTGGTCGGTGAGAATTCACCTTAAAGGTCCCTAGTATAGCTGCAGGAGTCTGCAGTGCTGCAACCAGCAGACCTCCAAGTCGACTGGAACAGCGCACCTCAGTCTCCTCCTCTCGTCCCAGTCCTCCGACCACATCTCCGCCGGCCGGAGTGGCCGTGCGGTTCTAGGCGCTACGGTCTGGAACCCAGCGACCGCTACGGTCGCAGGTTCGAATCCTGCCTCGGGCGTGGATGTGTGTGATGTCCTTAGGTTAGTTAGGTTTAATTAGTTCTAAGTCCTAGGTGACTGATGACCTCCGAAGTTAAGTCGCATAGTGCTCAGAGCTATTTGAACCATTTGAACCACATCTCAGTCTCCACAGCAAACCCGAAGCCATGTTCTAACGCGAATCCAGGCTCTCGCCTAAATATACGATCCAACTTCGCTCGCGGCCGAAGCCCGAATATGTTTTCTTCGTTCCTTCACAATTATTTCCAAAAACACTCCAAGTGGAGTACTCACGGGAAAACTGAAACTACCAATTGAAACTCGGCAGCGGTTTTTTACGCCAGTCGCATAATTCACCTCTCTCAGCACAGCCTCCCACCAGAAAACGGGCAGTTTCTGTCCTGCAGTCCTATCACTGTCCGCAAGAGAGAACAGATGCCTTCCGGTACGTCTTCTGATGTCGCCGTTGGATTTCCAGTCAAGACACTGGTTCTCTGATCTGGAAACCACTCGGCATAGGAGCCTATGTGACATCTAGAAAGCACATTGGCTATCCCGGCCCTAGCGTGTCGGGTATCCTGTCGGGCCAACCCTTTTCAGCCATGAAGGAGAAATGTTTTCATGATCCTTACAGATCTCGAAGGAAGATCCACGGAAAAACATAGGTTGGTGCATGCAGATTATGAAGAATGCGCTCTCTTCAACAGGAATCAATTACTACCGTGGCACCGGTCCATCGCAACTCAGCTAAAGAAGTTGTAAAACCTCTGCCGCAAGTTGCTGGGACAACGTACTGTGATCCACTAAGAGTATTGCTCATGTCTTGGGAAACCCCTACAGTTGTTGCTATGCTGCCAGCCTGCCACCCTTTGCGTCGTTTGACCATCGAACAGACTCCCGTATGGACGACACAGTAATACGCATCCCAGGCGTAGAGGAACAATGGAAGCAGTAGAATATAAATAAGTCAAAGGTCCGGATCGAATCCCAGTTCGGTTTTTCAAAGGGTACTCTACGGCTTTTGCCACTTACTTGCATTTGTCGTGAATCTCTAGCTCAGCGCAAAGTTCGAAGCGACTGGATAAAAGCGCAGGTGACTCCTGCGTAGAAGAAGGGCAAAGGAACAGACTCGCATCGGTTTGCTGCAGAATATTTTAACATACTCTTATTTCGAATATAATAAATTACCTTGAGCATATTGGATAGGATCACAGATATGTGCGTGGATCGAAGACTTCTTAAGTTATAGAACCCAGAATGTTGTCCTGGACGGAGATTGTTTATCAGACACAAGGGTATCGTCAGACGTGCCCCAGGGAAGTGTGATAGGACAGCTATTGTTCTCTATATAAAAAACTGGCCATTAAAATTGCTACACCAAGAAGACATGCAGATGATAAACGGGTATTCATTGGACAAATATACACTGCTGGCCAATAAAATTGCTACACCACGAAGATGACGTGCTACAGACGCGAAATTTAACCGACAGGAAGAAGATGCTGTGATATGCAAACGATTGGCTTTTCAGAGCATTCACACAAGGTTGGCACCGTTGGCGACACCTACAACGTGCTGTCATGAGGAAACTTTCCAACCTATTTCTCATACACAAACAGCAGTTGACCGGCGTTGCCTGGTGAAACGTTGTTGTGATGCCTCGTGTAAAGAGGATAAATCCATACCATCACGTTTCCGACTTTGATAAAGGTCGGATTGTAGCCAATCGCGATTGCGGATTATCGTATCGCGACATTGCTGCTCGCGTTGGTCGAGATCCAATGACTGTTAGCAGAATATGGAATCGGTGGGTTCAGGAGGGTAATACGGAACGCCGTGCTCGATCCCAACGGCCTCGTATCACTAGCAGTCGAGATGACGGGCAATGTATCCGCATGGCTGTAACGGATCCTGCAGCCACGTCTCGATCCCTGAGTCAACAGATGGGGGCGTTTGCAAGACAACAACCATCTACACGAACAGTTCGACGACGTTTGGTGCACGAATGGCAAAACGTCATTTTTTCGGATGAATCCAGGTTCTGTTTACAGCATCATGATGGTCACATCCGTGTTTGGCGACATCGTGGTGAACGCACATTGGAAGCGTGTATTCGTCATCGCCATCCTGGCGTCTCACCCGGCGTGATGGTATGGGGTGCCATTGGTTACACGTCTCGGTCACCTCTTGTTCACCTTGACGGCACTTTGAATAGTGGACGTTACATTTCAGATGTGTTACGACCCGTGGCTCTACCCTACATTCGATCCCTGTGAAACCCTACATTTCAGCAGGATAATGCACGACCGCATGTTGCAGGTCCTGTACGAGCCTTTCTGGATACGGAAAATGTTCGACCGCTGCCCTGGCCAGCACATTCCCCAGATCTCTCACCAGTTGAAAACGTCTGGTCAATGGTGGCCGAGCAACTGGCTCGTCACATTACATCAGTCACTACTCTTGATGAAGTGTGGTATCGTGTTGAAGCTGCATGGGCAGCTGTACCTGTACACGCCATCCAAGCTCTGTTTGACTCAATGCCCAGGCGTATCAAGGCCGTTATTACGATCAGAGGTGGCTGTTCTGGGTACTGATTTCTCAGGATCTATGCACCCAAATTTGTGTGAAAATATAATCACCTGTCAGTTCTAGTATAATATATTTGTCCAATGAATATCCGTTTATCATCTGCATTTCTTCTTGGTGCTGCAATTTTAATGGCCAGTACTGTATTTGTATGGAGTGTAGCGATGTATGGTAGTGAAACATGGACGATAAACATTTTAGACAAGAAGAGAATAGAAGCTTTTGAAATGTGGAGATACAGAAGAATGCTGAAGATTAGATGGGTAGACCACGTAACTAATGAGAAGGTACTGAATGGAATTGGGGAGAAGAGGAATTTGTGGAACAACTTGACTAGAGGAAGGGATCGGTTGGTAGGACACGTTCTGAGACATCAATGGTTCACTAATGTAGTATTGGAGTGAGCGTCCGAGGTGAATATACTAATGAGATTCAGAAGGATGTAGATTGCAGTTACTACTCGGAAATGAAGAGGATAGAGTAGCATGGAGAGCTGCATCAAATCAGTCTTTGGACTGAAGACCACAACAACAACAGCTAAGGAATATATACAATCATTTTTCTATCGTTCTGTTTGCGAGTAGAGCAGAAAAGGAAATGACTGGTAGAGGCATGGGTGATGCTGTGCCGCACGCCTTACGTTAGACTGCGGAGTGTCGATGTAGGTGTAGAAACCGGTGATCCAGTCTCCCAGCGCTGGCCGATATACCTGCACCTGCACCCTTTCGTTGTTCTCAGAACCTACGCCAGTAAAGAGGCCTTTTCGCTCTCTCCGGCTGGTGACCTTCCCTTCACCCAGCTGCATCCGTAACTGTCCAACAAAGCATTCTATTAAACACAAACCCCGTCCCGTCACCTCAAATTGCTCTGTGCAGTTAGATACCAATGACCTCAGTACCTAACCACTCTCAACCTTCTGTAATGAGCGTCATACTGGCCGTAGTGCATTCCTAATTGTATACATCCGCATTATGTGAATAACTTAAGACAGAGGAAGGTGGCACCCAAAGGACTTACCTTCTTTCACAAACCTCCACTTGTAGTAAATTTTTGGGTGGAGAATGTGGCACTTGAAACATGGAAGTGGGACACAGACAAACTAAAATTTGAATTTCTCATTAACAGTTAAATTAATGAATCTGAATAAAAACGGTAAAAGGAAATAACTTTCCCAACTTCAGCCCAAAAATAAAATATTAAAAGAAACCGCAGAGATTTTATGTAATTACATGTTCTGTCCTTTTATATATAGTTACAAGAAAACATAAAATGTTGATGAATTACTCTGAAAGGACCCTTATTTCAAAGTTTTAAATTCCTTTTCTTTACATATTTTGAGGTGTAATTTGTATTTCACAGCATGTTCCTTTATTTTACATATTTTAATATTATTGCAGAATTATTAAACATTTTCGTGAGTCCCATACATTTTCGTTATACGGCAAGAAACGAACAGTTAACAATTATTAGATTAATTAATGTTGGATTTAAGGTACAGTGTCCAGACGGAGTAAAAAAAAGAGAGGGTTTCACTGATGTGCAGAGATGCAGCTAGATACGTGTTGAAAGCGGAGAAATCGCTTAAGGTACTTCAAGCAAAATTAGTGCATGTTTCTTGTAAGACTCTCGCAATGCAACGAGAGGCAGAGACAGTCAGACACCTATTCACGGAGGTAAATTCACTGATATTAGCAGCAAGAGACCTGAAAGGTCTTTATCGTGTACAACGCTACATGTACACTCATGATCAGCAAAAAAGCAAAATACCTTGAACGACTAGAGATAGGACGTTCTTATTCACAGGACATGTGCATTAGTATGTTCTGCAGAAGTGAGTAGCATTTGAATCATATCGTCCCGCGGGTTCAAGTTCAACATCGACATCGCGGCGCAACACCACTTACCGATTATATGTGCTGCGGCTCTCGTTGTCGCTATAAACCGAAGTTAATGGATCAGTGTGAACTGAGCAGACGTGCAGGATGCCTCGCAGATGTCTGCGCGATCCGTACCATCAAATCAGTGAGTTTGGAAGAGGACGCATCAGTGGCATGAGAGGATGTGATGCATCCATCCGGGAAACTGCTGCTCGTGTGGGACGAAGTGTTTCGCCAGTGCCGAATGGGTCACGGAAAGCCGTAGAACACGACGAGATGGGTCAGGTCGCACCGCCCAGATTCCCACTCCCTCCTCCTGCCCCCCGCCCCACGAGAAGATCGACACCTCACCCAAATGGCACTGCAGCACAGATCTGCGCCCACCTCGGCTCTGGCGCAACAGTGGAACACCTCGTACACTATCAGGGATGACAGTCAAACGCCGTTTACTACGGCATGGGTTACGTGCGTGTCAACCACCTCTCCGCCTATCTTTGACGAATGTGCAAAAACATGCTAGACGGCAATGGTGTGCGGAACTTGGGAAAAGTATTGTAAGAGGTCCGAGCAGATGTAATTTCGATGTATTGCTCATGCGCTGCCTGCGATATGCAAGGTATAAGAGAATCTCTGACCAGAGAGCAGTGTTGACTGCAGTAGGAACTGTGTAGCTGTAGCAGTAAGTTGTTACTAGTCTGGAGTCTGCTCTGGTCTGGTATGGTGTATCGTGTTGGCTGGCCGGTCGCGGTGCAGCGGTGCCGGAGCCTGAGTATTATTGTATAAGGTAAAAAGCAGCCTCGCGCATATCTAGTAATGTTATCTGAACTCCCATTTAAATGTTTTAAAAATGTCCTAATAATAATCTTTTTCATATAAAGTAATTTTTTTAACAAGCATTCATTTCAATTTGAAGAATTTACTAATTTCTCCAATCCATGATTATTGTTGCAAAAGAAAAATCAGTTGCTTCCTTTCATAAATGACAAATCTATCGGCCAGCATTGCACAGGGCTGTGCCGGAAAAATTTATTGTAAGAGCAGATATATTCGGCAATTTTATTGAGGTAAGAATTTTTCCTTTTTTATTCAGAATGATCTTACAGGGCCATGACGCAGCACTGCTGTCGTCCAAAATTTACCAGGTTAAATTCACAGTGAATTATTGAAAAGTCCTAAGTGAGCGACAATTTAATTGAGAGGTTAGTTACATTGTTCTATTACCAGGTTACTGGATTTATTTTTTATTACCAGGTTTAGGAATGTTTCTGTTTCGAGCTTACATTAAATGAGAAAAGAATTTTGTGGGTACATTAAATGGGAAAGAAATTTTGTGTGGAGGTTATATGTGAATGAATTTCTGTAGGGAGGTTACAGTATGCTACCAGATAGTGTTTTCAGAGGAATCCAGATTCTGTTTTTTTGAATGTTGGTTCGCCGCAGACGGGGGCAGCGGCATCGTGACTGCATTCGCAGAAGACGTAAAGCGCCAACACGAGGCCTTATAGTGTGAGGTGCCACTGGGTGCACTCACAAATCACAGTTGGTGCGTGTCCAGGGCACTGTGACCAGTGTGACCTACGTGAATGACATCCTGTGACCTGTAGCCATACCGTTTCTGCACAACAATCACACACGTCATTTTACAACAGTAGAATGCACGACCACATGTTGCCGCATGAGCACGTGTCTTCTTGGTGTCACACGATGTCAGCCTTTTGTTCTGGCCCGCCAGATCTCCAGACTTGTCGCCAAACGAAAATGTGTGGGATATGGTGAAACGACGGGTGCAGCGCTGTAAGCCAATGCCAACCACCACAGATGAGATTTGGAACTAGGTGAATGCAGCAGCCGGTCGCAGTGGCCGAGCGGTTCTAGGCGCTACAGTCTGGAGCCGCGCGGCCGCTACGGTCGCAGGTTCGATACCTGCCTCGGATATGGATGTGTGTGATGTCCTTAGGTTAGTTAGGTTTAAGTAGTTCTAAGTTCTGGGGGACTGATGACCACAGCAGTTAAGTCCCATAGTGCTCAAAGCCATTTGAATGCAGCATGGATGGCTGTACCACAGGACGCCTTTCGCGCCTTGTACGTGTTGATACCATCACGCATGGGACAAGTTACCAGGGTCCATGGCGGATCCTGCGCCTACTAGGCAACAGGACACATGCTGACTGAGGTGACTGAAATGCTAAGCATTTCTGCAGAACATGCTAATGTACACATTCTCTGAATATGGACGTCCTATCTCTAGTCGTTCAGGGTGTTCTGCTTTTTCTGAACACGGGTGTACAAAGCTACATGATGTACCTCTGCCCTCAGGGCCAGTGATGACAAGGTGGACAATGTGGATTTCAGCTGCGATTTTCTACAGGAAGCACTTTGAAGCTGTGAGGTCAGCGAAGTAGAATCAATGCTTGTTAGCATTCAACACTTCTCAAGCGCTCAGTTCAGTGACACACATCGTAAGTCACTTCAGCTGGCTTCGTGATAGTATCAAGAACTGGAGACTTCAAGTCTGTCTCTCGAAGAGGCTGTGGGAATAACGGAAGACGCAGTTCGGAATGATTGTGTTGTACCAGGTGACGTGGGTGGTTTAGCTTCCAGTAAACTGCAATCTGTGGTGTATAAAAACCCTGGATACTCAAATCTTGTGATTTTGTGTCACTTATTTAATGGTAAAATTGTAGAACACCCCGACGAGAATATTATCCCTAGCAACCCCCCCCCCCTCCCCGCCCCAAAGCAAGCACTCTGTCTTCAGGCCACAAGTGGCCCATCGGGACCGCCGTGTCATTCTCAGAGGAGGATGCGGATAGGAGGGGCGTGTGGTCGGCACACCGCTCTCCTGGTCGTTACTATGGTCTTCTGTGACCGGAGCCGCTACTATTCGGTCGAGTAGCTCCTCAATTGGCATCACGAGGCTGAGTGCACCCCGAAAAACGGCAACAGCGCATGGCAGCCCGGATGGTCACTCATCCAAGTGCCGGCCACACCCGTCAGCGCTGAACTTCGGTGAGCTGACAGGAACCAGTGTATCCACTGCAGCAAGGCCATTGCCCATTCCTAGCACAATCTCTTTTTATAAATGTGCACAGTTGGCTTCTTGTGAAGATGAGCGATCTTTCCTTGTTTATAAAAAGAATTGTCAGACAGAAGGCTGTGCGTGCCAACAGAACATTAGGGTAAGTATTTTGGATCCCTTTCCTTTGTGACTTAAGTGCCTGAATAGGAGACAATTGTACTTCAGTGTCTTGTAGCGGAAGTGGACTGATTAAGAATTAACATAGATACCTGGCTAGTCTACATGTGAGCTTACATTGTCTAGCAAAAAAATAAAATTTTGAATTTTACATTGAATTTCCTCAAACGTATTTATTTAATTTTGTGTGTGACAATTGAAGTGTAGTATGTACAAACAATAAAGCAAAGTGGACAAATCTGTGAGTACAAGCTGCAAATCAAGGAGAATGTGGACCAAAATATGAAAATACTATTAAATGCAAACAAACACATGTATGGGTTATGTGTGAAATGTGATGTGTGTAAACAGCACACTAAAGTGCCCAGGTACACACGTACCAGCTGTAAATCATAGTGTTTGGACAAAAAATAACATAAAAATAAATGTAAACAAACAATTGTATAAGTAACATTTGTGACTGTAAATTGTGTCAATGGAATTAATCATTTGAACTGTGTATTGACAATAATAAGTAGCGAATTTAGAATGAAGCAATTGTTATTCAAAAATTGTTAACTACACAGAGATCAAACAACAACAGTTGTAGTGTCTGTGAGTTTATTGTAAATACAAAAATCAATGAGCAAAGATATCATGGGTCAGTGTGATTACTACATACATAAATTTTAAAATCATGTATATTGTAACAAAAATACCAGCACACGAGGTAAAATGTTATAAGAAAAAAAGAAAATAGTACAAATAAATTGTTAATAACTTCATCCTGGAAAAATTATATTCATGGCATGTAAGGGATAGCAAGATGTTTTGAAAAACTCAAGAGTTGTGACTACAGCAATAAGAAATCGTCACACGAATTCACAACATTCACTCCTCACTTCACTCCAGATGTCACTTTCAATTAAACTAACTGTCCAAGCGGAGATGGATACGCGGGACAGAGCTTGTGAGCAGCAAGAAGGACCTCGTTGCAGTTGCGCCTCTGAGTACTGGACAGCAGCGGGTAGTACTGGTCATCCTTCCTTTCTGTCAATGACAGAATGGACTGTGTCGATTGGTTCTCGTCGACATACGGACAGCGCATCATTCTGGAGTTGCAGTTATGACATTTTGACAGACAGCAGGATTGACTCAACATATTCGTTCTCTGACAGCAGCGTGTCTAAATTGTAGTCCTTGAAGTTCACTTTCTCGCTTGTGATTAGCTCACAAGATTGATATTAAGATATTCATGGCTCTATGATGAGCAAAGTGTATGCAGTAAAGTGGAGTAGTACAACAGGCATGTTGTTGCTGTCCAAGTGCAATTTGATTATTAGTTAGTCCTGCGCTTTCCATATTCATACTTGACAGAAGGTGGTATTGTCAGACGGAGAAAAAATAGATGACCTTTACACACAAAATTGCCAAAGAAGCTGGTATAGGCATTGTTGCTGTTGTGGTCTTCAGTCCTGAGACTGGTTTGATGCAGCTCTCCATGCTACTCTATCCTGTGCAAGCTTCTTCATCTCCCAGTACCTACTGCAACCTACATCCTTCTGAATCTGCTTAGTGTATTCATCTCTTGGTCTCCCCCTACGATTTTTACCCTCCACGCTGCCCTCCAATACTAAATTGGTGATCCCTTGATGCCTCAGAACATGTGCTACCAACCGATCCCTTCTTCTGGTCAAGTTGTGCCACAAACTTCTCTTCTCCCCAATCCTATTCAATACTTCCTCATTAGTTACGTGATCTACCCATCTAATCTTCAGCATTCTTCTGTAGCACCACATTTCAAAAGCTTCTATTCTCTTCTTGTCCAAACTACACTCCTGGAAATGGAAAAAAGAACACATTGACACCGGTGTGTCAGACCCACCATACTTGCTCCGGACACTGCGAGAGGGCTGTACAAGCAATGATCACACGCACGGCACAGCGGACACACCAGGAACCGCGGTGTTGGCCGTCGAATGGCGCTAGCTGCGCAGCATTTGTGCACCGCTGCCGTCAGTGTCAGCCAGTTTGCCGTGGCATACGGAGCTCCATCGCAGTCTTTAACACTGGTAGCATGCCGTGACAGCGTGGACGAGAACCGTATGTGCAGTTGACGGACTTTGAGCGAGGGCGTATATTGGGCATGCGGAAGGCCGGGTGGACGTACCGCCGAATTGCTCAACACGTGGGGCGTGAGGTCTCCACAGTACATCGATGGTGTCGCCAGTGGTCGGCGGAAGGTGCACGTGCCCGTCGACCTGGGACCGGACCGCAGCGACGCACGGATGCACGCCAAGACCGTAGGATCCTACGCAGTGCCGTAGGGGACCGCACCGCCACTTCGCAGCAAATTAGGGACACTGTTGCTCCTGGGGTATCGGCGAGGACCATTCGCAACCGTCTCCATGAAGCTGGGCTACGGTCCCGCACACCGTTAGGCCGTCTTCCGCTCACGCCCCAACATCGTGCAGCCCGCCTCCAGTGGTGTCGCGACAGCCGTGAATGGAGGGACGAATGGAGACGTGTCGTCTTCAGCGATGAGAGTCGCTTCTGCCTTGGTGCCAATGATGGTCGTATGCGTGTTTGGCACCGTGCAGGTGAGCGCCACAATCAGGACTGCATACGACCGAGGCACACAGGGCCAACACCCGGCATCATGGTGTGGGGAGCGATCTCCTACACTGACCGTACACCACTGGTGATCGTCGAGGGGACACTGAATAGTGCACGGTACACCCAAACCGTCATCGAACCCATCGTTCTACCATTCCTAGACCGGCAAGGGAACTTGCTGTTCCAACAGGACAATGCACGTCCGCATGTATCCCGTGCCACCCAACGTGCTCTAGAAGGTGTAAGTCAACTACCCTGGCCAGCAAGATCTCCGGATCTGTCCCCCATTGAGCATGTTTGGGACTGGATGAAGCGTCGTCTCACGCGGTCTGTACGTCCAGCACGAACGCTGGTCCAACTGAGGCGCCAGGTGGAAATGGCATGGCAAGCCGTTCCACAGGACTACATCCAGCATCTCTACGATCGTCTCCATGGGAGAATAGCAGCCTGCATTGTTGCGAAAGATGGATATACACTGTACTAGTGCCGACATTGTGCATGCTCTGTTGCCTGTGTCTATGTGCCTGTGGTTCTGTCAGTGTGATCATGTGATGTATCTGACCCCAGGAATGTGTCAATAAAGTTTCCCCTTCCTGGGACGATGAATTCACTGTGTTCTTATTTCAATTTCCAGGAGTGTATTTACCGTCCATGTTTCACTTCCATACATGGCTACACTCCATACAAATACTTTCAGAAATGACTTCCTGACACTTAAATCTATACTCGATGTTAACAAATTTCTCTTCTTCAGAAACGCTTTCCTTGCCATTGCCAGTCTACATTTAATATACTCTCTACTTCGACCATCATCAGTTATTTTGCTCCCCAAATAGGAAAACTCCTTTACTACTTTACGTGTCTCATTTTCTAGTCTAATTCCCTCAGCATCACCCGACTTAATTCGACTACATTCCATTATCCTCGTTTTGCTTTTGTTGATGTTCATCTTATATCCTCCTTTCAAGACACCATCCATTCCGTTCAACTGCTCTTCAAAGTCCTTTGCTGTCTCTGACAGAATTACAATGTCATCGGCGAACCTTAAAGTTTTTATTTCTTCTCCATTGATTTTAATACCTACTCCGAATTTTTCTTTTGTTTCCTTTACTGCTTGCTCAATATACAGATTGAATAACATCGGGGAGAGGCTACAACCCTGTCTTACTCCCTTCCCAACCACTGCTTCCCTTTCATGTCCCTCAACTCTTATAACTGCCATCTGGTTTCTGTACAAATTGTATATAGCCTTTCGCTCCCTGTATTTTACCCCTGCCACCTTTAGAATTTGAAATAGAGTATTCCAGTCAACATTGTCAAAAGCTTTCTCTAAGTCTACAAATGCTAGAAACGTAGGTTTGCCTTTCCTTAATCTTTCTTCTAAGATTAGTCGTAAGGTCAGTATTGCCTCACGTGTTCCAGTGTTTCTACGGAATCCAAACTGATCTTCCCCGAGGTCGGCTTCTACTAGTTTTTCCATTCGTCTGTAAAGAATTCGTGTTAGTACTTTGCAGCTGTGGCTTATTAAGCTGATTGTCCGGTAATTTTCACAGTATAGGCATGTGTATTCAAATACAGAGATATGTAAATAGGCAGAATACGCGCTGCGGTCGGCAACGCCTATATAAGGCAACAAGTGTCTGGCGAAGTTGTTAGATCGGTTACAGTTGCTAAATTTCAGGTTCTCGAGATTTAAATAAGTTTGAACGTGGTGTTGTAATCGACGCAAGACCGATGGGACACAGCATCTCCGAGGTAGCAATGAAGTGGGGATTTTCCCGTACGACCATTTCCCGAGTGTTCCGTGAATATCAGGAATCCTGTAAAACATCAAACCTCCGACATCGCTGCGGCCAGAGAAAGATCATGCAAGAACAGGACGACGACTAAAGAGAATCGTTCAACGTGACAGAAGTGCAACCCTTCCGCAAAATGCTGCAGATTTCAATGCTGGGTCATCAACAGGTGTCAGCGTGCAAACCATTCAACGAAACATCGTCGATATGGACTTTCGATGCCGAACGCCCGCTCGTGTACCCTTGACAACTACACGACACAGAGCCTTACGCCTCGCCTGGGCCCGTCAACACCGACATTGGACAGTTGATGACTGGAAACATGTGCCTGATCGGACGAGTCTCGTATCAAATTGTATCTAGCAGATGGACGTGTACGGGTATGGAGGCAACCTCATGAATCCATGGACCCTGCATGTCAGTAGGGGACTGATCAAGCTGGTGGTGGCTTTGTCATGGCGTGGGACACGTGCAGTTGGAGTAATATGGGACCCCTGATACGTCTACATACGACTCTGACAGGTGACACGTACGTAAGCATCCTGGCTGATCACCTGGCATCCATTCACGTCCATTGTGCATTCCGACAGACTAGGCAATTCTGTCAGGACAATGCGACACCTCATACGTCCAGAATTGGTACAGAGTGGTTCCAGGAACACTCTTCTGAGTTTAAAAACTGGCCACCAAACTCCCCAAACATGAAAATTTTTGAGCACATATGAGATGTCTTTGAACGTGCTGTTCAGAAGAGATATCCACCCCCCCGTAATCTTACGTATTTATGGACAGCCCTGCAGGATCCAAGGTGTCAGTTCCCTCCAGTACTATTCCAGACATTAGTCCATGCCACGTCGTGTTGTGGCAGTTCTGTGTGCTCACGTGTGCACTACACGGTGTGTAACTGTTTCTTTGTCTCTTCAGTGTAGATTATTTAATAGTGCACAACAGCATTTGGCTACAGTCTGGCTGAATCACAAGAACTCAGTTATCAACAAGGTATGAATGTTCATTGCAGAATGTCAACACAGAAATCTGTCCCTGTACTGGATCCTGGTAAAGTCTTGTCAAAGAGGTGTTAAGCTTCTCAGGAATGCTCCGGACACTGGCGAGCCAAAGGGATGTGCTATGTAGCTGCATTGCCCCAGGTGCAGGGTGGTCTGCTCTGTCAGGTGTTTGTCAACACCAGATCGTCGCTCTGGGACATTCATCATTCATCCTCATTCAGATTCTGTCTCTCTCTGAAACGACTCAGGTAGTCAAGGCTACATGTCTCGAGAGTCCATCTGCTCCGAAATCCGCAGTCAGTCACCCAGAATGCGGGTCAATGGCCTGCAATCGGCTGGGTCGTCTCCTGACCCCACCACTTGCTGTTAAAATGCCTGCCCGTCTGTGCCAGGCTGCCTGTGTGTGTCACGTGTCCTTACAGAAAAGGGGCAGATCCAATTCTACACATACTTCACATATGCCATATCAGCGATTGAGATACAACAATTTTACCCAAAATCATAAAGAAACAACCAATTAATATGACAATATGCAAAAAAATGAATTCATTTAGATACAATTAAAATGTACATAAACATATGTGCTTATAAAGTATCTTAAATAGGTAGACAGTGGTCCTCAAGTAAAAAATCTGTAAGGTGTGAAATTTTAGTCACTGTTGATGGTTTAGTGTACACACACAAACCTACTGAACCCGTTGTTGACCATGCGGCAGTGTGTGTACATGAAGCTAACATACCTCACCCACATTTTACCATCACCTCCTGAGAACTAAATTTAACTATTTCCCATCACCACTGGTACCAGATTTACCTATGCTAACATGCAATTAAATAGCAAGAAGGTAGCTGCAATTATATAAAATTACAAAGCATCAGTTCAGATACTCTGTGACACCATTCAAAGCTTTCATGAGTAGAACATTCCCTGTGGGGATGTCCACAGTCAGATACACCAGCTGCACAATCTGTGAACATTTTCTCTCACACACAAATAACAACAACACAGGACCAAAAAAATTACATTAAACCTACATGAGCAGATTACTTGTGATATTAGTTACGCCACTGCGTTGATAAGAAGTCAAAAATTATAAATGTAAACCTGTGGTCACATACCCTCAACTAAAACATACTCATAACTTTCATATGGCTGGATTACATTGGTTACAAAACCCTTGTTCCGGTTCACCGATGTCCTGGCATAATTAGTGGCGTGAAATGGGATGCCTATTTCTCACTAACTACCAACTTCCTATTTTCAGCTTCCTAAAAGTCATACTCCTGCATCAACGACATCATGTCAACTCTCAAACACAAAAATTTAATTTTGTGTACTTAGATCTCTGCTGACAGTTGGTATGCTCTTAGGAAAGACTCCTGCCGTTCATAGTGTGTGGTCTGCATGATCCCTACACTCGGTCAAACAATTTCTTTCTTGGTACATGATAAGTCACCATTTTGAATGCCTTGCACTGTGTGTGCAACCAATCTCAGTACTCCACAAAAAAGGAACCGCCCACCCCGCACATGTAGTGTGATATGGGTCACTCACAAGAATACTCTATGATCAGTGTCCTACACTACGTTAGCATGGATCAAACTCAACAACTAAGATTGCTTCAGATACGCATCCATGGCATGGGCGCAATAAAAATGCCAATGAAAACACAACATCGACAAACACGCAACTCAGGTGTTGGCAGTCACAGCAATTGAACAGCAACAGCTCTAAGCAAAAGTGAAAGAGGACTATGTCTTGGAAAGGAAAACGACACGGACTCTCCAAACTTGTAGTAAATGAAAAAAAAAATTCTCACTCTAGCTGATACAACGAGCGACATAATAGAAGGAACACAGCTCCATATGACATTTGTCACTTAGTTTTATCACAGAAATTACTCTGTTAAGTCTGCATCATATCCTCTCATCTTCTTTATCAACGCAATACTATCAACAAGCAAGTATGGAAATTATGCTTCACGCCCAGATTCTTTCTGACTGAATGGGACCACAATTAATTACTCATCATAACCGTAGGATGGCACACGTTAGTATTTAAAAGCACCCACATACTAACACTAAATATTCTTCCTAAACAACAACAAGTAGACTAAAACCAAGTAATCTGATCGTAGTTGAATCTGTATCATCTCTCTTTACTCGACAAAAGACTTGATGTGACAAACGTGATGAAGTCCCATTGACTAGTTACTTTTAATATATTCCAGCTCTACTGCATTCAGGAGTGCAAACATCGGATGTGCACAGGTCCAGTGTAAACTCAGAAAAATTCATGGCAAATCTGTTTCTGTTTATTCCTGAGCCTGAAAGACTCCGCAAGGACTTTCTGCCCAACATCGACTTTGTGCACTTGCACCTTCTTATCGGACTGCTCCTTCCATTTCCTGGCTGCTTCCTATTGCAAGGTTTTGAGGACAGAACAACAACTGTGTAAGCTGTAAATATTTTTGGTTTAATGTTGCAATCTTATCACAGAAATACACGCATTTACACAGTTTACAATGTGACACTGTCACGACGCATCTCGTCCTCAAAAAGTGAAATAATCCTAAACACAACAATTGTAAATGTAAACTAGCAGTTTCTTTAGAAAGTTATTATTATGGCTACGTCATTATGTTGGCCAGTACTACGATAGATCATCCGATTCTGGTTCAAAGTTCGGCACTATTTAGGATGGCAATCAAGTCTACGGAGGATGGTTAGTTTTGTGACAAGTGACCCATGGTCACTCGAGTTTACAGTGGACGCAAGCTGGTGAACCAACACGTTTACGCCTCTGCACGTGGTATTTACCTTAGTTGCAATGAGTTGCGTCTGCATGGCTGCTCTCGTCCTCAAAAATTTCTATAAAAACTAATTAAGCCTTTGCTGATTTTTCCAGAAGAACCTCTCCCTATGTTTCTCGTTATGCGAGAAAACATGTACTCATCCCTAGTCTTGGAATATGGTGATATGCACGCGCATGGCTGGAGCAGCGTGCATATTAAAGTGCCCTATCAGTCGTCGCAAGAACAATTAACTAACTGAGTGGTTCGTTTCTCCACAGTTGGAGCTCAACGACGCTACAGCTAATATCTAGCTGAATGTCAGCCGTAGTGAACGCAAGTTTCTCCTCTGCGTCGTACAGAAAGTTCTGCACTTGATGCCAGTTCAGAGAAGAGTCCCCCGAAATTTTCGGTCTTGTCTTTCTCGCAGCCGAACCGGCTCCCCACCTGGGTTACTTCGTTCTCCACATCACAGCTGTTTTCGACCAATAGGAGCGTTCCTCTATGTTGTGGAAACTCTCTCTGCGAATAGCAAGAGCCCTACCATTAAACTTTGTTGTAATCCCGGCACTTTACTCCTTCCTAGTTCGTTTCCGCCAGTCGGACGTTTTGTCCCTGCTCTAGACGCCTAAAAGATACATGCGTACATCACATGTGTACCACTCGCTTTTCACATGATCAACTGCGTCACTGGTTTTGTTCGTATCCATTTGGAATTCCGAAACGATGTTTTCTAAAGCTTCTTTCTGTCCCACTTCTGGTGGCCCGTCAGTTGCTATCCAGTATGTCACCTGTCCAGTTGCTGACTCCCACCAAGGGACGCCCCCTAAGAGGTTTTTGTGGTACCTCCCGTCGTGTGGCCTCTGCTTCTGCCCACACCTGCTTCGACAGAAAACGTTTCCTTTCGCTGCTTGTTTAACCTACTGCTCATTGACATGCATTATTTAGGAGCGGTGTGTTAATACCATCGATTGTCATCCGTTTTGGATTACTTACTTATAGGCAAATCTGCTCATTGCCACTGAAGTAAGTTAGGTGTCATATTCACCTTCCCGTTACGATATATAAAGCTGTCATGTAAGGTGCAAAATTGACCTTCATTTTAACTTCCACCTTACACTGTATCTTGTGGAGTGCCTGCTCCATGGCATCCCAAGAGTAGGGAGTCTTCTTGCCAGTGATGTGGCAGGGCCGTGGTGATGCAAATACGGTCATATTTATAAATCTCTTGCAGAAATTAACTATCTCAAAAAAGCCTCTGACTTGTTTCTTCGTTGTCAGCGTGACAAATTTTGCAACAGCCTTAATCTTTTACAGGTACGGAAAGATCCCTTCTGCCGTAAATACGTGTCCATGAAATTTGACCCGCGAAGTTTCAAAACGTGACTTACTGATGTTTGCTGTTACACTATGTTCTTTGAAATTTTGTAGGACCTGATTCAGGATTTTATTATAATCATCCCACGCTGCTTCTGCTGTCAGGAGATCATGCAAATAACTGTGACACGCTGTTTAAGAGAATCGTTCAGAACACTGTCCAACATTTATATAAATGCAGCTGAAGATATGTTTAACACTCTAACACTAAACCCATAAGATTTGTGGGCCTGGGGGTCGCTACATTTAATTTAGTGCAAAACATTGCAACGTTACTTTAACAGCTTTTGACAGTGTTCCACGTTTTACAGATTTATAAAACAAAATTCTTCCATAGAAGGCACTGCAGTATGGTATTGTTTACAGAATAGAGTTAAAAATAGATGGGCCTTGTCATTGTGTCACAGACTTGAAACTGAGGTCTGCCATCTTACGTAGCCCATACACATTAGGTTCCCCGCATTTATACGAGGGCTATCCACAAAGTACATTGCGTTTTGGAATTAAAAATAAATAAAGTATTGGAAATTTTTTTTATTATATACAGATGAAAGCCACACATAAATACTACTTTTCTACATAGTTGCCATTTAAATTAAGGCACTTATCGTAGCGATGGACGAGCTTGGAAATTCCTTCGTCGTAAAATTCGGCCGCCTGCGCCTTCAACCACGTGGTTAACCAGTAACCCGGTAGAAATACGATTTTTGTGGATTTCCTGGAAAGAGGCACTACAATAAACTCTCAAAGGTATTGCCAAACTCTGCACAGCCTCAGAAGAGCAATACAAAACAAGCGCAGGGGAAAGTTGGGCTCAAAGATCTTGCTGATTCACGACAACGCCCCGCCCACACGGCAAATGCCACTCTTGAAGTTCTCGAACCTTTTAAGTGGGAGTTGTTTCCTCATCCGCCGTACAGTCCCGACCTGGCACCGAGCGACTTCCACTTATTTCCAGCAATGAAGAATTGGTTGGCTATGCAGCGTTTTGATGACGACGCACAGCTTCAGGAAGAGGTAACCACGTGGTTGAAGGCGCAGGCGGCCGAATTTTACGACGAAGGAATTTCCAAACTCGTCCATCGCTACGATAAGTGCCTTAATTTAAGTGGCAACTATGTAGAAAAGTAGTACTGAAGTGTGGCTTTCATCTGTATATAATAAAAAAAATTTCCAATACTTTATTTATTTTTAATTCCAAAACGTAATGTACTTTGTGGATAGCCCTCGTATCTCCATGGTTCACCAAAGTGATACTTCCCTGTGACTTCACTCTGACTTGCCCATGACCACTTGCGACAATTGGGAATAATTATCGACTTTTGTTGTCATATCTCAAACAACACCTGGTGCCTTGATTGTTTGGAGATATACCTGTTTCGTACAAAATGCCGGCTTGCGTCATGTACAGGTCCACTAATCGATCTGATCGTAATCTGAAGTTTAAAGGAATTACATTTCACTCCAAAGTGGAGCCGTTCAAGCAATATTTTCTTTTGTATATATAATGGTTGCGCTATACACTTTTATTGTAGTGGCTTTATTTCTGTCATTTGTATTTAGATTTCTTATCAGTTCAACTCACAAAGCTCTTTGGGCAAACAAAGAACACACAGGTAAGATTTTTTGCAAACGTGAATATCAAAACTGTTGTGCATACATGCTGAAAGCTGAAAATGTAGCAAACAAGAACAAGTACTATTAAGCAAACAAGCATTAGTTTCGGAGATCCAGTTTCATTTGCTCTCGATACAAATACAGTAAAAGTGGAATTACATGGATTGCGAAAGCATCCTTCACATCACAAACCTTCCCTTCTTGGTTATTCTAAATATATAAATAAAAAACAAGTTACGTTAATGAGACTAAATGTGTCTTATTACCAGAGCAAATACGCATTTCAGAACAGCTAACGTTCCAAGTTGCCTTCCTACCACTACGTTATTTACATAAGAGCAGTAATTTCTAGTATTTAAAACAGCTGTTGCAAGTACACGACGAAACAATGAACGAGAAAGAGTCGTAAACAGTAGTCTGCTAAAGTTTTGGGCTATATGAGGTAGCGACAGGCACTGTCCAATCTGGCTTCAAAACTACATACAGCGTAAGTCTAAATTGACACCCCCTTCTATTTTTATTTCCATGGTTTACAGGGTTACTTTAGAGTTGCGTTCTCAGTATTTCTTGTATCGTGATTTCATTTTTAATCATCTTTCATCAAGGTTTATTAGATGCAGGAATCGCGGATTTGATTAACGGTAGGAACACTCCAGATAATGTAGGGTGTGATTCAGGAGATTTTGAATATAGTGGTGTTTTGAAGGTACATATTCACTAATTTGCAACAGTATACCATTGCTCAAAATTGTGCAGCACACACAATTTTGTGTCATGTGTGCAGTTCCAGAAGCAAGAAAGAGAGTGACAGGGCCTCTCGCAAAGAAACATGCTACCATTGTGAAGGGTGTGGTGTTGCACTATGCCTGGAACCTTGTTTCAAAATTTTCTACATTAAAAACGATGTTATTCCGTGCGAAATTTGTATGGAATGACTGTAGACAGTCAGTAAGATATAATGTAATACCATAAAATGTCTTCTTTGTATGACTTCCCTAAATTCTTAAAAACGCATAAGTCATCTCTATAACTATAACTCAAAACCGTGAATTCCAGCGAAGTTTCTTTAGATAGTATTAAAGCGGAAAAGCACAACTTTAATATGGCACTAAATGTGCCACTATCGAAGAAACAGATTTTAGTCAATGATTTCATAAATATTGATGAAACAGCCTGGTCTCTACTGATGGGTGCATAAAATAGGCCTGGTGCTGAAAGTGTTAACCCAAATGTTAGGCACCTGATTGATAGCATCTACCAAATGCCAGGAACACAGTATATTTTCGACAATCTGGGTGCAGTGATATCTGCCAGTAGCTGTACCACAAGTCAACTGACCAAAATAGTCACTCAGTAATAATTCTATAGAAGTTCTTCTAATTTCTCTTGCCTGTCTGTCTCTGGTTTCATTACCGAATTTTTTTGTCATGAATCTAAGACAAGCTGTAAGAACCATCTTTTTTCTCCTCCACTTTGACTGTATGTAGATTTAGCAGGCTTAATTATAACATCATCTAATATTGTGTGATTTCAAGAAATACTCTGTACTTCTACGTGAAGGATATGGGATATGGTGGTACAAAAACTTCCATAAGCGGAGTGCATAGTCAATGTTCTTTGTAGTGCCTGTCTTCAGTAAAAATAGCTTTTCATTAGCTAACATAATGTTTCATAAATCCTACCTCTCTTTCCCCATAATGCTCTGCAGTTGCTATATCTTTCTTCATTTGCATCCTTCACATTTTCTCTCAACTCTTGCTCATTTTGTTCACATAAGTTTTGATTGTAACATCAGTTTTTGATTTCTTCCTCGTCTCTATCAGCATAACTAAGCTTAAGAAAATAGTGCACTCCTCAGATCATATTCGATTGACAGCATTCTTTTGTAACATGCCCTCTCCTCTCCAAATGTTTAAGGTGGCTTGTTGTTCATTCAGGAAACCCATGCCAGATTTGGGAAAACCCCGAAATTTGTTTCAAGTTTATGTCCCCGATACTTGAATTGTAGGTGGGATAGGAGTTGTACCTCCATGTATTTGACAATTAATGCACCTTTTATCCTCGTCTTTCTGAGTGACAGAACTGGCCAACAATGATGCTGCCATTCTGCCAGTGTGACAGATTCTCCTTACAGCTTTCGATTGGCAGGGTGTGTTTCTACAATTTCCGTATGCTGATGTCTCCCACCTGATCCTCACTAGTTTTGCTCAAAACGCTGATTCTTATTCACATCCCCCCCCCCCATGAAAATTATTCCTGTGGTTTCTCTCAACTGGTTGTACCTCTGCTTGCAGTTTGCCATAATTGTGTCCTCTTGATGATCCATTCCTATTGTTATTCTTCCTATTTGTTTCTCTTTGACGACTCATGGACATTTCCAACGTGATTTCTCCTCTTCTCTCGCATGTTTTTTGCTTCATATGTGAACACTAGCTCTCACAGAGCTCTTTTTTACGCCTCTATGTTATCTCTGCACCTTCTCACTAGTACCTGAATGATAACTTCATGTAGAAGTGAATTATTTTGCTTTCACTACGCAGCTCACCCCAGGGTTTGATTCTTTTTGACTAATGAGTCAAAGAATTTCACAGAGCACGTGAAGCCCAATGATGCCAGATTCCTGAACATCATGATCTCTTCTTCGATTCTGACCTGTGCCTCGCACGACCAGTAACATGCGAGTAAAGCATCTCTGAATTCCTTGTATGGTCTGCAGGTGGCCGCAATACCTCACATTTTTTCAGTTATCAACCTTTCCACTTGTTCAGTGATAAATTTTAAATTATATACCCGTGGCAAAGAGGGTGGCAAAGACCGATCAAATTGAGCAATCTAAGGCTTTGGGTGCAATGTTTTGCTACTATCTCGATAGTTCTGGAAATTCTGAACTAAAATAGAGTGCTTATGGTCGAATGCCAATTCATTACTTGCTCTTATTCTTTCCGTTGCTTCTGATACACACATTTCTTCCATATGTGGATGATGATGATGCTGTTACACAAATTACTGCTACATCTTCCCATACTGTCTTCGTCACTAATGTGTGAGACACATCTCCTGAGTGGCGTACACTTGTGTGATGATCCGCTCTCTGAGTACTGCTACACGACTGGCGGTGCACTCGCTTATTGTGGACACGCAACATAAGATCAGTGTATGGGGTTGTACAGTATGTAACGGTTCTGCTATATCGGAATGCAGTCTGCCCCACTCACTTTCTGCTCCATTCCTTTTAGACGATCATTGTCAGCTTTCGTTCTTTTTGCACTTCTGATTTCCACTTACTTCACACGATCCCGCATTTCTTTGACATCGTTGATTATATCTGTTTGCTGTGCATTACTGCATGAGTGAGCCCCCCCCCCCCCCCCCCCCACAATTCTGGAAATTCTGCCTCCTGCTGGTGTAGTTGATCTATCCTCTCCGAATTTCTTGACATTTCTTCCTGTGTTTCTTTTACTACCTTCTTGCCCTCTTCCCGTAGTGTGGGCAGAACCTTCTTCGTTTCACTTGCTATATTTTTTGCCTGCTTTGCGTGTTCCTTCACAACTATTGCCTCTTTCCTTACTCCTAGTGTTTCGATCCTCATTACTCCTGCATCTTTCTTAGCAGTCAGTTGATATTTCTTTGGACTCAGTCGACATATTCTTAATTTTCGTCACGCGTCTTTGATTTAGATTATATTTTTCTTCGATTCTTTCTCGAATTCCTTTCTTTTCTTACTTTCTTCTTGCCATATCTTTTTTTTTCCTGCTTAAAAATTCTAAGACCGTGTCATCTGCCTATTCTCGCCTGTCACTGCTTCTGGCATAAATGCGGATGGACTCATTTCACTATGGCAATATAGAGGTGAAACCGACCTATTATTACTCTTTGCTGAAGCATTCAACTTCAAGATGTTGGGAACCAACTCTTCCTTCATGTTGACTATCATAAAACACACAATTCAGTTCCTCACAATCTGATGCTACTTTATACATACTGCTACCACTTCTGTCTGACTGTTCCATACGAAAATTGATCAGGTCTTCATCGGACTTGTCTATCTTCCTGTTTTGATCCTATTCCATGTTACGAAAACTACTGTTTTTATTCTCTTCGCTCCTTAATCGTGCTTTACTTCTCGTTATCATTCAGGTGACCCTGTAACATATCATTATAAGAACGGAATCAATTGCCTTCTATCCTTGGGACAACAAAACCTACACTATATTGACACAGATATATTTCAAGGAATAATCCCTCCATCAGTTCAAATGGTTCAAATGGCTCTAAGCACTATGGGACTTAACATCTGAGGTTATCAGTCCCCTAGACTTAGAACTACTTAAACCTAACTAACCTAACAACATCACACATATCCATGCCCGAGGCAGGATTCGAACTTACGACCGTAGCAGCAACGCGGTTCCGGACTGAAGCGCCTAGAACCGCTCGGCCACAACGGCTGGCAATCCCTCCAATAGTGAATGATGATGTTATGAACACTATAAACAACAACACGTGGTGCAGAAACTACAGACCAACACACTCACACAAAATATTCAGCTAAAAAAAAACAAAAAAACAAAAAAACATGGTTTCATAAATTCGCACCAGCAACTGTAACTACCACAGATCTAAATGTTCACAATGTTACATAAGAAAACTGACTGGTTATCAAACTGATTTTATATGACTGCAAATCAAATCGAAACTCAATTCTGACAGGCTGTGATTTATACACGACATTACACTGAAGAGCCAAAGAAACTGGTACACCTGCCTAATATTGTGTAGGGCCCCCGTGAGCACGCAGAAGTGCCGCAATACGATTAATGTCTGAAGCGGTGCTGGAGGGAATTGACGCCATGAATGCTGTGGGGCTGCCCATAAATCTGTAAGAGTATGAGGGGGTGGAGATCTCTTCTGAACAGCACATTGCAAGGCATCTCATATGTTCAATAATGTTCATATCTGGGGAGTTTGGTGGACAGTGGAAATGTTTAAACTCAGAAGACTGTTCCTGGTGCCACTTTGGAGCTGTTCTGGACGTGTAGGGTGTCCCATTGTCCTGTCGGAATTTCCCAAGTTCGTCGGAATGCACAATGGACATGAATGGATGCAGGTAATCGGGCAGGATTCCTTCGTATGTGTCACCTGTCAGAATCGTATCTAGACGTATCAGGCGTCCCATACCACTGCAACTGCACACGCCCCACACCATTACAGAGCCTCCGCCAGCTTGAACAGTCCCATACTGACATACAGGGTCCATGGATTCCCGAGGTTGTCTCCATAACCGTACACGACCATCCGCTCGATATAAATTGAAACGAAACTCGTCTGACCAGGCAACATGTGTCCAGTCATCAACAGTCCAGTGTCGGTGTTGACGGGCCCAGGCGATGCGCTCAGCTTTGTGTCGTGCAGTCATCACGGGTACACGAGAGGGCCTTTGGCTCTGAGAGCCCACATCGTTGATGTTTCGCTGAATGGTTCGCACGCTGACACTTGTTGATGGCCCAACATTGAAATCTGCAGCAATTTGCGGAAGGGTTGCACTTCTGTTACGTTGAACGATTGTCTTGTTCCATCGCTCGTGCGCCGACTATAACAACAGGTTCAAGCTCACTTAAATATTGATAACCTTCCATTATAGCAGCAATAATCGATCTAACAACTGCGCCAAACACTTGTTGTCTTATGTAGGCGTAGCAGACCGCAGCGCCGTATTCCGCCTGTTTACATATCTCTGTATTTTAATACGTATGCCTACACCAGTTTCTTTGGCGCATCGTGTAGTTGCCAAAGTTAAAGGAAAAGTGGGTTCCACATTATTTGTCTAACTGCGTCACAAAAATTGACAGGTTGGCAGGGTGTGTTTCTACAATTTCCGTATGCTGATGTCTCCCACCTGATCCTCACTAGTTTTGCTCAAAACGCTGATTGTTATTCACATCCCCCCCCCCCCCCATGAAAATTATTCCTGTGGTTTCTCTCAACTGGTTGTACCTCTGCTTGTAGTTTGCCATAATTGTGTCCTCCTGATGATCCATTCCTATCGTTATTCTTCCTATTTGTTTCTCTTTGACGACTCATGGACATTTCCAACGTGATTTCTCCTCTTCTCTCGTATGTTGTTTGCTTCATATGTGAACACTAGCTCTCACAGAACTCTAGAAAAATTCGGGATCGTGCCGTGGAGCGGCAGTTCATAAAAGCTGAGAGGTGGCATGAGCCCCCTCTCATATTTCTTACTCTGAGTAATTCGATTTTCCTCTCTAATTGCATGCAGTGAAAAGTTGCTATTCCTTCACACGCGGACTGCCCACGCAGCGTCTCTCGTCACCCGGGTGGTCCGGTGACAGGTGGGTTCTGCTGATCTTGAAAGGGTTAAGCCGACGGGTGTGAGGGAGTCGAGTGGATGCTTTCCAGACGCCGACAATGTCATAAGAGCGGTGGCGACATGCCCACAGGGGCCTGACGGAGCGGCTGGGCTAGAGATTCCGTTACTTCGCAGAAACTTAGTGAAAACACTTTCTGGCGCTCAGCAGAGCGCTCCTGTTCGTCTTTTGTAACTTTGTTCTGTCTTGGGTGTTCATCGTCTGAGTTCTCCCTACTACAGCAGCAATTAATGTTGGGTTGGCTGGGTGTTTCTCTTAAGATTTGAGTTGCAAGGAATTGGCTCCACATACCACTTGGTCATAAATGTCACAAGCAAGTTTATGGACAACTTCACCTTCACAGCATTTATTTGAGTATCCAATTTGACATATTGTAAATGTTTCTTGCATTTTGTTTATTATTTTGAGTTTAGTCATAATAAATCAAACTGTTATTTTGGACAGAACTTTCATTCTGTGGATCGGTAAAGCAACCCTTTCATTTCTCACTATTTTAATGAAACTTTCCTTTATCAAATTAATTTCTATTAAATTAAATTATTGCAGGTTCCAAACTCTTTTCTACTCCACTTGCAGGGTCAATTGCAGTCAGTTGGCGTTTGTTCTTAATCCATGTGCAACAGCAAAAGTTGGAGTTAGAAAAGGGGGGGGGGGCTTAGAGCATCATTTCCATATGAAGATTCTAGAAGAATTTAGTGTTAAATACACTGCTAGCCCCGGCACCTCGCAAAGTGTCCTGTGGGAAGGTAACTTGGTGATACCTGTAACAGTCTTGTGCCTCTGAACCTTCTACGGCGAAGAACCTCCTTCACCTACACCTCTGTGAAACTAAACACAATGGAAGATTTATGCAAAAATGACCGATCTGGGGCCATAGCATCGAAACTGACATTGACTTAGGTAATACACTCCAAAAAACTACTATTATGTCCCACATAAGTGAACAGAACTAATAAATGACCAAGGAATAATATCTTCTGGTATACGAGATAACATTCAAGAAAACAATAGATTTCTTACACAAAGATCAAGTGTGACATGCATTAACAGAAATAAATATTAATTCAATTCAAGTATCTATTTAATTAAATAAATTATGTACTGATGTGTAGTTGACGAAGTTATGGATTGGGTGTAATAATTTACTATGCCTACTACTTTAGATATGGATACCGCGATTTAACTGAGTTTACCTTGGTTGACAGTCATAGTGAACTACAAAGAGTCATAGTGAACTACAAAGCGTTAAAGCAGCACGATATGCGTACGCTGAACCGCAACTGCTGTAGTATGGAGGTGCATACTGTACACAGTGAAAATTCACCTTTAAGTTTTCTAATACGCCGGAACTACAAAATGCTCAACATGCAAACCATACAGCTGTAGCAGTCTGCAATGCTGCGACCAGCGTGCCCCTGCTTTAACTCTAGCGGTGAACCTCAGTCTCCTTCTCTCGTCCAAGGATCTGTAATCGCATCTCCAGACCAAACCCGACGTTCTAATCTGAATTCGGACTCTTGCCAGAATATACAATACAACTCGCCTCGTGGCAACAGCTTGAATCCGTTTTCTCCATCACTTTAGTATCATTTCCATGTGGCTTACTCTTGAAAAATGAAAACTACCCGCTGAAATGTGGCAGCGCTTCTTTACGCCAATCGCACGATTCTCCTCTATCCGTAAAGCCTTTCACCAGTAACAGTGAAATATTTATCCCCCAATCCTATCGCTTTCCGCAACAGAGAACAGATGTCCTCGGGTATCTCTTCTGACGTCACTGTTGGATTCCCAGTCAAATACATTGTTTCTCTCCTCGTGCGCGAAACCACTTGGCATGGGTGCCTGCGTGACGTCTAAAAAACGCAGTGACTGTCCTGAAGACAATGTGTCAGTTGTCCCGTCACACTGCCCATTTCAGCCATCAAGGCGAAATGTTTTCGTGAGCCTTACAGATACCGATTTCTTAGGAAGGTCCGTGGAAGAACGTCAGCTGGATAACTGCAGAATATGAAGACTGGCCCCTCCTCAACAGGGACCGATTATCAGGGACCACTCCGTTGCAACTCGGCTACAGAAGTTGTAAAAAATGTTTGCCGCAAGTCTCTGGGACAATGTACTGTGGCTCACTGAGAGCACTTCTCTGTACGCGGCTGGGGAATCCCCTACTGTTCTGGTCATGTCCGCCAAATTCCCACCGTGTGTGTAAAAACAGCGACCGAGTCTCACAGCCTTGCAAGACATGCCTGCATCTCCGCCCCTTCCTTGTTCTCTAAACTGACACCAGTAAAGCAGTCTTTTCGCTGTCTCCAGCCGATGAGCTTTCCATTGCCCATTTGCAGCTGTAACTGTCCAACAAAACATTCTTCTAAACACAAACCCAGTCCCGTCGTCACAAATTACCACCAATGACCTCACTACCCAACCACTGTCAACCCTCTTTCGCAAGCATCATATTGCTCACAACGCCTTCTCAACCACATATAAATGTGCTAATTGCGTACGTCCTTATGATACAAACGATTAAAAGGAAAGAAAGGCGAGTCCAAAGGACTTGCCGTCTTTAACAGTTATCTATAATGTCCCTAAACAGACCCAAAATCTGTTAATTCTAATTGTCGCGAGAGCTATGTTAATTTTCTTGAAAGAAGTGAAAGTTTCCCCCACAGGAAATATCTTCAAACATATAGCTTCATATCGCCGAAAACTATTGAACTCCTTGAAAAACTTTTGTTTTTTCGTTGATAACCAAACTATCTCGCTCAACAATGGATCTTTCCAAAGTTGAGTTTCGTATTCCGTTTGCTGTGTGTCATTTTCGGAAAAATGACTTTTGATTACAATTTTGTCATTCTGGAACTCGTAATTAGTTTTAAGTTTAAAATTTCTAACTCCTACAAAAATCTTGTAAAAATTATGAAATTCACATATGTTCTAGATCCCAGTAGTGTCTCCAGACTTCTCAAAAACGAGGTATTAATTTAATCAGCGCCGGAGTTACGTCTTTTTATTGAACTTTCTGGTCTGGAAACGTTTCCTACATGAGAATTCACAGGCACAACGCTCTGCGCGGCAGAAGTGGCAACACACTGGAAGCCAACAATTCCAGGCTCTTATTAATGTGTTGGTGACCATAGGAGTCCAGTAGGCTAGCTATCAAGTGTCAATTACTTTAAATCTGGATAAAGTCTTTAAGGTTAATAATCATGTGTGTATTATGAGAAACAGTAATTGTCCTATACCAGATATAAAATAAACTTTAGCGATTTCTTGTGGAAACATCCAGAATTGCGCTAACCTGAGTGAGTGAAATAGTATTGTAAACGTAGTGACAGGTGCATGTGCGCGCTTTTCACCTTCTTAATGTCCATCACCGTACCTGAGTGGTACCGGCACGATAGCTCAGCGTGTTCGGTCAGAGTATTAGCTACCTTCTGTAACATAAAAACTGAGTGATTGTATCAACGAAGAATCTAAGCAAGTGTCATCGGATGTCCACCCTGAACAAATTCAACGAACAATATAGAACAAAAACTGATAAAAAAAGGGTGGTAGAGCACTTGCCCTCGAAATGCAAAGCTCTCAAGTTCGACTCTCGGACTGGCACACAGTTGAAGAAAAAACTTAAAAAAGTGGACAGCGCGCTGGCTTGTCATGCCGGAGGCCCGGGTTCGATTCCCGACTGGGTTGGAGATTTTCTCCACTCGGACTGCGTGTTTGTGTCGTCTTCGTCGTCCTCATTTCATCCTCATCGACGCGCAAGTCGCCGAAGTGGCGTCACATCAAAAGACTCCCACCTGGCGATCAGGTCTACCCGCCGGCAGGCCCTCGCCAAACGACATTTCATTTTTACCTTCGTATTTACTGAATAAAAGCCCTTTTTGCATCCTACAAGCTATTAAATTGCGTATCAAAATGGACACTCCGGGCATGATATGACAGAAGGTCACACTTCTTAACCTTCCCTTGTTGGATTTTCGATTGCTTTCAGTTAAATTTGTGACAGATAATAAGCACTAAAAGATTAAAGGAAGGTGTGGAAGTACACAAACTTTTTTTTAAATCAACCTTTGCCTAAGGAGACCCTCATGCTGGGTACCCGCATTCGAATCCTGGTACTGCTAGAGATATTTCGTTGGCGGGAGGGCTGGACTGGGATGCACTCATCCTCGTGATGCCGACTGAGTAGCTATTTCATTGAAGAGTAGTGGCTCCAAGGTCAGAACGTCAACAACGGACGCGAGTGCGGTTGGCTGACCCTTACATACTGTATCCGACGATGGATGACTGAGAATGCCACTGCGGTTAGTCCACTATCGAGTGGTCTTCAGGGCCTGATCCAAACGTTTCCTTCCTTTTCCTTTGTGTAACAGCTGGACGTGTTTCGAGATGTATGTGTGTTTTCTGTGGGTATCGTTTTCTTTCTACTCAAATACCATACAAAAATTTGGTTGGTTTTTTTATTTCAGGGCAAAGACTAAAACATATGTGTGAATTCTGTTGTGACTGTTCACTCGAAGCTGCTGTAGCTTTAACCTGAAACAAAAATCGACCGAAAGCTTATGATAAATAAGACGCATAGAAGAGGAAGCTTAGCTATAAAGAAAGGTATATGTGTGTCTACGATGTAGTTGTTGTGGTCTTCAGTCCTGAGACTGGTTTGATGCAGCTCTCCATGCTACTCTATCCTGTGCAAGCTTCTTCATCTCCCAGTACCTACTGCAACCCACTTCCTTCTGAATCTGCTTAGTGTATTCATCTCTTGGTCTCCCTCTACGATTTTTACCCTCCACGCTGCCCTCCAATGCTAAATTTGTGATCCCTTGATGCCTCAGAACATGTCCTACTAACCGGTCCCTTCTTTTTGTCAAGTTGTGCCACATACTACTCTTCTCCCCCAATTCTATTCAATACTTCATCATTAGTTATGTGATCTACACATCTAATCTTCAGCATTATTCTGTAGCACCACATTTCGAAAGCTTCTATTCTCTTCTTGTCCAAACCATTTATCGTCCATGTTTCACTTCCATACATGGCTACACTCCAAACAAATACTTTCAGAAACGATTTCCTGGCACTTAAATCTATACTCGATGTTAACAAATTTCTCTTCTTCAGAAACGCTTTCCTTGCCATTGCCAGTTTACATTTTATATCTTCTCTACTTCGACCATCATCAGTTATTTTGCTCCCCATATAGCATAACTCCTTTACTACTTTAAGTATCTCATTTCCTAATCTAATTCCCTCAGCATCACCCGACTTAATTCGACTACATTCCATTATCCTCGTTTTGCTTTTGTTGATGTTCATCTTATATCCTCCCTTCAAGACACTGTCCATTCCGTTCAACTACTCTTCCAAATCCTTTGCTGTCTCTGATAGAATTACAATGTCATCGGTGAACCTCAAAGTTTTTATTTCTTCTCCATGGATTTTAATACCTACTCCGAATTTTTCTTTTGTTTCCTTTACTGCTTGCTCAATATACTGATTGAATAACATCGAGGAGAGGCTACGACCCTGTCTCACTCCCTTCCCAACCACTGCTTCCCTTTCATGCCCCTCGATCTTTATAACTGCCATCTGGTTTCTGTACAAATTGTAAATAGTCTTTCGCTCCCTGTATTTTACCCCTGCCACCTTTAGAATTTGAAAGAGAGTATTCCAGTCAACATTGTCAAAAGCTTTCTCTAAGTCTACAAATGCTAGAGACGTATGTTTGCCTTTCCTTAATCTTTCTTTTAAGATAAGTCGTAAGGTTAGTATTTCTTCACGTGTTCCAATATTTCTACGGAATCCAAATTGATCTTCCCCGAGGTCGGCTTCTACTAGTTTTTCCATTTGTCTGTAAAGAATTCGCGTTAGTATTTTGCAGCTGTGACTTATTAAACTGATAGTTCGGTAATTTTCACATCTGTCAACAGCTGCTTTCTTTGGGATTGGAATTATTATATTCTTCTTGAAGTCTGAGGGTATTTCGCCTGTCTCATACATCTTGCTCACCAGATGGTATAGTTTTGTCAGGACTGGCTCTCCCAAGGCCATCAGTAGTTCTAATGGAATGTTGTCTACTCCCGGGGCCTTGTTTCGACTCAGGTCTTTCAGTGCTCTGTCAAACTACTCTTCACGCAGTATCATATCTCCCATTTCGTCTTCATCTACATTCTCTTCCATTTCCAGAATATTGTCCTTAAGTACGTCGCCCTTGTATAGACCCTCTATATACTCCTTCCAACTTTCTGCTTTCCCTTCTTTGCTTAGAACTGGGTTTCCATCTGAGCTCTTGATATTCATACATGTGGTTCTCTTTTCTCCAAAGGTCTCTTTAATTTTCCTGTAGGCAGTATCTATCTTACCCCTAGTGAGATAAGCCTCTACATCCTTACATTTATCCTCTAGCCATCCCTGCTTAGCCATTTTGCACTTCCTGTCGATCTCATTTTTGAGACTTTTATATTCCTTTTTGCCTGCTTCATTTACTGCATTTTTATATTTTCTCCTTTCATCAATTAAATTCAATATTTCTTCTGTTACCCAAGAATTTCTACTAGCCCTCGTCTTTTTACCTATTTGATCCTCTGCTACCTTCACTACTTTATCCCTCAAAGCTACCCATTCTTCTTCTACTGTATTTCTTTCCCCCATTCCAGGCAATTGTTCCCTTATGCTCTCCCTGAAACTACAACCTCTGGTTCTTTCAGTTTATCCAGGTCCCATCTCCTTAAATTCCCACCTTTTTGCAGTTTCTTCAGTTTTAATCTACAGTTCATAACCAATAGATTGTGGTCAGAATCCACATCTGCCCCTGGATATGTCTTACAATCTAAAACCTGGTTCCTAAATCTCTGTCTTACCATTATATAATCTATCTGATACCTTCTGTATCTCCAGGATTCTTCCATGTATGCAACCTTCTTTCATGATTCTTGAACCAGTGTTAGCTATGAGTGTTTACGATATGTTAAAGGAAAAAATTGTTTTTTGTGGAAGGTTGAATTTAAAAGAAAATTAAGTTCGAAAATATGGAAAACCAGAGACAGAAGTTTCTAACCGCAGCAAAATGATCATACAAGAAAGGTCACTTCTTTTTCCCATTGTGTATTCTGTTCGATGCAGGCTCCCCTTTCCAGGTTGCCATAGAATTTTGTCAGGTGTATACGCGGATCTGGTGCCTGTCACTTGGTGTCGCCCTCGACTTTATCTAACCATACCCTGTAAGGATGGCCAGGCGAGCGATTTCTTCCTGGATAGTAGTGATGGGTCGATTTTCTCATAGAGGTTTGGTCCATTTTAATCGACACTTTCTGCAGTGGAAGAAGCACTTTTGAACTTGACGTCTAGACCAACAGGTGATTTCTGGAGTAGCGGTTTCTGAAGTACCGATAATAATCCGATTCTGTCCAAGTTTCTTTTGTCCAAATTTGACGAGGACTTTTCTTCCTTACACAGAAGCAACTGGAAGATCATTTTTACTAGTGAAAAATAAATACAGCACAACTCCTTTGTATAGTAAGGCAAGAGATAGCAAGGGTTATAGAGAGACGCTGGAGAGAGATCAGTAACGAACCCACGTGGTGTTTTATTTATAGCCCTATACTTAACGTTTTCGTGGTTGATGAGACACATATGCGCCAGTAAGTATTATGCACGTTTAAGCATTGGGACCTTAATGTCTCACAGCTGCCTGATGCTACCATTTAGTTAAAAGCATTTGTAATTTGGAGAAAAATACTGCGAACCATGGGCTGGATGTATAGACGACCGTGAAAAATCCGGTGGAGTGGTGTGTGTTTGTAGCTGGCACAGTGCATCTGTTTCGGAAAATCAAATCAAATCACCATCTTCTCCCTTCCACGAACGACTGATGTTAGTAGTTGTGTTTCCTTACAGATTCTAAACAAGATTTTGAATCACTACTGCATTCCTAAGTAATGCTAGTGCGAATATCGTTTTGTATATTGTGGGAGGAATATGCCACAGCAAACTTCATAGAATGTTAAAAAGAAACCATTTAATGTGACATGTCAAAGCCATGTTCAGATTTGATGCTGAAATTTATGTGCAATATTTCAAGTTCTTCATCACCATGAGAATGAACGTGTTTTGGTAGAGATTGTAGACTTATCCTGTATTTACGACTCTGATAAAATCACCCTACGAAAAAAAGTTAAGCATTGAGAAACGTAAGTTTAAATGAAACATGGACCTAGTTATGTAGGTGAGACCCATGAACGTCACTTTAAAAAAATTGTTAGCGAAAGAGTAATATCGATCATGACACAAGGCAGTTTTAACCTTCAGTTTTGCTTTTATGTGTAAAATGATATTTATTCATAAAATTGGTCAAAATACCCATCGTCCGTTCGGATTAATATTTTAACATAAAAGGTCGCATCTTCTCGTTCGCCTGCAGTAGTGTGTAGTATTAAATTTATAATTTAACCGATTATTTGGCTTACAATCATTCATATACACTACGTGATCAAAAATACCCGGACACCTGGCTGAAAATGACCTATAAGTTCGGGGCGCCTTCCATCGGTAATGCTGGAATTCAGCATGGTATTGGCCCACCATTAGCCTTGATGACAGCTTCCACTCTCGCAGGCATACGTTCAATCAGGTGCTGGAGAGTTTCTTGGGGAATGGAGCCCATTTTTCACGGAGTGTTGCACTCAAGAGAGATATCGATGTCGGTCGGTGAGGCCTGGCACGAAGTGGGCGTTCCAAAACACCCCAAAGATGTTCTATAGGATTCATGTCAGGAACTGTGCAGGCCAGTCCATTATAGGGATGTTATTGTCGTGTATAACCACTCCGCCACAGGCCGTGCATTATGAACAGGCGTTCGATCGTGTTGAAAGATGCAATCGCCAGCTCCGAATTGCTCTTCAACAGTGGGAACCAAGAAGGCGCTTAAAACATCAATGTAGGCCTGTGCTGTGATAGTGCCACACAAAACAACAAGCAGTGCAAGCCCCCTCCATGAAAAACACGACCACATCATAACACCACCACCTTCGAATTTTACTGTTGGCACTGCACACCCTGGCAGATGACGTTCACCGGGCATTCGCCATACCCATACCCTACCATCGGATCGCCACATTGTGTACCGTGATTCGTCACTGCACACAAGGTTTTTCACTGTTCAATCGCCCAATGTTTACGCTCCTTACACCAAGCGAGGCGTGGTTTGGCATTTACGGGCGTGATGTGTGGCTTGTGAGTAGCCGCTCGACCATGAAATCCAAGTTTTCTCATCTCCTGCCTAACTGTCATAATACTTGATGTGGATCCTGACGCAGTTTGGAATTCCTGTGTGAAGATCTGGATAGATGTCTGCCTATTACGCTATACGACCCTCTTCAACTCTCGGCAGTCTCTGTCAGTCAACGTACGAGGTCGACCTGTACGCTTTTGTACTGTATGTGTCGCTTCACGTTTCCACTTCACTTTCACATCGGAAACAGTGGACCTAGGGAAGTTTAGGAGTGTGGAAATCTCGCGTACAGACGTATGACACAAGTGACAGCCAATCACCTGACCACGATCAAAGTCCGTGAGTTCCGCGGAGCACTCCATTCTACTCTCTCATGATGTCTAATGACTACTGAGGTCTCTGATATGAAGTACCTGGCACCTAATATGAAAAACGTATGTTTTTGGGGGGTGTCCGGTTACTTTTGATTAAATACTGTAATGTGTGTGTGTGAAATCTTATGGGACTTAACTGCTAAGGTCATCAGTCTCTAAGCTAACACACTACTTAACCTAAACCATCCTAAGGACAAACACACACACACATGACCGACGGAGGACTCGAACCTCCGCCGGGACCAGCCGCACAGTCTATGACTGCAGCGCCTTACATACTGTATCACACATTATTTGTTTACGACCACCCCATTATGTAATACTTTTACAATTTTTCCAGAGATGTGTGAGATCTTAGTACCTGTTAAGTGTTTTTACTGCACTAATGACATAATACGTTTTCGTCACATCATAACACTTGGATTAAACAGAGTTTACAAAGACTTCTTCTTCCTGTTTCCTAGCCTGCGAATGCTTCGACGCTATGAAGAATTGTTTGGTTGCTTTCCGTCTCAGTTTTCCACTGGTTGCTTGACATACATTGGCATCGCTTCTTAGGATGGCCTGGGGATCTGCTTCCTGCTGGATACTAATAGAGGCTGGTTTTTGTTGTCGCTTCTAGTGATGTATCCATAGTACCTAAGGCATGTTTCTCTTAATTTGTTCTTAACTGCTGTCTCTCCCAGCCGTTTCGTTACATGTTTGTTTTTCATACGGTCCATCCTTGTGACGCCCGCGGCCCAGTTAAATTTTTCATTTCCATTCCATGTTTTGTTGTTGCTGTCCACCATTATGAAAGGTATATAGTGGGATGGATAATCTGCAAATTTCTCCCTTAAGATGCTAAGGTACTTCCTCATAACATAGTATCCTATCGCTTGCCATCGTTTCACCCACTGCCGTATCAAGTCTCATGGATGCGAAGTAAATTAATTATGTTTAGTATCTTGATTCACAGTAGCGATTTTTCGAAATTATTTCACCAAAAAAGATGCAGTAAAGATCCAGAGGTCGAGTCCAAAAAAGCTACTAACATAACTCATATGCAGGGTCGATTACAGTCAGTTCACGTTTCTTCTTAATCCATGTGCAAGTAGGAGTTAGAAAAGGGGGGGGGGGCTTATAACATCATTTCCATATGAAGATTCTAGAAGAATTTAGTGTTAAATACACTGCTAGCCCCGGCACCTCGCAACCGACGCGAGGACCTTCGCTATTAGCACGACATCGTCTGCAGCTCCTCTCCTGGGCTCGTGATCACATCTGTTGGACCCTAGACGACTGTAAAACCGTGACATCGTCAGATGAGTCTCGATTTCATTTGGTAAGAACTGATGGTAGGGTTCGAGTGTGGCGCAAACCCCACGAAACTATGGACGCAAGTTGCCAACAAGGCACTGCACAAGCTGGTGGGGGCTCCATAATAATTTGGGCTGTGTTTGAATGTAATGGACTGGGCCCTCTGGTACAACCGAATCGAACATTGACTGGAAATGGTTATATTCGCCTACTCGGAGACTATTTTCAGCCATTCACGGACTTCATATTCCCAAACAACAACGCAGTTTTTATGGATGTTAATGCGCCATGTCACCGGGCCACAACTTTTGCGATTGGTTTGAGGAACGTTCAGGACTATTCGAGCGAATGCTTTGGCCACCCATATCGCCTGACAAGGATCCCATAGAACATTTATGGGACATAATCGAGAGGTTAGTTCCTGCACAGATGCTCCACCGGCAACACTTTCGCGTTTATGGACTGCTATAGAGGCAGAAAGATTCAATATTTCTGCAGGGGACTTCCAACGACTTGTTGAGTCGATGCCAGGTCGAGGTGGTGCACAACGCCGGGCAAGAGGAGGTATCCCATGACTGTTCTCACTGCTTGTGGTTCATAACAAACAGTTGCCTGCAGCATCGACGTCAGTGGCGCCACTTTTAAAGCCAATGCACAGTCTATCTTAGAAGAAAGATTAAGGAAAGGCAAACCTACGTTCCTAGCATTTGTAGACTTAGAGAAAGCTTTTGACAATGTTGACTGGAATACTCTCTTTCAAATTCTAAAGGTGGCAGGGGTAAAATACAGGAAGCGAAAGGCTATTTACAATTTGTATAGAAACCAGATGGCAGTTATAAGAGTCGAAGGACATGAAAGGGAAGCAGTGGTTGGGAAGGGAGTAAGACAGGGTTGTAGCCTCTCCCCGATGCTATTCAATCTGTATATTGAGCAAGCAGTAAAGCAAACAAAAGAAAAATTCGGAGTAGGTATTATAATCCATGGAGAAGAAATAAAAACTTTGAGGTTCGCCGATGACATTGTAATTCTGTCAGAGACAGCAAAGGACTTGGAAGAGCAGTTGAACGCAATGGATAGTGTCTTGAAGGGAGGATATAAGATGAACATCAACAAAAGCAAAACAAGGATAATGGAATGTAGTCGAATTAAGTCGGGTGATGTTGAGGGTATTAGATTAGGAAATGAGACACTTAAAGTAGTAAAGGAGTTATGCTATATGGGGAGCAAAATAACTGATGATGGTCGAAGTAGAGAGGATATAAAATGTAGACTGGCAATGGCAAGGAAAGCGTTTCTGAAGAAGAGAAATTTGTTAACATCGAGTACAGATTTAAGTGTCAGGAAGTCATTTCTGAAAGTATTTGTATGGAGTGTAGTCATGTATGGAAGTGAAACATGGACGGTAAATAGTTTGGACAAGAAGAGAATAGAAGCTTTCGAAATGTGGTGCTACAGAAGAATGCTGAAGATTAGATGGGTAGATCACATAACTAATGAGGAAGTATTGAATAGGATTGGGGAGAAGAGAAGTTTGTGGCACAACTTGACCAGAAGAAGGGATCGGTTGGTAGGACATGTTCTGAGGCATCAAGGGATCACCAATTTAGTATTGGAGGGCAGCGTGGAGGGTAAAAATCGTAGGGGGAGACCAAGAGATGAATACACTAAGCAGATTCAGAAAGATGTAGGTTGCAGTAGGTACTGGGAGATGAAGAAGCTTGCACAGGATAGAGTAGCATGGAGAGCTGCATCAAACCAGTCTGAGGACTGAAGACCACAACAACAACAACACAGTCGTCCAGGATGTATCCGCTATGGAATTTGGCACTGTTTCCTGGTCATTACTAGCTGACAAACAGCATTACTCGCTACAGGGCTTGCAAGCAAGTATTTAATGGACATTGCCTCATAATGAAGCAGCCAAAAATGTGAACCAATGTGCGGAGTATAGTTTCGTAACAAGCGTTATTCTACTGGGAAGAAACGTGTCGCCGTGAACGCAAAATTCGCAGCAATTGCAGATTTTCCGACGATGAGGCCGTTCACACAGCTGTTCTCGAATGGCTCCACAATCAAGGAGTGAATTTACTTCGTCCAGGAACTGAACGATTGATAGAACGTTCCTACCGCTGTTTACAGTGACTCGGTGACTACACGTATTGCAATATGTTTCGAGGATGTTCTTCCCACATTCAGGCGTCTATGCGTATAGAAAATTGTTACTTAAAAATAAAAAGTCTTAAACTAAATTAACACAGGACTTTTTGTTTATTGTTCGCTGTTGGTGTGACAGTTGGGGTATTTGGAGGGAGGGGGGGGGGGGGAGGAGGGCTGTGGTTGGTAAGAAATTGATTGTGCAGTGAAGTCTTCTGCTGGATTGGAGCTGTGGCTTGTTGTTTATTATGACTGACACCACATAAAAAAGTGTGCCACACGATTTTCGCACCTTAATAACTGATGTAAAACCTGTATCCCACACAGGCTGTGGTGTCTATCATAATAAACTACGAGACGTAGCTCCACACCAGCAGAAGACGTCATCGGACATCAGTTTCCGGCCAACCACTGCCCACCTCACCCTCCTCCCTCCAAACTCGCCAGCAGCCACACCAGCAGCGAACAATAAACAAAAAGACCAATGTTAATTTAGTTTAAACCATTTTATTTTTAAGTAGCAATTTTCAGTGGGTATAAACGCTTGACGATGAGCAGAATATGCTCGAAACACATTGCAGCATGTTAGATTAAACACAAAGCAAATAAAAGTGACTGGTAGCAGAAAACACAAATAGGCAATTATCCCACACAGAAACGGTTCCCGAACGTAGCAAGTGTGGCCACAAGTTACGCACTTACTTGGCCTGCCATAATAATGTGTAACACATTTTTTGAAGCCCCTCGTATATGTAATGATTGTTCTGAGCTAAAAAAAGTCACTCAAATTAAGCAGATTATTATTTCACTCGTTGCAAGTTTATAGTCCCTCAGCAGTCTCTCTCGATCCTGTTTGGCCACGTAAGTCAGTTCCTCTCAACTATTTCACGGTATGTTTATTTTAGTTATCTAGCTACTTCAATGAAAACTGTTCAAGACCTCTTCCTGCATTCAGCTTTTATACACAGTCGCCTAAGTACACTACTGGCCATTAAAATTACTACACCATGAAGATGACGTGCTACAGACGCGAAATTTATCCGACAGGAAGACCATGCCGTGATATGCAAATGATTAGCTTTTCAGAGCATTCACGCAAGGTTGGCGCCGGTGGCGACACCTACAACGTGCTGACATGAGGAAAGTTTCCAACCGATTTCTCATACACAAACAGCAGTTGACCGGCGTTGCCTGGTTAAACGTTATTGTGATGCCTCGTGTAAGGAGGAGAAATGCATACCATCACGTTTCCGACTTTGATAAAGGTCGGATTGTAGCCTATTGCGATTGCGGTTTATTGTATCGTGACACTGCTGCTCGCGTTGATCGAGATCCAATGACTGTTAGCAGAATATGGAATCGGTGGGTTCAGGAGGGTAATACGGAACGCTGTGCTGGATCCCAACGGCCTCGTGTCACTAGCAGTCGAGATGACAGGCATCTTATCCGCATGGCTGTAACGGATCGAGCAGCCACGTCTTGTAACGCCGGAAATGCATATCCTCCTATTTCCATCTATTGTACTATTTTTTTCCTTGCTTTGTTACCTCAAGATATGACATTTCTGTCTCTTTGTATATTGTACTTGTTTTACTATTTGTATATTTATGCATTTATGTCGATGTATAATTGGTTTGTTTCGTAAATATTATTTGTATTTTTACGCTGGGTCTTGCCTAGGGAAAACTGCTATCGAACGATTACGTCGATAGGTCGTGTGAAGAATCAAAGTGTGTAGGATCTTTGGTAGTGTTAACTCTGCCGCGTGGAGCGCGGGCTGAGAGAAGGAGTCTGGCTGGAGTAGCGAGTGGAGCAGGTGTGTTGTGTGACGCTCCCGCGAGTTGCCGCGCTTTCGGGGTTTGGCAGCATGTAATTGCGCTCGACTTGCGATGATAGTTTCTGACATGGTGTCGCGGACGGGAAACATTAACTAGCGCACATCAAGAGCCCGTTTCGTCTGGTGACCGTGTCGAGAAGAAGGCGCGCCAACATCCAGCTTCTGCAACAGCGACGGCCGACAATGAGTGACTGTCGCCACCTCCTCGACCGACGGCTTCAAACCTTCAATCAACCGACAAGGAAGACTGGACGCAAGTAAAGTTTTAGAACTGTATGGCAGACCTCAGCTTTTCATACTGTACCATTTTCGTAACTATAATTACAGCAACTTAGCATGAACCTTTGTTGCTCATTGTCCCAATTGCATTACCAAGCAGGGTCCCTTCCTTTTCCGAAATGAACGCGAGTGTCGTTGAAATTCAAACGCCAGCATTAAAATTATATCATTCGATTTCACTGCTTTAAGTTCAAAGTCAGCTGGCTACAATATTCAGATTACATAAGCACAAATTAAGAGTGCGAGTTTTGTTAGCATATTTAGCTTACCTGTGACTGCAGCTCAGCTTGGTACGTACTAAATTTTACTATTGTTAATTGTTCAGAATCATTTAATTCAAGTTCAAAGTTAAATCTCTTATTTCTAAATTGCGTAGATTCAAGTAGCTTTTGAAATGATTGTTGAGGTAGTCCAAGACTAACCGTATTTTACTGAATTTCGATGTGCTTCAGAAAGAAATCTCACTATTAACTTCAGTCACTAAATTAACTTTCGATTTTCCGGTTTTATTAATTCTTTTGCTAAATTAAGTCAGGGTGTAGCGAAATTTATTACTTCTGACAAACTTTCAGTTTTCACACTACACGTGTCAACCTTCAGTTGCCACGCTTCTAGTGCTAATTATATGTGTAATAACCTTTCTTTTTCAGTTACTATAGTAATTGTCCTTAGGACTGGCGACCGTGATTTCCCCCAAATCTCAAATACCTAATTACCGCTAGTTAATTGTTAACGTAACGGCTGCACATTTACTTGCTTTATTAACTTTACCCCTTTTCAAAATTAATTTCCACCAGTTTCATTAGCACATTTCCAGTTCATTTAGATGTAACTCTTTCCTCCCTCTTTACCGACAGGTTAACTTCGGTGACGATTGCTTTTCCAAAACTCCCATTAGGTACACGCGGTTTCATTTTTCACTGTCATTAAGGTCGGTAAGTGAGGGGGAGGTTACAGTCTCTATCCCTGAGGCAACAGATGGGGACGTTTGCAAGACAACAACCATCTGCACGAACAGTTCGACGACGTTTGCAGCAGCATGGACTATCAGCTCGGAGACCATGGCTACGGTTACCCTTGACGCTGTGTCACAGACAGGAGCGCCTGCGATGGTGTATTCAACGACGAACCTGGGTGCACTAATGGCAAAACGTCATTTTTTCGGATGAATCCAGGTTCTGTTTACAGCATCATGATGGTCGCATCCGTGTTTGGCGACATCGCGGTGAACGCGCATTGGAAGCGTGTATTCGTCATCGCCATACTGGCGTCTCACCCGGCGTGATGGTATGGGGTGCCATTGGTTACACGTCTCGGTCACCTCTTGTTCTCATTTACGGCACTTTGAACAGTGGACGTTACATTTCAGATGTGTTACGATCCATGGCTCTACCCTTCATTCGATCCCTGCGAAACCCTACAATTCAGCAGGATAATGCACGACCGCATGTTGCAGGTCTTGTACGGGCCTTTCTGGATACAGAAAATGTTCGACTTCTGCCCTGGCCAGCACATTCTCCAGATCTCTCACCAACTGAAAACGTCAGGTCCATGGTGGCTCGTCCAACTGGCTCGTCACAATACACCAGTCACTACTCGTGATGAACTGTGGTATCATGTTGAAGCTGCATGGGCAGCTGTACCTGTGTACGCGCCATCCAAGCTCTGTTTGACTCAATGCCCAGGCGTATCAAGGCCATTACTACGGCCAGAGGTGGTTGTTCTGGGTACTGATTTCTCAGGATCTATGCACCCAAATTGTGTGAAAATGTAATCACAGGTCAGTTCTAGTATAATATAATTGTCCAATGAATATCCGTTTATCATCTGCATTTCTTCGTGGTGTAGCAATTGTAATGAAGAGTAGTATATTTATTCTGCCGTATGCTACTAACAATGCCATTCACGTAACACTCCACGATCTTCAAACAGCACAAAATTCTCGACTATACCCACGTTTCCTTCACCAAATTGGTGCCTATGAATTTCCAAGCAGGAATACTCCTCAAATACTTCTCCTTATCACTTGCAGACACATTATGCTTCAAAATTAATATTTTGGAATGCAGCCCGATCGTCGTCCTTGGCTATTAACCATCGACAGGCTCACTCTAACGTCACGAAAGAGAGCGCAGTTTACTCGGAATTCCCCCTACCGTCGGATTCGTAACTGAAACTTCCAGCACCTTCTAGAACATCAGCGACATCATAGCCTTCTGAAGTGAGCTGCTGATATTGACCTTTAGTAGCGTTGTATAGTTAGAGGTAATACACAAATGATGTGTAACACTTGTTGAGGAAATACATTGTATGGAACAAACCGTAACACCAAAAACAATTAATGCGTAAAAAATGGCTCTGAGCACTATGGGACTCAACATCTATGGTCATCAGTCCCCTAGAACTTAGAACTACTTAAACCTAACTAACCTAAGGACAGCACATGACACCCAGCCATCACGAGGCAGAGAAAATCCCTGACCCCGCAGGGAATCGAACCCGGGAACCCGGGCGTGGGAAGCGAGAACGCTACCGCACGACCACGAGATGCGGGCAATGCGTAAAGGAATGGAATTTCAGGAGTACATTTGTCTAGGTAACATATTTAAGTTATTCGCACTGCAAGATCACAGGTTTATGTAATTGCGAGATAAACCATTTAAACTGTGCTGGTACATAAATGATTGGTGTAAAAGCCAGGATGTTGAATGAAAACTAGCAAACGTGCATGCATTGTGTTGTACAGGAGCCAGCTGTCAGATTGTGGAATGGAGTTCCGTGCCTATTGCACTTGGTCCGTCATTACAGAGACGGTTAATGCTGATTGTGAATGACGCTGGAATTGTCGTTCAATGATGTCCCATATGTTTTCGATTGGAGACAGATCTGATGACCCAGCACGCCAAGGCAACACGTCGACACTGTATAGAACTTGTAGGGTTACAACAGCGGCATGGTTCAAATGGCTCTGAGCACTATGGGACTTAACTTCTGTGGTCATCAATCCCCTAGAACTAGATAACAAAGTTAAACTCAGAAACAAACAGATCATTTTCTCCTTCACTATCCTTCTGTTCCATAGCATATAGAAGAATTTCTGTTTATGTAATGTATACACCGTGGTGGGTAGGAATTACTAACTTATATCTGTCCAAACAAAACTTTTAAAATGATCAGCATGTAGCCTTATTGAAGGCAGATGGGGATAAATACCCCCAATTTTCAATTTTTCTAATATTGTGGTCAAAGAGGACTAGACTTTCGCGTGATTTCAAATTCAGGTTGTTATCTATAATCCATCAGAATTACAACTCTGTCTGACTATTAATTACAGAGAAATTTATAACTTACATAAAATAAAAATTGAGAAGTTTTGCCCCACAAAATGGGGCAAAGCCCCTCAGAGCGGGTCTTTGCTCCATTTGAGATAAATATGGTTAAAAATAGATGACTGCATAGTAAAAACACCTGAAATAACCATTTCTAACATTGTTGTGTTGTAACCAAATTTCCCAACACAATATTGAACTGAAATATCTCGCAAATTTCAACACAATGCTTAAAAATACTTGTACAAAAATGATTGGCTTACTTTCTACTCCACGAAAGGAGGATTAATAGGGTAACCTAAAAGAGGTTACTGAGGTTAAGTCATCTAGGTACCTAGTAGATAGTGTGCTTTGTTAACTCCTCCGATTCTTCCTTGAAGTCCCAGGCTCTTGCTCTTCTTCTTTCTCTTCTTCTTCTTCAGATCCTTATTCACCAAATAGTAGGACCATAACTATATCTGAGCTATTTACATGATATGAGAAGTCTGTATCTGACTCTGAAGAATAATCAACTGGCTGTTTAATCCGTTTCCTTCCTTTTTTTGGCACTAATATACTGAAATCCAAACGTCGATTTGTTTTTATAGTACGCTCTTTTCTTTCTTAGGCACGTCTTTCCTTCCGAGTAACAAGCTTTTCCTTTCCCACGCATTCTTCTTCCATTCTTCTTTATTGGGTGTCGACGTTAGAATCTCAGATTTCAGTGCTTTGTCACCTAAATCTTTACTTTAGACAGTGGAATTATATCTTCAGCTGAGATATTCTCGCACTGTGCGCTGATTGTCATCTTTTGCGGGGGCTATCTTTTTAGATATCACGTTGTTGGAGCTGCGGCGATCCACCCCGAAACACCTGCAGTGATTTGCCCCATTTCGTCATTTTCTAGCAAATGCAGCACTGTTAAATTTGGGGACCAACTGGAACAATTATTTTCGCACAGAAGTGAGGTTAAATGCCGTAATGCCAACGAGGAACTCTCTGAATATTCTTTCAAACCCAAAATTATACAATGTTCAAAAAATGGTTCAAATGGCTCTGAGCACTATGGGACTTAACGTCAAAGGTCATCAGTCCCCTAAGACTTAGAACTAATTAAACCTAACTAACCTAAGGACATCACACACACCCATGCCCAAGGCAGGATTCGAACCTGCGACAGTAGCGGTCGCGCGGTTCCAAACTGAGGCGCCTAGAACCGCTCGGCCACAAGGCCGGCTATACAATGTTCGAGTGAAACATCAGAAAATAGTAAAGTAGTAAGAAACAGACTTACCTCATTTTCTTACCTGTCGAGTTACCCTCCGGTACAAACTTTATAGAACAATAAATTAACAGTCACATAAATCTGCAGCCTGGTAGCCAACTCCTTAATTGATAGCAGTTAGTTCAAAAACTCGGTGTAGGTTATTAACCCACGTGGGGCTTTACCATCAGCTACCATCCACATGCATGAGTAATATGAATGTGACTCGTTCCACATCACTAAGATTAATCGAACAAATGATCGGTGGAACATGAAAATACGTGAATATCGATTACGGTAACCCTACGTAGAACATAGCAGCAAGCAGGCAAAATTTGGTTTTGGTTTACTTTTTAGTGAATAGCACCGTTATCGGTTTTGAATCTATAGGTTTAATTTCTGCATCCATCTGTTGGTTTCTGCAACACTGCTGATTTGGCGATCCCTTCTTCTTTCATACGCAAAACATGCCCCCTCAAGCTTCAGTCTTCTTTCAGCAATGATTTTATGCAGGCTTTGTAGACCATTTCCTCCCAGCACTTCATTACCTGAAGCGTGGTCGCGATAATTGACTTCAAAATTAGCCACGTTGATGAAAAACATTGAGTTTGTGTGCTGGTATTACTGACATTTTCCATGTCTCACATTCGTATATCGCCGTCAGTAGGATGACAGAACAGTATAGCCGCAGATTTGCGGACGTGCAAAGTATAACTGCCATTTGGATGGATTCGCTGGAAGACTGCAGACGCTTTCCTAATTTTGCTGCTAGTACCTTCATCCACGCCCCTGTTAATACAAAGAAGGAAGCAAGACTAGAGTTGAACGTCATACGACAAGGAGGTCATTAGAGACGGAACAGAAATTCGGATTATGAAAGAATGAGGAAGGATATCGGCCGTGCCCTTTCCAAGGAACCATCCTGACATTTACGTGGACCACTTCACGGAAATCACGGAAAACCTAAATCTTCTTGGCAGGTTGGGCATGTGAACCGTCGTCCTCCCGAAAGCGATTCCAGTGTGATAATCACTGCCCCACATCGCTCGGTTCCGTTAATGCACGTAAGGCTGCCGAGGTATGGAAATTAGCCAACATCTTATAGTACCTTCTCTTAATAAAATGTTTCGGACTGTTATGCGGTGTCGAATGGATTTCACGTTTAACACAACACGTCAGCCCCATTTGCGACAGACATTTTCAAGGGGATCTAGGTTCTTCGAGTGTCCGATTTACATCCTGGCTCGTTACTGACGGCAGCAAAAGTCCGCTTACGTGTGTTCCAAAGCAGTGCGTGATGTCACATTCTTTGAATACCCGAGCGCAACTGGCAGTTTTCGACTGCCGTAGTCCGCTCTTGCTGTCATCCAATGATGGAAGACTGGTACAAATCTTATGCACCGGAATGCTAATTCATTCTATCTCATGCCCTCCTCCTTCCTATTGAAATTCCAGGGGTGTTTTACAACCTCTGCAACCTTTCTGTGTAGCCTTTCATGGTGTCCGCCTCTGGCTGCCAGTACTTGAGTCCTATAAAAATGAATATAGGTGGTCTCGCCGCTGCAAAGCATGTACCGCAACAACTGATGTCAATTTCTCCCATTCTACAATTGCCTTTATGCTGTTATAGTCGCTTTTTGCCCGTTCTTTTCGTAGTACCCATGTGCACTTATCCATAACTACACGGAATCCTATAAAGTCCTACTTTTTCCAGGGGTTTTGGAGCATCCTTGTTTAATTTTAGGTGATCCTGTATCTTCAAGATGAGTTTGTAGATTGTCGCGATGTTCCTGTTTTTTCTCTTTTCAAGATTTGTCCTGTGCGTTCAGTAACGCCCTTAACGAAAGGCAGGAAAATTTTCGATGTCACAGGCGTCTGTGCGTTGCTATGATTCTTGCGCGGTGGTCTTAATGCTCTTTTTACGTCAGTGGACGAATAACAGTTCTTGCGCAATGCAGTGGTATGTAAAGACCCCACTGGCAAGGTCTTAGAACTGTTACGCCGGCGATAAAAAAGAGTCCTCTATCGAACAGAGCGTTCGGAAAAATCTGTTCAGTTCATTGCGCTACCACCAAGACTTTAGGGTTGCCGAAGGTGCATAAAGGACGTGTTCTTCTAAGTCCTATGTGAGTGCCATTGGGTCGGCCACCTATTCGATTTCCAAGTTCTTGACAACTTTATTGCTACCGTACGTGGGTCGATTTAATTCCTATATCAAGAATTCGACAATTTTTATCAGTAAATTAAACGGTATAGTGGTCTACCAGAGGACATATTAGTTCGTTTTGATGTTATATCGCTATTTACTATGCTTCCGGTCAGTGAGGTCTTGCAACAGCTGAATCGCATTTTTCTTCACAATATTACAGAACTATTCAAATATTGCCTCATGACCACATATTTCAAATGGAACGATGAGTACCATGAACAGACGGATGGCCTGGCATGGGGTCTCTCTTAAGCCCAGTTACAGCGAATTTCCTTATGGAAAAATTCGAGGAGAGTCTTTGGAAACTGCCAACAAAAAACCATATATTTGGTTCCACTACGTGGATGATACGCTTGTTTTGTGGAGGTATGGCAGAGAGGAACTAGGTCGTTTACACAAGCATTTCAACGGCATTAGTCAAAAGATTCAGTTTACCTTGGAGGAGGGCTGAAAATTAAACTTTCTTGACGTGCTACTTTTCAAGAAGAAGATGGTAGCTAAATCCACAAGTCTACCGAAAACCCATGCACAAGGGTATTAAAACCACCACCCACAACAAAAGCGAGACATCACAAAAACGATGGCGAACGAGAGCTGCTTGACGCGGAATTAAAACGTCTCACCAATGCATTGCTCAAGAATGATTATTTGTCCGCTGAGATAAACAGAGCTCACTCGCAAACGACTGGAAAAATTAGGAATTTAAAGAATTCCGTACAATTGTGGAGTAGTGTACGTGGGTACAACTAAAAGAACGGTCAAAAAACGACTAGAAGAGCACAGAGGCAATTGTAGAAGGGGGGAGACTGATAGATCAGCTGTTGTGGAACATGCTTTGCAGCCATGAGACCACTACATTCATTTTGATAGGACTCAAGTACTGGCAGCCACAAGCGGCTAGCATAAAGGCTATACAGAAAGGCTGTAGAGATTTTAAAACGTCCCAGGAATTTCAGTAGGAAGGAGGAGGGCGTGGAATTGAATGACATTTTGATTCCGGTGCAGAAGAAGATGTGTGCCAGTCTTCCATCATTGGGTGACAACAACAGCGGACAACGGCAGTCGACAACTGCGCTCGGGTATTCAAAGCATGTGACGTCACGTTACTGCGAGGGAGCGCGCGTAAAAGGGAATTTTACTGTGGTCCGTAGCGAGCCAGGGTGTGAGTCGGACACTCGAAGGAGCTACGATGTCCCTTGAAATCGTCCGCTGGAGATGGTGACGAAACGGTAGGTTTACATCTACATGGATACACTGCAAATCACATTTAAGTGCCTGGCAGAGGGTTCATCGAACCACCTACACAATTCTCTTTTATTCCAATCTCGTATAGCACGCGGAAAGAATGAACACCTATATCTTTCTGTACGAGCTCTGATTTCTCTTATTTTATCTTGGTGATCGTTCCTCCCTGTGTAGGGCGATGTCAACAAAATATTTTCGCATTAGGAGGAGAAAGTTGGTGACTGGAATTTCGTGAGAAGATTCCGTCGCAACGAAAAACACCTTTCTTTTAATGATGTCCAGCCCAAATCCTGTATCATTTCTGTGACACACTCTCCCATCTTTCGCGATAATACATAACGTGCTGCCTTTCTTTGAACTTTTTCGATGTACTCCGTGAGTCCTATCTGGTAAGGACCCCACACCGCGCAGCATTATTCTAAAAGAGAACGGACAAGCGTAATAGGTCTGTTACATTTTCTAAGTGTCCTGCCAATAAAACGCAGTCTTTGGTTAGACTTCCCCACAACATTTTTTACGTGTTCCTTCCAATTTCAGTTGTTCGTAATTGTAATACCTAGGTATTTAGTTGAATTATCGCCTTTTAGATTCGACTGATGTATCGTGTAACCGAAGTTTAACGAGTTCCTTTTAGCACTCATGTGGATGACCTCACACTTTTCGTTATTTAGGGTCAACTGCCACTTTTCACAGCATTGAGATATCTTTTCTAAATCGTTTTGCAGTTTGTTTTGATCTTCTGATGACTTTATTAGTCGATAAACGACAGCGTCAACTACAAACAACCCAAGACGGCTGCTCAGGTTGTCTCCAAAGTCATTAATATAGATAAGGAACAGCAAAGGGCCTATAACACTACTTTGGGGTACGCCAGAAATCACTTCTGTTTTACTCGATGACATTCCGTCAATTACTACGAACTGTGACCTTGTTTAAATGTGAAATCCATAATAGCTCGGAACATTTTATTAACTGTGACATTTCCAGCCGTGAAAGTCTACATTTTACAGTTCCTTCTCTTGCAGTACAATTTGAGTAAATACTTTCCCACTTTTATGGACGTGCATTTGTTTTATCTCGATTTATTTCTAGCTCTAGAGAACTGGACATTCCATCCAATTTGGCAGTCATTAGTCGCAAACTTTGTTGTGTTCTTGATAGAAGAACGATGTCATCAGCAAAATCCAGATCCGTAAGTCTAGACTGCTCATTCGAACCATAGCCATGTTGGAGTTGTCCATCGTTTTTCTCATTATAAATTCTATGACTAATATAAAAAGGGATGATGACAAAAAGCATCCTTGTTTGATCCCTAAAAGAATGCTAAACGATGGGATGTTCCCACGTTGCGTCCCTTTTGGGACGGCCGACGTCCTGGGCAGCTGTAAGACCGACCAGCCGGGCGACGCAAGGAGCGGTGAGTCACGCGCCACCCCTTCGCTCCGCACGCACACACCGCGCCGCCGACTTGCACCAACACACGAGCCGGGGATTTTTTTCCTCCCTTTTTATCTACAGGGATTTGCACTCGGAAGCTTTTTTTTCTCTCCGCTACCCTCCTTGTGCCTGCCCTAGCCTAACTCCCTCCTCGTAGCGTCGTCGTCGCTACCCTAAAGATTTGATCAAGAGAGAGAGAGGGAAAGAGGTACAGAGAGAGAAAGAGACGGCAGAGAAAGGGATGAAAAAAATTGAGGCAGCGCAGGGTAGGGTGGCGCGGTCTCGCTCTCTGTCGAAGGGTGAAAAAAATGAGAGCTGGAGAGGCGGCTAGTCGCGTGCCTTACTCAAAGGGCTGAGGGCCGCCCGCCCTTTGTGCACCAGCGCCGTCACGGCGGCAGCGCGTGGCCCTAGTAATTAGTTTACTACCACATGGCCGCAACTGCACGCATCAGCTATACAGACGTCTGCGAGCTCGCACGTGCACAGTGTGGTCGAAATTTTTTGGACGCCCACCTGAACTGTCTGCACAAAGTCCATCACACCGGTCCATCTGTAGCCTACAGGATAATGAAGACTGTAACAACTGTGACAGGTAGCATGCGAGATGTCACGAAGCCATGGCGACTCTTATGTGAAATCGCGCAGTAATCTTGGAAATATCGTTGGTTACTGCCGAGTTGTACACTACTTGATGAAAAATATCCCAACAGCTGTTAGTGGCCCTTAATATGTGGTGCGTCCATCCTCCGCCAGCTTGAATTCTGCGGGGGACACTTTACTTAGGCGCTGGAATGTCGGTGGAGGAATGACAGACCATTCCTCCTCCAGGGACGAAACCGACGCTGGAGTCTGGACCGATTTCGATGTTTTAACTTACCCCAACGGCTTTCCATCGAGTTCAGGTCGTAATTTCCATCACAGTTGGTGCTTATTGACAAGGTACGTTGTCATGCTGACACAATCATCGTCTCCGAAGCGTTCCTCTACTGTACGCAGCAGACTATGATGTTAAATGTGTTCATATTCTCCCGTATTCATCTTTGTCTTAAGCACTAAAAGGGTACCACGCTCCAGCCAAGAAAAATACGTCCATACCAAAACACCACATATCCCTTGCTGCGCTGTCAGCACTACACAAGATGGCAGCTAAAGTTCTCCAGACAGACATCCATTCATCGGATCGTCACAGGGTATTGTCTGATTCATGATTCAAAATTAATCTTCCCAGTCATCTACTGCCAGTGACGTTGTTCTTTAAACCATCTCACGCTTTGCTTAACTTTGACTACGGAATTTTGTGGCTTATGTGGAGCTGCTCAACCATTATACGTCATTCTTTTTACCTCCCTGCAGGTAGAGATTGCGCTAGCTGAACTGTTGGTAGTACTTCTGAACTCACGAGTGATTCCTTCCACTGATTTCATGCAGTTTTTTCCTATCGCCCTGTACAATGCTCGACAGTACCTGTCTGTCAGTACGAGACGTCCACCTAGCCTTGGTCAGCCTTAACTTTTCACGTCACATTCTCTCACCAATTCGAACAGATTTAGAAGGGTTGAGATGGCCCTGATGGATTTGTTACCCAGCTGACATCCAACGAATAGTCCACGTTCCAAAGTCACTGAGTTCTCTTGACCGTGCCGCGCGGTCAACGCGCCTTGCCACGGTACGCCCCCCCCCCCTCCCGCCCGTCGGAGGTTCGAGTCCTCCCTCTGGCACAGTTGTGTGTGTCGTCCTTAGTTACGCCCCCGCCCCCCCTCCCCCGTCGGAGGTTCGAGGAGTCCTCCCTCTGGCATGGTTGTGTAGGTCGTCCTTAGTATAAGTTAGTTTAAGTTACATTAAGTAGTGTGTAAGCTTAGGAACCGATGACTTCAGCAGTTTGGTCCCATAGGTACCTATCACCACCACTTCTTGACTGACCCATTCTCGACTGACAACACAATACTCCTTGCCTCCTTTTATACCGGCGCGTCTGTCTCTCGTGACACCTAGCGGTGAATTCAGCGTTAGATAGGAGTGTTCGTATACTTTTGATCAGATGGTATACCCCCATAGGCTACGGTTCTCGATTCTGTACTGGTGATGATGCGGGTATTCTAATTTTGTCAAGTTCCAAATTCATTGGAAAAGTTTACCATCGTCTCTACCTTTCTCAGAATGTACTAGAAAACTTACAAATATACAGTTTCTTTCTTGACCACATTCAATAACTACATTCGCTCAATAATTGAATAAGTTTTTTTCACTGGACTATTAATATTTGTTATTGGGTACGTTTCAAACACATTTTCTATGAGCACATTTATTCCCTAATAAGTGGTTCTTGGCAAGACTTACTCTGTGGCTAGTTAGTTGGTTGATTTGAGGGAGGTGACCAAACAGCGAAGTCATCGTCCCACCGGATTGGGGGAAGGTTGGGGAAGGAAGACGGCCGTTCCCTTTTGAAGAACCATCCCGGTATTTGCCTGAAGCGATTTAGAGAAGTCACGGAAAACCTAAATCAGGATGGCCGGACGCGGGTTTGAACCGCCGTCCTCCCGAATGCGAGCCCAGTGTGCTACCACACAAAGCGCCACCTCGATCGGTTACGTGTTCTGTGTCGCAGTTCTGAAAAGAAATTGAAAATAATGGGTGTGTTAACCATGTGGTGCAGTTGTTCACTGCAGTGGACAGCTGTTAATGGCGTGTTTAATCAGTACTGAGACTGCAAATGCACGCAATTCACTCCACTGGATACTCCCTACAGGTGCTGTGCACTGCGTGCATTTTCAGCACAGTACCTGCAGGGAGTATCCAGTGGAGTGGATTGCGTGCATTTGCAGTCTCAGTACTGATTAAACACGCCAAAGAAGCGACATTAACAGCTGTCCACTGCAGTGGACAACTACACCACAGGGTGAAAATAAGATTTGCATTGTTTGGGGGAGTTCTGTGAGAAGGATCTGATTCTGTGTTCTGTAAATACGCCTGATTACCAAGTGTCTATATTAGGCATTTAGAGCACATTCATGATAATGTAAGCAAAATAGAAACCACTCAGAGTGATTTAGTTGTATTGTTCCATAGAGGTACACATGTATAGTATTGTTTATTAAAATTCATAAATGGATATGATGAATGTAAAATACATGCTGCTAGTGGCAACGAATTCACTCAAACTGGCATGAACAGACGCATTTGCTCCTGTTCACTCGTTCAGTGCACAGGCTCCTTAAAGCACACAGCTAATATAATTTATCAGATTTGTGTTTGCGATCACTAATTGTTTCAAACACTTGTATATGATGATTTTCAAAATTCGTTCCTAAATAGTGCAAATGTAGAGCATTGTTTAAACAGTTGACCACAGTCGCTGTTCTGAGAGACGTATTTGTTTTTGCGCTTCAGTAAATGTGGTGTATCTTGGGAGAGATTTTTGCAATCAGTTATTCTACAATACTGCCATTAAAATTGCTACACCAAGAAGAAATGCAGCTGATAAACGGGTATTCATTGGACAAATATATTATACTAGAACTGACATGTGATTACATTTTCACGCAATTTGGGTGCAAAGATCCTGAGAAATCAGTACCCAGAACAACCACCTCTGGCCGTAATAACGGCCTCGATACGCCTGGGCATTGACTCAAACAGAGCTTGGTTGGCGTGTACAGGTACAGCTGCCCGTGCACCTTCAACACGATACCACAGTTCATCAAAAGTAGTGACTGGCGTATTGTGACGAGTTAGTTGCTCGGCCACCACTGACCAGACGTTTTAAATTGGTGAGAGATCTGGAGAATGTGCTGGCCAGGGCAGCAGTCGAACATTTTCTGTATCCAGAAAGGCCCGTACAGGACCTGCAACATGCGGTCGTGCATTATCCTGCTGAAATGTAGGGTTTCGCAGGGATCGAATGAAGGGTAGAGCCACGGGTCGTAACACATCTGAAACGTAACGTCCACTGTTCAAAGTGCCGTCAATGCGAACAAGAGGTGACCGAGACGTGTAACCAATGGCACCCCAATACCACTACGCTGGGTGATACGCCAGTATGGTGATGACGAATACACGCTTCCAATGTGCGTTCACCGCGATGTCGCCAAACACGGATGCGACTATCGTGATGCTTAAGACAGAACTTGGATTCATCCGAAAAAATGACGTCTTGCCATTCGCGCACCCAGGTTCGTCGTTGAGTACACCACCGCAGGCGCTCCTGTCTGTGATACAGCGTCAAGGGTAACCGCAGCCATGGTCTCCGAGTTGATAGTCCATGCTGCTGCTAACGTCGTCGAACTGTTCGTGCAGATGGTTGTTGTCTTGTAAACGTCCCCATCTGTTGACTCAGGGATCGAGACGTGGCTGCACGACCCGTTATAGCCATGCGGATAAGATGCCTGTCATCTCGACTGCTAGTGATACGAGGCCGTTGGGATCCAGCACGGCGTTCCGTATTACCCTACTGAACCCACCGATTCCATATTCTGCTAACAGTCATTGGATCTCGACTAACGCGAGCAGCAATGTCGCGATACGATAAAACGCAATCGCGATAGGCTACAATCCGACCTTTATCAAAGTCGGAAACGTGATGGTACGCATTTCTCCTCCTTACACGCGGCATCACAACAACGTTTCACCAGGCGACGCCGGTCAAGTGCTGTTTGTGTATGAGAAATCGGTTGGAAACTTTCCTCATGTCAGCACGTTGTAGGTGTCGCCACCGGCGCCAACCTTGGTGTGAATGCTCTGAAAAGCTAATCATTTGCATATCACAGCATATTCTTCCTGTCGGTTATATTTCGCGTCTGTAGCACATCATATTCGTGGTGTAGCACTTTTAATGGCCAGTAGTGTAAAATAAGAACCAACCGCTTTGTAAAGTGCTGACGGAACTTACTTACATTTTAAAAATAAAAGCGGGCTTCTGCTTAGTGATAGCCTTTCCAAGTTGGTTTTTCCTCTTGAAAAGTGTTTTTTTTTTTCGTGATGTAAATACTGTATTTTTGACACTGGACATAGCTCAGAGGCGGTAAACGTCAAGAAAACTCGAAAATGGAGCTAGGAATCGCCTCGAAGATAAATTATATTTAAAGTACTTTTGTTGAAGAATTTTTATACTGTCGGTTCCCCGTTTTCAGTTGCCCTAAAAAGTAATTAACTTGCGTAAAATGTGTAATATATGACGATTCAAGCGTGTGTACCAAAATTTGCTACTGTAAATCGCACTGCGAACCCCTAGCACCCTTACGCCAGTGCCTGTGGATAGCATTCAGACTGTGCCGTCACTAGAAGCATTCGCCGGCCTCCTCATCTCGTGTATCTGTAGGAAAACTTAACAATATGAGCTTTCGTGGCACTTCCTACTCTCACAGACGTACTTCTCACCAGCTGCATGAAGCTCTTACACGATCATTATTATTTCTCCAACACAATGAGTCGCAAGAGTATGTGTGTTATGCGGACAACTGTATTCAAGCATCACTGGCTGCCTCCGTCTCTGTAGCTGCGTCGTCAGTGTAGAGGGCTGCCGTGAGGAGGACCCGGGTTTGATTCCCAGGGATTTTTCCTTGGTGGTGTTGGGTTGTTTGGGGGAAGAGACAAAACAGCGAGGTTATCGGTCTCATCGGATGAGGGGACAGGGAAGGAAGTCGGCCGTGCCCTTTCAGTGGAACCATCCCGGCATTTGCCTGGAGCTATTTAGTGAAATCACGGAAAACCTAAACAGGATGGCCGGAAGCGGGATTGAACCGTCGTCCTCACGAATGCGAGTGCAGTGTGCTAACCACTGCGCCACCTCACTCAGTTGAGGAGCTATTTGCCCGGTGCGGAAGGCCTGCAAAACGACCGGGTGAGCGGTGTGCTGACCACACGTTCCTCCATACCGTTTCCTCGTGACGCCACATGGCAGAGAACGACACGGCAGCCGGTAGACATCCCTTGGACCCTTCACGGCCTGACGAGGAGCTCGTTGTGATTGGTTGTGGAATTTCTTATTTCGAATCTTCGTGCGCTATGGGACTATCTGAAATAAATCTACGTGAACACGGAACCAGTTGCTACATACCGAACACAAAATTAGTCATCACCAAGAGACTTCACTCATATACAGTGTAGCATCAGTATCTTCGAGAATGGCTCAATTCTGCGAGGAAGAGAGTTCACGAGTTTCTTTGGGTAAGTCATATCTAGTTCAGCGAACTTACTTATGATTAATCCAGTAGAGCTGCCAAACTGAAGGTAAGTTGATTGCTTCGACTCGCCACTCTTCTAAATAGTCACAGACTTTTTCAGTGGGATGAAGATCGGGTGGTTTAGTGGGACAGTCGAAGTTTGATTGCGTGCCTCAGTTTTCGTTACACCATCATCGTACGCATGCAGCCCAGTAAATGCGGGTATTGTCATCTTGTAAGACGGAAGCGTCTACTGCATACTCTTCTACATTTACATCTACATGATCACTGTGCAATTCACAGTTAAGTACCTGGCAGAGGATACATCAAACCATCTTTAAGCTATTTCTCTACCATACTACTGTCGAACAGCGTCCGCGAAAAACGAACACTTAAATCTTTCTGTGCGAGGTCTCATTTCCCTTATTTTATTACGATGATCATTTCTCCCTATGTAGCTGGGCGCCAACAAAATATTTTCACTCTCTGAGGAGAGGATTGCTGATTCAAATTTTATGAGAAGGTCCTGTCACAGAAAAAACCGCCATTAGTGACTGCCACCCCAATCCGTCTATCATATCCGTGGTACTCTCGCCTCCTGTTTCACGATAATACAAAATGAGTTGCCCTTCTTTGAACTTTTCCACTGTCCTCCGTCAATCCTGTCTGTTGTAGATCGCACACAGCACAGCAGTACTCCCAAAGAGGGCCGACAAGCGTAGTGGAAGCAGTCTCTTTAGTAGACCTGTTACATTTCCTAAATATTCTGCCAATAAATTGCAGTATTTTATTTGCTTTCCCCACAACTTTATCTGCGTGATCATTCCAGTTTAAGCTACTCGTAACTGTAATTCCTAAGTATTTAGTTGAGCTTGCAGCCTTAGATTTGTGTGATTTATCATGTAACTGAAATTTATTATATTCTTTTTAGTGCTCACGTGGACAACTTTACAATTTTGATGACTTAGAGTCAACTGCCATTTTCATCTGACGACTTTACGTGACGGTAAACCAAAGCATCATCTGCAAACAATCTAAGAAGACTGCTCAGATTGTCTCCTAAATTGCTTTTGTAGATCAGGAGCAACAGAGGGCCTAGACACTCCCTTGGGGAACGCCAGATGGTACTTATGTTTTACTAGATGACTTTCCGTCAGTTAATACTAACTGTGACCTTTCTGACAGAAAATCACGAATCCAATCACATAACTGAGACGATATTCCGTAGATGCGCAATTTAATTGGAAGTCGTATGTGAGGAACGGTGTCAAAAGCCTTCTGGAAATCTAAAAATGTCGAATCACTTTGACGTCCCCCGTTGATAGCACTCATTACTTCCTGAGAGTAAAGAGCTAATTGTGTTTCACAAGAACGGTATTTTCTGAATCCGTGTTGGTTATTGGTCAATAAATTGTTTTCTTCGAGGTGATTCCTAATGTTCGAGCACAGTATATATTCCAAAACACTCCTGCTAATCGACGTTAACGACATGGGTCTGTAATTCAATGGATTAACCCTATTTCCTTTCTTGGATATTGGTGTGACTTGTCCAACTTTGCTGTCTTTGGATACGGATCTTTCCTCGAGCGAGCGGTTCTGCATGATTGTTAAGTATGGAGCTACTATATCAGCACACTCTGAAATGATCCTGACTGGTGCACAATCTGGACCGGAAACCTGGGATCAGTACCGCCTCTTATTAATGTGTTTGGTGTACATCTCTCAATTGCCATCGATAACATTTTTTTAATTTAAATCACATCTGGTCTACGCTTATATAGCGTGAATGGAAGGAGTGGAGACTCGATCTTAGAAAGTGTTAAGCTAATTTTTATCTGCATCATGAAGATGTTGAAGGAAGGACATCACTTGATCCCCGAGAATTTTGAAATGAACATCCTGGTTCATGTTCATGGTAACGTGATTGAGTTAGCATAGGTCATGGTACCAAAGATGCCACCAAAATATCACAGAAGCACCTGCAGCCTGAAGTACCTCCACATACTGCTGTTTAAACACCTCGCTGGGCCTATTGAAGTCGCGCTGCTTTATATACCTCAGTGAGGAATGGCCTTTTGGGAGGCACCAGACTCTAATTCTCCATTGCATGCTGTTCCCGTCGCAGTGTTAGCCCGTAAACTGGATGAGGTCGACCAGAGTTCACTAACAGCAGAAGTTCTACTCTGGGTTGAAACCTTTCGGCATTGGCAAGGCATGACATCTGTCTCCGACCCTTGTCGGTCAGCATATTTTTCCAAGCGCTGTTCTTACGACGTGTTGCGTGACAGAGAGTAGAGACAGTGGACAGTCCGCGTTGCTATTCCCACAAACAGGCCAACTTCATTCACAGTGTTGTCGTCGGCACGTCCAAATACTATAGTTCCCGTCTGCCATTTTGTCAATTTCAAAGTCGACCCATCTTGCTGCTCTAATTCCATACAAACAAGTGACACATTCACGTTACGTCAATCTCAAGACGTATATCAGCTGTGGAGAATTACAGTTCTACACCACCAGTAGCACCAGTTCTACTTCCATTTTTTTTACGTCTTCTGACTGGTTTGATGCAGTCCGCTACGAAGTCTTCACCTGCGCTAATCTTTTCCTCTCAGAGTAGGACTTGCACTCTAGAGCCTCACTTATTTGCTGTATGTATTCCAATGTTTGGCTTCCCTTACAGTTTTTATCCTCTACAGCTTCCTCTAATACCGCAGAGGTTATTCCATGATGTGTTAACAAATGGCCCATCACCCTCTCCCTTCTTCTTGTCAATGTTTTTCATATGTTCCTTTCTTCGCCGATTCTGCGCAGAACCTTCTCATCTCTTATCTTATCGGTCGAACTTATTTTAAATATCTTTCTATAGTACCACATCTCAAATGTCCAGTTTTCACACTGTCCATGATTCCATGATTCACTATGACACATTGCTGCGCCCCAGACGTAGATTCTCAGAAATTCCTTCCTCAAATTAACGCCTATGTTTGACATCAGTAGACTACTCTTGGTAATGAATGCCCTCTTTGCGTGACCTGATCTGCTTTTTGTGTCCTGCTTGCTTGATCCGTCAAAGATTATTTGGCTTCCAAGGTACCAGAATTTCTTAACTTCATCTACTTCCTGATCACCAGTTTTGATGTTAAGTTTTCATTTTTCCTGCATCTCTTTACTTTGGTCTTGTTCCGATCTTCTCTTAGTCCATATTCTGTGCTCACTAGACTGTCCATTCCAGTCAACATATCCTGTATTATTTCTTCACTTTCAGTGGGGATTGCAATGTCATCAGCTATCTTATCATTGATATCTTTTCTCGTTGAATTTTATTTCTACCCTTGCACCGGGTGTCATTGCTTCTTCGGGGTGAAATATTACTTCCCTGTCTTACACTCTTTTTAATCCGAGCACTTTGTTTTTGGTAAACAAATCTTATTTTTACATCTTGATTCTTGCACATGTTGTACATTACACTTCTTTCCCCATAGTTTACACCCATTTTTCTCAGAATTTAGAACGTCTTCCCCCATTTTACATTGTTGAACTTTTTTCGATGTCGACAAACCCTACGAACCAGTCTTAATTTTTCTTTAGCGTTGCTTCTGTTCTCAAACGCAACATCAGAACCGCCTCTCTGGTGGCTTTACTTTTCCTAAAGCCAAACTGACCGTCATCTAAGAGATCCTCAATTTTCTTTTGTATACTTTTGCATATTATTCTTGTCAGCAGCTTGGATGCGTAGGCTCTTAAACTGATTGTCTGATAGTTCCCGGACTAATCGGCCCTATCTATCTTCGGGATGGTGTGGTTGAAATTTTTCCGAAATTTTGATGGTACGTCGCTAATCTCACACATTCTACTCACCAATTTGAATAGTCGTTTGACTGCTACTTCCCCCACTTATTTTTGAATTATCGATGGAAAGTAATCTGCCCTATTTGATCTCAAGTCTTCAAGAGCTCTTTTAAATTCTGACTCTAATGTTGGATACCCTATGTCATCCGTAACTACAGCGCTACAAAGCGACCCGTGTGGTTCTTTAACGGGGTTGTTAATATTTTGTCCAGTGAGATTACACACTACATAATATACAGATTTTATGATTAAAAAACTGATAAAGACTATTCTGGTGTTGATGTAAAGATGTAAGTATCACTTCAAATCGAAAATTTCATAATTACACTATGATTAAATAATCTTTTAGAATAAAGTTTCAGCGAATCGAGTAGTAAGGGCCAGACGGTATAGTTCTTTCTCGGAAGCCACGTGTTCACAGTATTTCCTGTTTTGTGTGCAGAGCTGCATGCAGAGCCTTGTCAAGCGTAGATCGCTGCACACCATCCATCAGTATGCATGCATCAACATGCGCTTCCTAACATGTTCCAAAACGCCGAGCATGAAAACGGGGTTTTTAAGGCACACGTACCTCGGGTTGTATTGGAGCTCATGGAGGCACCATTTTGTTCCTGAGTTTCCTGTGAAAACCCGAAAAAAGTGGTTTTTGGGCATAAAACCGAGCCACGGATACCAAGGCGGTTGTAGACAGAAAATGTCTGCATTCTTTACGATATATTCCTAACATCCCGATCCCGAACAACCTTGAAAATTTCCTTATGCATCCGTGTCCGAGATACAGAGCTTCAAAGTTACCCTAACAGTACACGTAAAGTACGCAGGTAAATCCGATTTGAGGCGAAAACGTAGTTTATAAAGTGACATATCACGGACAGATACGCTGTAAAATGTCTCCGTTGACACCAGAAGGGTTCTGAGAACCCAGTGTTGTAGTACAGAAATACATGCAAAACATTCATGTACGTAAAATCCGGTCTGAGGCATAAAATTATATAGTTGAATTATTTCAATTTCTCATGAGTAAACTATCAAAATTTTACTGACCCACAAATTTATTTTCATATGAGTGGCATACCCTGCTGTGGCAATGAAAACAGGAGAACCAGAGGAGAAACGCCCTTATCGGAGCACAAGAAAGCGAATATGCTTTTGTTTATTAAAAGACTCTGAAAAGTGAGATACCAGCTACCTCATTCTGGCATCCTTAGCACCTTTAAAACGAGTGTTTACATCAACCTGACAATGCCTCTGACGTAAAGCAGTATCTGTGAGGCAATGGTTCGTGGAGAATAACATTCCTGAAATGGGCTACCCTGTCCAGTGTCCCACCTGAACCAAAGGAACATCTTTGGATTGAGTTAGATCGTCGACGCCGCTCCAGATCGCAGTATACAACGTCTCTACCTTCTCTAGTTTCGGCTCCTGAGAAAAAAATCCTCGATAGGCATCAGACACTTTACCCAAAATGGCCACAGCAGAGTCCAAGCCGTCGTAAAAGTGAAGGATGGACCCAACCCATACTAATATCCACTAATACTTATCCGGATATTTTTGATCATATAGTGTACGATCTCACTCATATTAATGAGGACCTGCCTACTTTGTATGGTGTTCTTCATGTCCTCAGTAGGAATGTCGTCAGGTGAAGCTTGAAAAAGGGCAGGAAGGGGGGGGGGGGAGGAATAGAAAATCTCCTTGATGTACGTGGAATGTTCCTCAAAACATTCCGACAAAATTAGGGAGCTATGTGGCGGTGCATTTGAGACGTGGCATGAGCCCCCTCTCATATTTCTATCTTACTCTGAGTAATTCGATTTTCCTCTCTAATTGCATGCGGTGAAAAGTTGCTATTCCTTCACACGCGGACTTCCTACGCAGCGTCTCTCGTAATCCGGGTGGTCAGGTGACAGGCGGGTAGTGTTGAGCTTGAAAGGGTTAAGCCGACGGGTGTGAGGGAGTCGAGTGGATGCTTTCCAGACGCCGACATTGTCATAAGAGCGGGAGCGACACGCCCAGATGCGCCGGAACGGGCGGCTGGGTTAGAGATTCCGTTACTTCGCAGAAACTTAGTGAAAACACTTTCTGGTGGGCTACCAGCGAGGCGTGGGAATAACTTGTGTTCCGAGGCAGTCATGGCGGGCAAATTCCCGCGTTTTCTGCAAAATCGTAACTGTGATTGGCTTGCTCAGGGCATAGCTCCGTGACGTAGCAAAATCGGCACAGAAATTGGCGCCAAGAATCTCCATTGGTGGAATGGTAATGCTTCGGCAGTAGAGTGGAATTTTCCGCCGGTTTTCGAGTTGCTGATTGGAACGTTTAACCACGGCCACTGTCGTGGGGGCGGGAATGTTCGGTGTTCGGTTTGTACGGGTGCTCTTGAGGTAGTCGGCTCTCGCCTTCCGATCGGGGTAGGTTACAAGACTGAGCTCTCGCTGCACTGGACAGCCTGCCTTCCGTTGGCTGTCTTATATACTTTCATTTACTTGTAACTGTTTGACGAAGTTGCTGAAGTTTCTACATCAACGTAACTTTCCGAGTACAGTTGGCAATTGAACATTTTGCGTACAAGCGGCCTATGTTGTCCGTCTTGAGCAGTTTTGGCTAAAGTTGACTGTATCGGAGTTACTGTGTGACTTCGCTTGTTAAAATCAATCAGTGCACCGTCAGCGATTGTGTGGCGAGCCTTCTTCGTCTCCCTCAGAGGCGCATTTGTATTGCTAGGAAGTCTTTAGTCTGGAACAACCAGACCAAGATAATTTGTTTCGGGCTGTACTCGCGACATTATCATCACCACGACGGGGCGTCGAAGCAACCAGCCATCGCTTCCAGTGCACCAGATCGTGTCCTTGCAGTTAAGAAGACAGCTTGGTAATGTATATCCGCAGCACCAGCAGATCTGGGAATTTTGCTAGGTGATAATCAGAGCTCAGCAGAGCGCGCCTGTTCGTCTTTCCTAACTTTGTTCTGTCTTGGGTGTTCATTGTCTGAGTTCTCCCTACTGTAGCAGCAATTAATGTTGGGTTGGCTGGGTGTTTCTCTTAAGATTTGAGTTGCAAGGAATTGGCTCCACATACCACTTGGTCATAAATGTCACAATCTAGTTTATGGACAACCTCACCTTCACAGCATTTATTTGAGTATCCAATTTTGATATATTGTAAATGTTTCATGTGGTTCATGGTGTGGGTTCCTGTAGTCATGTCCTAGTTCATGAACCACGGGCAACGTATGAATGGCCAAGTAAGTGGTCCCGACAGTCGGGATACCAGTTACTTTGGAATAAGGCTTGGCATCTCGGACATACTCTGAGTCGTGGTCACCTTTGTGCTCATACGGCAAAGACTACCAAATCCACCGGTTAGTCCCTCAGCCGTTAGGGGTAAAACTCAATGGGACTCGGGGCAAGTAAGGCTAGCAACCTGCTTCCCTGGTACTTTAAATATGATGCTGGCAACAATCAGAGCAAAATGCCTCGGACCTTTGGAGGTGACGGAGTCCCACCTCTAACAGACAAACCTGAGACTCCTAAGATACGACTTCGCAAACAAATGGTAATGAGATGGGGAGCTATTAATGTCAATGGGGGCTACTCTGGGAAGAAGGTAGAGCTGGCAGAGGCTACAAGTAAGATGGGGCTGGACGTTTTAGCTGTTAGTGACATTCGGGTAAGGGGTGAGAAAGAAGAGGAAGTGGGAGAATACAAGGTCTACGTGTCAGGAGTCAAAGCAGGAATAGCACAATGGGGTGTAGGGCTTTACATCAGGAAAGTAATGGAACCCAGCGTAGTTGCAATAAGGTATGTAAACGAACGACTGATGTGGATAGATTTGACAGTGTCTAGCAAGAAAATTAGGATTGTATCAGTATATTCGCATTGTAAAGGGACAGATCAAGATAAGATGGACAGTTTTTATGAGGCACTCAGTGATGTAGTTGTTAGAGTAAAGGACAAGGACAGTGTTCTGCTCATGGGTGATTTTAATGCCAGGATTGGAAATCGAACAGAAGGGTATGAAAAGGTTATGGGTAAATTTGGAGAGGATATGGACGCCAACAGGAACGGGCAACAACTCTTGGATTTCTGTGCCAGTATGGGCTTAGTAATCACAAACTCCTTTTTTAAACATAAGAACATTCACTGGTATACTTGGGAAGGCAGGGGAACCGGATCTGTCATTGACTATATAATAACAGATCAGGAATTCAGGAAGGCTGTGAGGGACACACGTGTATTCAGGGGATTCTTTGATGACACTGATCATTATTTAATCTGCAGTGAAATTGGGATTGTGAGGCCGAAAGTGCAGGAGGTCAGGTCCATATGTAGGAGGATAAGAGTCGAGAAACTTCAGGATAAGGAAATCAGGCACAAGTACATAACAGCGATCTCATAAAGGTACCAGTTAGTTGAATGCAGTCAATCACAGTCATTGGAAAAGGAATGGACAAAGTACAGAGACACAGTACTAGAAGTGGCTAAAGAATGTCTTGGAACAGTAGTGTGTAAAAGTAGGATGAAGCAAACAGCTTTGTGGAATGACACAGTCAAGGCAGCCTGTAAAAGGAAAAAGAAGTCGTATCAAAAATGGCTACATACTAGAACTCAGGTAGGCAGAGAAAGTTATGTTGAAGAAAGAAACAAAGCCAAACAGATAATTGCAGCAACCAAGAAGAAATCTTGGGAAGACTTTGGAAACAGGTTGGAGAATATGGGTCAAGCTGCTAGAAAACCATTCTGGAGTGTAATTAGTAGTCTTCGAAAGGGAGGTAAAAAGGAAATGACAAGTATTTTGGACAAGTCAGGAAAACTGCTGGTGAATCCTGTGGATGCCTCGGGCAGATGGAGGGAATATTTTGAAGAGTTGCTCAATGTAGGTGAAAATGCGATCAGTAATGTTTCAGATTTCGAGGTAGAATGGGATAGGAATGATGATGGAAATAGGATCACATTTGAAGAAGTGGAGAAAATGGTCAATAGATTGCAGTGCAATAAAGCAGCTGGGGTGGATGAAATTTAGTCGGAACTCATCAAATACAGTGGAATGTCAGGTCTCAAATGGCTACACAGGATAATTGAAATGGCCTGGGAGTCGGGACAGGTTCCATCAGACTGGACAAAAACAGTAATCACACCAATATTTAAACATGGAAACAGAAAAGATTGTAACAACTACAGAGGTATCTCTTTAATCAGCGTTGTGGGTAAAATCTTCTCAGGTATTGTTTAAAGGAAAGTGCGAGTATTAGTTGAGGACCAGTTGGATGAAAATCAGTGTGGGTTTATGCCACTTAGAGGTTGTCAGGACCAGATCTTTAGCTTACAGCAAATAATGGAGAAGTGCTATGAGTGGAACAGGGAATTGTATCTATGCTTTATACACTCCTGGAAATAGAAAAAAGAACACATTGACACCGGTGTGTCAGACCCACCATACTTGCTCCGGACACTGCGAGAGGGCTGTACAAGCAATGATCACACGCACGGCACAGCGAACACACCAGGAACCACGGTGTTGGCCGTCGAATGGCGCTAGCTGCGCAGCATTTGTGCACCGCCGCCGTCAGTGTCAGCCAGTTTGCCGTGGCATACGGAGCTCCATCGCAGTCTTTAACACTGGTAGCATGCCGCGACAGCGTGGACGTGAACCGTATGTGCAGTTGACGGACTTTGAGCGAGGGCGTATAGTGGGCATGCGGGAGGCCGGGTGGACGTACCGCCGAATTGCTCAACACGTGGGGCGTGAGGTCTCCACAGTACATCGATGTTGTCGCCAGTGGTCGGCGGAAGGTGCACGTGCCCGTCGACCTGGGACCGGACCGCAGCGACGCACGGATGCACGCCAAGACCGTAGGATCCTACGCAGTGCCGTAGGGGACCGCACCGCCACTTCCCAGCAAATTAGGGACACTGTTGCTCCTGGGGTATCGGCGAGGACCATTCGCAACCGTCTCCATGAAGCTGGGCTACGGTCCCGCACACCGTTAGGCCGTCTTCCGCTCACTCCCCAACATCGTGCAGCCCGCCTCCAGTGGTGTCGCGACAGGCGTGAATGGAGGGACGAATGGAGACGTGTCGTCTTCAGCGATGAGAGTCGCTTCTGCCTTGGTGCCAATGATGGTCGTATGCGTGTTTGGCGCCGTGCAGGTGAGCGCCACAATCAGGACCAACATACGACCGAGGCACACAGGGCCAACACCCGGCATCATGGTGTGGGGAGCGATCTCCTACACTGGCCGTACACCACTGGTGATCGTCGAGGGGACACTGAATAGTGCACGGTACATCCAAACCGTCATCGAACCCATCGTTCTACCTTTCCTAGACCGGCAAGGGAACTTGCTGTTCCAACAGGACAATGCACGTCCGCATGTATCCCGTGCCACCCAACGTGCTCTAGAAGGTGTAAGTCAACTACCCTGGCCAGCAAGATCTCCGGATCTGTCCCCCATTGAGCATGTTTGGGACTGGATGAAGCGTCGTCTCACGCGGTCTGCACGTCCAGCACAAACGCTGGTCCAACTGAGGCACCAGGTGGAAATGGCATGGCAAGCCGTTCCACAGGACTACATCCAGCATCTCTACGATCGTCTCCATGGGAGAATAGCAGCCTGCATTGCTGCGAAAGGTGGATATACACTGTACTAGTGCCGACATTGTGCATGCTCTGTTGCCTGTGTCTATGTGCCTGTGGTTCTGTCAGTGTGATCATGTGATGTATCTGACCCCAGGAATGTGTCAATAAAGTTTCCCCTTCCTGGGACAATGAATTCACGGTGTTCTTATTTCAATTTCCAGGAGTGTAGATCTAGAAAAGGCATAAGACCGGGTTCCTAGGAGGAAGTTATTGTCTGTTCTACGAGATTATGGAATAGGAGGCAAACTTTTGCAAGCAATTAAAGGTCTTTACATGGATAGTCAGGCAGCAGTTAGAGTTGACGGTAAATTGAGTTTATGGTTCAGAGTAGTTTCAGGGGTAAGACAAGGCTGCAACCTGTCTCCACTGTTATTCATATTATTTATGGATCATATGTTGAAAACAATAGACTGGCTGGGTGAGATTAAGATATGTGAACACAAAATAAGCAGTCTTGCATATGCGGATGACTTAGTTGTGATGGCAGATTCGATTGAAAGTTTGCAAAGTAATATTTCAGAGCTAGATCAGAAATGTAAAGACTATGGTATGAAGATTAGCATCTCCCAAACGAAAGTAATGTCAGTGGGAAAGAAATATAAACGGATTGAGTGCCAAATAGGAGGAACAAAGTTAGAGCAGGTGGACGGTTTCAAGTACTTAGGATGCATATTCTCACAGGATGGCAACATAGTGAAAGAACTGGAAGCGAAGTGTAGCAAAGCTAATGCAGTGAGCGCTCAGCTACGATCTACTCTCTTCTGCAAGAAGGAAGTCAGTACCAAGACTAAGTTATCTGTGCACCGTTCAATCTTTCGACCAACTTTGTCATATGGGAGCGAAAGCTGGGTGGATTCAGGTTACCTTATCAACAAGGTTGAGGTTACGGATATGAAAGTAGCTAGGATGATTGTAGGTACTAGTAGATGGGAACAATGGCAGGAGGGTGTCCACAATGAGGAAATCAAAGAAAAACTGGGAATGAACTCTATAGATGTAGCAGTCAGGGCGAACAGGCTTAGATGGTGGGGTCATGTTACACGCATGGGAGAAGCAAGGCTAGCCAAGAAACTCATGGGTTCAGTAGTAGAGGGTAGGAGGAGTCGGGGCAGACCAAGGAGAAGGTACCTGGATTCGGTTAAGAATGATTTTGAAGTAATAGGTTTAACATCAGAAGAGGCACCAATGTTAGCACTGAATAGGGGATCATGGAGGAATTTTATAAGGGGGGCTATGCTCCAGACTGAACGCTGAAAGGCAAAATCAGTCTTAAATGATGATGATGATGATGATGATGTAAATGTTTCATGTATTTTGTTTACTATTTTGAGTTTAGTCGTAATAAATCAAATTGTTATTTTGGACAGAACTTTTATTCTGTAGGTCGGTAGAGCCACCCTTTCATTTCTCACTATGTTTATGAAACTTTCCTTTATCTAATTAATTTCTATCAAATTAATTAATTACAGGTGCCAAACTTTCTTCTTCTCCACTTGCAGAGTCGATTACAGTCAGTTCGCGTTTCTTCTTAATCCATGTGCAACAGCAAAAGTTGGAGTTAGAAAAGGGGGGAGGGGGCCTTAGAGCATCATTTCCATATGAAGATTCTAGAAGAATTTAGTGTTAAATACACTGCTAGCCCCGGGACCTCGCACATTCTTATTCTGGAGATGCCTGACGCCTGCGGAATGCTTTGGGCAGAGGGCAAACAGACATAACTGAGAGAAGTGACCCAGTGGTTGGCACACTGAAACCACATCCTGGAGGACAGCAGTTCAAGTCCACCGTCTGGCCATCTGGATTTAGGTTCTGCGCGCTTTCTCTAAATCAATTAAGACAAATTAGAGGATGTTTATTTTGAAGGTATGCGTCCCATTTCCTTCCCCGTACAACCCAATCTCTAGATCCTTTCATCTGTATTGGCCTCGTCGTCGGTGACATGTTGACTGCGACGCGGCTGCGGTGGACACTAGAGATGGGGGATCCGCTCTTGAACTAATTCATAGAGTTGAATCTTTCAAAGGAGTGAACAATCAGTGATTCAGAAAAAAAGAACGTTAGTTCCAAACGTTTCCCACGGCAGAGAGAGAGAGAGAGAGAGAGAGAGAGAGAGAGAGAGAGAGAGAGAGAGACGGAGCATATCAGCAGCGCCTCTGCTGGTCAGAGCACAGTGCACGCCACACAACACAGCCAGCGCCGGCCTCTGCCCTGCTTCTACCTTGGCTGCCTGCATTGTGCAGTGCCCCATTGGATTTTGTGTTTCACATATACCATGCCATCTCTGTGCGTCGTGTGCCGTGTGCACTGTGCAGTGTCTGGCGCAGCTTAACTTCGCATCGCACTCTGTCGGCGATCGTTTCAGTCGCACGTCCTGCCCTCTGGGCAGTTGATGCGAGCAACAGGACAGAGAATCACCTAGCGGATAACATAGGAACTACTTGCAAAAACCTGCTCGCAAGGGAACGGACGATTTGTCTCGGAGCGGGTGAGTTCACCACTCCCCCCCACCCTCGGAACTCGCCCGCTCAACGCTCACCCCACCGTCTCGACTCTAGCCAGACCGTCGAGCAAAGCGACTCAGGTGTCACTCTGGTCTCTGCGGTCTCAGCTCACGCAGTAATACAGCTCGCGGCTCGACCTGCTCGACTCAGCGCCTCTGCATCGGAGTTCATCCCCACTGGATATTGTTCTTCGTAGTAATACCGCTATGTATATTACATTATTATGTTATGTATACATCAATTGTTTTTATTTTATTTTTATTTGTTTAAACTGATTAGATTAGGTTCCTGATGACTCCTCTTACTATAGGATTTTTATTATGGACACTCGAATTTACGCTTTAATTACGAGCGAACCGATAAACGTATCGCAAAATGAGATACACCAATATTTTCCTTGTTTTATTCTGCGTAAGGCTATATGCAGCACTTTCGTTTTACAGTCAAATTTATATTTTTTTTCTTATTCTGGTACGGATTTTGCGATTTTAGGCGTCTTCGGAAGGAAACGTTCACTTTAAAAATATATGGCTTCCGATGTATTTGTATGAGGTTAATGAAATTTTAATACATTATAGCCAAATATATTGTTAATGTAAATCTCAAGTTACAACATTTTCCGATCACCCAAAAAACCACGATAGTGCAAAATAAATCAATAATCAAAAACTTTGTCATATCGTAGAAATTTCAATAAACAATACAAAATTCTTACTCATTATCTGTGTTACTTCAAAATAGGATCAAATAAGATCAAAATACAGGTATAGTACTGGAATAAACCAAGTTTAAAGGGCAATGTGCCTTCCATTTATTTTCTATTGTAAATGAGTGGTGAGTCATGAAAAAGAGCTAATTCATTTCAGGGAGTGAACAGTTCTGATCCAATCTCTGAAAAGAACAGTTTTGCCCATCTCTAGTGGACACAGCAGAGGTTGTCACCTGCCGCGGTATTCCCGCTGGCTCACCCAGTCCACTCTGTTTATTATACTGTGTACAGTGTAGTTCTGTGCATTAATTTGTATTTTTTCATTGAGTTGACGGCGGTGTACAGAAGAGCAGGTGCAATATCTTGTTCAAAGTTTTGAATTTAGTATTTGCTACTTCACCTTCAGCAGAGTTTTTACTACTAATTTTTACGAAATTTCAAGTTTTATCTCCATCTTTCATAAAGTTGTTGTTATTTTTACTTTTTTTTTAGTCAGTGGATTTTGGTGCGTGTCCAGACAGCCATCTCAATCGTGAAATGTAAATTATGACGATGCGATCTATATCTGTGTCTTCCTCCCTAGTGTATTTCGTCTGTTTATATCCGTTCTTTTACTAAGGGCCACTCCCGCCGGAGGTTCGAGTCCTCCCTCGGCCATGGGTGTTTGTGTTGTTCTTAGCATAAGTTAGTTTAAGTAGTCTGTAAGTCTAGGGACCGATGACCTAAGCAGTTTGGTCCCTTAGGAATTCACACACATTTGAACATTTGAACATCTTTTACTAAGAAGACATGAAACGATGGCAATTATTTTTACCAGACGATCCAGTGAAACGTTTAATAGTTAGATATCGGATTTCGGAATTAATGATTGTACGAGGGTTGACTGAACAGTAATGACCTAAGCAGTTTGGTCCCTTAGGAATTCACACACATTTGAACATCTTTTACTAAGAAGACATGAAACGATGGCAATTATTTTTACCAGACGATCCCGTGAAACGTTTAATAGTTAGATATCGGATTTCGGAATTAGTGATTGTACGAGGGTTGACTGAAAAGTAATGATCTAAGCAGTTTGGTCCCTTAGGAATTCACACATATTTGAACATCTTTTACTAAGAAGACATGAAACGATGGCAATTATTTTTACCAGACGATCCCGTGAAACGTTTAATAGTTAGATATCGGATTTCGGAATTAGTGATTGTACGAGGGTTGACTGAAAAGTAATGCCTCCAAAAAAAAATGGTTCAAATGGCTCTGAGCACTATGGGACTCAACTGCTGTGGTCATAAGTCCCCTAGAACTTAGAACTACTTAAACCTAACGAACCTAAGGACAGCACACAACACCCAGCCATCACGAGGCAGAGAAAATCCCTGACCCCGCCGGGAATCGAACCCGGGAACCCGGGCGTGGGAAGCGAGAACGCTACCGCACGACCACGAGATGCGGGCGTAATGCCTCCACCTTCGTAACTCTTCAACGTTGGCAGCATTGGTATGCGGCAGGTGCTGGCTTGTTCTATAGCCTGTTCTCTACAGCTCCAGTTGGCGGGGAGCCTTAGCATTGAATGGTTGTGTTGTCACAGTGTAAAATATGGAACCCTGCGTAGACGGTTCGTCAATGTGATTTAAGCAACGTGCAGTCATTGAATTCTTGACAGCAGAAGGTGTCACCCCAAAGGAGATCATCAGAGAATGAAAGCAGTTTATGGTAAATGTGTTGATGTGAGCAATGTGCTTCGTTGGGCGAGTGAGTTTAAAGGTGTTGAGGCGGGAACATTTGATTTGCGTGATAAACGAAGAGATGGACGGCCTGTGACAGCAACCACCGAGTTTCACAAGCAAAATGTTGACAGATTGATTCAGAACGATCGTCGTATCACTCAGACAGTAATTGCAAGCACAATCGGCATTTCACAAGAATGTGTAGGTCACATTATTTCTTTGCTTGGATATCGCAAGATCTGTGAACGATGGGTACCACGGATGCTGACTCCTGAAATGAAAGCGCCCAGACTTGAAATTTGCCAGGAACTCCTCTCGCATTACGAGAATGAAAGTGACGCCTTTCTCCATTCAATTGTGACAGGAGACGAAACTTGGGTACATCATTATGACTGTGAGACTGTGGTTGCGGAAACAGTGTGTCGACTTCTTCCGTGACGACTTCAGAAAACTTCATCATTGGCAGAAATCTATCTAGTCGGGTGGTGATTCTGTGGAAAAGTGAATATTGGTAATTAAAGATCACATTCTGAGGATTATTTCTGTGTTTGATTTATTAAAATATTCCCATCCGAACCCAATTAACGAAGGTGGAGTCATTACTTTTCATTCAACCCTCGTAATAAAGCTTAGCTCAAATAGGAGAACCAAATAAAAAGAAGCATTTTACTTACGGAATGGAGTATGTGCAAGGGACACTCTGAAGATCTGCAATCTTACTGAGAAAACATTAACAGTTGTACCATTGTTTATTTAACAAAGGGATGCCTTGACTGCATTATTTGCAACTGAAATAATGATAAAATAATTTGAGGGCATCGTACTTCGAAATCCCCTAACTAAACGTTCGAGAACACCGGGTTGGGGACTGATGACCTCAGATGTTAAGTCCCATAGTGCTCAGAGCCATTTGAACCAACACCGGGTTCTTAGATATTTTGGCAGTTCAGTTTGCACTAACAGCATTGACAATTCCTGCTGGCCAAATGCACCTCTTTGTTATTGGTGTACGGCGACAGCCCCTGACAATATAAAGCTGTAATGAGAAACATGGATAATTATTTAATATAGTGATGTTTAAGCTTAGAACTACTGACTGGATTGACTTAAATATATTTTACGATATTTATGTAAATGTTACACATTGCAAAATGGTTACTGCACCTGTAATTGAAAAGGTGTCTAGTCGTAACTAGAGGTAAAACAGAAGTGTGCCTCCTTCGCGTCAGTGACCAGTGACACAGACATAAAACAATCAATCATTTATTTAAACAAAATACATTACAGAGAGTAGTTAAAGATTCTTAAATGCATCTTATCTCTGCTTTATTGATATAGGGGTGCTAAATATCGTAAGGACAATTCCTGACTCCGAGCGGAAAAAATCTCCGACCCAGCAGAGAACAGAACCCGCGCCGCTTCGGTTAGCAGTCCGCCGCGCTGGCCGCGTAGCTACCGAGTCGGACGGTCACAAATTTGGCTGCCAACTTATGTTTTAACCTGAGATTATCTTTATCAAGTTATAGGACGATAAATGGTTGTAGCTCAGCTGTATGTGTACCGTCAGCCAGTGGGGCCTGACGACATTGAAAACGTCGAAAAACGATGGTTTCACTGCTGAAAAGTTACTGAAGGTGTCTGAAGAATGAAATTTTAGTATCGTTCATCATAATCGACGCTTTCGGAAAGCCTGCAAGTGTCTCATACATGGCTTAAATAATGATAGACTGAACCAGTTACCTTTTTTATGCTCAGCACAACGCATTTCGAGATTTTCTCATTTTCAAGTACATTTATTTACATAAATATATGTCTTGATGTATGAATTTGTGATATGATGCCTCTCTTGCACTGTAGTTGCGTTTTTGATGTTACAGTGCAATCGGATAATGGGAACAATGAATCTAGGAATGTTTTCATATTCTAATTTTGTTTTTGTACTTCATTACATAGAATTTCTCTCTCTCTCTCTCTCTCTCACACACACACACACACACACAACACACACGCACACTCATACAGATACACATTTCATCACTTACACTATTTGTTTTTGTAATCAAAACATGCTACAGAGATATTACGACAGTATGGTTCCACAAAGAATGTTTGTGTAGTCAAATGTGTTACATTTTCTGAGGATTACATTATATGACTAATTATAATTCAATAGTCAATAACGGTGAAAGAGATTTTATAATATACAACGTTAAGTTTGTAAAGTTGTCCTTAGAAAATGTAACACCTCTGACCCTGTAGAAACTCTTTGTGAAACCATATTGCCATAATATCTTTGTAGCACATTCTGATTACGAAAAAAAAACACTGTGGTGTGTGCGCGCGCGCGCGCGCCTGTGTGTGTGTGTGTGTGTGTGTGTGTGTGTACTGGAGGAGACACAATACTTGTAAGTAGAAAAACATAAATTCTCTCTCTAACATAAGCATATGGAAAACATTCCAAGACTCAAGTTTCTTGTCGGGGCCATTTTCGCAGTTGTTGTATATAAATTGAAGTAGTTCAAAGAAAAAACGCCTTATGCATGCCGCACATAAAGTTTTATTATTTAACTTGTGCACTCAGGCGCGTTTCGATTTTGTTACTAGGCATCTTCAGTGACTGTTGGATCAGCGTCTAATTCATTATTTGTAAGCCAAACAGCTTTCTCCCATGTAGCAAACTTGTTGAAACCTTTCACTTTTCCTTATGGTCACTGTTGTCGAAATATAGCACTGTGACTGCCATTCTGTGTGTCTAGAATTAAGAAGATGACCAGAAAGTGGCAGTTGCCGTGCTATATTTCGAAAACAGTGAGCACAAGGAAAAATGAAAACTTATAACCAGTTTGCCACGTGTAGCTCGCTGTTTGGCTTACAAATAATGAATTAGACACTGATCTCACACTCATTGACGATGGCTTGAAACTAAGGGATTGTGTCTGGCTGTTCAAGCTGAAAAAAATGGTTCAAATGACTCTAAGCACATGGGACTTAACATCTGAGGTCATCAGTCCCCTAGACTTAGAACTACTTAAACCTAACTAACCTAAGGATATCACATACATCCATGCGCGAGGCAGGATTAGAACCCGCGACCGTAGCAGCAGCGCGGTTCCGGACTGAAGCGCCTAGAACGCTCGGCCACAGCGGCCGACTACTCAAGCTAAATGAGAAAATTTAATGTGCAGCGTGTAAGAGACGTTTTTTGTCCCAGCGTAACCACAAGCGCCGGAACGAAGACGAAGAACAGAAGACCAGAGCAGGCAGTGAAACGACGTCGGCCAATGGTGCGCTGATTAGTTCCGCACCACGACAGGAGCGCCCCCTGCAAGAAGTGAATATCAGCGCCACTCCTGCCAGCCTCGGCCGCTCAGGTTGGCTCTGTATGCGGACATTACTGCTGAGTATTCGGACATAGTGGACCGTATTCGCGGAGTGTGCTGCAAGGACAGCTAGCAGTGATCCTTTGAAACTTCTTAGTGTTTGCTTTACTGCTGAATGCAACTGCTGCTACTGCGTGAAACTTCTGGTCTTTCCGCCAGATGAAAATTCTGGTGAAGCTACTGTGTGAAATTGAACCTACTGTCTCTTTACATATTTCTATCGTTTCAGCATTGACCTACAGAATTTTCCCTGACAAAGACAACGAAAACTTAACCTATTCATTTATTACCCAAAATATATAAGCCCAATGCAATCTGACTGCTCTACAATGACAACGTGACATCAAATAATTAACACAAAAGAATGGCCCTCGATTGGAAGAAATATTAACAATAACTTATACTTTTCATAAGTCACTTGCTTGACTTCGGCAGTCCTAATTTGGTAATTAGTGAAACAGCTTTCAGCAAATGCAACATATCGAACGATTTCCCCAAACTTCCTTTACAAGTCACAAGGTGAAATTCTTGGAAAAAGTGTAGATGTACGCCAACAAACTAACTTAGAATTCTTTTGGCAAAGCCACAGATTTATTATGAATTTTCTTATTACTCCATTGTTGTCGACAGAGATTATATTAGGTGTAGACTTTTTGAATGAGTATAAAGCAATTTTAAACTTTCACAACGCTGAAATAAGTTTAGAGAAAGAAGGTAAGTCAATAGCTTTGATATTTGAAGATTGGCTTTCAAACCATGACGAGAAAATCAATCGGCTTTACCTATTGTCAGATCACAGTTTGGAACTTGACATTTATAATCACTCTGCAAGTACTGACAGGGATGATATTGACGGTGTATTAGATACTAACATTTTAATTCAGAAAAAAATTCAGACAATTTATAGCTGTAATGACACTGATAGTTAGGACCTTTTTGACATTTTACAAGCACATTCCACAGTTTTTACTCACAAACCAGGGACAATTAAAGGATTTCAGTGCAAATTTCGTGTTCCTGAGCTACTAAATGTCGAAACGAAACAATTTCCATTACGTAAGATTTTAAGTGACAAGTTCAACTTGAATGAAGGAAAAAATACAGTTCATTATGACGTTAGCAGTTACGCAGGAGAAAAACATAATGGATAAGATAACCAGGCTCCATTTACTCCTTTATAGATATTGTTTGATGAGCGTGTATATATGTATTTTCTCTAGCAAGCAAATGTCGATGTTCTGAAAAATTGTTTCCCTTATCAGCACATTACGAAACAAAACTCATCAAGAACGTACTCTACGTAGTTGCCTTTGGCTATTAATAAACATTGTCGTTGTTACTTCCTCATATTCAGTACTATACTCCGACTTATTTTACCAACAATAGTAACTCACAACCTCACATTCGCCGTTCGGTGTTGGGCTAAGCGCACTGACGTGACGTGACAGACACTGTGAATACATACTGACTTGACGGTGCCGTGACATACCTCCTCAGAAGGGAATCTGCCTGTACTAGGGGTATAAGAACATTTAAAATTTATAGGACGCATCATGGACAAACGTACGTCGTCCCGAGATTGCGTGACCACGGAAGCAATTTATTTTGTCAACCAAGATCAATTCTGCGTATCTGAATGCTCACTCCTCAGATATTTCTACTTTACATTAAGATGACAACGTTCATGGGAGGGCGAAAACATATACAGATGGCGGTAGTATCACGTACACAAGATATAAAAGGAGAATGCATTCGTGGAGCTGTCATTTGTATTCAGGCGATTCATGTGAAAAGGTTTCCGACGTCATTATGGCCGCACGACGGGAATTAACAGACTCTGAACGCAGAATGGTAGTTGGAGCTAGACGCATGAGAGATTCCATTGCGTAAATCGTTAGGGAATTCCATATTCTGGGATTCACAATATCAATAGCGTGCCGAGAATACCATAATTCGGACATTTAACTCTCACCATGGACAACGCAGTGGCCAATGCTCTTCACTTAACTGAGAGCAGCGGCGTTTACTTAGGGTTGTCAGTAGTAGCACACAAGCAACACTTCCTGAAATAACCGCAGATATCAATGTGCGACTTGCGACGATGTATCCTTTAGGGCAGTGCGGCAAATTTGGCGTAAATGGGCTACGGCAGCAGACGACCGACGCGAGTGTCTTTGTTAACAGCACGTCATCGCCTGCAGAGCTTGTCCTGGGCTCGTGACCATATCGGTTGGACCCTAGATGACTGCACAACCGTGGCCTTGTCAGTTGTTGTTGTGGTCTTCAGTCCAGAGAGTGGTTCGATGCAGCTCTCCAAGCTACTCTATCCTGTGCAAGCTTCTTCATCTCCGAGTAACTACTGCAACCTACATCCCTCCGATCTGCTTAGTGTATTCATCTCTTGGTCTCCCTCTACGATTTTTACCCTCCACGCTTCCCTTCATCACTAAATTGGTGATCCGTTAATGCCGCAGAACGTGTACTACTATTCGATCCCTTCTTCTAGTCAGGTTGTGGCACAAATTCCTCTTCTCGCCGATCTGTCTCAATTTCAGATGGTAAGAGCTGATGGTAGGGTTCGACTGTGGTGCAGACCCCACGAAGCCATGGATCCAAGTTGTCAACAAGGCACTGCACAAGCTGGTTGTGGCTCCATAATGGTGTAGGTCGTGTTTACGTGGAACAGATTGGGTCCTGCGGTCCAGCTGAACCGATCCTTGACTGCAAGCGGTTATGTTCGGCTACTTGGAGACCATTTTCAGCTATTCAAAGACTTAACGTTCCGAAACAACGAGGCACCATTCCACCGGGCCACAACTGTTCACAATTGGTTTGAAAAGATTCTGGTCAGTTCGAGCGAATGGTTCGGCCACCGAGATCGCGTGAAATGAATTCCATCGAATACTAATGGGACATAATCGAGATGTCCGTTCGTGCACAAAATCCTGCATCGACAACACTTGCTCGATGACGGATGGGTACAGAGACAGCACCGTTCAATGTCTCTGCAGGAGACTTCCAGCGACTTCCTGAGGGCGTGTGACGAGCTGCTGCACTACACCGGCCAAAAGGAGGTCCGACACGATACTAGCAGGTATGCCCCGACTTTTGACAGTTCATTGTACGTGCAGAGTTAAAGATTTGATCTGGAACCTGTCTTAGTTGGCTGTGACGCCAACTTCGTTCTCTCCCGATAGTTTTTTTTTTTTTTCATTAGGCATGTTTGTTTGTTCAAGAGTGCAATCACTAAAGGTCTGTAACCATCAGTCAACTCGCTTCGAGGCAGGGGCGTGACAGAGCTGATGAAGAGGCCCCGTGCGACGTGAACAAAGCTGTAGGGTGCGGAAAAGGAACCCTTCTCGCGATGAATTCGCGAGCAGCCTACCTGGGAGGAGCGTGGCTGGGTTTTTTCGGGCCCCCCTCTGGCTCGGCCCCGCACGCGACAAAAAGGCTTAGCGGGCCGTTTTATGGAGTGCGCGCGCGGCCCGCTCTTTGCGGAGGCTGGCACTGCAGGTGATTGTCGGCCGGTCCGGAGCTGCGCTGTGATTTGTGAGCCGCGAGGGTTGCGGCTGCGCGCCGCCGTCGCCACGTCGTAAATTCCGGCGCTTTTTTAGGGGCGGAAGGGATGCGTGCTACTGTGCGCTGCCGCAAGCAGAGACCGCGATGTCGGCTACAAATGAGGCGATGGTCCGCGGGTCGCCCGGCACAATGCTGCCCTTGCGGTGCGCCACACGACACACAGCCACGGGAAACTCAGCCGTTGAACTAAAAAACTTAACACCCCGGCGCAGTAGAACATTATCAGTCTGCGTACGCAGCGCTGCTCCAGCATCATCTAAGCCAAGGCGAATGGCTGCACCATGGCAAGGACACAGACCCGTGGGGGGAGTATGGAGGACGTCGACGTGGGCTATTTGGGGCCTGTAGTACGTTGTCAGTACGTTTTGGAACACAGTGTTACTATTCCAGACTTCTGGTCGGTGTTAATACAGAGAATACTGACGTGCAGGAAAAACAATAAACACGACACGGTATACACGCGGGGGTACCCCAAGGAAGCATCCTAGGGCCCCTACTGTTTAGCCTCTACATAAACTATCTCCCAATCACACACAACACAACGATGGCAATCTACGCGGATGACACAGCCATCCTCGCGCAAGATTGGAAACCATCAAACATTACGTCACGCTTACAGACTGCACTCAGAGTGCCTGAGCCTTGGGTGGAGAAATGGCGTGTCAGACAAGTGCGAAGCCGTTCTGTTCACTAGAAGACCGAAGCAACTGCGCAAGCACCGATACTGCAGACCAATAACTCTACATGCACGCCCAATACGTTTCCGTGAGAAAGTCAAATATCTCGGTGTCTGGCTGGACCGGAAATTACTCTGGGGGGACCACATACAACACATGACCAACCGAGCAAGCGCGAGGCTCCAACAGCTCTACCCTATGCTCAACAGGCGTAGCACACTGAACAGAAGGGTGTCGAGGTCCATGTAAATGACACTTATTCGACCCCTGATACGTACGCAGCACCTGTCCGGGGATACGCTGCGCCCACATGCCTGCGCCGCCTGCAGCTCGTACAAAACAAAGTACTCAAAATCATAAGCAATGCTCCACGATACACACGCATCGCCAACCTTCACCGGGAATACCGACTTGAGACTCTCACGGAGGTAATTCACAAACTCACCACAAGACTAGACAGAAACTCCAGACATTCGCAGAACCCGTTTATTCTGAATCTGGGGAACTACGACTACAACCATAGATGGAAACATAAAAGACCAAAAGACATACTTGTAAGAACCTAACGTCTAAGGTCAAGTACACGCAAACACAACGGTACAGGTGAGCCCCTGTTAATCAGACGCCATTACTGGATATCCAGCTGGAACACACTTGCCGAATAACTGGCACCACGCAGGGAAGCCGTACCGTACACTACATGCAGACAAGCACCCCCCCCCCCCCCCCCAACACACACACACAGTGAGATGATCTATGGCCGACCTCCCACTACTATATAACGAATAACGATCTTGATTGTTCCAGGAAGGCAGCGACTGCAGCAAACGGGGATACGTCGCCATCGCTTACCACGGTAATGATGGATGATACCCATACTAACAAACCCAACCTTGTATGAACTATCGCAGCTAGTAAGCCACTGCTGCTCTTACTACCCATCCCACTGTCGCAGCTGGCTGCGGTGGCCGTGCAGTTCTAGGCACTTCAGTCCGGAACCGCGTGACTGCTACGGTCGCAGGTTCGAATCCTGCCTCGGGCATGGATGTGTGTGATGTCCTTAGGTTAGTTAGGTTTAAGTAGTTCTAAGTTCTAGGGGACTAATGACCTCAGATGTTAAGTCCCATAGTGCTCAGAGCCATTTGAACCACTGTCGCAAAGGTTTTTTTCCCCACGGCACGAGCCTTGGCACTTTTTCCCCCTCTGCTCTTCAAATTGCTAACCTCATTCGTGTTTCGTCCACTATCTATCAGCTGATGGACCGTGTTAATGCGTAATCTTACCCAGACGCACGGGCAACATCACAGCCCAGCATTCTGTGATCCATCTATTAGATAACTAACATGTTGACGGAGGTGAAGTCGAACTTTTGGTCTGGTCACCACGTTGGTGCGGGCGTGGAGGGGCCCCATCTCTGTAGCCTAGTGTCTCACACTAGGGACTGTTTTTCGTGCTGAAGTGTCATGGGTGTGACGGGAACAGACTATTATTCTCGTAAAGTAAAGCTGGGAGAGAATGCGCACATTTTCAAATCGCAAACGTAAAGTCGCAAGGTGTACTTATAATAAAACCTTCTTTTTGTACAATTAGATACATCAGTTCTATATGGCATACATTTATTTTTTTCAGTAGAACATTTAAACCTAATATTTGACCACGAAGACATCTTTACATTGCGACGTCTGTCTCATATGCTATCGGTGATTGCTGCCTGCTAAAAAACCATAAAACTGCCCTGTTTATACATCGCCAACGGCCTTGCCGCAGTGGTAACACCGGTTCCTATCAAATCATCGAAATTAAGCGCTGTCGGGTTTGGCTAGTATAATTTTAATTAATATTGTGTTTATACTGGTTGTTGGTGAGAAGGAAATTTAGTTATTAGTACTTTATTAATGATCTCATTCATAAGCAGCCATATCACACTCATCACAGTCGCTCAAGAAAGTTATAATTAAGCTTTACTTGTTTAATCAGAATCGGACGATGACTCTCCTTGTCCGCAGTCTCGATGATTCGAAGCGATCTGCAATCCTGTGTAAACAAAATGTCTTGGTTTTCTTGCGTTGCTTAGTCAGTCGGGAAACCTCAGATCAAGCGGAAGGTTGCTTTGATAGAGTTTAATTATCCGGTGAAATAGTGGAGCTCTTGGATCTAATAATTGCAGGTTCGTTTCTAATTCATCGGAAGTTCCCTTCTGATTACCAACGAAACGACACATCCGTGGAAATTTCCAATTAGAGAGTACATATATAATTAAATTCGTTACAGACTTTTGATGTAAATGCTCAGTATATATTCTCTTTATTAGCATACAATATATTTCCAATCTCTTTCTTCCAGTAATCTCGATAGCAAAATTACAATTATTCAATGCGGCTATTCGGCACGAAGAAAATCCTAGAAGTCCCTCAACACATACCAGAGAGAATATTACACAGACTAATTATGCCCTCATGGAATAGTAATAGTACTGTACTACTTTGCGCATCGATTCTGCGAGTATATAGATGGTCAAGTAGGAAACGTAATTCACTCATAGAATTGTCTAGGGATAATTAGTAGAATATAAAGAGATATTACTCTAGCACTTGGATGGGTGACCATTTAGTTGCCGAGCACTGTTGGCAAGCGAAGAGCACTCAGCTCCTGTGAGGCCAATTGAGGAACTACTTGATTAGGATGTAGAGGCTTCGGTCACGAAGACTGACAACGGCCTGGAATACGGTGAGCTGACCACATGCCCGTCCATATCCACCTTCAGTAACGCAAGTAGGCTCAGGATGACACGGCGGTCGGTCGGTACTATTGGGCTTTCAAGACCTGTTCGGACGTAGTATATATATATATTGTGTGTGTGTGTGGAAAGCGATGAAGTGTTGACAATAGTTTTTTAATTGCGTCTTATTTTTATCTAAGTAGATAACTGTACTGATTAAAGCTAAACATAGACTAAAATTTTATTTACAAACTGGGTTTACTTATTTTGTCAGTATTCAGTGAATAAATTTTAAGTAATTGCCCATTACATGTATTCGAGAATACTGAATAATATTGCGCGTTCATCTCCATGAGACTGTCTGAACATCCTAAAAATGCATGCTGTCATTTAAACGAAATTATAAGCAAAACTGAAATGTTTTCACTTATTTAACACTGTTATTAAAACTCTGTGGCAACTACCTCTAACGAACACATGTGCGGCATATGTACCGGATATCTTTGGGGCATGTATTCCGGTCTGTAGGGGAGAGACGCCGCATCTTATACATTCCTGACTTTCATAGCCAAGATGGCCGCACTAGAATAAAAACACGCCCAATAGAACTTACTGCTAATGCAACTACTCAACTATTTGGCAACATCTGACTATTTAGCGTATACTAAGAACGAATCATGATGCTCAAAAAGGTTTTAAAGCGATATAAATAGTCATACCTCAGTTATTCCCCCAGAGCTCATATAAAACTTCCTCGATTGAAACATAGACTCTTTTACTATGGTCTGGCGTGCACTGAGCAACTGCAGTGCCGATACACACACATTGCGTCTTTGTTTGCCAAAACTACAAGGGATGCACAGTCTATACCGCATAAGGCGCCTCTCTCTAGTTGACCCTAAGACGTTGCCATTTCAACACATACGTTTACCATCGCTGACGATTATTTGGTTGGGAATGACGTGAATATACCATAATTTCCGAACTGCAATCAGATATGAATTTCATTAATAGTAGCCATTATAGACCTTCGGGAACCTATAAATGGTTTGTGTCACACAGAATCAATGTTGTATGTGGTGTCAAAGGTAGTAATTTCACCTGCTCAAATTCTATGACCGTAGTGTGTGGAACCTGCTAGCTGGATGTATGTTTAAGGACTGTTCGATGGCAAGTTTGCATTGTATGTGGTCTGCATGACCATCTTGTGTGCATAAGTGTGATCCTCAAGAACGACTAAAAATGGTCTAGCTGTTCAAAAATTGTACTGCTCGTCAGAAATGTGTATGGAACATACAGCTTCCAAGTTGTGGTGATTTCGGGTCTGTGGTGGAAAGGTGAATACCTTAATGTCGTGATTCAATGGATAGTTGTAATATACTTCAGATCTATAACTGTTCTGTGAATCTGAAAAAGTAGAAATGCAAAATGTCCTGTAAAAGGCACCATCGAGTTCATGCAGACAAGCTAAGGCCTATATCACTAGTCGGCAGTTCAATTTTGGAAAACTTCCTTTGCCTTTTTGGAGACAGAATAACAACCCCTTTCAGGCAATCAAGCGCCTAACTAATCCGGCTAACACAGAATTGCGGCACTGAAAAGAAGTGGACCATGTTGTGTAGTGTAAAGCAAATAGCATAGAAGATGTCAGTATGATCAATATTTTATGCTAGTAAAAATAATGTTACATGTCAATCGCTTTCAAGCACAATTTCATAACAGCTATTGAAATAGCCACCGTTCATTCCACGCAAATTTACAAGCGTAGTACCACAACCTGTTTTATTTCGTTTAGTCATTTTTTCTTTGAGTCACTGCACAAGTTTCCACCACACAAGAGGACGAGTTTACAGCTCTTGGTTCTCAGGTTCCAAGCAGAACATGTATGTGTATTATAAGTTTCATGTTTCCCGTCATTTTAATGTAGGTCACAATGGGCTGTATGTGTGTGGCCATCACACACGCTACATAAGCGGTGTAGGTATGCAGTACGCCTCCAGAGACTGGATCGGTGTTTTATTTGATGTACAAAGTAGTAGTTTCACACTCTTAAAGTTGAAACGCCCCCTTAGAAAATTATCTAATTACTCTGCTGATAAACATCTTACGTTATTTGATTTTGAAACAGCTGAGCAGAACTGAACATACTCAGACATTTCGCTCTTTACTTATTCTGATCAACACTAAACTGACACAAAATATTTTTAGCGCAACGCAATCTGACTTTCAATAATCCCTACAAAAGAATGGCCCTGACTAGCAATAACCTATACCTTTCATGAATCACTTACCTCACAAAAATCTTCGTTACTCGAACTACTGCAATACAGCGAGCGCTAATACTGCCAGCTAAATAAACGATTCTAACTACTGAAGCCACTAACTGCTGATAGGCATACTTAGCAAATGAAAGATTTTGATAGAGAACAAACAATGTATTTACCTTAGTAGTGTTCAAAAGTCATTATATATATATATATATATATATATATATATATAAGTTCATGACATCCAGTCTTACAAATTTACTCTTTCTGATGGACACACGTCCATATCGTCCGCTCTCAAAACTCTGCCATCTCTCTGCCCACATCCACCACTGCTGGCGGCTCACCTCCAACATCCAGCTGCCCAACACTACAATAGCAAATACTCCAACAATGCAAACCAACCACAGACGTCACACAGCAGTCAGTGATTATCATATAGAGCTCTGCGTGGCGTTACCAACATAAAAACCTAAACAGCGTACTTACAAAGTTCCCAAGCATTGTTTTGGAACTCTGTAGTGACATCAAAACCCCCCACCTCCCCCCCCCCCAAGGTGTTTGCAGAGGGTAGTTTAGACTTTTGTATGTGCTAGTTTTTACTCTTCTCTTTTTGGTTGGCGCACAAATTCGTAGCATTTTTATTTTGGACGTTAGTATTCCGACTGCTATGGGTGCGCTGACCGACTGTCATTTTTTATTTGTAGTTCACAGTTGCTGTCTGAGTTTACATATTATCGTTTTGTCATTTGGAGACGGTGAGTGAAGCTGCGGAGGTAGAAAATGGAGTGCAAGTGGAGAAATCGGAACGTTTCCGACATATTCTATTGTTTGAGTTCAGGAGGGGGATGACTGCAACGGAGGCAGCCAGAAACATTTGCGCCGTGTATGGGGATAATGCCATTGGACAGAGCACGGTAAGAAAATGGTTTTCTCATTTATAGGAGGATCGTTTTGACATTAGTGACTCTTCACGTTCAGGAAGATCTTCGGGGTTCGATGAAGATCGTTTAAATCCATTAACCCACAACGATACACTTCAGTGTACTCGAGAGTTGGCAAATGTGATGAGCTGTGAGCATTCCACCATTGTGCGACATTTGCATGCAATGAGGAAGGTTCAAGAAATCGGACGTATGGGTACAACATGCTCTAAGCCAAAATCACAAAAATCAGCGGGTGGCTATATGTGCTAGTCATCAACTGGCTCGCGAACAACACCGACCATTCCCATCCTGCATCATTACTGGTGATGAGAAGTGCTATCTTTACGCTAACGTAAGGAAAAGAAAGGAATATTTGAGCCCAAACAAATCAGCAACTCCCCTTACGAAGAACTGCGGACATTAACAAAATCTGATGTTATGGGTCTGGTAGTGTACCACGAAGTGCTTCCCTGAAGTGTAGCCATCACCACTGACATTTATTGCCAACATCTGAGACGTCTTGCAGAAGCAGCCCAAGAACAACGACCAGGAAGACTACGTAAAGTGATGCTACTACACCATAACGTCCGCCGACATTCCGCTAGACTGATAAAAAAACGCTACACAGATGTTTGGTGGAGAAATCAGTCTGCAGCCACATTATTCACCTGAGCCTTCGCCCTCAGATTTTCACCTTTTCCTCTCTCTATCTAACAACCTTCAAGGAACTTTCTTTCCGGATGAAAATGCACCCCAAACATGGATCGACGAGTTCTTTGTCTCAAAATCATGTTATTTCCACAGTCGCGGAACTGAAAATTTACTCCAGCGTTGGCAGCCTGTTATAAATAGTGGAGGAGAATGTATTATTGATGACTAAAGTATCTGTCACGTGTATTTGTTGTGTTTATTAAACTTATACACCAACCCAATATTAATCAAATGCCAGCTGAGGACTAAGTGAATATTATTATGGACCACCAGCATTTACTTATGTTTCATGCCTTCCCCGACGGCGACGGCATCCTGCAACATTACAACAGAGTGTGTGTCAAAGCCACATTCGTGTCATAGCGCTTTGAGGAATATTATGATGAACACACATTGATGTCTTGACAACCAAATTTGGCCATCTGTACCCGATGGATCACTTCCCGGGCGTTTTTGTGCGTCAACTTCGTGCCCAAAAATCACTGGCCAGTAATCCAGTAATTTACCGGAATTGCACGACTTGTGCGTGGGCAAATATGTCCGGAAACATACCAAGTAACGGGTGGTTATACGTAATTAAAGTGAAGCGACTCAAGGAGGTCCGGTGTCGGCTGTAATTATCGTATGGTAGCGAAACTTCGTAGATATGCTGAAACGTTACTACGGAACCTATTTACGATGGATAAAAAGTTCAAAGTCTGGCCATTAGGTGAAAATATGGCGCTGTGAATGCAAGACAGACGGCTAGGAATATTTACTTATGTAATGCATTAGGTACGGAACGTGGGCAGGAAAGGTCAAACAAGTGAGAAAGGCAAAATTTTGATTTCAATATTAATTGCCAGTTACACGGTTTGCTCAATATGAGCACCGGAGACACCGACGAGGTGCTGCATCCATAAAACGACTTGATCAGCAGTTGCTCGCAGCATTTCTGGTGGAATCTGAGCGACGTGTTAGAGTATACTGCCCTTCAGATCAGGTACAAACCGAACGTATCCCTGTTCTTTTAGATATCCCCAGAGTCAACGATTATATAGATTGAGATCATGCAATCTTGCAGGCCATGCATTTGGAAAACCTCTGGAGGTAACACATTCTTGGAAGGCTACATTAAGAAGATCTTTCACTGGACGAGCGACATTGGGTGGTGCCCCATCATACATGGGAACAGTGGTTTCCACATGGTTGCAATCTTCCGAAGCCAGAATCACGTGTTGTACAAGGAGGTCTTGATAACTCGCAGGCGTCACGGTACACCTGCCAGACCCTCTGGGCGTTTTCTCTTCAACGAAGAACGGACCGAGAATAAAAGTGCTTGTGAACCCAAACCACATAGTCATACACAGCTAGTGAAATGGCTCTTCGTGCCCAACATGTGGTTAAAAAATAACCCCAAATTCTGCAGTTTAGTGTATTCACTGTACCCTGTAGTGTAAAATGGAGCCCGTCACTCCACAGAATATTGCCCGGCCACATGTCACCGACTTTGATCTGTGCCGGGAAACGACGAGCACAGTCAGAACGCGTCTGTGGAATATGAGGTTTCAGTTGCTGCACCGTCTGCATCTCGCACGGGCACCACTGTAAAGCAGACCGTAGAACATTTCGTATTATTGGTCATTGGATGGACAACTCTCGTGGCACTGCACCATACAGTACCTCTGGCATGTACTGCGTGGTCAGTTACAGCAAAAGCAACCTCGTCAATAACTTACACCGGAACAGGACGCCATCCTCTTCCAGGTGCCACACCAAGCTCACCTGTGTTTTCGAATCTCAGTATCATATTCTTTATATGTTCTAATGACATCGGGTCCTCCCCTTCGGACATTTCAGTCGGCGATACTGTCTCAATACTGCACTGTTTGCTACTGTTTACATAAAACTGTTCACGGACTGTCCACACTCTCTCTTCTTGATAGCCATACTGTTCACTCATGTTATGGGTTGTCAAATAAGCGTGGATGTCATACATTCGTACAAACAGCGCCAGATTTGCTCCTGGTAGCCAAAATTAGAACTAATTTTTTCCAGCCCAAAACGGTTCCGCGTTAACGCATTAGCGTATCTGTCAAGTTTCACTGCCATACATGGATTCGTATTCGGGAGGTTCAAACCCGCATCTGGCCATCCTGATTAAGGTATTCCATAATTTCTCTAAATCGCTTCAGGCAAATGCCGGGATGGTTCCTTTGAAAAGGCACAGCCCATTTGCTTCCCCATCCTTCCCTAATCCTAGCTTCTGCTCCGTCTCTAATCGACTCTCTGTCGACGGGACGTTAACCACTAATCTCCTCCTCCTCCTCTCGTCCATACGTTAATTACAGCCCACACTGGAGCTCTGTGAGTAGCTGCATTTTAATTATAATCATCTGGTACTTTGTCGAATCCATTCCACGCAGTATCGCTGCTGTATTGCGTTCGAAAAGTAAATTAACGTGCTATTAAGCAGGTCGCTATAATGTTTAGGCGCATTAGCGTTTGTAGATGTAGAAGTTAAGTACGAATCCGTTTGTTCCCAGTTCAGAATGCTCTTCGCATAAACTGGCTCTGCTTCCCCATTATTGGAGACCTAACGTATGTGAGCACCGAGCTAAGCGTCGTTTGGTGCATTGTTTCCAGTGTGTTTGGTGAGCGACCGAAAACGATTACACGGAACGTGCTCACCAACGTGGTCTACGATGTGACGCTCCCCAGCTTCAGCTCTTAGCTACATGTGTCATACCAAAAACACAGGCTTTGCTTCCGAAAATGTAAATGCGTGATGCAGCTACTTTAACTCGATCAGTAATTCTCGAATATGCGCAAAATTGAATTGCCGAAAAGATCATCGGGACGTCGTGGATTCAAACGCACTTAACTTGTTGGAAAGAGAGCCTAAGAAAAATTCAGTTCCTCCCTGACAAAACATCAGTAATGCAGTAACCACCTGAACATCCTAACAAAGTTCTGTGCTCCACTTGCAACAACATGAAACGCGACTCTTTTTTTGACATACGCTTTTCGATTCCTTTATTTTTGAACCATCTTCAGTGGCCTGTTCAAAAATGGTTCAAATGGCTCTGAGCACTATGGGACTTAACAGCTGTGGTCATCAGTCCCCTAGAACTTAGAACTACTTAAACCTAACTAACCTAAGGACATCACACACATCCATGCCCGAGGCAGGATTCGAACCTGCGACCCCAGTGGCCTGTAATACACACGATTTCCAGTATTGTTAGTTTATGTGTGTCATCCTGGAGGTATATTTACTCGGTCCCCATACTACAGACGGCCGCTTTTCGGCGTTTTCTCGCCCACATTGATTACAATACTTCACTTGCGCTTTTTCCGTATGTGTTGAGCGTGTGTATGTTTACCGTGTCTAGTGTTGCCATCTGTCGATATGTGTTTATCTTTCGTCTCTTGTTTGTGTTGTTTATTTGTAGTTCGATATGTGCTCGTTTGTTGTGCGTGTGTGTGAGGAGGGAAAGAGGAGGAGAGAGAGGGGGGAGGGAGGTACGGGCGGATGGAGAGAGGGAGGGAGAGGAGGGATAATTAAATGATTTACTCAGCTTATATTTTACATTTATGTTTGTTTTTATTTTAATGGCTAACACGATCAGTGAGTTACTGTTTATTTTGAGTGGGTCATTAATTACTTTCTTTTTCATTGCCAGGGCTCTTTGTATACGAAAGGTTTCCTGTAATGTCACACACACACACACACACATACACACACAAACAACTCATACAAAGAATAACACAATCACAGAAACAAAATACTTCCCTCCCCTCCTCCCTCCCCCACACACACCTAACCAAAAAAACTAGAGTGTGACATGAGAAAACGTGTAACGTCCCCTCTGAAAAATTATAAATTACCGTACTGGTAATCTTCTACGTTATTTGATTCGGGGACAGCTGAGTAAAACTGAACGTACTCAGACATTTCTCTCTTTACTTATTCTGATCATAAATTAACTGACACGCAATATTTTTAGCGCAGCGCAATCTGACTTTCAATAATCCCTACAAAAGAATGGCCCTAACTAACAATAACGTATAAAAAAAATGTTCAAATGTGTGTGAAATCTTATGGGTCTTAACTGCTAAGGTCATCAGTCCCTAAGCTTCCACTCTATGTAACCTAAATTATCCTAAGGACAAACACGCACACCCATGCCCGAGGGAGGACTCGAACCTCCGCCGGCACCAGCAGCACAGTCCATGACTGCAACGCCCCCGACCGCTCGGCTAATCCCGCGCGGCAATAACCTACACCTTTCATGAATCACTCACCTCACAAAAATCTTTGTGACTCGAACTACTGCAATACAGCGAGTGCCAATACTCCCGTTCATGATATCCAGTCTTACAAATTTCCTCTTTCTGAGGGACACACGTCCATATCGTCCGCTCTCAAAACTCTGTCATCTCTGTTCCTATAACCACCACTGCTGGCGGCTCACCTCCTACTACGCAACGCTACACACTGTTCACATTCAACTGCACAACACTACACAAGCGAATATTCCAACAATGAGTGAAACCTGCCACAGACTACACACAGCACAGTCAGTGATTTCCATACAGAGCGCTACGTGGCGTTACCAACATAAAAACCTAAACAGCCTTCTTACAAACGTATCATATTTCAAACTTGTAACTACTACACAAAGCATTTATTATATTCAGTGCCCAAACCAACAAGGGTGATGACGGAGGCAAAAAAAACAAATATATTTCGTAAGACAGTCATGAGTCATGTGTCGGAAACAAATTGTTGGAGTACTGCATTTGCAGGGGTAAATGAAATGTCGTGTGACGAGAGCCTCCCGTCGGGTAGACCGTTCGCCTGGTGCAAGTCGTTCGATTTAACGCCACTTCGGCGACTTGCGCGTCAATGGGGGTGAAATGATGATGATTAGGACAACACAACACCCAGTCCCTGAGCGGAGAAAATCTCCGACCCAGCCGGGAATCGAACCCGGGCCATTTGGATTGGCAGTCTGTCGCGCTGACCACGCAGCTACCGGGGGCGGACTTTGCAGGGGTTAATGTAAGTGAGAATGAAACGGTGTTCAACGTGTTTCATTGCTTTATTGCTTTGATCACTATTGCACTGCAATAAATGTTCAAAATGAACACCATTAACCTCAGTGTAGAACCGGTATCGATATTTGATGCTGTGAAATGCGTGGTGTGTTCTGTATTTGTGTGTGTGCTGCAAGAATTCTTGCAACTATTACCGACTCCGAGACAGCAGGGTTAGAATACAACTCAGCTTTCATGCAGCTACAGAGAAAGAAGTCTAATGGGGCCTTCAGCCACACTACAAACAAAGTGCGTGTCTCGCAGTTCTCCCCATGCGCAGCGCTCCATGCTGACTCTGCAACTGTTACACAGGCACTATCACCGCTGTTTACTGACTCATTGTCGAAGAGCATGACATCACAACATACTACGTATGTCAGACTAACATTTGGTGTAACAACATTAGACACAACAACTTTTATCTGCTCCAATCGTGTATTAAACACACGTGCTCAGTGCTGACGCAATATGGGTTTCCAACACATGGTTGCTTTACAAAACGTATTTGTTTTTCTCTCCTGTACTATCCCTGTTAGTCTGGGCACTGAATTTTGGAACACCCTGTGTGTAAAAAGAAACATACGTTACAGGCCATGGAAAATGCTTTACAAATGAAAGAAGCGAAGCGTGTATGAGAAATAATAACTGCATTTCATTTAGTTATAAGGACTGAACATACCTCCACAAATTTTGAAGCAACTAAGAAATGGCGAAAAATGAAAAAAAAAAGCTTTTGGTCATTAGTGAGAAATTATGGTAAAGAAGTTACCTAGTTCAGTTCGCATTCTTTAATTTCAATATAATTGGTTCTGGGACAGGTGCCCATCTTCAGATCTGCTATAAAATATTTTTAATTACAATTGGTCCAAATTACAAATAGTTTATAATTTAAGTTTAGAGAGCTTCAAGATTCTTAAGAAATTAGTTATAATATAAAATTGTCCAACATACCGTTTGCTACGGTCACAGGGCAGCCTGTCGAATATGGAACTGGAAGTTCACTGTCATAACTACCCATACACCAACCTGTTGCGGCTTTATAAATAAATTTTTAAGGAACGTGATAGTTGCAACACATGCAGCGCTGAAAAACGACCTCTGGTTAGTTGGTTTGTTGGTTTGGGGGAGGGGACTAAACAGCGAGGTCATCGGTCCACGGATTAGGGAATGACGGGGAAGGAAGTCGGCCGTGCCCTTTCAAAGGAATCAGCCCGTCATTTACCTAAACCGATTTAGGGAAATCACGGAAAAACTAAATCAGGATGGCCGGACGCGGGTTTGAACCGTCAACCTCCCGAATGCGAGTTCAGTGTGCTAACCACTGCGCCACCTAGCTCGATAACGTCCGCTGTTTCTAGAAAGTGGACTCATGTAATTCATAAGAAATGCTTCTAAAAGTATAGCATGAAACACCATGTGAAACTTAATAGCATTAAAATCTTTTAAACGAACTTGATAGAGCAATTATCAAAAGTGTCCATTAATTATCCAATAATGGACATGACATTTCCGGCCGTGAAAGTCTACATTTTAGTATAATTATCAAAAGTGTTAAAATATTTGTATGAGGGTCCTAAATGGTGCAAAGCTCATATGGCTCGGAAGTGCCCTCTGTGACTGATGTAATACATAAAAGACATGCCGCACGGGGTAGCCGCGCGGTCTAGGGCGTCTTGGCACGGTGCACGCGGCTCCCCAAGTCGGAGGTTCGAGTCCTCCCTTGGGCATGGGTGTGTGTGTCTTCCTTAGCGTAAGTTAGTTTAATTTAGATTAAATAGTGTGTAAGCTTAGGGACCAATGACCTCAGCAGTTTACTTCCATAAGACCTTACCACAAATTTTCAAAATTTACATAAAAGATGTTCCTAAATTTAACAAATGAAACATCGGTGAGGACATTATTATTATTAAAAACTTTAAAAGAGCTTTCAAACATTCCAAAATATCTTCTCCTGTTTTCATTTGGCGATCGCAGGGCCAGTAGCGCTCAACAGTGCACTCCCTGTGGACTGAAATACTTTATATATATAAATGTTCCTAAGCATAACATATAAAAAATCAGGGCTTTAATATCACATAAAACTTAAAAGAAACATAGAAAATTCCGAAGTTGTCTTTCCTTCCTCTTATTTGGCGGCGTCCACGCCCGGTAGCTGAGTGGTCAGCGCGACAGAATGTCAATCCTCCAGGCCCGATTTCGGTTCCCGGTGGGTCGGAGATTTTCTCTGCTCAGAGACTGGGTGTTGTGTTGTCATCATCATCATCATCATTTCATCCCCATCAATGCGCAAGTCAACGAAGTGGCTTCAAATCCAAAGATTTGCACCTGTCGAACAGTCTACCCGACGGGAGGCCCTAGTCACACGACATTTACATTTATTTGGCGGTGGTTGAGTTACAATTGCGCCAGGCCATTTTTAATAAAGAATTTGTAGTTTTGGTGTTACCTGCAGGTGCTCGATATACACTTAATATTATGAAGGATTTTTTGTGAAATTCTACTTCTGTTGCACATGCTTCCATATGCTATTCTAGGCAAAATTTATGAATGTCTATGTTCTTAAATTTATGACAGTTCCTGATGAATGTAGCAACTCATTTCTGATCTACAAAAGTGAGATGCTAACCTAAACCCTGTAACACTTACAAGTTCCATACCAGTGGTCACATGATGTTCAGAGAGGCAGAATATGTCAGCTGGGTTTGAAGACTCTAATTCATCTATGCAGATAATTAATTCATTAATTTTATTTCTCAGTCCTCGAATATTTTGATGCAATAAAGATAGTTGACATTTCACGTTGACCAAGTTAAAATTGGGTAGAGGTAAAACATCTGCTGACTTTTGAAAATTCTTAACCAATGGCTGTTTATGCTGATGTAATAAGCTAGAATGATGCTTTTTGGTTTCTTTCTCAAACTGAAGGTTTGTCTCAGTCCTAATCTCTCTTAAAATTTGGTTTCTTTGCGTCCTCACTACCCTAAAAAAAGGGTCTTTTCTTAACCCTATAACCACTGGTATTTTATCACTCATGACAGTGCCTCCCCTTTTAACTTTCCTGCTATTTTCCCAGCCAGTTTACCCTTCCCCTTCCTACTGAGGTGAAGGCCATGCCCAGTATAATGCCACCTATTGAGAGAATCAACAGGAACCACACCAATGTGTGACCCTGCACCCGACATAAGCAGCCATTCAAGTGGCTCTGAGCACTATGGGACTTAACATCTGTGGTCATCAGTCCCCTAGAACTTAGAACTACTTAAACCTAACTAACCTAAGGACATCACACACATCCATGCTCGAGGCAGGATTCGAACCTGCGACCGTAGCGGTCACGCGGTTCCAGACTGAAGCGCCTAGAACCGCACGGCCACACCTGCAACTGCTTGAGGCTCACCAGTTTCTAACTGAAGCAACAGGTCAAATCTATTTTCTACATTCACCACGAAGCTGTCAGACAAAGTTCTAGGTCTGTTCCTCCTGTTGCCTATTGCCACTTCCCACTTCTCTTTACCCTTCTCCCTCCTTAACCTGTCAAGATCTGCCCTGGCCTTGTGTAATTTAGCCTGAAGGGCGGCAATTTTCTCCTCCTGTTCTAGTATCTTCCTATCTCTACTACAAATCCTACAAAACCACTGATGAGTCTCATTTACTTCCCCTATTCCCACGCCACTACAGTCACCCACATGGAAAAAACTACATCTGTTGCCACTTACCTCCACAAATGTACCAACAAACTGTCGGATCCCTGATACGCAGAATTAGTAACGTATTTCGTTCCAAAGACGGACAAACAAACTATTAATCAGTTGGTCATAATGTTTTGGCCCATCACTTTATACTTTTCCGACGTTTCCCCAGTCAATATATGCGTACATCTCCACTGGTCATGTAAACTGAAAAATTGGTTTGAGATAAACTCGTGACACAAACAGCAAAATCGGTAGAGCATTGATTTCGGTATTCGGAGATCCACGAACGATTCTCCATTAACCATAAAAACGTAACGTTATTTTGAGGAGGCGGTTATTTTAAGCTTATAGTTTTTTTCTAAAAATCATGGTTTGCACTCATCCGTAATGTCACTTTATTATACAAACAGTTTCGGTCAGAAACAGAGCATCTGATTAATGACATCACATTATACCTGAGCTATTTCTGACTGAAACTGAATATTTAATAAAGCTGTGCTGGCCCGTTTAGCAACCAAAAACAAAGAAATAGTTGTTTCTGGTGATTTCAATGTAGACTTCCTTAAGGACTCTCCCAATAATAACTTATTTGAGTCAGTAACACTATCATTCAACTTAATTCCCACTGTGAAGTTCCCCACTAGGGTAGCCAATTGCTCACAAACAGCCATTGATAATATCTTTATAGAAAAGTCCAATGAACAAAATTATATTACAAAACCAATAGTCAATGGCCTCTCAGATCATGCAGTTCCTTCTGTTAAATGTTAACACTGAACAGGATATAAAATCTGTTAAATCTGCGCTCAAGAGGGTAATCAATAAGCCAAAAATTGATTATTTTAGGACACTCCTCAGAGACATTCACTGCACTGATGTTTACAGTGCTCATGGCTTGAATGAAAAATATAATATATTTGCTAATAAAGTGCTTACCTTATTCGAACACTGTTTTCCCCAAAAACTTACCAAGGTTAGAACAAAGACTACAAAGAAGCCATGGATTACTCAAGTAATAGGGGTATCTTGTAAAACAAAAAGAAAACTATATCTGTAAATCCGAAACAGTTCCGATGTTGATGCTATAGCACATTACAAGAAATACTGAAAAATATTAAAAAATATTAAAGACTGTAATATGGACATCAAAGCAAATATATTACAAGGAAAAGATTGTCATATCAGATAACAAAATAAAGACAATATAGGATATAGTGAAGGAGGAGGAGGAGGAGGAGGAGATTAGTGTTTAACGTCCCGTCGACAACGAGGTCATTAGAGACGGAGCGCAAGCTCGGGTGAGGGAAGGATGGGGAAGGAAATCGGCCGTGCCCTTTCAAAGGAACCATCCCGGCATTTGCCTGAAGCGATTTAGGGAAATCACGGAAAACCTAAATCAGGATGGCCGGAGACGGGATTGAACCGTCGTCCTCCCGAATGCGAGTCCAGTGTGCTAACCACTGCGCCACCTCGCTCGGTGATATAGTGAAGGAGGAGACCAGTAGAGCCAGACATGAAGAGGGCCAAATAGCATTAAGAGTAAATGATACATTGGTGACAGATGTTTATAGTGTTGCAGAACTTTTTAACAAACATTTCATAACTGTTACTGAAAAGATGGAGTTGTCAGGTTCTGTAGATGCTGCTATGGAAGACCTCAGACCAGGCATTTCAAGTAACCTTCATAATATGAATTTGACCCTCACTACCCCAGCAGAAATAATGTCCACCATAAAACCTTTAAAATTAAAAACATCTAGTGGGTATGATGAAATATCAACAAAGCTAATTAAAGAATGTGACTATGAGTTAAGTAACATATTAAGCTATCTGTGTAACCAGTCGTTTATCAGTGGAACATTTCCTGAATGGTCAAAATATGCTGATTAGGCCACTGTTTAAGAAGGGAGATAAAGAAATAGCATCAAATTTCACTTTTGTCAGCATTCTCAAAAATTTTAGAAAAAGTAATGTACAATCGGCTTTATAACCATCTTATTTCAAATAACAAACTGTCAGAGTCACAATTCGAATTTCTAAAGGGTGTAAGTAGGCTGTTTATGTTTTCTCTATGTAAGTAGGCTGTTTATGTTTTCTTATTGGCAACATTATGTAGCGCTCTATATGAAAATCACTGGCTGTGCTGTGTGCAGTCTGTGGCTAGTTTGCATTGTTGTCTGCCATTGTAGTGTTAGGCAGCGGCAGCTGGATGTGAACAGCGCGTAGCGTTGCGCAGTTGGAGGTGAGCCGCCAGCAGTGGTGGATGTGGGGAGAGAGATGGCGGAGTTTTGTAATTTGTCATGAACTGATACATATATTATGACTTTTGATGATATTAAGGTAAATACAGTGTTTGTTCTCTATTAAAATCTTTCATTTGCTAACTATCCCTATCAGTAGTTAGTGCCTTCAGTAGTTTGAATCTTTTATTTAGCTGGCAGTAGTGGCGCTCGCCGTATTGCAGTAGTTCGAGTAACGGAGATTTTTGTGAGGTAAGTGATTTGTGAAAGGTATAGGTTAATGTTAGTCAGGGCCATTCTTTCGCAGGGATCTTTGATAGTCAGATTGCGTTGCGCTGAATAATATTGTGTGTCAGGTTAAGCACAGTCTTGTATAAATTGTTCTAAGGGGACGTTTCATAAGGGTTCTGATATTAAGAAGGCTATTTGCACTTACAGTGAAAATGTGCTTAATTCATTAGATTAAAAATTGCAGGAAACTGGTATATTTTGTGATCTGTCAAAGGCATTTGACTGTGTAAATCACAATATCCTTTTAAGTAAATTGGAATGATGTAGTGTTACAGGAGATGCTGCAAAATGGTTCAAATCTTATATCTTTGGCAGGAAACAAAGGGTGTTATTAGGAAAGAGACATGTATCAAGCTATCAAGCATCATCCAACTGGGAACTAGTTACATGTGGGGTCCCACAAGGTTCCATTTTAGGGCCCTTACTTTTTCTTGTGTATATCAATGACCTTTCATCAGTAACATTACCAGATGCCAAGTTCGTTTTGTTTGCCGATGATACAAACATTGCAATAAATAGCAAATCAAGTGTAGTCTTAGAAAGATCAGCTAATAAAATATTTATGGACATTAATCACTGGTTCCTAGCCAATTCCTTGTCACTAAACTTTGAAAAAACACACTACATGCAGTTCAGAAATTGTAAGGGGTGTCCCACGAGTATATGCCTAACATATGATGACAAGCGGATAGAAGAAGTGAACAGTGTTAAATTCTTGGGATTACAGCTTGATAATAAATTCAACTTTGAAAAGCACATCACAGAACTGCTGCATCGTCTTAACAAATCTCTATTTGCAATGCGAATTGTGTCAGACATAGGGGATATAAAAATAAAAATGCTGGCATACTGTGCTTACTTTCATTCCATAATGTCATATGGGATTATTTTTTGGGGTAATTCATCAAGCCAAGCTAAAGTTTTACAGGCACAAAAACGTGCAGTAAGAGTTATATGTGGTGTGAACTCAAGAGCATCCTGCAGAAGCCTGTTTAGGGAACTAGGGATACTAACTACTGCTTCCCAATATATTTATTCTTGAATAAAAATATATCACTTATTCAAACCAACAGCTCAATTCATGGAATCAATAGTAGAAATAAGAATAATCTTCGCAAGGATTTAAAGTCACTTAGTCTTGTACAAAAAGGTGTGCATTATTCAGGAACACACGTTTTCAATAACTTGCCAGCAGCTATAAAAAGCTTAACAACCAATGAAATTCAGTTTAAGAGAAGCCTAAAGGATTTATTGGTGGCCTACTCCTTCTACTCCATTGATGAATTTCTCAGTAGAACCAACAAATTAGTGTGTGTGTATATATAAGTACAATATAACTTCTGCACAATTTCAGTGCAGTAATGTGTTCATTGTAAATAAGTGTGTGTGTGTGTGTGTGTGTGTGTGTGTGTGTAAGTACAATCTAACTTCTGCACCATTTCAGTGCAGTAATATGTTCATTATAAATAAGTATTATAGTAGTTGTATTACACGTTTATTACCTTATAAATAAATAAAGAAAACTTTTTTATTTTAAATTCAGTGCATTAGTATTTGTAAAATGATTCTTTCATATAGTGTTCATTAAAGAATGACGATCATTCCACTTGGGACCTGTGGATGGTACATTAGCTTATTTGTTTGAGTTGTAAATATTTGTCATGTATTGTTGTACTTCTGACATGTTCTACATCCTGGAGGACCTCCTCACTACGGATCAATTGGAATGAAAGTAAATCTAATCTAATCTAATCTAATGTCTACGCACAAGTCATGTAATTCGAGTAAATAGAGACCCGCTGATAGCGTACGCGGTGATGGCACCCGATAGCGACCCAGATGGGTTCCAGAGGATTTACATCTGGCGAATTTGGTCGCCGGGACATCAATTTCAGTTCACTATAATGCTCCTCAGACCACTTTAGCACGGCTCTGGGTCCGATACACGGATAATTATACTGCTGAAAGATGACATCGCCGTCGGAGAAGACATCAAGCATAAAGCGATGCAGGTGGTTCGGTGCTGTCAGCGTGTCTTCGATTGCTACACAGCTCCCACACAAGCGTAGGATAATGTCTCTCAAACATAATGCAGCTCCCACCAACCTGCTTCCGTGGCGCGCTGGACGTTTCGAGTCACCGTTCATCTCGATGGCGGCGTTTGTGGAGACGACCATCGACCTAGTGTAGCAAAAATGCGGTTCACCCGAAGAGCCGACACGTTTCCATTGATCGACGGTCGAATTCATCGTAACCGACGATGTCGTTGGGTCAGCATGTTAAAACATAGGGATGGTCTGCTGCTGACCTCCATGTTCGACAGTGTACGATGAACGGTGTGCTCCGAAACACTTGTGCGTGCACCAGCATTGTGCTCTTTCGGTAGAGATGCCGCAGATCACCATCTGTTCTACTTTACAGAGCAGAGAAGCAGCCGAACCCCAAGTTCTGTGAAGAGTGTGGACGTCCAACCATCTAGCACCTAGCGATAATTTCAATGTATTTCTACCTCTTTCCGTAGGTGCCCACGACAGTAGCCCATAAACGTTCGACCAGTTTCGCCATTTTCCAGATACTTCAAAAATACACTCCTGGAAATTGAAATAAGAACACCGTGAATTCATTGTCCCAGGAAGGGGAAACTTTATTGACACATTCCTGGGGTCAGATACATCACATGATCACACTGACAGAACCACAGGCACATAGACACAGGCAACAGAGCATGCACAATGTCGGCACTAGTACAGTGTATATCCACCTTTCGCAGCAATGCAGGCTGCTATTCTCCCATGGAGACGATCGTAGAGATGCTGGATGTAGTCCTGTGGAACGGCTTGCCATGCCATTTCCACCTGGCGCCTCAGTTGGACCAGCGTTCGTGCTGGACGTGCAGACCGCGTGAGACGACGCTTCATCCAGTCCCAAACATGCTCAATGGGGGACAGATCCGGAGATCTTGCTGGCCAGGGTAGTTGACTTACACCTTCTAGAGCACGTTGGGTGGCACGGGATACATGCGGACGTGCATTGTCCTGTTGGAACAGCAAGTTCCCTTGCCGGTCTACGAATGGTAGAACGATGGGTTCGATGACGGTTTGGATGTACCGTGCACTATTCAGTGTCCCCTCGACGATCACCAGTGGTGTACGGCCAGTGTAGGAGATCGCTTCCCACACCATGATGCCGGGTGTTGGCCCTGTGTGCCTCGGTCGTATGCAGTCCTGATTGTGGCGCTCACCTGCACGGCGCCAAACACGCATACGACCATCATTGGCACCAAGGCAGAAGCGACTCTCATCGCTGAAGACGACACGTCTCCATTCGTCCCTCCATTCACGCCTGTCGCGACACCACTGGAGGCGGGCTGCACGATGTTGGGGCGTGAGCGGAAGACGGCCTAACGGTGTGCGGGACCGTAGCCCAGCTTCATGGAGACGGTTGCGAATGGTCCTCGCCGATACCCCAGGAGCAACAGTGTCCCTAATTTGCTGGGAAGTGGCGGTGCGGTCCCCTACGGCACTGCGTAGGATCCTACGGTCTTGGCGTGCATCCGTGCGTCGCTGCGGTCCGGTCCCAGGTCGACGGGCACGTGCACCTTCCGCCGACCACTGGCGACAACATCGATGTACTGTGGAGACCTCACGCCCCACGTGTTGAGCAATTCGGCGGTACGTCCACCCGGCCTCCCGCATGCCCAATATACGCCCTCGCTCAAAGTCCGTCAACTGCACATACGGTTCACGTCCACGCTGTCGCGGCATGCTACCAGTGTTAAAGACTGCGATGGAGCTCCGTATGCCACGGCAAACTGGCTGACACTGACGGCGGCGGTGCACAAATGCTGCGCAGCTAGCGCCATTCGACGGCCAACACCGCGGTTCCTGGTGTGTCCGCTGTGCCGTGCGTGTGATCATTGCTTGTACAGCCCTCTCGCAGTGTCCGGAGCAAGTATGGTGGGTCTGACACACCGGTGTCAATGTGTTCTTTTTTCCATTTCCAGGAGTGTAGTTCAAATTCTCTGAGCACTATGGGACTTAACATCTGTGGTCATCAGTCCCCTAAAACTTAGAACTACTTAAACCTAACTAACCTAAGGACATCACTCACATCCATGCCCGAGGCAGGATTCGAACCTGCGACCGTAGCGGTCACGCGGTTCCAGACTGAAGCACCTAGAACCGCACGGCCACACCGGCCGGCCTCGAGTTACTCGTCCACACGTTCTGCGTAATAATCATCTGCGCTTTGTCGAAGTCGCTCATCTCATTGGATTTCTCCATTTTAAGCCCGCATTTTCGCTACGGTGATCCCCGTCCGTATCTGCTCCGCTTACATACTTTCGTTACCGCGTCACGTGACCGCAACGCCACATAGCGGGACCCAACGTCCCGGTAGGCAGTGGTCATAATGTTTTGGTGATCAGTGTATTTCCCAACTACAGTTTTGCACCTAGAGGTATGGTAGTACTTTTAGCTAAAGCGTCCTCAGACCATGAGTGCAGAAAAAAATGTATTCATGTATTACTCTCGTGGGAGCTTCCACTTCAGCTCTTAGTGCCCTTGGATGTTATCTGCAAAACCTACTAGCCGGAAACAGAGGGACACATTGGTTGAAGCTGCAGTTGTAGTTTAACAAACATTGTTGTGGCGTGTGTGTCTTCTTTGAGATAAGCGCTGTTGGCGGCGCGGGGAAATCCGTTTCCTCTGGCGTCGTACCAAGTGAGTCAGCTGAGTTAAGTTGCAGCCCAGGCCGACTCCAAACAAAGTCCCTCTTGTAATCAATGAGCAGTGCAGGGGCTCCACTGGGGGCTCGACAAGGTTACCGACAGAGCCACACCTAAAATAAGAAGAGTAAGGTCGGAAGCGAATTTTCCCTCTATCGCTATTGTAAAATTAACTAATAGTGCCCTGGGTCTCTGTGTTAATGTTGTGTTTGATTGTTTAAGTACGATTTATGTGAGTTGTCATACTCCTGAATCACACCACGGAAGATATTCCAAAAAGAAATAGATATTTGGCATTAGTCTTCTTTGCACAGTTTCTGGTGCTAATCAGATGCGCTTTGGGAATTGATTCTCCATTTCTGTAGGAGTCTGACTGCCTTCAGATTACTCTCAACTTGAAACATCTGCACCGGATGCATGAGCCGCTGCCTATTGCCACACACCAACTAGCATACTGCAGTTTCGCGTAAAGATGAGCAAAGATATGATTTCAGGAATCCAGTTAAAAACATAGGAACAACAGAGACCACAAATCACAGGCAACGATACACGTCAGTTCCCACAGGAACAATATGGTTTAATTTCACATTAACATGCCTCATCACCATGTCCGTTTACATGACCAATACCTCCGATCACAGGGTCGTTTCAGATTAAAAACACCATCTTCTTACAAGTGTCAACACAGTCCACTTTGAAATTCACAAATACCGATCAGTCACCAGTACTGCTAGATGCAGCCAGAAAGTCGCGTACATCTATGCCTGATCACAAAATTCGCCTTTGCAAGTCGGGAACTGCTGATATAACTCAACCCCACACATGGGAAATGCAGTTCTTGCAGTTCGCACCAGAAACGTAGCTTCACCGATCCACACGGATACCAAATATCTGTCTTTAAAAACTAATGTTGGTGTTGTTGCTGTGATCTTCAGTTCGAAGAGTGGTTTGATGCAGGTCTTCACGCTCTCTATCCTGCACAAGGATCTACATCTCCAAATAACTATTGTAACCAACATCCTTTTGAACCTGTTTGCTGTATTCATCTCTTGGTCTCCTTAAACTATGTGCCCCCCACACTTCCCTCCAATACTAAATTGGTAATTCCTTGATGTCTCAGAATGTGTTAAATCGACTGATCCCTTCTTATAGTCAAGTTCACCACCAATTTCTTTTCTCCCCAGTTCTATTCAGTACCTCTCATTAGTTAAATGACCTGTCCATCTGATCTTCAGCATTCTTCCATCGCACCACATTTCGAAAGCTTCTTTCCCTTCTTTTCTAAACTGTTTTATCATCTACATTTCACTTCCGTACAAGGGTACAGTCCAGATTAAGACCTTCAGAAAATACCTCCTGTGGTTGAGACGGCATAAGATGATCCCTGACAGCTCGTAGCGCGGTTGCCAGCTTTCGACTAACAAGTGGTAACGGCTATAGGCGCAAACAGTAGCCGTCTACAGAGCTGTGACAACACCGAGGCGTTGCCACAGAGACATTAACAAAAGCATCTTACGTTACTGGTTGGGGTAGGCATGCGAAGATATCACGCCCAACCCACTACAACTGTCAGGGGTCAACTTAACGCCGACTCAACTTCAGCACTTGAATTTACACTTCATGTAAAAAATTTCTCTTCTACATTTTATATCCTCTCTAGTTCCCCCATTATCAGTCATTTTAACAAAATTTATCTACTACTTTAAATGCCTCGCTTCCTAACCTAATTCCATCAGCATAGCCTGATTTAATTCGATTATATTCCATTATCCTTGTTTTGCTTTTTTGACACTCATCTTATATTCTTCTTTTAAGACATTGTCCAATAAGTTCAACTGTTGTCTCTGACTGAATTACAATGTCATCGGCATACCTTAATGTGTTAATTTCTTTTACAAATTTTACTTTGGTTTCATTTACTGATTGCTCAGTGTACATATTGAATAACATCATGGATAGTCCATAGCCCTGTCTCACTGCCTTCTCAATCACTGCTTCCTTTTCATGACCCTCGACTCTTAAAACTGCCATCTGGTTTCTGTACATGTTGTATATATCGTTTCGATCCCTGCGTTTTACCCCTGCTATCTTCGAAAAATCGGAGAGTATATTCCAGTCAACACTGTCAAAAGCTAGCTGAAAATCTACCTACAGTCTCGAACCACGCGACCGCTACGGCTGCAGATTCGAATCCTGCCTCGGACATGGATGTGTGTGATGTCCTTAGGTTAGTTAGGTTTAAGTAGTTCTAAGTTCTAGGGGACTGATGACCTCAGAAGTTAAGTCCCATAGTGCTCAGAGCCATTTGAACCATTTTGAAAATCTACAAAAGCTAACGAAAGTTTGCCTTTCCTTAACCTATTTTTTAAGATAAGTCATAGAGGTCTGTATTCCCTCGCGCGTTTCTACAATCCTCTGGAATCCAAACTCATCTTCCATGAGGGCGGTTTCTACCAGGTTTTACATCCTTCTGTAAATAATATTGTGTTAATATTTTGAAACTATGACTTATTAAACAGATAGTTCGGTAATATTCACACATGTCAACACCTGCATTCCTTGGCATTGGAACTATTAGCCGGCAGCTGTGGCCGAGAGGTTCTAAGCGCTTCAGTCCGGAAACGCACTGCTACTACGATCGGAGGTTCGAATCCTGCCTCGGGCATGGATGTGTGTGATGTCCTTAGGTTAGTTAGGTTTAAGTAGTTTTAAGTTCTAGGGGACTGATGAGCTCAGCAGTTAAGTCCCATAGTGCTTAGAGCCATTTGCATTTGGAATTATTATATTCTTCTCGAAGTCTGAGCCTATTTCGCCTGTCTCATACATCTTGCATACCAGCTGGAATAGTTTTGTTGTCACTGCATCTCCCAAGGGTATCAGTAGTTCAGACGGAATGACATCTGCTTCAGAGGCCTTGTTTTGATTTAGGTCTTTCAGTGCTTTATCAAATTCTTCTAGTAGTATCATAACTCCCATCTCAAAAAAAATGGTTCAAATGGCTCTGAGCACTATGGGACTTGACATCTGACGTCATCAGTCCCCTAGAATTTAGAACTACTTAAACTTAACTAACCTAAGGACATTACACACAACCATGCCCGAGGCAGGATTCGAACCTGCGACCGTAACGGTCACGCGGTTCCAGACTGTAGCGCCTTGAACCGCTCGGCCACTCCGGCCGGCACTCCCACCTCATTTTCCTCTACGTCATCTGCTCTTTTTATAATATTGTCTTCAGTTCATTTCCCCAGTACAGAGCCTCTACGTACTCCTTCACTTTTCAGCTTTTCCTACTTTGCTTAGTACTGGCAATTTCATCTGAGCTCTTGGTATTCTTACAGCTGCTCCTCTTTCCTCCAAAGGTCTCATCAATTTTCCTACAGATGCTATTATCTTTCCCCTAGTTATATATTTTTGTATATCCTTACCCTTGTCCTCTAGCCATTCCTGCTTGGCTATTTTGCACTCCCTGTCAGTCTTATTTTTAGACGTTTTTCCCTCATGCCTGCTCCATTTGCTGCAGTTTTATATTTTCTCCTTCCATCGTTTAAATTCAGTATATCGTGTGATAGCCCCGGATTACTGCTAGCCAGCCGAAGTGGCTGAGCGGTTCTAGGCGCTACAGTCTGGAACCGCGTGACCGCTACGGTCGCAGGCTCGAATCCAGGTTTACAGCATCATGACGGTCACATCCGTGTTTGGCGACATCGCGGTGAACGCACATTGGAAGCGTGTATTCGTCATCACCATACTGGCGTATCACCCAGCGTGATGGTATGGGGTGCCATTGGTTACATGTCTCGGTCACCTCTTGTTCGCACTGACGGCACTTTGAACACTGGACGTTACATTTCAGACCCGTGGTTCTGCCCTTCATTCGATCCCTGCGAAACCCAACATTTCAGCAGGATAATGCACGAACGCATGTTGCACGTCCTGTACGGGCCTTTCTGGATACAGAAAATGTTCGACTGCTGCCCTGGCCAGCACATTCTCCAGATCTCTCACCAATTGAAAACGTCTGGTCAATGGTGGCCGAGCAACTGGCTCGTCACAATACGCCAGTCACTACTCTTGATGAACTGTGGTATCGTGTTGAAGCTGCACCGGCAGCTGTACCTGTACACGCCATCCAAGCTGTGTTTGACTCAATGCCCAGGCGTATCAAGGCCGTTATTACGGCCAGATGTGGTTGTTCTGGTTACTGATTTCTCAGGATCTATGCACCCAAATTGCGTGAAAATGTAATCACATGTCAGTTCTAGTATAATATATTTGTCCAATGAATACCCGTTTATCATCTGTATTTCTTCTTGGTGTAGCAATTTTAATGGCCAGTATTGTATATGACGAAATACGATTTAAAGAAATTTCGCCCGATATCTAGGCTCTGCGTTTATGTTGCTCGACGTCTACCTCTAGACTATAAATACACACAGCACCACCGCAGTGCATCAATTGTATGTCTTATCCTCCTGTACACATCTCCACGGCCATTGTTTATCCCTGTCATCTAGGGCCCGTGGTGCACAGTTGCCTTGGCGCCGGTTTTGGTTAGCGTCAGTTTGTCATTCACGGTATACTTTAATCACGGCGTCGTGGAAACAGTTTAAAAACTTAGCCATTTCGGAAATGCTTCCTGCCTTGCCCGAAATCCAATGATCATGCCCTTTTGGATGTCAAATAAATCTCCCCCCTCCGCATTACGACAACGACCGCAGTCTGTTATGCATCTTCCTCCCCCCCCCCCTTCCATCACCCCAGCCCGACACGCTTGATATACCCTCCACTGCTAGTGCTGCCACCTGCCATCTGTGAGTGATTACTGCACGTTGACGCCGAACACAGGCGGTGGTCACGTTAATGTGACTGGACCGTGTACATGAGAAACCCACATGTAGGGCCCGGTGGTCTGCTGGAATGATTCTAGCTCTGGGTTTGATTCACACTCCAGTCGACCATTCTTAACAGGCATAAATAGACCCTCTTCACCTCCGGTAACGCCATTTGAACAGCGTAAGGCTACACTGTGTTTTCGAATCCGCATGAAAAATTATGTCCGTGCCTGCAGACTGGAGGAGAATTGATTCAGGATGGACCATGACAGAGGCAGAAGTGGCAAGTAGAAACTCGGTCACAAGTAAGTTTTCTTATTAGAAGTTTTACTTTGTTTAATGATCCAATCATCACGCAAAGGTACAGAGCGCTTATTGATTACCGTATTTGAACTAAATATGTTGAAAATATTTGTGCAACACAGGGATCCCAATTCAGATGTCCCATTTCGTGGCATCTGAGCCCTTCGGTATGTAACATTTTGAACGTTTTGTTGTTTACCCAAGATTCCAAACTCCGCAAGGTTTCCACGAAAGACACGAGTTTGGATTCGAATCTTAGTCCAGCACCGATATTTTCAACATCTCGAGTTCAAATAATAATTATCATTTTTAATATCTCTTCGTATGTTGTCAACAGCAGTTACTGCATCGATGATTTCAGCCGTAAATAGAAATATTTAAAAAGTTAGAAAGATTTTTCTGTTTAGCAAAAGTGACAAAAGCAGATTTCAGGGTACTTGACGGCTCAACACAAAAGTTTTGTCACAAGTACAGATAGTGTTGAGGATCAGTGGACAAAGTTCAAAACCATCGTCCAATACGCATTAGATGAGTATGTGCTAAACAAGATCGTAAGAGATGGAAAAGAGCCACCGTGGTACAACAACCGAGTTAGGAAACTGCTGCGGAAGCAAAGGGAACTTCACAGCAAACATAAACATAGCCAAAGCCTTGCAGACAAACAAAAATTACGCGAAGCGAAATGTAGTGTGAGGAGGGCTATGCGCGAGGCGTTCAATGAATTCGAAAGTAAAGTCCTATGTACTGACTTGGCAGAAAATCCTAAGAAATTTTGGTATTATGGCAAAGCGGTAGCTGGATCAAAACAAAATGTCCAGACACTCTGTGACCAAAATGGTACTGAAACAGAAGATCACAGACTAAACGCCGAAGTACTAATTTATTTTTCCAAAGCTGTTTCACAGAGGAAGACTGCACTGTAGTTCCCTCTCTAGATTGTCGCACACATGACAAAATGGTAGATATCGAAATAGATAACAGAGGGATAAAAAACAATTAAAATCGCTCAAAAGAGGAAAGGCCGCTGGACCTGATGGGATACCAGTTCCATTCTACACAGAGTACGCGAAGGAACTTGCCCCCCTTCTTGCAGGGGTGTACCGTAGGTCTCTAGAAGAGCTTAGCGTTCCAAAGGATTGGAAAAGGGTACAGGTCATCCCCGTTTTCAAGAAGGGACGTCGAACACATGTGCAGAACTATAGACCTATATCTCTAACGTCGATCAGTTGTAGAATTTTGGAACACGTATTATGTTCGAGTATAATGACTTTTCTGGAGACTAGAAATCTACTCTGTAGGAATCAGCATGCGTTTCGAAAAAGACGATCGAGTGAAACCCATTTCGCGCTATTCGTCCACGAAACTCTGAGGGCCATAGACACGGGTTCGCAGGTAGATGCCGTGTTTCTTGACTTCCGCAAGGCGTTCGATACAGTTCCCCACAGTCGTTTAATGAACAAAGTAAGAGCATATGGACTATCAGACCAATTGTGTGATTGGATTGAAGAGTTCCTAGATAACAGAACGCAGAATGTCATTCTCAATGGAGAGAAGTCTTCCGAAGTAAGAGTGATTTCAGGTGTGCCGCAGAGGAGTGTCGTAGGACCGTTGCTATTCATAGTATAGACCTACATAAATGACCTTGTGGATAACATCGGAAGTTAACTGAGGCTTTTTGCGGATGATGCTGTAGTATATCGAGAGGTTGTAACAATGGAAAATTGTGAAATGCAGGACGATCTGCAGCGAATTGACGCATGGTGCAGGTAATGGCAATTGAATCTCAATGTAGACAAGTGTAATGTGCTGAGAATACACAGAAAGGAAGATCCTTTATCATTTAGCTGCAATATAGCAGGCAGCAACTGGAAGCAGTTAATTCCATAAATTATTTGGGAGTAGGCATTAGGAGTGATTTCAAATGGAATGACCATATAAAGTTGATCGTCGGTAAAGCAGATGACAGACTGAGATGCATTGGAAGAATCCTAAGGAAATGCAATCCGAAGTAGGTTACAGTACACTTGTTCGCCCACTGCTTGAATATTGCTCTCCAGTGTGGGATCCGTACCAGATAGGTTTGATAGAAGAGATAGAGAAGATCCAACAGAGAGCAGCGCGCTTCGTTACAGGATCATTTAGTAATCGCGAAATCGTTACGGAGATGATAGATAAACTCCAGTGGAAGACTCTGCAGGAGAGACGCTCAGTAGCTCGGTACGGGCTTTTATTGAAGTTTCGAGAACATACCTTCACCGAGGAGCCAAGCAGTATATTGTTGCCTCCTACGTATATCTCGCGAAGAGACCATGAGGATAAAATCAGAGAGATTAGAGCTCACACAGAGGCATACCGACAATCCTTCTTTCCACGAACAGTACGAGACTGGAATAGAAGGAAGAACCGATAGAGGTACTCAAGGTACCCTCCGCCACACACCGTCGGGTGGCTTTGCAGAGTATGGATGTAGATGTAGATGCAGAACAGTACCAACAGGAGCTGGTTTTGAGTCCCATTCAGACGCTGAACTTTTCATCACATCATTTGAAGTTCAAACGTGCGACTCCTGGCTACTGGTGAAAAGGAGTAATTTGAGGGGAGGGGGGGACAGAACTATCCGTCGCGTTATTTCTAGTTCAAACACGAGCACATCTCGCTGCTGAATAAACAACCCGATATTTAACGTCTACTCGTGCCTAGAAAACAATAACGACATGACAGATGCTGATTTCGAATCCTGGCAAGGCAAGACACTCCGTACAGTCTCAAAGACTCATCTGACATACCCTGTGACAGGAGGACTGACAGTTTAACGAGAACTGCGAACTACGACGCAACTTACCAATTTTCATTTCATCAAATCAGAGATGAAAGGAGCACCGAGAGATAGGAAAACTCCTATGATCGACAAGAGATCGAACACCGGACTTTGCAGCCTCGTGCTTTGCCAGAGGGCCACAATACAGGCAGTTATATGAATGAATTGCTGTTTACACGAATCTATTGAAATCAAGAATTTTTACTCTGGTTTCAACGACACGAACCTATTTCTCGATAAGGAAGCTGTACTTCTGAGAGAAAAAAAATTCCAAAGAATGTATCCAACTACTCATAATTAAAATGCAATTAACATAATATTGCTAATGATACGTGATATCACTAAAGATGACGCCTGTAGGGAAAAAAACGTAACGCAAGCTACGAAGTATTGCAACTGGGATATTAGGTTGTAATGTATTGTCGAAGATCGTAGTGCACACAAACAGAAAGCAGTTGATACGACTACATGCTTATTATCTCGCAAAGACGCCATTGCTGTACTCAAGGTGTTAAAGCTAAACATCTGCCTCCAAGCTCCTGTCTGAAGGCTGCAAATCAAAAACAAACTATCGATAAACTGCGTGAAGAAAATTTGGCCCATTTGACTGTTAGTTGTTAACTCATTTTACACAATCGCGATTTCGGCTTTATAACGATTCTCGCGTGCATACTGAAATGTTAAAATATGTATGGCCTGTGATATTTCAGCGTGCGCTTGAGAGTGGTTGTAAAGGCGAAATCGCAGTTGCGTAAAATGAATTTACAACTAATAGTAAATGGCAGAAATTTCTTTAAAAATTTCTACACGACTATGGTCTTCCGAAGGAAAGGATTATCGATAAGATTACAGTGATTATTAGGGAAGGTTTGATGAGTTATTTGTTTTGAAGAACTCTTACGTCTGGTGGCTGAATAGAGCAATGAACAGTAAACTGACGGCTCCAACGTTCGCGAAATCAGGCCACCCAAGTCGAAGACGGAACAGAATAACACGGTTCCAGTACAGGAAATACTGGAAACTACTCTAGAGAGCGACTTCCAAACATAAAGACGAGTCAAAGAAAGAGGCGAGGGCAACCACCCCACTAGGCTAGTCCATTGGTCACGGTCGTAAAAGTCACAGCGGGCGACGGACTGACCTCCTGCACCCCAAGCACGCAGCTGTCTGGGATGGCTCCAGGTGGCTCTGGCGTCTGCAGTCCACCTCCAACCATTCTGTTGTTTCCAGCACTACAAAAAACACCAAAGGCGCGCCGCTCCTCTAAAACCACTTGTTGTTTTCTCATAGGATATTCTGAAAACAGGACATAAGGTCCGCCCCATTGTAATGTCTAATGCTCGGTTTAGACTAGCAAGCTATTGCAGCAATTTACTTGCGCGGAGGAACTTGCCGCGCGAGTTGTGAGTGTAAACATTTCGCCACATCGACTTGCGACCGTAGCAATTTATTGCGGAAGTGACTTGCTGCACGTTTACCGCTTCCGGTGTGAACACCACGCAAGAAGTAGCTGCAAGTAACTTGCAGCCTTTAGAATTTATTTCTATTTCCTGCAAGTAGGAAGCGCAAGTTATAGTAAGTATGTCGTCTGCATAACACTCAAATTTAACATTTTACTTAATGTGGTGACTTAATTTTATGCAACCATCTTACATGTTACATGCAAACAAATTTCAGAAATGGAGGAGAAACGGGAATGGATGAAGCAGGATACAGAACATTTTATTGAAGCCGTGGAGAGCTACCCCGAAATATGGAACGTGCATAACCGGGTCTTAAAGGATAGAGTGAAGAAGATGAGCGCATTAAATGAAATCTCGTCGATATTCGACACATCTGTGAAAGAAGTACAGAGAAAGTAGCATAACTTGAAGACACAACCCCTTTGCCACCTGCATCCACTCGCTTGTTGTTTTAGGAGTCTAGAAAAAGACGATGTGTAATTATTACATATTCTATTTAATTAACTTGTCACTTTCCATTTTATGAACATCGGGTACGATCGGAGAAATCGTGCTGACGGGAATATGAAACAAGTACATGAGGGACTGGTATGAGTCTCCTGCAAAGAAAAGATTTCAAAATTCAAACTTTTTTTTGGTTGTATGTTTCACATAAATAAATGAAAAGGCCTATTTCATTCGTAGCTCACCTGTAGCTATAAATCGTAGAGTGACTAGCAAACGTTCCTTTGCTGAAATAGCAGTACGGGAGTTTGTGTCTCGTTTTGAAATGACGGGCGCTATTAACGTCAATAAACACTCCAGATAATTTGAGGACATTCTGCAAAAGTTTTCAAAAGTATCTGTTGTGGCGTTGCAAGACAGCCACGCCACTCGTAAGTAGCCGAAACGCACGCGTACACACACGCCGGCTGGCGTGAGGTCTGAAACAGGATACTTAATGAATGCTATAAAGAAAAGTACGTAGCTGCGTTAATACTTAACTTTACTCCATCATTGTGGTACATCGCTCTTGACGATGCAAATGAGACTCTTTAAATACAAGCACTGTAAGGCTAATGGCGCCTTGCTAGGTCGTGGCCATGGACTTAGCTGAAGGCTATTCTAACTGTCTCTCGGCAAATGAGAGAAAGGCTTCGTACGTGTAGTCGAAAGCAAAGTCGTCCGTACAACTGGGGCGAGTGCTAGTACGTCTCTCTAGACCTGCCGTGTGGTGGCGCTCGGTCTGCAATTACTGACAGTGGCGACACGCGGGTCCGACATGTACTAATGGACCGCGGCCGATTTAAAGCTACCACCTAGCAAGTGTGGTGTCTGGCGGTGACACCACAGTATCCATGCTCTCGATACTAAGTTCTTGCAAAAGCTTATTATAGGCACCATTTTGCGATCTTCTCATTCTCCACTCTCTAACCCAAATACTTCTCTTTTTCTTTCTTACGTTTTTCATTTCAATTACAAGAGCTGCAGCATATCTCACCCACCTACTTGTCATTTTATACTTCGGCTGACACTCGCAGTGGTACTGAAAGCTTATGTAAACAGTGTCAGAGAGTTGTTGACGCAAGTTTCTTGCCAAAGAACTTGGGGAAGAATCTTGCTTAATTCTTGCGCTGCTGTGTAAACACAGCTGCAAGCGGCTCGCAATAACTTGCAGCAATAACTTCTGCAAGCGACTTGCTGGTTTAAACCCAGCTTAAGGAAAACCTACTATTCTTCCTTAATATCAATACGGTTTTTATTTATTCTGTGAGTAGACTTCGTAACTCAGTAGATGATAGAACTTCGCTGGATGAATTTTCGTTCCTCATTTGTTTATCAGTACGTTCGAACTTTCCTCTTTCTGGCGGTAGCACTCTTTCTGGCTGTAGCACTGATCAGAATATGACGTAATCTCGCCGGCTCTGGTAAATTAAGCATTACATGCTTTCATATTACATGATTATTATTTATAACAAGCTCAGGAGGCGTAGTGATCTCTGTAATAATTCGCGTACAGGAGTCGGACAAAAATATACACTCTTGAACATAAACGCAGATGCTAGCCAAACCTGATTGGTGCCCTGTTGTATTTGACCGCGAACGGCACCTGTGCAGGCAAAATTCAGAAGAACGCAAAATCCCCAAGACTCGCTAAGTTTCATGGAAGCTCGAAATTTAGTGCGGACTTCAATGCGAGATGCTTTTAATAGTTTCCACAATGAAACATTGTCTATAAATATGGCAGAAAACTCAAAGAGATTCTGGTCGTATGTAAAGTACACCAGTTGCAAAAAACAGTCAATACCGTTGCTGCGCGATAGCGATGGAAATGTTACCGATGGTGGTGCCACTGAAGCGGAGTTACTGAATACAGTTTTCCGTAATTCCTTCACGAAAGAAGACGAAGTAAATATTCCAGAATTCGAAACCAGAACAGCTGTTAGAATGAGTGATATAAAAGTAGATATCTTAGGTGTTGCGAAACAACTCAAATCACTTACGAAAGGAAAGTCAAAAATGGTTGAAATGGCTCTGACCACTATGGGACTTAACTTCTGAGATCATCAGTCCCCTAGAACTTAGAACTACTTAAACCTAACTAACCTAAGGACATCACACACATCCATGGCCGAGGCAGGATTCGAACCTGCGACCGTAGCGGTCACGCGGGTCCAAACTGGAGCGCTTAGAACCGCACGGCTACACCGGCCGGCTAAAGGAAAGTCTTCCGATCCAGATGGTATACCAATCAGGTTCCTTTCAGAGTATGCAGACATAATAGCTCCTTTCTTAGCAATCATATACAACCGCTCACTTGACAAAAGGTCTGTTCCTAAAGACTGGAAAGTAGCACAGGTCACAGCAATATTCAAGAAAGGAAATAGGAGTAACCCACTGAATTACAGACCCATATCACTGACCACAATTTCCAGTAGGATTTTGGAACATATACTGTACTCGAACATTATGAATCACCTTGAAGAAAATGACTTATTGATATATAACCAACAGGGATTCAGAAAATATCGTTCATGTGCAACACAGCTAGCTCTTTATTCCCATGAAGTAATGAGTGCTGTCGACAAGGGATCTCAGATCGATTCCATATTCCTAGATTTCCAGAAGGCTTTTCATACCGTTCCTCACAAGCGACTATTAATCAAATTGCGTGCATATGGAGTATCGTCTCAGTTGTGTGACTGGATTCGCGATTTACTCTTAGAGAGGTCACAGTACGTAGTGACAGACGGTAAATCATCGAGTAGAACAGAAGTGATATCTGGCGTTCCGCAAGGTAGTGTCATAGGCCCTCTGCTGTTCCTTATATACAAATCATCTAGGTGATAATCTGAGCAGCCCCCTTAGATTTTTTGCAGATGACGCTGTAATTTACCATCTAGTAAAATCATCAGACGATCAATTGCAATTACAAAATGACCTAGAGAGAATTTCTGTATGGTGCGAAAAGTGGGAATTGGCACTAAACAAAGAAAAGTGCGAGGTCATCCACATGGGTACTGAAAGAAATCCGATAAATTTTGGATATACGATAAATCGCACAAATCTAAGGGCTGTCAATTCGACTAAATACCTAGGAATTACAATTACGAGCAACTTAAATTGGAAAGACCACATAGATAACATTGTCGGGAAGGCGAAACAAAGACTGCGCTTTGTTGACAGGACACTTAGAAGATGCGAAAAACCCACTAAAGAGACAGCCTACATTATACTTGTCCGTCGCCTGCTGGAATACTGCTGCGCGGTATGGGATCCTTACCAGGTAGGATTGACGGAGGACATCGAAAAAGTGCAAAGAAGGGCAGCTCATTTCGTGTTATCGCGAAATAGGGGTGAGAGTGTCACTGATACGATACGCGAGTTGGGTGGCAGTCACTGAGACAAAGGCGGTTTTCTTGGCGGCGAGATCTATTACGAAATTTCAATCGCCAACTTTCTCTTTCGAATGCGAAAATATTTTGCTGACACCCACCTTCGTAGGGAGAAATGATCATCATAATAAAATAAGAGAAATCAGAGCTCGAAAGGAAAGATTTAGTTGTTCCTTTTTCCCACGCGCCATTCGAGAGTGGAATGGTAGAGAAGTAGTATGAAAATGGTTCGATGAACCCCCTGCCAGACACTTAAGTGTGAATTGCAGAGTAAGCATGTAGATGTAGATGTAGATGTAGATGTCCTTAGTACGTTGCAAGTGTCAGTCGTGGTGAGAACAGTGTTCTATGTAGTTGTTAGTACACTATGTCGAAGCTAAGTGAGTTCGAACGTGGGTACATTGTTGGTACCCATACGATGGGTGCTTCCGTAACCAAGGAAGCCGAAGGTTTTGGTGTTTCAAGGCGCACCATGTCGAAAATCTGCGCCGCATACAGGGAAAGCGGGAAAAGCATCATCCGCTAAGTCACAACATGGACGACTAATTTAATTTGTGGTAAGGTCTTATGGGACCAAACTGCTGAGGTCATCGGTCCCTAAGCCTACACACTACTTAATCTAACTTAAACTTACTTACGCTGTAAACAACACACACACCCATGCCCGAGGGAGAACTTGAACCTCCGACGGGGAAGCCGCACGGACCGTGACAAGGCGCCCCTGACCGCGCGGCAACATGGACGATTGTTCGTGTTAATTGAACTTGACAGAAGGTCATTGAGAGGATTGTGACGAAAAATAAAGAGGAAGACAGTTCAAAAGTCAATACAAAACTGATGTCGCACTCGTGTTCCCTGTCAGCACCAAAACAACGTGAAGGGAGTTCCATAAGCAGCAAATGACAGGCTAGCTGGAATACCAAAACCACTCTTCGCTGATGCAAATACCCCAAGAGGAAAGGGTGGTGCCGAAGCCATAAAACCTGGGCTACAGGGCAGTGGAAGAAAGTCATTTGGTCGGATGAGTTTTGTTTCACACTATTTCCAGCTTTCGGCCGAGTTTATGTCCGAGAGTGAAATATGGTGGGGATCGTTGATGATTTGGACAATCACATCGTTCAAATAACTTCCGGGAATTCAGCCAGGTAACACTTTCAGCGACCGCCGATATTTCGGCGGGAGAACACCCCGCCATTTTCAAGGCAAACTGCAACGGACAGGCGGTGTGCATGCAAATTTAAAACCTCGGTTCTCGGACTGAAGCAGGAAAGATAACACACACGCTGAACACTAGTGCCACCAAAGATGACCAAAGTCAGAGCTATCGATAGAGAGACTATGTATTCGCAGGTGAGGTAGCATTGACTCTGTCCCTCTGTTGTTTGACAAGGGAGAGAGCCGGATTCCAAACAGAGTTTAAACAGAAACCTCCATCCCTGTTAACGAGGTTGCTCGCTAATTTAATCTCAACTGCCTCCCTAATAACACTGTCCCAATAGCTGGACGTGCATGCCAATATCTCGGTGTTATTATATAACATGGGGTGACCAGTATCCAAGCAATGTTCGGCAATAGCAGATCTATTTGGCTGCTGTACTCGTGTGTGCCGTTTATGCTCAGTACATCGGTCCTCCACGGTCCTGATAGTTTGACCAATATATGCCATGCCGCAGCTACAAGGAATACGATATACACCCGCCTTACGCAGTCCAAGATCATCCTTAACGGAACTCAAAAGTGCTCTAATTTTAGATGGAGGTTGTAAAACACATTTCACATCGTTTTTCCGTAAAATACGACCGACCTTGTTGGACGTGTTTCCTACGTAAAGCAAAAAGGCAGTAGACTTAGGTGTTGACTCAGAATTATCATCAATCACCCGATATACAGTTGGTCGATAGCGCAACGCACGTTCAATCTGTCTATCACTATAACCATTTTGACGAAATGTAACTTCAAGATGGGACAGCTCAGCTGGCAATGTCTCAGCGTCAGAAACGACATGTGCCCTGTGTACCAAGGTACGAAGTACCCCTTCACGCTGAGCCGGATGTAAGTACAAGTCGGTGTGAGTACGTTTCCTGTAGACTGCATGTCCCAATGATCCATCATCCTTCCTCCTAACAAACACGTCAAGACAGGGAAGGCAACCATCCTCTTCCACCTCCATCGAAAAACGAATGTTCGGGTGGATCGAGTTCAGATGTTCTAGAAAGACATTCAAATTCTCCCTACCATGAGGCCAAACAACGAAGGTATCGTTAACATATCTAAAGAAACAGGCGGGTTTCAAAGGCGCCGACTTCAATGCACGTTCCTATCAGAGTCATTCAACCTCAGTCCCTCCAAACGACGTAAAAAATCAGCTGAGTTCCTGATATGATGTTCACACCGACCTACTTGTGGACTCAACAGAGAAGCAAGATGCTTGGCTACACGATATGTCGGAGCGCCGATGTTACTCACTATAGGACGAAAAGGAACCCCTTCCTTGTGAACCTTCGGAAGGCCATATAACCTAGGGGGATCAGCACTATAGGTGTTAAGACTCTTGATGGTGTCCTGCGACAAACCACTTTTCTTCAGGAGGCTGTTGGTCTTTCTCTCAACACTTTTTGTGGGGTCAGCATCGATTCCACGATACGCTGATTCAGATAGTAAACGTTGCATCTTTTGTACATAATCATGTTTATTTAAAACAACGGTCGCTGAAAGTGTTACCTGGCTGAATTCCCGGAAGTTATTTGAAAGTTCTACACGCCAGGAGAAACTCAGGTCTCACAATCACATCGTGATATTCCGTGGGCCGCATGGTTACTCCGCAGGTCGCATTACTGTCAAGGTTTACGTGACCATTTTGGCTAATCACATCCATGCAATGGTACGATGTTCGTTCTCCAATGATGATGCTGTCTTCCTAGACGACACGGCTCCTGTTCACACAGCTCAAGCAGGCCGTGGTGGCCGAGCGGCTCTAGGCGCTTCAGTCTGGAACCGCGCGACCGCTACGGTCGCAGGTTCGAATCCTACCTCGGGCATGGATGTGTGTGGTGTCCTTAGGTTAGTTAGGTTTAAGTAGTTCTAAGTTCTAGGGTACTGATGACCTCAGAAGTTAAGTCCCATAGTGCTCAGAGCCATTTGAACCATTTGATTCACACAGCTCGCATCGTCCAGAACAAGTTTTTTTAAGCACGAGGACGAATTGCCGCATCTTCCCAGGCCACTACAGTTACCATACCTCCAATATTATTGGGCCACTGTTGTCTAGTTTGTAGAGAAGTGCGTGTGTTTGCTGTCCATCTCCACAATCATTGCCGGCCTCGGTGGTCTAGCGGTTCTAGGCGCGAAGTCCGGAACCGCGCGACTGCTACGGTCGCAGGTTCGAATCCTGCCTCGGGCATGGATGTGTGTGATGTCCTTAGGTTAGTTAGGTTTAAGTAGTTCTAAGTCTAGGGGACTGATGACCACAGATGTTAAGTCCCATAGTGCTCAGAACCATTTGAACCACTTTGAATCCACAATCATTACCTGTAACTTGCCACTACTTTGCAAGAAGTGTGGTATAATATTCCCTTTAAAACCATACATAACAAATATTTATCCATTCCGAGACTATTGGAAATGGTTTTGAATGCCTACGTATTTCCTTCACCGTATTATGCATGAAAATGTGTTGTATTTTTGGTGTTTCCCCGTTTTTGTACAAGCCCTGTGTATGGTTTAACACGTGGAGGTGTCAAAAGAAGAAGATACAATTCAATAGCCTCATTTTCATTTGCAAACTGCAGTAACCTGTGTCATTGTTAAATATTACTCTTTCTAGAATGAGATTTTCATTCTGCTGCGGAGTGTGCGCTGATATGAAACTTCCTGGCAGATTAAAACTGTGTGCCGGATCAAGACTCGAACTCGGGACCTTTGCCTTTCGCGGGCAAGTGCTTTACCAAAGTGAAAACTCCAGACTGTGGCTAAGCCATGTCTCCGGAATATCCTTTCTTTCAGGGGTGCTAGTTCTGCAAGGTTCGCAGGAGAGCTTCTGTAAAGTTTGGAAGGTAGGAGACGAGGTACTGGCAGAAGTAATGCTGTGAGGACGGCGCGTGAGTCGAGCTTGGGTACCTCAGTTGGCGCCGGCACTTTAGCTCAGCGTGTTCGGTCAGAGGGTTAGCTGTCTTCTGTAGCAAAAAGACTGAGTTAATGGATCAACGAAGAACTGAAAAGGGTGTCTTGCGACGTCCGCCCCGAGCAGTTGCAACGAACGAAAACGAACAACATGAGATTTAAAAAAAGAAAAAAAAAGAAAAAGTTGGTAGAGAACTTGCCCGCGAAAGGCAAAGATCCCGAGTTCGAGTCTCGGTCCGGCATACAGTTTTAATCTTACAGTTTTAATCTGCCAGGAAGCTTCTTACTATTTCTGTTTAAGTTCATTAAATGCTATGGTGTTCCACTAGAAAGCACTGCGCAGATGCGAGAATGATCTGGTAAAGTGTACGGCGAGGTTTCTATTTACTCTCAGAGTATATTTTTGGGGTGTTTAACGTTTCTGTACCACTGCACAGTCTTAAGTCATTTAACCTTAACTGCGTTTAATATACTTGATTTAGCTAAGATTAACTAACTGAATATTTACTATTTTTCAGAACACGGTTAACTTATTTCAAAATCATTTTTATTATACAAAATTGTTAAGGCTTTCGTGGGCACTTGTTGAAAGTAGAAAAGGACAAAAAATTACCATTTCTGGATGTGCTGATCACAAGAGACGATGGGAAAGTGGGACACAGCGTGTATCGAAAACCGACACACACGGACCGATACCTGTACAGACTATCAAACTAGCACCTGAGCCAGAAAAGGGGCAGGATTAATTAATACGCTAGTAACGCGAGCAAGGTGAATATGTGAGTCGCAGCACCTCAGACGCTCGCCCTGCAATTCCCGTCTTATAGAGCGCCCTTCGTGTCGTTTTCGTTCTGACAGGTTTCCCGAGTGCGACATTCAGTTCTACAGTGACTTTCGCAGCTGTCGTTCTCTTATTTTTGGTCACAGTCCTCGTGAATGACCGTCTGTTCCGATCACTCAAAACACACTTTTGTCCGCGTTGTGACTTAGCGGATGTTTTTCATCCGCTTCTTCTGTGTGCAGTATAAATCTTTGATACAGAACGTCTTGAAACACCAAACACTTTTGCTTCCTTGGTTACAGAAGCATCCACCGTACGACCCCCAAACAATCTGCCCACGTCTGAATTCACTTATGTCTGGCCTCATGCACTCACAAATATACAGAACACTTTTCTGGCCGCGACTGACACTTGCAACATATTGAGGGGATCGCGCAGGTGCTGATCGTGGTCAGATACAACGGCGCGACCTGCACGCTTGGCTACTGTCTGCATTTACGCTCAAGCAAGCACATCTCGCGGTGTTCCCATATATTTGTCCAATCCCTGATCGTCTTCTACCCCTGTTAGTTGGGACCTTTATACGACCACTGTTCTTGCGCCGTGTTACAGCTGCGAGTGGTACCACATTCCTTGTAGATACACTTGGCAGTCAACGTTGATAGACCAACAAATCGGGCAATGTCATTCACGATACAGTCAACAGCACGTCCAAATAGTGTAACTCCATCCTGCCATTTCTCTCAATCCTCCACGGCGTACTAACCTTGCTGCCCAGGTTTCATACAACTGTATTACAGATAGAGACCACTTCACTGCTATGAGTTACTTCTGCTCTGGATGATTACACGATGGCCTGGTACAAGTTTTTCATCATCTATAGTGCTCCAAAGCGAGCGCAGTGCTCTCTTAAGGAGGTGTTGTACATGTGAACAGCGTGGCGAAACAAAACTTAAATCTTAATGAAATAATGAAAATGGATCTGATTAAATGGCAAGAAACTAATTGTGTCCTCAGTGAAAACTATTTAACTGATACTCGATATTGAAGTGCGCAACGAAATTAAAGTAACATCGTAACGTGACTTGAAATATCCACGAAATAAAATACTACTCATCAAGGAAGAAAATAACTGTTTAATATAACCTTCACTGTTGAGTGTAAATTAATTTGCTTACTTAGTATATCGCCTGAAAATTCTGACGACGTTGGTCTACTGTTTGCTCACAAGAATGCAAAGTAAGATCTCCCTTAAAATAAAATTAACTTACCTCTTCCTCAGCATTCTATTTTGTGTATTTTGTGTGATGTCTACCGATGTTCCCCAAAGGAAACTGAAATCAGTAAACGCAGCAGCTACAGAAAAATAATATACTCTAAATTTTTCTTTGCTTGCCAGAAACAATGTCACTGCGCGTGGCGTAACGTGTAATGCACACACTACAAACTATTTTAAACCTTACTAAGAATGATGGAGGAGGATTTTACTTTAAACAAAAGCGTTCTTGAAAAATTAAGCTCTCATTGTTGTCAAAAAATACTGTACAGCATAAGAAGACTCTAATAATTACTAAATTACAAAAATTTACGGACACTTGAACGAACAACGTAAAGTGTGTCATAATGAAAACAAAGAAATCAAATTAACACAAATCATGAATATGATTAGTTCTCTAAGGGACAGAGATTACCTTCAATTGTTAGTTCTTACAAACAAACGTTTCATTACGCTGTCGGACATACTGTAACCAGTCAAAAGTTTTCTTGAAGTGATTTAATTATACCATTACTAGTTTCGTGTCTAAGTGATTTTATTATACCATTACTAGTTTCGTATCTGAGGCCATCGTCAGATGGTAGCGTTGAATTCTTGCAAGTTTTACATTAGTGTTCAAATGTCTAACAATTTTTTTGTAATGCATAGCTTACAATAGATTTCACATTTCCTATCTAAGGAATCGTTCGTAAACTATGTCTCACAAAAATTTTGTTGTATTTTAAGATACAAATGTAAAACAAGTTTGCTTGGTCATCATCCGCAGCAAAGACAGAGATATTTATTTTGTAAATAAAACCGCCTTTTCCTGCTGCAACTGTAATTTATTTTTCGCAGATCCTAACAAACTAAATAATTATGTAATTACATAAAAAACCCGACTTAAACTGTTTGATAATCTAAAAATGACAAAACTGTATCGTTCTAGATCCCACTGAAGGTGCCTTAGGATGAAAAACGTGAAACGCGTCTGGGAAAAATAAATTAGAGTTGCGGCAAGAAAATGCGGTTTTATTTACAAAAGAAATGTAAAACCTGTAAAGAAGTCAACACTAATCTGACGATGGGCTCGGCCCCGAAACTAGTAATGGCATAATTAATCATTTCAAGAAAACTTGTGACTGGTTGCACTATTTTCTATAGCGTGTTTTCTGAAAGCAGCTGCGGGGTTCTACAACCAAAATGGATATAATAAAACATTTCATTCTTGTGCGTGCGTGGAATATCTTGAAATATTCCCCCAAAAATCTTTTCCTTCAATAAAATAGCTTTATAAATTAGTTTTCATCCCATAACAAAGTATTCCAAAAGAATTTCTCTCAGATTCACAAATATCACATCTCCTTCTCTATAAGTTCAACTGCTCGCCACTACGCATCTAGTAAGAATGCCCCTGCACTGCGCAACTAACTGGCGACCAAGCGCACCACAGATTACCTTAAACAGAGTCAAGGATCTTATCCACAACTCGTGCAGCTCGCTCCTGAATCTTTGTCCCGCGCGGTACAGTAAAGGCGAATTATTTACAATGGCATAAAACATATGAAAACTTTACAACATTAAGAACTATGAGCATTTGCTCATCTTCGCTGCTGTGAAACATATCTCTTCTACTAAACAAATGCTCATATATGGTATGCATTCTTGACCTCATATTTACTACACTATTGTTTCTTTTTTGGTCCATACTACCTCCTCCCAAAATAGGACTTCCCAGCGAAACGTCTGCAGCATAGTCTGAACAATCTTGGGAATATGTGGACGGGTATGACGCTGTCCATCAACATTCCTGGGCATTTAGACTTGATGGCGCGCTTACAGATCTGCGAAGTGTCTAAGTACCACTGTGCGTTAATTGTGGCGCCAGTTCCTGAAAGTCAATGAGCAGCGGGCCTTTGTAGTAATAGAAAATAATAATCTTGACTCTGCCAGAGACGGCGTGCACGATTTTGGATTTTTTCAGCGGAGATGAAGCCATGTGCTTTCATCGATGGCTCTCACGCTTGCTCTCCGGCTCAGAATGATGACACCATGTTTCATCTCCCACGACAATACGGGACAGAAAACAATATTCTTCACCGTGATACTGCTCCAGGTGCTACAGTGATGTCGACATTCTGTTCAACTTTTGCTCCTCTGCCAGGCTGTGGGGTACTCACTGCGCACAGATTTTTCAGAACTTCACGTGATCTGTCATAATGCCGCGAGCCGTATCGCGACTGACGTTCAACGTGAGCCGAATGGCTTCCACCGTCCGCTGTCGGTCATCCGCCGCAGCAATGGCAGGAAGTATAATGACCCAGTGAGCCAGTCCTGACCCGCTGCTGTCTTTCAGTGACAACAGACCTTCTCTAAATCGTTTATTCCACGCATACACGCGCGCACTTGGCATACTGTGTTCGCCATACACAACAGACTTTCTGGCATGAATTTTACTTCCTGACACTCCTTCCGTAATGAAAAACCTCACTAAAACTCGCTGTTGCTCTTTCGCGGCTTCCTTACTGAAGTCACAAACAACTCACTGACCTCTCATCGAGGAGTCTGAAAAATGGCGCGGCGGTGGACGTTAGCGCTGTTCCTTTCTAGGTTCGCTTGAGCAGTTGTCAGCGGCCTGAAAGCGCGTGCGCAGAGCCGAAGTGGAGTATGAGCTGTGCTTCTCCCTCCTCCGGCTACTTGAACCGCGTCCGAAACCTGTATGAGCAGTAGCTGCAAACAGCCACATAATACCCGGAAAAATCTGTCTGGTGCGCCGAAGCTGCCAGATACGCGCATGCGTAGAGCAGTGTGGGTTGTGAGGGGCAGTCTCCCACGTGAGCATGTTAACTTGGTTTTTCTTTATCTCATCGTTTACAGATCTCACGTCAAATGAAAACAAAATGAATTTCTGTGCCTAGGAGCTATCAAACGAATTATAATACATTTACTTAACTACGGAAGACTAAAATATGTTATTAGTTTGTTTTCAGATTTTATTTTACTTTTACGTTATTAGCAATCAAGCATTAATCGTCTTGTAGAACAATGAAGTTAATTTTGTCGGTTTACTAAAAAAATTGGCTTCTGTTAATCATTTCCGCAGAGGCAGCCAATTAATTTGAAACGAAGTGTTTCTTTCGACACTATTGACTAGTTTTAAGCGTTCGCTGAATTTCAAGTGCACGTTTTCATCTTCTGGTACGTATGGCATAGTAGAGAACCAAACATGAGAAAATACAGTGCTGCTGCTTCAAGAAAACTGGCAACCCGCAAATCACACCGAAAAGCTTAATATCAGGTGGGGGCTTACTTCATAGTGAATCTGGACATGGACATACGAAAGTGTACTTTAAGCCGAATTATGCATTTTAGCATCGTCTGCGAAATTCCGATCCTCTTGGAGTATTTTCTGATGTCCTGTTTCTTTAATGACATAATGTAAGATCTCTTAATGTTATGTACAAATTAACGTAGGTAAATGTTCACTTGAAGGCGGCTAAGCAGGAAATTTTGATCAGTAGTATTGAATAAAATGTTTTGTTTCAATCTTATTGATAGCTTTAACAGAATTTTACAAATCTGCCTTCCATGAAACACAATGTTTTTCGATTCCAAGACATGTTTCAGCACTTGCCTGGTACTTCCTCTAGGCTTGTGGTTATTTCTTAATTTACGTCTCCGATTTACAGAACGGTGTTCTTCGTTAAAATATAAACTGGCAGCACACTGGGTTTTGTTGTTGTAATTTCCCACATGGCTTTGTATTTATTCCTGGAGTAGAACAAAAACTGCCAGTTCTACAGTTTCTTGGCGTCACAGATAACCTCGTTACTTTTTTATACCGTATGAGACAGTCATGAAGAACTTATTGCTACTGGTTCCGGTGTATATAAAAACTGTTCTTTTTTATTTTTGCAAGAAATTTTTATTCGTCCTTACTGGCTTTTTGATGTGCTGTGTGGTTCTAAACCTGATCGGTATCGCCGCATAACAATATTGCAGGGCACGAATTAGAAAAAAATCTGTGTTAGTCACAACATAGTAAAATATTAAGGTACTCTGAGTAGTAGAATCTAGTTTTGAAGTGAATAATATACCAAGGACTGCTTTCTTATTTAGCATTCCTAACCTGGATAGAATATGATAAAACAATTGCACTAAGTACAATAACTCAGTATGTCCCCACCTAACAATAAGATGCAGTTCTGCACATAGTCACGTGGTACACTAGTATGCACGAAATTCCAAACAGCAATGCGTCGAAAGGAGTACGAACACAGCAAACATCAAGCACGGGCTTCCTGCGCCATGCGCTGTTATCTGGTGCTCTGGCAACTGCTCAAACGAACATCCTGACAGAGGGCATGTCTAAACTGAAGAGCCAAAGAAACTGGTATACCTGCCTAATTTCGTGTAGGACCCCCGCGAGCACGCAGGAGTGCCGCAGCACGACGTGGCATGGACTCGACTAAAGTCTAAAGTAGTGCTGGAGGGAACTGATGCCATGAATCCCGCAAGGCCATAAATCCGTAAAGAGTACGACGGGCTGGAGATCTCTTCTGAACAGCACGTTGCAAGGCATCCCAGATATGTTCAATAATGTTCATGTCTGGAGAGTTTGGTGGCCAGCGAAAGTATTTAAACTCAGAAGAGTGTTCTTGGAGCCACTCTATATCAATTCTGGACGTGTGCGGTGTTGCATTGTCCTGCTGGAATTGCCCTAGTCCGTCGGAATGCACAATGGACATGAATGGACGCAGGTGATCAGATAGGATGCTTATGTACGTGTCACTTATCACAGCCGAATCTAGACGTATCCGGGGTCCCATATCACTCCAGCTGCACACGCCCCCCGCCATTACAGAGCGTCCAACTGCTTGAACAGTCCCCTGTTGGCATGGAGGTTCCATGGATTCATGAGGCTGACTCCATACCCATAACAAGAGTCGTCCGACTAGGCAACATACACTCCTGGAAATTGAAATAAGAACACCGTGAATTCATTGTCCCAGGAAGGGCATACTTTATTGACACATTCCTGGGGTCAGATACATCACATGATCACACTGACAGAACCACAGGCACATAGACACAGGCAACAGAGCATGCACAATGTCGGCACTAGTACAGTGTATATCCACCTTTCGCAGCAATGCAGGCTGCTATTCTCCCATGGAGACGATCGTAGAGATGCTGGATGTAGTCCTGTGGAACGGCTTGCCATGCCATTTCCACCTGGCGCCTCAGTTGGACCAGCGTTCGTGCTGGACGTGCAGACCGCGTGAGACGACGTTTCATCCAGTCCCAAACATGCTCAATGGGGGACAGATCCGGAGATCTTGCTGGCCAGGGTAGTTGACTTACACCTTCTAGAGCACGTTGGGTGGCACGGGATACATGCGGACGTGCATTGTCCTGTTGGAACAGCAAGTTCCCTTGCCGGTCTAGGAATGGTAGAACGATGGGTTCGATGACGGTTTGGATGTACCGTGCACTATTCAGTGTCCCCTCGACGATCACCAGTGGTGTACGGCCAGTGAAGGAGATCGCTCCCCACACCATGATGCCGGGTGTTGGCCCTGTGTGCCTCGGTCGTATGCAGTCCTGATTGTGGCGCTCACCTGCACGTGCCAAACACGCATACGACCATCATTGGCACCAAGGCAGAAGCGACTCTCATCGCTGAAGACGACACGTCTCCATTCGTCCCTCCATTCACGCCTGTCGCGACACCACTGGAGGCGGGCTGCACGATGTTGGGGCGTGAGCGGAAGACGGCCTAACGGTGTGCGGGACCGTAGCCCAGCTTCATGGAGACGGTTGCGAATGGTCCTCGCCGATACCCCAGGAGCAACAGTGTCCCTAATTTGCTGGGAAGTGGCGGTGCGGTCCCCTACGGCACTGCGTAGGATCCTACGGTCTTGGCGTGCATCCGTGCGTCGCTGCGGTCCGGTCCCAGGTCGACGGGCACGTGCACCTTCCGCCGACCACTGGCGACAACATCGATGTACTGTGGAGACCTCACGCCCCACGTGTTGAGCAATTCGGCGGTACGTACACCCGGCCTCCCGCATGCCCACTATACGCCCTCGCTCAAAGTCCGTCAACTGCACATACGGTTCACGTCCACGCTGTCGCGGCATGCTACCAGTGTTAAAGACTGCGATGGAGCTCCGTATGCCACGGCAAACTGGCTGACACTGACGGCGGCGGTGCACAAATGCTGCGCAGCTAGCGCCATTCGACGGCCGACACCGCGGTTCCTGGTGTGTCCGCTGTGCCGTGCGTGTGATCATTGCTTGTACAGCCCTCTCGCAGTGTCCGGAGCAAGTATGGTGGGTCTGACACACCGGTGTAAATGTGTTCTTTTTTCCATTTCCAGGAGTGTATTTCCAGTCATCAATAGTCCAACGTCAGTGTTGACGGGCCCAGGCGAGGCGTAAAGCGTAAAGCTTTGCGTCGTGCAATCATCAAATGTACACCAGTGGGCGTTCGGCACCGAAAGCCCACATCGATGAAGTTTCGTTGAATGGTTAGCACGCTGTCACTTGTTGATGGCCCAGCACTGAAATCTGCAGCAATTTGCGGAGGGGTTGCACTTCTGTCACGTTGAACGATTCTCATCAGTCATCGTTGGTCTCGTTCTTGAGGGATGTCGAATATTTGATGTTTTACCAGGTTCCTGATATTGACGCTACACTCGTGAAATGGTCGTCCGGGAAAATTCCCACTTCATCACTACCTCGAAGATGCTGTGTCCCATTGCTTGTGCGCCGACAATAACACCACGTTCAAGCTCACTTAAATCTTAATAAGCCGCCATTGTAGCTGCAGTAACCTATCTAACAAATGCGTCGCACACTTATATAGGCGTCGCCGACAGCAGCGCCGTATTCTGCTTGTTTACATATCTCTATTTGAATACGCATGCCTGTACCAGTTCCGTTGGCACTTCAGTATATAAATCTGCGTCAGCAACGTCCACGCCATTCTCGCTACATAGTCTCTCATTTTCATTTGACTGCTCCTTATAGATGTGGTAAATAGAGGCTTCGAAGGTCAGCGTCATCTATCCTGTGTATTTACACACATGCAAGCATGTGGTTTCCCGTCACACTGCGGTCTAAGTTGCGGGATGTTTCCGTGGAAGCGCTAGTGTCGCTGGCGCTCTCCCCTTCTTTGCCTTTGCAGCGTCGGGAAGGTAGACCCAAGCGCGATCCGACACGCTCTACATCTGCATAGGCACTGGCCACGGGGAACATAATTTATGTTTGCGGCCGACCGCTATAAAAGTCGTGTCCAGCCCGTGTGCTGCCTAGGGGAGAGACTTTTCCCTCATTCTGTTTCACGTTATTTATAGGAAATTTTACGGACTCAAGTTAACGGCCCAGCAGCCGGCGACGAATTCGCCTGGTTTCGTTATCTGGCTCACTCGGACTCCTTGCGTACGGTAAAGGTTCGGGACGCTGCCAGCAGAGCCATCCATCTCGACTCTGTCCTGGTCCACCGGACAGTTCCACGAGATTTTTTGCGCACGAAGAGGGACTACGGTATTTCTCCCCTTCCTTTTTTTTTATACTAGGGTTTCAGCACCCAATCGGAATCGGGGATATCACGAACGGACATCTCACGTTATTGTTCACCAGTTGCACTTGAATTTTGTAAGCAGCAAGCAGCTGTTCTTCTTTCGGCGTCTAGTGATATAAATAAATGTTTCACGCAGATTACACCACAAACGGAATCTAAGAGGTAGCATTTGATCCTTCTTTAAGGTATGATAGACAACGTGATCTGATTTTGTCCATTATAAATGGTTTTGTGACAGCTTGCGACTGTGAAAACTGTGGGTTTATGAATAGCTTTTCTGCATTTTTAGTTAGTGATCCATTTTTATATGTAGTTAGTGGCTAACTTTGGAAGATGAACGCTGTGCACTGAAAATTGTGTGTGATGTTTAACATGTGTGAGACACTGTACAAATGGACCATAAGAAAACAATAAGTACAAGTTCTTCCAAATTTCGCCACTAACTACATATAAAATTCGATAACTAACTAAAAATTGCGCGTCTTCATATATTGCAGTAAAGTCAACAAAACGAAGCAGAACCTCACACACCGAAAATATTATGGAAAAATAGCACAATGCAACGAGATAAGCACACTTGAAAATGGGAATCATTTCCCGAAACGCGTGGTGCAAAATAGCAATAAAAGAAAATCGTGACTGGTAGCAGAAAAGTTATTTATAAACAAACCCATTCATGATAGACACCGTGAGTTCCAATTTGATAATGCAGTAGCCCTCGGCATCTGACGGCATAAAAATCTGAAGTATCAATTAAGGAGTGTGGGTACAGAACGCAACCAACTACAAGCAATTTTAAAAATGCTTTATTTGGTGATATTACTGATTTTTGGCTGTCACGCGCATCGCCACTGAAATAAAAAAATCACATGCTGTAAGATGCATACTGACACGGAGAAGTTGGTGAAGTGTTTATGTGCCACATTTATTTGTGTGATATGTGGGTGAGAGCTAGCTCACTCAGACGCCACAGTGCGATTCCTTGATACTAACAGCAAAAAAGTGAAACTTCCTGGCAGATTAAAACTGTGTGCCGGACCGAGTCTCGAAATCGGGACATTTGCCTTTCGCGGGCAAGTGCTCTACCATCTGAGCTACCCAAGCACGACTCACGCCCCGTCCTCACAGTTTTACTTCTGCCAGTACCTTGTCTCCTACCTTCCAAACTTTACAGAAGCTCTCCTGCGAACCTTGCAGAACTAGCACTCCTGAAAGAAAGGATATTGCGGAGACATGGCTTAGCCACAGCCGCTGTAGAGTGAAAATTTCATTCTATAAACATCCCCCTGTACCTGTACACGCCATCCAAGCTCTGTTTGACTCAATGCCCAGGCGTATCAAGGCCGTTATTACGGCCAGAGTTGGTTGTCTTGGGTACTGTTTTCTCAGGATCTAGGCACCCAAATTGCGTGAAAATGTAATCACATGTCAGTTCTAGTACAATATATTTGTCCAATAAATACCCGTTTATCATCTACGTTTCTTCTTGGTGTATCAATTTTAATGGCTAGTAGTGTGTGTCCAAAGAAACTTTGCATCGTAATTGAGAATAACACAGGCACTGCAACATCGTATTTATCCGCCGGAACCGGGCAAGCGAATTTCAAGTAAAGTGTCTCAGCTGTACGGGAATATACAGTACATAATGTCTATACGAGTACAGGTTGTCGACGCAAAGTTGTCGACATATGGGAGTTTGTATCTGTTGTGAGTCGCGCACGGATAGCTAAATGGTAAGGAGAACACTCGAGACAAACGGGAAATGCGGCTTCGAGTCCCAGTTGGACACAAATTTTCACTGTCGTCACTCCATTCTACAGCTGATGGTTGTCCTTATTCGCAACTGCGAATCCATTTAATGTATTTCATAACGGCTGTAGTCGCCGGGAACTGTGCATCATAATCAGAATAACACAGGCACTGCAATATCGTGTTTTGTTGGCAGGTTGCTTGGACTACGCTACAGAAATTTCGCTGGGAAGGCCTTACACATCCTCCATAAAGGTCCATTTTTCATCATGCGATTTCCATATTTTTGGTGTCCTGAAGAAAGACATTCTTGGCCGTCGATTTTCTTCGGACTAAAATATGCACGCCTGGGTACAATCTTGGTTTCGTAAGCAACCGCAAACAGTTTTCCGTTAAAGCACTAAGCGTCTTGTCTCACAGTGGGATAAATGTATCAACAGTCATGGTGATTATTTTTGAAATAATAAACTGTTTACTTACCTTTTTTCATCCGTCTCGTTTTCATTTTACTACCCCTTATATTTTCAAATCTTCAAATGTGTGTGAAATCTTATGGGACTTAACTGCTAAGGTCATCAGTCCCTAAGCTTACACACTACTTAACCTAAATTATCATAAGGACAAACACACACACCCATGCCCGAGGAGGACTCGAACCTCCGCCAGGATCAGCCGCACAGTCCATGACTGCAGCGCCTCAGACCGCTCGGCAAATCCCGCGCGGCCCTTATATTTTATAATCCTTTTTTAACTTTCTGGAGCAGAGCATCTGCTTCCCACAACCTTGGGTCTCTTACACTTTGCCAGTTCCCAACGTAAATATGTCCCATAGTTTTGTATTCGCTTTCTAAAGCCATTTCACCGCGTTTCTTCACTTTTATGCTAAAATTCTTTTTCCAACGCACGACTCAAAGAACAAACGCACTATCAGGGCAGCACAGCTACACTGTTTTCAATGAAGATACTCGTCAGACATGTGGTGAGTGTTGCCGTGCTGGCTTTCTTCGACGATATGCTCAAATGTTCAAATGTGTGTGAATTACTAAGAGACCAAACTGCTGAGGTCATCGGTCACTCGACTTACACACTACTTAAGCTAACTTGAGCTAACTTATGGCAAGGACAACACATACACACACACATGCCAGAGGGAGGACTGGAACCCCGAGCGGGATTTCTTTGACGCCCATTTACTGTACTGTCCAAAATCAGCACAGGATGAAATTTAGTTACAGGTATTTTAGCGTTGTCACAATTCAAGGAATCGTGCTGTGGCGTCAGATTGCGCCAATTTTGGTTCACCCTGTGTACATGGTGTATGAGAATGAATGGTGTGAACGCAAAAGGTCGAAAGTACACAATACTAGAAGTAAAAAGTCTCACTAAGCTTAGGTCCGCAAACAAACCGTTGAAACCTTCCCGTCTCCTCTATACCTCTTTTGTTAATGATAACCTTCCCTTTTACAATAACCTATGTAACCTTCCCTTAGGATTTCTATCTCTTGCTTAATAAATACAAATGAAATCTTCCCTTTGAAATTTATTCTCTTTCCCAATCTTTGCATACAAATTTAATTGCTGCTTATTAAAAGTGATTTTCTGATTATTTCGACGAAACATAGAATGTGTCGTCGTCGTGGCCCTCAGTCGTTATCTGCAATAACCCAAAACTGTTCCTTACCTTTTTTACTGTTACTGGATCGCCATCTGACTGCTATATCGAACTGCGACATGAATATACTTACTCTGTTTTACTATACTCTATTAGCTGCTGGTGGGGTGTCATAATAAGTGGCTGTATTTATTACTAAATCTGACGTTATACTTTAATTAATTTGACTGAAGTTACGTAATTAATAGTTACACTTTTTCTTGACAAAAATAAAATTTTTGCAAAGTTTTACGTTGGTGGTTTTTGGGATGAATTATGATCAGTAATGCAACATTGCTGGCAAAAATTAATTATGTTTCGAAAACGCTTCAAACATTTACTGTTGGTAATGAAATGATTTTACAAACATTCAAATGGGGCTTACTTTTTACAGTAATCTTGCAACTAGCATTGCGCAAACATACCTTCAGTAGTCTTTAGTTTCAATAATATTAGTTCCTCTTATGATAATAGTTAGTTGATGTCTCTGTACATCCGTTTATAATCTCTTGTAAATCATATCTGGTGGCTGGCAGGCACACTACTCCTCTCAACCTCTCGCTTCAGACCTGCTACCAACTCGCTTCACATCTCGCTTACTACTGACTTCCTACGAACGCTAAAGTGCGGTCTCTCCTGCCAACAATGCTTTCTGGTGCAGACAATCCCTGCTACCACAATTATTTCCAACATGACAAATATTAATTATTCCTACTTAATCCTATTAATAAAATATAAAAATCTTTCATAAATTGTGATTTGACAATATATAATAGAAATATACACGTCTTACACCGTTTGCGAGACAATTCGACTTTGTCGTTACGAGCCAATGCTGACGTGATTCTGTGTGAACACTGCATGTCGGTCCATAGTGTGGTCTTTGTTCACACTTTAGAGAGTGGAGTTGGAAACAGAATGGATATGACAGTACAGCGCACAGTCAGCGTGCCACTCATGTCAGTCTGCGGAGCGTCAGTTGTGTCGTACGAGTGTTGGTGGTAAGATGGAACATTACAGTAACGAGGAGTTTGTGGATATGCATTTCACGTAAGCTAGGGCTGAGGCACATGCACGGGGGGTTGCACGCCTGTACCAAGAAGCACATTCAGCTGAAGCCACCCCGAGGGTCTAACGTTTATAAGGGTGCATCAACGCCGCCGAGAAACTGTGAGCGCTGCAAGTGCTGCACATGCTAGGGCTGTACGAATTACACCTGCGCCTGAAGATGTGGCGCTGGAACCAGTCGAACATTCTCCAGAAATCTCGGTAAGGACACCTGACACACAAATTCCTGGAATGAACAGCAGCAGTGTTCGGAGAATGATTCATCGCAATGCAGTGTACCGGTATCACCCGCGACGAATTCAGAGACTTAGTGAGACAGACTATGGTCCTAAACTAACATCCTGTCACTGGATGCAACAACAAAGTCTAGGCAACGCTACTATGACAATAACATTTTATTTACATATGAAACAGTGCTCACTCTTGAAGGTGTGTTTAACTTATCATAATTGTCATGTTTGGACTCATCCCGACTCCAACACACAAGCTGTTTATCTGTGTCCACATCAACGACATTCCTCACTGAATATGTGAGGGTTGCTGCCACAGGAAAGCAGCTTTTACTGTCGTTAAGGTCATAAAATAAAAAGTGTCTACCAAGTACAATAATTGGATCTTGTTCAGACCTTACAAGTGCCACCAAAAGTTCAAGACGATGCTCGACACATGATGTGAAGAATAGGGTGGTAATCAAATGGCATATAATGAGTCGTTTCACTTACTCTGTTTGCGTCTTTGACATCAAATATCGTGCAATGCGCGGAGGATTTCAGACTCTAAAATCGAAGTACAAAGAAATTGGCTTGCAGCATTATCTTCTCTCACCTGATATGGACAATTTTCGCAAGCAGAACACGCATTTGTTCTTTTTATCTAAGTACACCAATTTATATTAAATAAACGTGGCCTTAACCACTGAATAGTTATTTCCGACACAGGCGACAAGGTGTTGACAACAATGTGGACTGCAGCTATCTGGAGATGGGCATTACGTCTTGAACAGTTTATGGCTCAAATAATGGAGTAAATCTTCATAAAACAGTGGCTGCTGGATTTTAATAGATATCTCGCAATATACAAGCTGGACGAGAGCTGCAAAAGGCTGTTCCTGGAACATTTGTATTGAGTCAAGTCAATACACACCCAGTAGACCCGCACACGATAAGACCAAGTCCAGGCGAGGTTTTCCTAATGCGATCACAGTGCTGTTGGCCGAAATAAAGTCCAGTCAAGTCCAGGCAAACAACCAATAGTCGACGTAACAGAACAAGCCGGCGTATCTGTTGTATAATTCTCTCCAGGCGGTCGCACGCTACGGCTCCTTTCAAGACCAGCCGCCAGCGATCGGCCTAGACCGCGTGACATGACGTCTGACCAGGAGACGTTTCTCCCGGACAGGATGGGATTATGGAGACACCATCCGTGTTATACGATTCGGAGGGCTGTAAAATATTGTCATCCAAGTCACTGCTAAAAGATAAAACGCTTACAGCATGTCGTAGGTTCGTCGGTGATATTCTCTTGTAAGTAGGCTTATGTTTTCTTATTGGCAACGTTATGTAGCGCACTGTATGAAAATCACTGGCTGTGCTGTGTGCAGTCTGTGGCTAGTTCGCATTGTTGTCTGCCATTGTAGTGTTGGGCAGCTGGATGTGAACAGCGCGTAGCGTTGAGCAGTTGGAGGTGAGCCGCTACCAGTGGTGGATGTGGGGAGAGAGATGGCGGAGTTTTGAAATTTGTAGGACTGGATGTCATGAACAGCTATATATATTATGACTATTAAGGTAAATACATTGTTTGCTCTCTATCAAAATCTTTCATTTGCTAACTATCCCTATCAGTAGTTAGTGCCTTCAGTAATTTGAATCTTTTATTTAGCTGGCAGTAGTGGCGCTCGCTGTATTGCAGTATGCGAGTAACGAAGATTTTTGGTGAGGTAAGTGATTTGTGAAAGGTATAGGTTAATGTTAGTCAGGGCCATTCTTTTGTAGGGATTATTGAAAGTCAGATTGCGTTGCGCCAAAAAATATTGTGTGTCAGTTTAAGGACAGTCATGTAAAATTGTTCAAAGGGGACGTTCCACTCTGAACATTTTCGTATCGGGCACACGTGATCCTCAGTACTTTGTTGCTGAGTAATAACGTAGAGGCGATTTATTCGATTTGTTTCCACGGTTACCTCTGCTTCTGTAAAAATAACTTCACGACAGTGAAAAAGCTTATAATATTTAGTCTCCATAACAAGGGCGATGTACTTGAGGACAATATTATGGAAATGGAAGAGGATGTAGATGAAGATGAAATGGGAGATAAGATACTGCGTGAAGAGTTTGACAGAGCACTGAAAGACCTGAGTCAAAACAAGGCCCCGGGAGTAGACAACATTCCATTAGAACTACTGATGGCCTCAGGAGAGCCAGTCATGACAAAACTCTACCATCTGGTGAGCACGATGTATGAGACAGGCGAAATACCCTCAGACTTTAAGAAGAATATAATAATTCCAATCCCAAAGAAAGCAAGTGTTGACAGATGTGAAAGTTACCGAACTATCAGTTTAATAAGTCACAGCTGCAAAATACTAACGCGAATTCTTTACAGACGAATGGAAAAACTGGTAGAAGCCGACCTCGGGGAAGATCAGTTTGGATTCCGTAGAAATGTTGGAACACGTGAGGCAATACTGACCTTACGACTTATCTTGGAAGAAAGATTAAGAAAAGGCAAACCTACGTTTCTAGCATTTGTAGACTTAGAGAAAGCTTTTGACAATGTTGACTGGAATACTCTCTTTCAAATTCTGAAGGTGGCAGGGGTAAAATACAGGGAGCGAAAAGCTATTTACAATTTGTACAGAAACCAGATGGCAGTTATAAGTGTCGAGGGGCATGAAAGGGAAGCAGTGGTTGGGAAAGGAGTGAGACAGGGTTGTAGCCTCTCCCTGATGTTGTTCAATCTGTGTATTGAGCAAGCAGTAAAGGAAACAAAAGAAAAATTCGGAGTAGGTATTAAAATTCATGGAGAAGAAGTAAAAACTTTGAGGTTCGCCGATGACATTGTAATTTTGTCAGAGACAGCAAAGGACTTGGAAGAGCAGTTGAACGGAATGGACAGTGTCTTCAAAGGAGGATATAAGATGAACATCAACAAAAGCAAAACGAGGATAATGGAATGTAGTCAAATTAAGTCGGGTGATGCTGAGGGAATTAGATTAGGAAATGAGACACTTAAAGTAGTAAAGGAGTTTTGCTATTTACGGAGTAAAATAACCGATGATGGTCGAAGTAGAGAGGATATAAAATGTAGACTGGAAATGGCAAGGAAAGCGTTTCTCAAGAAGAGAAATTTGTTAACATCGAATATAGATTTAGGTGTCAGGAAGTCGTTTCTGAAAGTATTTGTATGGAGTGTAGCCATGTATGGAAGTGAGACATGGACGATAACTAGTTTGGACAAGAAGAGAATAGAAGCTTTCGAAATGTGGTGCTACAGAAGAATGCTGAAGATAAGGTGGGCAGATCACGTAACTAATGAGGAGGTATTGAATAGGATTGGGGAGAAGAGAAGTTTGTGGCACAAGTTGACTAGAAGAAGGGATCGGTTGGTAGGACATGTTCTGAGGCATCGAGGGATCACAAATTTAGCATTGGAGGGCAGCGTGGAGGGTAAAAATCGTAGAGGGAGACCAAGAGATCAATACACAAAGCAGATTCAGAAGGATGTAGGTTGCAGTAGGTACTGGGAGATGAAGAAGCTTGCACAGGATAGAGTAGCATGGAGAGCTGCATCAAACCAGTCTCAGGACTGAAGACCACAACACACAACAACAACACGGAAGGATCAAGCTTCTTGCAGGTACCAATCTGTTGTTGTGGCCTTCAGTCCGAAGACTGGTTTGATACACCTCCCCAAACTACACTATCCTGTGCAAGCCTCTTCATCTCCGAATCTGCAACCTACATCCTTCTGAATCTAAGTACTGTAGCCATCCCGTGGTACCCTTCTAAGATTTTTACCCCTCCCCCCCCCCTTTCCGACTTGCCTCCAATACTACATAGGTGATCTTTTGATGTCTCAGAATGGTCCTACCAACCAGCCCCTTCTTCTAGCCAGGTTGCGCCACACATTTCTTTTCCCCCCAGTTCTATTCAGTACCTCCTCATTAGTTACGTGGTCTACCCAACTAATCTTCAGCATTATTCTGTAGCATCACATTTCATAAGCTCCTATTCTCATCTTGTCTCAACAGTTTATCGTCCTTGTATCTCTTCGCCGGCCCATGGTGGCCGAACGGTTCTAGGCGCTTCAGTCTGGAGGCGCGCGACCGCTACGGTCGCAGGTTCGAATCCTGCTTCGGGCATGGATGTGTGTGATGTGCTTAGGTTAGTTAGGTTTAAGTAGTTCTAAGTTCTAGGGGACTGATGACCTGAGATGTTAAGTCCCATAGTGCTCAGAGCCATTTGAAACTTTTTTTTTTTTATCTCTTCCATAAATGGCTACACTCTGCAGCAATATTTTCAGAAAACACTTCACAACACTTAAATCTATATTTGATATTAACAAATTTCTCTTCTTCAGAAAAGATGTTTTTTGTCACGACAGCCTACATTTTATATCCTCTCTCCTTCGGCCATCGTCAGTTACTTTGTTGCCCAAATTACAGAATTCGCCTACTACTTTAAGTGTCTCGTTCATAATATAATTCCCTGAGCATCACGTGGTTTAAATTCGACTACATTTCATTATCCTTGTTCTGACTTTGTTGATGTTCATCTTATACTCTCCTTTCAAGGTACTGTCCTTTCCATTCAAATGTTCTTCCAAGTTCTTTGTTGCCTCTGACAGAATCACAATGACATCGGCAAACGTCAAGTTTTTGTTGTTTCTCCCTGAACTTTAATTCCTACTCCAAATTTTTCTTGGCTTCCTTTGCAGCTTGTTCATTGTACAGATGGAATGACGTCAGGGATAGGCTACAACTCTGACTCACTCCCTTCACAACCAATGCTACCCTTTCATGCTCATCGACTCTTATAACAGTAGTCTGGTTTCTACACAAGTTGTAAATAGCTTCTCATTTCCTGTATTTTACCACTGTTACGTTCAGAATTTCGAAGAGACTACTCCAGTCATTACTGTCAAAAGCCTTCTCTAAGTCTACAAATTGTGTAATGTAGGTTTGCCTCTCCTTAATCTATCTTTTAAGATTGGTCTAGGGTCAGTATTGCCTCGCGAGTTTCTATATTTCTCTTGAATCCAAACTGATCTTCCTGAAGGTTGGCTTCTACTAATTTTTCCATTCTTCAAGGAATTCACTATTTTGCAACCATGACTTATTTAACAGATAGTTAGGTAATATTGACACCTGTAGGCATTTGCTTTCTTTGGAATTGGAATTATTACATTCCTCTTAAAGTGTGAGGATATTTCGGCTGTGTCACACATCTTGCACACCAGATGGGAGAGTTTTGTCATGGCTGGCTCTTCCAAGGCTATCAACAGCTCCGACGGAAAGTCCGATATTCCCAGGGGCCTTGTTTCGACTTGGGTCTCTCGGTGCTCTGTCAAATTCTTCTCGCCGTATCATATCTCTCATCTCATCTTCATATAGGTCCTCTTCTATTCCTATAATACGTCTTCAAGTTAATCTTCCTTGTATACCCCCTCTATATACTCCTTCCACCTTTCAGCTTTCCCTTCTTTGCTTAGTAATGGTTTACCATCTGAGCTCTTGAGATTCGTACAGCTCCTATTTTATCCAAAGGCCTCTCTAATTCTCCTGTAGGCGGTATCTGTCTTTCTCCTAGCTATATATGCTTCTAAATCATTACATTTGTAATTTAGCCTACCTATAGATGCAAAAGTACTGTCATGCGTTTACCGTCACTGCGAGAACAGTCAGGGTGACGTCTCTATGCTGCTCTTCTATTGCATTCAGTGAGTCCAGTCATTACAGGGTATATTGGCCAAGTCTTCATCAGCAAACATATCCATACCGCTGTGTACTACTTTTAACAAACAGCTAACACTGCCAGAAAAATAGACAGACACAGAACCGAGTAGAGCTCAATGCATGTTGAGGGCGAAGAGTGGAATGGGCGTTATTGTTATCAACAGCATTTACAGTGCATGAATGGTAAAAGTTTGTTTCCAAACAAGACTCGCAACGGATACTGTTGACATTTCCACCGTCCCACAGATCTACATCTTTACATCTACACCCATACTCCGCAAACCACCTGACGGTGTGTGGCGGAGGGTACCTTGAGTACCTCTATCGGTTCTTCCTTCTATTCCAATCTCGTATTGTTCGAGGAAAGAAAGATTGTTGGTATGCCTCTGTGGGGCTCTGATCTCTCTGATTTTATCCTCATGGTCTCTTCGCGAGATATACGTAGGAGGGAGCAATATACTGCTTGACTCCTCGGTGAAGGTATGTTCTCGAAACTTCAACAAAAGCCCGTACCTAGCTACTGAGCGTCTCTCCTGCAAAGTCTTCCAGTGGGGTTTATCTATCATCTCCGTAACGCTTTCGCGATTGCTAAATAATCCTGTAACGAAGCGCGCTGCTCTCTGTTGGATCTTCTCTATCTCTTCTATCAACCCTATCTGGTACGGATCCCACACTGGTGAGCAATATTCAAGCAGTGGGCGAACAAGTGTACTGTAACCTACTTCCTTTGCTTTGAGATTGCATTTCCTTAGAATTCTTCCAATGAATCTCAGTCTGGCATCCGCTTTACCGACGATCAACTTTATATGATCATTCCATTTTAAATCACTCCTAATGCCTACTCCCAGATAATTTATGGAATTAACTGCTTCCAGTTGGTGACCTGCTATAGTGTAAAAAAATATGTGTGAAATCTTATGGGACTCAACTGCTTAGGTCATCAGTCCCTAAGCTTACACATTACTTAACCTAAATTATCCTAAGGAAAAGCACACACACCCAAGCCCGAGGGAGGACTCGAACCTCCGCTGGGACCAGCCTGCTATATTGTAGCTAATGGATCTTTCTTTCTATGTATTCGCATCACATTACACTTGTCTACATTGAGATTCAATTGCCATTCCGTGCACCATGCTTCAATTCGTTGCAGATCCTCCTGCATTTCAGTACAATTTTCCATTGTTACACTTCAAGACAAAAAAACCGATACATCACTAAGGAATCATCCAAATGAGACGTAAATCTACAGATGTGATGTACACGTGCAGACAAGCTAATGATTACAATTTCAGAAACATTGGATGATTTATTCAAGAGAAATAGCTTCACAATTTGAGCAAGTCAATAATGCGTCTGTTCACCTCTGGCTCTCGTGCAACCAATTACTAGGCTTGGCTTTGGCTGACAGCTGTTGGATGTACTTCTGAGGGATATCGTGCCAAATTCTGTCCATTGGCGCGTTATATCACCAAAATCCCTAGATGGTTGGAGGGTCCTGCTCATCACGCTCCAAACGTTCTCAATTGGGGAGACATCAGGCGACTTTTCTGGCCAAGGCAGGGTTTTTTAAGCATGAAGACAAACAGTAGAAACTCTCGCCGTGTGCGAGGAGGGGTTATCTTGCTGAAATGTAAGCCCGTGGTGTCTAGCCATGGACGGCAACGAAACGGGACGTACAATATCGTCGATGTACCGCTGTCTTTTAAGGGTGCCGTGGATGATAACCAAAGCGGTCCTACTGTTACACCGGGGACTCACCAGACACGTCTTTGGCATGGAATCTCGACTGGAGTAAAACTATCTTCGATTATGAGTCCTGCTTCGAAATCAGCCCCAACGACCATCGAAGACGTGACTGGAGGCGCCTCAGACAGCGGTGGGATACCAACCCGACTGTCACCCGCAATACGGCCCAACAACCAGGAGTAATGGGCTGGGGTACCATTTCTTTTCATAACACGAACCCTTTGGGCATCATTCGTGGCATATCGGTACGTAAACGATATTATGCGCCCTGTTCCGTTGTCCTTCATGGCAAGCCATCCTGAGCTTACATTTCAGTAAAACACTGCCCGCTCGCACTCATCGAGAGTTTCTATCGCTTTTGATCCTGCTTCCCAAACCCTACCTTCGCCAGCATGGTCGCCGTATCTCTCACCAATTGAGAACGTTTGGAACGTTATGGGTAGGACCCTCCAACTATCTCGAGATTTTAACTATCTAACGCGCCAATTGGACAGAATTTGTCACGATATCGCTCAGGGGGACATCCAACAATTCTATCAACCAATGACAAGCCGTGTAGCTGTTTGCATAGGGGCCAGAGGGGTACAACGCGTTATTGTCTTGCTTAATTTGTGAAGCTCTTTCTCTTGGGTAAATCATCCAATTTTTCTGAGATTGTAATCATTTGTTTGTATATTTACATCTTCTACCGATTTACGTCCCATTCGGATAATTTCTTCGTGGTAAGTCTTTCTTTAATTTTTTTGAACAATTCATCCCTTCGCTTTACGACATTCGACGCCCCACATACTGTGTAAGTAGGCTATTTAGGTTTTCTTATTGGCAACGTTACGTAGCGCTCTGTATGAAAATCAATGGCTGTGCTGTGTGCAGTCTGTGGCTTGTTTACATTGTTGTCTGCCATTGTAGTGTTGGGCAGCTGGCTGTTAACAGTGCGTAGCGTTGCGCAGTTGGAGGTGAGCCGCCAGCAGTGGTGGATGTGGGGAGAGAAATGGCGGAGATTTGAAATTTGTAAGACTGGATGGCATGAACTGCTATATATATTATGATTATTAAGGTAAATACATTGTTTGTTCTCTATCAAAATCTTTCATTTGCTAACTATGCCTATCAGTAGTTAGTGCCTTCAGTAGTTTGAATCTTTTATTTAGCTGGCAGTAGTGGCGCTCGCTGTATTGCAGTAGTTCGAGTAACGAAGATTTTTGGTGAGGTAAGTGATTTGTGAAAGGTATAGGTTAATGTTAGTCAGGACCATTCTTTTGTAGAGATTTTTGAAAGTCAGATTGCATTGCGCTAAAAAAAAAAAATGATTGTGTGTCAGTTTAAGCACAGTCTTGTACAATTTTTCTAAGGGGACGTTACATATGTAACCGTAAGGCACTAACTACTGATAGGCATAGTTAGCAAATGAAAGATTTTGATAGAGAACAAACAATGTATTTACCTTAATAATCATAATATATATAGCAGTTCATGCCATCCAGTCTTACAAATTTCAAATCTCCGCCATTTCTCTCCCCACATCCACCACTGCTGGCGGCTCACCTCCAACTGCGCAACGCTACGCGCTGTTCACATCCAGCTGCCGCTGCCCAACACTACAATGGCAGACAACAATGCAAACTAGCCACAGACTGCACACAGCACAGCCAGTGATTTTCATACAGAGCGCTACGTAACGTTGCCAATAAGAAAACGTAAACAGCCTACTTACAACTGATACACCATGCAATCCCAATATTGGCTACTAATGGCAGCAGGACGCGGAAGAGGGGATACCCACTGGCGAGCGCAGCATGAGACTGCGGAGCGTTGTTGAGCTGCTTATTCGACGAGTAACTCACAGCAGTGCTACAGTGCTAGTGGTGTTGATACAAAGGAGAGCAATGGCAACGAGAAACAAAGCAAACATTGCATTACATCTACAACAACAGTTGCCAAAGTTGACATTTCGTCAGACAGAAATTCAAGGAATTTCGCGGAGTGGAAAAGATGTGGCACATGAAATATTAGCGTTTCTGCAAGATAAGTAGGTGGAATGTGTAGTGTCGTACACGCTAGACTATGTCGAAATTGTACATCAGGAGTAAATGACTTCGATACGTGCTTAACAAGAGAAAGTGATATTGAAACAGGCCTCAAGCCATGTTGTTCATGATCCTAGTCGGACAGGGAACCACCAATCCCGTCTACAACGAACGAAGTAAAGGACAATAGTTGTCCTAGGAGCGGGTATTAAACATCATTATGTACAGGTACGATCATCCGCAGTATAGTGAAAACACAATTATGAACAGATGTAGAATAAGTCCACAGCAATGTGACCGTTTAGCGCATAAGAAAAACTATGGATATTCAAGGGTGGACAAGCACACTTGTTCCAAAACTGGTGTTGCGCGCTTCGAGGATGAGGTTGTGCATGACCGTGACCTACTACGTCATACACATCAAATTTCCCGTGACATCGATTACAGTGATTTCAAGGGAAGCTGTGGATGGTTACATAACTTCGAACAGTGCTACAGAATTGGAAGACGCAAGATAACGAAATTTCAAACAAACAATCAACTTGACGATGCACAGAAAACTGCGGAATCGGCCCGAAAATTTGTAGATGAGATAAACTTATCCCGTCGTTGAGTAAGGAATTTGTTTTCACCTCCGACCAACCGGAATTTGAAGAAGAAATGCATATGACAGGAACTCTGGAAATTAGAGGTACCAAGAGAGTTGTATCAAGATCAGATAACACCAATGCCTTAACGCATTTTAATACAGTTATGCTGATTGTTTATATGGCTACTAAATTGGCTGGAAAGCTATTTATTGCGTTGTGAGAAGTTGGAGGTGCTCTGCCCCCTACGATTATTTATCGTATGCGTGATCTTGCGAGGGCAGTGGGAATATTTACGTCACAGCAAGCAAGAATGATGAAATGGTATGAGCACTGCTTTTGGCCAATAGTTGGTCAAATAACTTGCCTTTGCTTGATTCCTGGTCTGCGTGTAAAAATCATACTCGTTTAGTGCAAGCTATTGCACCTAAAAATTGTGTACCACTGCAATTCATACCACCTGGAACCATTGGACAAATTCAGCCTCTCGATGTTCGTTTTTTCCTTGCCCATAAAACATATTATCGCACTCTGCAGTTACGTTTTAAGGGACAGCCAGTTTCAGAATAATCTCCGCGACAGACTGTCTCGCAATCGGTTGCATGCCGTCACATTCCATCAGTTCTCATCACCATGTTGCACCAATATCATTCTGTGCGCATTCTTTAAGAGTGGATACGTAGCTGAATGCCCTGCACGGTTTGTAGTTCCCAAGGAGTTCGCCTTCCATCTTGAAGGTGCGAACCTTTGTGATCATTGTGGCTCGCCATTTTTCATTCGGTGTTGATGGTGCAAGTTAATGGTTTGTTTTCAACATTTCTTGAACGTCGAGGATGTCCATTTTGGGAAATCTAATACATAAATCCCATAGAAGGTAAATTCTGCACCTCTGTGTCACCCTCCCGATGTACATTGTGAGTCATTAGCAGCTAAATTTTTTCCCGTCATAACTGTTAACACAACACTTGCAAATGAGTCTTAACTAAAGTTTGAACTAGAGAGCCCGCACTCAAGGGGTTTCTTGTTAGAGTTTATTTTGAGTGTAATACGAGAGCTACTAATAAAGTTTTAACTATCAACTTGATAAAATGGAGAATGCTACTACCAAACGTAGTCCTTCTTTACATATACATCCCCGAAGCAAACCTTTTTTCCGAAAGGTGGATGGCTTGATGAAGACCTCGTAGAAGTGTACAGTTTAGCAGTTCAGGAAACGTACCACGTCAAAAATCAGCTCGTTGTCATTTAGCAATTTCCTGCAACAGAATTATATCTTCATCTGAAGAAAAACGTTGAATATGGTGAGAACGCAGAGCACAGGCAACATTTGATAGCCGACAGAAGCAGCCATATCTGACTGTGTCCTGTGTAGAATACGCTCGGGCGTGTTCTTGGAGCGAAAAAGTTCTCCCGATTCTTCGCCGAGATATGATCAGCTGATTTCAGCAGTATGTTTCTGTGACAGTCTGCTATTTACGAACGTAATCTGTAAGCATAGCACAATGCCAGTTGCAAAAACACTCAACATCATCTTGCCAGACGATAGATGGGTCTTCTTCTTTTGAGAAGGTCGATCCACGAAATGTCGTCGGCTTGCTTTGCTCCTCTGTTGCGGAGCCATAGCGAGAAACCCAGCACTCGACTATGGCGATTAGGCCAACGGGAGACGTGCAGAGACAGCCGTAGTGAAGACTTGGTCTTGTCTACGTTGCAATGCGCCTCAAGCTTTGGCGGCGATGCCCGACGAGTCTCATGGGATTATTGATGGAGGCTCTGGCATCGCCTTTCCTTGACCCTCCGGTGGCGCTTACCGAGGTGCCATTTTCCAATTCTGGTTTTATCTGTATTCTGGTTTTATCTACGGGACGTTCTCACTGTCTCTCGCTTACCAACGGCCAGTGACATCTATCACACGCTGCTTCTCCGCCGGTCGCTCACTGTCTTCGAAACGACATATCCTAACGTGCATTGGAAGCTAGTATAGCGCATTCTCAACATTCGACCTGGCAAGTCACGGTGAACAAAAAACAGATTACTCGTGAGAGACTCCAAAGGATCCATCGTACCGATTCGCCTTGATGTGTGAACCGCAACGTTCAGGATACAGACGAACACCGACTGCACTGTGTGCCGACGGAAAAGATCTGGTATTTTATGCGTCAAATTTTGGCTCTCTTTTTACGGCTGTCGCCCGTTTCTGTCGATTCACGCACTCTTCTCCACCCAAACGGAGTTTTACTACCCGAAGACAAAATCTTGGCGACAAAGACACGTAATGGAAAGACTGATTTATTTTTTGTTAACAAATAAATGAGTATTCTCGTATGGCCGTTCAACCTTTCCATTTCTTACAGTTTGGCGAGGAAGACATTGTGATCAGGTCTTGTGTAACGACCCCTGCCCATTTTGCCCTCGGCACCATACCATAAAAAATGTAAGGTGCCGAGCTCGAGTCCCGGTTCGGCAGAAATTTGGATCTTTCACTAATAGTGTATCTATACCTAACACAGCCCCCCCATGAACCATGGACCTTGCCGTTGGTGGGGAGGCTTGCGTGCCTCAGCGATACAGATGGCCGTACCGTAGGTGCAACCACAACGGAGGGGTATCTGTTGAGAGGATAGACAAACATGTGGTTCCTGAAGAGGGGCAGCAGCCTTTTCAGTAGTTGCAGGGGCAATAGTCTGGATGATTGACTGATCTGGCCTTGTAACATTAACCAAAACGGCCTTGCTGTGCTGGTACTGCGAACGGCTAAAGCAAGGGGAAACTACAGCCGTAATTTTTCCCGAGGACATGCAGCTCTACTGTATGATTAAATGATGATGGCGTCCTCTTGGGTAAAATATTCCGGAGGTAAAATAGTCCCCCATTCGGATCTCCGGGCGGGGACTACTCAAGAGGACGTCGTTATCAGGAGAAGGAAAACTGGCGTTCTACGGATCGGAGCGTGGAATGTCAGATCACTTAATCGGGCAGGTAGGTTAGAAAATTTAAAAAGGGAGATGGATAGGTTAAAGTTAGATATAGTGGGAATTAGTGAAGTTCGGTGGCAGGAGGAACAAGACTTTTGGTCAGGTGATTACAGGGTTATAAATACAAAATCAAATAGGGGTAATGCAGAAGTAGGTTTAATAATGAATAAAAAAATAGGAGTGTGGGTTAGCTACTACAAACAGCATAGTGAACGCATTATTGTGGCCAAGATAGACACAAAGCCCATGCCTACTACAGTAGTACAAGTTTATATGCCAACTAGCTCTGCAGATGATGAAGAAATAGATTAAATGTATGACGAGATAAAAGAAATTATTCAGGTAGTGAAGGGAGACGAAAATTTAATAGTCATGGGTGACTGGAATTCGTCAGTAGGAAAAGGGAGAGAAGGAAACATAGTAGGTGAATATGGATTGGGGGGAAGGAATGAAAGAGGAAGCCGCCTTGTAGAATTTTGCACAGAGCATAACTTAATCATAGCTAACACTTGGTTCAAGAATCATGAAAGGAGGCTGTATACATGGAAGAAGCCTGGAGATACTGACAGGTTTCAGATAGATTATATAATGGTAAGACAGAGATTTAGGAACCAGGTTTTAAATTGTAAGACATTTCCTGGGGCAGATGTAGATTCTGACCACAATCTATTGGTTATGAACTGCAGATTGAAACTGAAAAAACTGCAAAAAGGTGGGAATTTAAGGAGATGGGACCTGGATAAACTGAAAGAACCAGAGGTTGTAGAGAGTTTCAGGGAGAGCATTAGGGAACAATTGACAGGAATGGGGGAAAGAAATACAGTAGAAGAAGAATGGGTAGCTCTGAGGGATGAAGTGGTGAAGGCAGCAGACGATCAAGTAGGTAAAAAGACGTGGGCTAATAGAAATCCTTGGGTAACAGAAGAAATATTGAATTTAATTGATGAAAGGAGAAAATATAAAAATGCAGTAAATGAAGGAGGCAAAAAGGAATATAAACGTCTCAAAAATGAAATCGACAGGAAGTGCAAAATGGCTAAGCAGGGATGGCTAGAGGACAAATATAAGGATGTAGAGGCTTGTCTCACTAGGGGTAAGATAGATACTGCCTACAGGAAAATTAAAGAGACCTTTGGAGAAAAGAGAACCACTTGTATGAATATCAAGAGCTCAGATGGCAACCCAGTTCTAAGCAAAGAAGGGAAAGCAGAAAGGTGGAAGGAGTACATAGAGGGTTTATACAAGGGCGATGTACTTGAGGACAATATTATGGAAATGGAAGAGGATGTAGATGAAGATGAAATGGGAGATAAGATACTGCGTGAAGAGTTTGACAGAGCACTGAAAGACCTGAGTCAAAACAAGGCCCCGGGAGTAGATAACATTCCATTAGAACTACTGATGGCCTCAGGAGAGCCAGTCCTGACAAAACTCTACCATCTGGTGAGCACGATGTATGAGACAGGCGAAATACCCTCAGACTTTAAGAAGAATATAATAATTCCAATCCCAAAGAAAGCAGGTGTTGACAGATGTGAAAGTTACCGAACTATCAGTTTAATAAGTCACAGCTGCAAAATAGTAACGCGAATTCTTTACAGACGAATGGAAAAACTGGTAGAAGCCAACCTCGGGGAAGATCAGTTTGGATTCCGTAGAAATGTTGGAACACGTGAGGCAATACTGACCTTACGACTTATCTTGGAAGAAAGATTAAGAAAAGGCAAACCTACGTTTCTAGCATTTGTAGACTTAGAGAAAGCTTTTGACAATGTTGACTGGAATACTCTCTTTCAAATTCTGAAGGTGGCAGGGGTAAAATACAGAGAGCGAAAGGCTATTTACAATTTGTACAGAAACCAGATGGCAGTTATAAGAGTCGAGGGGCATGAAAGGGAAGCAGTGGTTGGGAAAGGAGTGAGACAGGGTTGTAGCCTCTCCCCGATGTTATTCAATCTGTATATTGAGCAAGCAGTAAAGGATCAAAAGAAAAATTCGGAGTAGGTATTAAAATTCATGGAGAAGAAGTAAAAACTTTGAGGTTCGCTGATGACATTGTAATTCTGTCAGAGACAGCAAAGGACTTGGAAGAGCAGTTGAACGGAATGGACAGTGTCTTGAAAGGAGGATATAAGATGAACATCAACAAAAGCAAAACGAGGATAATGGAATGTAGTCAAATTAAGTCGGGTGATGCTGAGGGAATTAGATTAGGAAATGAGACACTTAAAGTAGTAAAGGAGTTTTGCTATTTAGGGAGTAAAATAACCGATGATGGTCGAAGTAGAGAGGATATAAAATGTAGACTGGCAATGGCAAGGAAAGCGTTTCTCAAGAAGAGAAATTTGTTAACATCGAAATTAGATTTAGGTGTCAGGAAGTCGTTTCTGAAAGTATTTGTATGGAGTGTAGCCATGTATGGAAGTGAGACATGGACGATAAATAGTTTGGACAAGAAGAGAATAGAAGCTTTCGAAATGTGGTGCTACAGAAGAATGCTGAAGATAAGGTGGGTAGATCACGTAACTAATGAGGAGGTATTGAATAGGATTGGGGAGAAGAGAAGTTTGTGGCACAACTTGACTAGAAGAAGGGATCGGTTGGTAGGACATGTTCTGAGGCATCGAGGGATCACAAATTTAGCATTGGAGGGCAGCGTGGAGGGTAAAAATCGTAGAGGGAGACCAAGAGATCAATACACTAAGCAGATTCAGAAGGATGTAGGTTGCGGTAGGTACTGTGAGATGAAGAAGCTTGCACAGGATAGAGTAGCATGGAGAGCTGCATCAAACCCGTTTCAGGACTGAAGACCACAACAACAAACCTAACACAGCTGATGTCAAGGTATTCGCATTCATCGAATGTATTTCGAATCAATTTGACGTGGCTTTCAGTTATTAATGACTGTTCATCCTGTCATGCACTTAAAGTCATCTGGATTTGCCTCGACACACTGCAACACTTCCACTACTGTCTTGGTTCGTCAGGATTTTCGTGTAAGTTGAGTAGTTGTGAACCCAGCGAGCAATGGACTTCGTGACCTTCAAAATTACGCGGAAGATTTTGTAAACTATCCACGACTAATTTTCACTTGTCTTGATTATGATACTCCGCTCTCAAAGCAAACAGGGCCTCCACTTCTATGGCGAGTCCAGCTACTTTACGGACATGTGGCCTACCAACTTTGTTCACCATCATTAAGACTTATATGATCACGCTAGAAACGTCTGCGCCGCCTTGTCATTTTATCATATGATGTTGCACTGTTTCCGTACACTTCCACCTACCAAGCATGAGTTGTTGCAGCACTGACTCCCTTAAGATTCAAAAAGAGGAATTACCGCACTGTACTCTGCTGTTTCCATGGGCTGCGCCAGAGGCTCCCATATCCTTTCAGTTCGCTTCCTTCTCTTTTCATTTCTCTATCAGCTACGCCACTTTCCCCCCCAACTCCACTACTTGTATTTTATCACGTTTCTCTTTCTCTCCCTTTAACACCCTTATCCACTACCTATGTTACAGTGGTTTCTCAATGTTCTTTCTGTATAAGATGTAACTTACAATAACTTATAATAACCAATATATTGTAAAATAGAGGCGATTATAATCAAAGAGGAGCTACTCACAGAGGTCCTGTGTGGGCTATAATTATCGTATGGCAGCGAAACTTGGTAGACATTCCACTGCATTAATACGTAACCGATTTACGCTGGAAAAAAATTAGTTCCCGTTTTGGTCTGGCACTGTGAATGCAAGAACGACGTACACGGTATAGAATTTTTCCATAAGTAACGGAATAGGAGCCTGATGTGGGCAGAAAAGGTGAAACACTTGAGAAAGGCGTGATGTTGATTGCGTTATTAATTTACACAGTCTCTTCCAATATCAGCACCAGAGACATCGATCAAATGCTGTACAGCGACAGATCTGCACCTGGTGACCAAAATTGGAACTAATTTTTTTCCAAAGTAAATCGGTTCCGCATTAACCATCCGCTATCTAGCAGTCTCCCTCTACAGTTTTCACCACCCCCACATTTCCTTCGATTACGAAACTGACAAATTCATGAAGCTTTAGAATGTGTCTTATCAAATGATCCCTTCTTTTGGTTAAGTTGTAGGATAAATTTATGCCCTCTACAATCCCATTCATTAACTCATTATTAGTTACATGATTTATCTATCCAGTTTTCAGCATTCTTCTATAGCACCACATTTGGAAAGCTTCTATTCTTTTCATGTCTGAACTGCTTGTAGTCCACGATTCACTTCCACACAAGGCTACAATCGATACAAACACATTCAGAAAAGTCTTCCTAAGACTTAAACCGACATTAGATGTTAATAAAGTCCTCCTGTTCAAAAATGCGTTCCTTGCTGTTTCCATTCTCCACTTTATATCTTTTATTCTTCGGCTGTGATCGATTATTTTGCTGCCTAAACAGCGAAATTCATCTACTAATTTTAGCGTCTCTTTTCCTAACCTAATTTCTTCAGAATCGCTTGACTTCATTCGACTAAATTGCGTTATCCTTGTTTTACTTTTGTTAATGTTCACCTTACAATTCCTGTTCAAGACAGCTTCCATTTGATTGAACTTCTGTCCCAGGTCCTTAGACGTAACCAACAGAATTACAGTGACATCAGCAAAATCCGAATTTTTTCTTCACTTTTAACTTTAACTCCATTTTTAAATTTCTTCTTGGTTTCTTTCACAGCTTCTTCAGTGTACAGACTGAATAACGTAAGAGACAGGTTACAGGTTTGCCTCACTCCGTTCTCATCTGCTGCTTCCCTTTCATGTCCGATTCTTATAACAGCAATCTGGTTTCCCGCCTGCTTGTAAATTACGTTTCGCTCCTCATATTCCATCCCTGCTGCAAAGAGTGTGCTGCAGTCTATATTCTCCAAATCCACAAATGCTGTAAAAGTAAGCTTGCCTTTCTTCAGCCTCTTATATAAATATGGAGCTTTATTTTGTCGAGATTGCAATTAAAACTTTAATTACCTACGTGCATATCCAATGATAAATGGGTGTAAGATATCAAACGTAACGAAATTACTCTGTAATAAGCCACCGGGTTCTTCCTACCAAAATACTCCGAAAATATCCCTAAACAAACAAAGAAATTTTGACGATGAAGTTCGGATTCACTCCGAATAAGTTCAAAATAATGCACAAATTAATTGATTTATGGTGTGGTATTTGGCGAAACAGATATTTTTTTTATTTAGATTATGGCTTACAGAATTATAGTTTAGGAGTACATACAATTTACTTGATACAAGGTAAGATAAAATAATCTGAATCAGTTCAAGTAGATAAATATATACAGAGTGTTCCACAATTCATATTAAACACTTCTAGAGATTGTAGAGAGGATTTAGTAGATCAAGTTTTGCTTAGGAACGCACATCCAAAAACGTCATCCAACGACGCTACAGAGCGGTAAAATTACAGGCGACGGCGCCTGTAAACGTATGTATATACAAGGTGATTCCGTGATGATGTTACAAACTTTCGAGGCTGATGGGAAAGGGTAACTATATCAATTGGAGTTAAGGGACCATGTAACGGAAACGAACAAGTTGAAAGTAATAAGTGAGAACCGTTCTGATACCTATGACAGTGGATTACATATACTGGTACTGTTGTTGCTAATACTGCAGGGTAAACAACTTTCAGAGGTGGCAGCATGGACCAAAACAAAGAAAAAATGTCCAGTAAACATGTGCTCTAAAATGCATACCTATGGAGCTATGAGCACTTGTTCGTCTTCGCTGCTGTGAAACACATCTCCTCTGTTCAACAAGTGCTCGTACCTCTTAAGATGTGCATTTTAGAGCCGTTGTTTATCTTGACGATTTTGTCTTGTTTTGGTCCATGCTGCCACCTCTGAAAGTTGTTTACCCTACAGTCTTAGCAACAACAGTACCAGTACCTGTATTCCACAGTCAGATGTATCAGAACGGTTTTCGCTTATAAGTTTCGACTCGTTCTTTTCTGGTACAGCGACCTTACCTCATATTGATACATTTTTCCTTCTACGTCATCCTAGAAAGTCTGTCTATATATGCAGGATGAACATTAACAAAACCGGCAAACTGCAGGGGAAGGTCCAATGAACATGACTCCGAAAATACATCGTTGCCACGGTGGACGGCGCTGACGAATGATAATGTCGTGCCCTGTGTTGCTTGCGTGTTGCAGGCTATGTGATTGACACTGCGTACTGTAAGCAGCAGAATGGTCCGGTATTCATGTCGGGAACCAGGCGAGATGATGGTGCCTGTATAAGGCCAAGCAGATGGAAATGATAGAGAGGTAACGTGGCTGTACCAAAACAAGTACCTTCACGGCTTCACAGACACCAACCACATCATACAATATTTCACGCCCTTTTTGGGCGTTTGTATGATCACGGGTCCTTCCAAACAGACGAAGTTAGAGCGAGGTGTGGGACTTTGCGTGCACCAGAACCCGGCCTTCCAAATCTGGTGCACGCACAGTCCGAAGCCTCCCTGCGTGTTCGCCTGTCCGAAAGGACCCACGATCACGCAGCCGCCCAAAAAGGGCTTGAAAAGCTGTATAACGTGGTTGGTGTCTCTGAAGGGACTTGTTTTAGTACAGACGTGCTGTCTCTGACCGTTTCCATTTGCTTGGCCGTGCGCAAACGCCATCTCGGATTGCTCCCAACATGAATACCTGACCATTTAGCTCAGGGGCGGGCAAACGTTGCACGCGGCTCATGAGCGCACAGCGCTGCACGTGTGCTGCTCGCGTGCAGGCGTCGACCGGGGCTGTGGCGACAACCGGCAGGTTGCGGCAGTGTAGTGCCAAGCTAAGCTGCGGACGTTGATGCGAAGCGAGCACTATGTAGTGAACGTTGCATTTCAAGAAACGGAGAAGTGGGGATTCGCTATCTTTTAAAAAGTAATGGGAGAATCAAAAACGTGAAAATTCGAAATGTTTAATATGTGGCAGTATTCTCGCTGGTCAATGGAAGTTTAGTATTGGAGGCCATTATAATAAATTTCACAAGGACGAGTACAATTTATTGTCGGATTCTGAGCGGATGGGGAATTGACTGAGCTTAAGAAGAGCGATCTGACGATACCAGATGAATCTGTCGTAGTTGGCCGGCCGGAGTGGCCGAGCGGTTCTAGGCACTACAGTCTGGAACCGCGCGACCGCTATGGTCGCAGGTTCGAATCCTGCCTCGGGCATGGATGTGTGTGATGTCCTTAGGTTAGTTAGGTTTAAGTAGTTCTAAGTTCTAGGGGACTGATGACCACAGCAGTTAAGTCGCATAGTGCTCAGAGCCATTTGAATTTGTCGTAGTTGCTGTTATCACGAGAGATCTGCGACTTTCTCTCGTCATGTCTCTCATCTAACTGATTTAACATTTTATGGAGCACTGTTTTCAAGTTTTCAGGACGACAACAATAATACGAGTAGCCCAGCGGTATGTGCAAGTTATAAGACTGCGCTTAAGATAGCGAGAGCTGGAAAACCATTTGCTGAATTAATAAGTCTCGGTTAAGAGCAAACACCAGTGATGAAAATTTACGTAACTGTTTGTGTTTGTCTGTATGTAGAAATTTTGTTCCAGATATTAAACGTATTGTAAACTCCACCTGTGATAATTAAATAAAACGTATCGTAGGTAATAGGTACTCTTTCAAACCATGATTTCTTTCAAGCACTCCTACTAACCTTATTCATTCACTCAACAAAGCAAGCTAGGAAACAAAACGCATTACAGAGGAAGGAGCGGACAGAAGGTATGGTGGGGATGGGAGATAAGCGGGTGGGCAGCTTGCCCCTGTGTGCACGCGGAACACCTGTTAACTGCACGCGTGCAAGTGCACCGCACATGTGCACGATTCCTGCCCGCCCCTGTTTTTTTTAGCTGCTTATAGTACGCTGCGTCAATGACGCAGCCTCCAACACACAAGGAACACATGACATGTGGTCAGAGGAGCTTTTATTCGTCAGCGCCATCTACCATGGAAAAGATGCAGCTCCGGACACATGTTCACAGGATCTTTTTCCTACATTTCCAGTCAAGAATCTGTCCCTGCAGTTGGACGGTTTTTTTAATATTCACACTGTATAAAAAGTTACAAAGTTTCTAACATCACTACAGAATCACCCTGTATATACATACATTTACAGGCGCCGTCGCCTATACCTTTGATGCTATGCAGCGTCGTTGGGTGACGTTTCCTGACATGAGTTCCTACGTAAAACTTGATCTACTTTTCCCCTGTACAATCTCTAGAAGTAGAAACATGGGTCCGGAAGTGCATACTTTGCGCAATAAACACATGTTTACAGGAGGTGTTCAGCGTGGCGTCCATTAATGACAATACACCTCTCTGCCCTCCGCCGTAAGGAATGACGCACCCTTTGAAGTTTTTATGTATACACGGTGGTTGTTGTACCTGCTGGCACGCATTGAAGACGCGATCCTGTAGTGTGCGCACTTTATTGACTCGCGTGGCGTAGACGATTTCCTTCAAGTGTCGCCATAATAAAAAGTCTAGGTGATTGAGGTGTGGGAAACGAGCACGCCAAAGTGTGGGGCCTCCCGAGTATCCAACTGTCTTGAAATGTCTGCGTCAGATATTCGCGCACATTGTGACGAAAGTGTGCTGGTGCGTCATCATGCACGACCCACATTTGTATTCGTTGCTGCAATGGCACAGCCTCCAGCAAGGTAGGCACTACGTTAATGAGAAAGTCCAGATAATATGCCCCTGTTAACCTTCGTGGTAGCACGTTTGGCCATATTAATCTATTGCCAAGCACGCCTGCCCATAGGTTGACCGAGAAACGGTGGTGATGCCCTCTTTTCTGAATTGGTTGGAGATTTATATCTGCCCATACATACTGGTTATGAAAATTCACAAAACCACCTCTTGTGAACCCTGCCTCTTGAATGTGTACAGTGGATCTGCGGCATACCTCTGCAACAGCCATTGACAGAACCGCTGTCTGCCGCGATGATCCTGTGGCCTTAGGGCAGGGCTTAACAACTGGCCGGTTTTGAGCGCGAGTACTCGCGTCTGCTCAGGCACGTGCTCGCGAGCAGGTGCAAGGTCGCGGAGTAGGGAGGGAGGGGAAATGCGCGCGCACGTTTGAATGTGATCTCGCGTTCTTAGCAGATTTAACTAGCCATCTGAATGCTTTGAACATTTTACTACAAGGTAAAGATCTGCTAATTACTCATTTCATAGATCGAATACGAGCTTTTAAAATGAAATTGACACTTTGGGTGAGTCAGCTGGAAACAGGAAACCTAGCTCATATTCTTAAATTATCATCCATGCAAGATGTTCACAAAGACTGTGAACGTTATTCACATAGTTTAGTTGATCAGCGCATTCAAGATCTGACAGCACTAGACAGTGATTTTGATCTGTTCTCTCCATATTCAGCGAATATTTAAGAGATTCGTCCTGAGCTGCAGCAAGAAATTATTGACCTGCAGTGTGACAGAGAATACAGAGACAAATTTCAGAACAAGAAAAACATTTTGGAATTCTACAGACACTTCCCTCAGGATAGATTTCCTCGTTTGCACAAACTGGCGGCTACAATAATATCAATGTTCGGTTCCACGTATGTTTGTGAACAACAGTTCTCTGCAATGAAATGTAACAAGACGCGCCTGAGAAACACATTGTCTGATCGAAATTTAAACTGCACGCTGCGCCTAAAATGCACAAGAACAATTACTCCGAACATAGACGCAATTGTAAAGGGCAAAAAGTACAAGATAACCGAGAATCCCACACTTCAGTGACACCTTTTATTGTGTAACAGTTCACAAATTAATGCGAATGTAGAGGCATACACTAAGCTAATAAAATTATGTGGCACGTGTACGTTCTCCTTTATTTGTTTCACTTGTCGCAGTAATAATTCGTGAGTGATATCCCTGCAGGTGGCCGCGGATTTACATTGACTGGCGGCAGTTGTTGTGTGCCCCACGTGACTTTCCCCACTCTCCGCTCTGGTCCGGTAGTGGGGGTAGCGTGCTCTCGCCTTGCTGTTGACAGCTTGCTCCGCGAGCACTATGTTGTGAAGCCCTGCCTTAGGGCGTGAACGCACTGTAGATGTATGGGTGCAGCAATTGTTCGTGAAATACCCCCAGATAAGAGAGTGAGACACGCCTTCTGCTGCTGTTAATCATCGTGCACTGCTCGCAGGAGTTTCTTTCATTGAAAGAAGCTCCTCCATGTCACATGTGTGGACTGTGCGGGACCTTCCACTGTCAAGCTTCCGATGTGCAAGGGTACCTGTGTCCGTCAGACGCTAAAAAAGTCTGCCGAACAATTTATCAGAGGGCACTCTGCGCTGTTGATATTTTCTAGCGTAGTGGCCACCGGTTCACAGGCTACGTCCATTTGCTAAACCGTAGCAAAATAACATGTCTGCCATTTCACTAGTCGAGTAGTAAGCTTCCATTGCTGACAAGTGGTGGAAGAGAGAAAATGTAAATGCACTACATGATCTGTACGTACAAACTGCTCAATAACAGCAAAGACGTAAGTGAATCCGCGTTTGGAAGAAGCTAAAACACCGTAACGCGTACCCAGCGTTGACAGTACTGTACAATAAGGCACACCAACATGACAAAAACTAACGTAGCCTACAACACGACTCGAACCAAACAACTAACTGATGACCACTTAATAGTAGGTAGACTACTATGCGTAAGACATCATAATACCCTGCCGACACATTTGACGGAGCGCCAATGCAACGACTGTGCAGCCGCAACCAAGTGTCGCGCAGCCCTTCCTGTAAACACGTGTCAATCTCGGAAAGTGTGCGTTTCCAGATCCATGTTTATTGGACTTATTTTTCTTGTGTCGATGGGAACTACCACCTCTCAAGGTATTCGACCCTTTTTTGAAGAGCATATACTATGTGTACAGGGTGTTACAAAATGGTACGACCAAACTTTCAGGAAACATTCCTCACACACAAAGAAAGAAAATATGTTATGTGGACATGTGTCCGGAAACGCTTACTTTCCATGTTAGAGCTCATTTTATTAGTTCTCTTCAAATCACATTAATCATGGAATGGAAACACACTGCAACAGAACGTACCAGCGTGACTTCAAACACTTTGTTACAGGAAATGTTCAAAATGTCCTCTGTTAGCGAGGATACATGCATCCACCCTCCGTCGCATGGAATCCTTGATGCGCTGATGCAGCCCTGGAGAATGGCGTATTGAATCACAGCCGTCCACAATACGAGCACGAAGAGTCTATACATTTGGTACCGGGGTTGCGTAGACAAGAGCTTTCAAATGCCCCCATAAATGAAAGTCAAGAGGGTTGGGGTCGGGAGAGCGTGGAGGCCATGGAATTGGTCCGCCTCTACCAATCCATCGGTCACCGAATCTGTTGTTGAGAAGCGTACGAACACTTCGACTGAAATGTGCAGGAGCTCCATCGTGCATGAACCACATGTTGTGTCGTACTTGTAAAGGTACATGTTCTAGCAGCACAGGTGGAGTATCCCGTATGAAATCATGATAACGTGCTCCATTGAGCGTAGGTGGACGAAACTAAAATGAGATCTAACATGGAAATTAAGCGTTTCCGGACACATGTCCACATAACATCTTTTCTTTATTTGTGTGTGAGGAATGTTTCCTGAAACTTTGGCCGTACCTTTTTGTAACACCCTGTATACTGGTGCAAGCTGGAGAGCCGGCAGTAGCTGAAACATGTTCTGATAAACATTTTCCATCACTGTTGGATATCCAATAACTCCAGCCGGTTGACTGCTGCAAGGTTTGCATTTACGAAGTATTTACAGGTACCCATGACTTTGCTTTTAAGGCAGTTGTGCAAAATGTGATCCACTGTTTGTTCCGATGTTCCGCAGTCGCATTTGTCATCATCGGTAATTCCCCACTTGCGTAGTGTTACTTTGGTCACGGCATCGCCAATTCTGATGCGATTGAGAGACCTCCAGATTTTTTTGGATGGTTTGCTCCCCTGGGTTGGATCTCTTTCACTTAACTTCTTGTGGCCACGGAAGGTACTCTGATTTCACCATTCATGTCTTCGATTATAGCTTTCTGAGGCAAGATGGCCACCGTTTACACACATCGGTTCTGTAGATTTTAGTTGGGTGGACGGTAAATTGTTTAATGTTTCGTTACTTTGTAAGTTTCTGGTTCTATTGAGTTTCGTCCATTCACGTGTTTTTGCTCGTCGTCGTCGGAGACTTGGAGTGGCAATATTAATCAGTACTGACAGGCACGGTATTAGTGTGTATTTAATAGTTCCTGTCACGACCCTCGTAGCATCATTTAGATACATATTTATTTTGTTCACGTAGCTACTTCAACTCCAAACAGGATAACAATATTCGGTAAGAGGATACACAGCTGCTTGTGCTGCAGCTCTTAATGTGTTTGCATTAGATTCTCAGATAGCACCAGTTTCCGTACTATGTTATTTCTTGCTTTTAGCTTCTGTCCTGCGAGTTCTATGTGTTTCCTAAAAGTTAGTTATCTGTTGGGTCACACACAAATACGCCCATGGAAAAAAATCGCAACACCAAAAAATGCAGAGTAATGAACCTTCGAGAATACACTTCTCCAGGTAGCATATTGGAGTAATTAACATTGTAAGATCAGAGATTAATCCAAGCGCAAGATAAGCTATTGTAAATGTGATCTGCTAGTGTAACTGCCAGAATTTTGAATGTAAGCCTGCAAAAGGCGCATGCATTGTGCTGTACAGGTGCCGGATGTGAGTTTGTGAGATGGAGTTCCATGCCTGTTGCATTTGGTCGATCAATACGGGGAAGGTTAATGCTGTTTGTGGATGACGCTGGAGTCGTCGTCCGATGATGTCCCACATGTGATCGACTGGAGACAGATTTGGTGATCGAGCAGTTGCCTTGGAAACATGTCGACACTCTGTGGAGCATTTCAGGCGACAACAGCGGTATGTGAGCGAGTGTTATTCTGTTGGAAAACACCCGCTGGAACGCTGTTCATGAATGGCAGCACAACAGGTCGAATCACCAGACCGACACACAAATTTGAAGTGAGGTTGCGTGGGGTAAATTACGAGAATGTTCCTGTTGCCATATGACATCCCACCCCAGACCGTAACTCCAGGTGTACGCTCAGCGTGTTTAGCATGCAGACTGCAGGACCTCACTGGCCTCCTCCTAATCAACACCGAGCGAGGTGGCGCAGTGGTTAGCACACTGGACTCGCATTCGGGAGGACGACGGTTCAATCCCGCGTCCGGCCATCCTGATTTAGGTTTTCCGTGATTTCCCTAAATCACTCCAGGCAAATGCCGGGATGGTTCCTTTGAGAGGGCACGGCCGACTTCCTTCTCCGTCCTTCCCTAACCCGATGTGACCGATGACCTCGCTATTTGGTCTCTTCCCCCAAACCAACCAACCAACCTAATCAACACACGGCAATCACTGGCACCACTGAAGTTATAAATGGCAATGGTTTGAGTTCAGTGGAATGCACGGTGCAGGGGCGTCTGGCTCGGAGCTCTCCTTGAAGTAACTGATTTGTGACAGTCCGTTGTGTCACTGTGGTGCCAACTGCTGCTCAAATTGCTGCTGCAGATGCAGTACGATGCGCCAGACCCATACACTGAACACGACGGTCTTCCCCCTCGACATGTGGCCGTCCGTAGCCCAGCCTTTTTGCGACCGCCCATTCCTGTCTGCCGCTGCCAGCAACCACGCACAGTGGCTAATTTCCTGCCAAGTCTTTCTGCAATATCACAGAAGGAACACGCAGATTCTCATATCCCTATTACACGATCTCGTTCAAACTCAGTGAGGTTTTGATAATCGTTTCTTTGTCGTTTTAAAGACATTCTTGACGAAAATCAAGTCACCACGTCGAATCTCAAACGGCTAACGCTCACCACCGTTACAACTTGTATTTCAAGCAAACCTAATTTTCATCTTCATAATGGCGCTGCTAGCGCCTCTTATGCGAAATGTGAATGAACATCGTCTTTCAGATGTACACTACTGGCCATTAAAATTGCTACACCACGAAGATCACAGGCTACAGACGCGAAATTTAACCGACAGAAAGAAGATTCTGTTATATGCAAATGATTAGCTTTTCAGAGCATTCACACAAGGTTGGCGCCGGTGGCGACACCTACAATGTGCTGACATGGGGAAAGTTTCCAACCGATTTCTCATACACAAACAGCAGGTGACCGGCGTTGCCTGGTGAAACGTTGTTGTGATGCCTCGTGTAAGGAGGAGAAATGCTTACCATAACGTTTAGGACTTTGATAAAGGTCGGATTGTAGCCTATCGCGATTGCGGTTTATCGTATCGCGACATTGCTGCTCGCGTTGGTCGAGATCCAATGACTGTTAGCAGAATATGGAATCGGTGGGTTCAGGAGGGTAATACGGAACGCCGTGCTGGATCCCAACGGCCTCGTATCACTAGCAGTCGAGATGACAGGCATCTCAACCGCATGGCTGTAACGGGTCTTGCAGCCATATTTCGATCCCTGAGTCAACAAATGGGGACGTTTGCAACACAACAACCATCTGCACGAACAGTTCGACGACGTTTGCAGCAGCATGGACTATCAGCTCGGAGACCATGGCTGCCGTTACCCTTGACGCTGCATCACAGACAGGAGCGCCTGTGATGGGGTACACAACGACGAACCTGGGTGCACGAATGGAAAAAGTCATTTTTTTGGATGAATCCAGGTTCGGTTTACAGCATAATGATGGTCGCATCCGTGTTTGGCGACATCGCAGTGAACGCACATTGGAAGTGTGTATTCGTCATCGCCATACTGGCGTATCACCCGGCGTGATGGTAGGGGGTGCCATTGGTTACACGTCTCGGTCACCTCTTGTTCGCATTGACGGCACTTTGAACAGTGGACGTTACATTTCAGGTGTGTTACGACCCGTGGCTCTACCCTTCATTCGATCCCTATGAAACCCTACATTTCAGCAGGATAATGCACGATCGCATGTTGCAGGTCCTGTACGGGCCTTTGTGGATACAGAAAATGTTCGACTGCTGCCCTGGCCAGCACATTCTCCAGATCTCTCACCAATTGAAAACGTCTGGTCAATGGTGGCCGAGCAACTGGCTCGTCACAATACGCCAGTCACTACTCTTGAGGAACTGTGGTATCGTGTTGAAGCTGCATGGGCAGCTGTACCTACACGCCATCCAAGCTCTGTTTGACTCAATGCCCAGGCGCATCTAGGCCGTTATTACGGCCAGAGGTGGTTGTTCTGGGTACTGATTTTTCAGGATCTATGCACCCAAATTGCGTGAAAATGTAATCATATGTCAGTTCTAGTGTAATATATTTATCCAATGAATACTCGTTTATCATCTGCATTTCTTCTTGGTGCAGCAATTTTAATGGCCAGTAGTGTAGAAACACACCTGCCAACTTCTGTTTATGGCGCACAGCTCCTTCCTTATGTTCGATTATTTTCCGTCAGTGTATTTGTGGTGTCGACTAGTCAATTTTTTGTTGCGGAAGATTAACATTCACTTCTGTTCGCTATTCTGTTAGTTTGGTTCATAGAGCGGACTTCAGTTTTGTTAGTTACCACACCTCTCGCGTATGTCTTCGGAAGACTGAAGGAATGACGGTCGGTGCGGCAGCTGCGCGGCCGTTCCTCCCGAGAATCCCTACGGGCCTAAGCGCCGCACGCGACAAAGCGCCCAGCCTAGCCCGGCCTGGCTATCGCGTGAGTTACGGCCTTGCGCCGGCTCGGCCTGTGTCGGCGACCGCACTCTTTACCACCCGCGCTAACCGCGCAGAATGGCCCGCGGCGCTGGGGTGCTTTTAAGGCGCTCGCCGCCACGCCGCGCCACAAAACCCTTCCAGGCTAACACTTTCGCCCTTCGGGCGCCCCGCGGTGGCTCACTGTACTCACCCTTCCCCCACTGGCCGCCATCACTAGGGGGCGCAAGAAAGGGAAAAAAAGGCTTCTGCCCTTTTTTGCGCGCCGCATCTCGTACCACCGTCGGGGGACGCTGTCACTAGACATTTAACAGAATCTCAGACTTTTCTACGGCGTCACTTTTCGTTCCTGAGGCTCTCTTCTCATTTGAAATCAATTAATTTCTTTTCGTTCCAGAGTATCAAAAAATATAATAACTTTTGACATAATGGAGAAACCATATCGACCGTACTTAATGTTGAAATAAAGACCATTCTAGATCACAATAAATTATTTACTTTTAATTCTTGATAAAAGCTATTTCATTCTTCAAAAGTAAATGTGTTATTACATTTGATCTGCTTTTTAGTTGGATAGTAAAACCAAGTAATGTTACACCAAAGTTCTTTTACTAGTGTCCATTTCTTAGATGCACATTGCGACCCACACAACGGATATTGCTTGACATCGTACTGGGTGGTTATAATTAAAGAGCAGCAACTCAGAGAGATCCAGTGTGGGCTGTAACTTGGTAGATATTTTAATGTGTTAATGCAGAACGGATTTACAGTGGGGAAAAAAATAGTTCTAATTTTGGCCATCAGGTACAAATCTAGCGCTGTGAATGCAATATGTAATGGATTACAAACGGGACGTGGGCAGAAAGGGTCAAACAAGTGAGGAAGGATTTTAGAATGAAATTTCCACTCTACAGCGGAGTGTGCGCTGATATGAAACTTCCTGGCAGATTAAAACTGTGTGCCGGACCGAGATTCGAACTCGGGATCTTTGCCTTTCGCGGGCAAGTGCTCTGCCAACTGAGCTACCCAAGCACGACTCACGGCACCTACTCACAGCTTTAATTCCGCCAGTACCTCGCCTCTTACCTTCCAAACTTCACAGAAGCTCTCCTGCGAACCTAGGAAGTTTCATATCAGCGCACACTCCGCTGTAGAGTGGAAATTTCATTCTAGTACCAGCCCCAGCCTGTGGCTAAGCCATGTCTCCCCAATATCCTTTCTTCCAGGAGTGCTAGTTCTGCAAGGTTCGCAGGAGAGGTTCTGTGAAGTTTGGAAGGTAGGAGGCGAGGTACTGGCGGAATTAAAGCTGAGAGGACAGGGCGTGAGTCGTGCTTGGGTACGTAGCTCAGTTGGTAGAGCACTTGCACGCGAAAGGCAAAGTTCCCGAGTTCGAGTCTCGGTCCGGCACACAGTTTTAATCTGCCAGGAAGTTTCAAGTGAGGAAGGCATAATGTTTTTATTATTAACCACCACTTACACAGTTTGTCCAAGTGAGCAGCAGAGACGTCCACGAGATTCCTTACAGCGCCAAATTTGCACCTGGTGGCCAAAATTGGAACTACCTTTTTTGCAGTGTAAATCGGTTTCCCATTAACACATCAGTATATCTACCAAGTTTCGCTACCATACGATATGTACAGTCCACATTGGACCACCATGAATAGCTGCACTTTAATTATGGCCGCCCAGTGCGTTCGGATCTAGACAACACATATGCTAGATCCGATTATGGGTTGCACTTTTTCGAACTTTTTGCGTGGTAAGGCAGCTAGTTATAAAAAAATAAATAATGGTAATGAGTTTCTAATAACAGTCACAACTTCTTCACTGCTTTAAGCATTTTGGGGGTAAGCATATGTTCTGTCAAAAATTATTATAAAATTATGGAAAAACAGGAAATCCACACCAAGTCGTAATACAGCAACCCAAAATTAAGATAACATTACACACTCTAGATGGCGTGCAAACCACTGGCGCTGCATAATGCCCACGAAAGAAATTTTGTTACATTTTGATTATTGCAAAGATGTCATAACCATTAGCAAAGAGAGCAAGGAAACTTACAGGCAAACGGTCAGTTGTATAAAACAGATAAATGAAAGAAGTATTAAAACAACGGTTAAAGTCCTGCAATATAGGCCATCGTCAGGTGGCGGAGAAACCTACTCCGAAAGCATAACGTAGGACTGTTATACAGTATATAGAGAGTAATACAAAGTAATAAAGCGGAGAATACAACATTAACTCCCTATAACATAAATGAACAAAGCCATACTTGCGCATATGCACGGGGATGCGCTTGAGCCTACCGACTGACGCAGCACACACATTCAAATTATTAAAAAATAAATAAAAAAAGGAGGCTATAGCGAAGTAACGCAATTGCAAAAGAAATGAAATAATAATGGCAATAAGTCCAATAAAAATGTGAAATAAAAGGAAGAGTGGGATGGATATTTTCTCAAAAATACTCAATAAAAGGAGAAAGTAAATGAATCTGAATTAATTGCCGATATATATGATACAAGTACGGGAGGGATCAAAGACAAGTTAATGAACCAGCAAATCGTCAAAAACAGAAAAAACCAATATCTACTGCTTGCCACTTTCTCACTAACAAGAACGTCCTGATCAAACCGGCGATGCACGTAAATTTCAAGCCCCTAAAGCATGGCGAGATCCCTTCCGCAGCTAGGGCAGGCTACCTAAAACATATCCACAACTTTAAATGTTTTACTGTGACTGTTATTCAAATGAAACAACGAGTTTACTGTTGCCAGTCATTGTTTATTTGCATCTACAATGCGTTTCGAAGGTTTGAATCATCAGGTGGTTTCATATGTTAGTACGAGATGTGTGTGTTGTGCTACGAGTTTGGCGTAATCTGTGGCACCTGTCCAGCGGAGAAATAAAAATACTGTCTCAGAATATTAGTTCAAAAACCTCATGTTCTGAGACAGTATTTTGTTTCTCCACTAGACGGCGCCACAGGTTATCCCAAAGTTGTAACCCAACAAGCACATGTTGTACTAACACATGTAAATCCACCTGATGAAAGAGGTTTATGCCTTTGGAACGCGTTGTGTCTATAAACAGTGACCGGTGATAGTAAACTTGTTGTTTCATTCAATATCCACAACTAGAAAATGTATCGACGTGTGGTTCCCGTTGAGCTATAGTGGACCGTGTGTCGGATTTTCTGGCGTACGAATGCACGAGTGGACTTCAAAAAATAAGCTACGCAACATCATAGCAGGCCAACTAACTTTTATTGAAGTCAGCGCTACAGTTTATAGCGGCAAAGATCCATTACACTATTTTTCAACAGTTACCCAGCCTCTGTAAACAACGGTCGGAACGTCATATACCAAGGAATAACACAGTACAATAAATTACCAAAAGAGATTAAAGAAATTGCAAAAATACACTTATTTAAAAAGGCAGCTAAAAGGACCCGTTATGCAATACATTTTATACATCGAAGGATTACTTAGATAAATCAGAGTAGGGGTTTGATAAAAAATGTTATACAAATAAATAATAATAATAATGATTATAAAACATCCAACATTCCGCATAACACCTTCACTTTATCTTTTTTTCCTTCTTTTTTCCTTTATAGAAATACTTATCCCCAAGCTATGGATAGCACAGTACTAACACCCCTTCTACTTTCTGAGCTCAACATCTCACTCATTATGGAGGAATGCTGACTCAATTTTTCAGGATAGCAAATGGGAAGTTGCGGTACAGAAAATGGCCGAGGGATCACCAGCGTGTGTGTGTGTGTGTTTGTGTTTGTGTTTGTGTTTGTGTGAGTGTGTGTGTGAGTGTGTTGAGTGTGTAGTGAGTGAAGTGTTATGAAACAATGTGCGTATAGTGTGTGCAGTGACTGATAGTGAGATATGAGCGAACAGCGTGGCATTACATTATTTAATAAGTTATCTGTAAAAAAAAGTATTGTACACCAGGAGTAAATCTAATGATTGTCTCTAAGTAGAAGTCTGTAAATACATGCATATAAGAATTAGCTTATTTTAAATTGGTCTAAACTTGTAAATACTTTGACATGTCCTATATCCTTGTAAAAAGAGATCTATGGATGAATAAAGCTACTACTACTACTATATTCGTTGTACGCATGAAGAACAACATTAATAATTGTTGCACAAAGAGATACTTCGTCCATAACCAAGGAACACGGAAGAACACATGGCAAAATGTTTATATTCGTATTATTCTTATGGTGAATGGTGAAGAGAATACTGCTTGTGATTCACATTTCATCAGGTTACTATTAGCAACTTACATTTGCCAATATATATATATATATATATATATATATATATATATATATATATATAGAGAGAGAGAGAGAGAGAGAGAGAGAGAGAGAGAGAGAGAGAGAGACAGAGAGAGAGAGAGAGAGAATTATGCCAGAGAATAAAACTGTACAATGAACTGCCCAAAGAGGTTAAAGAAATTACTAAGACGAACTTACTTAAAAGGCAGCTGAAAATAGCTGTACGTTCTGTGCATTGAAGGGTTGCTTGGATGACTTAGAATAGGGATTTGGGAATTTGGAAGTGTGTGGTAAGGTCTTATGGGACCAGACTGCTGAGGTTATAGCTCCCTAAGCTTGTTGGTGTACAGAGGTCAGTCGTAGCCAGCGCAACGGGCGCCGTGAGCTCAGTCCCGTTTCTGTGAACCCCCTATTAATGGTCCTTGTGGTCACTGAAGCTCCAGTTGCACATCGGATCGATACTAATAACGAATGCGGGGCTCTTTAGTGCCTCTGACGATTGCTCAGTCCTCACGTTCTGTCCTCTCTCTAGGTCGACCGCTCCTTCCTTGACGCTGTGTTCGGCCATGGTGCATTCACTCCTGCCAACATAATCGAATAGCGACATCGCTTCTATTCAAATGTCGAGCATTCGCTGATTACTCCAACCGGCTTCCTTGAGCCCAACTAAATGTCCTCTCCCAAATGCTGACATCTGCATATACTGTTCACACCCCTGCTTGCGACGCATAGTTGCTGTCCAACTGAGTGCACGGAATGGAAATCGCAAAAACTTTACGCTCTGGTTTCGACATGTCCCATGTTTACTATTCTTTGCCATCTGCGTGGCGAAATTGCACTGCAGCGTTACACGTTCAACCATGCGCGGGCAAAGTTTACAATTTTTCACTGTCCATCTGTATCATATGAATATCAGTGTATGACCAATTTCCATAACTCCTTCGTGGTGTGTCGTCTTTTTCATTTATTTATTTACTTATATATTTATTTTTTATCTATCATTAAGACTGTATAATTACGAACTAAAACACAACATTTGGAGATCATTGGATCGGTTGTTTGGGAAACACAGAATGGCCTGCAAGCTCACCAGACTTAACACCTCTGTACGTTTATTTATGGGGAAAATTCAAACAAGAGAAATTCCCACGAATCCCGAGAACATGAAGTGCCATAGTAACACTGTCCTGTAGTGCGATAAGTCCAGATAAAACTCACCGTGCAGTATAGACTACCCGGTATCGCTTTACAACGTACATCAGTTCTTAAGGTAAACATTTTGGGCTGTCGATATGACAACCATAGTAATAAACAAACAAAACATGCCTGTGTTAAGTGTTTACCCACGTTCGTTTTAGCAAGGCTGATATTTGTGAGGACACCTTATCTGACGCTTGGGCAGCGGTTTACAGCGTCGTTAACTTTTTCCACTTTTTAAAGTACTGCCCACGCCACTTGTTGTTTTCCTTTTCGAATTTAAAAAAAAACGAAGTTAGTGTTGCAATTTAGCAGCTATAAATATTAAAAATTACTTGCATACGTACCGACGAGAAATGCTAAGCCAGTTTTTAGACAGTTGTTCACATTCCACTAAGTAAATACCAGCCTGGTAGCCACGTTCCCCTCTCAGATACAAGATACGCAAACATTTGGAAAACATTCCTATACATGCACATGCGATTTACACTAGATGCAGATAGATGGGGAAAACGAATTTCGCCCTTGGAGGAGGAAGGGGGTGTAAATAATAGACTGATGACCCATTATTGTCATTATTATTATCATCAGTTAGTTGAAGCCTAATACATGCACCATATTTCCGGCTGTAATTAAGCGCAAATAGCACTGTCACATACCGGGTGGTTATAATTAAAGTGCAGCCACTAACTGAGGCCCACTGTGGTCGGTAATGATCGTATGGCAGTGAAACCTGGTAGATATACTAATGCGTTAATGCGGTATTGATGTAGGCTGGGAAAAATTAGTTCTAATTTTGGACACCAGGTGCAAATCTGGCGTTCTACAGCAAATCCTCTACGTCTCCAGTTCTCATATTGAACAAATTGTGTAAGCAGCAGTTAACGATAAAATCAACATTATGTCTTTCTCACTTGTTTGTCCTCATGAAGACGTAATGTTGATTTAATTATTAATCGCCACTCACACAATTTGTTCAAAATGACCACCGAAGACGTTGACGAGATGCTATACAGCGCCAAATTTGCACCTAGTAGGCAAAACCGAAACTAATTTCTTTTCCTTTTAAATCGGTTTACCATTAAAGCATAAGAATATCCACCAAGTTTCGCTGCCGTGCGAAAATTACATCCCACACTACTCTGTGAGTAGCTGCACTTTAATTATAACCACCTGGTATATATTTACTCGCTCTGGATCTATTTTCAGTCTCCTGTCTTAGCTGCTAGCCCTGTATGAACGTCTTCCTGTGAATGTACGATATTGCGTCATTTGTCAGTAACATGGAAAGCCGTTGCTCGTTGACATATTTCGCACTGCTGTGGATCATGGCAAGCGTCTGATTAATAGGCGCTTATAAATTTTGCTTGCTTGCTAATGGCTAAAGCGGTGAACTAATTACCGCTGAAATAAAGTGTTCGTTTTAAATAAAAATAAAGCCTGATGAAGGAAAATTAATTAAGTGCGGCTAAGAACTCCACGATAAAAAAGACAGCATATTGTCCATTGTGGGAATACGACATATTTTCTTTCATCTAATGCTTATTAACGAAATACGGAAAAGCTGTTAATACTCGTAATTTGCCAATTTCATTGAAATGTGGACGGTTTCAGGCTGACTTCAGATGACCACTTATTTTGGTATTTGTGGATAGCTACACTACGCGTTTTGTTTCCTTTAGAAACAAAAACTGTAACGTAAGTTTTAATTATGAACTGTTCCGGTCATTCATAAGTCATCTTCAGAAATAACAAACTTAAGATGTATCTGATGAACAGAGGACAAACGATATGCGTTGCAATCAGTGCATGTTACGCACCTTTGTTCATCATATGTTGGTTATGATACATAATTTCTAAAGATGGTCTAAACTGTCATGATTAAAAACCTGTTACTATCGACATACGCGAGTACAGATATTGTTGTAAAATGTGACTGTAAAATCGTTGTGTCGAATTCACTAGTGTCAGTTTATTTTCTGTTATGATAACGACGAACGAATCGTCGCTATGTGAATGACTGGTGGCCAGTGCTAAATAGAAATATACAAATCTCTTCTCTGCCTATACAGCAGGTTTGTCAGTGAAGTCGATAAGGAGCTGGCTGTATGGTCTGGGTCTACAACGACTAAAATAAACAGAAGTCGTTGGTAAAAAATAATATATTCTACTTAACTGGTGGTACAGGAGTCTTCTTAGTCAGGAGGAATATAATTACAAACAGAGAGCTGTAGAGGCATCACATAGGCCGTACTTTAACTAAGCGCCTTGTTAAAGGTTGCTTACTCTGAAGGCTATACTACTTTCCTTCTTGAGGTCCCGAGCAAGAGTGGCCGAGCGCACGCTTGAGACTTGCTGCAAGCCGCGGAGCGGCGCTAGTCTCGACTCGTCCAGCGTTACTAGTATGGACTGCGGTCGATAACTGCAACCCCTAACAAGTGTGGTATCGATCGTTGATACCACATTTTCAGTACTTTCATACTTCAGTTTGTTGACGTTGTGTATGCAATGAAAACCAAATAACGCACACTTCTTTCGTCTTGGCCCACCAGTGAAGCAGATTCTCGCAATATGCAGGTATAACCTGACAATGGAGGTTTCGTTCTGAAATGAATATCTGAAATAAAAACTTGAAAAACCGAAACACAGATAGCTCATGGTCTTTCATTCGCGTGAGGCATACTGATTCTTGACTGCCCGTGAGTATTAACACAATTTAGCTTGTGTTTATGGCCGCAACGAGGGACGTAGCACTATGAATTCATAGAATCCAGGCATTCAAGGCCATTCTTTACAACCTTGTTGATTTTTGTGTTATTGGCATTAGGGAGTGAATCAAGACATTTTTCTATGCCTCACATTGTGTTTCGTAACACCGGTGACATCATCAGAAGCTATGATAATGGTTCCAAACTTAAAGAAGCCGGACTAATATGGTTCTTTTGATATTCTGTGATGAGTATGCGGAGTGAGGCTTGCGCGGGGATGAAATATGCTTCAGATAGGTTTTTTGCTTTCATTCATTGGCTTCGCCAACTCGCAACCAAACTGTTACATTCGAACCTAATTTAGACCTAGGAGCCGGCCGAAGTGGCCGTGCGGATAAGGCGCTGCAGTCTGGAACCGCAAGACCGCTACGGTCGCAGGTTCGAATCCTGCCTCGGGCATGGATATTTGTGATGTCCTTAGGTTAGTTAAGTTTAACTAGTTCTAAGTTCTAGGGGACTAATGACCTCAGCAGTTGAGTCCCATAGTGCTCAGAGCCATTTGAACCATTTTTTTTAGACCTAGGAATGAGCTAGAGATCAGTCTGTCATCTTAACCAGGTTTTGTGTCTTTCACATTCGTTGGTTTTTCCAACTGACAAGCAAAGTATCTAATTCCACTCTAAACTACACAACACCTGAAGATGGGCAAACTAATCCGTAAGAGGTAAAGACAAACAAATTATTGTAAAAAACTGATTGGTCACAGTTTTCGAAGCCTATAACTCTTCCCAGTAATACGTGAAGAAGACTACAATACGCTCTGCTGCCCTGCTAGAGAGGAAACAAATTTTAGCGTGCCTCTATGCTATCTGCGAAAAGCTGCTTAGCCCAGAAAGAGCCACGGGCTCTTCACAAACGTCTCTTTCCAGAAGTGTCACTCCGCGCTAGCGTTTCAACCACGTTTAAGTTCGAAACTACACTCCTGGAAATTGAAATAAGAACACCGTGAATTCATTGTCCCAGGAAGGGGAAACTTTATTGACACATTCCTGGGGTCAGATACATCACATGATCACACTGACAGAACCACAGGCACATAGACACAAGCAAACAGAGCATGCACAATGTCGGCACTAGTACAGTGTATATCCACCTTTCGCAGCAATGCAGGCTGCTATTCTCCCATGGAGACGATCGTAGCGGTGCTGGATGTAGTCCTGTGGAACGGCTTGCCATGCCATTTCCACCTGGCGCCTCAGTTGGACCAGCGTTCGTGCTGGACGTGCAGACCGCGTGAGACGACGCTTCATCCAGTCCCAAACATGCTCGATGGGGGACAGATCCGGAGATCTTGCTGGCCAGGGTAGTTGACTTACACCTTCTAGAGCACGTTGGGTGGCACGGGATACATGCGGACGTGCATTGTCCTGTTGGAACAGCAAGTTCCCTTGCCGGTCTAGGAATGGTAGAACGATGGGTTCGATGACGGTTTGGATGTACCGTGCACTATTCAGTGTCCCCTCGACGATCACCAGTGGTGTACGGCCAGTGTAGGAGATCGCTCCCCACACCATGATGCCGGGTGTTGGCCCTGTGTGCCTCGGTCGTATGCAGTCCTGATTGTGGCGCTCACCTGCACGGCGCCAAACACGCATACGACCATCATTGGCACCAAGGCAGAAGCGACTCTCATCGCTGAAGACGACACGTCTCCATTCGTCCCTCCATTCACGCCTGTCGCGACACCACTGGAGGCGGGCTGCACGATGTTGGGGCGTGAGCGGAAGACGGCCTAACGGTGTGCGGGACCGTAGCCCAGCTTCATGGAGACGGTTGTGAATGGTCCTCGCCGATACCCCAGGAGCAACAGTGTCCCTAATTTGCTGGGAAGTAGCGGTGTGGTCCCCTACGGCACTGCGTAGGATCCTACGGTCTTGGCGTGCATCCGTGCGTCGCTGCGGTCCGGTCCCAGGTCGACGGGCACGTGCACCTTCCGCCGACCACTGGCGACAACATCGATGTACTGTGGAGACCTCACGCCCCACGTGTTGAGCAATTCGGCGGTACGTCCACCCGGCCTCCCGCATGCCCACTATACGCCCTCGCTCAAAGTCCGTCAACTGCACATACGGTTCACGTCCACGCTGTCGCGGCATGTTACCAGTGTTAAAGACTGCGATGGAGCTCCGTATGCCACGGCAAACTGGCTGACACTGACGGCGGCGGTGCACAAATGCTGCGCAGCTAGCGCCATTCGACGGCCAACACCGCGGTTCCTGGTGTGTCCGCTGTGCCGTGCGTGTGATCATTGCTTGTACAGCCCTCTCGCAGTGTCCGGAGCAAGTATGGTGGGTCTGACACACTGGTGTCAATGTGTTCTTTTTTCCATTTCCAGGAGTGTATTATCTGAATCTTTATTGGCTCCGATAATATCTCATGCATTACTAGGCAAAACGTTAGTAACATACGGGTGTGATGAGAAAGTAAGGGCAATTTTTATTTTTCTTATAGAATCCTTACTTATTCATTAACATCAACTTTTTCCTCTTGAAAGTAATCTCTCTCACTTGTACACTGACGCGCCACAGAAACTGGTACAGAAATGCGTATTGAAATACAGAGATACGTAAACAGGCAGAATACGGAGCTGCGCTCGGCAACTCCTACTCGTACATAAGACAGCAAGTGTCTGGCGCAGTTCTTACATCGGTTACTGCTGCTACAATGGCAGGTTATCAAGATTCAAGTGAGTATGATCTCGGTGTTACAGTCGGTTCACGAGCGATGGGACACAGGATCTCCGAGGTAGCGACGAAGTAGGGATTTTCCCGCATGACCATTTCACGAGTGTACCGTGAATATTAGGAATCCGGTAAAACATCAAATCTCCGACATCACTGCTGCCGGAAAAAGATCCTGAAAGAACGGAACCGACGGCGACTGAAGAGAATCGTTCAACGTGACACGAGTCCAACCCTTACGCAAATTGTTGCAGATTTCAATGCTGGGCCATCACCAAGTGTCAGCGTGAGAACTATTCAACGAAAGATCATCGTTATGGGTTTTCGGAGCCGAAGACCCACTCGTGAACCCTTGATGACTGCACAACACAAATTTTTACGCCTCGCCTGTGCCCGTCAACACCGACATTGGGCTGCTGATGACCGTAAACATGTTGTCTGTTCGGATGAGTGTCGTTTCAAATTGCATCGAGCGGATGGACGTGTGCGGGCGTGGGGACAACTTCATGAATCCAAGGACCCTGCATGTCAGTAGGGGACTGTTCAAGCTGGTGGAGGATCTGCAATGGTGTGGGACGTGTGCAATTCGAGTGATAGGGGTCCCCTGATACGTCGAGATATGACTTTTGACAGGTGACACGTACGTAAGCATCCTATCTGATCACCTGCATCCATTCATGTCCATTGTGCATTCCGACGGACTTGGGCAATTCCAGGAGGACAATACGACACCCAACACGTCCAGAATTGCTACAGAGTGGCTCCAAGAGCACTCTTTTGAGTTTAAACGCTACCGCTGACCACCAAACTCCCCAGACATGAACATTATTGAGCATATACGGGATTCCTTGCAACGTGCTGTTCAGAAGTGACCATACTTTTACGGCTTTATGGACAGCCCTGCAGTATTCATGGTGCCAGTTCCCTCCAGCACTACTTCAGACATTAGTCGAGTCCATGCCACGTCGTGTTGCGGCACTTCGGCGTTCTCTTGGGAGCACTACACGATATTAGGCTGGTGTACTAGTTTCTTTGGCTCTTCATTGTAATGCGGATGTGGTAGCGCTTTTCCCAATCTTTGAAGCACTTCTGGAACTCACATTTCGTTCAGCTCCTTCAGCGATTCTGTTTATATATCATTAATGGTGGCAAAACGACGTCCTTCGTGGTTGTCTTCGGTCTCAGGAATACATATAAGTTGTAGGAGGCAACGTCCGTCGAATACGGTGGGTGAGGCGACAACGGTTTTGTTTTATTGCTAAAATATCACGAACAAGCTTTGAGGTGTGAGCGGGGGTGTTACAGTGATGCAACTTCCACGAGTGGATTTGCCACGATTCTGGTCGTTTTCTTCGGTTTGCTTACGCCAACGGCGCATAATTTCCAGGTAGTATTCCTTATTGACCTGATGATGAACTATCCTGTTGTAATCGAAGACAACAGTGAGAAGAACCTTCACATGTGATCGAAAGTGCCGACTTTTTTTCGGTCTTAGCTCTTCAGGCAGTTTCCATGGGACGACTGGGCCTCGCTTTCGACGTCATACAGTTATACCCATGTTTCATCACCTGCTACAAGCTTCATTAGAAGTTCAGGATCATTGTGGACCTCATTCAGCAATGTCTGAGCGATGTCTACACGACATCGTGTTTGATCGAAATTCAACAATTTCGGAACAATCTTCGCTGCTACACGTTTCATGCTCAAAACGTCTGAAAAATTTGGTTGGCATGAGCCTAAGGATACGCCGATATCATCAGCAACCTCTCTGATGGTAATTCTGGGATTTTCCAGAAGCATTTTATTTCCTTCTTCCACATTTTCGTTAGTTATTGGTTTAAGTCGGGTGATACTGAGGGAATTAGATTAGGAAATGAGACACGTAAAGTAGAAAAGGAGTTTTGTTATTCGGGGAGCAAAATAACTGATGGTGGTCGAAGTAGAGAAGATATAAAATGCAGACTGGCAATGACAAGGAAAGTGTTTCTGAAGAAGAGAAATTTGTTAACATCGATTATAGATTTAAGTGTCAGGAAGTCGTTGCTGAAAGTATTTGTATGGAGTGTAGCCATCTATGGAAGTGAAACGTGGACGATAAATAGTTTGGACAAGAAGAGAATAGGAGCTTTCGAAATGGGGTGCTACAGAATAATTCTGGAGATTAGATGGGTAGATTGCATAACTAATGAGGAGGTATTGAATAGAATTGGAAGAAGAGGAGTTTGTGGCACAACTTGACAAGAAGAAGGGACCGGTTGGTAGGACATGTTCTGAGGCATCAAGGGATCACAAATTTAGCATTGGAGGGCAGCGTGGAGGATAAAAATCGTAGAGGGAGACCAACGGATGAATACACTAAGCAGATTCAGAAGGATGTAGGTTGCAGTACGTACTGGGAGATGAAAAAGCTTGCACAGGATAGGGTAGAATGGAGAGCTGCATCAAACCAGTCTCAGGACTGAAGACCACAACAACAATAACAGTATTGGTGTGCTAGGGCGTCCAGGATGGTCATCTTTAGTGTCTTTTTTACGCACTTTGACACGTTTATGCCACTCGTAAACTTGTGTCTTACTCATAGCAGATTCGCCAAAAACCACAGTCAACATTTCGAAAGCGGTGCTGCACTTTATTCCATTTTTCAATCATCATTTAATGCAAATCATTTATCCATGTTTTTCGAAAGAAATAATTCGTCGAGCACCCGAAAACACGTTTAATCTTTTCGACTGTCAACAATAATATACGTAGATATTAAAAACAGCTGAAAACACGAATATACATCAGGAACCTGTGTTCAGAAATGAGAAAAAATCGGATGTTTAAAAAAATCGGATATATAAAGCCCACAAAATTAAAAAAAATCCCATTACTTTTTTATCACACCTCGTAAACATTCCTTGGAGCATTGCGTGATGACCATATAACACAAATCAACTAGGCTTATTAATTGTTTTATTGGCTCTGCAGGATTTTTAGGGTGTTTAGATGCTTTTGGTTTCGTACAGCCAAAATTCATCTCATTGGTTCGTTTGATACGCTCCAGAACTCACTCACGTTCGAACGTCAGTGACGGTCAGGATCAAGTTACAAATGCGGCGATGCGAAGCTTCAGAACCGGTACGGGGCAGCTTTCTTGGGACGACCAGCCTCAGAGCTGAGGGCAGTGGACTGGGAGCGTGACGAATGCTTTCAGTAGAGAACGCGGAAACGCAAATGGCAGAGAGAGACGGCCGGGCGAGCAACCCTTGGCTGGCTACGTCCTGGCCACAAATGCGACAAAGAGGGCCCAGGCGGGATCCCGGCGGTGGTCCGCTAATGCTGCCACAAAGGCATTCGCAGAAACCTGCGCTCAGGCGCTCAGCGGGCCGTAAATCACGCGAGGTCGCTGACCCGCGCTCGGTCCAGCATCGCGTGAGCACCTCGCTGCTACGTGTACCGAGCCACGCTCACATCTTACAAGCCTGTCGCACTCAGATGAACTTTGGTTGTTGTTGCTGTTGCCATCAGTCCAAATGCAAATCTGAAGCAGAAATCTACCCACATTTATTTAAATCTGCTTAGTCCACAATCCATAAAAATAAGTTTACGAAATAGTGAAATACAGGAAGTGGCAAGTGTTAATTACTTATTAATAGTTTCTGCTACGAGGCGCTCTGACTTGTTTTATGTTTAATTTAACATCTTACAACGCGTTTCGAGCTTGTTCTGCTTATCTTCAGGCTTTTATACAAACAAAAAATTGTTTCAGAAAGACTGTCTTATACAAAATTAACATAGAACTTATTTGTAAATAACGTCGCTGCTACCAATCACGATTTTATTTTATTCATATTTTACACGACACGTTTTGGGAAAAAGATACCTATTTTCAAGTGCGTTTCTCTGTGCACTGTGCCATATTTACGAAATGTTACTGATGTGTAAGGTTCTGTTTTGTTTTGTTGACTTTACTGCAATATACAGGGTGTAACAAAAAGAATCATCCGATTTTTTTTAAAAAAAATGTAATATGTTATTTGAGATATGTGCGTAAACAACGTACTGTTGGAAAGAGCAAACTCTCGAGTTTTACATGGTTCCCGCTTGATGGCAACAGTGTGCTCCCAGTTCAGTACTAGTAAAAATGATGTAGGAACCATAGAAAGCGTTTTGTGTTCTACGTTTAGCACAGTGCTGGTCAGTAATAACTGTTCAGCGTGACTTTCGAACTAGGTATGGTGTGCATCCTCCTACAGCACAGTGCATTAGGCGGTGGCATGAACAATTCCGAGAAACAGGTTGTTTGTGTAAAAACAAATCGCCGGACCGTCCTCGAGTGTCTAACACAGACGTCGAACGCATCCACCACAGTTTCACCATAAGGAATCCGCAGAAATCCGTTCACTGTGCAGCTCGACAGCTCAACATGCCCCCAATGTCCGTCTGGCGTTGTGTTGCGTCGACGTTTACACATGTAAACATACAAAATTCAGCGAAAGTAAGCTCTTTGCGAGGCTGACAAACAACAACGTGTGGAGTTCTGTAATTTCATTCTTGACAATATGGAGAATGACGGTTTTCTTCCACGCGTATTGGTTAGTGACGAGGTAAGATTCCATCGCAATGGAAAGGTAAACGCCATAATGTGAGAATATGGGGTGCGGAACAACCACATGATGTTGTACAACATGAGAGGGACTCTCCAAAATTTAATGTGGTTTGTGCAGTTTCACAGGAAAAGGTGTATGGTCCATTTTTCTTTGCCGAGAATATTGTTACAGGAAGCATATATCTCTATATGCTTGAGTACTTTCTTTTCCCACAGTTGGAGAATGATTCGAACGATTTCATTTACCAAGAGGACGGGGCGCCGCCACAGTAATGCAGGAATTTTTAAATCCAAGGATTACTGAACAAAGAATCGGTCGCACTGGACCAAATGATTCAGACTGACATTACTGGTCTCCAAGGTCATCGGACCTGACTGTATGTGACTATTTGTTGTGGGGGTTTATAAAAGACTCTGTATATGTGCCTCCGTTACCAACAACAATGAATGAACTGAGACATCACTTAACAGAAGATGTAACTCAAGACATGCTCGCTGAGGTGTGGGAATAGTCTGAATGCCGTGCGTTTCGAGGGGGCATATTGATCACCTATGAAAAGGTATCAAAAAAACTTCTTGAGTCTCCCGTTCAACAAAAAACAAAATTCGTTATATATGTTTAGTAGTTTCAGAAATATAGACGTGCCAAGTCGTATGAGTCTTTTTGATACAACATGTATATTAAAAACGCGCAATTTTAGTTGGTTATCTACTTTTATAGGTAGTTGTTGGTGGCGAAATTTGAAATAGCTTGTACTTGCAGTTTTCTTATGGTCCATGTGTGCAGACTCTCACACATGTTAATCACACACAGTTTTCTGTGCTCAATATACATCGAGAGTAACTTTCGTAAATAAACACTTACAAAGACGTTTTCAGATGTATAAAAAGGTTGTCATATACCGATACCAGTCAAAATATTTGTGGACAACTGATTATTTATTTGGCATATGTTTGAAGGTGTTACCTCATTATCAGGCTACATTGTCATGACAAAAACATTTTACGTATACAGATATTAAAGTTTCTTTGCATGACTGCTGTGATCATTCTGTGGAGACATAGAAGGATAATCTTGTAAGAGGTGATGTCATTTTGTACATTGGTCTTCACAAGAAAAATTTCACAAAACAGTTACCACTTTGTTCTTGTGGTATGACGCTTTTCTTCTGATGTGCCGAGGTATCGCTATTCTTATGGCTCTCTTGGACTGCTTCACCACTGCCCATAAACTTTACAAGTGTGTCTTCAAAGCACAATACACGAAACAAATCACCAGTGCATTAAACAAGATGGCGGTCAAAACAAGGTTAGTTTCGATTTGACTATTTCATTAATCACCGTGAAAATAAACAACTGAACAACAAGGACATAATCAGCCAGAAAATTATGCACGATTACAGATATTTAGATCACACATACACTGTATATAATGGAACTAATGAAGAAATGAAACTCAGTTAAACAGGTTCAGTAACTACACAGTAACGTACTTTTCAGCACAGAACACCAGAAGGATAACAAAATAAATTTTTAGACATGACTTTAGCTGACACAAACTAGACCCAGAACATCAACGTACAAGAAAAGCCAACAAACAAGGTTACTGTCATTACCAAGTCTTCCGCACACCCAAACTCACATAAACAAGCTGCATTCAGATCCTTCTTAAACAGAGCACAGAAATTCCCACTTAATGCTGCTGACTATGAGGCAGAAATAAACATTACAAAATACAATGCACTCAGCATTGGCTATCATGAACATGAAATAAAGGCATTTTCACAACGCATAAGTAAAAGCAAAAGCAAAAAGAAGAAGAAAAATTGCTGTCATTGCTCCCCCCACAGCAAACAAAAACCTAAGTATACAAAGATACCATATTTAGGAGTTTTAGGAGTCATCTCAGACAAAATAGCCAAGCTGTTTTAAAAACACAGATATCATGTCACTTTTCCACCAACAACAACTTAAGAAAGAAACTGGCCTGTCATATCACACAACCTGCAGAGAAACTGAGTAAACCAGGAACTTACAAAATTACATGTAGTCATCGCAACAAATACTACATTGGCCAAACTAGAAGAAACTTTAAAACACGTTTTAAAGAACAGATTGACTGTTTCAGACTGGATAAAGCTAATAAGTCAGCTATAACAAAACATATAAATGAAACCAGGACACAGTGTTGCAATAGACCTCGAAGTACTACATACTTTGGAAAAGAGCTAGAGAATGGACATCTTGGAAGAAATGGAAATATTCATCCATTGCCGTAAATGGAATAACGAGATCCTAAAGAAAGTCAAAGAGTTCAAAAATTCGCTCTTCTTCACGACTTTCAGTTCAGTACTCTTCAAATAGTAAGTGCATGACATTAAGGTTATGAATATTATTTATCACAGAAATAACTTTGTAATTCTGAAAATAAAAAGTATTTATGCTGTCATTTGTATTATGAAACTGTCACCGTCGCAAACATTGTAATATATTACGCCAACCAACAAGGATGTAGCCAGGAATTTGTCAAAAGGGGAGGGGGGGTCCGATTTGTTAAAAAGGACCTTAAAAGGGCTCATGTTTTTCATTATATTCTGGAAAAACACTTATTTATCAATTAATTTTATGTGCATGATTTTATTTTGGGAAACTTTCATACAAACAGAATTGGATCTGTAAAATCAAGCAGGAAAAGCTTCTCTTAAAAAAGAATAACATGTAATAAGAAATATTCAAAGGAACAATTAAATAGTTCTTTTGTTGAACAAAGAACCGCCTTCAGTCACAATCGTAATTTTATTTCAATGTACAATGCAGTTCGAGCCCTGGGAATCATCTTCAGGTGCTTCAATAGTCTACATCAGTTTTTTCTCAGATTTAGGTAATTTCTGGCCCTGGTAAGATTGCAATGGTATATTACAAAGTGCAGACAGTGAATATAAGTTTGCAAAACTAAGACAAATCGAAAGCTAACTTACTGTTCCTAGTAGTGGGTACGTGGTTTAGAAGCACAGTATGAGTAAACAAGTTTACATCCATATATATATATATATATAATATATATAATATATATATAATTAATACACTTATATATATATATATATATATATATATATATATATATATATATATAAGTGTATTAATGCACATTATCGTGTTTATTCACTTATTCACACAGTGCTTCAAAACTATGTTTCCACTGCTGGAAACAGTAAGTTATTTTTCGACTTGTATAATTTTGTAAAATTATATTCCCAATATAATTGTCTTGTAATATGTAGGTCCAGAAAGTTGATGCTTTTATTGTCGAATTTATGGAACTCCTTCAGCTAACCCTAAGTTACAACTACTTTACCTTTAATGAAAACATTTATAAACAACTAGATGGCCTAGCAATGGGATCATGTATATCTGGTACCACAGCTGCCATAAACATAAATCATTTAGAACAAAAATTATTTGACAGCCAAGAACCTTGCCTAAAAAAATAGAATTTTATAGAGATATGTAGGTGACACACTACTGTTAGTGAACGGGGATACCAATGGCATCACAGATATTCTAAATTATTTCAGTAACCTACATGAGAAAATCAAATTTACAGTGGAACATGAGCAAAATAAAAGCATCAACTTTCTGGACCTAAATATTACAAGGCATAACAACACATGCACATTCAAAATTTATAGGAAAAACACAATAACTGACACCACAATCCATGCAACCTCATGCCACCCATATATCCATAAACAGGCAGCATACAGGTCACTGCTGCAAAGGGATACAAAAATACCATTGAAACAAGAAAATACGAAACAAGAAACAAACATAGTGATAAAGATTGCAGTTTCTAATGGTTAAAATGTTTCCATGGTTGACACAATCCTAGACAAAGTGAAGAATGTCCCAGGTGCAAACTGCACCACAGAATAAAAAGAGAAAAACAAATGTATATCTATTATTTCATACATAGGCAATGTATCACAGAAGATTGAAAATATTTTCAATAGTCACAACGTAAAAATTGGGTTTTCTACATCTAATAAAGTACAACAAAAACTAATACATAATATAAAGTATAATCATGATCCATATTCAGACTCTGGAACATACAAGGTAACATGCCAGAAATGCTCCATGTTCTACGTAGTACAAACAGGCCGAAATTTCAACACCAGTTACACAGAGCACATTAAAGACTACACACACAACAAACACACTACGTCATCAATAGCAACACACATACATAATACAGGACACTCACTTGGAAAAATAGAGCAAAATGTCAAAGTACTCCATCGACTAAATAAAGGACATAAAATGGATTTGCTAGATGAACTGGAGATATATTCACATCATAGAAAATATGAAAATAAAATATTAAACAAAAACATGAAGGTGAATCAGTGAATTTCTTCAGGTGTTTCAATAGTATACTTAAATAAAAAGAGTAAAACATAGAAATAAGCACAATTGTAAAATCGATATCAGTAATTTATGAACCAAATTGCTAAGACTAATAACCTCTATACAAAAGCAGATCATAATCTGTGGAAGACCTATAATGTTATCTCTGTGAACTACCTGTAAGAAGATCTTTGTAACTGTTTTGTTTATATAAGATGTTTTCGATGTGTAAAGTGTACAAGTTGAGTGTGATGTTTAGTGTGTGTGAGACTGCATAAATGAACCATTAGAAAACTGTAAATACAAATTCTTCTAAATTTCGCCACAAACTTCACCAAAAGAATCGATACCCAACTAAAAAATGCCGTGTTTCTTATATATTGCAATAAATGTCAACGAAATGAAGCAGACTCTCACACACTGACAACATCAATAGAAATGGCTTAACATACCCAAAAATGCACTTGAAAATGGGAATCATTTCCTGAAATGCGTCGTGCGAAAAGTAAAATAAAGAAAAATCGTGACTGGTAGCAGAAGATTTTATAAACAAACCTATTGTTTTCACAGTCGCAGGCTTTCAAAGAGCATTTATAATGGATGAAATCAGATTATTGCACAGTTTTACTGTCCACCTGTTATGCAAAATACTGTTTCTCACATTGAACCAAAAATGTTTTAGCGCATTTGTGCCATCGTCATTGGGTTTTCTTTATTCAAATCTGTAAAAAGTGAACATGTTTTGAGTGATAATTAACCTACGAAAATGAGGCATAAAATAGTTTTTGTTTGTTGCTCCCACTACCTTAATTTTGCAAGGTGGGGCTATGTACTACTCTGTGTACATTATCGGATGTTGGTAGCTTATCATCTGTCACTAAATGATGTGAATCTGGTTGGCGGATTAACACATTACTTAAGGTCTAAACGTAACTTTGTTGTCCAAAGATATTTCGCGACTAAATTTGTTAAGCCTGTTTCTATTTTAGCTGGGCGATGCTTGTGGGCTGTTAGGTGGTCAGCATATGTGGTAAGTATTTATTTATTTATATTTATCGTGTCAGAAGCAAACTAAAAAAAAACAATATTAGATACATTACTACATACATACATACATTATGGTTTATAAATTAAACTAGTCAAGAATGAAATAAATGATTAGACACAGATTGTGTTGTCAAACATAAGGTGATTTTAATCTATACAGTAGATGCACAAAAATTTGCAACGTCCAGTGCACTTTGTGTAGCGTTTACGAGTCCTCCATGGTGCACACAGTTGGAGGTAATGTGCATTGTAGTAGATGTGTTGATGTCTGCACGGCAGCTCCGCAGTCACACTGGAGAGAGTCCACCTGGAAGCCCCACCTCTCCAGATTACTCTTGGATCTTGTGACAGAAGAACGCAGGCGGTTGAGTGATTTCCATGTGGACCATTTCTCTGTGTGGCCTGGGGGAAGAACTTCTTGCGGGATCAGCCACTCCTCCAGATGCTGGCATCTGACCTGCCATCTCTTCTCCCGGTGTTGATGTGGAGTATCAGCGAGTGGTTCTGTACTGTGAAGGAAGCTCTTTCTAGACACAGGTCTTTTCTGTGCCGGTTGGTGGCCATGTAGTGGGTGGGCTTCGGATGTTAATGCCTTCTTCATTTCACTCCGTGCTGCTGTATCTCTTCGGATGTCCGGGGGGGGGGGGGGGGGGCTATGCCGGATAAGCAGTACAGTTTTTCCACAGGTGTGGCTCTTAGACAACCCGTAGTGATACGACATGGCTCATTCAGAGCAACATCAACTTTCTTTGTATGTGTAGATCTGCACCATACTGGGCAAGCGTACTCAGCTGCAGAGTAGCAGAGGGCTAATGCGGATGTGCGCACTGTGTCTGGCTGTGCTCCCCATGTTGTTCCAGTCAGCTTCCTAACCACTTTGTTCCTGGCAGCCACTTTTTGCTTTGTTTTTAAGCAGTGTTCCTTATATGTAAGAGCACGGTCCAGAGTGACTCCGAGGTATTTTGGAGTCTTGCAGTGTTCTAAAGAGGTTCCTTCCCAATCTATCTGCAAGGCTCTACTAGCCTGTCTGTTTCGGAGGTGGAAAGCACAGGTCTGGGTCTTAGAAGGATTTGATTTCAATTGATTGTCCCTGTAATAGGCAGTTAATTCTTTCAGAGCATCAGTTAGCTTCCGCTCCACCCTCTCAAAGCTGTGATCTTGTGCTGTGACTGCTCAGTCATCTGCATATATGAAGCTTTGTGTTCCTTCTGGTAACGGCTGGTCGTTAGTGTATATATTGAAGAGGGTGGGTGCCAGTACACTGCCCTGTGGCAACCCATTTTTCTGCTGCCTCCATCTGCTTCTTTGTCCTTGATATTCCACAAAATACCTTCGGTTCTGCAGAAGATTTCTAATTAGACAGGTTAGTTTGTAGTCCTTGGTGAGGTTATATAGCTTCAGCAGCAAGAGTCTGTGGTTGACAGTGTCGTAGGCGGCTGAAAGATCTATAAACACCGCTCCTGTTATCTGCCGCCTTTGGAAGCCGTCCTCTATATGCTGTGTCAAATTCAACACCTGTGCTGTGCAGCTCTTCCCTTGTCTGAATCCTGCCTGTTGAGGGATCAGTGATGGTTCTATCATATCTGTAATTCTTTGGAGGATCAACCTTTTCAATACCTTATACAAGTGGCATAGGAGGGAGATTGGCCTATAGCTTTTGGGCTCATCCCGGTCTTTCCCTAGTTTATGTATAGCTATAATTTTTGCTTTCCGCCAAGATTTTGGTATCTTGCCGCTCTTGACACAATTATTCATTAGCTCGAGTAGCCATCACTTTGCGTCTGGACCAAAGTTCTTGATCTGTTCACTTCTTATGTCATCTACCCCTGCTGCTTTTCCGACTTTGCACTTATTTAGAGCTGAGTCGAGCTCATTCAAACTGAATGGTCGAGACAGAATGTTTCCCTCTTGTTCGGGCTCCCTTTCCAGGGTTCGTCTCCCGATTTTACTGGTATGGTCAGGTTTACCATTTTTCAAAAGCTGGTGTGCGATCTGGTCTGCCTTCACATTTGTATGCGTATTGGGTTGGGAGGGATCATTGTTAAGGTGTCGTAACAATCCCCAAGCCTTTTGACTACTTCTATTCATCTCACATTCTGTCATCAGTTTAATCCATTGTTCTCTCTTCGCCTCAGAGATTGAGGAGAAAGTATTTTGCGCAGCTAGATAAGTTTCCTCGCTATAAGGGTTTTCTCCATATAGTCGATAGTATCCGTCCAGCAGAGCAGCTGTTTCAGGTGTCACACCCTGCAGATATATTGTCCTACACCCTCTTGGAATTGATGCCCGGGAGCAATGTTTGACAGTTTGAACAAAGCTGTCATACTCTTCACGAATAGGTCGCACAGACTTAATATCCTTGTCCAGCATCTTAGCAAATTTTTTCCAATCAGCTTTCTTGAAATTGTATCTCCGTTTGAAATTCACCTCCTGTGGCCTTATTGCTGGAAGAACTTGACACAGTAGTGGCCTGTGTTGAGTCTTTGGTATGGGCGAGCACACTGATTTGGAGCAAAGCTGTGTGATGTCTTCACTCACAAAGAGGAGGTCAGGGTTAAATCCACGTTGCCACCTGCCACTGTTGAAGGAAGGGGGTAGCTTGCTGTCATGTATAAGAGACAACTGGCAGGATTCAGCCCAGGAGAGGACTGCCTCCCCGTTTTCGTCATCTGCAGAGTATCCCCACAAATGACTATGGCTGTTAAAGTCACCGATTACTACAGACGTCTTGCTGTTATGGAAGTTCCTGGGTGGTGTGAAGGAAAATATAGCCGAAGTGGGATTATACACAGAGGTAACCACGCAGTTACTCAGCTCCACTGAGATGACTTCGATGTTATTTTCTACGGTGCAGTGAGCACTGATTATCTGAAGCCCTGGTCTTACAAATATAGCACTTCCATACTGAGAGTGCGGTGTTTCTCCAGCTAGTTTCATGCCCGGTATTTTTGGTCGTCTCTGTCGCTCATCTCTATGCGTCTCTTGTATACACAGGACGTCGCATTTTTTGTCACGGCATAGGTTGGATAGCAGATGTTCTTTGGCTGATGATATGCCTTCAATATTCATAGATATGATAGTTAAAGTTGGCTCTGATAAGGACCGTTTATTTACTCGCATGTTTGTTTGCTTCTGGTGTGAGACAATCAGGCGTCTAGGTATACCTAGATGCACAGGGGACGCCCGTATGTGTAAGGCTTAGTTGTCAGGACACACCCTTCGTGGAGGCTTCTCTCATGTCCCCCATGCGGTAAGTGAGCTTTTACTTTTTAGAAATATGAGGTGTTCTGAATACCTTGTTTTAAAATTCCTTTATGTTTGCCGTATGTGTAGTGACTGACACGTGTTGCAAGTATGTTTACATTATATGCCTGATCAGCTGAAATGCGTTATCATGTAGAGGCACGCAGAAATCCCCTTGAAAGGTCAAGGGTGCACGACGAAAAGGAAGCAGCTACTCAGGTAGCAGACTACTTGTGGAGTATACATCAGGAATTTTTTTAGGCTTGACAGCAGCTTGACGTGCTCCGATGAACACTCGCCAGTTAATACACAGCAAGGGAAGTCAGACGGTGTTCAGAGTAAAGGATCTTTTACTGTCAAAATTTTATCAGTAAACTGTCGAAGTACTTGTAATAAAGTTCCCAAATTACTTCCCTCCAGGGAAGTTCTCGCACTCAGATCATTCCTGAGTCCGAGAGCTGGCTGAAATCCGAAGTAGAAAGCTCTGAGATAGTTAGCGAGTTGTGGAACGTATGGCAAAGACAGGGGCGATATGGGGCGAGGGGGGAGCAGTGTTCATTACAGTTGACAAAAATATTGTCTCTATTGAGGTCGAAGTTGAGGGTGACAGTGAAGTTATCTGGTCGCTTATAACGGTATAGGTGAAACAAAGTTAATTGTTAGATGTTTATACCGGCCATCCGATTCCGCTGTGACAGTTCTAGTGCCATTGTATCGTCAGTAACTCGGAAATACCCAGATCAGGCAATACTGGTTGGAGGCGACTTTAACCTACCGAGTATAGTGTGAGATGTCTATGGGTTCATTGCGCGGGGTACTGGCAGACACTCATCCGAAATACTTTTGAACACGTCTTCTGAAAACTGTCTCGAGCAGCTAGCTCGGCAACCCATACGCAATGGAAATATCCTGTACTTGTAGCTATAAACTGGCCAAAGTTATCGACAACGTCAGTACTGAAATGGGGATTAGCGATCAAGATTTCATTATAGCGGCTATGGTTACGAAAGTGTAATAAATCAGTCAAGAAGGCTAGGAGAGTGTTTCTGCTAGATAAAGCAGTTGATAGCAACTCACTTAGATAGTGAACTGACATCACAGTTCCAGTAAGGAATTATGGGCAAAGTTTAATGAGATTGCAAACCGTGGTCTGAACAGTTGTGCTCCTAGTAAGTGGATAAAGTATGGAAAAGACCCACCATGATTTAATAATGAAATCTGGAAGATGCGGGGGAAGCAGAGGCTGTCCCGCACTCTCGATTCAAGAGAGACTCATAAATGATGACAAGCAAAGGTCAGAAGAGATTCGAGCGTCTTTGAAAAGATCTACGCATGAGGCATACAACTACCACCGTCACACCTTAGCAAAAAAACTTCCAGAGAAGTCGAAATTCTCTTCCTATGTAAAATCACTGAGCAGGTCTAAGGCTCCCATACAGTCCCTTGTTAATCGTTCTAGTGTGGCAGTTGACGATAGCAAAACGAAAGCCGATGTTTTAAATATCACGTTCAAGAAATCGTTCACACAGGAGAATCCAAACATACCGTCGTCTGACCATCAGACAGACTCCCGTATGGACGACATAGTAATAAGCATCCCTGGTGTAGAGAAACAACTGAAAGATTTGGAAATAAATGAATGACCAGGTCCGGATGGAATCGCAATTCCTTTTTACAAAGTACTTTACGGTATTGGCCCCTTACCTAGCTTGCATTTATCGTGATTCTCTCACCCAACACAAAGTCCCAAGCGACTGGAAAAAAAGCGCAAGTGACTCCAGTATAGAGGAAGGGTAAAAGAACGAACCCGCAATATTACAGATCAACAGCCTTAGCTTATGTTTCCTGTCCTTGAACATATTCTTAGTCCGAATATAATAAATTTTCTTGAGACTGAGAAGCACATTTCTACGAATCAGCTTGGTTTTAGACAGCATCGCTCGTGCGAAACACAGCTTACCCTTTTCTCACACGACATACTGCGAACTATGGATGAAGAGCAACAGGCAGGTTCCATATTTCTAGATTTCTTTTTACTTTCATTTTACTCAATGCCCCTTGCAGGCTGTTAACGAAGATACGAAAATACGGAATAAGTTCACAGATATGTAAGTGGCTCGAAGGCATATTAAATAATAGAACTTGTCTGTTCTCCTCGACAGCGAGTAATAAATGTATTAACTGTAAGCATACAGGTATCTTTTGCTATTTGATGTCAGAGTTCATTACAAACACCTGCTTCACAATCACCCTGCATCCCACGTAATCAAAGCTAATAACTGATGGAAAATGCTTCATTGCTCTAGTTATGCATAGAAATTGTCGTGAAAACAACCAGCACTCATAATAAACGGATCATAATGTAACACATGTACTGCGGAAAATCGTCGTCCCAAACGACTGCAAATGGGCGGCAGCTGAATGTTCCTCCCCCTATGATGGGGACACAAGCCTTTTCCAATGGTCAACTGCTGCAAGTGCCTCGTGGTTTTTCTGCAGCCTACCCCCTTCTGCCGGCAGACGAGTAGCGCCCAGTCCACGATGAGGCAATAGCCTGAGCATACGCCTTTCACCAACACAAAAGGACTTAAAGACAACTAAACAACAGGCGCGTAATGGGGCCCCTTAGGGATATGGCAGCAAGGGAGGGGAAGAAAACCAAAGTGCACTCCGTGTGCATACCGGGGGGAGTCATTCCAGATGTGGAAAGGGTCCTTCCGGATGCCATGAAGGGTACAGGGTGCACCCATCTGCAGGTGGTCGCTCATGTCGGCACCAATGATGTGTGTCGCTATGGATCGGAGGAAATCCTCTCTGGCTTCCGGCGGCTATCTGATTTGGTGAAGACTGCCAGTCTCGCTAGCGGGATGAAAGCAGAGCTCACCATCTGCAGCATCGTCGACAGGACTGACTGCGGACCTTTGGTACAGAGCCGAGTGGAGGGTCTGAATCAGAGGCTGAGACGGTTCTGCGACCGTGTGGGCTGCAGATTCCTCGACTTGCGCCATAGGGTGGTGGGGTTTCGGGTTCCGCTGGATAGGTCAGGAGTCCACTACACGCAACAAGCGGCTACACGGGTAGCAGGGGTTGTGTGGCGTGGGCTGGGCGGTTTTTTAGGTTAGATGGCCTCGGGCAAGTGCAGAAAGGGCAACAGCCTCAACGGGTGCGGGGCAAAGTCAGGACATGCGGGGACCAAGCAGCAATCGGTATTGTAATTGTAAACTGTCGAAGCTGCGTTGGTAAAGTACCGGAACTTCAAGCACTGATAGAAAGCACCGAAGCTGAAATCGTTATAGGTACAGAAAGCTGGCTGAAGCCAGAGATAAATTCTGCCGAAATTTTTACAAAGGCACAGACGGTGTTTAGAAAGGATAGATTGCATGCAACCGGTGGTGGAGTGTTCGTCGCTGTTAGTAGTAGTTTATCCTGTAGTGAAGTAGAAGTGGATAGTTCCTGTGAATTATTATGGGTGGAGGTTACACTCAACAACCGAGCTAGGTTAATAATTGGCTCCTTTTACCGAACCCCCGACTCAGCAGCATTAGTGGCAGAACAACTGAGAGAAAATTTGGAATACATTTCACATAAATTTTCTCAGCATGTTATGGTCTTAGGTGGAGATTTCAATTTACCAGATATAGACTGGGACACTCAGATGTTTAGGACGGGTGGTAGGGACAGAGCATCGAGTGACATTATACTGAGTGCACTATCCGAAAATTACCTCGAGCAATTAAACAGAGAACCGACTCGTGGAGATAACATCTTGGACCTACTGATAACAAACAGACCCGAACTTTTCGACTCTGTAAGTGCAGAACAGGGAATCAGTGATCATAAGGCCGTTGCAGCATCCCTGAATATGGAAGTTAATAGGAATATAAAAAAAGGGAGGAAGGTTTATCTGTTTAGCAAGAGTAATAGAAGGCAGATTTCAGACTACCTAACAGATCAAAACGAAAATTTCTGTTCCGACACTGACAATGTTGAGTGTTTATGGAAAAAGTTCAAGGCAATCGTAAAATGCGTTTTAGACAGGTACGTGCCGAGTAAAACTGTGAGGGACGGGAAAAACCCACCGTGGTACAACAACAAAATTAGGAAACTACTGCGAAAGCAAAGAGAGCTTCACTCCAAGTTTAAACGCAGCCAAAACCTCTCAGACAAACAGAAGCTAAACGATGTCAAAGTTAGCGTAAGGAGGGCTATGCGTGAAGCGTTCAGTGAATTTGAAAGTAAAATACTAGGTACCGACTTGACAGAAAATCCTAGGAAGTTCTGGTCTTACGTTAAATCAGTAAGTGGCTCGAAACATCATGTCCAGACACTCCGGGATGATGATGGCATTGAAACAGAGGATGACAAGCGTAAAGCTGAAATACTAAACACCTTTTTCCAAAGCTGTTTCACAGAGGAAGACCGCACTGCAGTTCCTTCTCTAAATCCTCGCACCAACGAAAAAATGGCTGACATCGAAATAAGTGTCCAAGGAATAGAAAAGCAACTGGAATCACTCAACAGAGGAAAGTCCACTGGACCTGACGGGATACCAATTCGAGTCTACACAGAGTACGCGAAAGAACTTGCCCCCCTTCTAACAGCCGTGTACCGCAAGTCTCTAGAGGAACAGAAGGTTCCAAATGATTGGAAAAGAGCACAGGTAGTCCCAGTCTTCAAGAAGGGTCGTCGAGCAGATGCGCAAAACTATAGACCTATATCTCTGACGTCGATCTGTTGTAGAATTTTAGAACATGTGTTTTGCTCGAGTATCATGTCGTTTTTGGAAACTCAGAATCTACTATGTAGGAATCAACATGGATTCCGGAAACAGCGATCGTGTGAAACCCAACTCGCTTTATTTGTTCATGAGACCCAGAAAATATTAGATACAGGCTCCCAGGTAGATGCTATTTTTCTTGACTTCCGGAAGGCGTTCGATACAGTTCCGCACTGTCGCCTGATAAACAAAGTAAGAGCCTACGGAATATCAGACCAGCTGTGTGGCTGGATTGAAGAGTTTTTAGCAAACAGAACACAGCATGTTGTTATCAACGGAGAGACGTCTACAGACATTAAAGTAACCTCTGGCGTGCCACAGGGGAGTGTTATGGGACCATTGCTTTTCACAATATATATAAATGAGCTAGTAGATAGTGTCGGAAGTTCCATGCGGCTTTTCGCGGATGATGCTGTAGTATACAGAGAAGTTGCAGCATTAGAAAATTGTAGCAAAATGCAGGAAGATCTGCAGCGGATAGGCACTTGGTGCAGGGAGTGGCAACTGACCCTTAACATAGACAAATGTAATGTATTGCGAATACATAGAAAGAAGGATCCTTTATTGTATGATTATATGATAGCGGAACAAACACTGGTAGCAGTTACTTCTGTAAAATATCTGGGAGTATGCGTGCGGAACGATTTGAAGTGGAATGATCATATAAAATTAATTGTTGGTAAGGCGGGTACCAGGTTGAGATTCATTGGGAGAGTCCTTAGAAAATGTAGTCCATCAACAAAGGAGGTGGCTTACAAAACACTCGTTCGACCTATACTTGAGTATTGCTCATCAGTGTGGGATCCGTACCAGATCGGGTTGACGGAGGAGATAGAGAAGATCCAAAGGAGAGCGGCGCGTTTCGTCACAGGGTTATTTGGTAACCGTGATAGCGTTACGGAGATGTTTAACAAACTCAAGTGGCAGACTCTGCAAGAGAGGCGCTCTGCATCGCGGTGTAGCTTGCTCGCCAGGTTTCGAGAGGGTGCGTTTCTGGATGAGGTATCGAATATATTGCTTCCCCCTACTTATACCTCCCGAGGAGATCACGAATGTAAAATTAGAGAGATTAGAGCGCGCACAGAGGCTTTCAGACAGTCGTTCTTCCCGCGAACCATACGCGACTGGAACAGGAAAAGGAGATAATGACAGTGGCACGTAAAGTGCCCTCCGCCACACACCGTTGGGTGGCTTGCGGAGTATAAATGTAGATGAATGTAGATGTAGAACAATAAGAGGTAAATAAGGACTGCCCCAAGTGCACCTTGTTTGTTCATCTAAAATATAGCGCCACTGCTCCACCCCACACACCGACCCTTGGTCAGGGCATAGTTGCCTAGGCGACCACACACACACACACACACACACACACACACACACACTGGACCGTTCCACACCACGTCCGCAAGTGCTTGGCATTCTGAATATGAAAACACTGCACTGTAACAATTGTATTTAACGTCAACACATCTCTTATAATCGAGCATCTATTAAAAAGGCAAACACAATCACACTGATAATAAATGTCTTCTTTTTATGAAAATAAGTGTAGACCATTTTCTTTTAGTTTTATAAGCAAAATTGGTATCATTTTTATGCTTGACTGCAGGTTACAATTCATACCTCATTATTGTGTGACGTCCGCCTGCTTAGCTGGGTGGTAATGTGCTCGGCTCCCATGCAATTGGGCCCTGGTTCAATTCCCTGGCTGGGCTGGAGATTTTCTCTGCTCGAGGACTGGGTATTGTGTTGTCCCCATCAGCATTTCGTCCTCATCACCGACGCACAAGTCACCCACTGTGGCATCAACTGAAATAAGACTTGCACTTGGCGACCAAACTTCCACGGACGGGGCCTTCTGGCCAACGATACCATACGCATCTTTATTGTGTGACATCCAACAAAGTGCACCGTTGCCATTACTAATGACCAAAGTTCAGAGGATGGGCTATATACCCCTGTACTGTGGTATCAACGTTCGATACCACACTTGTTAGGGGTTGCAGATATCGACCGCGGTCCGTAATACATATCGCTGGACCCGCGAGTCGCGACTAGCGCCTCTCCGCGGCTTGTGACAAGTATCTAGCGAGCTCTCGTCCACTCTTGCTCAGGACGTCAACTAGGAATGTAGCACAGCCTTCAGCTGATACGAAGCAACCTCTAAAAAGGCGCTTAGTCAAGTACGGCATAAGTAATGCCTCTCTAGATATGTTTGTAATTATATGTATGCAGCATATGAAGAAGCCTGTAACACAAGTTGAGTACAATATATATCATTGTTTACCAACGACTACTAATTATTTCAGTCGTTGCAGATACAGACTATGCAGCCAGCTCCTTACCGACTTCACTGCCAAACCTGCAATATATGTTTCTATTTCATTGGCCACCTGCCATCATAACAACCGACGACGAGAATCATAATATGTACATACCAACCCTGCGTAAATTGGGGAAAAAAACTTCCACTATTTTAGTGCAAAAGTTACCGATCACCACATAATGTCCTTGTTATTTCGAAAGCATCATTGAAGTAAAGAAAAAGCTAGAATTTAAACTCTGAAAGAAAAACATCTATGTTAAGCAATTCCTTTCAGCTTGATGGGCAAATTACATGACCTGTGAGAGTCTCTCGCATTCAAATCAATTTCTGTAAATAAACTGCCGTCTGCATGTGCATTCCGAACATTTCAGACACATGAAATAACATTACAGAATACAGCCTTTTACGCTATTTGCTCACATGTTGGGATAAACACAATCATTTTACATTTGACAATAACAAGCCATAATTCAAGAGGACATTGCTGTTTTGTATACCATGGCAGGGCTCATTCTACCGATACAATGCTATAGCGCACTGGCGTTTACAAACAAATCTTGAGAGCCTGTCCTGTAATAGAAACTCCTATAAGATTTTACCGTGCTTCTCTCTTCTGACACATCGAAATCAAATGCCATGTGCGTGCTTACATTTGACATTTTTGCTCCATAATTCCTCTCTACTGACATGTATGTAAAGCTTCCATCATACAGAATACAATCAATCACAATAGCAGCAGATTCTTGTATTCTAGTTATGTAAGCAATTTGATCATCACAGCTGTTTCACACAATCTACTCACATATCGGGAAAAAACACTATCATTTCTATGTTCCACAATAAGCTATAATTCAAGTGGTGTCTCCTTTATAATCAGACGTTATGAAGTATAAAATACCACAGGACTTGTGGTAACAACTATTTTTAAACACGCAATCATGGCGATAATAATAAAAACAGTCATAATTCCCCGATAATAGATACAACCGATTTTTTTTTTTCTGAGCAAAACCAGTGTAGTTTTGAGAGAACCATCTGCATCCAAACTTTAACCAGTTATACCACCCCTTGTAACAGAAGCTCATATAAGATTTTACCACATCTCTCTCTTCCAATATATCGGCAAAGCAATATCATCTGCGTGTTGACTTTGAGCATATTACACATACACATATCACTCTATTGGAGCAGGTGACCAGTGATTAAAGTCGCTTGCACTGACCTACATTATAGTATTGTCAATTTTACAGGAAGAAGACCATGTTCAACAGACTATCAGTAAGGAATTAGGAAAGGAGATAAGAATTTTTTCTTGTCTGTAATACAACATACAGTCACTAGTAATTGTTGTTGCCTAGTTTGGCCTGAATGAACAAGTATTCATCTGCATTCAACTCCTTCTTTCTTCTTGTAGACAAAATATCGAATTGTCTGGAACCAAGGTACCATAAGGAAACTTCGTTAGTAGTCCTGTACTCTCCGCTATACTCCAGGTCTTCTAAGGCAAAATGTGTGCATCAGGGAAAGCTTCAAGGCCACCATAGTCAGCATGGTTCCTCCATACAACAGCCAAGGTCAACGAGGTACTGCCTCCAAAAACAGCACTAACATCACATGTGAACTGCATTCTCAGACCACGAAAGACATTCGGACCACCAATAAGCTGCTGCTTGTTGAATTGGCCAGCAAGATCAATGTCTGTTGTTTTCAAAGACTTGCACACAGGAACACTGCACCGCCAATTGTTTTTTTTCCTGCAATACATCCAAGTAGTGTATGACTACAGCTTTGTACACCACCGTACACTTTGTTTCTCCACCATGACTTTGAAGTGTGTGTCAGCTGCTAAACTGATATTAACACATTTCGATCCACTGGCTCTCACAGAAAGTTGAACATCGCATGGTGTAATCTATATAGCTCCCACAACACACTGGTTGGTAGAAATAAAACACAGAAGCGATGCTTTCATTGAAAAAATCTGGAAGACATCACAATATATGGAAACTGGAAGAATTTGTGACACTGTATAGCGTTTGCAACAGCTATCCGAAGGTGATGACCTATACAGTTAATCTCATCCTCCACAGTGATGGGATACCAGATGTCTCTGTTTTCCATTTAGAAGAGCATTGGTTCCTCATTTTGAAGTCATGTACATTATTACTGTTCCAGTGTTGACCATCACTGGAAGGTGATGTTCACAACATTGGTGAGAAGAAAAAACATGTGGAGGTCATCACAGAATATGGAAATAGGATGAGTCTGTAGCATTGTTGAATGCTTCCAAATGACTGTCTGATGGTGATGATCTCTGCATTTAATCCCATGTTCCATAGCGACTTGTAGCAGATAGCCAGTGTTCCACCAAGGCTCTCTCCATGTCAACCAAGTGGCAGTCAATCATTGTGTGGTAATCAACAGTGTATCAGTGGATGGATGAGGTGGGAAAGATATTGTTGATATGGGACGATATACTGTAATATGCACTGCAGTTGATAGCGCAATCAATTTTAGCAACTTTATCAGTTGTTCCGTAATTTCAGTGCCAGCCAATGATGCAGCAGATTGCTTCCCATTTTCTGTATCATCGCTAAATCACCCCTCCACTACTTTGCAATTATCATACACTAGACTGCTAATGCTGATAGATGACTGTGCAGTACGTCCATTTGGCCATATATATCAAAGTGTACCAGTTGTTCTGTAATTTTAACACCAGCCAATGACACAGCCGAACGCTGCTCATCTTTTGCATAATCACTAAATCACCCCTCCGCTACTTTGCAAGTACCATACAATAGCTTGCAAGTGCAGATAGCTGACTGTGCAGTACGTCCATTCGGTCATATACATCAAAGTATACCAGTTGTTTCATAATTTCAACACCAGCCAATGGATAGCAGAATGCTTCCCAATTTCTGTGTCATTGCAAAATCACCCATCCGCTACTTGGCAAGTACCATATACTATGTAGATTTCGAATGCAGATAGATGACAGTGCAGCACGTCCATTCGGCCATATACACCGGAGTACACCAGATGGGATACTATACTGATGCAATTAAGTTATCTACATATTTCCAGATCATCGATCACAGTGCAGAATTTACGATTACGACTTGCAATATTTCCCTGTGTGGATGGGCACCACAGAGTATTCTCGCATTCGTAGCATAAAGTCAGAGATTGACAGATCCTTCATACATTGTCCTTGATCAATAGTCGCTCCAACATGGTCGCCAACTTAATCTGCAGTTTACCAGAAGTATGAGGATGCTACACCCACTACCTTCCATGTCTCATGAAGGAACAGGGCGAACTGTGTCCGCAACTGATGTTCAGTGAAGACTGTTCTGCACCAGTCTTACCCAGAGTATCCATCCAAATGCACACGATCTCTCCAGATGCGTGCATTTCGAGGAGGGTAGCACCTCTTAGCGGTGTACTGTAGGCATGAGAGTGTTGTAGTGACACAACAGACGGTTAAGAAGAAATCTGCATGGAGCTCCAAATGGATGGAGTTTGAAAAATTTCACGTGCTATCAATTTTGAAGTATTATTCCACTATCTGGAGTCAGTACCAGGAAGGTACTGGCGTGAGAGAAATTATCATAGAGCAGAAACACACGCTCCTATGGTTACACAGTTCTCCACCTAAAATGCTATATTGTTGTTTCCGAAGTATTAGTCATGTGGAATGCAATGCTCTTAATACTCTAATGCACGATATATTTTTCCAACATCAGACATACAACCAAAATATCAGTTTCCTACCCCAATAACTACCGTGATATTGTTTAATATGATAAAACTAGTTCCTTCTACAATATTCTGGTGTCCTAGGAAGGCATTGTCAGTGTATATCCGCTGCTCGAGGTGCTTATAAACCAACTAGAATGAAGTCAGGAGACTGCTGTTTTGTCTACTAGGAAATTAATAGATTTTAAATGTCTTTTTAAGTTGGTAACATATGTACCCTCTGTTGTGGATTGGCCAGACAGCCAACCCACTATAAGGAAGCCGAAAGGCACGCGTTTAAGCTCACGCAGGCTGGCGTGAGGTCTGGAACAGGACAAGGAATTGAGACTAGCAAAAAACGTACGTATCTTCTGGAATACATAACTTTAATCCATAATTGGTGAACATCGCTCTTGACGGTACATGTTTTACAGCATCAATAGTAATTGGTAATGGCGCCTTGCTAAATCGTACCAAATGACGTAGCTGAAGGCTATGCTAACTATCGTCTCGGCAAATGAGAGCGTAATTGGTCAGTGAATCATCGCTAGAAAAGTCGGCTGTACAACTGGGGCGAGTGCTAGGAAGTCTGTCTAGACCTTCCGTGTGGCGGCGCTCGGTCTGCAATCACTGATAGTGGCGACACGCGGGTCCGACGTACACTAACGGACCGCGGCCGATTTAAAGGCTACCACCTAGCAAGTGTGGTGTCTGGCGGTGACACCACATCCTCAGTTGTACTACCTGCATCAGTCATGCTTATCATTAATAGTAGTGCCAATTTTCATAGATGCGTCTATGTCTCACTAGGGAACAGAGCGAGGAAAAACCGACATGAATATTTTCGATAGCTGGTACATTGAGGTACCACTCACACCCTGCTGTACGAAAATGTACATGAAGAAACAGTAACTTCTTACATGGGGAGTAAGCACCATGATCAGCAGGCAAAGGAGATGTAACAGTCTTATTGCTGTTTGCTAGCATCACGACAGCTTTGGTAGCATTTGTCTTGCACAAAGAAGTCCTGGTAGCTTTGCTCATGTGTGGGATAATATAGCAATTTTGTCTTAACACCATATCTCTTGAGTACAATCGGTTCACTCTCCTACGGAACACTCTAGATAATGGCGTAAGTGTTATAAACACATTGATTCTTCTTCTTAATACTTAAGGAATAACACTGCTCGTGAGAATCAGCCGTAATTCGATAATATCTATACCCGACTGCTTGTGTGAGAACACAGCTATGGATTGGGATGCATATGGTTGCCTGCATTAATGTAGCGCCTCTGTCTGATACTCATGTCGCCTTTGTTGAAAAGTATTTGTTGCAGAATCCCACGTAGTTTACAGCAGGAGGGGGGGGCATGGGGGGGAGGGGGGGATTAAAGCTGAATGCAGCCTGAGCATAATTTTTGAGCTTTTCTCAGCCTTGAGTGCCCGGGTGCCGCCAAGCCACCTCCATCCCCTGCATTTCATGGTACGTTTCCTCTGATTTTATTTATTTTCAGTCAAGTTACATTGCTTTGCAAGTTTTTTTGTGCTTTTACATGTTTCATTGTTTTCATCAGTTTTATGTATTTCCCATCAATTTATCATAATTATACCAGGTTCTCGATTTTTATCAAATTTATGTCATATTTATATGTTTTTGATATTTTTCTGTTTCTATATGGTCACATTGCTGGCATACACATGGATTGTTTGATTTTATACGAAGACGTTTGCGTGTCCTACTAAAAATCTTAGGAATTCCCCTCTTCCTGATGAACTACAAACATGAATATTGACAGGAAGATCATGAAACGAATAGTGATACTCGCCTTGTAGCTAGATGAGGCTCAACGAGTGGTGCAGATTGGAAATTCGTCGTCTGCAAACAAAACCATATACTGCTATGACACATCATAGAGCTTGTCTGTAGATTCATTTAGTGATGCATTTGATGCACTCTCAAACTCTGACACAGTTCTACACATTCATCTGACATCCACACTGCTATGTAGGGATCAGCAACAGGGAGCTGACAGGTATACAGAGTTGATTTCTCCTGCTGCTCTGATACTTTTTTGCCATAAGTATATGGTGTTATTGCTTACCAGGTGAACTTTGCTACTTTTGTTTACACCATCCAATTCTGATACATCCACATAACCATGTCAAGACATCGACAAACCGTAGATTTTGGGTAGTTTTTTAATTCTAGTAATAAGTTATTCATTAGATAGTGTGTCCACTACACTTATCATACTGGAATGTGAGAGTTTCTCTTGCCAGTACCTACAAAGTGTGCACCCTAGGCAATGTAATTTATAGAACAGTTAGCAAGTTATGCATTCAAACTGCAACCATCTGCCGCTGACAGGTCTACACACATACATATAGACTACCAATCGTGAAGTCTCGATTTGAAGCATATGTATGTTATTTTCGACAGTGCTAGTCACCTGCAAATAGCGAAAAACTCTTTGCAAAACGATTCTGTAGGGAAGTAAGCACATTTAAATTCATACTGCTAAAGAGCAAACATATTCGATTACCAACATTTCGTAACAATATTATCTACATTCTCCAGTAATTTTCGTGGAAAGAGGACACTTATTATTGTCATGATTTGTTTTCCTTTTTAATAGATGCTCGATTATAAGAGATGCATTGACGTTAAATACAATTGTTACAGTGCAGTGTTTTCACATTCAGAATGGTGGGCACTTGCAGTGGTCATGTGGGGATGGTCCAGTGTGTGCGAGTGAGTGGTCACTCTAGGTAGCTATGTCCCGACTACGGGGTGGCATGTCGGGCAGGATAGTGCCACTATATTTTATATGAACAAACGTGGTGAACTTGTGGTGGCCCCCATTTATCTCGTATTGTTTAACTGGCTTTAAATCCTTTTGTGTTGGCGAAAGGCCAATGCTCAGACCGTAGCCTTAAACTGGGCTGAGTGCCACTCGTCCACCAGTAGAAGGGTGGCAGGCCGCAGAAAAACTGCGAGGCACTCAGTAGGATTTGACCGTTTGAAAAGGTCTGTGTCCCCATTGTAGGTGAAGGGAAGGAGGAAGGGGGAGGGGGACATGAGGGGAAGCACGAGTGCCAATAATTACACTAGTTATCAGTGTACATCGAGCAGAATACATGTTCATCTGCTGCCCATCTGCAATCTTTTGGGACAATGATTTTCCCCAGTTCATGTTTTGCATTATGACCCATTCATTATGAGTGCTGTTTTTTTTTCACGATAATTTAGATTGTAATTAGAACAGTGAAGCATTTTTCATCAGTTGTGACAGTGTTTATTGGCTTTGATTACCTGGGCTGCAAGGTGATTGTCGTGCAGGCGTTTGTAGTGAACTCTGATATTAAACAGCGATAGAGACAGTCCTCAGCTACATACTTACAGATAATACACTTTTTAAACTCTTCTCTGTCCAACACCGGAATCTCGTCAGTTGAACATATTTCTTGCCAAAAATTAAAGATAGTGCCTTCCAGTCCAGCCTTTTTCCCCCATAGCTTGTAGGTGAAGCGTAGAGTTTGAGTACGTCTGCACTAGTTTCAAGTGGTATTGTGAAATTTTTTTCAGCAGCAGGATAACACCAGTTTTATGGCATCGTCAATTTTTGAGCTGTATTGCGATTTTAGACACCCCTTTTGTAGTGCTAAGCATGTTGAGAGGCACCCACATGCCTTGCTCATACTGTGGCATCAAGCAGTCAGGCCTGCAAGATGAGTGGTCTGCCAAGCGAGTGGATTCATTTTTTTTTATCAAGTAACATGAACTCTAGTACTCACAATTAAGTTAAAAGTTATTCTCCTGCTTGGATATTACGCAACGGAAACGCACATCTGACTATTAGTAATTTACACAACACTGACTGTGCACTACGCACTGGCAATACCACATTTTCTTTCTTATTTAACGGCTTTTATCGACACGTGGCCATCGCACTGAATACGAATGGCGCACACATTATAAATTCTGGATATCATGACAACATACAATTCGAAGGAAAAGGCCACCAATCTTTTTCTTTTCACTATCTTATTTATTCCGATAAATTCTATAACCTAAACACACAAATTCTATGACCTACAACAATACCACATGAGAAATTCCGCCCAGTGGGCATGGCTTTACATTGCTGATTCTCTATCTTATTGTCTCGTAATTATTTAATGCTACAGTGCACTTTCTGGATAGGATGGTGCATCTTTTTCTATTTCTCACACTTCGACTCTCACAACCATCATCACGAAACTTTCCTCCAGACCGAGCGGTACAAAAGGAACATGCATAACCCACTACCTCTGAAACTACCATGCTACTCTCCCATGCAAACCACACATACTTAAATTACATGACATACACCACACTGCAACATGGAATACGACATAAGGAATAGTCACAACATTATAATCACATCACTTTCAGCTTTCCCACTTCAATTAGTATTCATCCCAGTTTCACACGACACTGCCCCACTTCGTAACTTTTCTTTCCTACTACGAACTCTGGACGTTATATGCGCGTCTTCGTGTGCAATGCAAGCCAAGTGGCGTTGCTGGATAGACGGCTGACTCACCTTGATTCTCTCTCAAAGTATTATAGTTTGAATCAAGCGTCACACGGAAACACAACACGCAAAGTAATATTAAGAACACATTCATCACACACACGAGTCCTCAACTGATCCCATGGACGAGTACTTCTCTTTATCCTTTGTCTCATACACAGATTGAGACTCACACAGTACTCACCACGTGGAAGTACTCGTCTCTAATTTCAAGTCCTGCACACGCCATTTCTTAAATATTTCCAACTTATAGTACACACGCCAGTAATTCAGCTTAACTTAAGCACTCGGAAGTATTTCAACTTATTGCTACACGTGGTTTCATTGTGACCGTTGGTCACTTCCGAAGATTACTCCGATCCCCTTAATATTACCTGCCTGACATTTAATTCTCCCCACGAAAGTTCCTGAAATAGAGAAATTATTATTCTAAACTACTCTTAAGTATTTCACATGCATACCATGTCTCCACTCTTTTGTCCTTACGGAGCACGCCTAAGACAGGTCTTACCAACACTAGATCCAGCGGCAGAGTGCTGAAACATGGTCGTTCTTCAGGTTCTCTCACACCTCTGCCGAAGTGGGGGAGCACCTTGCTACCGTATTCGTCACCCACATTTCAGGCGCTTAAAGCTCAGGTAAAAGGTAAATTTCATCTCTTTGGTCCCACCAAAGGTGACGCAAGTACCGTCTCAAAGATGATCATATATTACCCATTCACTATCTGTGGTTAGCAGACGACCATACATTCATTCATTTCACAGATCTCACCAAACTGGATGTAGAGATTTATTTTGTGGGAGTGCACATGTGATCAATTAAATAAATTGTCATTCTTTCCCACACTGGTATCCGGCTTCGCCGGCTTCGCTGTATTAATTGAAATTGAGTTATTATTAGAAAAAATATGTTGTTCTGACAAGAATAACGAAGAATGTTGTACCTATTTTCAATGTCGGGCGGTACTGTACCCTTTCAGTGTATGTATGTAATTAGCACTGATCTTTATGATTAATTAGATAATTAGAACCAATCTTCACTTCAGTTTCCCAATCGACATTGCTCTCCCGCATCTATGTAGTTTCCGTGTTTTGGGGTTGCACTTGGACTTTCCTTCCAGGAGGACCAGGGTTCAAATCAAAGAAAGGGCACCTCCATTTTGAATTTCCCACCAGTTTCCGGGTGGGGGCTGTGGTATGTCATCACAGCCCTGGGATGAAGAAATTCCCGCCAAAATTCTAAATACCCGCCGAAATTCGAAATTCCTGCCAAAATTGGAAATTCTCGCCAGTAGGGTAGGTGTAGGACCAGTTGGGGAGGTGGAGGGGTGGGGCACCAACGTGCCAGCAGAGGAAAACATTATGCCATCTGGGGCGTGGGTGGTAGTGAGAGGTAATTGATCAATTTATTTACTTTGTATATAAATTCGATACCAAAATTGCACTCGTACAGCCATGTCCCTACTACTGACACAGCCCACACCACTATGAAACCACCACCAGTTTGCACAATATCTATTTGATGATGGGTCCATGGCTTCGTGGGGTCTGCGCCACACTCGAACTCTACCATCAGCTGTTTCCAATTGAAGTCAGGTCTTTTCCGACCAGGCCACGGTTTTCCAGTCGTCGGGGATCCCAACAATATGGTCACCAGCCCCAGGGAGGCGCTACAGGCGATGTCGTGCTGTTAGCAAAGGCACTCACTTCAGTCGTCTGCTGCCATAGCCCATTACAGCCAAATTTAGCCACTCTGTCCCAATGGATAAGTGCCTCGTATGTCCAACACTGTGCGAAAACGTCGATGCTCTCGGTCGTTAAGTAAAGGCCTTCGGTCAGTGCGTTGTCTGTGGTGAGAGGTATTGCCTGAAATTTGGTATTCTCGACACACTATGTTTACAGACTAATTCATTAACAGCAGTTCTAGATTACAACCTTATCTCATTACCCTCTCCACTACCGCTTCCCTTTCATATCCTTCGACTGAAGTCCGCTGTCTGTACACGGTATAGATAACCCTTCCCATCCTGTACCTTCAAAATTACAAAATTTTCTAGTTAATTTTCTCAAAAGCTTTCTTTGAATCCACAAATGCTATTAAAGTAGATTTGCATTTATTCAGTATTACTTATAAGTTGTAGGGTAAGTGTTGTATTGTCTGTTGCAACATTCCTTTTGAAACCAGGTTAAGCACTTCAGTCCTGCAACAAAACAGATGTCTTTAATAACTGTCTTCATATACGTATACCAAAAATCTGGACGAAATCTAAAATCATTGTGCTTTTGAAACAACGAAAAGATCCGAAAGCTGTTACCAGATTCAGGCCAATATCTCATTGTTGTTGTTGTTGTTGTGGTCTTCACTCCTGAGACTGGTTTGATGCAGCTCTCCATAATACTCTATCCTGTTCAAGCCTCTTCATCTCCCAGTACCTACTGCAGCCTACATCCTTCTGAATCTGCTTAATGTATTCATCTCTTGGTCTCCCTCTACGATTTTTACCCCCCATGCTGCCCTCCAGTACTAAATTGGTGATCCCTTGATGCCTCAGAACATGTCCTACCAACCAGTCCCTCCTTCTAGTCAACGTGTGCCACAAACTCCTCTTCTCCCCAACATTAGTTATGTGATCTACCCATCTAATCTTCAGCATTCTTCTGTAGCACCACATTTCGAAAGCTTCTACTCTCTTCTTGTCTAAACTATTTATCGTCCATGTTTCACTTCCGTACATGGCTACACTCCATACAAATACTTTCAGAAATGACTTCCTGAAACTTAAATCAATACTCGATGTTAACAAATTTCTCTTCTTCAGAAACGCTTTCCTTGCCATTGCCAGTCTACATTTTATATTCTCTCTACTTCGATCATCATCAGTTTTTTGCTCTCCAAACAGCAAAACTCCTTTACTACTTTAAGTGTCTCATTTCCTAATCTAATTCCCGCAGCATCACTCGACTTAATTCGACTACATTCCATTATACTCGTTTTGCTTTTGTTGATGTTCATCTTATACCCTTCTTTCAAGACACTGTCCATTCCGTTCAACTGCTCTTCCAAATCCTTTGCTGTCTCTTTCGTTTCCTTTACTGCTTGCTCAATATACAGATTGAACAGCATCGGAGAGAGGCTACAAACCTGTCTCACTCCCTTCCCAACCACTGCTTCCCATTCATGTCCCTCGACTCTTATAACTGCCATCTGCTTTCTGTACAAATTGTAAATAGCCTTTCGCTCCCTGTATTTTACCCCTGCCACCTTCAGAATTTGAAAGAGAGTATTCCAGTCAACATTGTCAAAAGCTTTCTCTAAGTCTACAAATGCTAGAAACGTAGGTTTGCCTTTACTTACTCTTTCTTCTAAGATAAGTTGTAGGGTCAGTATTGCCTCAGTGTTCCAACATTTCTACGGAATCCAAACTAATCTTCCCCGAGGTCGGCTTCTACCAGTTTTTCCATTCGTCTGTAAAGAATTCGTGTTAGTATTTTGCAGCTGTGACTTATTAAACTGATAGTTCGGTAATTTTCACATCTTTCAACACCTGCTTTCTTTGGGATTGGAATTATTACATTCTGAGGGTATTTCGCCTGTCTCATACATCTTGCTCACCAGATGGTAGAGTTTTGTCAGGACTGGCTCTCCCAAGGCTGTCAGTAGTTCTAATGGAATTTTGTCTATTTCCGGGGCCTTGTTTCGACTTAGGTCTTTCAGTGCTCTGTCAAACTCTTCACGCAGTATCATATCTCCCATTTTATCTTCATCTACTTCCTCTTCCACTTCTATAATACTGTCCTCAAGAACATCGCCCCTGTATAGACTCTCTATATACTTCTTCCACCTTTCTGCTTTCCCTTCTTTGCTTAGAACTGGGTTTCCATCTGAGCTCTTAATATTCATACAAGTGGTTCTCTTTACTCCAAAGGTCTCTTTAATTTTCCTGTAGGCAATATCTATCTTATCCCTCATGAGATAAGCCTCTACATCCTTACATTTGTCCTCTAGCCATCCCTGCTTAGCCATTTTGCACTTCCTGTCGATCTCATTTTTGAGACGTTTATATTTCTTTTTACCTGCTTCACTTGCTGCATTTTTGTATTTTCTCCTTTCATCAATTAAATTAAGTATCTCTTCTGTTACCCAAGGATTTCTACTAGCCCTCGTCTTTTTACCTACTTGATCCTCTGCAGCCTTAACTATTTCATTCCTCAAAGCTACCCATCCTTCTTCTAATGTATTTCTTTCCCCCATTCCTGTCAATTGTTCCCTTATGCTCTCCCTGAAACTCTGTACAACCTCTGGTTCTTTCAGTTTATCCAGGTCCCATCTCCTTAAATTCCCACCTTTTTGCAGTTTCTTCAGTTTTAATCTACAGTTCATAACCAATAGATTGTGGTCAGAGTCCACATTTGTTCCTGGAAACGTCTTACAATTTAAAATCTGGTTCCTAAATCTCTCTCTTACCATTATATAATCTATCTGAAACCTCTTAGTATCTCTAGGGTTCTTCCACGTATACAACCTTCTTTCATGATTCTTAAACCAAGTGTTAGCTATGATTAAGTTATGCTCAGTGCAAAATTCTACCAGGCGGCTTCCTCTTGTATTTCTTAGCCCCAATCCATATTCACCTACTACATTTCCTTCTCTTCCTTTTCCTACTGTCGAATTTCAGTCACCCATGACTGTTAAATTTTTTTCTCCCTTCACTATCTGAATAATTTATTTTATCTCATCATACATTTAATCAATTTCTTCATCATCTGCAGAGCTAGTTGGCATATAAACTTGTGCTACTGTAGTAGGTGTGAGCTTCGTGTCTATCTTGGCCACAATAATGCGTTCACTATGCTGTTTGTAGTAGCTTACCCGCACTCCTATTTTTTTATTCATTATTAAACCTACTCCTGCATTACCCTTATTTGATTTTGTATTTATAACCCTGTATCCACCTGACCAAAAGTCTTGTTCCTCCTGCAACCGAGCTTCACTAATTCCCACTATATCTAACTTTAACCTATCGATTTCCCTTTTTAAATTTTCTAACCTACCTGCCCGATTAAGGGATCTGACATTCCACGCTCCGATCCGTAGAACGCCAGTTATCTTTCTCCTGATAACGATGTCCTCTTGAGTAGTCCTCGCCCGGAGATCCGAATGGGGGACTATTTTACCTCCGGAATATTTTCCCCAAGAGGACGCCATCATCATTTAGTCATACAGTAAAGCTGCATGCCCTCGGGAAAAATTACGGCTGTAGTTTCCCCCTGCTTTCAACCGTTCGCAGTACGAGCACAGCAAGGCCGTTTTGGTTAGTGTTACAAGGCCATATCAGTCAATCATCCAGACTGTTGACCCTGTAACTACTGAAAAGGCTGCTGCCCCTCTTCAGGAACCACTCGTTTGTCTGGCCTCTCAGCAGATACCCCTCCGTTGTGGTTGCACCTACGGTACGGCTATCTGTATCGTTGAGGCACGCAAGCCTCCCCACCAACGGCAAGGTCCATAGTTCATTACGTAATCTATTCAAATTATATGAGAAACTAATATTAGAGAGAGTGCAGCCACTCACAGAACCTCAGCAAGCCGGTTTAAGACCTGGGAGGAGCGGCACAAGCCAAGATCTAAGACTTAAAGAATGTATTGTAGAGGATGCCAAAAGAAATTTATAATAGAAGTTTCTCTAGCCGATCTGCTTGCTTTTTAAAACACGATAAATCATGGAATATTACCGAGCCATCTGTACAACGATTTGAAAGGTTACCATATGAGTCAAGCTATTCAGTCACTGCTTGAGAAAACAAGTTCTACGTATTTTTCGATAAAGAAAAAAGTTAAAGGAGAATTCAACGTAATGATCTGCCTAAAGAAAGTATGCTGGCACCAACTTTATTTAATTTGTACAGAGATGACCAACAGATTCTCTTTAACGTGAAGCGTCTCCTATATGCAACACAGAGGTTTATTTCTTTTTGTTGCACAGGTTAAAAGTTTTGAATTTCTTGAAGAGTGGCTAACAAGGGCTCTGTCTATGATGTCAACGTATTACAAAAAACGATGCATTAAGGTAAATTCTTTAAAAACACCAACACACACTTTTTATTTAAGATCTAGACTGACAAGACAGAAACTCAAAACACATTGGGAGGGCCACCAATTGGAATGTAGACACTCGTAAATATCGACGAGTATTCCTTAACAGGCCTTTGACCTACAAAAATCACTGTACCCAAGCTACTAAGAAAGTGCGAAGAGGACCAGCCTTTAGAAGGAACTTACTTGCATTAAGGGAGAGTAAACCCTACTGTCCTCAGTTCAGCTAGTAATGCTCTATGATTTTCCACTGCAGAGTACACCTGCGTAGCCTAATATACAGGGTGTTACAAAAAGGTACGGCCAAACTTTCAGGAAACATTCCTCACACACAAATAAAGAAAAGATTTTATGTGGACATGTATCCGAAAACGCTTAATTTCCATGTTAGAGCTCATTTTAATTTCGTCAGTATGTCCTGTACTTCCTCGATTCACCGCCATTTGGCCCAATTGAAGGAAGGTAATGTTGACTTGGGTGCTTGTGTTGACATGCGACTCATTGCTCTACAGTACTAGCATCAAGCACATCAGTACGTAGCATCAACAGGTTAGTGTTCATCACGAACGTAGTTTTGCAGTCAATGCAATGTTTAAAAATACGGAGTTGGCAGATGCCAATTTGATGTATGGATTAGCACGGGGCAATAGCCGTGGCGCGGTGCGTTTGTATCGAGACAGATTTCCAGAACGAAGGTATCCCGACGGGAAGACGTTCGAAGCAATTGGTCGGCGTCTTAGGGAGCACGGAACATTCCAGCCTATGGACTGGGGAAGACCTAGAACGACGAGGACACCTGCAATGGACGAGGCAATTCTTCGTGCAGTTGACGATAACCCTAATGTCAGCGTCAGAGAAGTTGCTGCTGTACAAGGTAACGTTGACCACGTCACTGTATGGGGAGTGCTACGGGAGAACCAGTTGTTTCCGTACCATGGACAGCGTGTGCAGGCACTATCAGCAGCTGATTGGCCTTCACGGGTACACTTCTGCGAATGGTTCACCCAACAATGTGTCAATCTTCATTTCAGTGCAAATGTTCTCTTTACGGATGAGGCTTCATTCCAACGTGACCAAATTGTAAATTTTCACAATCAACATGTGTGGGCTGACGAGAATCCGCACGCAATTGTGCAATCACGTCATCAACACAGATTTTCTGTGAACGTTTGGGCAGGCATTGTTGATGATGTCTTGATTGGGCCCCATGTTCTTCCACCTACGCTCAATGGAGCACGTTATAATGATATCATACGGGATACTCTACCTGTGCTGCTAGAACATGTGCCTTTACAAGTACGACACAACATGTGGTTCATGCACGATGGAGCTCCTGCACATTTCAGTCGAAGTGTTCGTACGCTTCTCAACAACAGATTCGGTGACCGATGGATTGGTAGAGGCGGACCAATTCCATGGCCTCCACGCTCTCCTGACCTCAACCCTCTTGACTTTCATTTATGGGGGCATTTGAAAGCTCTTGTCTACGCAACCCCGATACCAAATGCAGAGACTCTTCGTGCTCGTATTGTGGGCGGCTGTGATACAATACGCCATTCTCCAGGGCTGCATTCGCGCATCAGGGATTCCATGCGACGGAGGGTGGATGCATGTATCCTCGCTAACGGAGGACATTTTGAACATTTCCTGTAACAAAGTGTTTGAAGTCACGCTGGTACGTTCTGCTGCTGTGTGTTTCCATTCCATGATTAATGTGATTTGAAGAGAAGTATTAAAATGAGCTCTAACATGGAAAGTAAGCGTTTCCGGACACATGTCCACATAACGTATTTCCTTTATTTGTGTGTGAGGAATGTTTCCTGAAAGTTTGTCCGTACCTTTTTGTAACACCCTGTAGATCTGCCCTTGAGGAAAACGAGGATGTCATTCTGAATGAAACAACTGGCTGTATGGAGGATACACACCTGGATAAAGTGTATAGAGCACCTGGTTTCTCTGTGTCTTCGACGACTGCAACAGGACACACCGAGAAGACCAGACAGACTTTCGATGAAAAACATGTAAATTACTGTGTACTTAACAAGTTTCCAGTAAGATTAACATCCATAAGAAGCTTCGTGAACAGCATGGACATAGTACCTCCAGAATCGTACTTACCAAAGGAAGTTGAACCAACAATTACCAAACTGGAGTGGAAGTCCCTTAACAACATACGAATAGGTGTTATACGAATAGGTGTTGCACCAGTAAAGACAAACATGTCAGGGCGGGGGTTGCAAGAAATCAGCGACACATTATCCAATCGTTGTGAGGTGCACGATGTGGCTCACACATTATGTTGTTCTGCCAGTCCTTACAACTCAAAGGCCTATGGCTGGGAAAAATGCAACTACTGACATTGCAAAATAGTGAGCAAAATTTTTAGAAGAGATAGCAAGAATCAGACACTATTGTTGAAAACTCGCCCGGACAAGAGAAAGTAAAGTGAATTAGGAAGCCAAAGTTTTCACAGCATCAATCTCTCGTTCAACACTGCTGTGATGTTTAACAAAAAGTGTCCCAACAGCGTTTATCTTATCAGTCCAATTAAAATTCAAAGTATTTTAATAACAGTAGTTCACCAGAATTCACACTGCCATCACCTGGAGCAGCGCTGTCTCACTTGCCGTCCAAACAGAGACATACAGCTCACATTCGTCAACTCCGCTGTCCATTGTTTTATGAAACGCAGACACCTTTGTGTACAGTAGTGATTTTTTCATACTCTGGTTAGTAAGTTACATTTTCCACAGATCGTTTGATCTTTTATCGAAGTGATATGTAACAAGTCGGTTTACTGGTTGCGTACACATGGTTAGTGTAAATATCAATGAACACTTTACTTTTTTAGTCGAACTCATGCAACAACGCTTACGAGAGTCACTCCAAAAGAAATGCACGCTATTTTTGTAAAAATACAGTTTTCATTCTGCATGTGTGAAAGTTTTACAGTGTGTAGATACATCCTTCGCACTTGTTTACGAACTTAGTTCAACCTTTTCCCGTGAAAGGCGCCGTCATAGCATGTCTTCAAGATGGCTGCTACACTTCACGTTCGTGAGAAGCAACGTGCTGTCATAGAATTCCTGTGCTGTGAAAACGAGACAGTGGGAAACATCCACAAGAGGTTGAAAAAGGTGACTGGAGAAGCTGCTGTCGATCACAGTACAGTTAGTGGGTGGGAAAGCAGGTTACGTGATGAAAGCACGGCAATATTGAGGATTGTCCTCGCAGTGACAGGCCGCGTACTGCACACACTCCAAACTATGTGCAGAGAGTTAACGAATTAGTGACTGCTGACAGACGCATCACAGTGAACGAATTGTCACGCTATGTTGGGATAGGGGAAGGAAGTGTTTGCAGAATACTGAAAGTGTTGGCGTTAAAAAAGGTTTGTGCCAGGTGGGTTCCCAGGATGTTGACAGTGGCTCAGAAAGAAACAAGAAAAACGGTATGCAGCGAACTTTTGCGACAGTACGAGAATGGTGGAGATGAATTTCTTGGAAGAATTGTGACAGGTGATGAAACATGGCTCAATCATTTGTCACCAGAGACGAAGAGGCAATCAATGGAGTGGCATCATGCAAATTCACCCAAGAAAAAAAAAAACTAAAAACCACACTTTCTGCTGGAAAAGTTATGGCTACAGTGTTTTTCAATTCCGAAGGACTCTTGCTTTTGGACATCATGCCAAGTGGAACCACCATAAATTGTGATACATATGTGACGACACTGAAGAAACTTCAAGCTCGACTGAGTCGTGCTCGACCACATCGGCAAAAGCAGGATGTTTTGGTGTTGCACGACAATGCACGGCCACATGTCAGTCAAAAAACTGTGGAAGCGATCACAAAACTCTGATTAACAACACTGAAACACCCGCTTTACAGTCCTGACGTGGCTCCATGTGACTATCATCTCTTTGGGAAACTGAAAGACTCTCTTCCTGGAACAAGGTTCGAAGATGATGACTCCCTTGTGCACGCTGCCAAACAGTGGTTCCAACAGGTTGGTACAGAATTTTACTGTGCGGGTATACAGGCGCTGGTTCCAAGATGGCGTAAGGCAGTTGAGAGGGATGGAAATTATGTGGAGAAATGAAAATATTGTTCCTAAAGGATGTATCTACACACTGCAAAACTTTCAAACATGTTAAATAAAAGATGGATTTAAAAAAAATAGTGTGCATTTCTTTTGGAGTTACCATCGTACAAACAAGGCGGTTTTTTCAGTTTTGAAATAAAATTCGTCCAAGCAGTAGAATGAGTTGTCGAGGAGAAATGACTTCAGCTTCGATTTAAAACATGCTATGCTAGCAAGAGCTAATGACCAAAATTTTTTGTTGCTGTGTACTGAACTCCTTTCCGAGCCATTGACAACTTTAATAAAGGGCAACAAAGATAATTTTTTCCTCGAGTGTTGTAGGTATGGATATTACTATTCTTCTGAAATTGCGATGGATTGTTTATGACGAATTTCATCAGCGAACATATAAATTGCGACGTTGCAGTCAAATGCATAATTTCTTGAAGAGATACCTACACAACAACTGAGCTTAAACATCACGCATTACTCTTACTGCTCGCTTTCGTGCAATCAGTCCTTCCTTTATATGTGGTGAGTTGTCTCAAATCATTCCAAAAGGCATTATTGAGCGGAAATATGCAAAATATGTCAGGAGATTGATTCGGTTGTTACCAAAATTAGCAATTACGTGAAGAGCGAAAGTAGCTGAACTTAATTGTTCCACAAGGTCAGCAATAAGCTTCTTCCAGTTCACTTTTTCATTAATATGTTTTCAAAATTTGGAGCGTGTTACTCTGTTTACTGACTCTTGCTCATGTGTTACAACAGTTGTAAGTATGACGCTGTTTGTTGTACAGAATTATATATATATATACTCCTGGAAATTGAAATAAGAACACCGTGAATTCATTGTCCCAGGAGGGGGAAACTTTATTGACACATTCCTGGGGTCAGATACATCACATGATCACACTGACAGAACCACAGGCACATAGAAACAGGCAACAGAGCATGCACAATGTCGGCACTAGTACAGTGTATATCCACCTTTCGCAGCAATGCAGGCTGCTATTCTCCCATGGAGACGATCGTAGATATGCTGGATATAGTTCTGTGGAACGGCTTGCCATGCCATTTCCACCTGGCGCCTCAGTTGGACAAGCGTTCGCGCTGGACGTGCAGACCGCGTGAGACGACGCTTCATCCAGTCCCAAACATGCTCAATGGGGGACAGATCCGGAGATCTTGCTGGCCAGGGTAGTTGACTTACACCTTCTAGAGCACGTTGGGTGGCACGGGATACATGCGGACGTGCATTGTCCTGTTGGAACAGCAAGTTCCCTTGCCGGTCGAGGAATGGTAGAACGATGGGTTCGATGACGGTTTAGATGTACCGTGCACTATTCAGTGTCCCCTCGACGATCATCAGTGGTGTACGGCCAGTGTAGGAGATCGCTCCCCACACCATGATGCCGGGTGTTGGCCCTGTGTGCCTCGGTCGTATGCAGTCCTGATTGTGGCGCTCACCTGCACGGCGCCAAACACGCATACGACCATCATTGGCACCAAGGCAGAAGCGACTCTCATCGCTGAAGACGACACGTCTCCATTCGTCCCTCCATTCACGCCTGTCGCGACACCACTGGAGGCGGGCTGCACGATGTTGGGGCGTGAGCGGAAGACGGCCTAACGGTGTGCGGGACCGTAGCCCAGCTTCATGGAGACGGTTGCGAATGGTCCTCGCCGATACCCCAGGAGCAACAGTGTCCCTAATTTGCTGGGAAGTGGCGGTGCGGTCCCCTACGGCACTGCGTAGGATCCTAAGGTCTTGGCGTGCATGCGTGCGTCGCTGCGGTCCGGTCCCAGGTCGACGGGCACGTGCACCTTCCGCCGACCACTGGCGACAACATCGATGTACTGTGGAGACCTCACGCCCCACGTGTTGAGCAATTCGGCGGTACGTCCACCCGGCCTCCCGCATGCCCACTATACGCCCTCGCTCAAAGTCCGTCAACTGCACATACGGTTCACGTCCACGCTGTCGCGGCATGCTACCAGTGTTAAAGACTGCGATGGAGCTCCGTATGCCACGGCAAACTGGCTGACACTGACGGCGGCGGTGCACAAATGCTGCGCAGCTAGCGCCATTCGACGGCCAACACCGCGGTTCCTGGTGTGTCCGCTGTGCCGTGCGTGTGATCATTGCTTGTACAGCCCTCTCGCAGTGTCCGGAGCAAGTATGGTGGGTCTGACACACCAGTGCCAATGTGTTCTTTTTTCCATTTCCAGGAGTGTATATATATATTTCACGTATCGAAATAGTCGTGGAAGATACTGCCATGCTGTCGGCTGGACAGGTCAGCTACATTTCAACTGACAGCTCATTAATCAAAAGCTTCAACTGATAATGTTACTCGATATCAAGCGCGAGGGCTACACCTCTTAATGACAGCGCTCAGATATGAACGCAGGCGCCCCTATTTCCGACCCCTCACGCACCTTCCGTGTCGGCCACACACCTGTACCCCCACTACGTGAACAGCCAGGCTGCTGACTCACGCAAGAGAGCGAGCGCCCATGCCTGCGTGCACGCACGCACGCGCACGCACACACACACACACACACACACACACACGGGTGATAAGGTCAGAGCAGCGTAGGAAACGTCCAGTGGAGTAAAATTTTCTATATAACAGTAACTCCGAAATCTACCATCGTGGAGCTACAAGTATAAAACGACAGCGAATCAGAGACGAGGGTGCAGTATACATTTAAACTAACTTGCCCAGCATAATACCTATTATGCTAAAGAGCGCAGTTACTAGTTAGGTTAGACGAAGAGAATAGTTCAGCTGAACACTCAAAGATAGACAAACTGAGTTTCTGTCCACGGACGGTTACAGTAAACATTAATTTTCTGTAATGTTTACTTGGTACAGCTTAGCTACACTGGTGTGCGAAACTCAAGGACGAAAACAACTTTGGCATGATATGTCAAGTAACATAGCTCAATCAAACTTGGAAAATAGAAAGATTTTCTGAAGTGTAGCACAGATGTAATTGAAATACATACGTAATGAAAGTAACAGAAGTGGCACATTTATTCAAAATCAAACACTGAAGCCACATGATAGTTACCTGAGGATTACAAAAGGTGGGACTTGGTTCTTCACAGGATGTGTGATCAACACAGATGGCAACACCTGCTCCACAACGTGTTCCCATGGTGGTCACAAGGTTGGTAAGGATTTCTAGTGGAGGGCGATCCATTCCTCCATCAGAGCGGTTTTTAAGTAGGCTGTTTAGGTTCTTATGTTGGTAACGCCACGTAGTGCTCTGTATAAAAATCGCTGACTGCACTGTGTGCAGGCTGTGGCTGGTTGGACTCATTGTTCGAATACTCGCTTGTGTAGTGTTGGACAGTTGGCTGTGAACTGCGTGTAGCATTGGGCAGTTGGAGATGAGCCGCCAGCAGAGGTGGTTGTGGTTAGAGAGATGCCAGAGTTTTGAGAGGTTACTATTTGCGGACGATCTGGACGTGTGTCCGTCACAAAAAGGAAATTTGTTTAATTGAATGTCACAAAATTATATGTATATTATGACTTTTGAACCCTATTAAGGTAAATACATTGTTTGCTCCCTATCAAAATCTTTCATTTGCTAACTATACCTATCAATAATTAGAAACTTTCATTTAACTGGCAGTATTGGCGCTCACTGTTCTGTAGTAGTTCGAGTCACGAAGATTTTTGTGAGGTAAGTGATTCATGGTCCAAATGGTTCAAATGGCTCTGAGCACTATGGGACTTAACTGCTGTTGTCATCAGTCCCCTAGAACTTAGAACTACTTAAACCTAACTAACCTAAGGACATCACACACATTCATGCCCGAGGCAGGATGATTAGAACCTGCGACCGTAGCGGTCACACGGTTCCAGACCGGAGCGCCTAGAACCGCACGGTCACTCCGGCTGACAGTGATTCATGAAACTTATAAGTTATTGTTAGTCAGGGCCATTCTTTTGTAGGGATTATTGAAAGTCAGATTGCGTTGCGCTAAAAATATTGTGTGTCAGTTTAGTGATGATCAGAATAAGTAAAGAGAGAACTGTCTGAGTACGTACAGTTTTGCTCAGCTGTTTGAAAATCAAATAAAGTAAGAGTTTTCCAGCACTGTCATTATTTACATACAAAGGGGAAGTTTCATATGACGACTCTTAGCCGAGGATACCTCACTGGAATCTTCTGATTTTTTCTCGTAGTTTGAGAAATTAGTGTAGTTATTGTGAAAGGGTACAGTACCGCCCGACATTGAAAATAGGTACAACATTCTTCGTTATTCTTGTCAAAACAACATATTTTTTGGTAATAATAACTCAATTTCACTTAATACATCGAAGTCGGATACCAGTGTAGGAAAGAAGGACAATTTATTTATTTAATTGATCACATGTGCACTCCCACAAAATAAATCCGTATATCCAGTTTGGTGAGATCTGCGAAATGAATGAATGTATGGTCGTCTGCTAACCGCAGATAGTGAATGGGCAATATATGATCATCTTTGAGACGGTCCTTTGGTCACCTTTGGTGGAACCAAAGAGATGAAATTTACTTGAGCTTTGAGCGCCTGAAATGTGGCTGACCAATACGATAACATGGTGCGCCCCCACCTCGACGGAGGTGCGAGCTGACCTGAAGAACGGCCATGTTTTCGGCACTCGGGCGCTGGATCTTGTGTTGGTAAGACCTGTCTTAGGTGTGCTCCGTAAAGACAAAAGAGTGGAGTGAATGGTATGCATGTGGAATACTTAAGAGTAGTTTGGAATAATAATTTCTCTATTTCAGGAACTTTTGTGGGGAGAATTAAATGTCAGGCAGGTAATATTAAGGGGATCGTAGTAATCTTCGGAAGTGACCAACGGTCACAGTGAAACCACGTGTAGCAATAAGTTGAAATACTTCCGAGTGCATAAGTTAAGCTGAATTACTGGCGTGTGTAATATAAGTTGGAAATATTTAAGAAATGGCGTGTGCGGGACTTGAAATTAGAGACGAGTACTTCCACGTGGTGAGTACTGTGTGAGTCTCAATCTGTGTATGAGATAAAGGATAAGGAGAAGTTCTCATCCATGGTATCAGTTGAGGACTCGCGTGTGTGATGAATATGTTCTTAATATTACTTTGCGTGTTACGTTTCCGTGTGACGCTTTATTCAAACTATAATACTCAGAGAGAAGCAAGGTGAGTCAGCCGTCTATCCAGCAGCGCCACTTGGCTTGCATTGCACAGGAAGACGTGCATATATCCTCCAGAGTTCATAGTAGGAAAGAAAAGTTACGAAGTGGGGCAGTGTCGTGTGAAACTGGGATGAATACTAATTGAAGTGGGAAAGCTGAAAGTGATGGAATTTTAGCGTTGTGACTATTCCTTGTGTTGTATTCCATGTTGCCAGTGTGGTGTATGTCATGTAATTTAAGTATGTGTGGTTGGCATGGGAGAGTAGCAAGATAGGTTCAGAGGCAGTGGGTTATGCATGTTCCTTTTTGTACCTCTCGGTCTGGAGGACATTTTCGTGATGATGGGTGTGAGAGTCGAAGTGTGAGATATAGCAAAAGATCCACCATCCTATCCAGAAAGTGCACTGTAGTGTTAGATAATTACGAGACCGTAAGATAGAGAATCACCAATGTAAAGCCATGCCCACTGGGCGGAGATTCTCATGTGCAATTGTTGTAGAAAATGTAATGGTGTGTTTAGGTTATAGAATTTATCGGAATAAAAAGAATAGTGAAAAGAAAAAGATTGGTGGCCTTTTCCTTCGAATAGTATGTTGTCATGATATCCAGAATTTATAATGTGTGCGCCATTCATATTCAGTGCGATGGCCACGTGTTGATCAAAGCCGTTGAATAAGAAAGAAAATGTGGTATTGCCGGTGCGTAGTGAACAGTCAGAGTTGTGTAAATTACTAATACTCAGATGTGCGTTATCCGTTTCCGTTGCGTAATATTCAAACAGGAGAATAATTTGTAACTTAATTGTGAGTACTAGAGCTCATAATCAGTCATTGATGTTTTTGCGATAAATAAGAATTAATCCACTCGCTTGGCAGACCACTCATCTTGCAGGCCTGACTGCTTGATGCCACAGTATGAGCAAGGCATGTGGGTGCCTTTCAATTGTTTATTGCTAGTGCGTAATTTGAAGGTAATCTCCTTTGTAGTTGAAGTTTATCGTTGTTGTATCGTTTGTGAAAAAGGATGTTGGTAACCAAGAATCATACTTTGAGAGTTATGAAATGTGTGTACATGCGTGAATGGTAGCGGAAAATTTTGGACACTGTTATAAATGAGATTTTGTTTCAACACACTTCTAACATAAATTTTCAACCTTTGAAATTTTTTATATGAGAATGTCACTGTAGCGGAAACCGCTGTTGTAATGTTTTGGTAAAGAAGGTAAGTGACCTTGATGCAATGCGCTGTGGGTGCAAAGCTGCACAGCAGTCGCCCGTAAAAAACCATTAGTGTATGCCTTTCAGAGGCATAGGTGTAGTAAAAAGAGGCCATTAACCTCACTATTGACATTTCTTTGTAGAAAGCATCACAAATATAACTCGCTCATACTTTAAAAGATATGATTACAGTTTGGAGCTCGTACTTTCTGATATTTACTGAAACGCCTAATGAAATGATGAGAAATATTTTATGTCTGTGCACCTGATTATGACTACTGTCTTTCTAGTTGAGAGATATTTTTTACTGCCTTATGAAATGCCATATGGCTAGTGAATGACGTTTCATGCCTTGCTTTATGTATATATTTACTCATTTTGTCTGATATCTAGTTTCTAGCCATGCTGCAGCATTGGTTAAAATGAAATTTAATAGATGTACTAATGTAAATATTTTCTGTCTGCAGATCCATTAAATAATAATTTTATGATATACTTTCTTAACAAAGGGAGCACAAATAGACATTCCCCTTCACAGGAATTGCGTACATAATTTTTTTAACGAATTGGTAACTTGTTTGGTAGAGTAAGTTATTGTGATGCATCACTCTAGTGTTAAGATGTGACATAGGTATCAGACATGGCTGTCTTTACTGTAATATTTTTCCTGCTTGAGCTTTGTCATGTTTAGGTATAAGTTATTGCATTTGCTGCTGCTGTTTGTCAGGCATTGTCCCACTGCATTTCAGTTTGTATTACTATGCTAAGCCAGTTTTATTACTGATTTATTTTCCTTGTTGCTGCACATTGGCTCATATTAGTTGTAATGTAGCATTTGCTTTGCTTATTTATATTTATTGCTGCTTGCTTTGCCACTTTGCATTTTTTTCTCGTTCTTGTTTGTGTTAATGTTCATGCTGCTGCATTGCCACGTTCTCTAGTAGATATATCTAATACTAAGCTACATTCACTATGATGAGGAATACTGTTATCCTCAAATATAATTTTCATTAATAATATGTTCTTTACTTTCTAAAGATGTTTAGACATCATTTATTATGTTCTGTTTTTAATGCTCAAGTGTGAAGTTAATGTTTCGAAAGATATTCTCATTTCTTATTTTTATTTACTTATGTCCCCCCCCCCCCCCATGAACCATGGACCTTGTCGTAGGTGGGGAGGCTTGCGTGCTTCAGCGATACAGACGGTCGTACAGTAGGTGCAACCACAACGGAGGGGTATCTGTTGAGAAACCAGACAAATGTGTGGTTCCTGAAGAGGGGCAGCAGCCTTTTCAGTAGTTTCAGGGGCGACAGTCTGGATGATTGACTGATCTGGCCTTGTAACACTAAGCAAAACGGCCTTGCTGTGCTGGTACTGCGAACAGCTGAAAACAAGGGGAAACTACAGCCGTAATTTTTCCCGAGGGCATGGAGCTTTACTGTATGGTTAAATGATGATGAAGTCCTCTTGGGTAAAATATTCCGGAGGTAAAATAGTCCCCCATTCGGATCTCCGGGCGGGGACTACTCAAGAGGAAATCGTTATCAGGAGAATGAAAACTGGCATTCTACAGATCGGAGCGTGGAATGTCAGATCCCTTAATCAGGCAGGTAGGTTAGAAAATTTAAAAAGGGAAATGGATAGGTTAAAGCTAGATATAGTGGGAATTAGTGAAGTTTGGTGGCAGGAGGACAAGACTTCTGGTCAGGTGAATACATGGTTATAAATACAAAATCAAATAGGGGTAATGCAGGAGTAGGTTTAATAATGAATAAAAAAATTGGAGTGCGGGTAAGATACGAAGCCCCTGCCTACCACAGTAGTACAAGTTTATATGTCAACTAGCTCTGCAGATGATGAAGAAATTGATGAAATGTATGATGAGATAAAGGAAATTATTCAGGTAGTGAAAGGACACAAAAATTTAATAGTCATGGGTGACTGGAATTCGAGAATAGGAAAAGGGAGAGAGGGAAACATAGTGGGTGAATATGGATTGGGGGAGAGAAATGAAAGAGGAAGCCGTCTGGTAGAATTTTGCACAGAGCATAACTTAATCATAACTAACCCTTGGTTCACGAATCAGAAAAAAGGTCGTATACATGGAAGAATCCTGGAGATACTAGAAAGTATCAGATAGATTATATAATGGTAGGGCAAAGATTTAGGAACCAGGTTTTAAATTGTAAGACATTTCCAGGGGAAGATATGGACTCTGACCACAATCTATTGGTTATGAACTGTAGATTAAAACTGAAGAAACTGCAAAAATGTGGGAATTTAAGGAGATGGGACCTGGATAAACTGAAAGAACCAGAGGTTGTACAGACTTTCAGGGAGAGCATAAGGGATCAATTGACAGGAATGGGGGAAAGAAATACAGTAGAAGAAGAATGGGTAGCTTTGAGGAATGAAATAGTGAAGGCAGCAGAGGATCAAGTAGGTAAAAAGACGAGGGCTAGTAGAAATCCTTGGGTAACAGAAGAGATACTGAATTTAATTGATGAAAGGAGAAAATACAAAAATGCAGCAAGTGAAGCAGGTAAAAAGGAATATAAACGTCTCAAAAATGAGATCGACAGGAAGTGCAAAATGGCTAAGCAGGGATGGCTAGAGGACAAATGTAAGGATGTAGAGGCGTATCTCAATAGGGGTAAGATAGATACTGCCTACAGGTTAATTAAAGAGACCTTTGGAGAAAAGAGAGCCACTTGTATGAATATCAAGAGCTCAGACGGAAACCCAGTTCTTAGCAAAGAAGGGAAAGCAGAAAGGTGGAAGGAGTATGTAGAGTGTCCATACAAGGGCGATGTACTTGAGGACAATATTATGCAGGAGGATGTAGATGAAGATGAAATGGGAGATACGATATTGCGTGAAGAGTTTGACAGAGCGCTGAAAGACCTGAGTCGAAACAGGGCCCCGGGAGTAAACGACATTCCATTGGAACTACTGACGGCCTTGGGAGAGCCAGTCCTGACAAAACTCTATCATCTGGTGAGAAAGAGACAGGTAAAATACCCTCAGACTTCAAGAAGAATATAACAATTCCAATCCCAAAGAAAGCAGCTGTTGACAGATGTGAAAATTACCGAACTATCAGTTTAATAAGTCACAGCTGCAAAATACTAAGGCGAATTCTTTACAGACGAATGGAAAAACTGGTAGGAGCCGACCTCGGGGAAGATCAATTTGGATTCCGTAGAAATGTTGGAACACGTGAGACAATCCTGACCCTACGACTTATCTTAGAAAATAGATTAAGAAACGGCAAACCTACATTTCTAGCATTTGTAGACTTAGAGAAAGCTTTTGACAATGTTGACTGGAATACTCTCTTTCAAATTCTGAAGGAGGCAGGGGTAAAATACAAGGATCGAAAGGGTATTTACAATTTGTACAGAAACCAGATGGCAGTTATGAGTCAAGGGGCATGAAAGGGAAGCAGCGGTTGGGAAGGGAGTGAGACAGGGTTGTAGCCTGTCCCCGATGCTATTCAGTCTGTATATTGAGCAAGCAGTAAAGGAAACAAAAGAAAAATTCGGAGTAGGTATTAAAATCCATGGAGAAGAAATAAAAACTTTGAGGTTCACCGATGACATTGTAATTCTATCAGAGACAGCAAAGGACTTGGAAGAGCAGTTGAACGGAATGGACAGTGTCTTGAAAAGAGGATATAAGATGAACACCAACAAAAGCGAAACGAGGATGTTGTGTACATAGTTCCTCGTAGTCAGCGCGTACACAACTTTCCCACTAGAGCGCGCCCCGCTAAGCACAACAGCGCAGGCGCAGCGCTCGTCCGTCTCCGCACAACGAGATGGCGCTGCCATAAAGACGGACCAAATTCTGCTTCCGCCGATCCGCTTATTAATATGTAATGCAGCCAATGAGATTGCTGCTAACGTAGAACCTTTTCTCCTCGCGGATCACACTCGCGCAGTGATACCTGAACGCGCGAGCTATTATAACGAGTGTACAGACCTCCGACATTAGTCTGCATTTTGAGATTCTTGAGTTTCTCCCGGCGTATTTGATAATCAAAATATCCACGGGTGTACTGCCGGTCTACAGTGTCCAACGGGCACAATATTTCGGCGATCATACATGTCGCCATCATCAGGTGAACTGACGGACTGAGCTCCTGTGAACGTGCCGGTACGGAGATCCGTACGCTATGTATGTTCCACCGCGCGACCGTGGCGCGGGGAGCGGACGGCGGAGGGAGTGCGCCGCGGGCGGAGGGTATTTAAATCGGCCGCCGCCACGGCCGAACCCCTGAACAGCCATACCGTACGGATCTCCGTGCCGGCACGTTCACAGGAGCTCAGTCCGTCAGTTCACCTGATGATGGCGACATGTATGATCGCTGAAATATTGTGCCCGTTGGACACTGTAGACCGGCAATACACCCGTGGATATTTTGATAGTCTGCATTTTGTCTGCACCTATCTGTACCAGTCTACATTAGTCTGTACCAGTCTATAGTCAAGTTTCAGTCTGAGCCTAATAAGATTACCATATTCCTGTACATCGCCATGAAGACAAATGAATAGACCCTTTCTCAAGTATCAGAGATATGTGAGAATAAGATTAACGTACCAAGACCAAAGGAACTTCAGATTGTCCATTGTAAATAGCATCCAGAACCAAGTTACGTTATTTTTATGCTCGTTATTATTTTAATGAATGTGTGTGAAAATTAATCAAGTTCTGTTTAAAGTTGGTCACGCTCAATCTGCTACTCTAAGCGTGCAAGTAGCATTTCTATCGTCTGACCTAACGGCAGAAGATAAACACGCCACGATAGGACCACGAGACATATTGCTGACACTCGCCTACTTCGCTAGAGCGGCAAGTCAAATATTCTGATGGTGTGTGTACCGAAGGTCTTACAGTACGCACACCACAGAGGATAATGGAATGTGGTCAAATTAAGTCGAGTGATGCTGAGAGAATTAGATTAGGAAATGAGACACTTAAAGTAGTAAAGGAGTTTTGCTATTTGGGGAGAAAAATAACTGATGATGGTCGAAGTAGACAGGATATAAAATGTAGACTGGCAATGGCAAGGAAAGCGTTTCTGAAGAAGAGAAATTTGTTAACATCGAGGATAGATTTAAGTGTCAGGAAGTCATTTCTGAAAGTATTTGTATGGAGTGTAGCCATGTATGGAAGTGAAACATGGACGATAAATAGTTTGCACAAGAAGGGAATAGAAGCTTTCGAAATGTGGTGCTACAGAAGAATGCTGAAGATTAGATGGGTAGATCACATAAGTAATGAGGAGGTATTGAATAGGATTGGGGAGAAGAGGAGTTTGTGGCACAACTTGACAAGAAGAAGCGACCGGTTGGTAGGACATGTTCTGAGCCATCAAGGGATCACAAATGTAGCATTGGAGGGAAGCGTGGAGGGTAAAAATCGTAGAGGGCGACCAAGAGATGAATACACTAAACAGATTCAGAAGGATGTAGGTTGCAGTAAGTACTGGGAGATGAAGAAGCTTGCATAGGATAGAGTAGCATGGAGAGTTGCATCAAACCAGTCGCAGGACTGAAGACCACAACAACAACAACATCTCATAATTCCTGTAACCCTGATGAATTCGTTTATTTCTGTTCTTTTGTAAAGCCTGTATTCGCTACAGTCTGGAACCGAGCGACCGCTACAGTCGCAGGTTCAAATCCTGCCTCGGGCATGGATGTGTGTAATGTCCTTAGGTTAGTTAGGTTTAATTAATTCTAAGTTCTAGGCTACTGATGACCTCAGAAGTTAAGTCGCATAGTGCTCAGAGCCATTTGAACCATTTTAAAGCCTGTATTACTACTAATGTTGTCTGTATTATTATGTTCTTTAATGATGTTTTCTGTACCTTTATAATTGCATTCTTGTGCCATAAATTTGTAATTGTATAGACACCAGTTCTTCAAATTAAGTGAATAGTAGTGATTCATTTTACTGCACACATTTCTGTTGGTCATACTGTATGTGTTAAATCTCAAATGCTAAATGACTGTCTTAGTGTTTGGATGTGTGTTGATAATTCAGCAAGGAATTGGTTAAAGCATTGCTGGTTCAAAGGACATTCCAAAAAGTTTGTGAGTGCACAAGTGGTGGTTCATGGACTTGCTATATCATCCACAAGACGCTTAGATGGTGATTATGCACCCACACAGTTGCAACGGATGGCTGCTGGCCATCCATGCAAGGACTACAGTGGGTCTGCACCTTTGGTGGACCACCAATACCTTTATCTCTACAAGAAATACTGTGGCTCTGCTCTGTGATGGCCCACCTACCAATATTCTTCAAATCTTCAACTGGGTATGCTCTGTTGTGGCCCATTACCTGTCTGCATGTCAAGAGTCAGCACTGTCTTTCCGTTGCAAGGACAACACTACTTCTTCAAGACTGCATGGAAATCCACTACTTCCATGTGCATTTTCTTTTACTGCTCAGACTTTGTGCATAAAACTATCATAATTACTCTGATGAATGATCAGAACTGTGTTTATAGATTGTGAGAACAATTTTTGCTTTTGGCCAACATTGTATCTACAAGTGTGTGCATTTGATATATTTGTTATTGTTAATGTATAAAAAAATTTTAGAAAATAAGTGTTGGCCACTGCCCAAAACAATTTGTAAAATTTTTGGGGGGAAGCATGGGGGTCTGTAAGTAGGCTGTTTAAGGTATTTATGTTGGTAACGGCACACAGTGCTCTGTATGAAAATCGTTGACTGTACTGTATGCAGACTGTGGCTGGCTGGACTCATGGTTGGAATATTCGCTAGTGCAGCTTTGGACAGTTGAATGTGAAATGCGCATAGCGTTGAGCAGTTGGAGGTGAGCCGTGAGCAGTGGTGGATGCGGGGAGAGAGATGCCAGAGCGGAAGACCTGGACGTGTGTCCGTCAGAAAAAGGAAATTTGTTTTTTTGGATATTGAAAGTCAGATTGCGTTGCGTTGCGTTGCGCTACAAATATTGTGTGTCAGTTTAGTGATGGTCAGAATAAGTAAAGAGATAGCTGTCTGAGTACGTTCAGTTTTGCTCAGCTGTATGAAAATCAAATAAAGTAAGAATTTTTCCAGCACTGTCATTCTTTACATACAAAGGGGAAATTTCAGGTTGACATCTGCTGGAGGATCCTTGGTACAAGTGAATGTGCTGTAGTACCTTTCCCCAAAGTATCCTAAACGTGCTCAATGAGATTTAAATTGGTGGAATGGTCAGGCCAGTCCGTTCACCGAATACAATATCGTTCGAAGAGCTAGTCCACCTGTGCTGTTTGATGCGGTCGCGGATTGTCATCTAGAAGCTGCTCCGTCCATGAAACGTGCCGCACTATACTGTCCGTATACAGTCCGCCATGCTACCACGTCTGGCTATTTTTATATATATATATATATATATATATATATATATATATATATATATATATATATATATATATATATATAATGACTTTTGAACGCTGTTGAGGTAAATACATTGTTTGTTCTCTATCAAAAGCTTTCGTTTGCTAACTATACCTATCAGTAGTTAGAAACTTTCATTTAGTTGGCAGTATTTGGCGCTCGCTGTATTGCAGTAGTTCGAGTCACGAAGATTTTTGTGAGTTAAGTGATTCATGGAAGGTATAAGTTATTGTTAGACAGGGTCATTCTTTTGTAGGGATTATTGAAAGTCAGATTGCGCTGCGCTACAAATATTGTGTGTCAGTTTAGTGATGGTCAGAATAAGTAAAGAGATAGCTGTCTGAGTACGTTCAGTTTTGCTCAGCTGTATGAAAATCAAATAAAGTAAGAATTTTTCCAGCACTGTCATTCTTTACATACAAAGGGGAAATTTCAGGTTGACATCTGCTGGAGGATCCTTGGTACAAGTGAATGTGCTGTAGTACCTTTCCCCAAAGTATCCTAAACGTGCTCAATGAGATTTAAATTGGTGGAATGGTCAGGCCAGTCCGTTCACCGAATACAATATCGTTCGAAGAGCTAGTCCACCTGTGCTGTTTGATGCGGTCGCGGATTGTCATCTAGAAGCTGCTCCGTCCATGAAACGTGCCGCACTATACTGTCCGTATACAGTCCGCCATGCTACCACGTCTGGCTATTTTTATATATATATATATATATATATATATATATATATATATATATATATATATAATGACTTTTGAACGCTGTTGAGGTAAATACATTGTTTGTTCTCTATCAAAAGCTTTCGTTTGCTAACTATACCTATCAGTAGTTAGAAACTTTCATTTAGTTGGCAGTATTTGGCGCTCGCTGTATTGCAGTAGTTCGAGTCACGAAGATTTTTGTGAGTTAAGTGATTCATGGAAGGTATAAGTTATTGTTAGACAGGGTCATTCTTTTGTAGGGATTATTGAAAGTCAGATTGCGCTGCGCTACAAATATTGTGTGTCAGTTTAGTGATGGTCAGAATAAGTAAAGAGATAGCTGTCTGAGTACGTTCAGTTTTGCTCAGCTGTATGAAAATCAAATAAAGTAAGAATTTTTCCAGCACTGTCATTCTTTACATACAAAGGGGAAATTTCAGGTTGACATCTGCTGGAGGATCCTTGGTACAAGTGAATGTGCTGTAGTACCTTTCCCCAAAGTATCCTAAACGTGCTCAATGAGATTTAAATTGGTGGAATGGTCAGGCCAGTCCGTTCACCGAATACAATATCGTTCGAAGAGCTAGTCCACCTGTGCTGTTTGATGCGGTCACGGATTGTCATCTAGAAGCTGCTCCGTCCATGAAACGTGCCGCACTATACTGTCCGTATACAGTCCGCCATGCTACCACGTCTGGCTATTTTTATATATATATATATATATATATATATATATATATATATATATATATATATAATGACTTTTGAACGCTGTTGAGGTAAATACATTGTTTGTTCTCTATCAAAAGCTTTCGTTTGCTAACTATACCTATCAGTAGTTAGAAACTTTCATTTAGTTGGCAGTATTTGGCGCTCGCTGTATTGCAGTAGTTCGAGTCACGAAGATTTTTGTGAGTTAAGTGATTCATGGAAGGTATAAGTTATTGTTAGACAGGGTCATTCTTTTGTAGGGATTATTGAAAGTCAGATTGCGCTGCGCTACAAATATTGTGTGTCAGTTTAGTGATGGTCAGAATAAGTAAAGAGATAGCTGTCTGAGTACGTTCAGTTTTGCTCAGCTGTATGAAAATCAAATAAAGTAAGAATTTTTCCAGCACTGTCATTCTTTACATACAAAGGGGAAATTTCAGGTTGACATCTGCTGGAGGATCCTTGGTACAAGTGAATGTGCTGTAGTACCTTTCCCCAAAGTATCCTAAACGTGCTCAATGAGATTTAAATTGGTGGAATGGTCAGGCCAGTCCGTTCACCGAATACAATATCGTTCGAAGAGCTAGTCCACCTGTGCTGTTTGATGCGGTCGCGGATTGTCATCTAGAAGCTGCTCCGTCCATGAAACGTGCCGCACTATACTGTCCGTATACAGTCCGCCATGCTACCACGTCTGGTTATTTTACCAGCCAGAAACTTCATCATACTAACCCTTCTGGGGATCATTAGGTAGTATTATATTATCCGTATAGTGCGTAAGGATGGAACTCAAGGAGGAGAGAAGGAGGACAGCCTCCCTCCTATAGACAGCACGTTTAGTTCACCTGTACATACTTTAATTTCAGTCAATCAAAATGTAATTTCCAGTATGCATGATTGTGATTTGCCTTGTCACATGCTATAAGTCACACGTTAGGTGCTTATATGTAGGAATCAGACATCCGCCACAGGACGTTTAACCCCAGTTTGTAGAAAAAAATGCCAGTTCATAAAATAATTGTATGGGATTTTGCTTATTGTGCCGCATGTATTAGTATGTGGAAACAGGTAGCACTTGATCGTGGTCGCTTCCGTAGATGATTGAAGACCTGTGCATAATTATGTCACCTGTTATGGTTGAATGCTGTAGAAGTCATATGTGGATGAAATTTCATGAAAAAAATAATTACCAGATTAGGTCGGGGGAAGACTAATGAATATTGACTGTCCATGCTGCGTCAGATACTATACCTCGAAGTGTTTTCGTACGATACTGGTATCCTGTGCAGAATGGAAGTAACGTTTGCATTGGTCAAACAAACGCTGTAACTAGGAGGGCTATTGGTAATGTTCACATGTGTAAAATTTTTTCCTTGAAAAGATTGCACTGTTACTGTTTCCAGGCACTCACAGTAGTATTTGCGTTAAATGTGCTGTTTGTCAGACTCTTATTTTAGCTTGAGTAAGAGCACTTTTTGTGGTGTCACCGCCAAACACCACACTTGCTAGGTGGTAGCTTTAAATCGGCCGCGGTCCATTAGTACATGTCGGACCCGCGTGTCGCCACTGTCAGTATTTGCAGACCGAGCCCCACCACACGGCAGGTCTAGAAAGACGGACTAGCACTCGCCCCAGCTGTACGACGACTTTGCTAGCGACTACACTGACGAAGCCTTTCTCTCATTTGCCGAGAGACAGTTAGAATAGCCTTCAGCTAAGTCCATGGCTACGACCTAGCAAGGCGCCATTAACCATATTTGGAGAGAGTCTCATTTGTATAGTCAAGAGCGATGTACCACAAGGATGAATTAAAGTTAAGTAAACAGACGATACGTACTTTTCTTTATAACATTAATTACGTATGCTGTTCCAGAATTCACGCCAGTCGGCGTGAGTTGACGCGTGCCCTTTCGGTAACCTCACCCTGTGTCTAGACTGTCTTGTCTAGACACAACACTTTTGTAGTAACAAATTTGGTATCAAAGATTAGTGTTGAGATATAAAATGTTACTCTGTATTATTTTCATTCATCATTTTGTCTCTTCTGATAAAGTATTGCTAAGCCCAACAACAACTGATAAATGTATGAGGTGCTACGTCTCAATCTGCGGCATTTTAATGGCTGAACTGTTGAGTCTCATCGGAAATATTTGTGATAGAATAAAACACGATGCACTTTGTAAAAATATCATTTATTGTTATGTTTTGTACAACTTTTAATATTGTTAATATACATTTTGTACTTGGTGAATTCTTCTCGGGTTATCAGCCGAGTGGTGGCGTCGTGTTGTCGCAATGTTTCGAGGAGTTTCGTACCCATCATCTTCGCCACCTGTGCTTGGCGATCCATGTTGCAGTGTGCAAGCCGGGCTGGTTCAAGACACTTCGACACTGTGCTGTGTCTTCAAAGATAGTTCTTCAGTTAGTTACAAGTTCTATAGATCATTTGAACCATTTTTTTATCGAAATGATGTGTAACGAGTCAGTTCATTGGATATTTATACATGATTAGCGTTAATATTAACGAACACATTATTTCTTAGTTCTCCTCATGCAAACTGCATTTAAAAACTAGCTTTATGTTTTTTTTTTCGTCTGTGGAATAGAAGAAGTTGTCCAGTTGAAATGATTTATCATTTTTTTCAAATGATATAAAATGTTTGTTGCTACATATTGAACTCATTTAAGAGTCACTAACAGCTTCAGTAACGGCTAATATGGTAATTTTTTCCTCTAGTGTTGTAGGTATGGACATCATATATTACGTATGTAGATCACATGCTCATTTCAACGTATCACCTCAAAATATGTTGAAGATGGATCCAATGGTGCTGCAAGCATATCAACGTTTCGAGGGACTCGGTTGTAGTCGGTTGGCGTACAATCGTCGAGGTTTATCAGCTTACTGTACAGTTGATCCCACTCCATATTAGTTTACTGCGTGATATCAACGCCGTCTTAGTTGCCCGTAACCTGTTTACAGCAAGCCACACAAAGATACGGGAGAGATGACACGTTTAAAACTCGCAACAGCGAGCCGCTGGCGAGCTCGTACTTCCATCGCTCGTCGTCTCCGCGACTCCGATTAGCCAGCATGTCTTTCTAAACAGGCGCTCTCAGAGCTTCGCCGCGAGGCTCCGTGAATCTACAGACTTATAACCTTAATACAGAACACTGCAGTGAAGAAAATCCACCGACATAGCATAATGATCTAAGCATTATTAGTTACCAGCGGCTTATCCGTTCGCATCAGCATACAAGACTGTTTGTTTTTATCAAGAACATTACTCTCACTGTATGTAGCTCAGCACCACGAAAGAATCTACAGCACTTCAAAAAAATGGTTGAAATGGCTCTGAGCACTATGGGACTTAACATCTGCGGTGATCAGTCCCCTAGACTTAGTACTACTTAAACCTAACTGACCTAAGGACATCACACACATCCATGCCCGAGGCAGGATTGGAACCTGCGAGCGTAGAGGTCGCGCAGTTCCAGACTGAAGCGCCTAGAACCGCTCGGTCATAGCGGCCGGCCTACAGCACTTCAAAGTTATGTACATCTCAGTTGCCTGAGTATCCATCGTTGCTTCTGCTTATTCCTGAATAAGATTTTCACTCTGCAGCGGAGCGTGCGCTAATATGAAACTTCCTGGCAGATTAAAACTGTGTGCCGGACCAAGACTCGAATTCGGGACCTTTGCCTTTCGCGGGCAAGGCAAAGGTCCCGAGTTCGAGTCACGTTCCGGCACACAGTTCTAATCTGCCAGGAAGTTTCAAATTAATTCCTATCTTCTATTAGTCCATTACCTCCTTTTCCCTCTCTCTCTCTCTATCTCCTCCGGCTTCCCTCTCTGCCCATCTTCTCCCCAAACTCTGTAAATCTGTAGACATATAACCTTAGTGTGGAAGACTGCAGTGAGGAAAGTACATCAAGATGGCATGGCGCTTCTAAGCATTATTGGTTACCAGCAATTTAACGGATTTTTATCAGCATGCAAGACTACTTGTTTCTATCAGTAAAGAGTAGGTACTAGAGGAGCTGTAGCAGTTCAAAGGTATGTATATTTCAGTCAGTAAGTGTACAAAATGTAAATCTATTCCCTATGAATCATGGAGTTTGCCATGGTGGGGTGGCTTGAGTGCCTCAACGATACAGATAGTCACACTGTAGATGAGTTCTGTAGGGTACCAATTGAGAGACGAGAAAAACGTGTTTATCCTGAAGAGGTACAGCAGTTTTTCATTAGTGGCAGGGGCGGCGGTCTGGATGATTAACGGATCTGGCCCTGCGACATCAACCAACAGGGCTGTGAATGGATGAAAATAAGATAAACTACAGCTATTCTTTTTTCCAAGAGCACAGAGCTCTACTGTATGGTTAAATGATCATGGCGTCCTCTTGGGTAAAATATTTCAGACGTAAAATAGTTCTTCATTTGTATCTCAGGCAGGGACTATCCCAAAGGATGGCGTCATCTGAAAAAACAAAACTGGCTTTCTACAAATCAGAGCTGTTGAATGTTAGCTCCCGTAATTGGGTTCGTTAGAGAATCTGAAAATGGCAAGTCGGTAGCTTGAAGTTAGTTATAGTGGGGGTTGGTGAAGTTTGGTGGTAGGATGAACAGAAGCTCTGGTCAGTTGAGTACAGGGCCCTAAAAAGAAAATCAAATAGTGATAGTTCAGGAGCAGGTCTAATAATGAATAAGGAAACAGGAATGTGGGTAAGCTACTACAAACAGCATAGTGAATTCATTATGTTGGCCAAGACAGACATGAAGCTAACACCCGCCACATTAGTAAAAGCTTATATACCAATTAAGAGTAGCTCTATAGACGATGAAGACATTAAAAAGTGCATAAGTTAAAGGAATTATTCAGATAGTTAAAAAAAGAGGAAAAGTTAACTGTGATAGGGTACTGGAATTCTGTGTTATGAAAGCAAAGAGCAGAAATAGTAGGTGAATATGGGCTGGGGTAAGGAAATGAAAGAGAAATCTACCTGGTAGAATTTTGCACAGAGTAAATTTTTCTTATCGCTAACACTTTAAGAATCATGAAAGAATGTGGTAGACATGGAAGAGACCTGGAGACAATGGAAGGTTTCAGACTGATTGTATTATGACAAGACAACGATTTCAGAACCAAATTTTAAATGTAAGGCTTTGTCACAGGACGGATGTGGACACAGATCACAATTTATTGATTATGAACTTTAGATTAATACAAAAGAAATGGCAAAAAATAGGCAACTAAGGATATGAGACCTGCATAAGTTGAAAGAGCGAAAGTTTGTTGAGAGTTTCAGAGGGATCATTAGGCAACAATTGATTGAAACAGGGGAGAGGATGAAAGGTCTCTCTTGGATTCCTTTCATGTTAATTTCTTAAATCTGTTGTCATTTACGGCATAAATTCCACTTCTAAATTTACTGTGGTGTTTCTGACTCTATCTGGGAGGAGACTGAGCAGTGGAATATATTACTTTTACACATAATCAAGAACGATCTGTCACACTACTACACTTTAAAACACAGTTTATATGTAATTCATGTCATACAGTCTCATACAGAACCTACATCCGCTTTCTTTTATATACTGTGTATGATGAGATACCTTCCCTTCTGTGTGAAAGGATGAATGAGCAAATGTATTTCTGGTTGCATGTTCGATGGTAGCAGACAAGCCGGTCTGCTAGAGAACCATAGGACCAACATCGGAACAGGTAGCTATGCTTTCTAAAAGCAAAGAGGTTTCTATTCTCGGTATGGTCCTGTCCGTCCCTTGTCATGTTGGTATAGGAAGCTGCCTCTCTGGTCACTTCCGTTTGTATCTGTGAGGTACCCTCGGTAGGGGCCCACAGCAGTCTGTCCATGGCGAGTGTAAGATCTCCGGCTAAGCGTGTTTCTGCTAAGTCCATAGGACAATGGATTTCTTAAATTCCGCCTAACTGAAAATTTATTCACCTTTATTTCAGGTTAAGATCTAAAATATCTAATGTTATCTTAAATTGCAATGCAGTCTAATTTGAGTGTGAAGTTGAGAATATCTTCCAGTAGTTGCTTTGGTTTGTGGGGCGCTCAACTGCGTGGTTATCAGCGGAGTAGTTGCTTTGTCACTACTTTGTGAGTAAAGTGGAACCATGTGTTGCTGATCCTTAACACTAACTAAGATCATCAATCTTAAATGCGAATGTACATGAGATTATAACGTCTCGTCTTGACAATATTTTTCAATATAGCAACTTTTCTTTATGTTCAACCCACGTGGGGTGTACTTTGTGAGACCAGTACCACGTGCTTTTACAATTGTTTGAACCATCAGGTTAATAGTAAGACGATAGTAACCAGTTCAAGGTTTTTCTTTTTTAAGTTGGTTTTCCGTGTAATTTATTTTAATTATCAAAATTATTGTGGAGTTACACTCTTTGTGTAAACCAAGTTGACCACGTGAAGCACGTGGTGTAATCATCAAAGTAGCCCTCAGCTATTCTTTTTGGGAAGATTTCACAGAGAGTTAATATGAATTTAGTATACCAATGTGTGGTAATTTCATGACAGACAGGATTGCGCTATGAACATAACTTCTTTGGGTGAAAATTGAATCAGTTGGTTGTGGTTAATTTCCTCTTGCATATGTTCCAACGTTCTTCGTGTGTTATTATATTAATGCAGTGTTGTATGCAGTCTCCCAATCTTGGCTCCATATTTGATGTGTTCCATATGATTACAAACTCACATTTTCACAATCCTAAATAAGACACCAGTTTAGTTATGAATCGAGTTTAATATGCTGAATATGCTAAATGTCCAAATATAAACTGATTTATTTCTTTATATATATATATATATATATATATATATATATATATATATATATATATAAATCAGATTATATTTGGACATTTATTTTAACATTGATCATTGTTCTGTTAAATAGACTCCTGGAAATTGAAATAAGAACACCGTGAATTCATTGTCCCAGGAAGGGGAAACTTCATTGACACATTCCTGGGGTCAGATACATCACATGATCACACTGACAGAACCACAGGCACATAGACACAGGCAACAGAGCATGCACAATGTCGGCACTAGTACAGTGTATATCCACCTTTCGCAGCAATGCAGGCTGCTATTCTCCCATGGAGACGATCGTAGAGATGCTGGATGTAGTCCTGTGGAACGGCTTGCCATGGCACTGGCGACAACATCGATGTACTGTGGAGACCTCACGCCCCACGTGTTGAGCAATTCGGCGGTACGTCCACCCGGCCTCCCGCATGCCCACTATACGCCCTCGCTCAAAGTCCGTCAACTGCACATACGGTTCACGTCCACGCTGTCGCGGCATGCTACCAGTGTTAAAGACTGCGATGGAGCTCCGTATGCCACGGCAAACTGGCTGACACTGACGGCGGCGGTGCACAAATGTTGCGCAGCTAGCGCCATTCGACGGCCAACACCGCGGTTCCTGGTGTGTCTTCTGTGCCGTGCGTGTGATCATTGCTTGTACAGCCCTCTCGCAGTGTCCGGAGCAAGTATGGTGGGTCTGACACACCGGTGTCAATGTGTTCTTTTTTCCATTTCCAGGAGTGTATATATATATATATATATATAAAGAAATAAATCAGTTTATATTTGGACATTTATTTTAACATTGATCATTGATCATATATATATATATATATATATATATATGTCTTAAGATGACTATTAAAAGATTGTAATTAATGTTAGTCTGGTTGGGAATTTGGTAAGCTAGACTGGATACCTGGTGAAACAGTTGCTCCGTAATGCAAGGTTAACTTCCCCAGATAGCTCACAGCTTTTAACCCGCTTTTATTGTCTTGAATATCAGCACCGCTTTCAGAACAACTTAATGCATCAACCTTACAAGGAATACAACAGAAGATAAATAAGGATCTTTGAGAGATGGAATAATGAAGACAGCAGAGGATCAAATACCACAATGATGTCACTCGATATAACAGCTCCAGTTAAGTGTCACAAGAATATCATCAGTTAGGAATATTTTTCCCACAAACCGTTTGCCACAGCAACTTTTGATAATAATGATGAGATACAAATTATTATTCAATATCAAAACGGCTTCCAAGCAAAAGCTTCCTGCATTTAGAAGTGTTGTGGACTGACAAGACAGCCAGTCCACAGTGACGAGTAACCGAAAGGCACGCGTTTACACACGCAGTTGGGCGGTAGGTCTGAAACAGGATACGTAATGAATACTATAAAGAAAAGTATGTAGCTGCTGGAATACTTAACTTTAATCCATCATTTGTATACAACATTCTTGATGATACAAGTGAGACTCTCTAGATATGGTTAATGGCGCCTTGCTAGGTCGTAGCCATGGACTTAGCTGAAGGCTATTCTAACTATCTCTCGGCTAATGAGAGAAAGGCTTCGTCAGTGTAGTCGCTAGCAAAGTCGTCCGTACAACTGGGGCGAGTGCAAGTAAGTCTCTCTAGACCTGCCGTGTGGTGGCGCTCGGTCTACGATTACTGACAGTGGCGACACGCGGGTCCGACATGTACTAATGGACCGCGGCCGATTTAAAGCTACCACCTAGCAAGTGTGGTGTCTGGCGGTGACACCACAAGAAGGAGTGTTTACACCCAAGTAAAGTCCAGCATTTTCAGCGGTGACATTGCATCGCATACGTAATGCATTCGCCTCTCTGTTTCTAGATACAAACTTAACAGCATTGAAATCTACCACACCGGAAATGGTGGAATTGCACTGACTCTCGACACATATTCGTATGTCTCTGCATCAACAATCGATCTGAATGAGCTACAAAATACTGGAGAGTTCGTAGCCAGATCTATAGATAATTCCCTTAGTGTGCGCATCCCATTCAAAAGTTAATGAGTGTCTTTGAAGGCAATAATCATGTTATTATGAATGCTAAACAGCAGCTTATTGTAGAACGAAATTTTCACTCTGTAGCGGAGTGTGCTCTGATATGAAACTTCCTGGCAAGTTTAAACTGTGTGCCAGATCGAGACTCGAACTCGGGACCTTTGCCTTTCGCAGCCAAGTGAAAATATTATTATCCATTCATGAGGGCTATTTGAGTATCCAATTATTTCACAATCAGTTCACTAAGCATGGATGATAAAGAGTACTGTTCCGCTTGAAATGCCTTCTTTTATTATTTTAGCACTGCAGACGGACAGGAAAGGGAAATTCGAAAAGGTATCGAGTGTATTTGACAGTTGTAAACTAATCAATGCTACAGTTTACCTAAACTCCCAGTTTTTTTTCATACAACTTACAGCTTCACTGGGAAAGTAACACATATTGACTGCTGAATAACATATATGTAGGAGTTTACACATCATACTACGAAACTGACGATGATTTCAGTTGTACGTTTAGCCCACAGCTGTTTAAGAAATTATCACCCACAGTGATGATACTTTGTTCAAACCAACAAGTGGTGGTGAAGACTGGACCTGCGAACATACATACTGAATTTGAATAATCACAAAACTTCCCCACAGGCACTGAAGCGTACGCATTAACACTACATGACCATCTCATAAACTACTCAGTACTAACAGGAATTGTACAATGTATAGCATGTATATAGAAGTATTACACAACACGTATAGTGTTTTACAATGGTACCTCAGAGTATGAAGATCACAGCAAACGCACAAGGGTTTTTCAATGAGTGTGGACAGTTTGTGCTTAAATATGTGTTCACTGCATTCTCCGATGCCAGACTAGTACTAACGACGTATGCCACAATCGCTGCTTTACCCAAACTGTTTAGGTCAGTGTAGTGTGATACAGCTCGATAAACAGTGGCATGTTTGACACGATTTTACCACATAAGTCGTTGGGGTATTGATGGACTGTTGTATGAAGATATGGTGTCATTGCTACAAACGTATAGTCCTAGAGACAATATGGTGTATGTCAAAAGTCATGAGAAGATATCTTGATTTCAAGAAATTTATGAGGGCCTGTCTACTTAGAATCTGGAAGCACAAGGATATCCATATCTCTTCTCCATCTACTTCACGGTCCCTAATTGTGATTTTATTGTTCTCACGGTTCTCATTTCTGCTACTTCTCATTCCTTTCATATTTCTTCGATTTACTCTCAGTCCATATTCTGTACTCATTAGGCTGTTCATTCCATTTATCAGATACTTGAATTCTTCTTTATTTTCACTGAGGATAGCGATGTCATCAGCAACATCATTGATATTCTTCCACTCTGAATTTCAATCCAACTCTTGAAACTTTGTTTTATTTCCAGCATTGCTTCTTCGATGCATTGATTGAACAGTAGGTGTGAAATACTAAATTCCTACGTTAAATCCTTTTTAATCCGAGCAATTCGTTCTTGATCTTGCAGATTTAATGTTCCACCTCCGTTCTTGTACTTATTATATAATACCTGCCCTTCCCCTTAGCTTAACCTTATTTTTCTGAAAATTTGGCACATCTTACACCATTTTACACTTTTTCAAGGTCAATAGATCCTATGAATGTCTCTCGACTTTCTTTCACTCTAGCTTCCATTATCAACCACAATGTCAGAATTTCCTTTCTGGTGTGTTAATCTTTCCTAAAGCCCAACTGATGGTCATCTAACAAAGCCTCGATTTTCTTTTCCATCCTTGTGTATATTATTCTTGTCAGAAATTTGGACACATGAGCTGTTAATCTGACTGTGCGATAGTTCTCGCACTAGTCGCCTCTTGCTCTCTTCAGAATTGTGTGGATTATGTTTTTCCAAAAGTCTGATGGCATATCGCTAGTCTCACACATTCTACACACCAACATGTTGCCGTTACCCCCAATGATTTTAAGAAATTCTGGTTGAATGTTATCTATACATAAGTTATCCAAAGCTCTTTCAAACTCTGCCTCTAAAATTGGACACCCAATCTATTCCCTGTCAACTCCTGTTTTTTCTTCTATCACATCATCAGACTAGTTCTCCCCCTCCCACAGTCCTTCAATGTACTCTTTCAACCTATCAACTCCATAATCATGAAGTCCAATTACACACACAAACACACACACACACTCATATATGAGTACATCTAGACAGATACCCAGACAAGGTGATGTAGACGCCAATGGCTGCATCAATGATGGGTTCAATGGTGTTGTTGTTAATGCCCATGGCGCAGTAAACCCACCTCCATAATCTGTCAATAGTCACACAAAAAAGTAACTGAAGAAGAGATATGGACAACAAGGGTTATGAATAGTTCAGAAAATGTACAGCTGCTATTGAAATAGTTTACCAATAAATAAACTGTTTCTTTTTTAAAGAAGAAAAACTTGTATTGACTTATTCACTGCTATTTCCACCTCCTCACTTACAAGCTTAGGGTAAGTCTTTAACATACGTTGTCTGTGCTGCTCCTGAAGGAAAGAACAAATAATTTTCGATACATCTCCTGTACAATAGAAATACAAGCAACCGGTTGCTGCTTGCATCCAGGGGCCCTTGCAAGAGCCTCTCTGTATGTTGTGAAATCCCAGTTGTCCAATATGTGAATTGACGAGTACTCAGCGTCCAAAAAATGAACGCTCTTGCCAACATCCTTGCCTGAGAAGATGCAGTGCAGCAATGGTTTATAACCAGGATTTGCTTGCTGACGCAGCCATTCCTCAGTTATGCCAGCAGGCTGTAGCAGATACGCAGGTCCTTGGCCTTGTCTGATACCACGAAGAACTTTGTGGACACAGCCTATCTCAGGTTGCGCCACTGGTCACAGAAGGATACCTGCCAACTCATCTGTTCTCAGATTCTGCTGCAGCCTCGCCATACTGACTCCTCACATGTCAGTGCACATGTACCTTCAATCAGATGTATGTGCATCCTGCCTGCCACTGAGCAGCTCCTACTCATTTCAGTCTGCTCAGTGTCAATCATGAAAGAATCTGCACAAGCTGATGGTGATGGCCATGGTAAGTGTGCTCATTAGTCAGAAGCTGACGACTTGATTCCAAGCGTAACATCTCCACCTCTCCATAATTGGAACATGGTTTCTCTCGTAGTCAGTGTATGGGAGAGTGGTTGTGATTTAGATTCTATCATATACGACTGGGCTTCGCAGTTCTCAGTCGAAAGTTCCTAGGATTTTGATCCAACTGTGGAGAATTGGATACGTAAGTAGTACTATTTTTACTTTTCCTACAGATAATTATTTTAGGTTTGCATGTCATACTTATAATGTGTGTTTGTTAGAGATTTGCTTGATGAATACATAGTGGGCGATGTGAACGTTGAAATGGAGCATAACATATCGGAACCGAGCGAGGTGGCGCAGTGGTTAGCACACTTGACTCGCATTCTGGAGGACGATGGTTCAAATCCGCGTCCAGCTATCCTGATTTAGGTTTTCCGTGATTTTCCTAAATCGCTTCAGGCAAATGCCAGGATCGTTCCTTTGAAAGGGCACGGCCGATTTCCTTCCCCATCCTTCCTGAATCCGATGGGACCGATGACCTCGCTGTTTGGTCCCCTACCACAAATCAACCAACCAACCATAACATATCGGAATACACACACAGTATATCAAATGATGAGAGTGATGAGTGGATTATACTACTTATCGTCAGCGAAGCACAATGTAAGAATCAGAAATAATTGATATTATTATTAATAACAGAGGTATATGTCTATTTTGTGTGTGTGTGTGTGTGCACATGTGCAGTACTTATTAACCCTACTTTCTCTTGTAGGAATATTAATTGAACTATAGAGGTGGGCTTTCTACGCTACAAACATTAACAACAACACCAAATACATCACTGATGCAGCTATATATATTCGATAGTTCTCGCACTTGTCACCTTTTGCTATTTTTGGAACTATGTGGATGATGTTTTTCCAAAAGCCAGACGCTATATCGCTAGTCTCATGAATTATACACACCCACATGTTGCTATTTCCCTCAATGATTTTAGAAATTCTGATGGAATGTTAGCTCTACCTTCTGCCTTATTTGGCCTTTAGTCATCCAAAGCTCTGTTAAATTCTGAATCTAATCTAGTACTGGATTATATATACATATGACTTCATGCTTATATATATGACTTCTTGCTTATACAACGAAAGTATCTATGAGGGGGAGAACTTCTCTGATGTGACAGAAGAAGAAACATAAGTCGACAGGATATAGAGAATCCAGTATTAGAGTCAGAATTTAATAGAGCTTTGGATGACTTAAGACCACATAAGGCAGATGGTATAACTAACATTCCATCAGAATTTATAAAATCATTGGGGGAAAAAGCAACACATTGGTGTGTAGAATTTATGAGCCTAGCGATATACCATCATATTTTTGGAAAAACATCATCCGCACAGTTCCGAAGACAGCAAAAGGTGACAAGTGCGAGAGCTATCGCACAATCAAATCAACAGCCCTTGTGTCGAAGTTGCTGACAACAACAATATACACAAGAATGGAAAAGAAAATTGAGGATCTTTAGAAAAGGTAAACACATCAGAGGCAATTCTGACACTGCGGTTGATAATGGAAGCTAGAGTGAAGTAAAGTTAATACAAATTCATAGGATCTATTGACCTGCAAAAAAAGTGAAAAATGGTGCAAGATGTTCCAAATTTTCAGAAAAATAAGGATAAGCTAAAAGGAAGGGCGGGTATTATATAATAAGTACAAGAACCGAGGTGGAACAATGAGTCTGGAAGACCAAGAACGAAATGTTCGGATTAAAAGGGATTTAAGGTAGGAATGTAGTCTTTCGCCCCTACTGTTCAATCAATGCATCGAAGAAGCAATGCTGGAAATAAAGATTCAATAGTCGGATTAAAATTCAGAGTGAAACGGTAGCAGTGACAAGATCTGCTGATGACATTGCTATCCTCGGTGAAAGTAAAGAAGAATTAAAGTATCTGATAAATGGAATGAACAGTCTAATGAGTAAAGAATATGGACTGAGCGTAGTAAATCGAAGAAATATGACAAGAACGAGAAGGAGCAGAAATGGGAACCCTGATAACTTAAAATCACAGTAGGTGATCATGAAGTACAAGAAGTTAAGGAATTCTGCCACCTCAGCAGCAAAATTACTGAGAATGGACAGAGAAAGGAGGACATAAGAAGCAGATCATCACAATCAAGAAGGGCATTCGTGGCCAAGAGAAGTGTACTAATATCAAACATAGGTCTCAATCAGAGGAAGAAATGTCTGAGAATGTACATTCGGAGCACAGCATTGTATGCTAGTGAAACATGGCTGTGGCAAAAGCGAAAAGGAAGAGAACCGAATCATTGTAGATGTGGTGCAGAAGAGTGCTGAAAATTAGGTGAAATTATAAGATAAAGAATGAGGATGTTCTTCACAGAATCCATATGGAAAGGAATGTATGGAAAACAATGACAAGAAGAAGGGACAGAAAGATACGACATCCGTTAAGACATCAGGAAATAACTTGCATGGTACTAGAGGGAACTGTAAAGGGTAAAAATTATAGAGGAAGACAGAAATCGGAACATATTCAGCAAATAACTGAGGATGTAGGTTGCAATTGCTGCTCCAAGAAATTTGGAAATTTGTGGTAAGGTCTTATCAGACTAAACTGCTGAGGTCATCTGTCCCTAAGCTTACACACTACTTAATCTAACTTAAACTAACTTACGCTACGAACGACACACACACCCAAGGCCGAAGGGGGGAGCGGCGCGGACCGTGATAAGACGCCCTAGACCGCGCGGCTACCGCGAGCCACGCCGCGCTGCTCCAATATGAAAAGATTAGAACAGGAGAGGAATTCGTGGTGGACTGCATCAAACCATACAGAAGAATGATGAATCAAAATATCTTATAGACTGTTACGATGTGTGTATTTCAGCATTACTTGACGACTTGGTACTGCTGTCTTTGTGATACGTGACCTCAGGTGGGACTGCCGTGCACATGCTGTTGCACATGGATTAAGAAGAAATGACAACTGACTGTAATCGACCTTGCAAGTGGAGAAGAAAAAAGTTTGACACCTGCAATAATTTAATTTAATAGAAATTAATTAGATAAAGGAAAGTTTCATTAATGTCGTGAGAAATGAAAGGGTTGCTCTACCGATTAAGAGAATGAAAGTTCTGTCCAAAATAACAATTTGATTTATTATGACTAAACTCAAAATAGTAAACAAAACACATGAAACATTTACAATACATCAAATTGGATACTCAAATAAATGATGTGAAGGTGAGGTTGTCCATAAACTAGATTGTGACATTTATGACCAAGTGGTAAGTGGAGCCAATTCCTTGCAACTCAAATCTTAAGAGAAACACCCAGCCAACCCAATATTAATTGCTGGTACTGTAGTGAGAACTCAGACAATGAACATCCACGACAGAACCACCCTTTATAGCTCAGCAGAACCCGCCTGTCACAGGACCACCCGGGTGACGAGAGATGCTATGTGGGAAGTCCGCGTGTGAAGGAATAGCAACTTTTCATGGCAAGCAATTAGAGAGGAAAATCGAATTACTAAGAGTAAGATAGAAATATGAGAGGGGGCTCATGCCACCTCTCAAATTAAGAAAAGGAAATCATAAAATTATCGGTTTATGAACAGAAGATAGAAATTTAGGAAGATGGAAAGAGGTTATGACATATTATCATTTAATGACATATTACGAACTCAGAAAAATTTCTAAAATAATAAGAATCTTGCATTTAAGAAGGAGAAATAAAAGATAATAAGAAACTACATAATTTGTATTAGACATCCCACCATGTAGCAATCTTGAGTGTGATGGGTTGGCAAATCATCAAGCCTGCTGCGTTCGTCGTGGTGTACAAAATACCTTTAATGCTCATTTATAAACGTACGTGAGCAGATGTGGGTGTATTACTCTTATATTACATTTGTTACAGATGCTTTACACAAGAGCCTAATCACTACATTATTTTGCATCTTTGACTCCTGTACTTCTACATGTTGAGTGCATGGTGTTAGTGTTGTCTGTAAGGTAAAACCTAAGTTTAATATCCAGATATATTACTTTCGTACAGGTATTATTTTATTTAAGCAAAATAACAATTATATAATTTAAATAATATGTATTACTCAAGACATTTCTACATATATGAATATGACCGCTGATCCATTTCTGTCTTCCTTAAGTTAGTTTCGTCTTACATCTGGGTCTGTATATGAATCCCACTGTTTGTATCTGTTTCAGCATCTGAGTCTGTTCCTGTGTTCATGTCTGTGTCATTCCAAGTTACCTGTCCCATGTTTGTGTGTTTGCTTTTATTTATGTATGTGTTTATTCTTGTTTGTATAATTTGTATATTGTATGTGATACATTATTGACTGTGTCATAAAAAATGAGGATGTTCTTCACAGAATCCACAAGGAAAGGAATATATGGAAAACAATGACAAGAAGAAGGTTCAAATGGTTCAAATGGCTCTGAGCACTATGGGACTTAACATCTGAGGTCATCAGTCCCCTAGAACTTAGAACTACGTAAAAGTAACTAACCTAAGGACATCACACACATCCATGCCGAGGCAGGATTCGAACCTGCGACCATAGTAGTCGCGCGGTTCCAGACTGAAGCGCCTGGAACCGCTCGGCCACACCAACCGGCCCTCGAGTTTGTGTAAGGAGAATTGTTCTATGGCATCTTTTAGGGTCTGATAGTTTTCGCTATTCAGTAGCAATCGAGAGTGTTGTTGAGTGAATGTGCTTGTGTCTATGAGTGTAGCTGTGTATGTAATTATTATATTGTGATCACTATGTGTTGCTCTGTCATGTACTTGCCAGTCAATATATGTTGTAGATGCTCCGTTTGCTAATGAAATGTCATTGTTACTGATATTTCCGGCGTTTCCACGATATGTCGGGGCTTGCGCTACTTTATTGAGCACAAAAAGGCTTGTCCTTTGGCATCTGTTCTACCAGCATGCCAGAGCGCTGAACGTGCGTTAATGTTCGCGAACATGAGTAATCTTTTTTTTTCTGAAGAAACCTGCTATTTCAGTAACAGAGTTTGCGAAAGGTTCAATGTCATATGAGTACTTTGAGTATAATGATGTGACTATCCATGAATCCGTTTCCAGTGTAATTTCCGCTATTGCAAAGTGTACTGTACATATTTGTGTTATTTTCGTCATTGTAATTCGTGAGTTTGTTACTACGATTGCTGCTTTTGCATCATTTACCCCTATATTTGTCATATATTATGTTGGGAGATCAGGTATTTTATCGTCACACATGTAGGGTTGCTGTAAACAAGCGACATCCACCTGCACTTCGTTCATCAACTTGCTTGGTTCTGTTCGGACCATTCTGCTGCTCATCCAATTCAGTTGTACGATCTTCAAGGTGGGGGATATATTGTGTATGCATAGCTTTCCTTAAATTCAAAGTAAAGTCGCCCGTGTGCTCTCACTAAGTCCTCGTAGACTCTATTTAGGTTCAAACCCTCTCCCCTCCATGTGCTTACCACCCCCAGGAGTATAAAGAGCTCTCGTTTGTCAGTTGGAAGGTTGTTCGTAGGACCATGCGATCGGTCTGCTCCGTAGTTGGGTAACACATATTATTTCCTTCTGGGTGATTAAGACGTATTACTAACAATAGGGCAGTTTGAAACACATTTGTTTTTTCGAGCCTGCTTAAGTGTAGATTCTCGTCAAGGTCCCTGTAGCCAATTGTTGTTACTTTATAGTGTTCCTTTTTATTGATCAAATCTTGGGATGTATTGGTTTGCTCATTTGTTGGTCGCTAGTGCTTCTATGGTACTCGTGTTTGCCTCTGTTATTTGTTCTTCGTTGTTTGAGTCTTGTAATAGGTCCTGTTTGTTTTTGTTTGCTGTTGGTGTATGTATAGCAGCTTTGTTTGTCTTTGTTGCTTGTTGATTAACATGGGGTGCAATAGTTCTTGGTTTATCTGAGATGTCCATAGCTGCGATATGTTGTTTTCTTTTGTATCTTCTATCTCTGTGGCGTCACATTCCTGTTTGTTTCTGTGGTTTTAGTCTCAGATTCATGTCTCTTTGAGTCATGGGTACTTCCACCATGATCAATGTACTATTTGTACTTTGTGGTGCCGTATTCGGATTTGGTTGTTGATTGTGATGTTTTGTATGCTTGCCTTAATTGTTGTGCTTGTTTGTTTCGAATCTTCTTATGCTATTTTTTGTTCTGATGCTTGGTATGTTTCATATTCACACTGTAAATATGTACGAATATCTCTAAGATAATTTGATGTATTTACATGTTTGTCTTTGTCTAATTTATGTGATTTCATTGATTTTTCATTGTCCCTGCAGGTGGCTTCGTCTTCTAGCTCCTCCATTTTTAGAAGAATCGCAGTCTGGAAGGACGCCCACTGAAACATGTCATTTTTAAGCTGCCTAATTAGGTAGTAGTAATTGGCACCTTGTATACATGTTTCATTAGTGTAGTCTGCAAAAAGAAGGTATTTTTTATGCACTATTGTACATAATGATATTGATGGAACTGTCTCGATATCTGGCTCAGTAGTTTTCAGTAGTCCCATTTTCTGCCTCCAGGCTATCGCACGCCACCAATCTCTTGCTTTGGTGCATGGTGATTTGTGTTTACACCTGCTGGTGTTATAGGGACTTGTCTCATATCAGTGAACATTGCTGACATCGTATTCTGTACGCTGAGTTTGCCATTCATATAGCCGTTTATATCTTGGGTATTCCAGACCCCTTGCTTTATAGCAGACTCTGTTTCGGTATTTACTTGGGATGCAGCCAGTTGTTACATCCTCCCGACAGTCTGACTTTGTGTTCTGTCTTTGCACATTTGCCACACACTGCTGGTTGTCACAACGTTTAGGTGGATGCCCAAGGCCCCAGCAGTTAAGACATTTTTGTACAGCTACATATTGTCTAATGGCCTGTGCTTCAAACTCTATGTAGACCCTGTCTCTTTGGGGTAGGAGTAGGCGAACCCTGGGGGAGACCTCAGTTATGTTATTAACGGCACTCTTCTCTTTGGTCCTCTCTTGAATTTTATTGCTACTTTTTCGTTAAATTCTTCCTTTTAAATACAGGTACGTTCATTCAAGTTTATCTTGTACGGTTCTGCTAGGACATCCTTACTGTTAGCTTAATAGGTACCTAATAGTCGGCCAGAAGTGGTCTAAGTTTTCTGGGTTTCTCGCATTAGATACTGTTTAGCTGTGAAGTTTTCTCTATGATTTTTCTTTTATCCTCCTACATCTCCACTTCCAGAATCATTGTATTTTCTGTCGACCTGATGGCTCTGATTTTATCTTGTATGGTGCGGATGGTATTCATTACCGTTTCTCTTACAGCCTTTACATCTTGATTATCTGCTGATCTGAAGAAAAGAATTCTTGTTTGTTGGCTTTCGGTCATTCAATGCATTTTTCAGCCTTACTTTGTGGTCTAAAGTTTCACTGGCTGCAGTGGCTGCTGCAGTGGTCCCATAACCCCTCTCAATTAATCAGTCAATCAATCCATTCTCCCTGCTCGCTAGAGTGTCCAGGATACAGGAAGGAAAAAAGAAGTCAGGAAATAAAGATAAATAAATTAAAAAGACAGTTGTATGCACATGTGATTCCAGTTGCAACAGATTCGAATCATATGCCAAGGATAATGTCGCAGAATTGTTGCGCTCTGAGCTTGAAACGCTTTGCAGGTTGTTGATGGGCTTTATAGTAAAAACACTTACCAATGACAAACTCTCAGAGGAATGAGGACTTATACAAGCAGGCTGTTAAATGCCATATTAGTGGGCTGGCTTTGAATGGAAAAGTGGAAACTCCATGTAGAGACTATTTTCATCTGATGAGGGAAGTTTCGTGGTGCAACCTACAATTCATGCAGAGTGAAGTACAAACTGCCTCGACCCATACCTATCTTTCTGCATGATTTGAGAGGGTATAATGCTCATTTTGTTGTTGAGCACTTGGAGGACGGGTTTGGTGAAAGAAAAGGTCAATACCATACCTGAAAATGTAGAAAAATACATTTCATTGTACAAGCGATACACGCTAAGAGTATTGCTTCGCAATTAATGCAGGCATCTCTTCAGAAACTCTCTGTAACGAAGCATTGGGAGGATATGCGTATCACTCAGGCTGCATTTCCCTATGGAGCAAAGTTTCAGCTTGTAACAATGAAGGGTTTTCCCTAACGAATATCTGTATTTGATGGAGAGACTCCATGAAACCACATTCCTCAGTATAACCACATTCACCAGCAAACTGACTGGCACTGTCATAACAGATGCATATTATAGGCACACAGTTGATGTTTGGCAGGAGTTCAACATCGCTGATATAGAGGGATATACTAAATTGTACACAGAGACAGATGCGCACTTGCTCACCGATGTTTTTGAGAAATTCCAGCTTGTATGCCTGGGCACGTGCACTCTCTATCCTGCATATTATAACACTGCACCAGGGCTTTCATGGGATGATACATTAAGAAAGACACAGACCAACATTGAATAGTTTACTGATGTTGATATGTTGCTTTTTCTAGAACGTCGGATTCACAGGAGACTTTGCTAGTGTAGTCACAGGTAAGCCTAGGCGAATAACCCACAATTGAGTGTGCAGGAGTACAGGTCATGTAATAAATTTGAGTTACATTCTTTACTAGAATCTAAACAATCTCTATAGACATGCTAAGTAACAAACTCTGCCGTTTGAGGGTTCTGATGGCTATCCAAGGACGAAATCGTAGGACTGAAGGGTGAGAACCATGACGTGGCTGCTGATGGCGATGGGGATATATCCTAGAGGCACACCTGTAATAACCCATTGCTTCATATGACAAGGATGGTAACTTGCCTCTTCGTCCAGAGCACTTCATCCGTCGTAACGGTTCTACTCCCAAGCTGATGACAAAGCTGGGGAACAAGCAGAGATCCATTCTGAGCTATAGAAACCTCCAACAGTGCGTCAGGCTGGGGAAGTGACTTCTTAGGACCACATGCATTCATTTAGTTCACTGTTGCGATGGGCATTATGGCGCAAGAGATTACGATGCCAGGACAAATTTTAAGTGAGCCATGATCTTCAATGAAGAGCAAATTACTGTGGAGATGTCTAAGGTTTAGTGGAGTTCACGACTCCTCTCTATATCAGCATGTGTATTCTGCGCCTTTCCAAACTCCATATGTACTGATTCCACTATATGTTTGCAAAACCAAAATTCACTGATGTCAAGTTATTTTATATGGACACAGGAGGTTACATTGCAACGTCCCCTTAGAAAAATTATAAATGACTGTGCTTAAACTGACACACAATATTTTTTACCGCAACGCAATCTGACTTTCAAAAATCCCTACAAAAGAATGGCCCTGACTAACAATAACCTATACCTTTCATGAATCACTTACCTCACAAAAATCTTCGTTACTCAAACTACTGCAATACAGCGTGCGCCAATACTGCCAGCTGAATAAAAGATTCTAACTACTGAAGGGACTAACTGCTGATAGGCATAGTTAGCAAATGAAAGATTTTGATAGAGAACAAACAATGTATTTACCTTAATTGTGTTCAAAAGTCATAATATATATATCAGTTCATGACATCCAATCTTACAAATTTCCTTTTTCTGATGGACACACGTCCAGATCATCCGCTCTCAAAACTCCGCCATCTCCCTCCCCACATCCATTACTGCTGGCGGTTCATATCCAACTGCGCAACGCTATGCGCTGTTAACAGCCAACTGCCCAACACTACAATAGCAAATTCCAACAATGCAAACCAGCCACAGACTGCACACAGCACAGTCAGTATTTTCATATGGACCACTACATGACGTTACCAACATAAAAACCTAAACAGCCTACTTACAACGTCCACTGAGTAAAAGACTGCAATGCAAATGAAGTAATAAGGTACAATTCCGAGGAATTTGACACATCTGTATATGCAGTTCATAATCCTTACTTCATAACACTTCAGAACAAGAAGGTTATCAGCCTGATGAAAGATGAAGCGAGGCATATTGTAGAGTCTGTAGGACTGATGCCGAAGATGTATACATATTGTGTAGATACAGACGGCATCCAAAATGGGCTAAAGATGTGCATTGTGCAGCCTTGCAGGCTCCCACAATAGAAGACTATAAAGAGTGTCTGCTAGGTGATGATGAATATCCTTATATGGTGGAGCAAATAGTCTTTTGGTCAGGGGCTATGAACTATATACTGTGCTGCAACTGAAAAGTGGTCTGTCACGCCATAATCACAAATTTTGTGGAATGGGTCTCGACCCTCCAGTTTTCACACTATTCGCTTGAGTGATTTTGTGTGTGTGTGTGTGTGTGTGTGTGTGTGTGTGTGTGTGTGTGTGTGTGCGTGGAACCGATAGATGAAACATTTATCATAGCTGTGTGCACATGTGTGTGCTTGCGAATTGTACACTCCTGGAAATTGAAATAAGAACACCGTGAATTCATTGTCCCAGGAAGGGGAAACTTTATTGACACATTCCTGGGGTCAGATACATCACATGATCACACTGACAGAACCACAGGCACGTAGACACAGGCAACAGAGCATGCACAATGTCGGCACTAGTACAGTGTATATCCACCTTTCGCAGCAATGCAGGCTGCTATTCTCCCATGGAGACGATCGTAGAGATGCTGGATGTAGTCCTGTGAAACGGCTTGCCATGCCATTTCCACCTGGCGCCTCAGTTGGACCAGCGTTCGTGCTGGACGTGCAGACCGCGTGAGACGACGCTTCATCCAGTCCCAAACATGCTCAATGGGGGACAGATCCGGAGATCTTGCTGGCCAGGGTAGTTGACTTACACCTTCTAGAGCACGTTGGGTGGCACGGGATACATGCGGACGTGCATTGTCCTGTTGGAACTGCAAGTTCCCTTGCCGGTCTAGGAATGGTAGAACGATGGGTTCGATGACGGTTTGGATGTACCGTGCACTATTCAGTGTCCCCTCGACGATCACCAGTGGTGTACGGCCAGTGTAGGAGATCGCTCCCCACACCATGATGCCGGGTGTTGGCCCTGTGTGCCTCGGTCGTATGCAGTCCTGATTGTGGCGCTCACCTGCACGGCGCCAAACACGCATACGACCATCATTGGCACCAAGGCAGAAGCGATTCTCATCGCTGAAGACGACACGTCTCCATTCGTCCCTCCATTCACGCCTGTCGCGACACCACTGGAGGCGGGCTGCACGATGTTGGGGCGTGAGCGGAAGACGGCCTAACGGTGTGCGGGACCGTAGCCCAGCTTCATGGAGACGGTTGCGAATGGTCCTCGCCGATACCCCAGGAGCAACAGTGTCCCTAATTTGCTGGGAAGTGGCGGTGCGGTCCCCTACGGCACTGCGTAGGATCCTACGGTCTTGGCGTGCATCCGTGCGTCGCTGCGGTCCGGTCCCAGGTCGACGGGCACGTGCACCTTCCGCCGACCACTGGCGACAACATCGATGTACTGTGGAGACCTCACGCCCCACGTGTTGAGCAATTCGGCGGTACGTCCACCCGGCCTCCCGCATGCCCACTATACGCCCTCGCTCAAAGTCCGTCAACTGCACATACGGTTCACGTCCACGCTGTCGCGGCATGCTACCAGTGTTAAAGACTGCGATGGAGCTCCGTATGCCACGGCAAACTGGCTGACACTGACGGCGGCGGTGCACAAATGCTGCGCAGCTAGCGCCATTCGACGGCCAACACCGCGGTTCCTGGTGTGTCCGCTGTGCCGTGCGTGTGATCATTGCTTGTACAGCCCTCTCGCAGTGTCCGGAGCAAGTATGGTGGGTCTGACACACCGGTGTCAATGTGTTCTTTTTTCCATTTCCAGGAGTGTATATTATTATGTGTACAATGTACACGTTTTTCCATATGCACTTGTGTGCTTCTATATACACAGGATGTTAGTGGTATAAGCGCATATACTGCAATCTTTGGAACCGTAATGTGTTCCTACTTCAGTGTGTTAGCCGTTTTTTCTCTGTATCTAACAGTGTTCCCGCAAACACATCACGTAATTTACAATCAGTGCCTGATGTTTGCTTCACCATTGTAAATTGACCATTAAGAGGACTACGCCTGTCAATATAGACTGACCCGCTGCTCATGCACTTGGACATACTAATGAACCTATAAACACACTACTCCTAATAGTTATTATTATTAGTCTGAAAATGAAGTAAATAGTGACATAAGAAGGCCGGAGTGGCCAAGCAGTTCTACGCGCTTCAATCTCGAACTGCGCGACCGCTATGGTCACGGGTTCGAATCCTGCCTCGGGCATGGGTGTGTGTGATGTCCTTAGGTTAGTTAGGTTTAAGTAGTTCTAAATTCAAGGGGACTGATGACCTCAGATGTTAAGCACCATAGTGCTCAGAGCCATTTGAGCCATTTAGTGATGAAATGTTGTTCAGTACACTGTCCTCAGTCACCAGTAAAAATATCCATGCTTGTAATGCCAACGCCCTGTGGTTAACACCCTATGTTTATGGGATTCTTCATCTGTGCTGCTAGTTCCTATACACTGTAAATATTGTAAATAAAAATCATTCACTCCTCTTTTAATATTACTGTGCATTTGATAAAGAACAAGCAAAGAGGAAGACTTCCCGCAGATTTCTGCCTGATGTGACAGATGGCATTGCAAAAAATACCGGAGAGAGAGGGAAAGAGCAAAAATAAAATCTATGGCCGTAGAGGGCACCACGTCAGTGAGCGCCATTTCCATGTTGCCATCATGATGGTAATGCAGCCAATCAGATGCCCGCCTGTGGGTATTAAAGTAGGAGCCTCACCAGTTCATAACAGTCAATCTTAGCCCATGGCGACAATGATAGAAGCAACCACTGAAAGCTTGGAATTTTATCTGAATGTGACATAGCAAGTAAACCAAGAACTTTTTATGTAAGAAGTCCACCACGAAAAACTTCATAGCTATAAGTTAAATTCCTATATCAGTATTGTTATTTGATCCTTTCACCTTTTAAATTATTGTAATGAGGTGGCAAATATGAACTATTTTATTTGTAGAACATTTTTTTTTATTTTCACACATATGAACACAGTCATTCAGTTTTGCAGCACTCTTAAATTAATTGTTTTCTATATGCAATTACATCCTTCAGTAAATTCAGTCTCCACAGATTTTGCAGTTACAGGCTCAACACTTATACACTTTGAATTGCTTCACTTGCTCTATATTTACACCTTTGTTGCACAAATACGTAACAAATTCATAATACACCACTCTTATGTATGGAACCCAATAGCACAATCTCTCTGTGGCAGTTGATAATGCATAATACAGCTCCTTCAGGTTAACAATACTCCATTGTTTTATGGGGTGCGACAATAAAGTAATGAGACTGATGTGAAAAAAAATGTTGATTACTTTTTTAGTCGAGTTTAGTGTTGTCTCCTTCAAAGTAGTCCCCTTCTGATTGCACACACTTTTTCCAGCGCTTCTACACTTGATAGTAACGTTTCTGGAATTCAGCTTCTGTAATATCGTCCAAGACCCGCATCACAGCTTTTTGGATATCTTGTGTTGTTTGAAAATGGTTTCTCTTGGCCGTCGTTTTGACTCTTGGAAATAGAAAAAAGTCGCACGGAGTAATATCTGGTGAATAAGGTGGCTGTGGTAGTACTGAAATTTGTTTTGTGGTTAAAATTGCTGTACTGACAGAGCAGTATGAGACGGTGCATTATCGTGATTTTTGCACAAATCTTTCTCATACCAAGATCTTCTGTTATTATTAGACAAACTGTTTCTCGATTGATGTTCAGTTCTTCTGCAATCATTTTCACGGATAATCTACAGTCAGATCGAACGAGTTCACGCACCCTGGCCAAGTTGACTTCCGTCCACGACGTTAATGGTGGTCCACTGCAGTCTTCAGCTTCAACATTCGTTCTGCCTTCACTAAACATTTTATGCCAACGAAAAACTTGGTCTCTTGACATAACCTTCTCTCCAAAAGCCTTCTGAAGGTTACTGTAAGTTGTCGTCGCATTTTCACCTAGTTTAACACAAAAAGAAATGGCAGCATATCGTTGCGCAATATTATGCAGTTCATTTCCGTGACACAAACACGTGTTAACTTATTACAGCACAACTCATGACTGAGCAGTTGTATCGATGTGCTGCTTGGACTAGAAGCAGCTTATGGACCAAGGACAAAGATATTGTGCCTACACAAGTCTGCAGAGTTGCCACGTCTTGTAGAGGAAATCAGTCTCATTACTTCATTGTCGCACTTCCTGGTATTCCTGTCCCACAAGGTTAATTCTAGCACTGTCTGACCATACGTATTTACTATAGACACTTTACAACCAAACACGTGGATGTTGGCAAGAATATGAGATGCATCGTACTTGTCCATCATCATTCTCTCTATATATTCCATCTTGCAGCATAGACAGTCCCATTCATGCCACGATTATTGCACTTCACTGCCAACACATTGAACACTTTCTACCTTTATAACTACGTCAAAGCCGTTTATACGTTCAGAACTGTGGGAAGTCACATTGTAGGTGTTGATAAAAGACAGTGCTCTTGTGGGAGTTGGCTACTGTTGTTGTTCTATGGTATAGTCGAATGACAGTAGATCCAGCAAGTCAGGAAGACATCAGGTTTGCAGGGACAATAGTTCAGGAGGGAACATCTGCATGCCCTCGTCCAACATGGGGCGAAGGATTCATTGCTGCTGAGACTGTGCTACTACAGAGTCGAATGACACTGGGTCAGGAAGACATCCTGTGGACAGTGGCTGCTGCTGTGACATGCCTTCATTTGTAACAATGATAGTAAAAAAGCCCTAAGTATTCTGACATACACACATAATAATAATAATAATAATAATAATTAGGCACTGACTGACAAAATACATACTGATAGTCTTCTTCTTCCCAGCTGATTGCTGCTGCTGTTGGTGGTGCTTCGTGCAGGACAGCAAATGGTAACGCTCATGCTATCAGTTTATTATACACTCCTGGAAATTGAAATAAGAACACCGTGAATTCATTGTCCCAGGAAGGGGAAAGTTTATTGACACGTTCCTGGGGTCAGATACATCACATGATCACACTGACAGAACCACAGGCACATAGACACAGGCAACAGAGCATGCACAATGTCAGCACTAGTACAGTGTATATCCACTTTTCGCAGCAATGCAGGCTGCTATTCTCCCATGGAGACGATCGTAGAGATGCTGGATGTAGTCCTGTGGAACGGCTTGCCATGCCATTTCCACCTGGCGCCTCAGTTGGACCAGCGTTCGTGCTGGACATGCAGACCGCGTGAGACGACGCTTCATCCAGTCCCAAACATGTTCATTGGGGGACAGATCCGGAGATCTTGCTGGCCAGTGTAGTTGACTTACACCTTCTAGAGCACGTTGGGTGGCACGGGATACATGCGGACGTGCATTGTCCTGTTGGAACAGCAAGTTCCCTTGCCGGTCTAGGAATGGTAGAACGATGGGTTCGATGACGGTTTGGATGTACCGTGCACTATTCAGTGTCCCCTCGACGATCACCAGTGGTGTACGGCCAGTGTAGGAGATCGCCGGGTGTTGGCCCTGTGTGCCTCGATCGTATGCAGTCCTGATTGTGGCGCTCACCTGCACGGTGCCAAACATGCATACGACCATCATTGGCACCAAGGCAGAAGCGACTCTCATCGCTGAAGACGACACGTCTCCATTCATCCCTCCATTCATGCCTGTCGCGACACCACTGGAGGCGGGCTGCACGATGTTGGGGCGTGAGCTCAAGACGGCCTAACGGTGTGCGGGACCGTAGCCCAGCTTCATGGAGACGGTTGCGAATGGTCCTCGCCGATACCCCAGGAGCAACAGCGTCCCTAATTTGCTGGGAAGTGGCGGTGCGGTCCCCTACGGCACTGCGTAGGATCCTACGGTCTTGGCGTGCATCCGTGCGTCGCTGCGGTCCGGTCCCAGGTCGACGGGCACGTGCACCTTCCGCCGACCACTGGCGACAACATCGATGTACTGTGGAGACCTCACGCCCCACGTGTTGAGCAATTCGGCGGTACGTCCACCCGGCCTCCCGCATGCCCACTATACGCCCTCGCTCAAAGTCCGTCAACTGCACATACGGTTCACGTCCACGCTGTCGCGGCATGCTACCAGTGTTAAAGACTGCGATGGAGCTCCGTATGCCACGGCAAACTGGCTGACACTGACGGCGGCGGTGCACAAATGCTGCGCAGCTAGCGCCATTCGACGGCCAACACCGCGGTTCCTGGTGTGTCCGCTGTGCCGTGCGTGTGATCATTGCTTGTACAGCCCTCTCGCAGTGTCCGGAGCAAGTATGGTGGGTCTGACACACCGGTGTCAATGTGTTCTTTTTTCATTTCCAGGAGTGTAAAACAGATGCTCAAAGGGTGGGTAGCTGGTGTTGCATGCCATTAGCTGCTGTATCTGGATTCCAGGTACAGCTGTGGTGCAGATGGCTGGATGCCATTACCAGAATGACCTTGAAGATAACGAAACACTGATGGTGATATTAGCGAAATATAGCAACCACAATTGCCTGAGCACGGTAGAATTCCTGGAATAGCCTTGACGATAAGATAGAGATTACGCTGACATCAATGAAATTCGTGCCCATGTGCCCAGTGACCCGCTACTAACGTCCACTAATAAATGACCCAATACTTTCGATCATGTAGTGTACTTAAGCTATCATTTCTTCGTTTCAGACACCATTGTGACCTTTATGCTTCATGTCAGTGCATATTTTATTAGATTTCATCATACAATAGAGTAAGCTTCATACTGTTATAAGCCAGCAAGCACTTAGTGTTGGTAGCACTCCCATTCATAAAAAGACAGATGGTGAAACACATCACTGTGTTTGCAGTGTCAACGATTAGATCATTTTGAATTTATAGTAAAACTTACATATTTGGAAATTAACACATCTCCTATTAATTTTCGTTGATCATATGTTCTGTTAAAAACAACTTAATGAGTTAAGCTTATTCCTCCCATCTCTTTTATCATTCAGTACACACACACCCTTATACTTACATACAAATAGATTTACTTAATTGACATAAGTAAAAGACCTCTTTTATATTTCATTAACTTAATCAGTCTTCACTTTGAATGTAGTACTTGTGGAACTGATATAGGTAAACAACTATTCGATTTTCATCTTATGAAAATTAAATATTGGTGTCACAGTTCATTTACAAAGAACTTGCAATACTTTTGCTAACATATTTTCAACATTCAATGAAGTGGTGCCAGAGACAGGCGACGACACAAGTTGACAGATGGTGCCAGTCAGGACAGATCACAAGTGATGAGTTGCATGGTTGGAGTGGGATGAGACATCACGAATCAACCAGATATCAAATGTCCAGCATGGACATTGTGTTATGAAACAACCGTATAGTGGAAACATAAAGGCCTTTGCACAACTTGTAAAGGTTATTATTACAAAACACAAGTTTTTCCTTACAAGTCAAACATAGATCATATAAGAAATACATATAGAATTAGGAGTTCTGCGCATTATTATTATTTCTATGGGGACATCGATTTAGAGCTTATTTTCTGTAACAACTTTTTGTGTTATTTTGTAGCGAAATAAATTACGTCCTTGTTTACTATGCACCACAATTTGTGTTCAATCAGTCTCACATTTCACTAAGGTTTATAACAAGTACAATTAGTGCCGTCATTAGATCTGTCTTCGTATTAACTCTGATCCTGTCGTCTGAATTTCTTTTAATGGTGTCACTTGCGTTCCGCCAATCAAATTTTCATTGCGGCACTGGAATTGTCGTTGAGTGTATGTGCAGGTAGACCTCACAGTCAGTTTTCGGTACAGTATGGTCGCTACTGTGTTCGTGTGTATGTTTTTTTGAGATTCCTCCGACAGCTCAAGGATGGAGCTTTTGCTACAGAGTATTCTAATATCCTTATTCCGGTCACAGCTGTTTAACTGTTTTTTGGGCGTATAAACAAATTTCACAATGGTTTTTACACTGGTTTTCACTTTTGCAGTTTATCATAAATGATACATGAACATATTTCATATTAGTCCCCACAGATCTCTCTAGTCTTCATGGAACTCAAAAATCTTTTCAATACATTTACATAAAGGATTCAAGTCTCACATCTATTAAAATGTTCTTTCCATGTTATTTATAAAAGTGATTAGATTTCATATTAGTGCCCTTTTATCACTGAACTAGTGATTAGATTGAGCCACTTCCATTTTAAAGATTTGGTACTATATGACCTTACAGGCTCAGCATTGCTTGAAGCTTGGACAACAAATATTTACCTATTTTCAGCGAATATCTCTTCTGCTCAAAGCATAATAATTACCATGTATGTGTGCAAAATACATGCAAATCCAACTGAAATTCTAAAGGTATGCTGAATAAGAGGAGCATCACATATTATTGCAAGTACAACTTCCACACTAAAATATGCATCCATTACTTAACCATCTTTACTTCCATTTTCAGTTAATAGACTACAAATTGGCCTCATTCAGGCCCATGTATTTTCATTTCACAAATATAAACTGTTCCAGAATTTTAGAGCTATACCCAAACCATTAACTACGATCCCATTTGATCAGTTTGCCGGCCGCTGCGGCCGAGCTGTTCTAGGCGCTTCAATCTGGAACCGCGCTGCTGCTACGGTCGCAGGTTCGAATCCTGCCTCGGGATGGATGTGTGTGATGTCCTTAGGCTAGTTAGGTTTAAGTAGATCTAATTCTAGGGGACTGAAGACCTCAGATGTTAAGTCCCATAGTGCTTCGAGCCATTTGAACCATTTTTAAGCAGTTTACAACATAAATCTCAACTGAAAGACGTTAGATAAGTAACTTACTGCTAATTGGGCCTGAAGGTAGCCCTGTTAAGAATTGTCACTTACCTATGTAAGTTTTCATTTATAATTATTTCTTTATTTCTTTATTTTTAGCGGGTCAGGGAATGAGTTTTAACTGGAATACTTCCAGTATTTGTGTTTAAAGACATTAGATTTTTCTTGAGAAATTAACTCGGATGAAATGGTGAAGCAAATTCGTGAAGGAAAAATGAAGTTTGGAAATTTAGTAGTATATGGGTCTCGCGATGACTTAAATGAACAGAATAATCCGGATATCCGAGACAGTGGCTAATCAGGTAGGAATGGCCGAGTCACGTCAATCCGACGTTGAAGAATCTACGTCACAATTAGATCGAGGTGACGAGGCGTCTAGTCACGTCTCGTCGAATTTATCTGAATGCATACAGGAAAAGTTCGAACTGGTAAGAGCCGCGACTGTCTGGACTAGATCCCGGAACCCCCTTTCCGAGTTTCTGATGAAATTTGGACAGAGGGACCGGGAGAGAGATAAGAAATTTGCGGCTCTCAAAGCGGAACGTGGACGTAAACAAGAGGAAAAATATGCTACTCTTGCCGAAAAAAAAGAAGAAACAGGGAATTGTTTAAAGCTCTATAGATTGAGCTAGATATAAAACAAGCCGCTCTAGAAGTCGAGCGTGAAAAGAAACAAGAAGAAAGAAATGATAACAGGATCTTAAATGATATAGAACAGATTAGATCCGAATCAAACGGAACAAATAAGAAGTACGAAGGCCTTCCCGAATTAAGTAATCAGTTGAACGACGATGTACAAGTTGTTAAAACAGCACAATCTATCACGAAACCACAGTAGATAATTTAAGCATCAGGTTACGAATCTAGAAGTAGATAATAAAAAACACATTGTGATTATGTAATAACTCAGACTAAGAAGTGGGAAGAATAGATGGCTGAGTGGGTTGAGAAAAATGTATTGAGATTGAAACGTCCCCTTAGAACAATTTTACAAGACTATGCTTAAACTGACACACAATATTTTTAGCGCAACGCAATCTGACTATCAAAGATCCCTGCAAAAGAATGGCCCTGAGTAACATTAAACTATACCTTTCACAAATAACTTACCTCACAAAAATCTTCATTACTCGAACTACTGCAATACAGCGAGTGCCACTACTGCCAGCTAAATAAAAGATTCAAACTACGGAAGTCACTAACTACTGATAGGGATAGTTATCAAATGAAAGATTTTAATAGAGAACAAACACTGTATTTATCTTAATAATCATAATATATATAGCAGTTCAATTTCAAAACTTCCGCCATCTCTCTCCCCACATCCACCACTGCTGGCGGCTCACCTCCAACTGCGCAATGCTACGCGCTGTTCACATCCAGCTGCCGCTGCCCAACACTACAATGGCAGACAACAATGCTAACTAGCCACAGGCTGCACACAGCACAGCCAGTGATTTTTATATAGAGAGCGCTACGTGGCGGCGGCTTTACCAATATAAGAACCTAAACAGCCTACTTACATAAAGAAAATATAAACAGCCTACTTACATAGCCCCCATGCTCCCCACAAAAAAATTTTACAAAATATTTTTGGGCAGTGGCCAATAATGATTTGAAAAATTTTTCATAATTACAATAACAAAGATATCAAATGCACACACTTATTTATACAATGTTGGTCAAAAGCTAAAATTTTCTCACAGTCCATAAAGATAGTCCTGATCATTCATCATAGTAGTAATTACAGTTTTTTTTTCACAAAGTCTCATTAGTAAAAGAAATTGCACACAGAAGTAGTGGATTTCCATGCAGTCTTGAAGAAGTAGTGTTGTCCTTCCAACTGAAAGACAGTGCTGACTCTTGACATGCTGACAGGTAATGGGCCACAACAGAGCAAACCCACAGCAGAGTCATTCGACGTTTTGAAGAAGATTGTTAGGTAGGTCATTACAGAGCAGACCCACTGTAGTCCTGGTAGATATTACGGTATTGGTGGGCCACCAGAGGCGCAGACCCACTGCAGTCCTTGTAGAAATAATGGTATTGGTGGGCCATCAAAGATGCAGACCCACTGTAGTCCTTGTAGAGATAATGGTATTGGTGGGCCATCAAAGATGCAGACCCACTGCAGTCCTTGCAGAAAGTGTGGACAGGCCCACTGTAGTCCTGGTAGAGATGACCAGCAGCCATCTGTTGTGACTGTGCGGGTGCACAATCACCAGTGAAGAGTCTTGCAGTTAATATAGCAAGTCCATAACCACCACTTGTGCACTCACAAAGGTTTTTGGAATTGTCCTTAGAACGAGCAATGCTGTTATCCAGTCCCTTGCTGAATTATCAACACATGTGCAAACACTAACAGTCCATACTTCTCACATATTGTCCATATACTATGACCAACAGAAACGTGTGCAGTGAAATGTAAATTACAAGTTACTTAATTTGATGAACTGGCGTCAGTTACGATTTTATAACATAAGAATACAATGACAAAGGTACAAAATACATAATTAAAAACATAACAATACAGATAACATTTGTAGTAATACAGGCTTTACAAAAGAATAGAAATAAACATATACATCAGTGTTATAGGAATTATGACATAAGTAAATACATAAAAGATCAGAATAACTTTCGAAACATCAACTTTACACATGATGAGCATTAAAACAGAACAGAATAAATAATGTCTATAGCTTAGTATTAGAGAAATTCTACAACATAAATCTTATTAGCTAAACATATAAAGACAGGAAAAACACAAATACACAATGGTACACTAACATATAGAGGGATGACACAAAAGGAAAGGACAGGGTTTGTTTTACTGCAGTATTTTGTATGGAGATCTCCCTTCGTTCATCATTATTCCCAAAAGTCCTATCTAAGACTGCTTTCTGTATTCTGTTCACAACCTCTGTCAAAAAGAATTTTTCTCCACTGTACAGTATCCTTTTTTTTTTTTTTGCCCAAACCATTTTCATATAGCTTCTCAATACATTTCTTCCAAGTCATCATAGTTAGTTTCTTATATAGTCTATCCCTCTTAAGCTAATTAAATCTACTGAGCTCAGATATATATACCAAGGGACGAGGCAATGCAGCATCACATAACAAATTAACACAAACAGCAATGCAAAAAAAAATGGAAAATTGCAAAGCAAGCTACAGTAAATCTAAATTACCAAGCAATGCAACATTACAACTAATATGAGCCAATGTGCAGTAACAAGAAAAATAAGTCAGTAGTAAAACTAGCTTAACAGAGTAACACAATTTAAAATTCAGTAGCACTATGCCTGGCAAACAGCAGCAGCAAATATAAAAAATATAAAAAATATGAAACTTATATCTATACATGACAAAGCTCAAGCAGAAAAAATATTACAGTAAAAATGGCCATGTTTAATACCTATGTCACATCTTAACACTAAAGTGATGCATCACGAGAACTTACACTAGCAGATAAGTTACCAAATCGTAAAGAAATTATTTATGCAATTCCTGTGAAGGGAAATGTCTATTTATGTGCCCTCGTTTTCTTGGAAGTAGATCATAAATTTCTTATTGACTGGATCTGTAGGCATAAAATAACTATATTAGTACATATATTAAATTTTATTTTAACCAATGCTGCAGTGCAGCTAGAAACTAGATATTAAAGAAAATGAGCAAATATATACAAAGTAAAGCATAAGAACATCATTCAGTAGTCAGTGCTTCTGACGAGGCACTCACTAATGACTTGTTCTCCCGGCGTCTGACACAGCTGCGTGCCCACGACGCATTACGTGCAGGTGGTCACTTAACTTTCTTACGGAAATATTTACGACAGCAGTTTCCGCTACAGTGATAGTCTCATATACAAAATTTCACGGGTCGAGAATTTGCGTTGCAAATGTGTAGAAACAAAATCTTATGAATATAACAATGTCCAAAAATTTTCGCCGGCATTGTGATACATTCACGCATTTACACACATTTCATAATTCTTATAGTACGATTCTTGGTTTCCAACATCCTTTTTCACAAGTCAAGAGTCCCTAACTTCTATTCATTATTCATATACATATAAACACGTAATCACATTCCTCATATATGGTAGCATCATCTTATTGACATAAACATACCTCAACAGCATAATACACATCGTCGTCGTAAAAATAACATCATAACACCTCAGTCAAAGCTCAAAAAAGTCGTAGCTTTCTGCAATAATTTCAAACCATAAAAAATATTCTCTGCTCATTTCAATAGTGTCATCTGCCTCAAATGTACTTTAAAAATCATGATCTCTTACCAAATACATCATTCAAAGCTCTCATAGTATCACAATGGTTCCAAAAAAATATGAAGAGTTCACACAGTACAGACAAAATACAATTTCGTAAGTGTGAAGTTACCCAACGGTGTAATTACGTAAACATGTGTCACTGACGTATAAAAAACATGTTTATCTCTCAGTTAAATGATCAGATAGCTGTGTAATTTATGTTTTAGAGAAATATGGTACCGATGTGTAAAGTTGTATAAGCAAATACCATATTAGCTAGGGTTCCTTGTGCTTGCCAAACACATGGTACACAAAGTAGGCGTGTACCCCCCTGCGGTGTATCTGTTTTACATCGGCACAGTTTTTTCTGAATCCTTCTGGAAAGCAAAACATGTTTTAGTAGTAACTTTTGTGGTATAGCTACAAGGAGACAGCCTTTTCCATAGCACAACAATACGTTACAGCACAGTACTTTCATCATCACAACAATAAGCGTAATAACTAAGATATCTCTACGCCAAGCATTTCACTTTTGTGTATCATGAGGTAAGTACATTGACTTCTGCAGAACTTAGCTTTCGGAAGACAATAACTACGACACTTCCACAGAGATTATCTTATAGCAAGACGCACATGTAGCGCTACAGGACACGTATTTGAGTGATTAATTTTGTACTTAAAACATTTATTTTTAAAGATTTTTTAATTACAAAGAAAGTTTTCCGTGATACATTTCATTACATTGCTGTAATCTGTAACACCTGAGGGTATAATTACAATAATCCTCAGGGGGGTACATGCTTACTTTGTGTACCATGTGTTTGGCAAGCACAAGGAACCCTAGCTCATATGGTATTTGCTTATACAACTTTACACATCGGTACCATATTCCTCTATACCACAAATTACACAGCTATCTGATCATTTAACTGAGAGAGACAAGCCTTTTTACAACGGCAGTAACAGATGTTTACGTAATTACACCGTTGGATAACTTCACACTTACGAAATTGTATTTTGTCTGTACTTTGTGAACTGTTCATATTTTTTTGGAACCATTGTGATACTATGAGAGCTTTGAATGATGTATTTGGTAAGGGAGAATGATTTTAAAGTACGTTTGAGGTAGATGACACTACTGAAATGAGCAGAGAATTTTCTTTAGGTTTTGAAATTATTGCAGAAAGCTACGACGTTTTTGAGATTTGACTGAGGTGTTATGATGTTATTTTTACGACGACGATGTGTATTATGCTGTTGAGGTATGTTTATGTCAATAAGATGATGCTACCATATATGAGGAATGTGATTACGTGTTTATATGTATATGAATAATGAATAGAAGTTAGGGACTCTTGACTTGTGAAAAAGGATGCTGGAAACCAAGAATCGTACTTTAAGAGTTATGAAATGTGTGTAAATGCGTGAATGTAATGTATCACAATGCCGGCGAAAATTTTTTTGGACACTGTTATACTCATAGGATTTTGTTTCTACACATTTGCAACGTAAATTCTCGATCTGTGAAATTTTTATATGAGACTATCACTGTAGCGGAAACTGCTGTCGTAAATATTTCCGTAAGAAAGTTAAGTGACCACCTGCACGTGCGTCGTGGGCACCCAGGTGTGTCAGACGCCTGGAGAACAAGCCATTAGAGTGCGTGCCTTTCCAGAGGCACAGGTAGAAAAAAAAAGGGAGGCCATTAACCTCGCTGTTGACATTCCTTTGTAGAGGGCATCGCTAATGCGACACGCTCGTTACTTGAAAACATATGATTACTCGTACTTTGTGCTAATTACTGAAATGCTTATGAATTGATGGGAAATATTCGTACATCTGCACACCTGATTATGACAAGCGTCTTTCTACGAGAGTTGAGAGAATTTCTACTAACTTATGTCACATGACTATTGAATGATATTTTTATGCTTTGCTTTTCGTAGTTGCTTATTTCATTTGATATCTGGTTTCCAGCTGTGTTGCTGCATTAGTTTTATAAAATAAACTTAGATGCATTTGTTAATATGAACACTTTCTGTCAACAGATCTATTAAATAATAATTTTGTAATCCACATTCTTTAAAAAAAGGAGCACTTGGAAAGGAAAGAACAATAAGAAGGGACTAGTAACAGTAACTGGACACATAATTTTCTTTTCAAGTACATGGTAATATTTTTTTTACAATCAGTTGTTGTGGTGCACCACTTTAATTACATAGACATTAAGATGTGAATATACATTTCCCTTATCTGCATTGTTGTTTTTACTGTAATATTTTTTCTGCTTGAGCTATGTCATGTTTAGGTATAAGCTGCTGCTGTTTGCCAGGCATAGTGTTACTGAATTTGACTTTGTGTTACTCTTCTAAGCTAGTTTTCCTTGTTTGCTGCACAGTGCCTTATATTAGTTGTAATATTACAATTGCTTTGCTAATTTCTTAATGCTGCTTGCTTCGCAAATCTGCGTTTTTTTCATTGCTGTTTATATTAATTGTTTTATGTGATGCTGCATTGCCTCGTCCCTTGGTATATATATCTGAGCTCATTAGATTTAAGTTAGCTTAAGAGGGGGTAGACTATATAAGAAACTAACTATGATGAATTGGAAGAAATGCATTGAGCAGCTATAAGAAAATGTTGTGGCCAAAAAAATAATTTTGAAAGAGGATATGAACAAAAAAAGTAGGGTTTAGGGACAACAGGTTTAGGTAGGATTTTCTTGGAAATAAATGTTGAGGTAAGATAATGGTAAATAAATAATGAGGTAAGAAATGTGTGAACAGAATACAGAAAGCATGCTTGGATAGAATTTTTTGGCTGGAGTAAATAACGAAATAAGACGAAAAATCTATGGAATGAAGTTTTTCTTGCAAAATACTGCAATGAAACAAACCCTGTCCTTTCCTTTTGTGTTATCCCACTATGTGTTTGGGTACCCATGTGTAATTATGTTCTTCCTGTCTTTATATGTTTATCTGATAAGACTTATGTTGTAGAATTTTTCTAATACTAAGCTACACTCACTATGATGAGGAATACTGTTATCCTCGAATATAATCGGCATTAATAATACGTTATTTACTTTGTAAAGATGTTAGACATTATTTATTCTATTTTGTTTTAATGCTCATGTGTGAAGTTGATGTTTCAAAAGTTATTCTGATCTTTTATGTATGCACTCATGTCATAATTCCTGTAACACTGATGTATATGTTAGTTCAATTCTTTTGTAAAGCCCATATTACCACAAATATTATCTGTATTATTATGTTTTAATGGTGTATTTTGTATCTTTGTAATTGTATTCTTATGTTATAATATTGTAATTGACACCAGTTCATATAATTAAGTAACTTGTATGTTACATTTCACTGCACACGTTTCCATTGGTCGTAGTATATGGACAATATGTGAGAAGTAGGGACTGTTAGTGTTTGCACGTGTGTTGATAATTCAGCAAGGGACTGGATAACAGCATTGCTCGTTCTAAGGACAATTCCAAAAACCTTTGTGAGTGCACAAGTGGTGGTTATGGACTTGCTATATTAACTGCAAGACTCTTCACTGGTGAGTGTGCACCCACACAGTCACAACAGATGGCTGCTGGTCATCTCTACAAGGACTACAGTGGTTCTACACCTTTGATGACTCACCAATACCATTATTTCTGCAAGGACTGCAGTGGGTCTGCACCTCTGGTGGCCCACCAATACCACAATCTCTACCAGGACTACAGTGGGTCTACTCTGTGATGACCTACCTACCAATGTTCTTCAAAACGTCGAAATACTCTGCTGTGGGTTTGCTCTGTTGTGGCCCATTACCTGTCTGCATGTCAAAAGTCAGCACTGTCTTTCCGTTAGAAGGACAACACTACTTCATCAAGATTGCATGGAAATCCACTACTTCTGTGTGCAATTTCTTTTACTAATGAGACTTTGGAAAAAAACAAACTGTAATTATTATTATGACGAATGATCAGGACTGTCTTTATGGACTGTGAGAAAATTTTAGCTTTTGACCAACATTGTATAAATAAGTGTGTGCATTTGATATCTTTGTTATTGTAATTATGAAAAATTTTTTCAAATCATTATTGGCCACTGCCCAAAAATATTTTGTAAAATTTTTTTGTGGGGAGCATGGGGGCTATGTAAGTAGGCTGTTTATATTTTCTTATTGGCAACGTTACGTAGCGCTCTGTATGAAAATCACTGGCTGTGCTGTGTGCAGCCTGTGGCTAGTTTGCATTGTTGTCTGCCATTGTAGAGGGGCAGCTGGATGTTAACAGCGCGTAGCGTTGGGCAGTTGGAGATGAGCCGCCAGCAGTGGTGGATGTGGGGAGAGAAATGGCGGAGTTTTGAAATTTGTACACTCCTGGAAATGGAAAAAAGAACACATTGACACCAGTGTGTCAGACCCACCATACTTGCTCCGGACACTGCGAGAGGGCTGTACAAGCAATGATCACACGCACGGCACAGCGGTCACACCAGGAACCGCGGTGTTGGCCGTCGAATGGCGCTAGCTGCGCAGCATTTGTGCACCGCCGCCGTCAGTGTCAGCCAGTTTGCCGTGGCATACGGAGCTCCATCGCAGTCTTTAACACTGGTAGCATGCCGCGACAGCGTGGACGTGAACCGTATGTGCAGTTGACGGACTTTGAGCGAGGGCGTATAGTGGGCATGCGGGAGGCCGGGTGGACGTACCGCCGAATTGCTCAACACGTGGGGCGTGAGGTCTCCACAGTACATCGATGTTGTCGCCAGTGGTCGGCGGAAGGTGCACGTGCCCGTCGACCTGGGACCGGACCGCAGCGACGCACGGATGCACGCCAAGACCGTAGGATCCTACGCAGTGCCGTAGGGGACCGCACCGCCACTTCCCAGCAAATTAGGGACGCTGTTGCTCCTGGAGTATCGGCGAGGACCATTCGCAACCGTCTCCATGAAGCTGGGCTACGGTCCCGCACACCGTTAGGCCGTCTTCCGCTCACGCCCCAACATCGTGCAGCCCGCCTCCAGTGGTGTCGCGACAGGCGTGAATGGAGGGACGAATGGAGACGTGTCGTCTTCAGCGATGAGAGTCGCTTCTGCCTTGGTGCCAATGATGGTCGTATGCGTGTTTGGCGCCGTGCAGGTGAGCGCCACAATCAGGACTGCATACGACCGAGGCACACAGGGCCAACACCCGGCATCATGGTGTAGGGAGCGATCTCCTACACTGGCTGTACACCACTGGTGATCGTCGAGGGGACACTGAATAGTGCACGGTACATCCAAACCGTCATCGATCCCATCGTTCTACCATTCCTAGACCGGCAAGGGAACTTGCTGTTCCAACAGGACAATGCACGTCCGCATGTATCCCGTGCACCCAACGTGCTCTAGAAGGTGTAAGTCAACTACCCTGGCCAGCAAGATCTCCGGATCTGTCCCCCATTGAGTATGTTTGGGACTGGATGAAGCGTCGTCTCACGCGGTCTGCACGTCCAGCACGAACGCTGGTCCAACTGAGGCGCCAGGTGGAAATGGCATGGCAAGCCGTTCCACAGGACTACATCCAGCATCTCTACGATCGTCTCCATGGGAGAATAGCAGCCTGCATTGCTGCGAAAAGTGGATATACACTGTACTAGTGCCGACATTGTGCATGCTCTGTTGCCTGTGTCTATGTGCCTGTGGTTCTGTCAGTGTGATCGTGTGATGTATCTGACCCCAGGAATGTGTCAATAAAGTTTCCCCTTCCTGGGACAATGAATTCACGGTGTTCTTATTTCAATTTCCAGGAGTGTAAAAATGGATGTATGAACTGCTGTATATACACTCCTGGAAATGGAAAAAAGAACACATTGACACCGGTGTGTCAGACCCACCATACTTGCTCTGGACACTGCGAGAGGGCTGTACAAGCAATGATCACATGCACGGCACAGCGGACACACCAGGAACCACGGTGTTGGCCGTCGAATGGCGCTAGCTGCGCAGCATTTGTGCACCGCCGCCGTCAGTGTCAGCCAGTTTGCCGTGGCATACGGAGCTCCATCGCAGTCTTTAACACTGGTAGCATGCCGCGACAGCGTGGACGTAAACCGTATGTGCAGTTGACGGACTTTGAGCGAGGGCATATAGTGGGCATGCGGGAGGCCGGGTGGACGTACCGCCGAATTGCTCAACACGTGGGGCGTGAGGTCTCCACAGTACATCGATGTTGTCGCCAGTGGTCGGCGGAAGGTGCACGTGCCTGTCGACCTGGGACCGGACCGCAGCGACGCACGGATGCATGCCAAGACCGTAGGATCCTACGCAGTGCCGTAGGGGACCGCACCGCCACTTCCCAGCAAATTAGGGACACTGTTGCTCCTGGGGTATCGGCGAGGACCATTCGCAACCGTCTCCATGAAGCTGGGCTACGGTCCCGCACACCGTTAGGCCGTCTTCCGCTCACGCCCCAACATCGTGCAGCCCGCCTCCAGTGGTGTCGCGACAGGCGTGAATGGAGGGACGAATGGAGATGTGTCGTCTTCAGCGATGAGAGTCGCTTCTGCCTTGGTGCCAATGATGGTCGTATGTGTGTTTGGCGCTGTGCAGGTGAGCGCCACAATCAGGACTGCATACGACCGAGGCACACAGGGCCAACACCCGGCATCATGGTGTAGGGAGCGATCTCCTACACTGGCCGTACACCACTGGTGATCGTCGAGGGGACACTGAATAGTGCACGGTACATCCAAACCGTCATCGAACCCATCGTTCTACCATTCCTAGACCGGCAAGGGAACTTGCTGTTCCAACAGGACAATGCACGTCTGCATGTATCCCGTGCCACCCAACGTGCTCTAGAAGGTGTAAGTCAACTACCCTGGCCAGCAAGATCTCCGGATCTGTCCCCCATTGAGCATGTTTGGGACTGGATGAAGCGTCATCTCACGCGGTCTGCACGTCCAGCACGAACGCTGGTCCAACTGAGGCGCCAGGTGGAAATGGCATGGCAAGCCGTTCCATAGGACTACATCCAGCATCTCTACGATCGTCTCCATGGGAGAATAGCAGCCTGCATTGCTGCGAAAGGTGGATATACACTGTACTAGTGCCGACATTGTGCATGCTCTGTTGCCTGTGTCTATGTGCCTGTGGTTCTGTCAGTGTGATCATGTGATGTATCTGACCCCAGGAATGTGTCAATAAAGTTTCCCCTTCCTGGGACAATGAATTCACGGTGTTCTTATTTCAATTTCCAGGAGTGTATTATGACTTTTGATGACTATTAAGGTAAATACATTGTTTGTTCTCTATTAAAATCTTTCATTTGCTAACTATGCCTACTAGTAGTTAGTGACTTCCGTAGTTTGAATCTTTTATTTAGCTGGCAGTAGTGGCGCTCCATGTATTGCAGTAGTTCGAGTAATGAAGATTTTTGTGAGGTAAGTTATTTGTGAAAGGTATAGTTTAATGTTACCCAGGGCCATTCTTTTGCAGGGATCTTTGATAGTCAGATTGCGTTGCGCTAAAAATATTGTGTGTCAGTTTAAGCACAGTCGTGTATAAATTTTTCTAATGGGACTTTTCAAGATAAATCAGCGAGATACCGAGGAAACATCTTACGCAATACTGAAGAAGCGAAGTCGAATGATGCCGATTCTGCTGAGAAATGCGAGGATGAATTTCAGTAATAGAAGATAAAGTTGAATGTTGCTACCACAAACTAAAAAAATTTTAAAGACTTTGCCATTTTTAAATTAACACCACACAAAATTAGTTAAATAACCAAATGAAAAAACCTTTTCAAAGCTTGAAGTAGGAACACAATGAAATGTTCAGAGAAAAATATCAAAGTTCACAAGGCAAGAACCAAAGAATACAAGCGTTCTTACCTTAATATTTGCAGGACACATCAGACCAGGCACAAGTCAATGCACTGCGTCCTCTGATCCAACTGCACCGATCACTGACTGGAAATGGTTATGTTCTGCTACTTGGAGACCTTTTGTAGCTGTCCATGGACTTCATGTTCCCAGACAACTATGTCATGCCACTGGGCCATAGTTTTTCGGACTGGTCTGAGGAATATTCTGGAAAGTTCGAGCGTATGATTTCGCCACCTAGATCGCTCGACATGATTCCATCGAACATTTATGGGACATAATGGAGAGGTCAGTTCATGTACAACATCCTGCACTGACAACACTTTCGCAATTATGGGCGGCTATAGAAGCAGCTTGGCTCATTATTTCTGCAGGGAGATTAAAGCGACTAGCTGAGTCCACACCACTTCGAACTGCTGCCCTTCGCGGGGCAAAAGGAGATCCGACACGATATTTGGATGTATTCCATGACTTGTCCCCTCAGCGTAAGTAAATACCCCTCCAACAAGAATGTCGACATTATCCGCACTGATAGCTACTTAACTGATTTCAGGAACTCGAAAATCAAGCTCACATGTAAATTAGAGGTTCATATGTTGTTGTCAATCATTGGCCGACTAAAACGTCCAATCAAAAACGCGTCCTGTGCAGGCAGGGGTGAAACGCTGACTAGATTTTGGAGGGATAAAATTTGTGCCCTGTGGGAGGACTGAATCTGCACGTGTAAGCAATTTAGCGATTAACAGTGCCGCAGAGAGCGTTTATATATGATATCGCGTTTTTATGACCTCGTACGATAACTAAATTCGTGTGGAGATAATTTTAAGTTTTGGAAATTTGTGGTAAGTTCCAAAGCGACCAAACTGCTGAGATCATCGGTCCCTATATTTACACATTACTTAATCTAATTTACTAACGTATACTAAGGACAACACACACACTCATGCCCGAGGAGGGACTCAAACCTCCGACGGGGGACTCGAACCTCCAACGGGGGCAGCCGCGCGAACCGTGACAAGGCGCCGGAGACAGCGCGGATACTTCGCGCGGCCCCGAGATAATTTTAAGAGCATGCAATGATCCTCGATAAGGAATGATTAGATTCCGCAAATTCGATTCAGCTACTGCTGTCAGAGTGTCTCCAAAGATCGTTCCTTCCCTACTTTATTAAAATAAGGTGGCGTCCTTCCAGTTCGAAACTGCCACTGTAGCGTTCCCCAACAGCCATTCCATTATTCACAGTTGATTGCATGCACGTTAGAACTTGCGACCGGCGGATAAGAAAACCAGTGGGGACATGTAGGCAGCTTTTCAAAACACAAGATAAGAAAAACACCTCCCGTTGAGCTAGCGGAATTGCAAGAAATTTGTCGACCTTTTCGTTACCAGTTGGTCAACTAACCCTCCACATGGAAAAATTCGAGAGGAATAAGTTGTACTGTTAGCAACTCCGACGCAGTAATGTGTCGCAGCAGGAACATTCCTTATATCTCATCCTAATTAGCTAATTTGTTAGGGGCTGGTGTAAAGTAACCGCTACAACAAGCTTTTTTTCCCCTTTTGTGTCTTGTAATTGTTAGGTATTTCATTTCCCTATCAAACTGAGTTACTCCTTAACAATCGCCAGTCGTTTACCACCATCATGACCGATAAAGCCAAACACCAATTGAAGATACCAGTTTTATATAAGTGCTCATAAAAATCGCGTTTTTGTTTTTACGGAAAACGCATTTAAATTCATAAACTCTTGTAATCCACATGTATTTCACCACTTTTTTCTATCGATATTCATTGAGACTGCATCCGCAGCTGGGATGAATTGTTTAAATCATTTAGTCCACCTGTACCTGCCATTTTTTATTCGCTATACGATTGCGCAATTTCGATCTCAGAACATTATCAAGTATCTTTATAAAATGTTATGCCGACAACACTCTGCACCAGTGTGTATTTAATAGTGACCACCATCATTTTTCTTATGAGTACGAATGTTGTAGTTGTCATAAAACTACAGTCACTAGTACCGTAAGGACGGGCACACGTCATTAAAATGATTTTTACATGCTCTCAAAGTGTCTGGATGAAGAGTAAATGTGCAGTTTACCGCTGACAACGCAAATCTTGCTAGCATGTGGCGACCGTGATAGAATAAAATGTGTAGACAACAATGCTAGGTCAAGATCGCTAAAATTTCTTTATTGATTACCAGTTTCACCTCATTGACGAGCCATCTTCAAATCAAAAAAAAAATTTAATTTAGTGTATACAGCCAACATGCATTACACATCGTTACAATCTGTTCAGCTGAATCTCTCCTGTCCTCATGTACACACTAAAGTAGGTCGTCATACACTCCTGGAAATTGAAATAAGAACACCGTGAATTCATTGTCCCAGGAAGGGGAAACTTTATTGACACATTCCTGGGGTCAGATACATCACATGATCACACTGACAGAACCACAGGCACATAGACACAGGCAACAGAGCATGCACAATGTCGGCACTAGTACAGTGTATATCCACCTTTCGCAGCAATGCAGGCTGCTATTCGCCCATGGAGACGGTCGTAGAGATGCTGGATGTAGTCCTGTGGAACGGCTTGCCATGCCATTTCCACCTGGCGCCTCAGTTGGACCAGCGTTCGTGCTGGACGTGCAGACCGCGTGAGACGACGCTTCATCCAGTCCCAAACATGCTCAATGGGGGACAGATCCGGAGATCTTGCTGGCCAGGGTAGTTGACTTACACCTTCTAGAGCACGTTGGGTGGCACGGGATACATGCGGACGTGCATTGTCCTGTTGGAACAGCACGTTCCCTTGCCGGTCTAGGAATGGTAGAACGATGGGTTCGATGACGGTTTGGATGTACCGTGCACTATTCAGTGTCCCCTCGACGATCACCAGTGGTGTACGGCCAGTGTAGGAGATCGCTCCCCACACCATGATACCGGGTGTTGGCCCTGTGTGCCTCGGTCGTATGCAGTCCTGATTGTGGCGCTCACCTGCACGGCGCCAAACACGCCTACGACCATCATTGGCACCAAGGCAGAAGCGACTCTCATCGCTGAAGACGACACGTCTCCATTCGTCCCTCCATTCACGCCTGTCGCGACACCACTGGAGGCGGGCTGCACGATGTTGGGGCGTGAGCGGAAGACGGCCTAACGGTGTGCGGGACCGTAGCCCAGCTTCATGGAGACGGTTGCGAATGGTCCTCGCCGATACCCCAGGAGCAACAGTGTCCCTAATTTGCTGGGAAGTGGTGGTGCGGTCCCCTACGGCACTGCGTAGGATCCTACGGTCTTGGCGTGCATCCGTGCGTCGCTGCGGTCCGGTCCCAGGTCGACGGGCACGTGCACCTTCCGCCGACCACTGGCGACAACATCGATGTACTGTGGAGACCTCACGCCCCACGTGTTGAGCAATTCGGCGGTACGTCCACCCGGCCTCCCGCATGCCCACTATACGCCCTCGCTCAAAGTCCGTCAACTGCACATACGGTTCACGTCCACGCTGTCGCGGCATGCTACCAGTGTTAAAGACTGCTATGGAGCTCCGTATGCCACGGCAAACTGGCTGACACTGACGGCGTTTTAAATGTAAGGTAACTGACAGTGGTAATTATCATATAGTCCATGTGTGGATGAAACCATGGCGTATCAGTCGCAAATGCGACAGGAGTAAGGAAGTAGCTGCATTACCGCTGTCAGGTAATAGCCATAATACTGCTTGCTGCTTCCTTGTTCCTGCCAGTGTTGTGACCCATACCCCATACTTACATCCACACGTTGACTATATTTAAACACAAGTGTGGCGGTATGAGCACTAGAGACATACAAATCGCCAAAGAAACTGGTATAGGCATGCGCATTCAAATACAGAGAGTTGTAAACAGGCAGAATACGGCGCTGCAGTCGGCAATGCCAATATAAGACAAGTGTCTGACGCTGTTGTTAGATCGGTTACTGCTGCTAAAATGGCAGGTTATCAAGATTTAAGTGAGTTTGAACTTTGTGTTATAGTCGGCGCACGAGCGATGGGACACAGCATCTCGGAGATAGCGATGAAGTGGGGGTTTTGCCGCACGACCATTTCACGAGCGTACCGTGGATATCAGGAATCCGCTAAAACATCAAATATCCGACATCGCTGCGGGCGGTAAAAGATCCTGCGAGAACGGGACCAACGGCGACTGAAGAGAATCGGTCAGCGTGACAGAAGTGCAACCCTTCCGCAAATTGCTGCAGATTTCAAAGCTGGGCCACCAACAAGTGTCAGCGTGGGAACCATTCAACGAAACATCAGCGATATGGGCTTTCGGTGCCGAAAGCCCATTCGTGTACACTTGATGACTACACGACACAAAGATTTACGCCTAGTCTGGGCCCTTCAACACCGACATTGGACTGTTGACGACTGGAAACATGTTGCCTTGTCGGACGAATCTCGTTTCAAATTGTATCGAGCGGAAGGACGTGTACGGGTATGGAGACAACCTCATGAATCCATGGACCCTGCATGTCAACAGGGGGCTGTTCAAGGTGGTGGAGGCTCTGAAATGGTGTGAAATGCGTGCAGTTGGAGTGATATGGGACCCCTAGATACGATTCTGACAAGTGACACGTACGTAAGCATCCTGTCTGATCAACTGCATCCATTCACGTCCATTGTGCATTCCGACGAACTTGGGCAATTCCAGCAGGACAATCCGACACCCCACACTTGCATAAATGGTACAGAGTGGCTCCAGGAACACTCTTCTGAGTTTAAATACTTTCGCTGGCCACCAAACTCCCAAGGCATGAACATTATTGAGCATATCTGAGATGCCTTGCAACGTGCTGTTCAGAAGAGATCTCCACCCCCTCGTACTTTTACGGATATATGGACAGCTCTGCAGGATTCATGGTGTCCATTCCCTCCAGCACTAGTTCAGACATTAGTCGAGTCCATGCCACGTCGTGTTGCGGCACTTCTGCGTGCTCGCGGAGGCCTACACGATATTAGGCAAGTTTACCAGTTTCTTTGGCTCTTCAGTGGATATGGCTAACGTTCTACATTGCGTAACCATGACGAGCTTGTTTAGTGTGTACATGACAACAGGGGAGATTCAGCTCAACAGATTGTGATGGTGGCTGATACACATTGAATTTAAAATAATAATTTTTCTTGCTATGACGATGACTCGTCAATGAGCTGACCCTGGTAATCAATAAAGAAATGTTAGCGATCTTGATCTAGGATTTTTGTCTACACAATTAAACATAAATGATCGCCTGTCCTCCGATTTGACAATGTCAGAGGGTAGAATAACATTAAAGAACAAACAGGAACTTTGAGAAAAAGTCTTGAAGTATGCAGTATTTCGGATAGAGGGAGAATGATGTTACATACAATGTTTGCATACTAAACTACAAAAAAAAAAGAAAAAAATATTAAGCGGCTGAAACAATTCTTGCGTTCATAGCAAATCACAAGGCACTGTATTTGTCAAGTCCCAAATCGTGCTGCTGCAGGAAGCATCGCAACGTATGTGTTTCATGCTGATGTTACGAGACAGCAGCACTGTCTGGATTATCTCGAGCGATAACAAATTTCATCCCTACCTCTGGATCGAGTGACACCTGACTAATGTCCATTAGCATCCACATTTCGAGACATAGATGATAAATCTGTGTTGTTCTATATGACATCACAAATTAACCATGGCTTTACTTATGTAGCCAGCTCAGTCGTCAAAACGTGCGTAGAGCCGTTCAGCAACCGAAAAGTTCTCATTCAAAAACTTTGTATTGAATGCGCAGTATCTCGCTCGTGCGTTATTCGTTCTGTATATCTCGGATGAATAATGACCGCGGATATTTATAGGGAAGACTCACGCATTCATCAGTCAGTGGGACGCTGGTGAGCTGAGGGAAGCTTACTCCCACCGCGAGGAAGCAACTTGTAAGACGTCCGCACGCGGCAAGACGCAGATAAAATCTATTTTCTCGAAGCTCCACAGAGCTCCCTCTGCGGGATTTTGTCCTGTGGATTGTGTGTCTGACAAAGCCTTGTGTAGACCGATAGGTGAAGCGTAATATCGGTAAGGCAATCGCTCTGGAATAGGTGTGCAGGTGGGGGCCGACACCTTTCATAAGGTGGGACGCAGCGTCACATTACAACCACTGAGCGCTGCTTGGCATATGACGGCTCTATAGCCGTTTCGATGCGTGTGCGATCTGCCTAAGGTTCACTGCCAAGTATCAGCAACTATCGTGGATTTACCAATTAAATGTTTCACCTCGTCTTCTGTTCTAGAGACGCAGGTTACGGCTTCATTTCAGGTTTTGATGGATTATCGCTCTCACAGTGCCGATTCATAATTTAAACGAAAAATTTTGGTCAATCTATTTATTTCACACTATGAAATAATCAAAATGGCTCTCAGCACTATAGGACTTAACTTCTGAGCTCATCAGTCCCCTAGAACTTAGAACTACTTAAACCTAACTGACCTAAGGACATCACACACGTCCATGCCCGAGGCAGGATTCGATCCTGCGACCGCAGTGGTCGCGCGGTTCCAGACTGTAGCGCCTAGAACCGCTCGGCCACCCTGGCCGGCCACGAAATAATCAGAAGACGACAATCATTAAATATTGCTGGAAGAAATGCCGGTATCAGTTGACCCATAGACAAGTGGAACTGCCGGCCGGAGTGGCCGAGCAGTTCTAGGCGCTACAGTCTGGAAGCGCGCGACCGCTATGGTACAGGTTCGAATCCTGCCTCGGACATGGATGTGTGTGATATCCTTAGGATGGTTAGGTTTAAGTATTTCTAAGTTCTAGGGGACTGATGAGCTCAGAAGTTAAGTCCCATAGTGCTCAGAGCCATTTGAACCATTTTTGAACAAGTGGAACTTCTTATCTCCAGAATACGAAGGACGTGGAGAAGAGAGATGTTAACGTATAGTTAGGGACGTTCAATAAGAGGTGCGATATGATACTTGGTATCGATACCATTACCTAAAACTCTATCAAAACATCGATAATCTCGGAACAAATGTAGCGCTAAAGAAGGAATCGCAAAGTGTTAATCGCGTTCTTATGTATACTTTAAGTTTTTCTGTCACATAGAAGGACTTACTCAGAACACAAGACTATGCTATATCTGCATGAAGCATTATGAATATAAAATCAAATACTAAAGTAAGCAATAATGGATATAAATTTTCCTACCACGAACAAAATATAAGGATTGTCAAAATGTTATGCTACACATATGTGCCACTAACATTACACATTATGACAAGCATTACTGTAAGACAAGTCTTACAATAAGCTTTTCCTTAAGACAAAAGAACACGTTTTGAATAAAGATACAATAGGGGAATAATTCCGTGTTTGCTTAAACCATTTTGAGTTTGAAATTTATACCTAAAAACTATTCTAAAATATTGTTTACATGTTTAATATTACTGGTACATGTTGCTGAAATCTGATACGCCTACATCTACGTCATACTCCGAAAGCCACCTCTGGTACCACTGACTGATCGTCCCTACCCTGTTCTAACTGCGAATGGCGAGTGGAAAGAATGATTGTCGATAAGCCTCTGAATTAGTTTCTCGAATTTTCTCGTCGTCGTCATTATGCGAGATGTATATGGGAGAAAGTGATATGTTGGTCTCTCGAAATTTCAATAGTAAACTTCCTCCTGATGCACAACGCCTCTCTTGAAACGTCTGCCAATCGAATTTGTTGAGTATCTCCGTAACGCTCTCGCGCCGACTAAACGAAACGCGCCGGTCTTCGTTGGATCCTCTCTATCTGGCCGGCCGCGGTGACCGAGCGGTTCTAGGCGCTTCAGTCCGGAACCGCGCGACTGCTACGGCCGCAGGTTCGAATTCTGCCTCGGACGTGGATCTGTGTGATATACTTAGGTTAGTTAGGTTTAAGTAGCTCTAAGTTCTAGTGGATGCCAAAGCAGAAATCCCCGAGCAAAAGGAGGAGGGATGCCATTAGGACGAACAAGTTCAAAGAATTCTTGAGGTCTCTTTCGAGTGACTCGAAAATTGAGACAGTCCAAACTGACCTCCCCATGATGGACAAAAGTATTCAGACGGAGTCCCCCCTCATGGTCACAACTCCCTCCTCTCTCAGCCGGGGAACGAAGCCGATTAAAGACCAGCAGTGACAAGGGCATCCTGTGTTTGTGGAGACCCCAAAAGACGAAATCAATCACAAAGAACAAAAACCTGTACAAGAAAGTGTAGTAACGAGCTCACAAGATACCCTGCAGTAAGGCTAACGCCAGTAGACCCGATTCGGGTATATCCAAACATTGAATACACAATGCAACTGGCGAGATTGGAGCAGCCGACTACCCTGACCACTGCCTTACGACACGTGGTTTGTGTGGGACACGGAAACGGTAGAAAAGTCACCTTCTCGGTAATGGAGGCTGTAGACTGGATACAGCTCAAGTCAGTGAATCTCCCCACCGACTTCGGAGCCCTGCGAGACTTACTTAAGAAAGTTTTTGAAAGACGAGGAGAGAAATTCAACCTCAATGACATCTATGGTTCAAATGGCTCTGAGCACTATGGGACTTAACATCTGAGGTCATCAGTCCCCTAGAAGTTAGAGCTACTTAAACCTAACTAACCTAAGGACATCACACACATCCATGACCGAGGCAGGATTCGAACCTGCGACCGTAGCGGTCGCGCAGTTCCAGACTGAAGCGTCTAGAACCACTCGGCCACACCGGCCGGCCTGACATCTATGAACAATCTGTGTTGATAAATGGACACATTACGTTTGACTGGAGCAAGACATGGCCAAACGACCACATACATACCTACTTTCCTTAATGACCAAAATTACCATCGGCCAGCCACTCATAACAGTAGACTAGTGATGCAGGAGCTGCGTAAGGAGGTGGAGGAGAGGAGGCTGGATGTGCTCTGCCTACAGGAGCCGTACTCCCAAGCTGGAAAAATAGCATTTGCAACCGCGATCTGGCAGGTCATCAGCCGAGGGGAAAACCCGAAAGCGTCATTAATATTCACAAACATAGCCCTGAGAGCAACAATACTTTCACAATATACGAGTAGTCACTGCAATGTCTTGGAGCTGCAATCTTCCGTCGGAGTAATAATATTAATTAACATGTACTTTCAATACGGTGACAATATTGAAAGTCATCTCCACCATCTGACAACAGTAACCACAGCATTGCAAGGACGGATAATGATAATTACTGCAAATATTAATGCAAAATCCCCCCTGTGGCGCAGAGGCACAAGGGACACAAACGGGGAGAAGGTTATCATGGCCTCGCAAATAGTGGTGGCAAACAAGCCAGGGAACCTTCCTACCTATGCTGGGGGAGGAGGACCAGGCACAAACACTGATGTAACTCCACCAACACCTAATGCAATTAACACTATACAACAATGGAAGGTCTAAGAAAATGCCACCACTAGCGACCACAATCTTATAACATTCACCCTAGGAGATAGTGTGTCCCGCTAGGCCACGGGGTGGGAGGCGCAATTCAACTACAAAAGGGCTGATTGGGAACGCCTAGCGAGGGAGTGCGACATTCCTGCCTTGCCAGAGGGTGACACACACCTGGACATAGACATAAATGAGAGAGCAGAGGAACTGGTGAGCGCAAAAACCAGAGCGGTGAAAGCAGCCGTACCAACTAGGAGGAAGGCCACGGCGGCCTCTCCGTCGCCATGGTCGCCCGAACTTGAGGATATGCGACGGTCTGTCAGAAGGTTGAGGAGGCACTACCAGCGCAGTGTCGTCTGGCTGGAACGGCAAAGGTGGCTGCTGCAGTATCGGGAGGCTAAACTTAGGTTCCAAAAGGAACTACAAGCTGTCAAAACACGAAGTTGGGAGAGCTTTGTTCAGAACCAATTGACGTTAGTCCCCTGGGGCACACCATACAAGTTAGTCAGAGGGAAGATCCGCTCTCCTCTGGAATTGTCAACAGTCAGGCATGGGGACAGGATGACGGAATCCTGGTTGGAGACTGCTGAGGTCCTCCTCCAGTCCCTACTGCCTGATGATAGCGCGGATGGGGAATCTGAAGAACAGCAACAGCTACGAATTGATGACGTCAACGAACACAATAATACACGGAAGTCTACCCTTTCTCAGAGGAGGAGGTAGCTGCCCACATAAAATCACTTAAGACGGGTAAAGCTCCCGGGCCAGACGGCATTGTAGCGGAGGTGGTGCAATTTCTAGCATCCCAGATAACTGCACCACTCACTCACCTGTACAATGAGTGTCTCAGACAACGAAAATTCCCTAAGATCTGGAAGACAGCGAATGTTGTTATCATCCGAAAAGGACCCGATAAAGACCCAACGAACACGAAATCATATAGACCAATATGTTTGTCTGATATACTTGGAAAGATACTAGAAAAACTACTAGCTGACAGATTGGCTGCACACCGAGTGCTGTGTGGGATGAGCGGCAGGCAGTTCTTCAGGCTTGGGCAATCGTCATCTGATGCAATCGCCCTGGCGGCCGAGGTCTGTGGCTCAGCCCCGATAAGTACGTAGTGGGCATCATGGTAGACATCAGTGGTGCCTTCGACAACCTGTGGTGGCCTTCGCTCTTCTCCTGATTGCGGGAGAAGGAGTGTCCAGGGTCGCTATATGGCTGTCTGAGGAGCTATTGCGAGGAGCGGGAGGCCTGGCTATCATCGCCTAGCGGGTGAATTGGAAAATCAATAACTGATGCTCCCAGGATTCCGTCTTAGGACCTCTGTTTAGGGACATCCACATGGAGCCGCTATTAGATACTTTACAACAAAGTGAAGAAGTGCTACAGGTGATAGCCTACGCAGATGACCTCCTCCTGTTGGTTGGCGGCCGTAGCCGCGAGGACATAGAGCCCAAAATAGAAAGTTCCTTGAACAAACTGCAACAATGGTGCCAAAACACTAAATTGAAAGTATCATCAAGTAAGTCTACTTACCTATTATTAAAAGGACAATGAATCAGAAACCCTACTGTGAGAATTGAGCGCTCACCGGTTCTTCGGTTACGTGAGACACTGTACCTAGGAATCATCGTTAACGAAAGGTGGAACTTCGGGAAACACATTGACACCGTAACCCAGAAAGCCCTTCAAACATCAAACAATCTCCATCGGACACAAAAGATTTCATCTTCCCCCTCATCTCATAAAACTATACCACAAAGGTATTTTAACATCAATAGTGGGTTACGGCTCGGGAGTCTGGGCACACAGGCTCACGAGGGTTGTGCCCGCCATGACAGTGAGAAGGATTCAGAGAAATATGATACTCAGATCTGTGGGGGCCTATAGAACATCTCCAGGGGGAGCCCTATTAGTCATAATGCGGCTCCGCCCCCTGGACATCAAAATTAGAGAGCAGGCTGCGTGGTTCTTGATCAAGAAAGGGAACATCACGAAGACAGAAGAGATATTAAGAACTGGGGTTGAGGGTACGGGTGAGATAAGACAAAGAGGCGAGCAATTGTGGCAAGAACTATGGGAGGCGGATGAAACAGGGCGTAGAACTTTTGAATTCCTTCCGAGCGTTAGGGAACGACTGAAAATGAGATACTTTGAACCCACTCGAGGACTGATCCATTTTCTCACTGGACATGGGCCATACCAGACATATTTATGTCAGTTTGGGAAAAGGGCCACACCAGCGTGTGAATGTGGTGAATCAGGGGGTACCCCCGATCATGTGGTCTACGAGTGCCCCCTTTTCAATGATGTTGCGTGACCAATTACCTGACCGCGACACATACCAGTTACTAAGACAAGAACACACTTTTCAAACTCTCAACAAATTGGCAGATGAGGTATCGCGAAACGTGTTAAAGGAATACCTGAGGGACATAAATTAACGTAAAAATTGAGACATACCAAATACTGAATGCGCGCCCTACTCCTATACGGCCTGCGCGTTGATAGGCCGTCTTTCCTCGTAGTCTGGAATCCGCCACGTACAGGACTAGGGGGAGTGGGGAATAATATCACCAATACTAGACAAAAGCACCGGACTTGACTTAAGTTAGTACTAGTTAGGAGGACCTAGATTACGAAATTAGTTAATAGGAACCTGCAGCGAATAACATCTTTGGCCTGCCCAGTGTCAGGGGCACGCCCATCGGGACTGATGACCTCAGATGTTAAGTCCAATAGTGTTCAGAACCATTTAAACCATTTCTCTATCTGTTCTATCAGTCCTACCTGGTACAAATCCCATATAAATGGACAATATTCAAGAATTGCTCGAAGAACCACCTCATAAGCCACTTCCTTCGTGGATGAGTAAAATTTCCCTTATATTCTTCCTACAAATCTTCGTCTGTCATCTGCTTTCCTACAATTTGTTTCATGTGCTCATTCCACTTAAGGACGCTCTGGATAGTTACTCCTAGATATTTTACCGTAGATACTGTTTCCAGCAGTTTTTCATCAATAGTGTAGTTGTACAGTATCGGCTTTCTTTTCCTTTGTATGTGCAATGTGTTACATATATTTCCGTTCAGGGTAAACTGCGAGAGACTACACAGTTCATCCATCCTCTGCAGATCATTCTGTAAATGGATAAAGTCTTCTGGCGTTGCTGCTTCGTTACAGACAACCGCATCATCTGCTGACTGTCTTAAAGAGCAGAGCATGCAACTCAGCCTACCAAATCATTTATATAATTTGTAGACAATAACGTTCCTATCAATCTTCCTTGGGGTACTCCGGAAATTAACTTTACATCTGTCGGTTCTGTTCCGATTAACAGCCTTAGAGACGTGGTGCTATTGCAAAATGCTCAAGATTTCCTGGGTAGACAGGATATCAAACGACGAGGTGCTTCACAAAGTGGAGGAAGAGAAGCTTTGTGTCCTGAAGGTAATCGAACACGAAAGGGACACATGGGACGGTCAACTGCTGAGGAATTAAAGGTACCATTGAAGGGACAGTAGGAGGAAAAAGTACAAGAGAAAGATCGAGGCCAGAATATATCAACCAGATCATGGAGGTACCAACTGCACCATCTATACCGGTCTCAAGAGGAAGGCTGGAGACAGAAATGTATGGCCAGCTGCTGCTAACCAACCTGATGGCTGAAGATCTAAGAATATGAGCACCGTGTTTAGTTCTATCAGCAAGGATGTCTTGAATCCAGCCGTAAATCTGGTCCGATACTGGATAAGCTCGCATATTTTTTCATTAAACGGCAGTACGGGACGGTGTCAAATGCCTTCCTGAAGTTACGGAACATGGCATCAACCTGAACGCCGTTGTCTATAGCGCTATGAATCTCATGGAGGACCAGAGCTAGCTGACTTTCGCAAGATCTCTGTTTGCGAATCCATGTTAATCTTCATACAGAAGATTTTCGTTTTCCATAACGTCATAATTCTTTAGCCCAAAATATTTTCCATAATTCTAAAACAAATTGACGTCAGCGATATAGTCTATACTGTGTGCATCTGTCCTACGGCTCTTGTTGAAACTGGCAATGACAAGCGTTTTTTTTTTTTTCAGTCGCTGAGTACTCTTTGTTGATCTACGATAAACTGATGCTGGAAAGAGAGCAAGTTCTTGCTTTCCAGTACTAAGCGATTGTAGTTGCTTTTCTATTCCTCGATCGGCTATCTCAATATCTACCATTTCAACGTTCGTACGGTGACTGAAAGTAGAAACTGTGTTACGATCTTCCGCGGTGAAACAATTTCGAAAGACCGAATTCAGTATTTAGACCATCTCTCTATCTTCATCATAGACTGCACACGGTAAGCAGTTTTTACTGCTGTACTTGCGTTTCCTGCATCACGAATTATTTTCTCATTATATTAGTACTGGAGGATATTATTTTCTCCAATAATATGATTCTGCTCCGGACGTAACCGGAATGACATGTTGAAAGAAGACAGTAACGGTACATCGACGTCAAGGTCATGGTATCGGAGCACTGAAGCTCGTATCACAGCAGTCGTCGCGTCACGTCACGTCAAAATAATCATCAAACAATTTCAGATGGTGACAACCTCTCGCCGAGCGTCTTCCCCCATGAAGGAGAAAAATCCCTACAACCAAAACTTATTTAGGAGACCCAGTCGATAGCTGCCATGCTTCATATCCATATCAGAATTTGTAATCTTTTTATTTTTTGTCGCTTATCGCTTCTCTCACTTCTGACAATAAATTGTTACATTTTCTCAAACAGAAAGGGTCAAGACGCTAGAACAACGCAGCTGTAACGCCTTCAAATATTATTCATCTTTTTTGTGTGTGTATGTGTTAGAGCGAATAAATACTGATTTTGAAAATCTTTCCAGTTCGTTTAGTTCCTAGTCTTCTTCTTTAGCGTAATTGTTTTATGACAGGTTTCAACTGGAAGCTCTCCATCGTGTCCTGTTATGAGCATCTTATTTCATTTGCTTGTATGTTCGTCCTTTTCGATTGTCATCCATCATTTCAATTCTCTTCCTGCCTCTTCCTCTAATTCCCTTCCCTATTCTCTCCATAATTCTTTGTTGCAGACAATTCCGGCGCCGTCTATGTCCCTGTCAAGGATTTTTCTTCTTTCTGATCGCTTCCAATAATCTTCTTTTTTTCCCTAGTTTCTTCATTCCTTTTTCATTTTTAAGTCTGTCAGTCTACTATACCTTAAGCGTTCTTCTCCATAGCCAGATTTCGAAACTTTGTAAATATCTTTCTTCTTTCATTTTAACTGCCCGTGATTCGCTGCTGTTTAACACTACACTTCAGACGTAACATCTATCAAATCTTTTCCCCGAGTCCATTGGAATTCTTCTAGATATTTTCAACTGATTCACCTTTTCAAATGTTCTCTTTCCCATAGATGTCCACCTTATTTCCTTCTGTACAATTCCCATTTCATGTCACTAAACTTCTCAGGTATAGAAAGGATTTTACTTCTTTTATCTTTTTTCCGTCTAGAAATGTGTTAACTGGAGCTTCTTTCTTGCTTATTCTCGTCACTTTTGTCTTTTCTATATTTATCTCAATTCGATACCCCTTGCCCCTTCGTGCAATAGTCTTCAACATATTCTGTAACTCCAGTTCTGATTCCGCCAAAACTGCTAGATAATCCGCGTATTTTATAGCTTTTATTCTTTCTCCACCTATTACTATGCTTCTTGCAACCTCTGTAGTCTTACCTGTCAGTTCTTCTCCATTATGTTGAATAGCTTCGGTGACACTAAGCATCCTTACCCTACACCCCTTCCGATGCCCATCTCTTTCGTCTCCTCATTCCCTACACTGTCACTTTTTGCTTAGAGTACATCTCCTTTACTAACCTATCTTTCCAGCTTATACCCACGCTTTTAGAATTCTCAGCAGTATACTCCAGTGGACTCTATTAAAAGCCCCCTCCCAGCTGATAAAACAAATATACATCTCCATGTTCATTTCTGTCATTCTTTCACCCTAGACAACCTGCGGAGACTCTTGTGCCTTTACCCTTCCTGAACCTGAAATGGTCTTCCCCAATATTTTTCTCAATTTTTTATGCAATTCTATTTTGTGTGTCTCTCGTTATAGCCTCTGTAACATGATTGATAAAACTAATTGACCTATAGTCTTTGCATTCTTTTGCGTTCCACTTTTTAGGTGAAGGTTCCAGCACGCTCTTAAGTAGATCTTGAGGCCAAATTCCTGTGTCATAAATTCTGTTTACTTCCTTAATTCGGGGTAAAGTGTAGAATATACCTTACGAGTTTTGTCAAGAATATCGTTTATTAATTTTGCTTTGGTCATTAAAAAATTCTACTACTATTGCTAGTTTCTTAAACCTGAGACCATAATCCGACTTTTTAAAGATGGTCGGTTCCTGATGTCCTCACATATAAACGTTCTGTGGTGGGTAGTACGACGTGACAGGGCACAGATGTTTCGTCTTGTGTGAACGCACCGCCGTTTGCCGTTCGCTGAGGTAGAGTTCCGATGATACAGCTCAATAGCTCTTAACTCAGCTATCGGTCTGGTATCTTATTCTTGTGGTCCTCAGTCCAAAACCTGGTGTGATGCAGATATCAGCATTAATCCATTCTAAGCAACCACCTTCATTTCAACGTAACCACTAATCAACCTGCTTATTATACTGAGAGGTGATTGTATTAGGAAAAGTGGCAGCTTTGTGTGTTATATTTACCACAGTAAACACTTCTCTCACTGGATTCCAAAGTCTATGTTACTGTCAAGTAGTCAGTCAGAGAGGGAGAGAGAGAGAGAGAGAGAGTTGGGTGTCGAATATTCGCTGAGATAGGTGTTAATGCTGGTGTGGTGCTAGAACACGGAATTTATTTAAGTAGGTAACACCCAGCTGCGTTCACTAGCATTGCAAGAAATAGGATGTTGTGTTTCTGGAAAATTTTCAGTTTTGTTTTGTACATTTCCGTAACTCATGTTGTGTGACTATTACTATGTTTCATTAACACATACATGCACGAACGTAGGAAAGGAATACATCATTCTTCACCCCTTTTCATTTTTAAATACCGAATGTAAATACTGTTTACTGAGTTACTTCTACGAATATTACTTTGGAGAACTTTGTGTTTGCTGTTCAGTGATGAGTAACGCAGTCATCTTCAAACCATTTTAATTTCGCAGTTTAACATACAACTGAACCAAAACAATTTTAAAATTTTCCAGCATTAAGTCTCCATATCCCAGTTGCTGTTTAAAAGTTTTGAAACAGACTAAATCAAACTAGTAATGTAGTTCGTGAGGTCTAACTGTTAAATATGTTTAAGCTGGCGTGTATTGCACATGGTATGAGTTACGTAAATAAATAATTTTATTTCAGCTTACAGCAATGAACTGCAGTTATGAGGCACAGCTTAGCTATCCGCTGTCTCACAATCAGCCAAAGTGATTATTGGGGTCAGATTTGAATATTGTGCATGCACTCACGGTACTTTGATTGTACACTCAGATTATATATATATATATATATATATATATATATATATTCTGAAGTTATTTAGTTCATTGACTATGTAAGTGTTTTGCATTAGGGATCAAAATATTGATACTATTCACGCGTGATAGGCAGATGCGATGTTGTTATAAGGACTGCATGTAATGTCCGTAATAATACTCGTAGTTACGTTAAACACAGAAGCTTCATATGCAATATAAGTAATGGTTACATACAGCCACTAGTGACCATTAAGTTACAGGACGTACACAGTCAGATTAAAGTTTGAAGGTTTCACTGAGATGTAAGAGTAATGACACTCTTTTGAAGAGTTACACTTTGACATTTGGACAGATAGGAACTTACAAAGTAAAAAGCTTACAGACGAAGATATTACTGTGGACAGTAATTAACACATTCAGAGCGGCCAGAAGTCAGAAACCACAGAAAACTTATACTGCGTATTTTACTCTCCCTTTATAAAACTTTCAATATTCAAACCTTGGTCTACTTCTACAACGTTTACCCTCCACACTTCGCTCCATTACCAAATTAATGACAATGTGTTGCCTCAGTATATCTCCTACCAATCGACTACTTTTTTAATCATATTCTGCCATAAATTACTTTTCTCCCCAATTTGATTTAACATCGCTTCATTCGTTACCCAAACTTCTCACCCAATCTTCAACGTTCTCCTGTAGCACCACATTTCAAATGATTCTGCGCTCTTAATGTCGTCCAGTGCCGTCTTTGTTGCTGCCGTGATTGTATTACTTTCATAAAAAAGAAAACAAACCGTCTTCAGTCACAAATCGTGAATTTTCTTGCAGTATATGGTTCAAATGGCTCTGAGCACTATGGGACTTAACATCTGTACATCTGTGGTCATCAGTCCCCTAGAACTTAGAACTACTTAAACCTAACTAACCTAAGGACATCACACACATCCATGCCCGAAGCAGGATTCGAACCTGCGACCGTAGCAGTCGCGCAGTTCCGGACTGAGCGCCTAGAACCGCTAGACCACCGCGGCCGCCTCTTGCAGTATACTATGCATTCAAAGAACTATGTAAACTGATCAGACCACCTGGATATGGATCCCCAGGGCTCCAGATGCACTGCGTATTGATGTAAAAGTCTAGAGATGTAGCCGAAGGCGGTTTGGTTTCTGTTTTCTACTTGCCTGAACTATTTACCCCCACGTTTAACTTCAGTACAAAACAACACTTCAGATTAATATCTTCAAAAATACTTCCTAACACTTAGTCTACATTTATACTTGACCTTTCCAATTTTTTCTTTTTCGGAAACATATTTCCAAGTCGTCGACATCTCTAACACGATTAGAATGTCACTACCAAAACTCAAAGTTTATTGTTTCGTCTTGAATATAATTTGCTTCCCAAATTTCTCCTTGGTTTTGCTTTACAGATTGCAGAATGTAGAGATTGAATAACACTGGGGATAAGCTGCAGCTTCCGTGTCATGAGGATGCAACATTCGAAGAATCAGTTGAAATTTTCCGTGAGAAATCAGTAGTTAACCATCATTGGATTCTAACTGCATATGTGTCATTCTGTCTGATCTGAAGAGGGCAAGAGCCGAAAAATGTTAAAGAAAATTAAATAATACAAAGGGCGTTAAAAAAGTTTTGCACACATCTCGAATTTTTTTATTTTGTGCAGGAGGGGAATGAAATTTTTTGTGAACGTACTTGGAAAATTTTGCTATACATTGAGCCTACTCAATGTAGCTTCCATCAGCTATGACGCATCTGGCCTAACGTTCTTTCCATGATGTAAATGCAATTTGGTAAAATTCTGGGGACTGGCTTTTACACCATCGCTTGACACAGGAAATAAGGTCTTTCTCACTATCAAATGTTTTACCGCGCAGGTGGTCCTTCAGACGACCAAAGATGTAAAAATCAGACGGAGCCAAGTCCGGACTGTAGGGAGGATGAGGAACAATTTTCCAATCCATTTTCCTGATTTTCTCCTGCGTCATAAGGGCTGTATGGGGTTTGGCATTGTTATGGTGTAGTCTGACGAGCTGACCATGTCTGTGGGTCTTGATAGCTCGTCGCAGCTTGTCCAGTGACAATCAGCAATGGTCCCGCTTAATTGTGGAGCCAGGTTCCAAAATGACACCACACTGATCCCAGAAGAAGGAGACGATCACCTTTCGGCCTGCTGTTCGTGAAAGTCCTGGTTTCTTCTTCCGAGGCGAACCCGGATGACGCCACTCCATGGATTGGGTTTTGCTCTCAGGTTCAGACAAAAACAACCATGTTTCATCCTGGGTAATGACGCCGTCAAAAGACTGTTTCCACTCTTCAGTAAAGGTCTTCAAGAGACGCTCGCACACATTCTTCCTCGTCGTTTTCATTTATCTTGTCCGTAATCTGGGCACCCAACGTGCACAGATTTTTCTGTACCCTAGTGACTGTACCAGTGATAACACAATACCCAATGACAAACGAGTCATTTCAGCAAGCTCTCGTTTCCTCACCATCTGTCATTTTGGATGATTTGATCACTGCTGTCTATGGTCTACCGCATTGTAGATTGTCCAACAGAGAGAAATCACCTTCTATAAACCTCAGCAACCACCGCTGGATACTTCTGCAATCCACTGTCTCCCCCCCCCCCCCCCATAAACAGAGAGCAACTTCCTGCGAATCGATTTGGCACAGTCATCGCCATCACCGACCGTTGTCGCAACCTGGCATCTACTTCATGGTCCACTATTGATCACCTGTAAATAAAACAAAATACTTTTATACACCAACTTATAGCTAAATGTTCCAAGTATGTTCACAAAAATTTTCATTCTCCTCCAGCTAAAAATAAAAAAAAAATAGAGTCGACTGTGCAAAACTTTTTGAACGTCCTTTGTACAAAACTGTTAGAGAACTACACTGCTTCATTTATGTGTTATTTTTTGTCGCCATTCTCAAATAACTAGTCTTGTTATTATGTAGACCCACACACATTTCGCATGGGAGCAGATGCCCGAAAACATATCATAGCCCTCCTCGATTCAGTACCACAACGTCTAGAGTTTCTGTTTCCATCACAAGGTGGTTTCACACCTAAATGAAATTTCTCAGTGCCAAAGATGAGAAGCAGTTCTGTAATGTTGATGATCTATGCATTGTCAAGTTTCTACGAGGGCTTACTGAAAAATAATGTTTCCGACTTATTGTGTGAAAACTGTTTAAAAAAAACAGAAGTTATTAGCATTCTACATCTTTATTCTTCACGTTTACCTATTTGCAGCCCTCTACCTCCAGAGAGCTCCGAACTGTAGAGTGTAACGTAACTGTATCGGTGAGTGAAAAACAGAGTGCTGTAATCTAATTTCGAATTTGAAGACTTGTTCCTTGGATGCAGCATGCTCTCCTTCAACATGACAATGCTAGACCACCCACGAGCGCTGCGACACCTGCAACAATCCGACGCCTTCAGTTCACTGTCATCGATCATCCTCCACGCAGTCTCAGCTTGGCCCCAACCGAGTTTCCTCCGTTTCCAGACCTTAAAGAACACTTACGAGGACTTCACATTGATAATGATGAAGCAGTGCAAGCAGAAGTGAGTTTGTGGCTCCGTCAAAAAATCAAACAATATATAGTGCGGTATTAACAAACTGGTGTCTCGTTGGGGGAAATGTGTTCGTCGCCAGGATGACTATGTTGAAAAATGAACCTGTAGACATGAAGAATAGAAATGTAAAATGTTAATAACGTTTGTTTTATTTAAAAAGTCTTAAAAATTTTCACATAATCAATTCAGAGGCTTTACTTATTAACACGCCTTCGTAATGGCGTGGATTTTTCATCGTAAGTAATCGAAACATCTTCCCTTTAATAATTTGTTTACATCACCTAAAATCGTTGTGAGACACAATTACAGATAAAAAGACATTGTTTCACACCTTGTTTTAGTTGTAGGGCACCACTTCCCCAAGGAAATTTCATCAGTTCTGAAAACAAAAGGTGAAAACTAATGTAAAACGTGAACTAGCCGTCTGAAGATGAACCTGTCGGAACGAAACCGGTAACAGCGCTATTTAAATAAATAAATAGCATTGTAAAAAGTGGCTGTTTGCTGTTGTCTTCTATGTAAGAGTGAACCAATAATCTTTCCACAATGTTTGGATCCGAAATCGTGTTCCACGGTCCCTCCAGATTCGAATGCTTCGGGAATCACTGTCCAGAACAAATCGGGACTCATATGCCAAAAGAACATTGGCCGTCCAAGTTACATGTCGACTACTCCACTCTAGATGTTCCCTTTTGTGAAGACGCATCAGAGGTACACATACAAAAGGTCTCCGACAATAATGACTACTCTGCTGAAGCCTTCTGTATACCGTTGGTCTCGATACAACACGTCCAATGGATACTAAGAGGTCAGATGCCAGTTGCTTCGCGGTACCGTCGTGTCCTTACGGTCAAATAACTGTACTCTCTTTTTGGTATCACACGTGGTGGGCCCTGCCCTGGTCTTCGGGATACTGTTTCGGTCTCTGTAGACCGATGACCATCGCAGTCTGGTCCCTTTAATCTCACAAACCGGTCTCTGTAAATTGTCGCCACATCCCAGAAAAAAAAGAATGATTCACATTAAGCCTTCGGGTCACATCAGTGTGAGACTGTCCTGCTTCCAACCTTCTTATGGCCCTCAACCGCAAAGACTCTGGTAGGCGTCTTCTTTGTGCCACAATGCACCGTCTGTGACTGTATACACAGCGATTGTGATTGTGGGACTACCCAGCGAACGCTACCCCATTTGATAGGTGCCCTGACGTCACTGTTGACGTGGTTGCCCTTTGACAGGAATACCATCTTCTGTGCAGAACACGAATGTTCGGACATGTGTTGACATTTTGTATGAATATACCGTGAATTAGACACAACGCGGGGAAATAGCGGTTTGTTGGTTTAATTTTTGGCATCAATGTATTTGTACAGAACATATAAGAATGACAGAGTGTTTACAAAAGAAAATATTACAATAATTACCTAAAAAAGGTGGTAAACAAAGTTTTATGTGGAAATACATGTAACAAACGATGAAAAATACAATGAATTTACGGTTTGAATCTAGTGTTTGTAATGAAAATTTGATTTAACAAGGGAGAAATTGGAAACTGAGTCTGATCATTTAATAATAGGCTCACGTGCTTTGTCATGTCTTTGTTGATTCCCATTATTTCCAGAAGGGTAATCTTTCTTGTTTTTTTTGACACAATGTAAAACTTCACATTCTACAACACGTGGCTGGTTATCTACTAAAAGGTGATCAGCAAAAGTCGAATCCTCTTTTAATCGCCAGCTTCTGTCATGTCACATACCCTAATTGCCACAGCGCTGCCTGTTGAACAGCATACACTTTTCATACTGCTTTATTTACACCACTGTGTGCCAAGGGTTGGATTTTATCTTTACGATAGTAAAAAAAAAATTGATATGTTACCGGTTTTATAAAATGAAGGTTGTAGTTGCGAACCTTAACGTTTCCGCAAGATTGTATGAAACGTTCCTAAGATATGGAATTTGGCACCAGGCTTTAAAAGTGTCGAGTGATTGCTGTTGGCCAGCATACAGAAGTGGTGTGATTTAATTCATTTTCTTTTGTCGTAGAATATTACCAGTCAGGGCAGAGCTGTAGCCAGCGTGGAAAGTGTATATTGCTAAGTTAGGCAGAGTTGTGGCAATGATCAGACTCAATTTACATTTTGCACCTTGTTAAATTAAGTTTTAGTTGCAAATATTAGATTCAAACGGTAAATTCACTGCATTTCTAATCATTTGTTATATGTATTTCCACATAAAAACTTTGTTTACCTCCTTTCTTATTTAATGTAATTGTTGTAATATTTTCCTTAGTAAACACTGTCATTCTTGTATCTTCTCTGCAAAGAATATCGGCGTACGTTTATCTGTGTTTGCGACATTCAGTTGTCACGTGAATATGACCTGAGAAGGCGAAAGCCGGTTCGTGTCCACATAAATACACTACTGGCCATTAAAATTGCCACACCAGGAAGATGACGTGCTACAGACGCGAAATTTAACCGACAGGAAGAAGATGCTGTGATATGCAAATGATTAGCTTTACAGAGCATTCACGCAACGTTGGCGCAGGTGGCGACACCTACAACGTGCTGACATGAGGAAAGTTTCCAACCGATTTCTCATAATCAAACAGTAGTTGACCGGCGTTGCCTGGTGAAACGTTGTTGTGAAGCGTCGTGAGGAGAAATGCGTACCAGCATGTTTCCGACTTTGATAAAGGTCGGATTGTAGCTTATCGCGATTGCGGTTTATCGTATCGCGACATTGCTGCACGCATTGGTCGAGATCCAGTGACTGTAAGCCGAATATGGAATCGGTGGGTTCAGGAGGGTAATACGGAACGCCGTGCTGGATCCCAACGACCTCGTATCACTAGCAGTCGAGATGACAGGCATCTTATCCACATGATTGTAACGGATCGTGTAGCCACGTCTCGATCCCTGAGTCAACAGATGGGGACGTTTGCAAGACAACAACCATCTGCACGAACGGTTCGACGACGTTTGCGTCAGCATGGACTATCAGATCGGAGACCGTGGCTGCGGTTACCCTTGACGCTGTATCACAGACAGGAGCGCCTGCGATGGCGTACTCAACGACGAACCTAGGTGCACGAATGGCAAAACGTCATTTTTTCGGATGAATCCAGGTTCTGTTTACAGCATCATGATGGTCGCATCCGTGTTTGGCAACATCGCGGTGAACGCACATTGGAAGCGTGTATTCGTCATTGCCATACTGGCGTATCGCCCGGCGTGATGGTATGTGGTGCCATTGGTTTCACGTCTCGGTCACCTCTTGTTCGCATTGACGGCACTTTGAACAGTGGACGTTACATTGCGCGGCTGCTACGGTCGCAGGTTCGAATCCTGCCTCGGGCGTGGATGTGTGTGATGTCCTTAGGTTAGTTAGGTTTAAGTAGTTCTAAGTTCTAGTGGACTGATGACCACAGATGTTAAGTCCCATAGTGCTCAGAGCCATTTGAACCATTTTTGACGTTACATTTCAGACGTGTTACGACCCGTGGCTCTACCCTTCATTCGATCCCTGCGAAACCCTACATTTCAGGAGGATAATGCACGACCGCATGTTGCAGGTCCTGTACGGGCCTTTCTGGATACAGAAAATGTTCGACTGCTGCCCTGGTCAGAACATTCTCCGGATCTCTCACCAATTGAAAACGTCTGACCAATGGTAGCTCAGCAACTGGCTCGTCACAATAGGCCACTCACTACTATTGATGAACTGTGGTATCGCGTTGAAGCTGCATAGGTAGCTGTACCTGTACACGCCATCCAAGCTCTGTTTGACTCAATGCACAGGCGTATCAAGGCCAGAGGTGGTTGTTCTGGGTACTGATTTCTCAGGATCTATGCACCAAAATTGCGTGAAAATGTAATCACATGTCAGTTCTAGTATAACATATTTGTGCAATGAATACCCGTTTATCATCTGCATTTCTTCTTGGTGTAGCAATTTTGCAGGACATTAGGATGTGTTTTCCTGTTTAATATTATGAAAATATAGCGACATTTTTCTGTATCACGCATTCCAAGAGAGTACACTGTAGATATACAGCTGAAATTGATTGGGATTAAATCTGCCGTAAACCTCCCTTAAAATAATGGTCAGATGTTGACCGTGTCCCTTAAACCGTGATCAAATGTTGGTTGCCCTAGTTGAAGATAACATTTCTTGCGTATATAAATCGCGCTTCCTTCAGCCAGCCACAGAGGTGAATAAGGTGCAGGCGGAGACGGCGCTGCCTGCGAGGAAAGCAGGAGCCGGCTGACGGGCGGTGCAGCTGGCGGCGCCACAAGCGCCGGGCACTTCCGCTTCCGGGCTGCTCCAGCCTGGAGCTGGAACTGGAACTGGGTCACGCGCCAAACACTTACCTTTCTCCCCCTTTCCCCCGTGCACCCCCTTCGAGCTTTTTTTCCCTCGTTTTTTTTTTTTTTTTGCGCACCCGCTGCTCGCACGATAGCCAGGAGGCCCGATAAATATCTCATAAATCTACGCGCCAGCGACTGCGGGTAGCGGTTTCGTGGTCGCTGGAGCGCAGTTGATGGCAGGGTCAACACTGCCGGTGCAGGGAGGGGGGGAAGGAAGCTCGCCGACGGGTGCCCGCTTCGTGGCCGACGAGTCCTACTCCTAACGACCACCAAATCAGTCACGTGCCCGCCAGATCAGCAGCTTTCTTCCAGTCAGCGATAATTCCCGACCAATCGCGAGGTTAATACAGGTACCAGCGGAAGGCAAGGGAGGCCACGGCCGGCACAAAGAAAATCATTCCCGCATTCGCCAAGAAAATTGTAGGAAAAAGGGAGGAACCTTGCAGCGTTCCCGCGAGTTTCATCAGAATTTTGATATGTCAGGTCTGCGACATAAAAATTGTTTCAAATTTATTAAGCGATTATTATAATGTTTTCAACGCTGATTTCGGGAAAAATAGCGAAAAAATTCCATCACTTACAGTTATTTCACAAACCGCTTGTCAAGTTTTAGCTTTTGTCGATATTTCAGCACTCTAGTGAGTTTGAATTTTGGTTTTTAGGATCTCCATAAACTGTTATTTAGCCGTTTTTATACTAGATATACGTAAAATAAAGAGTAATTAGGAGAAACCAGCAGTATTTTCATGTCAGTGCACGTCTGTCGCGCTGCCCCTTCCCCCGCCATCGCCGGCCGCGGTGGCCGAGCGGTTCTAGGCGCTTCAGCTCGGAACCGCGAGACCGGTATGGTCGCAGGTTCGAATCCTGCTTCGGGCATGGATGTGTGTGATGTCCTTACGTTAGTTAGGTTTAAGTAGTTCTAAGTTCTAGGGGACTGATGACCTCAGCTGTTAAGTCCCATAGTACTCAGAGCCATTTGAACCCCCCGTCATCAACAAGCAATGAGCTTCTGTTATTGTCCTTCAGTTCACAGTACCTTTTCACTCTGTGCTGTTCACATCTTGTTGTTACTACTGCTTTAAAGTAGTGACTGTTTTCTTGTGTTGTGAAGTTCTTTTATGGACAATGGACAATGGCTACCAGAGTATGTATAAACTCGCCAGATTGCTTCTGCTACATTTGTGGTAACTACACCGTTAAAAAGCAACAAAGAAACATTTTCGATTTTATTGAAAAAGTATTTTTCGCCTATTTTGGTACAAAGTTGGGCGATCAAGATAAGCCTTGGGCCCCAAGCAAAGTTTGTTCAGTGTGTGTTGAAAAACGGAGGCAATGGTTTCAACGTAAAAAGCAGTCCTTACGTTTTGGAATACCAATGGTTTGGAGTGAGCTCAAAAATCATAGTGATGACTGCTATTTTTGTTCTTGCAACGTACGAGGTTTCAATTTGAAAAACAACGAGGATATTTCCTACCCTAACATTCAATCAGCCATTGGCCCTGTTCCTCATAGACCTGATGTACCAATACACTCTCCTCCAGATTCTTTGGATGATATAGGTGATCACAAGCCATTGGATCAGCAAGGTGAAAGTGAAGAAGACAGAGACTGCTATGATCGTGGCACAACCGATCGCATTCCATTCTCACAATCTGAACTGAACGATTTAGTTAGAGAGCTAGGCCTTTCTAAAGAATCGGCAGAAGTTTTAGGATCTAGACTGAAAGATAAACAGATGTTGGCTCCGGGGACATCCTTTTCTTGGTTTAGATCGAGGGAAAAGGAGTTTGTATCTTTCTTCTCTCAAGAAGGTGACCTGATGTTTTGTAGTGATGTTACTGGACTTATGGCACGTTTCAAAATAGAATATGCTCCTGATGAGTGGAGACCTTTTATTAATTCTTCATAAAGCCTTAAAGCAGTACTTCTATACAATAGCAATAAGTATGCTTCTATACAACTTGGACACTCGGTTCACTTAAAAGAATGTTACGAAAACCTTGTACTGGTTTTAAGCAAACTCCGCTATTCAGACCACAAATGTGGTGATTTAAATGTGATTTCAATGCTGCTTGGTCAACAAAGTAGCTTTACAAAGTTCCCTTGCTTTCTCTGTGAATGGGAAAGTAGAGACAGAAAGGAAAACTATATAAAAAAAGCTTCGCTCTTGAGAAAAACCTTACAGGTAGGGGTTAAAAATGTTGAGAGGAAAAGCCTTGTGAATCCCATTAAAAAAGGTGTTACTTCCACCACTTCGCATTAAGTTGAGGCTGATGAGACGATTTGTTAAGACATTACCCAAAGAAGGAGAATGTTTCAGATATATTTGTGGACAGTTTCCTAGTTTATCCGAGGCAAAGCTAAAGGAAGGAATCTTTGTTGGACCAGACAATAGAAAACTAATGACAGATCCCAACTTTGTAGACAAAATGGAAACAAAAGAAAAGTCAGTATGGATATCTTTTAAATTAGTTGTTACCGGTTTCCTAGGAAACAAAAGAGATTCAAACTACAAGACAATCATCGCAGACATGCTCGACAACTTTAAGAAGCTGGGCTATAACATGAGCATTAAAGTTCATTTACTGCACTCACATCTTGACTACTTCCCTGCAAAACCATGGTGATGTAAACGAAGGGCAGGGCGAAAGTTTCCACCAAGACATCACAGAAATGGAAAGAAGATATCAAGGAAGATGGAACGTCAACATGATAGCGGACTACGGCTGGATGATAAAAAGAGATGGTCCTGAACGAGTCCACAGCCGGAAAAGCAATAAAAGAAGCTTCGACAGAAAGTGAAAGCGTTATTATAAGGACTTATAAGCTTAAAGAGAAATGGAAGTGTACTGTAAATGTAGTTTAGAACATGATTTATAAATAAAATAAATTTTTTTAACTTTGGAAAAGATGTGATAAATTGCTTAAATTTTGTTATTATACCCAAAAATACTCCCTTTCTTGTGAGAAAACCTGACGTAATAGAAAAAAAATTGATTGCATTTTTTAAATCAGTGCTGAAAAGTACATAAAAATCAGTTATCAAATTTCAAACAGCTTTCAAAAAATATGTTTTTGCAAACCTGTGTTAAGGAGCCGGAGGAAAAGCGGACCGACCTAATGAGGTACGAACACATATCTACATAGAGTATCTAAAAGGACTTGTTCCTCTTTTAGCGAAAATCTACCTGGTAGAACGATGCGTTTCAAGTGCGAGGGTTCCCTAGAAAGTAATGCGCCGCATTTTTTTCCTCAGCCGAAAACAATGCTACGAATCCCAAATGTTACGTGTGTATTATTTGAAGTCTCCTGAGCGAGCACGCCAAGTTTCTATCACTTCCAACAGATAGCGTAGCTGCAGGACAGTTTCAAAATGGCGCCTCTAGGTGATGTACATTACAAGCAATGTGCTGTCGTTGAATTTCTTACTGCAGAGAAGGAAACTGTGGGGAATATTCACAAACGCTTCTGCAAATTCTATGGAGCATCTGCTGTCGACAGAAGTGTAACTGTCACTGGGAACGGAGGTTGAGGTCATCAGAAGGCGGTTCGGCGGAGCTCCACGATTTGCAGCGGTTGGGGAGACCATCCACTGCTGTTACACCTGACATGCTGCAGCGAGCTGATGTTATTCGCAAGGACAGATGCATTACGACTCGGCACGGTCTTGATTTGTTGCGTGCGACGTTTAAAAGCTGACGGGGGGGGGGGGGGGGGGGGGCAGGCCTTCTTGACCCTGATTCCCTGATTGTGAAGTGAGGTGATGAATGCTGGGTTCACCAATTTGGGCCCGAAACAAAAGAAAGTCGATGGAACAGTCCCATTTCCACTCCCCACAGAAGAAAACATTCAAAGCAACTGCCTCCGACGGTAAGGTCATGATCACCGTGTTCCGGGACTGTGAAGGTATGAGTCTCATTGATGTAACTCAAGACGCGCTTCCAGCGACTTCGGCGCCACAGCAACCCAGAAGATGTTTTGCTGCAACACGATAATGCTCAGCCCCACCCAAGTCTGAGGACTGCTGAACACATCGCAGAACAGTGTTGGACAGTGTTACCCCATCCACCCTGCAGCCCTGACGTAGCCTCCTCGTATTTCCTCTTAAGGATACCACTCGTGGAAGCATTTTGTGGACGATGAGGAGGTGATTCACACAGTGAAGCCCTGGCTCCGCCACGAGGACAACTGGTACCGACAGGGCGTACATGCCCTTGTTTTGCGCTAGAGGTAGGGCATAGAACGGGATGGAGATTATGTTGAAAAATAGAGTGTGTAGATAAAACACCCTTTCGTGTGTGTAATTGTCATTATGTTAAATACGGAGTTGTTGAAGGAAAAAATGCGGTGCAATACTTTCTGGGCAACCCTCGTAGTCTGAAAAATGTGCTCTGCATTCTAGGAAACAGAATGGGTGTCACGTCTTACACGACTCAGCCTTAGACAGGAAGTTTAACTATTAGAGGTACAAACGAAAAGTAGAGGAGAATGAAAGAAACAAACCGATACATATTATAAAAATGTATGGATTTATGTATGTTCCACATCTCCTCCTAAACCCGTGGATCTGTTTCAACCAAACTTAGTTCACATATTACTTACTACATGGGAAAAAATACTTTGGGGGTAAGAACGAGCAAGTTCCTATTTAGGTGGGGGGTGATAATGTGGAAAGAGAAGAAGGAGGAAGAGGAGATGTGTTGTGGCTGCGCCCCCTTGTAATGTTTTGTAGTTCCTGGCCGAAAGAGGAGAGGGCGGTATGATAAGTGGGTGGCCAGTTTCCTCTCACTACAACACAAAATGCACACGTGGTTAAAATACACTTTATTACAGGGACCAATTGAGTACTTAACTTCATAAGACTAAAAACAGCCGACCAGTTGCAATGGATAAAGAAATCTTTACCTAGGTTTCGACAGATTTAAATCTGTCTTCTTCAGAAGGCGGCAATTTTACATTAATATGGAATGATGTATCATCGTCGTTTTTACAAATATCTACATAGATCCATTAGTCCAAATTAAAATATAATGTTGCAACATCCATGTACTAATTTTTATTTACATGACAAACCCTATTTTCAGGGCTATATTTTAATTTGGACTAATGGATCTATGCAGATATTTGTAAAAACGACGATAATACATCCTTCCATATTAATGTAAAATTGCCGCCTTCTGAAGAAGACAGATTTAAATCTGTCGAAACCTAGGTAAAGATTTCTTTATCCATTGCAACTGGTCGGCTGTTTTTAGTCTTATTACGTGGAACCGTTGCTGTTGCGCAGCTATGTTTAAAATACTTAACTTCAGTTTTGTCCAGTCTGAAGTTCTGTGATTAACATTAATAGAGTAACATGTACTATTTCTTGAATGTTGACCGTGTCCATGTCACATCTATATACGAGGGTGAGTCAAATGAAAACCTTAAACATATTTTTAAATATTATTTATTGTGCATAAGTGGTACAAAGCTGCATCATTTTCCAACATAATCTCCCCCACGCTCAATGCAAGTCCTCCAGCGCTTACAAAGTGCATAAATTCCTTTAGAAAAAAAATTTTTGGTAGTCCGCGCAACCAAGTTCCTCCCATTGCGTCTTTGCGTGGTCCAAACATATGGAAATCACTTGGGGCAAGGTCTGGTGAGTATGGTGGATGAGGAAGACACTCAAAATGCAGGTCTGTGATTGTTGCAACTGTTGTACGGGTAGTGTGGGACCCTGCATTGTCATGCTGCAAAAGGACAACTGCTGACAGCAATCCACATCGCTTTGATTTGATTGCTGGCCGCAGATGATTTTTTAGATCTGTGTATGATGCACTGGTGACAGTGGTCCCTCTAGGCATGTAATTCTCCAAAATGACCCTTTTTCGTCCCAAAAGACAGTCAGCATAACCTTCCCTGCTGATAGTTCTGTTCGATACTTTTTTCGTTTTGGTGATGAGGAATGGCGGCATTCCTTGAACGCTCTCTTCGTTTCCGGTTGGTGGAAGTGAACCCAGGCTTCGTCTCCAGTAACGAGTCTTGCAAGGAAGCCATCACCTTCTCGTTGAAAGTGCTGAAGAAGTTCTTCACAAGCATCAACACGTCGTTCTCTCATTTCAGGAGTCAGCTGCCGTGGCACCCATGTTGCAGACACTTTGTGAAACTGGAGCACATCATGCACAGTGTGGTATGCTGACCCATGACTAATCTGTAAACATCCTGCAATGTCATTCAGTGTCACTCGATGGTTTTCCTTCAGTATGGCTTCAACTGCTGCAATGTTCTGTGGAGTCACAACTCGTTGTGCCTGACCTGGACGAGGAGCATCTTCCATTGAAGTCACACAATTTGCGAACTTCCTACTTCATTCGTAGACTTGCTGCTGTGACAAACATGCATCACCGTGCTGATACTTCATTCGTCGATGAATTTCAATAGGTTTCACACCTTCACTACGCAAAAACCGAATAACAGAACGCTGTTCTTCCCTGGTGCAAGTCGCAAGTGGGGCGTCCATCTTCATACTGATGCTGCGACGGTATGTGTGCATCTGCACTATGCTGCCACCTACAGGCCATTCTGCACGCTGTAGGTAGGACGCTTGCCAACTTACAGGATAACGGCGCGAAATTTCGATTTGTTATTACAAATTCAAGGTTTTCATTTGACTCACCCTCGTATAACTAACGTTCGCTCACAGCTAGCTAAGGTGCCAGGCGACGAATGTCACAGTGGAAGAGTAGAGCACAGCGCGACGTATGGGGGTGCATTGCCAACTGAGTCTCGATGCAACGTACTGAGGTACTGACATTGAGAGATTGAGAGATCTCGGTCGGCGGTGGAGTCCTATATGCACGCTACCCAGGGGGCGGGGGCGCGTAGCCTTGGGGCGTGTCTTGGTCTTCTCTTGTCATAGGCACTTTTAGTTCAGCGTCTGCTATACAATGTTTCCTAGCGCCAACCGGTGTCATGGCGAAGGCGTACGCTAGCACAAGATGTACAGAGAGAGAGAGTGGGACAAATGGACAGAGAAAGGGAAGAGGAACAGATGGACAGAGAGAGGAGAAGAGTAGAGTGACAGAGAGAGGCGGAAGGAGAGATAGACTAACAGAAGATTGGAATGAAACATACCAGGGCAACGCCAGCTGCTCACCTACGGTACTAAAACTAATACATACAGATCCGAGTAGCGTTCTCGCTTCCCACGCCCGGGTTCCCGGGTTCGATTCCCGGCGGGGTCAGGGATTTCTCTGCCTCGTGATGGCTGGGTGTTGTGTGCTGTCCTTAGGTTAGTTAGGTTTAAGTAGTTCTAAGTTCTAGGGGACTTATGACCACAGCAGTTGAGTCCCATAGTGCTCAGAGCCATTTTTTTTTTTTTGAACATACAGATCCGAAGACAACAACGTGACCAAGTACATAAACAACTTATAACTGATCCATCGAGGATACAAACTGTAGATAGGCACTTGAATGACAAGCACATTGCAGCAAGTGTTCTAAGTCGTCACCGTCGTTGTGAAGGCAGGCTGCAGCACGTCTTCTCATCGATACCCGCACACGTTTAAAAATCCCAGGCGTGTTCCGAATGCCTTGATAACCATCCACAGAGCGTTCCCGGAGTTCATTGGCGCTGTCAGACACACGGGGGGAGGGGTTTACTAGTTGTTGGGAGCCCCAATGTTAGTGGAGTTATGGAGCCCCTTAGGAAGGTCTCGAAAGAAGGCCAATGTGCACTCGGTATGTCTGCCGTGGGGTCTTATCCGAGATGTGGAGGCGGCCTTGCCTGTGGCTATCGAGCGTATAGGGTGCAGCAGTCTGCAAGTTGTAGCTCACGTCGGCACCAACGACGCCTGTCACATGGGTTCTGAGGCGATTCTCAGTTCGTACAGGCGGCTGGTGGAGGTTGTGAAGACTACTGGCATCGCTCGTGGAGTGCAAGCAGAGCTCGCAATTTGCAGCATCGTTCCCAGAGAAGATTGAGGTCCTTTGGTTTGGAGCCGAGTGCAGGGCCTCAATCAAAGGCTTCGTCGACTCTGTGACGGTCTTGGCTTTATATTTCTAGACCTGCGTAATCGTGTGGGGATTTGTAGGACTCCCATTGACAGTTCAGGGGTGCACTATACTAAGGAAGCAGTTGCTCCAGTAGCAGAGTACTTGTGGAGTGCACAAGAGGGTTTTTTAGGCTAGGCAGTAGTTTGAGGTGCTCCGATGAACACTCACGTGTCGATTTTCAGCAAGGGAATTCATAATGCGTTAAAAATAAAGACACCTCGACTTTCAAAATTTTATCAGTAAACTGTCGAAGTATTCCTAATAAAGTTTCAGAACTTGCTGCCCTCCAGAAAAATTCTCGTACTCAAATTATTCTTGGGACTGAGAGACGGCTGAAACCCGCAGTGGAAAACTCTTAGACATTTTGCGAGTCGTGGAACGTATATCGGAAAGACAGATTAGAGGCCATAGGAGGAGAGTGTTCCTTGCAGTTGATACAAATATTGTGTCTATTGAGGTCGAACTTGAGTGTGACAATGAAGGTAATTCTTGGATGTTTTTTACGGGGCACCCGATTCTGCTGTGACAGTTCTAGAGCCATACAAAGAAAGTCTATGGTCAATAACACGTAAATACCCAGATAATGCAATACTAGTTGCAGGCGAATTTAACCTACCGAGTATAGACTAGGATGTCTATGGATTCACTGCGGAGGGGTACAGACAAACAGTCTTGAGAAATACTTCCGAACACTTTTTCTGAAAACTGTCTCGAGCAGCTAGCTTGGCAGCCCACACGCAATGGAAATATCTTAGACCTGGTAGCTACAAACAGGCCGGACCCTATCGTCAATGTCAGTATAGAAACGGAGATTAGCGATCATGATGCCATTTTAGCAACTATGGTTACGGAAGTTAATAAATCATTCAAGAGGGTTAGGAGAGTGTTTTTGCTAGACAGAGCAGATAAGCCGTTGTTAGCATCTCACTTCGACAGTGAATTGTCATCACTTAGTTTCAGTAAGTTGGATTTAGAGGAAAATCGTGATCTGGACAATTGTGTGACTAGTAAGTGGATAAAGGATGGAAAAGACCCATCATGGTTTAATAAGAAAATCTAAAGGATGTTGAGGAAGCAGAGGCTGTTGCACTCGCGGTTCAAAAGGGAACGCGCAAATGACGCCAAGTGAAGATCAGCAAAGATTTGTGTGTCTGCAAAAAGATCTATGCGTGAAGCATACAACTACCATCGTCACATCATAGCAAAAGATCTGGCAGAGAAGCCGAGGAAATTCTGGTCCTTTGTAAAATCGCTAAGCGGGGTCTAAGGCTTCCATTCAGTACGTTGTTGAAAAGTCTGGTCTCTCCCAGGAGCAATTCCCAAATCGCCAATGAATTCGAACTTCCGAATCATGTCCTTCAACGCCGGTGCGGTATAGGTCCCCTTTGTACTCCTTTTATGCGTCGTTACACACGAAGAGCACAGCACTATTGCTGTTGTTTTGGTAAAACAGTTTTGCGAGTAGGGCTTCCTCACCTTGTCCAGACCCATGTTAACTGTCTGCAACAGCAATCCACACTGATGCTTCTGTTTCAGCCCTATGTCCCCGTACTAGTACCGGCGCCTAAGGGCGAATCATGACACTAACACCACTAACAGCGAAAATCTTATAGCGCACTGTCTGAACATGCTACCTATAAAGTTTGGTATCCAAACGGTAAATAGTTTCATGTCTCCACTGGCTTAAGTAGCGAAAGTTTGATTATAACCACCCCGTACGCCTGAAGCTGGAACGGTACGTCGAAGTTGATGTTGCCCTAGGACGCGCATTTCTTTGGCATATGGTCGCTGATGAAAACCATGTTCCAAGAAGCGCAGAACAAATTTCAGTTATTTCCGTCACTGGTCACAAAACGTTTGGTCTTTAGACTACCAGTTTCGGTCAGCAATAACCATCTCCAGATACGCAGCAAAGTATGGGATGGAAAATATAAGCAGTGGATAGATTACAATTTAAAACAATAAAATATGCTATAACTAAAAAATTATTACATTTACATGTACATATATACTCCGCTAGCCACCAAGCGGTGTATGGCGGAGGGCACAATTCGCGCCAAAGTCATATTCCCCCCGGCCCCCTCTGTTCCATTCGCGAATCGCGCGAGGGAAAAACGACTTATCTTTGAATGATGATTGTTGCACGATTTGAAAGTTGGTGGTAATAATATATGCTCTGCATCCTCGGTGAAGATCGGATTTCGGGATTTAGTGAGCAGCTCCATCTGTTTAGCGCGCCATCTATCTGCAAGTGTCTCCCACTTCAAACTTTCTATGATACCTGTAACGCTCTCGCGATGGCTAAATGTACCAGTCACGAATGTTGCCGCTCTTCTTTGGACTTTCTCAATCTCTTGAATCAGACCCAACTGCTAAGAGTCCCGTACAGACAAACAATACTCCAAGACTGGACGAACTAACGTATTGTAAGTTATTTCCTTTGTTGAAGGACTGCATCGCTTCAGGAATATACCAATAAACCGCAATCTAGAGTTCGCCTTACATGTTACTTGTGTAATCTGACCATTCCATTTGAGATCATTTCGAATAGTCACACCCAGATACTTGACGGACGTTACCGCTTCCAAAGACTGGGCATTTATTTTGTACTCATTCATTAATGGGGATTTTCGCCTTGTTATACGCAGTAGGTTACACTTACTAATATTGAGAGATAACTGCCAGTCATTACACCACGCATTTATTTTCTGCAAATCTTCATTGATTTGTTCACAACTTTCGTGAGATAGTACTTTCCTGTAGACTGCAGCATCATCGGTAAACAGTCTCAGGTCGCTGTCAACACCATCAACCAGACCGTTTATGTAAATCGTAAAAAGCAGAGGACCTATAACGCTGCCCTGGGGCACACCTGAAATTACGCTTGTTTCCGTTGATGTCACCCCGTTCAGGACGACATACTGCTCCCTGTCTGTTAGAAAACTTTCTATCCAACCGCATATGTCATCGGATAGACCGTAAGCGCGCACTTTTTGTAGCAAGCGACAGTGCGGAACTGAGTCGAACGCCTTTCGAAAGTCGAGAAATATGGCATCAACCTGGGAGCCGGTATCTAGAGCCTGTTGTATATCATGCACAAAGAGGGCCAGCTGTGTCTCGCATGACCGCTGTTTCCTAAAACAATGGTTTCTGCAGATGAGCCTCTCAGAGTCTAGAAAGGTCATTATGTCTGAACACAAAATATGTTCCATGATTCTACAATAAATCGATGTCAATGAAATTGACCGGTAATTATGTGCATCCGATTTTCTACCCTTTTTATAGATTGCTCTGACCTGGGCCTTCTTCCAGTCCCGTGGAACTTTCCGCTGTTCCAATGATCTCTGATACATGGTGGATAAGAATGGTGCTATATTTGTAGCATAGTCAACATAAAACCTTACGGGGATACCGTCTGGGCCAGACGCCTTCCTGGCGTCTAAGGATCTTAACTGTTTTACAATCCCAGTACACTAAACACTATGTCAGCCATCCTTTCGTTTGTTCGATAGTTGAAAGGGGGAATGGTGCTGCAGTCCTCTACCGTAAACGAGTTTTTGAAGGCTAGGTTTGCCGGCCGGTGTGGCCGTGCGGTTCTAGGCGCTTCACGCTGGAACCGCGTGACCGCTACGGTCGCAGGTTCGAATCCTGCCTCGGGCATGGATGTGTGTGATGTCCTTAGGTTAGTTAGGTTTAAGTAGTTCTAAGTTCTAGGGGACTGATGACCAGAGATGTTAAGTCCCATAGTGCTCAGAGCCATTTGAACCATTTGAAGGCTAGGTTTAGAATTTCGGCCTTCTGTTTATCATCATCTGTTACATTACCCGTACTGTCAGAAACAAAAGGTATTGAATTATTTGTAACGTTCATAGATTTTACGTACGACCAAAATTTTTTGGGTTATTTTTAGAATCTGCAGATAAAATCATTCATTAAAAGAATCTCTTCACGGGTGTGGAAATAAGAGCTTAAAATATGTCAACGCGTACCTGTTTTATAACATGTCCTAATATAAAAAAGCCATAGTGATATCCTCACTAATGCACATGAATTCAGCTCAGCATCGATGTCCATATTCAAAATATTGTGTAAACTGGATCACAGTACTGCGGAGTCATAGTGTCAATAGCGCAACTTTTCATAACACTCTGCAGTACAGTAGCTACAACACAGGTTTGTGCCGTAAGCTCGTTAGATATTGCTACTGTAAGTCTACACACATAAAATCATGCAGAATGCAATAAACGAAAAGTACATATGTAACATGTATAATGGGCTTGCCAAACGTGCAAGCTATTACAACGATAAAACGTGATTACTGAAACACAAAGAAAGTTAAATTTAAAATTGTTAAAAGAAACAGTCAAGTCACAATTTGTGACTCTGAGACGCTCTTGTGGTCATAGTAGATAAAAATAGTAACATATACAAGAACAAGCTATGGAGTTAATAAAATAATGTAAAGCTTATAGAATAACTAGGGAAAGAAACGAAAAAGACGAAAACAAAAGACTAAAATAAGTAATCACCGATATCTCTTACCTACAGTTCAGTACAGGCGAGAATTCGGAGGAACTTAATCGCCGAGGGCCTCATTTATCCTGTGACACGCCGTTGCATGAAAAGTATAATAAAATACTGTAAAAGTCACTTAATAAGATTATCTAGTTAATGAAATGTATTACATAAACAGAGAAGGGACATGAAACTTCCTGGCAGATTAAAACTGTGTGCCGGACCGAGACTCGAACTCGGAACCTTTGCCTTTCGCGGGCAAGTGCTCTACCAACTGAGCTTCCCAAGCACGACTCACAACCCATCCTCACAGCTTTAATTCCGCCAGTACCTAGGCTCCTACCTTCCAAACTTCACAGAAGCTCTCCTGCATACCTTGCAGAACTAGCTAAGCCAAGGCTAAGCCATGTCTCCGTAATATCCTTTCTTCCAGGAGTGCTAGTTCTGCAAGGTATGCAGGAGAGCTTCTGTGAAGTTTGGAAGGTAGGAGACGAGGTACTGGCGGAATTAAAGCTGTGAGGACGGGCCGTGAGTCGTGCTTGGGTAGCTCAGTTGCTTAGCCGGCACGGTAGCTCAGCGTGTTCGGTTAGAGGGCTGCGTGCCCTCTGTAACAAAAAAACTGAGTCAAGGAATCAATGATCAACTTGAATGGATGTCTTGGGACGTCCGCCCGACCAAAAGCAACGAACTATGTCGGAAAAAAAATGGTAGACCATTTGCCCGCGAAAGGCAAAGGTCCCGAGTTCGAGTCTCGGTCCTGCACACAGTTTTAATCTGCCAGGAAGTTTAATATCAGCGCACACTCTGTTGCAGAGTGAAGATCTCATTCCAGAGAAGGGAGAATCAGACGCCAGAGTTAGACGAACAACGCAAGAAAATGGAGCAAATTGGTGATGTACTCTGTACCATGTAAGCACATGGCAAGATATACATACATGAGGCATTCCACACTGCATGAAAGATCACCAAGATAGTGCCTATTCCTAAACCACAAAAGAACGTTATCCTGGCCATAAATTACCGACCCTTTAGTCTTCTTAGTGGTTTGGGCAAAAGCTTCGAGAGAATCATCCAGGCCCGCATTTTCGACCCACTGCTGGAAGACCGTAGAATCAGGGCAGAACAGTATGACTTCCAGTGTAAACTCTCCGCGGAGCTGCAACTCCTTCGTCTGGCTAAACATGCTACCAGAAATATCAATGTGTGTAGTGCTACTGCAGCGGTCTTCTTAGATAATGAAAGGGTCTGTGGTAAGGTATGGAGGGAACAACTAATTCGGAAAGTGGATGAACTGACGCCGATACCCAGTTGTTAAGTGAAACTTATAGCTAGTCTTTTGACAGACAGAAAGATTGTTACAGCACAGGGCCAATCGTCTGATACCCGATTGGCACAGGCAGGATTGCCTCAAGGATCCGTTTTGTCCCCACTACTACTTAATCTCTGTGTCAATGACAAGCCAACCGTCACAGGGGTACAAATTGCGCAATTTGTCGATGATACGGCTTTTATCACCAACGGCAGACATATCCACGCCAACATTCGACGCCTTCAGTGTCAACTAGATGCCACAGCCGCTTGATGTAAAACCAACAAAGTGCAACTGAATCCCACCATGTGGACAGCCGTCTACTTCAGCAAGGAACGGCCCCCGATGCCTACCAGCTTGAGACAGCATGGGCGGGATATCCCCCGGCGTGGGGGGGGGGGGGGGCAACGGTGACTTACCTGGTGGTCACTTTGGACTAACACTTCTTCCTCCATAAACATGTTGTTGCCGGATTAGTGGCCGTGTGGTTCTAGGCGCTACAGTCTGGAACAGAGCGGCCGCTGCGGTCGCAGGTTCGAATCCTGCCTCGGACCTGGATGTGCGTGATGTCCTTAGGTTAGTTACGTTTAATTAGCTCTAAGTTCTAGGCGACTGATGACCTCAGAAGTTAAGTCGCATAGTGCTCAGAGCCATTTGAACCATTTGAACCATAAACATGTCGACCTTGTCAGGAACAAAGCTTTTGGTATGGCCAAGAAACTCCTCCCTTTTTTCAAGAGTACTGACCTCAGTACGACAGTAAAGCTTCGATTATATAAGGCAGCGGCGCTCTCTAAGATAGTGTATGGCAGCTCGGTCTGGGGTGTTGCCAGTCGAACACAAACTGGCCGTCCACAAGTTTTTTCAAAATATGCCACTCAGATGGATACTTCGTGCCATCCGCTACATTCTCATCGTTGATTTACACGCTGCCCTCCATATGGATACAGTACTAGAAGCAGTGCGAAAACGGACGACGACTTTGCACAACAAAGTAGACAATTTGCTTAACTTGGTGTACCATGTAAGAACTCTGGGCAGGAGAATACCCCCTCCCATTGTTCCATGTCATCGGTATAAGGTACCACGTTCCTTGGTACTATGACATCCTAACCCATTCCACCAACTGGAGCCGGCCGCTGTGGTCGAACGGTTCTAGGTGCTTCAGTCCGGAAGCGCGCTGCTGCTACGGTTGCACGTTCGAATCCTGCTTTGAACCACCAACTGGCGTTAACTTATGGACCGATATACAAGCCCTAAGAAGTTGATCCCAAACGTTTATTCATAAGAAAGTGCGCCTAAGCACCTAATTACCTTCCACCATGAAGAATGCATAGTCGTGGACTATAAGTACTTTACTTGTATTTCATGACCCGTATTTTGCTGCAGATATGAAGATCATCATTGCTTACCGAAACTGTAGTCTAAGGGCCGAACATTTTGTGAACATTGACGGAAATAAAACAAATATATTCTTCATGCAGAAGTACTCTTACTAGCACGAAACACTTATGAAGTAGACGTCGGGAAGGAGCGCACTACGGCGGCGTGTTGACACAGGAGCGGCTCTCCCCCTGGCAGAGTTTTGTTTACGGCCGCCGGCAGCCAGGTGGGCCCAGGCACGCGTGCGCAGAGCGGCTTTTTTACCGGAAAAACTGCGCGCCTGCACCCCCTCCCCTACCCCTGCCCTTTCCACTTCTCACCGCGCCATAGCCGCTCCCGAGCCGCACGCGCTCAGCTGTCAGCGCCGCGCGCAGCCGCCGACTTCATCACCAACTCGCGTCCCGCCCCATCTCGCGCATGTCGCCACAGCGCACCGCCAATGATGCAACACACACATATCCTTTCTTATTATTGTTGTTATCGGTCTGAAGACTGGTTACACTGCAGCTCTCCACTCCATTTCGAGCATGTCTTTCCGTATTCGCATAACTGCTGCTTATGAATTTGAGTTCTGTATTCTAGCCATTATCTCCCTCTGGAATTTCTATCCCCCACCCTCCCCCAGCGCCGGCCCTACCTCCCTAGTTACCAATCTAACTGTCTCTTGATGCGTCAGGACTGCTACATTAGTATGGGATACATACCGAAACAGAAGAAATGCTAAACAGTCTACTTAAAAGTACAATACTGGTCATTAAAATTGCTACACCACGAAGATGACGTGTTACAGACGTGAAATTTAACCGACATGAAGAAGACGCTGTGATGTGGAAATGATTAGCTTTACAGAACATTCACACAAGGTTGGCGCTGTTGGCGACACCTAAAACGTGCTGACATGAGGAAAGTTTCCAACCGATTTCTCATACACAAACAGTAGATGACCGGCATTGCCTGGTGAAACGTTGTGATGCCTCGTTTAAGGAGGAGAAAAGCGTACCATCACGTTTCCGAATTTGATAAAGGTCGGATTGTAGCGTAGCGCGATTGCGGTTTGTCGTATCGCGATATTGATGTTCGCGTTGGTCGAGATCCAATGACTGTTAGCAGAATATGGAATCGGTGGGTTCAGGAGGGTAATATGGAACGCCGTGCTGGATCACAACGGCCTCGTATCACTAGCAGTCGAGATGACACGCATCTTATCCGCATGGCTGTAACAAATCGTGCAGCCACGTCTCGATCCCTGAGTAAACAGATGGGAACGTTTGCAAGACAACAACCATCTACACGAACAGTTCGACGACGTTTGCACCAGCATGGGCTGTCAGCTTGGAGACCATGGCTGCCGTTACCCTCGACGCTGCATCACAGACAGGAGCGCCTGCGATGGTGTACTCAACGATGAACCTGGGAGCACGAATGGCAAAACGTCGTTTTTTCGGATGAATCCAGGTTCTGTTTACAGCATCGTGATGAGCGCATTCGTGTTTGGCGACATCGCGGTGAACGCACATTGGAAGCGTGTATTCGTCATCGCCATACTGGCGTATCGCCCGCCGCGATGGTATGTGGTGCCATTGGTTACACGTCTCGGTCACCTCTTGTTCGCAATGACGGCACTTGGAACAGTGGACGTTACATTTCAGATGTGTTACGACCCGTGGCTCTAACCTTCATTCCATCCCAGCGAAACCCTACATTTCAGCAGGATAATGCACGACCGCATTTTGCAGGTCCTGTACGGGCCTTTCTGGATACAGAAAATGTTCGACTGCTGCCCTGGCCAGCACGTTCTCCAGATCTCTCACCAATTGAAAACGTCTGGTCAATGGTGGCCGAGCAACTGGCTCGTCACAAAACGCCAGTCACTACTATTGATGAACTGTGGTATTGTGTTGAAGCTGCGTGGGCAGCTGTACCTGTACACGCCATCCAAGCTCTGACTCAATGCCCAGGCGTATCAAGGCCGTTATTTCGGCCAGAGTTGGTTGTTCTGGGAACTGATTTCTGAGGATCTATGCACCCAAATTGCGTGAAAATGTAATCACATGTCAGTTCTATTATAATATATTTGTCCAATGAAAACCTGTTTATCATCTGCATTTCTTCTTGGTGTAGTAATTTTAAAGGCCAGTAGTGTTTCACTGACTGGTTTTCTCCGAATCATCTCACTCTCAATTCTAAAAAAGACACAGTATAACCAGTTTTTCGGATATAGAAGTACCACGCCAGTGATAACACATGGTGAAATAATAAATAGGGGGGAAACTTCGAAAATTTTAGGTGTCCATATTGATGAGAATTGAAACTGGAAAAAGCAAATTTTGAAATATCTAAAACAAGTTGTTTCAGCCGTATTTCCACGTAGAATCACTTCAAATCTTGGGGATAAAATTACAAATCAGTAAATTGACATATTTTCATTCAACAGCTTCATTTGGAATAATGTTTTGGGGTAACTCACCTTCAAGAAAGACGACATTCGGTGATCAGAAGCGTGCAATAAGAATAATACGTAGCACCCACCCACGATCATCTTGTAGACAGCTGTTTAAGGAGTTGGGCATTCTGAGTACAGCTTCACAGTATATTTATTCCCTCATGAAATTTGTTGCAAATAATCCGCTACAGTTCAAAGGGAACGATGATGCGCACAATTACAATACCAGAACGAAAAATGAAATTCATTACTCCAAAAAAATGGTTCAAATGGCTCTGAGCACTATGGGACTTAACATCTATGGTCATCAGTCCCCTAGAACTTAGAACTACTTAAACCTAACTAACCTAAGGACAGCACACAACACCCAGCCATCACGAGGCAGAGCCATTACTCCACACTAAGGTTGCTTTAGCAAAAAAGGTGTGCACAAAGCTGCAACAAAAATTTTTGACCACTTACCCACTGATGTAAAGTGTCTGACAGACAGCAAAGTAAAATCTGAAAACTGACTGAAAAAGTTTCTCCTTGACAATTTCTTCTGTTCCGTAGGATTTCTATTATTGTAATTTGCAAAATGTGGTAGGTAGGCATCACTAACTAATATTCGCATGTTACAAAAATTAAAACATTTTTAAAATATTTCATAAATGTTCAGCATGTAGCCATATACAAATTAATTTGCGACGTGAATGTAAAATAACCCATTTCACATCATTACGATTTATCGTGAAACATGAAACTAAGATCAAAAATGGCTCTGAGCACTATGGGACTTAGCATCTGAGGTCATCAGTCCCCTAGAACTTAGAACTACTTAAACCTAACTAACCTAAGGATATCACACACATCCATGCCCGAGGCAGGATTCGAACCTGCGACCGGAGTGGTCGCGCGGTTCCAGACATGAAACTAAGTGAACCATGTCTCTTTATGTGGTACTTTATCTATTCATCTAACCCTCAACACTCTTCTTTAACACAGCATTTCAAAAAGCTTCTCGAAAACTGCAGCAATTTGCGGAAGGGTTGCACTTCTGTCACACTGAATGATTCTCTTCAGTATTCCTTGGTCCCGTTCATGCAGGATCTTTTTCTGGCCGTAGCGATGTCGGAGATTTGATGCTTTACTGGATTCCTGATGATCGTATGGCATTGTTGGCCGGGATGTCCCAGTCGGGTTCGGCCGCCAAGTGCAAGACTTACTTCAGTCGGTGCCACATTGGGTGACTTGCGGCCGATGACGAGGATGAGATGATGATGAGGACAACACAACACCCAGACCCCGAGCGGAGAAAATCTCCGGCCCGACCGGGAATCGAACCCGAGCCCATTGCATGGAAGGCAAGCACGTTACCACCCAGCTAAGCAGGCTGACACTGGATGCCTGATATTCACAGCACACTCGTGGAACGGTCGTACGGGAAAATCGCCACTTAAGTGAATGGGAGGCAAGCACGTTACCACCCAGCTAAGCAGGCGGACACTGGATCACTGATATTCACAGTACACTCGTGGAATGGTCGTACGAGAAAATCCCCACTTAATCGCTACATCGGAGACGCTGTGTCTCATCGCTCGTGCGCCGACTATAACCCCACGTCCAAACTCACTTATATCTTGATAACCTGTCACTGCAGCAGCAGTAACCGAGCTAACAACTGCACCAAGGACTTCTTGTCTTATATAGGCGCTGCCGACCCAACGCCGAATTCTGCTTGTTTACATATCTCTGTATTTGAATACGCATTCCTATGCCAGTTTCTTTGGCGCTGCAGTGTAAGAGCGCAGTGTGTTAACTATGCTGTCGATCTCTACATAAGGCGCATTTTGTCAGTATTGGAAACATTTATGGTTAGTGTGGCATCGTACTCTATCGATACTGCGCTAGACAGTCCATGTCGAGAAGTTGGCAGTAAACCATGTAACTGCCCCGCCAATCTGTGGCTGACTGCCGGCCGCTGTGGCCGAGTGCTTTTAGGCGCTTGGTCTGGAACGGCGCTGCTGCTACGGTTCCAGGTTCGAATCCTGCCTCGGGTATGGGTGTGTGTAATGTCCTTAGGTTAGTTAGGTTTAAGTAGTTCTAATTCTAGGGGACTGATGACCTCAGACGTTAAGTCCCATAGTGCTTAGAGCCATTTGAACCATTTAGTGGCCGACTCCGAGACACTCTCTCTGCAGCACGCGCGGTTAGCACCATCATGGAGTTTACTTAAGAAAATGCCGGACCGACGCCAGGCCTAGTCTGTTCGTGGAGTTATCTCTGTGCTTTCGAAGCCTTATTATTTCGCCTCTGTTGTTACGGTATACGACGAACTTGTCTGTCTAAATGGCTCTGAGCACTATGGGACTTAACGTCTGAGGTCATCAGTCCCCTAGACTTCGAACTACTTAAACCTAACTAACCTAAGAACATCATACACATCCATACCCGAGGCAGGATTCGAAACTGCGACCGTAGCAGCAGCGCGGTTCCGGACTGAAGCACCTAGAAACGCTCGGTTACAGAGGCCGGCTCCAGTTGGTGGAATGGGTTAGGATGTCATAGTACCAAGGAACATGGTACCTTATACCGATGCCATGTGACCATGGGGGGTTGGGGTATTGTCCTGCCCAGAGTTCTTACATGATACACCAAGTTAAGCAAAGTGTCGTGCAGCGTCGTCGTCCGTTTTCGTACTGCTTCTAGTACTGTATCCATATGGAGGGCAGCGTGTAAATCAACGATGCGAATGTGGCGGATGGCACGAAGTATCCATCTGAGTGGCATATTTTGAAAAACTTGTGGACGGCCAGTTTGTGTTCGACTGGCAACACCCCAGACCGAGCTGCCGTACACTATCTTAGAGAGCGCCGCTGCCTTATGTAATCGAAGCTTTGCTGTGGTACTGAGGTCAGTACTCTTGAACAAAGGGAGGAGTTTCTTGGATTCGAACCTGCGACCGTAGCGGTCTCGCGGTTCCAGACTGTAGCGCCTAGAGCCACTCGGCCACCTCGGCCGGCGAACTTGCCTGTCTCCCAGAACTGTTTGCATTGTATTCTGAGCTTGCTGTAACTCAAGTTAAGTAAACCAGAGTAACGCACATATTGTACTTCTCATTATTTTTGCTCCCTGTCTTAGTACCCACATATTTGTTGGCATCTACCCCTAGGCCGAACCAGCGGTTGGCGCGCTCTCGCACAGTCTTTAAACAAACTGCAGTTCCTGGGTATGTAAGTGTACTCCGTGGACGTCCGTTAGTTATACCAAGGAATATCAGTATTCAGTTGCAGTTTTGTTGGGGTCGCTTCTTGCCCCGGATGGTTCGTCGAGTAAACTGATTTTAACAAGGTAGTCGCCCAGTTGAACTACCTATCATCTGCATATGGAAACCCTGACGAGGCTGTGTTTGGTACAGACGCACTTTACACAGTTTTTCACCTTCTGTGGCAGCGGCTCAAGTGCTACATTGTAAACAGGGTGAAAAGTATTTAAACCGACAAACTCTGCGAGGTTTTAGGGGACATGAAAACAAATATTTTTCCCTAATGTCATTTATTCCTATGAGGATTATTGACACCGGTGGAGGTCGTATCACGCTCTTCAGTTGTTAGAGGCCGTATCGTATTGTAAACAACTGAAGAGCGATCTTCAGTTGTTAGAGGGCGTATTACGCTCTTCAGTTGTGGGCAACTGCTGTCCACCAGTGAAATAGTGCATTCTCTCTGTTTAATAATGGAACGATACACCTGGAGTGAGTACACTGATATGGTTGGTGCGTACTACGTAGCGCACCACAACGGACGACCTGCACAGTGGGTTTATCAACGTCAATATCCTAATCGCCGTATCCCGCATCATACGACCTTTGCTGCTGTGTACCAACGTCTGCGTGAGACCGGATCATTTAGCATATTACCTGGACAGGGACTCGGTCGCACGGTAAGAACGCTGCAATTTGAGGAAGCTGTCTTGCAGCATGTGGAGCGGGATCCCTCAATCAGCACTCGTGCAATTGCACGTAACATGGGAACGAATCAGACGAATGTAAGAACAGTCCTTCGAGAGCAATTGTTACGTCCATTTCACTTACAGCGTGTCCACAACCTGGAACCAGTTGATTATCCACCCAGAGCACAGTTTTCGCAGTGGTACCTGAAATAGTGTGAAATGCATCTTAAATTTCCGTCCTCTGTGTTGTTTAGCGATGAAGCAACGTTCGGGCATGATGGTGTCTTCAACATGCACAATTCGCACGTTTGGAGTGAGGATAACCCACATGCCACAGTTACTAGCCGTCATCAAGTGTGGTTCTTCGTTAATGTGTGGGTCGGTGTTGTTGGGGACTGTTTAATTGGGCCGTATCTGCTACCTAGGCCATTAAATGGCAGGCACTATTACAATTTTCTCGCCAGGGCATTGACAGAATTGCTGGAAGATGTTCCGCTCCCTACAAGACCACGCATGTAGCTCCAACATGACGGGGCGCCGGCACATTTCAGTCGTCGTGTGCGTCGATTCCTGGACCGACGGTTCCCAGGAACGTGGACTGGCAGAGGTGGACCTGTACCATGGCCTTCTCGATTCCCAGATATGTCCCCTCTGGACATTTTTGTGTGGGGACAGATGCGCAACCTTGTTTAAGCAACCCCTGTTGCATCAGAAGAGGATCTGGTTGCCCGGATAGTAGCAGCAGCAGGAACAATTCAGGATACTCCTGGGGTTTTTGCCCGTGTCAGACAGAACATGATCCGACGGTGTAACCTTTGTTTACGTGTCAATGGAGGCATTTTTGAAAATCTACTGTAATTGAAATTGGGTTGTGTTAATGTGTTGTCTCTTGGTCATAAAAAAATGGAAAAAGTGTTTGTTGGTTTAATTAATTTGCCGCCAGAGAAATCTTCCTCTACCTGTTTAAATACTCCTCATAGGAAAAAATGATATTAGGAAAAAATATTTGTTTCGATGTCCCCTACAACCTCCCAGAGTTTGTCGGTTTAAATACTTTTCACCATGTAGAGATTTCCGCGGCGCCTTCCAGGATTCTGAATCGCTAAGTAGCGAGCGCCAGACATGGCGCACAGAAGCACAGATATGGCCATCTTATGAAAAACTCTCTTTACTGGCACCGACCCGTTTGCTGCTTCTGTAACTGACGGGTAATTGTACTTCGTGCTCGTATGCCACTCCTACCCCGTTACTGTCATTTACAGTAAGATGGAAGCAAAAGTATTGTACCATCATTAAAAGAAATGAAGAGCAGGAAGACTACAAGAGAAGATGGAATCAGTGCTGAGTTGTGGAGTACAGGGGACCAGTACTAAATTAGATTTCTGAACGTAATTAACAGAGGTTGTAATGGATGTAATATTGCAAGTCCACCGTTTCAATGCCCAAATTTATGCCTATATTTTAAGAAAGGCGCTAGGAACAGATGTGAAATTGATAAGGAAGTAATTGTTTTGGATACAAACTACAAAATATACGGGTTTGCAAGAATATTAAGTAAAGAGTACGAACCATCACAGACGCTTTATCACTAGAAGACCAAAACGATTTTAGAAAAGGGCGATCCTCCACAGTCCCTCTTTCACAGTAAAGCAGATAATACACTGAAGAGCCAAAGAAACCAGTACACCTGCCTAATATCGTGTATGGCCCCACGAGCACGCAGAAGTGCCGAAACACGACGTGGCACGTCTGAAGTAGTGCTGCAGGGGAATGACACCATGAATCCTCCATAAATCCATAAGAGACATCTATTTTCAACAGCACGTTGCAAGGCATCCCGGATATCCTCAATAACGGTCATCTCGGGGGAGTTTGATGGACAGCGGAAGAGTTCAAATTCAGAAGAATGTCCCTAGAGCCACTCTGTAGCAATTCTCGACGTGTGGGGTGTCGCATTGCCCTATTGGAATTGCCCAAGTCCGTCGGAATGCACAATGGACATGAATGGATGCAGGTGATCAGACAGGATGCTTACGTACGTGTCACCTGTCAGAGTGGTATCTAGACGTATCAGGGGTCCCATATCACTCCAACTGCCCACAACCACACCATTACAGAGCATCCGCCTGCTTGAGTAGTCACCTGCTGACATGCAGGGTTCATGGATTCATGAGGTTGTCTGCATGCCCATACACGTCCATCCATTCAATACAATTTGAAAGGAGACTGGTCCGGTCAGGCAACATGTTTCCAGTCATCAACAGTCCAATGTCGGTGTAGGCAGTCACAGGCGAGGCGAAAAGCTTTGTGTCGTGCAGTCATCATCAAGGACACACGAGTGGGCCTTCGGCTCCGAAAGCTCATGTCGCTGATGTTCCGTTGAACGGTTCGCACGCTGACACTCGCTGATGGCCCAGCAATGAAATCTGCAACAATTTGCGTAAGGGTTGCACTTCTGTCACGTTGAACGATTCTCTTCAGTCGTTGTTCGTCGCTTTCTTGCAGAATATTTTCCGGCAGCAGCGATGTCGGATATTTGATGTTTTACCTTATTCCTGATATTCACGGTACGGTTGCGAAATGGTCGTACGGGTAAATCGCCACTACTTCGCTACCTTGAAGAAGCTGTGTCCCATCGCTCGTGCGCCGACTATAACACCACGTTCAGACTCACTTAAATCTTGATAACCTGCCATTATAGCAGCAGTAACCGATCCAACAACTGCGCCAGACACTTATTGTCTTATATACGTGTTGCCGACCGCAGCGCCGTATTCTGCTTGTTTACATTTATCTGTATTTCAATACGCATGCCTATACCAGTTTCTTTGGTGCTTTAGTATAGAAAAAGAGAAGGAAATGTAACCTTGAAACTCATATAACTTTTACTGACTACGAAAATGCATTAGACCGATTAAATAGGGGAAAATTATGGGAAGTCATGCCTCAAAGAGGATATCCGAATCACCTTATTAAAGTATTACAATATACATATATAAATACACGACAATCAGCGTACGTATCAGAAACGGAAGGTAGGCCTGTAGAGAAAAGGTACATGTGAACCAATGTGTAAGGCAAGGTTGTAGCTTGTCTCCTTGTTTACAATTTGAATAGACAATTTGATTAGAGAACAGATGTATAAAATCAGCGGAGGCATTTGTATTGCTCCAAATTTGACCCTTAAGACGATGTTATTTGCTGATGATCACATTGCTATAAGTAAAACTGAAGACGTGCTGCAAAGAGCGCTACATGTGTTACGGAATTTATGTGATAATTATAATTATAAAATTTTCATAAATAACAGAAAAACAATGACCTTCAAAGATCAGTATACTGTTATAACCAAAATTGTAATCAGTGACATTATATTAGAACAAGTTACGAGTTTTAATTACTTAGGAACATAAGTCAGATATAAATATGAAAAGGATTTCAAAAACAAATTGTTATGACCAGATGAAACTATAGTCTTCCGGCCATAACAGTGGGCTCTTTTATTGCTCTGGGAAATGGCTTATCGTAACTACAACAAACGAAATATTAGTTCACTTTATTACATGAATGATAAAAAGATTTATTTAACTTGATACAATTCTTTGTCACACAAGTACTTGATAATTTCGACTGTCATTGACTATTAAAGCATCATTTGATGCCCTAATTAACAAAGTGATATCTTGAAGTATAATTTTCAACATTTATAACAGTACGTTTCCATCTTTCTCTTTAGTCCTATTCGATGATGTTGACTGCTTCAGCTGAGGTCACGAACTGAAGCAGAGCGTTTCCAAGCTCGGCTCTATGTTGACCTCCATGCGAGAGCCCTGCTGTGCTTTTTTAGCATCTCCCATTCGTCGTCGGTTGCAGCAAGACGTCGCTAATGGCTGTGGTATCGCAGCGTTTCGCTGACTGTGGTGTGGCACCGCGATCTTTGGAGGATATCAAATAAATTACCTATGTTCCAGCAGGCATGTCAGACACATGTTTAATTATTTGTCAAAAGAAACCCAAAACCATGTTCTGAAATAGTCTTTTGTTTATCGACTAAACAGAGCCACTAGTTCCTCCAAAATATCGTAACACAACACACACACAAATGTCATATTAACAAATGTAAATCCACCAGATGATGGAGGTTTAAACCTTTGAAACGCGTCGTGGAGATAAATAAACTCGAGAGTTTGCTGTTGCCAACGTACGTCGTTCATGCACATACCTCAAAGAACGTAATAGTTATGATTTTTTTTAAATCGTATGATTCTTTCTGATACACCCTGTATAATAAGGCAACTTTATTTTTTTGAGGTGATAATTAAAGCTTTATGACGACCCTGGTGGTTTCAGCGGTGCTGTCGGTGTGCTTCGCTGCTACTGTGCGCCCGCAGCCCGTTCAGCGAGAGCAGGCGGCGTCGGCGACAGCCACTCCGTCTCGAGAGCCCTTCACCCCTTGCGGCCGGCGCGGCGTTCCATTTTTAGCGAGTTGAGTTTCCCTGAACGGGCTGAATCCGGCGTGCATCTGTCCCGCACGCCTCGCTTCGCCAGCTGTCCCCACGCGCGTCCCGCGGCCCTCTCATTTCGGCCCGAATTCCTGCTAAAGCATCGTAAAAAAACCAGAACCGTCCTCTCGTCATATGGCGTCAACGTTAATACAGACTCCCTCCTGTCTTCTTCGTCACACTTGCGAGAGAACGCGGTGGACGTGTCCTGCAGCACGCTCGAGAGATGGAGACAGAAATACGCAACTATTTAGATTAAAGAAAATGAAGCACTTGTGGCTAAAAATTAGTTTAGGAACTTCAGTAATTAATGAGCGGAAAAACTTAGGTAATATCTTTATGTACACTACTGGCCATTAAAATTTCTACACCACGAAGATGACGTGCTACAGACGCGGAATTTAACCGACAGGAAGAAGATGCTGTGATATGCAAATGATTAGCTTTTCAGAGCATTCACACAAGGTTGGCGCCCGTGGTGACACCTACAATGTGCTGACATGACGAAACTATCCAACCGATTTCTCATACACAAACAGCAGTTGACCGGCGTTGCCTGGTGAAACGTTGTTGTGATGCCTCGTGTAAGGAGGAGAAATGCGTACCGTCGCGTTTCCGACTTTGATAAAGGTCGGATTGTAGCCTATCGCGATTGCGGCTCATCGTATCGCGACATTGCCGCTCGCTTTGGTCGAGATACAATGACTGTGGCAGAATATGGAATCGGTGGGTTCAGGAGGGTAATACGGAACGCCGTGCTGGATCCCAACGGCCTCGTATCACTAGCAGTCGAGATGACACGCATCTTATCCGCACGGCTGTAACGGATCGTGCAGCCACGTCTCGATCCCTGAGTAAACAGATGGGACGTTTGCAAGACAACAACCATCTGCAGGAATAGTTCACGACTTTTGCAGCAGCATGGACTATCGACTCGGAGCCCATGGCTACGGTTACCCTTGACGCTGCATCACAGACAGGAGGGCCGTGATGGTGTACTCAACGACGAACCTGGGTGCACGAATGGCAAAACGTCATTTTTTCGGATGAATCCAGGTTCTGTTTACAGCATCATGATGGTCGCATCCATGTTTGGCGACATCGCGGTGAACGCACATTGGAAGCGTGTATTCGTCATCGCCATACTGGCGTATCACCCGGCGTTATGGTATGGGGTGCCATTGGTTACACGTCTCGGTCACCTCTTGTTCGCATTGACGGCACTTTGAACAGTGGACGTTACATTTCAGATGTGTTACGACCCGTGGCTCTACCCTTCATTCGATCCCTGTGAAACCCTACATTTCAGCAGGATAATGCTCGACCGCATGTTGCAGGTCCTGTACGGGCCTTTCTGGATACAGAAACTGTTCGACTGCTGCCCTGCCCAGCACATTCTCCAGATCTCTCACCAATTGAAAACGTCTGGTCAATGGTGGCGGAGCAACTGGCTCGTCACGATACGCCAGTCACTACTCTTGATGAACTGTGGTATCGTGTTGAAGCTGCATGGGCAGCTGTACCTGTACATGCCGTCCAAGCTCTGTTTGACTCGATGCCCAGGCGTATCAAGGCCGTTATTACGGCCAGAGTTGGTCGTTCTCGGTACTGATTTCTCAGGATCTATGCACCCAAATTGCGTGAAAATGTAATCACATGTCAGTGCTAGTATAATATATTTGTCCAATGAATACTCGTTTATCATCTGCATTTCTTCTTGGTGTAGCAATTTTAATGGCCAATAGTGTATGTTGCGAGGGCGGCCGAGTATTGGTAAATGGTAATTAACGAAAGCAGTATGACCACCGCTCACCGCGAAATCGAATGCTGCCTGGTGGAGTTGCGGGTACGTGTCGTATTAAGGAAAGTATGCCAACAGAACATAAACGAATGGGGAGTCATTCCAGCGACGTTACCTACATCTACGAGGGTCGTTCCATAAGTAATGCCCCACATTTTTCCTCAAAACATATTTATTGTTAAGAGTCAGATTCCGGTGACAATACACATCAACATGTCTTGTCCATGTCCCATTTTTCTACGTAGTCTCCACCACGTTCTATGGCCGTGCGCCAACGTTGTGGAAAAGTATGTACTTCCTGCTGGTAAAAGCTCTTATCCTGTTGTCGTAGCCATGTTTTGACTGCATGACTGACACTCTCGTCATCTTCAAAGTGTGTTCCGCGTAGAGAATCTTTAAGCGCCCAAAGAGATGGTAGTCCGAGGGTGCCACCTGTGGATGAGGCAATGTCTGGAGCAGTGGCTGTGACGGGACGTCCCGAGCGTGGCTGATCATGGAGCTCTGTTTCCTCATTTCCTGAGGCTCTAACTTTCTTTACTCATCTCCCAACTGTACTCCTACCAACTGCAGCATCGCCATACGCTGCACACAAACGTTTATGGATGTTCACCTCGGTTTCTTTTACTGCACACAAGAATTCAATAACAGCAAGCTCCTTGTAACGTGACTCGTATGTAGACGTCATTTTGACGCTGTACTACGACTCTGCCATCTGGCAGAACAGTTCGAAACTTCACCGGCGCACAGAACAAACATCAAATGTGAAGCACCGACAAGGATGTTTGTCTATGTATATTAATGGCTTTTTAAAAAAATATGGGTCATTACTCACTGAACGACCCTAGTTCTTAAGACTCCGCAAGCCAGTCTACGGTGCTTGGCAGACGGTACCGCATATCATTACTAATCATTTCCTCTCCTGTTCCACTTGCAATTAGAGCGAGGGGGAAACGACTGTCTAAAGGCTTCCGTACGAGCTCAAATTTCTCTTATTTTGTCTTCCCGGTCCTTACGCGAAATTATGCTGGGGAGCAGTAGAATCGTTCTGCAGTCGGTCTCAAATACCATTTCTCTAAATTTCCACAACAGTGCCTCCCTCCAGGGACTCCCATTTCAGTTCACGAAACATCTCCGTAGTACTTGACTGCTGATCGAACCCACCGATAACAAATCTATCAGCTCGCCACTGAGTTGCTTTGACGTCTTCCTTTCATCCGACCGGGTGGGGATCCGAAACACTCGAACACTACTCAAAAATGTGTTTCACTAATATTCCATACACTGTCTCCTTTACAGAGAAGCCATACTTTCCCAAAATTCCCCCCAAAAAAACGAAGACGATCGTTCGCCTTCTCTACAACTAACTTGAAGTGCTTATTGCATTTCATATCACTTTGCAACGTTACTCGTCGACATGTAATCGATGTGACTTTTTCAAGTAGCACAGTGATAATACTGTATTCGAACGTTACTGGATTATCCTTACTGTTCATTCGGATTAATTTACGTTTTTCTACATTTAGAGCTAACGGTCATTCATTACACCAACTTGAAATCCTGTCTAAGCCATCTTGGATACTCCTACAGTAACTCAACGACGACACATCCCCGCGCAAGACAGCGTCATCAGCAAACACCCGCAAATTGCTGCTCGCCGTGTCCTAAAGCTCATATAGAGAGAATAAGAGCGATCGTATCACACTTCCCTGAGGCACTCCTGACGATTCCCTTGCTCTGATGAACACTCGCCGTCGAGAAAAACATACTGAGTTCTATTATGTCAAAAGTCTTGGGCTCACTCTCATATCTGGTAACCTAAACCGTACGCTCGTACTTCCTTCAACACCTATAGTGGCACTGAGTCAAATGCTTTCCGGAAATATGGACTCTGGTTGTTGCCCTCCCCCCGTGGTTTGTAGGATATCCTGTGAGAAAAGGGCAAACTGAGTTTTGCAGGAGCGATGCTTTCTAAATTCATGCTGATTTGTGGGAAGAAGCTTTTCTGTCACAAGTAAATTTATTATGTTCGATCTCAGAATGTTTTGGAGAATTCTACGACAAACCAGTCTCAGGGGATTTGGTCCGTAATTATGCTGCTCCGTTCTTTTACCTTTCTTTAATACAGGAGTCACCTACACTTTTTTACAGTCGCTTGGAACTTGGCGCTGGGCGATAATGCCAGCTAAGCAAGGGCCACTGGCGTAGAGTACCCTCTGTAAAACCGATATGGGATTCAATCTGGCCCTGGCCTCAGCATCCACTGACATAAGCGACTCTGACAAAGAACAGAATGTCATGACTCACTGCCTACGAGCGAGCATCTCGGAAACGGCGAAGCTGGTCGACTGTTCGCGCACTACCATCGTGAGCATCAACAGAAAATGGTTGAAGCACGGGGAAATCATAAGTAGGTCACTCACTATTCGACGTCAATGCCTCATCATAGAACGAGAAAATGTGATGCTGCCAGCTGTGTAAAGTAGGATAGGCGACGATCTGTAGCAGATTTGACGACATAGTACAGTGTTGGTGCAGCCACAGGTGTTTCGGAGCACACCGCCCAGTGTTTACATTTTAACATGGGGCTCAGCACATTATGACCCTTATGTATATCCCAGTGTTGGACGACCAACATCGTCAGTCTTGATTGTAGTGGCCAAGCGATCATCGAGACCGTACTGTCGATCACTGGACACGTATCGCCTGTACGGATGAATCACCTTTGCTGGTACGCGAGATAGATGGTTGTGTCGGGTACACTCTCATCCCGGAGAACGGCTATTTGAAACGTGTGCAGCACTACGGTCCAGGCTGGTGGACGCTATGGGGTATTTTCACTTGGGCTTCTTGGCCTCTCCAAGGCTCATCTCCTAGCTGCCTCCAGACGGTTGTTGTAGGTGGATGTTCTGCCATCGCGTCGCGTCTCGTTATCTTCTTGTTTGCCGCTCAGCCATGTAGGATTGCAGTCTGTAAGCTGATTTTTAGCTATCAGCGATTTCAGCTTAATCCACGGTTCCTCAGATTGAAGGCGCCATGACCGCTTTGGAATACCTGTACATAATTGCAGACCAACCTGTATCACTTCTTACTTGATGTCTTCCTCCACAATGATGGAATCTTCTTGAAGGATAATTTTCTGGATCACAAGGCCAGGATCGTGCTACATTGGTTTGATATTAGATTTATTTGCAATTTTCTTTTAGCCTGTTATCTTCATAAAAGAACAGATCGAATGTTGCCTATGAATTGATATTAGTATAGCACAAATATTATAAGATAATTTCAAATGTGTTAGTCGTAACTAAGCATTATGCTTTTAAGGGGAAGAAAAACATTCTACGTAGAATCTACATAAAAAAGAAAAAAAGGAAAGTCTACATACTACCATTTGGCCATCTGGCGCACAGACATCTGTTCATCCGGAATCCAGAAGACACATGCTACTAGTCTGTTACGCTATGCGCAATTGGTAGATCACACATTTTGTACTTTATAATTCTGGACTACTACATAACAACACCACACTACACAGCACTACACAAGACTACGCTAGGTTATTATACTCGGTATCAGTACCAAGCTGGATTTGTCATTTGTCTGGGTGGTTAGAGCCCAGCTCGTTGAGTTGCAACTCAGGACTCACAGGGGCTGCGCTGCCGTGCCACCCAAGGTGCAGAGATTGGGACATGGCTGTCAGGGTCTCAGAAAATTGTGGTGTCACCGCCAGACACCATGCTTGCTAGGTGGTAGCCTTTAAATCGGCCGTGGTCCGTTAGTATAAGTCGGACCCGCGTGTCGCCACTATCAGTGATTGCAGACCGAGCGCCGCCACACGGCAGGTCTAGTCTCGAGAGATTCCCTGGCACTCGCCCCCAGTTGTACAGCCGACTTTGCTAGCGATGGTTCACTGACTACAGACGCTCTCATTTGCAGAGACGACAGTATAGCATAGCCTTCAGCTACGTTATTTGCTACGACCTAGCAAGGCGCCATATTCAGTTACTATAATCTGAACAGATAATATTGTGAATCATGTATCGTCAAGAGCGACGTTCACCATTATGGATTAAAGTTAAGTATCAAACTAATTATGTCCGCTTTCTGAATTCTAATTCCTTGTCATGTTCCAGACCTCACGTCAGTATAGTTCATCCCTCCTCACGCCAGCCTGCGTGAGCTAAAACGCGTGCATTTCGGCCTCCTCTAGTAACACGGTGTTGGCTCTTCTGCCAACACAACAGAAATCCTTCCTGGGTCTTTCCAAGGGTCATCTCCTAGCTGCCTCCAGAAGATTGTTGTAGGTGGATGTTCTGCCTTGACGCGTCTCGTTATCTTCTTGTTTGCCGCTCAGTCATGTAGGATTGCAGTCTGTAAGCTGATATTTTAGCTATAGCCTTTTGCATTACCAAATACGTTCCTGCTTCGTCCGTAAAATCTTCTGTAATGGCACATTTCCAGACTATTTGCTCCGGTGTGCCGATTGCTCCACATTCACAATTGTCTGTGGTGCATTGCCGTATTTTTAGTAAACAGCTGGTACTTGCAACCAATAGCCTTGCCACAGTGAAAACACCGGTTCCCGTTATCACCGAAATTAAGCGCAGTCGGGCTTGGCTAGCTCTTGGATGTCGTCCGGGTCTGCTGAGTGGTGTTGGCAAGCGGGGTGCACTCAGCCCTTGTGAGGCCAACTGAGGAGCTACTTGACTGAGAAGTAGCGGCACCGGTCGCAACTGACAGCGGCCGGGACAGCGATGTGCTGACCACATGCCACTCCGTATCCGCATGCGGGCCGCCTAAGGGCTGAGGATGACACGACAGCCGGTCAGTACCGTTGGGCCTTCACAGCCTGTTCGGGCGGTGTTTGTTTTTTGTTTTAGCTGGGATATCGGCCATTTCCTGACGAATAGTGCACAGCTACCTTAGTCGGAAGGAAGTATGTCGTTCTTGTCCTTTCTTTTACGTCAGGTATGAACTAGTAAATTTTCCTCCCTGTTCCTGCCCTGTCAGAGATTTATTGCCATTCTCTACAAATGCATGCTTTTTGTTGTGTACGTAGTTCTGCCTAGTCAGCGCGTACACAACTTTCCCACTAGAGCGCGCCCCGCTAAGTACAACAGCGCAGGCGCAGCGCTCGTCTGTCTCCGCTCTACGAGATGGCGCTGCCATAGGGATGGACCAAATTCTGCTTCCGCCGATCCGCGTATTAATATGTAACGCAGCCAATGAGATTGCTGCTAACGTAGAACCTTTTCTCCTCGTGGATCACACTCGCGCAGTGATACATGAACGCGTGAGGTATTATAACGAGTGTACAGACCTCCAATTAGTCAGTCTGTATCTGTCTGTACCAGTCTGCATTAGTCTGTACCAGTCTGTACGAGTTCTACATTTGACTGTACCAGTCTATAGTCAAGTTGCAGTCTGCGCCAAATACGATTACCAAATTCCTGTACATAGCCATGAAGATAAATGTATAGACACTTTTGTCAAGTATCAGAGATATATGTGAGAATAAGATTAACGTCCCAATACCAAAAGAACTTCAGATTGTCAATTGTAAATACACTCCTGGAAATTGAAATAAGAACACCGTGAATTCATTGTCCCAGGAAGGGGAAACTTTATTGACACATTCCTGGGGTCAGATACATCACATGATCACACTGACAGAACCACAGGCACATAGACACAGGCAACAGAGCATGCACAATGTCGGCACTAGTACAGTGTATATCCACCTTTCGCAGCAATGCAGGCTGCTATTCTCCCATGGAGACGATCGTAGAGATGCTGGATGTAGTCCTGTGAAACGGCTTGCCATGCCATTTCCACCTGGCGCCTCAGTTGGACCAGCGTTCGTGATGGACGTGCAGACCGCGTGAGACGACGCTTCATCCAGTCCCAAACATGCTCAATGGGGGACAGATCCGGAGATCTTGCTGGCCAGGGTAGTTGACTTACACCTTCTAGAGCACGTTGGGTGGCACGGGATACATGCGGACGTGCATTGTCCTGTTGGAACAGCAAGTTCCCTTGCCGGTCTAGGAATGGTAGAACGATGGGTTCGATGACGGTTTAGATGTACCGTGCACTATTCAGTGTCCCCTCGACGATCACCAGTGGTGTACGGCCAGTGTAGGAGATCGCTCCCCACACCATGATGCCGGGTGTTGACCCTGTGTGCCTCGGTCGTATGCAGTCCTGATTGTGGCGCTCACCTGCACGGCGCCAAACACGCATACGACCATCATTGGCACCAAGGCAGAAGCGACTCTCATCGCTGAAGACGACACGTCTCCATTCGTCCCTCCATTCACGCCTGTCGCGACACCACTGGAGGCGGGCTGCACGATGTTGGGGCGTGAGCGGAAGACGGCCTAACGGTGTGCGGGACCGTAGCCCAGCTTCATGGAGACGGTTGCGAATGGTCCTCGCCGATACCCCAGGAGCAACAGTGTCCCTAATTTGCTGGGAAGTGGCGGTGCGGTCCCCTACGGCACTGCGTAGGATCCTACGGTCTTGGCGTGCATCCGTGCGTCGCTGCGGTCCGGTCCCAGGTCGACGGGCACGTGCACCTTCCGCCGACCACTGGCGACAACATCGATGTACTGTGGAGACCTCACGCCCCACGTGTTGAGCAATTCGGCGGTACGTCCACCCGGCCTCCCGCATGCCCACTATACGCCCTCGCTCAAAGTCCGTCAACTGCACATACGGTTAACGTCTACGCTGTCGCGGCATGCTACCAGTGTTAAAGACTGCGATGGAGCTCCGTATGCCACGGCAAACTGGCTGACACTGACGGCGGCGGTGCACAAATGCTGCGCAGCTAGCGCCATTCGACGGCCAACACCGCGGTTCCTGGTGTGTCCGCTGTGCCGAGCGTGTGATCATTGCTTGTACAGCCCTCTCGCAGTGTCCGGAGCAAGTATGGTGGGTCTGACACACCGGTGTCAATGTGTTCTTTTTTTCATTTCCAGGAGTGTAGCATCCAGAACCAAGTTAAGTAATTTTTATGCTTGTTATTATTTTAATAAATGTGTGTGAAAATTAATCAAGTTCTGTTTAAAGTTGGTCACCGTCAATCTGCTACTCTAAGCGTGCAAGTGGCATTTCTATCGTCTGACCTAACCGCAGAAGATAAACAAGCCACGATAAGACCACGAGACATATTGCTGACACTCGCCTACTTCGTTAGAGCAACAAGTCAAATAATCTGATGGTGTGTGTACTGAAGGTCTTACAGTAAGCACACCACACTTTTATTGCCTTATTAGATACCGCTCTTGTGTCCAGTTTCTCCTTTACCTTATCGTTTTCACGCCTTTTGAGCCAATATTGTGCACCTCTTTTTCTTACGGCTAGGACTAGAGATACAGGCCTAATATCATCAGCAGGCCTCAGTCGGTATTGTTCTATTCGCGTCTGTCAGGCGCAAGAGTACACTTCTCTATGCTCGCCGTAGAGCTTGAGATGTCCTTACCTTTCTGGTCGCGTGGCCAGCAATAACGAGTAAAATTGTGTTGTGGTACGTTCATATTGCACTTAGTGGCAGTTGGAAACTTCTTTGGTCAAACCGAGCTACGTGGTGCAGGGGTTATCACAGTGGACTCGCATTCTGGAGGACAAACGTTCAAACCCGCGTCCGGCCATCCTGATTTAGGTTTTCCGTGATTCCCCCAAGTCGTTTTAGATAAATGGCGGGATTGTTCCTGTGAAAGTGATTGGTCGACTTCCTTCGCCATCCTTCCATAATTCGATGGGACGGATGACCTCGCTGTCTGGTCCCCTCCCCCGAATCAACGATTTCTACATGTGCATGAAAGATTACATCTTGACCACCAGACTGATCTGATCTGTACCCGATGGAACACATCTGGGATATAATCGGGCAGTAGTTCCATACCCACAAACCAGCGGCCAGTAATATACAGGAACTGCGTGACCTGTGCGTAGACATCTGGTTTCGTATACGGAAGTTTTGTCAAAGTCACCTTTTGTCCAATGTATTTGAACTAATCGAGCTCCTCGCTTCGAGTTGAAAGCTTTCATCTTCTGTTTACTGCAGTGAGAAATATAGCCTCTTGGAGAGATAGCACCGCTGCAGCTGTTTGACGTCTGTACTGTTTATAAACAAGGCTGATAAATGCACTTTGCGTGTTCCAGTGACTACGAAACTGATAGTCCTACCAAGGACTTTTCGGGTCTATGCCACCCAGAATCATTGCTGTATTGCTTTCTGTTAGTTGCTTGATCATAAGGTGGACTGTCACCCCATTAAGCGAGTGGCCTCATCAGCATGGGTACAGAGGAATTTTTTTCTGGTTTTTGCGAATTGTTACGTAGCAACATTACAAAGTAATTAGTTTTCGTCAAGAAGGCGATTTGCGTTAAAAACAAGTCTTTCTAGGAACCTAAACATTTTCACGCACTGGGATACACTTATCAGTTGAAGTTGGCCGTTAAAAGAAGCAAGTGCCTCGTAAAGTAACGTCGCAGAGCTGTTCTTCCACCACACCTACAAATGATACAGTAATGTTGTCAATAAAAAGCAGTACCAAGCTGCTCTGCGACCTGTTTTCTTTGAGAGACAAATAAATAGCATCCAAACACACCAGTGGGACTCACTTTTTGGACCTATGTACAGAATCAACACACTTCTCTGCGATACGTACAGCCAGCTTCTGGGCCAGGTGGACCAATAGTTTAGGTGCCATGTTGTAGCAGTATACCTGAGTGCACAAGTGTCAAAAGTTTATGGAAGGCTACCGATTTTCGACGAGCAAGCCGTCTTATTTCTCATTTGTCACGTATTTGATTAATGAATTTTACAAAGATAGCTTGAAAGTACGACCGCAGTTGAACCTCTTAATCATTCATGCTGCCAAGATAACGCTGAAAGTTCTATGGGCGCTGTAGCATTATTTGAACGAATCTCTGTCTTAGCTGTCTTCATTTCTCGTATCTTTTACGTTTTTCTGCGGGCAATTCTGTTCTGTTGACCGAACAGTAACTGCCGGTGCAATAATCGATATAAGAACGACTGTTTAAGCACGTTTTGCCGCTCATTTCAGTGCTACCACATCAAGGATTAAGTAAATTATTTGTATCTATATCTGAGGACTGTATTCTATATATCTGTACTCTTGAATTTGTTTGCGGATCTTATTTACGAAGCTTTGTAATCTCGCCACTTGCCCCCAGTTTCTTTTAGTAACTTGATCATTATAGTAGTCATTAAGATACGGGCCCAAATTAATTACGCTCGCAAGTCTGAGAGGAATACGATGCCTGGGTCGCGATCAGGACTGGAAATTGTAACACTGGTGTCTGCTTTACCAACAGCAGACGGCACTAGGAGAGGCTGTTACTACTGTACCTATTCTTCTAGCTTCAGATCAGGGATATGATGCAGCTTCGCAAGCGGCTCCGAAAGGTACGAATATCAGACTGAAATTGCATCCCCGACCACGATATCATTGAAATGGAAGTTATACTGAATATGAAGAATAGAAGTTTGAACTACATTCCTAGACAAATTGTTGCTTCCTGCGAGAAACTTTCAAAAGTTCATTTGAAACAAGAACTGAAGAACACCTTCCCATAAAGTAAATTAGACGCCCTTAAGACCTTGACTATGACCCATTTAGAAGGATTCCAGAAGGATTGGAACCTCATCTCAAAGCTGAAGGAGCTTCCCTATCTCTATAGGCTATACCAGAATCAGCTGTGGAGTACATAATAGGAAGAGTAATGGTTATGTTCAGTAGACCTTCCTCTTCAACATCGTCCAGAGAAGCAGTCATTCGTTGTGATTTGTGGTTCTGAGGAGTTGCGGAACCAAACGAGCCTAGAACATGTGGACGCAAACTTTTTGGCAAAAATGTGATGCAAAACATGCCAAGTAATCTGCAGAAAGTTATCGGACAGTTGAGACATTGCGAAACACTGATTATCACAAACTGTTTTGTGAGTTGTATGTACCAGTTCGTTGCTGGGAATAGATGGACGGCCACGCCTGTTCTCATCATGAACATTCGACCTTCCACTCCTTAACCAACCACATCATTGACGCAGACCTTCGTTTAACACATTCGGTCCGCATATTGCACAAATTTCTCAGTGAATGTCAATAAATTTGACATTTTTTGCCACTAAAAATCGTATTGCTGGACGAAATTTACATTTGGTGAGATTTTCAATTGTTTCGCTCATTTTGAACGGCTTCTTTAGGCTAACGAGAAGCCATGTGTCCTCCTCGCAATCACAGCTCTGAACGCACAGACCTACTGCGTGAGCTACTGCATGCAACATGAAAACGACGATTACTTTCTACATATACGCACACACTCTGAACACCACTATAAAGCAAGTGGCAGACGGCACTTTGCCACATGTTAGGCTCTCCCCACTCCATTCGCTTGTGGACCACGGGAGGATGACTGCTTAAATACCTCTGTCCACACTGTGATTATTCGAATCTTGTCTTCGTGTTCTCTATGGGAACGATACGTAAAGGAACATCTCTGTTGTACGCCCTACAGACCGGCAAATGCTTCTCATAGCAATCGTGTACCAGCCTAGGTCATGTGACGGCAGAACGAGCGACGTCAGTAGATAGCTGTCCCCGAGGACTTGTCTGCCTCTGCCGCCCACATGATCGCAAGTATTTCCTGTAACATCTCTACGCGGCACATTCCGTCGACCTCTGGGCCAGACGACAACTGCAACCCACCAGCCACTGCCGACTCAGGGAGCCGTCAGTGTCTGCCTACACCATCACCAGGTCTTCATCACTGAGACGACTCAGCAACTTGGTGTCTTCACTGTTTTAGCTGTAAACTGGAGATATTAAACACCACAGTTGCGGCGACTGCTAAAGGACTTAAGTCTTTTCCTAAAACAAGAATTTCTCGTGCTTTACAAGAAACGAACAAAAGATATTTTGTTAAGACCAATATTGTTGTAGTTGTGCTGTTGTTGTTGTGGTCTTCAGTCCAAGGAACGGTTTGATGCAGCTCTCCATGCTACTCTATCCTGTGCACGCCTCTTCATCTCCGAGAAACTAGTGCAATCTACATCCTTCTAAATCTGCTTAGTGTGTTCATCTCTTGGTCTCCCTCTACGATTTGTACCCTACACGCTGCCCTCCAATACTAAATTCGTGATCCCTTGATGCCTCAGAACATGTCCTACCAACCGATCGCTTCTTCTAGTCAAGTAGCGCCACAAATTCCTCTTCTCCCCAATTCTGTTCAGTACTGCCTCATTAGTTGCTTGATCTACCCATCTAATCTTCAGCATTCTTCTGTAGCATAACATCTCGCTTCTTGTCTACACTGTTTATCGTCCATGTTTCATTTCCGTACGTGGCTACACACCACACAAAAAATCTGACACTTAAATCTCTTCTCGATGTTAACAAATTTTTCTTCTTCAGAAATGCTTTTCTCGCATTGCCAATACACATTTTTCATCCTCAGTACTTAGACATCATCATTTTACAGCCCAAATAACAAAACTCATCTACTACTTTAAGTGTCTCATTTCCTAATCTAATTCCCCCAGCATCACCTAATTTAACTCGACTACACTCCATTATCATCGTTTTGCTTTTGTTGTTGTTCATCTTATATCCTCCTTTCAAGACACTCTCCATTCCATGCAACTACTCTTCCAAACCCTTTGCTGTCTCTGACAGAATTACAATGTCGTCGGCAAACTTCAATGTTTTTATTTCTTCTCCATGAATTTTAATTCCTACTCCAATTTTTTCTTTTGTTTCCTTTACTGCTTAGTCAATATACAGACTGAATAACATCGTGGATAGACTAAAACCCTGTCTCACACCCTTCTCAACCACTGTTTCTCTTTCGTACGCCTCGACTCTTATAACTGCCATCTGGTTTCTGAACAAATTGTAAATAGCCTTCCGCACCCTGTATTTTACCCTTGCCAGCAACATAATATGAAAAAGCGTATTCCAGTCAACACTGTCAAAACCTTTATCTAAGTCTACAAATGCTAAGAACACAGTTTTGCCTTTCCTTAACCTGTCTTCTAAGATAAGTCGTAGGATCATTATTGCCTCGCGTGTTCCTACATTTCTACGGAATCCAAACTGATCTTCCACGAGGTCGGCTTCTGCCAGTTTTTCCATTCGTCTGTAAAGAATTTGTGTTAGTATTTTGCAACCGTGACTTATTAAACTGATAGTTCGGTAATTTTCACATCTGTCAGCACCTGCTTTCTTTGGAATTGAAATTATTAATTCTTCTTGAAGTCTGAGTGTACTTCATCTGTTTCATACATCTTGCTCACCGGATGGAAGAGTTTTGTCATGGCTGGCCCTCCCACGGCTATCAGTAATTCTAACGGAATGTTGTCTACACCCAGGTCCTTGTTTCGGCTTAGGTCTTTCAGTGCTGTGTAAAATTTTTCACGCAGTATCATGTTTCCCCTCTCATCTTCATCTAGGTCCTCTTCCAGTTGCATAATATTGCCCTCAAGTACATCCCCTTAGTATAGACCCTCTATATACTCCTTCCACTTTTCCGGTTTCCCTGCTTTGTGTAGGACTTGTTTTCTCTCTGGGCACTCGATATTTTTACAGGCGGTTCTCTTTTCTCCAAAGGTCTCTTTAATTTTTCTGTAGGCGACATCTGTCTTACCCATAGTGATATATTCTTCTACATCCTCACATTTGTCCTCTAGCCATTCCTGCTTAGTCGTTTTGGACTTCCTGTCGATCTCATTTTTGAAACGTTTGTATTCCCTTTCGCCTGCTGCATTTACTGCATTTTTATATTTTCTCCTTTCATCAATTAAATTTAATACCCTTGTGTTACCCATGCATTTCTACTACCCCTCATCTATTTATCTACTTAATCCTCTGCTGCCTTCACTATTTCAGCTCTCAAAGCTACCCAATCTTCTGCTACAGTATTCCTTTCCCCTGTTCTTGTCAATCGTTCCCTAATGCTCCCTCTGAAACTCTCTACAACCTCTGGTTCTTTCAGTTTATCCAGGTCCCATCTCCTTAAATTCCTAACTTTTCGCAGTTTCTCCTGATGACGACGTCCTCCTGAGTAGCCCCCGCCCGGAGATCCGAATGGGGGACTATTTTACCTCCGAAATATTTTACCCAAGAGAACACCGTCATCATTTAACCACATAGTAAAGCTGCATGCCTCGGGAAAAATTATAGCTGTAGTTTCCCCTTGCTTTCAGCCGCTCGCAGTAACTGCACAGCAATGCTGTTTTGGTTTATGATACAAGGCCAGATCAATCAATCTTCCAGACTGTTCCCCTGCTGTTATTGAAAAGTCTCCTGCCCCTCCGCAAGAACCACACTTGTCTGGTCTCTCAACAGATACCATTCGGTTGTGGTTGCACCTACGATACGGTTATCTGTATCGCTGAGGCACGAAAGCTTCCTCGCCAACGGCAAGGGCCATGGTTCATTAAGGCCGATATTACACTATTAAATTATTTTGACAAAGTCAGTTTGTCCAATATATTTGACTTAGTGTAATACGGAAGTTTCGCCAAAGTCGCCTTTTGTCCAATGTATTTGAACAAATCGAGCCCCTCGCTTCGAGTTGATCACAGAAAGCGTTCATCTTCTGTTTAATGCAGTGAGACATATAGCCTCTTGGAGAGATAGCACCGCTGCAGCTGTTTGACGTCTGTACTGTTTATGCCGGCCGCGGTGGCCGTGCGGTTCTAGGTGCTGCAGTCCGGATCCGCAGGACTGCTACGGTCGCAGGTTCGAACCCTGCCTCGGGCATGGATGTGTGTGATGTCCTTAGGTTAGTTAGGTTTAAGTAGTTCTAAGTTCTAGGGGACTGATGACCTAAGATGTTAAGTCCCATAGTGCTCAGAGCCATGTACTGTTTATAAACAAGGCTGATAAATGCACTTTGCGTGTTCCAGTGACTACGAAACTGATAGAATTTACGAATCAGATGAGGTGCTCAGTAACTTGCAACATCCAGAGACAAAAACAGACCAAGAATAATGGAGAGCTTTAAAGAAATTACGTTGGCCATTAGCCCTGAAGAACGGCCTGGATGTACTTACTTAATGACATACCTATTTAATTTACAATATATTCATATAACACACAAATATTGTACATTTTTTTCTGATACTTAAAAGTATGAGCTTAAGTGGCGTCAGTACACAGGCTGTTTACCAACCGCAGGTGTACTAGTTCCGAGTTTTAAAATTCTTAGCCCAGTTCGCGATAGATGACAGAAGTGTCAGCAATATTGAGATTGAAAGTACCAGAGGGACTCTCGCATTCTACGAAGTTTTTGAGGTAGATGTATTTGTTCGTGTTTGGTTTGTAAATATGATTGTCTTCTCAGGGCACTTTCCCAGCACCATTATAAAATGTTTTAAACTCGTCTCTAATCGCCTCCCCATGTATTACACGTCAGTGGTAATTTGGAAACCTATGGTTTGCATTTCCTGTCGTCCTCAGTGCTTCGTGACTCAAGATACGTACAGTTTCCTACTAGTGTAGGCACAGTTTCCTGACGAGGGTACATATTTTTTCTCCTTTCAGTTAGCATGTTGTGTGGTGTGCAAGCAGCTAGTGTTATTATAGTGACTTTTTCTGAAGGTGGATTTATGAAAGTAAGGAAAACAGTGAGGCGACTGGCAAGAATCCCGCACGTGCTTTTCACTAGTCTCCTTCCTCATGACAACCTGTAATTGAAAACTTTTTCTTCTTTACAGTTTCCCTTCAAGGGATACGACTTCATAATGTTGCGGCTTAGAGGAAAAGCATCGTCTGCCAGCACAACCATTGGAGTTATTATATTTTGTGTTCCCTAGCTTTCTGCCTCCAGGAATGTTCAGAACAGATCTGTCGATAAGACATTCCCCTGAGCTTGCTTTCTGAAAACAATCCAGCATCACCACCAGGTCCATTAGGTCCTACATCCACGTACAAGAATCTGTAGTTAGCGTCTTCCAGAGCAAACATAATTATGCTGTTGAGAGATATGTAATTGAAAAAGGGAAAGCCTTTAGCATTCGTACGTTTGAGACGAATATGTCTTCCATCCACTGCCCCTGTTGTGCTAATGCATCCCACTTTTCCCCAAAATCATTTTCAATTTGCTCCAACTCTTCTCTGCTTATGGGTATCTGCGACCAAATTTATGTAATACAAAAAATAAAAATGAAATGATCGTGTGGCATTGCTGGCCGAGAGGCCCCATCCGGGGAAGTTCGGCCACAGGGTTGCAAGTCTTATTTCAGGTGACGCCGCATTGGGCGACTTGTGCGGCGATGATGATGATGAGGACAACAAATCACCCAGCCCACGCGCGGAGAAAATCTCCGATCCCGCCGGGAATCGAACCCGGCCCGCTGCATGGTAGGCAAACACGTTACCACTCAGCTAAGCAGGCTGACTGTCTAACATAATATGTGACTAATGGCTTTCATTTCTGTATTTATAGTATGAAAAATAGGGTCAAGAGTCACAAGAGTAGGGTGCAGTCGCCCACAGTGATCCAAAGCCCCTGCATCAACAACAGCCTCCAAGAAAGAAAAGAGGAAGATCATTTTGATGTTCTTGTGGAAGTTACCAGAACTCTAAAGGTGGTGGTCGAATTAAATAGTAGCCGGGCCCCCATGGAGACCGCACGAACGTCCCCTCGCCGATTTGATTCATATTGACAGGGTGTGTGGCGTACCACTAGGACTTCAATGTGTGTGAACAGGAAGATGAAACTCTCGACCGTTTCCGAGAAATTAGAGTTTTATAATTTTAGGCCTGATTATATACTTCGTATGGCTGCTAACATTCAATGAGTCTGCATCTGAGAGAACAAGCGGTTTGTTTTATATTTCATAAGCGCGAAGTTGTTGGATCGAATCTGGCTGCTGGCACGTTTTTTCTTCTTCTTTTTCATTTCCAGAGTATTGGCAATGTGCAGTATTTAAGTAATCCTTCTCAAATTTAATCCGCAAGCGCAGACTTGTGATTTTTATGCAGGAGAAGGACATTATAAAAGAGTAGAAAGTTGTGCATACATCATCAAACAGAATCGAAAAACAGCATCTAGACAAGATCGCATAAAAATTCAGTCGTACACCATCAGCCGTCCGTACAAATATTCGATCATATGTTTCGCTGTGTGTGGTGTTTCGCTAAGTTGTGTGATGATCGAGAATCTTTTATGGAAATAAACCAAGTTGCCAGAATGATCAAGTTTGTTTCGCTATAATCTCCTTGAAATATCATACAAACACAAAAAAAAAAAAATTTCGGCGTTCATCATGCGTCCTGTGTGTCGCAATAATTATTGTTTTCCATATTTCTACGATCAATACCATCATGATTCTGCAGTGCTCTATAGGTTACGTATCGCACTTGTCACATATGTAAATCCAATAGCATACATTAAATGATTGCATTGACTGGACTTAAGGCTCTCATGTAGCATTTTTATTTCCAGTCTCCTAAGGAAAAATATTTTTTCTCCGTTTTTAGGAAAAATATAGCGTAAATAACGAATGAATAATTAAATATTGATAATTTGAACAGTCATAATAAATCTATAGTTAGAGTTACGTGGGAATGAAAAAAAGTACCAGCAGCAAGATTCGAACCGAAGGCTTCGCGCCTATGAAAGTCCTCGCTTACTCGCTCGGCTGTGGTCTGGTTGAATATTTGTGAGCATACGAAGTATACTCGTATACGCACGCATAGAATTTTCGAACTCAATTTTCTTGGCAACGGTTGAGTCTTCTGTTGAAGTCGTAGTCGCCCCTACACACCCTGTCTATACGTATCAAATCGGTGTGGGGAAGAGGTGACAGATGTAGGGCCTTTGCAAACCACACCGCAGCAGAACTGAGAGAATTGAGTGACGTGGGGAGCGGATCATTTGCGTGAGCCACGGCCCATTAAATAAATGCTGTGCTGATGGACAATGGGGATGGACTGTACGTCTCGTCACACAGCATGATATGTCTCAAACTGTCTCGAGAATCACTGACAGTGCATATCTGGCTCCAAGGTGAGGCCTGAGACTCCATTGTTGCACTGAAAAACATACGATAAATTTCTGCCCTTTTGTTTGGTGAGAAAAAAGGTGTCGAATGTCCAACAAGCCAGATGATCTTCGTAGTAGAGGGAAGCGTATACACAATGTGAAGCGATTTGTAACACTGGTGGATAATGTGTTCTAAAAATTCAAAAGCATAAGATTCGATGACGATAGCGTACCTCTGTCGAACGCGCTCATCCAGTAAAACGCCTTTTTATCGATCTTGGCTTGTGAAGTTTTCTTCACTTATCATCTTCTTAGTCTATTTTTGTGCTCTGGATTTCGCAAGTTATAAAGCGCCTCATTTGTTTCGTAAATTTCTACCAATTCTGCAGTTTATGGAACACAATCTACGAGGTGCAATCAAGTTCTAAGGCCTCCGATTTTTTTTTTTCTAATTAACTGCTCACCCGAAATCGATGAAACCGGCGTTACTTCTCGACGTAATCGCCCTGCAGACGTACACATTTTTCACAACGCTAACGCCATGATTCCATGGCAGCGGCGAAGGCTTCTTTAGGAGTCTGTTTTGGCCACTGGAAAATCGCTGAGACAGTAGCTGCACGGCTGGTGAATGTGCGGCCACGGAGAGTGTCTTTCATTGTTGGAAAAAGCCAAAAGTCACTAGGAGCTAGGTCAGGTGAGTAGGGAGCATGAGGAATCACTTCAAAGTTGTTATCAACGAAGAAACTGTTGCGTAACGTTAGCTCGATGTGCGGGTGCGTTGTCTTGGTGAAACAGCACACGCGCAGCCCTTCCCGGACGTTTTTTTTCAGTGCAGGAAGGAATTTGTTCTTCAAAACATTTTCGTAGTATGCACCTGTTACCGTAGTGCCCTTTGGAATGCAATGGGTAAGAATTACGCCCTGGCTGTCCCAGAACATGGACACCATCATTTTTTCAGCACTGGCGGTTACCCGAAATTTTTTTGGTGGTGGTGAATCTGTGTGCTTCCATTGAGCTGACTGGCGCTTCGTTTCTGGATTGCAAAATGGCATCCACGTCTCATCCATTGTCACAACCGACGAAAAGAAAGTCCCATTCACGCTGTCGTTGCGCGTCAACATTGCTTGGCAACATGCCACACGGGCAGCCATGTGGTCGTCTGTCAGCATTCGTGGCACCCACCTGGATGACACTTTTCGCATTTTCAGGTCGTCATGCAGGATTATGAGCACAGAACCCACAGAAATGCCAACTCTGGAGGCGATCTGTTCAACAGTCATTCGGCGATCCCCCAAAACAATTCTCTCCACTTTCTCGATCATGTCGTCAGACCGGCTTGTGCGAGCCCGAGGTTGCTTCGGTTTGTTGTCACACGATGTTCAGCCTTCATTAAACTGTCGCACCCACGAACGCACTTTCGACACATCCATAACCATCACCACATGTCTCCTTCAACTGTCGATGAATTTCAATTGGTTTCACACCACGGAAATTCAGAAAACGAATGATTGCGCGCTGTTCATGTAAGGAAAACGTCACCATTTTAAGTATTTAAAACAGTTCTCATTCTCGCTGCTGGCGGTAAAATTCCATCTGTCGTATGGTGCCGCCATCTCTGGGACGTATTGACAATGAACGCGGCCTCATTTTAAAACAATGCGCATGTTTCTATCTCTTTCCAGTCCGGAGAAAAAAAAATCGGAGGCCTTAGAACTTGAATTCACCTCGTATAACTTTTCAATTAATAAAAAGTAAAAAAGGTTCTTAATAGCAGTATAGTGTACTAAACGTTCATTTAACTTCTGGTATTCCTTCTTCAGTGCTTATAAATAGCTTCACACGTTTCTGGTATTATTTTCGTCAAAAAGCACTGCGGTTTTCGAATGCTACACTGCAGACTAGAGTAGCTTTCTCCTGTTGTAAGAAATCGTAGCATTACGGTAAGCCTGAGGTGAGTATTTTGCTTTGTAATATGTGGTTCCACTTTCCTGAGCGCGCACTGAAATGTACTCTCGTCCATTTGCAAGTAATTTTCATATGAATTTACGTCTTCGACTTGCAGCTCCCGTAACAAATTTAATTGGATGATTTTATTGTACCCACGTGCAGCCTACTGTTTCACCCAAATACGTTTTCTTTTTTCCCCACTCCTCTTCCAAACGCAAACAAAATGCAACTGTAGTACACGTAACTGCAGGCATCCTGAAGGAATTTCGAAGAAATGTTTGATGACAGTCTAATACTCCTTTCCGCGCTTCATTCAAGGATCGTTGTCAAAGATATATGGCCAATATTTGATCAAATTTCTTTGTTAAAGAAATCTGATAGTGTACTACGAGTTTAACGATAAGAAGGATTTGTTCAAATTATTTTAAATGAAAGTGTTCTGTCCAGCTTCCTTTATTCAACTTTATATATATGAAATGAAGCGTAAGATCCAAAACATATCATTTCCTTCTCTTATATTAAAATAATAGCAATAATAAAATTAAGGCAAAGTTACATCATCTAATGATTGGTCTCTGTGCTGTCTCAAAACAGTCCGCATTTTAAGTCTATTTCTTTGTAACTGATCATGATTTCCTCTAATGTCTCGTTCCTTCAGGTGATTGTGTTAGTGACTAATGCATACTCCTCACCGTCAATTTCCTTTCTTAATCCGTCTCGAGAATCACCTACATATGATTGTGCGCTGACGTTCCATATGTGACCTCTAGCTGAGGTTTAAGACTCCAGTGTTGCGCTGACAAATATTCGATAAATTTCTGTATATTAGTGCCTTTGCGTTTAACGAGGAAAAAAATATCGAGTGTCCGACAAGCCACACAAATGCGTTGTGTTTAGCGTCAGAAAAAGTTTCTCATCTGGTAGCCAAAGTTGGTCAATGTTTATCATATTGATGGCGGTTCTCATGATAAAAGAGAGCTTTATATAATCTAGTTCCAAATGCTAGTTGTTTAATTGTGTAGGTATATGTATGCCAAGTTCGCTTCAACACTGTACACTTCACATTTGTATCTGCACCAAGGTGGCGGAAGCGCTGTATGGGGAGCGCCTACAAGAAACGGGACCGGCAACCCGCATAACCCTGTGAAGCGACCTTCTGCGAGGTCGCCTTCTCATAACAGCCTTACGGCTGCGCACTCTGTAATGGGACTCACGCAACGAGCAACGGCAACTGGTGAAAGCGGCGGTGGTCTTCCGAGACATCGCGGCCTCTGTAAGCGGGTAAACATTTTACCTCTTCTGGCTTAAACGTTAAGCTGGGATTAAGAGCCGTCCCTCTTGGCGCCACTTTCGAGACGGAGGTGCTGGCGATAACAGAGCCACCAGGAGCGAACCATTTCCCACCAGAGTTGACAGCTCCTACTGAATGAACCTGTTATGGTAATAATTAGCTGGTGGTCACGCTTCTGCAAAGAAGTAAACTGAAAGGCTTCAAAAAATTCTGTGATAAATCACTTTGTGTAACGATTAAAAACAGTCGGAAAGGCCTTGTTCCAGCATAGAAACATGTGTCTGCAATTTGAGCAGGAAAAGTATTTACATCAGTACAAGGCGGAACTGCATTAGGACTCTGATAACGCAGACGAGCGTGCAGTACTTGAGAGCTATCTCGCTGACGAGCTCGGTGGAGATGGAGTTCTTGTTTTCGTATTTTTCAAGGTCCGACTGCCCTTGGCCTTGCATGAAGTAACGATCTCCGTCGTTACCTGGGGGGACTGTCGACAGAACCAAAAGGTGAACGCCCCATTTTACTGCTGCCGAACTTACGACGTAGCAACAATGTTTCACAATGTTTTGCTGATTTCAAGTTTGAATGACGGGCGTTAAAAAGAAGATACAGCGACGCGGTGCCGTCTGTTAATAGTGCGAATTGTCAATTTCGTCCTATATACAGGTCAGTAATCCTGTCGCACTGGCCGAAGCTACGTCGTGCGTTCGCGGTGAAGTGCTATTTTCGCTACGGAGAATCTGTCTTGTGCGTGCAACGTGCCTTTCGTAAGCATTTGAAGCTTCAGGCGCGATATCCAGTTCTGCTCGTGGAATAGTATTGAAATCAGTAAAAACTTCCGTGCAACTGCCAGTGCATCGAACTGAAAGTCAACCGGCACTCGGAAAAACGTCGGGACTTCCGAGAACATCGAACGTGTGCGTAGCAGTTTACAGACAAACTGTCGTCGTTTGTCACGAAAATGTGCCCAAACACTGAACATTTCGTTGGCGTCCACTCATCGCATAATCTGGTGTGATCCGCATTGTCATCCGTACTAATTGTGTGTAGAGTTGCCGGCTCGCTCGACTGATTTAACATTGCCAGACTTTTACCTATGGGGTTATTTGAAGATGGGGGTGTCCTCTGACCGGCCGAAAAGCACGCAACAGTTAAGAGATCGAATTAGCCATGAAATTTCCAAAATTTCTCGAGCAATTACGAAAGACGTGTTGAAAAACTAGGTGAAAAGCCTCTAGTACAGTGTAGCCGCGAATGGTCTTCATTTATCCGATGTGGTATCTCATAAATAAACATGAATAAATGTTTTACCTTTTGCAAAATGTTCAACTTTCTTTCGCCAATTGTTTGTGTGTTACTCTAATTTGAAATCGTCGAAACACCGTGAAACACCCTGTACAATATTACGGTATATTAATAATTTTTACTTATGGACCGTCTGACAGCAACTGAATAAAACACAATTTTAGTGCCATACGCGTTTCGCCTTTATTTTCTGCAAGGCATCATCAGTGGCCTGGAATATGTACATATGTTAGCTATTTTATTTACATTTTTGTCATTGTGCCTATAGGTTATAAACAGTTCTGGTGGTTGGTATTTCCTATTAAGTAGTAATGTTTTGGACTGTACTTACAGGTTGCGTGGACAATTTCCTACATATTACGCTCCTGTTGCATTTTTGGTGTTGTTCTTCTTCTTATGAACGCCAATTTGCGGTTTTTTTCGCCATCCCACAACACTATGCACAGAACGCTTGTTTTAAAGCACTGTTTCGGTTTCTGTTGACGACTGTCAAATGTTTTTGCCAAAGATCGAATTTTATTGCCAAACTTATGAGTGTAACTATTGAAGTATCTGTGGTCTGTTCGTGTATGCATTTGTGTGTGCGTTTGTGTGTGTGTGTGTGTGTGTGTGTGTGTGTGTGTGGGTGTGTCCAGATGATGTGGGGAAGAGTTCTCTTTCTCTTTTTTGGTTTTTTATTTTTTTGTTTTTATTTTCTATTTTTTATTATTTTTTGTTTTATGTTATCATTTCCTTTACTAAGTGTAGTAGTGAGCCTGTGCTGATGTGTGTTTGTTCATTTATCACATGTTTGTTTTCTGCTATGGCTTTCTGGATGTGGAAGTTTTCTTGCATTTGTATAAGATGTTTGTCATGGTTGCTTATTCTCATTATTTTCATTTCTTGTTCCATGTTTGTAGGATGATGGTCGTAGTGTTTTAAATGCTCTGCAAATGTGGAATGGTTTGTTTCATACTTCCAACATCTGATATGTTCTTTGTATCTTGTTTGAAAATTCCTGCATGTCATGCCTATGTATACTGCATCACAACTTTGACATTCAAGTTTATATATTCCTGATTGTTGGAATTTGTCTCTCTTGGTAGCTGGCTGGCTTAGGTGTGATTGAAGGGTTTGCCCAGGCTTATATGCTATTTTGAAGCCCTGTCTCTTTAGGATGTTGGCAACTCTGTGTGTTAGTTTATGTGTGTAGGTCATGGTGTACCATCTGGTTCTTTTCTGTGTGGTGTTGTCATTGTGTGTGTTTGTTGAGTGTGTTTGTAAGTTTTCAGCTTGTGTGTTCTTTTGTATTGTGGAACTGTTGTGTTTGTTTTTTATTTGTGTTTTTATTTTTTGATTGAGCTTGTGTACCACATGTGTGTCATACCCGTTTTTCCTAGCTATTTGTATGATTGTACTCATTTCTTGTTCATAGTACAATCTTTTGATTGGACTCTACGAAACAGCATTCCGTTTGCTAACACAGAGTAGAGCTCTCAGTGAACAAAGTACAATAGAGAGAGTAGTGTACGAATAATTTCCATCTAGAAACTTACTACTGAACACGTCTTTTTCAGCGCCATTCTGCCACTAATAACAACAACACACTTGCTAAAACTTCATTGAATTACTCGTTTCGGTCATAGCTCGTCATCAGAAAAATAAAGTAAAAAGACTAATTACAGACTATCGTCTCCTTTTATCTGATATTCTAATGATGGACTAACCCCGAAACGCATAAATGATGAATGTCTTAACAGTAAGTGCACAGTTGTCATTATCGATGAAAAAGAGGTGCTCAGTATTTACATAATGGTCGCTGGCCTCCTGTGAGTTTTTATGCCGCAACTTAAACTAAAACTTCCTAGTAGAAAAAAACTACATTCTAGAAAGCGACTGGAACCCGTATCATTGTCTTAGTCTGTCAGTGGACTTAGCGGCTGAGCTATCCACACTCGACTCACAGTCCACCCTCACAGCCAGCTTAGAAAGCAGAAACAGGTAGTGGCAGATTTGAGGCTGTGAGGTTGGATAGTGTGTAATGTAAACTGAAGTAAAACCTTAAGAATACGGCGTGCTCGGGGTCCGTCAACGCCGTATTTTCAAGTATGCCGGATTATCAAGCTCATTTGTAGAAACCCGTTAAAAAGGGATATATGCAAAACTTACAGAGTTAAGGTGCAAAAACAAGTAACTGTTATTTATGAAACACAATAGGGGTGCTTACAGTTTGAAAAAATTAAAATTATGTGTTACTTTTATGTAGAAGCAAAACTGGATTAAAATTCGAACACTGTACTACTCTGTTAAATTAGTTAAAGGTTCAGAGCTTTAGGAAAGTTCATTATACATAAATAATTTTTGTACGCCAGTTACGAAATAAAATAAGCGCCAATGATTTGAGAAGATCAGAAACAAGCTAATTAATAAAAGCTGTTGCCAGATATTTGGTGCAGTTTAATTTGAACCACTGCCTTTAGGAATAGCGCAGATATCTGACGTTGTCGAGGGTGTGAATAAGTCGGACTGGTGCCTACCAATCTTGGTTCAACTGAAATTTTCTTCTCAGGCCTCCGCAACATTGCAGAAATGCGAACTTATCTCTCAGGTTGATTTCTTTTTTGACAAAAATTATTTTTGTGTTGTGCAGATTCATAACTTCAGAAGCGTTGTATTGTTGGCGAATTTTACCTAAGTGTTTAAGGCTTCTGATGCCTCAACCCAGGAGATATGAGTTGTAACGTTTTTTCTACGTCGCTCTGTTTCTGGTGCCTCCTGCGGGTGAAAACACTTCGTAATATCACATCGTTTGTAAGTTCTTTGTCGATACCAAATTCTATGTTAGTGTCTATCCATTCGTCAACTACTTGTGATGAAAACGCACTTAGTTCATTATTGGATGCCGAATTTGTCACTCGTACAGTTTCAGTGAGATCAATTGTCGACTCATCATTTACATCGCTTTCAGTCTCGGCTTCTTCGATCAATTATGCCATAGTTTTCTCGAGGCCTAGCAATGCAACTGGCTTATCTTGGCAGGAATGTAATCGCTCAGTGTGGCAGATAATTGTTGCTGACGAGGTCCCGTACCGAACGGTTCCGATTTTTCTCGAAGGCGTCCGACTGTATAGTCAACAGCGCCGATCTAAAAATCGGGAAAATTCCTCACGCGTGACGGACTGCTGGGTCTGCGGGATTATCGACAGCCGTATTGTCGTGATCACGCTGTACTTCTTTTCGTCACAGAGTGATCTAAGCAAAAAGCAACATTTTACGTTATAAACAATCTGCCCTGAGAAGCCAGATACAACGTGACGATGCTTTTTTAAAATGTGTATCCACTTTTAAATGTAAATTCTTTTAATATTTATTTGCGCAACAGATTTTTCTATACCATATGCCCGTGTTTGTAAGAAATATGATGCAAAGTTCCTTTGGATATGCATGCACGAACGAAGGAATAGGAGCTGCGGTGAGTGCAGCACATATTACACTACTGGGCATTAAAATATCTACACCACGAAGATGACGTGCTACAGACGCGAAACTTAACCGACAGGAAGAAGATACTATGATATGCAAATGATTAGCTTTTCTGAGCATTCACACAAGGTTGGCGCCGGTGGCGACACCTACAACGTGCTGACATGAGGAAAGTTTATAACCGATTTGTCATACACAAACAGCAGTTGACCGGCGCTGCCTGGTGAAACGTTGTTGTGATCCCTCCTGTAAGGAGGAGAAATGAGTAGCATCACGTTTCCGACTTTGATAAAGGTCGGATTGTAGCCTATCGCGATTGCAATTTATCGTATCGAATCGGTGGGTTCAGGAGGGTAATACGGAACGCCGTGCTGGATCACAACGGCCTCGTATCACTAGCAGTCGAGATGACAGGCATCTTATCCACATGGCTGTAACGGATCGTGCAGCCACGTCTCGATCCCTCAGTCAACAGATGCCGACGTTTGCAAGGCAACAACCATCTGCACGAACAGTTCGACGACGTTTGCAGCAGTATGGACTATCAGCTCGGAGACCATGGCTACGGTTACCCTTGACACTGCATCACAAACAGGAGCGACTGCGATGGTGTACTCAGCGCCGAACCTGGGTGCACGAATGGCAAAACGTCATTTATTCTGATGAATCCAGGTTCTGTTTACAGCATCATGATGGTCGCATCCGTGTTTGGCGACATCGCGGTAAACGCACGTTGGAAGCGTGTATTCGTCATCGCCATACTGGCGTATCACCCGGCGTGATGGTATGGGATGCCATTGGTTACACGTCTCGGTCACCTCTTGTTCGCATTGACGGCACTTTGAACAGTGGACGTTACATTTCAGATGGGTTACGACCCGTGGCTCTACCCTTCATTCGGTCCCTGCGAAACCCTACATTTCAGCAGGATAATGCACGACCGCATGTTGCACGTACTGTACGGGCCTTTCTAGATACAGAAAATGTTCGACTGCTGCCCTGGCCAGCACATTCTCCAGATCTCTCACGAATTGAAAACGTCTGGTCAATGGTGGCCGAGCAACTGGCTCGTCACAATACGCCAGTCACTACTCTTGATTAACTGTGGTATCGTGTTGAAGCTGTATGGGCAGCTGTAGCTGTACACGCCATGCAAGCTCTGTTTGACTCAATGCCCAGGCGTATCAATGCCGTTATTACGGCTAGAGGTGGTTGTTCTGGGTACTGGTTTCTCAGTAGCTATGTACCCAAATTGCGTGAAAATGTAATCACATGTCAGTTCTAGTATAATATATTTGTCCAATGAATACCCGTTTATCATCTGCATTTCTTCTTGGTGTAGTAATTTCAATGGCCAGTAATGTAAATACAGGAAATCAATTCGCAGTTGCGAATACGGGAACCGCCAACTGTAGAATGGAATGACGACAATGAAAATTCGTGCCGGGCCGGGACTCCAACCCGGGTGTCCAGCTTGTCGCCAACGGTCGCCCTAACCATTTCTGCTATCCGCGCACGCTTCAAGGCCGGCCCCAACCTTCCACATGTCGGCGCCCATTTGTCATTAACCTGCGCTCGTGCCACTTTCTCTAATGTCCGCGCAGGGGACACATTCAATCGAAAGTCGTTATTCTGGTTCAAAAATGGTTCAAATGGCTTTGAGCACTATGGGACTTAACATCTTAGGTCATCAGTCCCCTAGAACTTAGAACTACTTAAACCTAACTAACCTAAGGACATCACACACATCCATGCCCGAGGCAGGATTCGAACCTGCGACCGTAGCAGTCCCGCGGTTCCGGACTGCAGCGCCTAGAACCGCACGGCCACCGAGGCCGGCGTTGCGTTATTCTGGTATCGGCCGATAAATACGACATTTAAGTACCTATGTTTGTAGGCAGTGCGATGCAATGTTTCTTTGGACATGCACTGCAGTGCCTGTGTTTGTAAGAAGTACAACCAGGCTCCTTCAGACATGTATGCATGCATGGTACTTCTTACAATCATGCATGCACGATGCAATGTTTCTTCGGACATGCATTGCTGTGCCTGTGTTTGTAAGAAGTACAATCCAGTGCTCCTTCGGACATGTATGCATGCATGGTACTTCTTACAATCATGCATGCACGATGCAATATTTCTTCGGACATGCATTGCAGTGCCTGTGTTTGTAAGAAGTGCAATCCAGGCTCCTTCAGACATGTATACATGCATGGTACTTCTTACAATCATGCATGCACGGTGCAATGTTTCTTCGGACATGCATTTCAGTGCCTGTGTTTGTAAGAAGTACAATCCAGGCTCCTTCGGACATGTATGCATGCATGGTACTTCTTACAATCATGCATGCGCGATGCAATGTTTCTTCGGACATGCATTGCAGTGCCTGTGTTTGTAAGAAGTACAATCCAGTGCTCCTTATGACATGTATGCGTGCATGGTAGTCCGCAGCTCGTGGTCGTGCGGTAGCGTTCTCGCTTCCCACGACCGGGTTCTCGGGTTCGATTCCCGGCAGGGTCAGGGATTTTTCTCTGCTTCGTGATGACTGGGTGTTGTGTGCTGTCCTTAGGTTAGTTAGGTTTAAGTAGTTCTAAGTTCTAGGGGACTGATGACCATAGCTGTTAAGTCCCATAGTGCTCAGAGCCATTTGAACCATGCATGGTACTTCTTACAATCATGCATGCACGATGCAATGTTTCTTCGGACATGCATTGCTGTGCCTATGTTTGTAAGAAGTACAATCCAGTGCTCCTTCGGACATGTATGCATGCATGGTACTTCTTACAATCATGCATGCACGTACGAAGGAGCATTGCATTGTACTTCTTACAAACACAGGCACTGCAATATCGTATTTACCCTCCAATACCAGGCTAGCGACTTCCAATTAAATGTCTCCTCTGTATGGGAACTACAGTGGGTGTACGAGGGCAGGTTAATGACACTTGGGCAATGACATACGGAAGTTTAGGTGTAGCTGCGAAGATTGCACGGATAGCCGAAATCGTTAAGTGAACCTCTCGCAACAAGCGGGAAATTGGGGTTCGAGTCCCGATACGGCACAAATTTTCACAGTTGTCATTCTGTTCTATAGTTAGAGGTTGCGAATATATTTCCAGATTTCTATATACTTTCCTCTAATGTTATCTGACTCCTAAATAATTATTGAAAGAATCTTCTGCATACAAACTTTTACCTTTGATCACCAAAATTCACGAATCTTTATCTTGAAAGAATTACCCTGCTATACACAGATAAAATATGAACCGAGCTGTCTTTAAGATGATGGTGAGCACGGCTTGAATGCGTAAATCTTGTCTTGAATTTACTTCGTATGTAAGTGATTCAACGAAATAACAGAACTCCAATTCTTTGGTTTTGATTTATCACGTCTTACTTTCCATTTGCTGTTGTTGGCACTAAGCGTTCTGACATTTTGTGAATTGTGTATTGAACCGGGGACCTAGAAACGACGGAAAGGCTTCTTCCCCGCCACAGCCCTCGGTGGTTCACAACCCCGCAATAGGCTACAGCAGTCCACTCACCCAACCGCCGCCCCACACCGAACCCAGGGTTATTGTGCGGTTCGGCCCCCAGTGGACCCCCCGGGAACGTCTCATACTAGACGAGTGTAACCCTAAATGTTTGTGTGGTAGAGTAATTATGGTGTACGCGTACGTGGAGACAGTGTTTGCGCAGCAATCGCCGACATAATATAACTGAGGCGGAATAAGGGCAATCAGTCCGCATTCGCCGAGGCAGATGGAAAACCACCTGAAAAACCGTCCACAGGCTGGCCGGCACGCAGGACCTCGACACTAATCCGCCGGGCGGATTCATGCCGAGGACCTGCACGCCTTCCCGCTCGGGAAGCAGCGCGTTAGATCGCGCGGCTAACCGGGCGGGCATTGTTATGACATTGCATTGTATTTTATTGTATGTGAACTGCCGCAGCCGCAGTGGTGCACAACCCCACGACGATTACCGCAGTGCACTTCACTCCTCCGCCACCCCACACCGAACCACTCTTTCAGGGTTATTGTGCGGTTCGAGCCCCGGTGGACCCCCCCAGGGAATGTCTCACACACCAGACGAGTGTAACCCCTATGTTTGCATAGTAGAGTAACGGTGGCGCTTCTTCCCGCTCCAGAAAGCCGTACGTTAGACCGCTCGGCGGGCTAAGTCTACTATACTAGAGGTCTCATTGACCTAGGCACATCCTCCATTATCCAGTTGGAGCCCATATACTGGACGGTGTTTACTACTGGCAGGTTTTGTGGCCGGTTCCCAGTCATGTAAACACACCGCTGCCGCAGCGGCACACCGCAAGCGGTCCAATATCAACGACAGCTTCAACCAGTTTGTGTTCAGCACTGCAGCAACAAGCCATGTAGAGGCATGCGACAGTTTGATAGAGACAGGACAGTGGCTTTACTTTCAGTACGCCACACACAGTGAGATGTTGCCGATAGGTCACATGTCACTCGAAACGGGGTGTCTAAGGTGTGCGGAAAGTACAGAGAGACGGGAAATGTGAACGATAGAACTCGCAGTGGTCGTTCTTGTGTGACAACACAGATGCAGGATCGTTTCCTCCTCCAACTGTCGGCCCGCATGCACCCAACATCAACTGCCAGAAATATTGGAAATGACTTCTCTCGGGCAACAGGGATTCGTTTCTCAGACCAAAGAGTGCGTAAATGATTACACTAGGGTGGTCTTCATTCCTGAACAAACGGAGCCGACGGGATCGAAGGACCTGGGCTCTTGCACATCAACATTGGATCATTGCAGAATGGAGTAATATCATGTTTTCTGACGAGACCAGGATTGGTTTGTGACAGGACACCAGGCGTGTTAGGATTTGGAGAAGCCCTAGACGGCACCAGGCACGCCGACGTTCAGCAAGTCCATCCGTTTGCAGCTGGAGGTGTAATGTTCTGGCCGGCAATAATGATGGGACACCGGACCCTCCTAAATCTCGTCTACATCAATTTAACTGGTCCCCGGTACTTCCAGAGGTCCTGCAAACGATTATAGGGCGATAACTTCATTCTAGTCGGCGAAAATGCAAGACCGTACCGTACTTCAGCAGTGTCTCGGTGTCTTCAGAGATGCAACATCAACCGAATGCATTGACCAGCACAATCCTCAGACATGAATGCAACCGAACATGCATAGGACCTGTTGAAGGTGGCCATCTTTCAACGTTCGAATCCACCTGACAATCTTCAGGACATCACTGAATCTGCCATTGAGGAGTGGGACGTCATACCCGAAAATAAACTTGATGGTCCCATCCAGAACATGCCTTGCAGAGTGGAAGAACTCATCCATGTGCTGGGAGGACAAACTCACAGCTAAAGAATGATAAGCATCATCATGAGATAAAGATTTCCACAGTTCTTGTTTTCAAGACGTACAGTTAGAAGAGAGCCTACTTTGTTTTATAATTATTTTTGTAACCAACCAAAATCGTTCTTGTTTGTTGCAGGAATTATGTTTATTTTGTTAATAAGGTATCGTGCAAACCTTAACGGGTGTACTGTAAGAAGTCATTTCAAACTTCTGTTGAGGCCTGTATATGTGAAATATTTGTGACATATGCATATGCGAGCAACGCCCGTGAAAAGCTCCTCCTAAGCTGCTGTACCGATTTCAACCAAATTTGGTACACATACTACTTACTATCTGGAAATAAACACTGTGAGGCAAGCAACCTCTTGTTGGGGTAGTAGTGATAACGTGGAGAGAAGGGGGTAGGAGGAGATGGACATAGATAGGGGAGGAGGAAATGAAAAGAAAGGATAGAGGAGGGAATGGACAGAGAAAGGAGAGAGGTGGAGATGGACAGAGAAACGAAAGAGGACATGGAGGAAGGAAAAAGAGACGGGGGACGAGGAGGAGGAGGAGGAGATGTACCGAGAGAGATGAAGGAGAAGATGGATTAGTAGAAGATTGGAATATATACACTACTGACCATTAAAATTGCTACACCAGGAAGATGACGTGCTACAGACGCGAAATTTAACCCACAGGAAGAAGATGCTGTTATATGCAAATGATTAGCTTTTCTGAGCATTCACGCAAGGTTGGCGCCGGTGGCGACACCTACAACGTGCTGACATGAGGAAAGTTTCCAACCGATTTCTCATACACAAACAGCAGTTGACCGGCGTTGCCTGGTGAAACGTTGTTGTGATGCCTCGTGTAAGGGGGAGAAATTCGTACCATCACGTTTCCGACTTTGATAAAGGTCGGATTGTAGCCAATCGCTATTGCGGTTTATCGTATCGCGATATTGCTGCTCGCGTTGGTCGAGATCCAATGACTGTTAGCAGAATATGGAATCAGTGGGTTCAGGAGGGTAACACGGAACGCCGTGCTGGATCTCAACGGCCTTGTATCACTAGCAGTCGAGATGACAGGCATCTTATCCGCACTGCTGTAACGGATCGTGCAGCCACGTCTCGATCCCTGACTCAACAGATAGGGACGTCTGCAAGACAACAACCATCTGCACGAACAGTCCGACGACGTTTGCAGCAGCATGGACTATCAGCTCGGAGACCGTGGCTGCAGTTACCCTTGACGCTGCATCACAGACAGGAGCGCCTGCGATGGTGTACTTAACGACGAACCTGGGTGCACGAATGGCAAAACGTCATTTTTTTGGATGAATCCAGGTTCTGTTTACAGCATCATGATGGTCGCATCCGTGTTTGGCGACATCGCGGTGAACGCACGTTGGAAGCGTGTATTCGTCATCGCCATACTGGCGTATCACCCAGCGTGATGGTATGGGGTGCCATTGGTTACACGTCTCGGTCACCTCTTGTTCGCACTGACGGAACTTTGAACACTGGACATTACATTTCAGATGTGTTACGACCCGTGGCTCTATCCTTCATTCGATCCCTGCGAAACCCTACATTTCAGCACGATAATGCACGACCGCATGTTGCAGGTCCTGTACGGGTCTTCCTGGATACAGAAAATGTTCGACTGCTGCCCTGGCCAGCACATTCTCCAGATCTCTCACCAATTGAAAACGTCTGGTCAATGGTGGCCGAGCAACTGGCTCGTCACAATACGCCAGTCACTACTCTTGATGAACTGTGGTATCGTGTTGAAGCTGCATTGGCAGCTGTACCTGTACACGCCATTCAAGCTCTGTTTGACTCAATGCCCAGGCGTATCAAGGCCGTTATTACGGCCAGAGGTGGTTGTTCTGAGTACTGATTTGTCAGGATCTATGCACCCAAACTGCGTGAAAATGTAATCATATGTCAGTTCAAGTATAATATATTTGTCCAATGAATACCCGTTTATCATCTGCATTTCTTCTTGGTGTAGCAATTTTAATGGCCAGTAGTGTACATACCCGCACAACGCTACGTAGTCAGCAAGTAGAAAGACGCAATACAGTGAATCAAAACACGTGCTGCGTATCGATAAATGAGGATATTAATGAAGACAACTGTGGGATCTCTAGTACTGCTTCAGGAACGTGCCTGCGGAAGCAGGTGACGTCAGGGGAGGATGGGTCTCGGCTCGTGCGGTCCGTTATGCGGCCGTGGCAAACTTGACTCCCGGTACCGCAAGGCTTTTCGCAGCGGTTGGCGCACACAAAGGCCCGCGCCGAGGCGCGGTGTCTGGTTTCCCAGACCAGGCCAGCTGCGGAGACCGCAGAGCGCTCCTTGCTTACCGCAGTCCGCAATCTGCTCTCCCGCTGCCCGATACTCCTTCTCCTCCTCCCCCTCAATCCCGTACCACAGACAGCCACACATAGTCTAAAGTTTCCAGAACTTTGTAGACCACTGTTTCCAGTTCATGCTACGAATGTAACGAAGATAGTTTTATCGGAACCGAAGATGGAGTCGGAGGGTGTCCAATCGTTATTTTGGAATCGGAGGCTGTAGTTAACCTTATTACCGTGTCTGAATAACGTCAGTGCATAATTATTATTATTTTTTAAAGAAAACCGCTCAAAAAAGTTTTACTCTATCTGCATAATTGCGAACGTGGATGGACTTTGATTCGTACAATATGTTGCGAACCACGTAACAAGGCAAGAGGTAGGCTTCATATCGCTACATTTTCGGAACGCGTTTGATATAGTGTCACACTTCAGACTGTTAATAAAGTTGTACACAATTGAAAATACCGCTGCAGTAGTATTAATTTTTATTACTGAAGTTTTTACACAAACCTGCTTCAGAGTCTCAGCCTAATCGTCGCGTGCCACTGTAAAGAAGCTAAACGATGTCAAAGTTAGCGTAAGAATGGCTATGCGTGAAGCGTTCAGTGAATTCGAAAGTAAAATTCTATGTACCGACTTGACAGAAAATCCTAGGAAGTTCTGGTCTTACGTTAAATCGGTAAGTGGCACGAAACAGCATATCCAGACAATCTGGGATGATGATGGCATTGAAACAGAGGATGACACGCGTAAAGCTGAAATACTAAACACCTTTTTCCAAAGCTGTTTCACAGAGGAAGACCGCACTGCAGTTCCTTCTCTAAATCCTCGTACAAACGAAAAAATGGTTGATATCGAAATAACTGTCCAAGGAATAGAAAAGCAACTGAAATCACTCAACAGAGTAAAGTCCACTGGACCTCACGGGATACCAATTCGATTCTATACAGAGTACGCGAAAGAACTTGCCCCCCTTCTAACAGCCGTGTACCGCAAGTCTCTAGAGGAACGGAAGGTTCCAAATGATTGGAAAAGAGCACAGGTAGTCTCAGTCTTCAAGAAGGGTCGTCGAGCAGATGCGCAAAACTATAGTCCTATATCTATGACATCGATCTGTTGTAGAATTTTAGGACACGTTTTTTGCTCGCGTAATATGTCATTTCTGGAAACCCAGAATCTACTCTGGGGGGAATCAACATGGATTCCGGAAACAGCGATCGTGTGAGACCCAACTCGCTTTATTTGTTCATGAGACGCAGAAAATATTAGATACAGGCTCCCAGGTAGATGCCATTTTCCTTGACTTCCGGAAGGCGTTGGATACAGTTCCGCACTGTTGCCTGATAAACAAAGTAAGAGCCTACGGAATATCAGACCAGCTGTGTGGCTGGATTGAAGAGTTTTTAGCAAACAGAACACAGCATGTTGTTCTCAATGGAGAGACGTCTACAGACGTTAAAGTAACCTCTGGCGTGCCACAGGCGAATGTTATGGGACCATTGCTTTTCACAATATGTATATAAATAACCTGGTGGATAGTGTCGGAAGTTCCATGCGGCTTTTCGCGGATGATGCTGTAGTATACAGAGAAGTTGCAGCATTAGAAAATTGTAGCGAAATGCAGGAACATCTGCAGCGGATAGGCACTTGGTGCAGGGATTGGCAACTGACCCTTAACATAGACAAATGTAATGTATTGCGATTACATAGAAAGAAGGATCCTTTATTGTATGATTATATGGTAGCGGAACAAACACTCGTAGCAGTTACTTCTGTAAAATATCTGGGAGTATGTGTACGGAACGATTTGAAGTGGAATGATCTTATAAAATTAATTGTTGGTAAGGCGGGTGTCAGGTTGAGATTCATTGGGAGAGTCCTTAGAAAATGTAGTCCATCAACAAATGAGGTGGCTTACAAAACACTCTATCGACCTATTCTTGAGTATTGCTCATCAGTGTGGGATCCGTACCAGGTCGGGTTGACAGAGGAGATAGAGAAGATCCAAAGAAGAGCGGCGCGTTTCGTCACAGGGTTATTTGGTAAGCGTGATAGCATTACGGAGATGTTTAGCAAACTCAAGTGTCAGACTCTGCAAGAGAGGCGCTCTGCATCGCGGTGTAGCTTGCTGTCCAGGTTTCGAGAGGGTACGTTTCTGGATGAGGTATCGAATATATTGCTTCCCCCTACTTATACCTCCCGAGGAGATCACGAATGTAAAATTAGAGAGATTCGAGCGCGCACGGAGGCTTTCCGGCAATCGTTCTTCCCGCGAACCATACGTGACTGGAACAGGAAAGGGAGGTAATGACAGTGGCACGTAAAGTGCCCTCCGCCACACACGGTTGGGTGGCTTGCAGAGTATAAATGTAGATGTAGATGTAGATGTAAAATAAAATGAAATCAATTGTCTGGACAATAACACCCATAAAAACGCTATCATTAGTAAAGACAAATAGCGGCAACAAAGATAAACAACGTTAAACATCTCAGAAATCAGTGCAAAATGTACATATCCAGGCTAAGTTAAAAGGCATGCTCATCAGAGGAAGCATAAAAAACTGATCGCGCCGAAGCCACCTTTCAAATGCACGGAATGTTTCACAGGACACGTGCATCCATGTCCGAAGAAACATTGAATCGTTCTTCTTAACAACACAGGCAGTGCAATATCCTGCCTTTCAAATGTATCTGAGTAAGTTGTAAGCACCGGCGAGGGCCAGAAGTCTAATTAACCCAATAGAAGCGGGATTAAAAACTACACATAAGGCCAAAAGTTGACGAATAACACTAAAAGCTCTGCAGCTACACTTAGCGAACGCCTAACCGATGCCAAGTTCGTGAAACGCTGTCATTAAAAGACAGGCCGCCAATTGATAGGGAAATGGAAATGGCGTATGGCAACGTTGGCCGGGATGCCCCATTCGGGGAAGTTCGGGCGCCAAGTGCAAATCTTATTTCATTCGACACCACACTGGGCGACTTGCTCGCCGGAGATTAGGATGAAATGATGATGAGGACAACACAACACCCAGTCCACGAGCGGAGAACATCCTCAACCCGGACGGTAATCGAACCCGAGCCCTCTTGCATGGGAGGCAATCACGTCACCACCCAGCTAAGCACGCAGACGCCAATTGACGCAGTCTCCATTCAAGGCTCCAAAATTAAGTAACTAAATATCTCAAAACTACGCAACCGCGCACATCTCCCTTATATCATTTACTCTCTGAACGCGCCGATGTGCCCCGACTATCAACGGAACGAGGACCGAGTAATGTAACCACGAGCTTCACTCAAGTAAAAGAGTGTTCGAACGCACCACAAGAGCCAAATAGAAACTAAGATAATGGTGAAAGCGAGAAGAATAGTAATCTACGGAAGGTAACGGAACACGGACGAGATATAAAAAACATAGTGGAACAAACATACAGAACAAGTGACAAAAAGTGAGATAGGACTGTGCACATATACATATACATCTACATCTACATGGATACTTTGCAAATCATATTTAAGTGCCTGGCAGAGGGTTCATCGAACCACCTTTACAACTCTCTATTATTCCAATCTCGTTTAGCGAGAGGAAAAATTGAACACCTATATCTTTCCGTACGAGCTCTGATTTCCCTTATTTTATCGTGGTGATCGTTCCTCCGTATGTAGGTCGGTGCCAACAAAATATTTTCGCATTCGGAGGAGAAAGTTAGTAATTGGAATTTCGTCGCTACGAAAAACGCCTTTCTTTTAATGATTTCCATCCCAAATCCTGTATAATTTCTGTGACACTCTCTCCCATATTTCGCGATAATACAAAACATGCTGCTTTTCTTTGAACTTTTTCGATGTACTCCGTCAGTCCAATCTGGTAAGGATCACACACCGCGTAGTAGTATTCCAAAAGAGGACGGACAAGCGTAGTGTAGGCAGTCCCCTTAGTAAGTCTGTTACATTTTCTAAGTGTCCTGCCAATAAAACGCACCCTTTGATTAGCCTTCCCCACAACAAAAAAATGGCTCTGAGCACTATGGGACTTCACATTCGAGGTCATGAGTCCCCTAGAACTTAGAGTTACTTAAACCTAACTAACCTAAGGACATTACACACAACCATGCCCGAAGCAGGATTCGAACCTGCGACCGTAGCAGTCGCGCGGTTCCGGACTGAAGCGCCTAGAACCGCTCAGCCACCATGGCCGGCCTTCTCCCACAACATTTTCTATGTGTTCTTTACAATTTAAGTTGTTCGTAACACCTAGGTGTTTACGGCTTTTAGATTAGACTGATTTATCGTGTAACCGAAGTTTAACGAGTTCCTTTTAGCACTCACGTGGATGACCTCACACTTTTCGTTATTTAGGGCCAACTGCCACTTTTTGCACCATTCGGAGATTTTTTCTAAATCGTTTTGCAGTTTGTTTTGATCTTCTGATGACTTTATTAGTCGATAAACAACAGCGTCATCTGCAAACAACCGAAAATGGCTGCTCAGATTGTCTCCCAAATCGTTTATATAGATAAGGAACAGCAAAGGGCCTATAACACTACCTTGGGGAACGCCAGAAATCACTTCTGTTTTACTCGCTGACTTTACGTCAGTTACTACGAACTGTGACCTCTCTGACAGGAAATCGCAAATCCAGTCACATAACTGAGACGATATTCCATAAGCACGCAATTTCACTACGAGCCGCTTGTGTGGTACAGTATCAAAAACCTTCCGGAAATCCAGGAATACGGAATCGATCTGAAATCCCTTGTCAATAGCACTCAGCACTTCATGTGAATAAAGAGCTAGTTGTGTTTCACAGGAACGATGTTTTCTAAACGCACGTCCACTGTGTGTCAATAGACCTTTTCCTTCGAGGAAATTCATAATGTTCGAGCACAATGTATGTGGCAGAAGTATCGTGCAGTGCATTGGCGGAGCTGTTGTTTGTACTCAGATGATTCATGTGAAAACGTTTCCGAAATGATCATGGCCGCACGACGGCAATTAACAGACACTGCACGCGGAATGGCACATGGAGTTAGAAGCATGGGACATTCCATTTCGGAAATCGTTAGGGAATTCAGTATTCAGAATCCACAGTGTCAAGAGTGTGCCCAGAATACTAAATTTCAGGCGTTACCTCCCACCAGGGACAAAACGCTGTGCCCGACGGCCTCCACTTAACGACCGAGAGCAGCGGCGTTTGCATAGAGTTGCCAGTGTTAACAGACCACCAACACTCGGGAAATAACCGCAGAAATCGATGTAGGACTTACGACCAACGTATCCGTTAGGACAGTGCGGCCAAATTTAGCGTTAATGGGCTGCGACAGCAGACGACCGACGCGAGTGCCTTTGCTAACAGCACGACATTGCCTCCAGTGCCTCTCCTGGGCTCGTGACTGTATTGGTTGGACCTCAGACGACTGGAAACCCATGCCCTGGTAAGATGAGTCCAGATTTCTGTTGGTCAAGCTTGATGGTAGAATTCCATTGTGGCACAGACCTTACACAGCCATGAACAAGTCACTGTGCAAGCTCGTGGTGGCTCCATAATGGTGTGGGCTGTGTTTACACGGTATTGACTGGGCCCTATGGTCCAACTGAAACGATCATTGACTGGAAACGATTATGTTCGACTACTTGGAGGCCATTTGCATCCATGCACAGGCTTCATGTTCCCAAACAGAGAAGGAATTTTTATGGATGATAATGGTCATGTCACCAGGCCGCAATTGCTCGCTATTGGTTTGAAGAACATTCCGGACCGTTCGAGTGAACGATTTGGCTACCCAGATCGCACGACATGTATCCTCGAACATTTATGAGACACAATCGAGGGGTCAGTTCGTGCACAAAATCCTGCACAGGCAACACTTTCGCAATTATGGATAACTGTAAAGGCAGCACGGCTCAATATTTCTGCAGGGGACTTCCATCGACTTGTTGAGTCCATGCCCCGTCGAGATGCTGCACGACGTCAGGCAAAAGTAGCTCCGACACGATATTAGGAGGCACGTCATGACTTTTGTCACTTCAGAGTATAAAACCTAAGGTAAACCAATAAAATCAATGAACACAAAACCTTCACAGAGCGATGCTACAGAACAGTTGTGGATGCCAGACTAACAAAAATTCACGTTCGTTAACGAAAGTCAGAGAACAGGGAATAGATTTTGAGATATGGAGACGTTTTAAGTAATAGAATGCAGTTCACTGTCCAGAACTGCGAGTGTTCATCGGAAACAAAAGTATGATAAAGAAAGCCTCAGGGAAATGTGACAATACCGCTCTTGTTCTTGATAAATAAAAACGATCTGACGAATGGGATGAGCTGCAGTCTGCGATTGTTTTTTGGTGACTTGGGTATAATTTAGATTTGCGGTGATGAGTGGCAGCTTGCTCTAATCCTCCCAGATAGCCGTGCGTGCTAGCTCGCCTCTTCTGGGATCCGCCGGCGCCGGATCGAATCCGCCTTGCGGATTAAAGACGAGAACGTGGTTTTTACGCGCTTTCCCATATCCGACTAGGTGAATAGCGGTTTGGTACCCAAGTCCCACTCCACTTACACCATTCGCGAACACTTACAAAACGTTCGCACTCACTCACATGAATAGCATTATAAGCAGACACTTGGTGCCGGCCGCTGTGGCCGAGTGGTTCTAGGCGCTTCATTCCGGAACAGCGCTGCTGCTACGGTCGCATGTTCAAATCCTGCCTCGGCCATGGATGTGTGTCATGTCCTTAGGTTAGTTAGGTTTAAGTAGTTCTAAGTCTTAGGGAATGATGACCTCAGATGTTAAGTCCCATAGTGCTTAGAGCAATTTGAACCAGACACTTGGAATAAACATAGTCTATCCTAGGGAGTAAATGGGTGACGATAGGTATGGTACCCGGCGACCATTTAATTAACCATGCCAGATCCAATAGTAGCCATGCAGAGCCCGCGTAGATGCGGGACAAATGCACAAGAAAAAGGAGAAGAATGGTAGCCTGCTCTGAAAGTGGATAAATGTGAATTAATGCAGATGAATAGGGTCAACAATCGTCTAATGTTTATACACAGTACTAATGGCGTGATGTTTGATACAGTCACGTCGATTAAATAAATAAGTCTGACATGAAATAGAACTGGAACGTGAGGTCAGTCTTAGCGACGAAGAATGGTCAACACCGGCTTAGTGGGAGAATACTAAGGAAGTGTAGCTCGTCTATAAAGGAGTCCACTTACAGAAAACTTCTGCAATCTATTCTTGAGTTCAGCTCGAGTTCTTGGGATCCACACCATGTCGGATTAAAGGAAGACGGCGAAGTAATTCACAGTCGTGCCGTTAGCTTTCCTACCGGTAGTTTCGATGAACACACGAGTATTACGGATATCCTTCGTTAACTCAAATGAGAATCTCTGCAGTGGAGAAGACGGTCTTTTCGCAAGGCACTAACAAATGGTTCAAATGGCTCTGAGGACTATGGGTCTTAACATCTGAGGTCATCAGTCCCCTAGAACTTAGAACTACTTAAACCTAACTAACCTAAGGATATCACACACATCCATGGCCGATTCGAACCTGCGACTATAGCAGCAGTGCGGTTCCGGACTGAAGCGCCTAGAACCGCTCGGTCACAGCGGCCGTTCCCAAGTGTGTGTTTATAATGCTATTCATGTGAGGGAGTGCGAACGTGTTGTAGATGTTTGCGAATGGAGTAAGTGGGGTGGGACAAGGGTACCAAGCCGCTATTCACCTAGTCGGATATGGGAAAGCGCCTAAAAAGCACGTTCTCGTCTTTAATCCGCAAAGCGGATTCGATCCGGCGCCGGCGGATCCCAGAAGAGGCTGTAAGTAGGCTGTTTATGTTTTCTTATTGGTAACGCCACGTAGCGCTCTGTATGAAAATCACTGGCTGTGCTGCGTGCAGTCTGTGGCTGGTTTGCATTGTTGTTGGCTATTGCAGTGTTGGGCAGTTGGCTGTTAACAGCGCGTAGCGTTGCGCAGTTGGAGGTGAGCCGCCAGCAGTGGTGGATGTGGGGAGAGAAATGGCGGAGTTTTGAAATTTGTAAGACTGGATGTCATGAACTGCTATGTATATTATGACTTTTCGACACTATTAAGGTAAATACATTGTTTGTTCTCTATCAAAATCTTTCATTTGCTAACTATGCCTATCAGTAGTTAGTGCCTTCAGTAGTTTGAATCTTTTATTTAGCTGGCAGCAGTGGCGCTCGCTGAATTGCAGTAGTTCGAGTAACGAAGATTTTTGGTGAGGTAAGTGATTTGTGAAAGGTATAGGTTAATGTTAGTCAGGGCCATTCTTTTGTAGGGATTTTTGAAAGTCAGATTGCGTCGCGCTAAAAAAATATTGTGTGTCACTTTAGTGAATGTTTGAGTACGTTCAGTTTTGCTCAGCTGTTAGAAAAGAAAATAATGTAAGAGGTTTATCAGCACAGTAATTCATAAATTTTTCTAAGGGGACGTTTCAAGGCGAGCTAGCATGCACGGCTATCTGGGAGGATTAGAGCAAGCTGCCACTCATCACGGCAAATCTAAATTATACCCAAGTCACCAAAAAACAATCGCAGGCTGCAGCTCATCTTATCCGTCAGATCGTTTTTATTTATGAAGAACAAGAACGGTATTGTCACATTTCCCTGAGGCATTCTTTACCATACCTTTGTTTCTGATGAACACTCGCAGTCCTGGACAACGTACTGCATTCTATTACTTAAAACGTCTCCATATCTCAAAATCTATTCCCTGTTCTCTGACTTTCGTTAACGAACGTGAATTTTTGTTAGTCTGGTATCCACAACTGTTCTGTAGCTTCGCTCTGTGTAGGTTTCTATGTTCACTGATTTTATTGGTTTACCTTAGGTTCTATACTCTGAAGTGACAAAAGTCTTGACGTGCCTCCTAATATCGTGTCGGAGCTACTTTTGCGTGACGTGGTGCAGCATCTCGACGGGTCAGGGACTCATCAAGTCGTTGGGAGTCCCCTACAGAAATATTGAGCCGTGCTGCCTTTACAGTTATCCATAATTGCGAAAGTGTTGCCTGTACAGGATTTTGTGCACGAACTGACCCCTCGATTATGCCTCATAAATGTGCGACGGGATACATGTCGGGCGATCTGGGTGGCCAAATCGTTCACTCGAACGGTCAGGAATGTTCTTCAAACCAATAGCGAGCAATTGCGGCCTGATGACATGACCATTATCATCCATAAAAATTCCTTCTGTTTGGGAACATGAAGCCTGTGCATGGATGCAAATGGCCTCCAAGTAGTCGAACATAATCATTTCCAGTCAATGATCGGTTCAGTTGGCCAAAGGGCCCAGTCCACACCATGTAAACACAGCCCACACCATAATGGAGCCACTACCGGCTTGCACAGTGCCTTGTTGACAAGCTGGGTTCATGACTTCGTGAGGTCTGTGCCACACTAGAATTCTACTATCAAGCTTTACCAACGGAAATCTGGACTCATCTGACCAGGCCATGGGTTTCTAGTCGTCTGAGGTCTAACTAATACTGTCACGACCCGAGGAGAGGCACTGGAGGCAATGTCGTGCTGTTAGCAAAGGCACTCGCTTCAAATAGTTCAAATGGCTCTGAGCACTATGCGACTTAACATCTGAGGTCATCAGTCGCATAGAACTTAGAACTACTTAAACTTAACTAACGTAAGGACATCACACACATCCATGCCCGAGGCAGGATTCGAACCTGCGACCGTAGCGGTCGCGCGGTTCCAGACTGAAGCGCCTAGAACCGCTCGGCCACACCGGCCGGCAAGGCACTAACAGAAAAAAGAAAAATGGAATACCGGCATTTACTAGGGACTGCAAAACAATTTTACTGCCACCAATGTACATCTTGCAAAGACAAGATAAGAGAAATCCGAGCTCGTACAGAACCATATAGATTGTCATTCTTCCCTCGCTCCGTTTGCAAGCGCGAAAGGATAGAGAATGACTAGCAGTAGTACAAGATACCCTCCGCAATACACTTTATAGTGACTTGCAATCTATGTAGATTAGAGTGTGACTGAAAGAATAAATCTTACAAAAGTATTAAAAAATTACCTTTCTGTGAATTAAAAACAAAAAATAAACAAAAGTCAGTCTTTTTCGAAAGTGTCCTTTACACATCTCCTTTCCGCCCGAAGAGGCCTCAGAAGGCCCAACGGTACCGACCAATCGCCGTGTCGTCCTCAACCCAAAGCCGTCACTGGCTGCGGATATGGAGGGGCATGTGCTGAGCACAACGCTCTTCCGGCCGTTGTCAGCATACGTAACTGGAGCCGCTACTTCCCAGTCAAGCAGCTCCCCAATTGGCCTCACAAGGGCTGAGCGCAGCCTGCTGGCCAAAAGAGCTTGGCAGACCTGGACCGTCACTCATCCAAGTGTTAGCCAAGCCCGACAACGGTTAATATTGGTAATCTGACGGGAACGAGTGTTTACCACAGCGGCAAGGCCGCTGGCTTCTTTACATATCGTCGAAATCAAATTCTGCTGCGGGTAACCATCCGAATGTGTGAATTACACTTTCCCAGTGTTTACTAACTATTAAAAGCTTTCGGGGTTCAAACCGAGTGGCAGTGTAGAGATAAGAAAGCGAATTTTCGACGACGGTCATACGTAACTTCCTGCGAAGCGCATACAGCCGTATCTCATCACTGCCAGTCGGCTGGAAACCCGAGAGCTTTTCATCAGTACAAAGCCGTGTTGCTCCACCGCGTGCATTGTAACACGCCTGGAGTCTCCTTGACAACATATCCACAAGGTGTCTCCGACTCTCTTGGAAGGTACCGACCAGATGTGGAGTCATGCCGAGTCCAGTTCTGGGGCCAGCTGCGCTAAGTTTCTCGGCTGGGGATCCATGCGGTGAACAGCTCAATCGAAGGTGGTCCCATAGATTAGTCTGCGAATGTTTCTTTCTCACACAACTTGAAACGCCACATCTACGTGCAGTAATCGCTACTGGGTATCTAAAGACGAATGTATTTCGAAACCCGACATATGAGCAATAAAGTCATTCTATGCCTGATGTTTGAATTTCATACCATTGCGACCCAGTCAGTCTGAATGGAGAACTGCTGATTATCATAATAACGATGGCCTGCCTCCTGTACAACTTTGTCACCTTTATATTATTGAAATTAAAACAATGTCAAAAATCTCGGCTCCGTGCAGGTCCCATGGGAAATAAATATGTCAGTGAAAAGACACGGAAAATCTAAATCAGGATGGCCGGAGACGGTTTTGAATCGTCGTCCTCGCGAATGCGAGTCCACTGCGCTAATCACTGCACCACCTCGCTCTGTCTTGTACTCTTTAATACCTGCATTGTCACGTACTGTGACGAACGCCGCAAAGCCTGTCTTTCTTGTGTGCCTCGCCTTTACATCCGTGACGTACTACGTCCGGAAGCTGTGCCCTGTTTTCGATGTCTCCGTCGCGCGCTCACACTCAAGCGGCCTGCCAGGCGCGGTGTTGCCCAACGAGTGCTGTGTCTCGTTAGATGAAACTTGAATTTACGCGCGCGGCGATCTGATTGGCTAACTTCAATGCGAAATAACTCGGAAACGGCACAAGGTATCGATTTTTTTTAAACATTCATATCTCAGTACAGCTTGCCCTGCAACATCCCTACAAGCGTTTCAGACATTTTCTGACCGCACTGTATATATGTTGTTGTATTAATGAAAACATGCTAAGTGCCTACATTTATTTAGATACAACGTGAAATCAAAATGTTCAAATGTGTGTGAAATCTTATGGGACTTAACTCCTAAGGTCATCAGTCCCTAAGCTTACACACTACTTAACCTAAATTATCATCATCATCATCATTTAAGACTGATTATGCCTTTCAGCGTTCAGTCTGGAGCATAGCCCCCCTTATAAAATTCCTCCATGATCCCCTATTCAGTGCTAACATTGGTGCCTCTTCTGATGTTAAACCTATTACTTCAAAATCATTCTTAACTGAATCCAGGTACCTTCTCCTAGGTCTGCCCCAACTCCTCCTACCCTCTACTGCTGAATCCATGAGTCTCTTGGGTAACCTTGCTTCTCCCATGCGTGTAACATGACCCCACCATCTAAGCCTGTTCGCCCTGACTGCTACATCTATAGAGTTCATTCCCAGTTTTTCTTTGATTTCCTCATTGTGGACACCCTCCTGCCATTGTTCCCATCTACTGGTACCTGCAATCATCCTAGCTACTTTCATATCCGTAACCTCAACCTTGTTGATAAGGTAACCTGAATCCACCCAGATTTCGCTCCCATACAACAAAGTTGGTCGAAATATTGAACGGTGCACAGATAACTTAGTCTTGGTACTGACTTCCTTCTTGCAGAAGAGAGTAGATTAAATTATCCTAAGGACAAATACACACACCCATGCCCGAGGGAGGACTCGAACCTCCGCCGGAACCAGCCGCACAGTCCATGACTGCAGCGCCTCAGACCGCTCGGCTAATCCCGCGCGGCAAGGTGAAATCGTTTCATAAACTTACATGTCTTCCAGCAGTGACGATTAGTTTTGTTGTGGTCCTTATGATTGTATACGCTTTTGCATTGCAAACAGCACACATATTGTAAATAAGTCACTGTGGCACACTTCATAATATTCTCAACCTCAGAGTTAGTGCGTCACACATGTGCTTTACACTCGATGTTTTTGTTTACAATGCAAAGAGTGCCCACTAAGCAAAAATATAAAGATATCATTCATTTCCTATTGAGCAAAATTGCAAACTGAGCAAAGAAGTAATTTGGAATGTCCATTATTCAACTCACTAATAACAGAAAGAAGATTTTAGTCTAAGAGTGAACTTATTATTAAAGCACTATATGACAAGTTGTTTTCATATTTTTATAGTTTTGTAATAATAAATTCACTCTTAAACTACAAGGCTTGGCAATGCAAGGCAAGGCAAGTTTTTTTCGCATTTTTTTATAGTCTACATCTACATCTACATCTATACTCCGCGAGCCACCTTACGGTGTGTGGCGGAGGGTACTTATTGTACCACTATCTGATCCCCCCTTCCCTGTTCCATTCACGAATTGTGCGTGGGAAGAACGACTGCTTGTAAGTCTCCGTATTTGCTCTAATTTCTCGGATCTTTTCGTTGTGATCATTACGCGAGATATATGTGGGCGGTAGTAATATGTTGCCCATCTCTTCCCGGAATGTGCTCTCTCGTAATTTCGATAATAAACCTCTCCGTATTGCGTAACGCCTTTCTTGAAGTGTCCGCCACTGGAGCTTGTTCAGCATCTCCGTAACGCTCTCGCGCTGACTAAATGTCCCCATGACGAATCGCGCTGCTTTTCGCTTTAATAAGTTAACCCTTAGACTACAAACATATTTCTGTTAACATGGTGCATGTCGGGTATGCCACACATCTTCTTTGTTTAATTTACATCTTTGTTCAATAGGGAATGAATCATAGTTTTATATCTTTGCTTAAAGTATACTCTTTGTACTGTAAAATAAAAAGGTGAGGGTAAGAAGAAGGCGTTATTTATGCCGAACACAGATGTCAGTTGAAGCCTATTGGCCATCTTAGGGACTCTTGTCCATCTGTTAAAGCTACGTGTTAAACGTTAATGCGTTGAACTGACAGTCAGTTCTGAGTACGTACTTTGAAACAATATACTTTCATAAATGAATACTCATCATCCGACAGCTGAAAACATAATTTTTAACGCCAGTTCCAGTCGTCGAACACGGTGCACATTGCGACAAAACAGCGGAACGTTTTATCCCTTTTTTAAGTGAGATCGAAGAGCAGCCTGCAATATGAACAGTTCACCAAGACTCACCAAACTGGCGGGGGCAGGCTCCAGTTCTTCGTCGTAAGGGCGTCTGCCTATATTCCAGCCTCCTTGGGGGTATTAAGATATGTGTGATGCTCTAACAAACATTAAGAATGTCATGAAGTTTGGCATAATGATTTATTTACAGTATGTGCTATGTCTGCAATACAATAGCGAACACGTCACCTTGGATAAGGACCGCAACACAACTAATCGCCATCCACTGGAACACATGGAAGTTTATAAAACTATTTTACCTTATACGTAAATAAATGCAGGCACATTAGCATATTTATATTAATAAAACGAATATACTGTGATTCCAATCCATACTTATTATGAAACTGGATGTATGTATGTCTGTGTATGTATGTATGTTCCACGTCTCCTCGTAAATCAGCCAACTTGGTACACGTTTGCTGTACTGTCAGGCAACAATCGCTGTAGGGATGAGAACCACCTACCTATGAAAGGGGTGGGGTTGGGTCTGAAAAAGAAGCGCAGGCCGCGACGAGTGAAATCCCGGACTTCATTCACCCAGTATCTGACAATGAGAGCACTTAAGTGACTTGCAACAAACTTTGTACTGATTTCAAATCTTTACGAATTTTTTCTCACTAATAACCTCTACAAAACGATGACAGGAAACGAGTTTATTGCTTACTACTTTTACGCTCTTCATGCAGTAAAAGTACCGCCTGAGCCATGACGTTATAATTTACTATTTCTTTCCTAGTAACTGTGTTCGCGACACATTTTGCAGATAGTACGCACATACAGCACCGAATGCAACTGCAAAATTATATCTCTGTACGACACAGAACTATGACGCCATAAGGACTGAGATGCGTGAAAAACTGGCGCATCGTGCAGGACGCTTAAATTTGTGACTTTGTTGGTACTAACTCCAGTTGCAGCACATTATGCAGACAATATACACATATACAGGTGTGCAGGAGCAGATGATGTGCTGCTAACCGAACATCAATGCAACTAGAAACGTTAGGCACTTGAAGATGGGCATGGCAGCCCGAAACCGGTTACGGTATTAAAAAAAAGCAATTTAAAAATATTTTTGGCTGATTGCGTTACTCACCAACTGTCTACTATAGTTACGCGATTGCGAGAGACTGGGACGCCCGTAACCTCTAGCCGCTACAATTGATGAGCTGCGGCATAGAGCCGAAGCAACATGGGACGACGCAGCACTAGAAGTAAAACATCTTTATTTGTTATTGTGCTTGGTGTTGTTGCTGCATTCCGTTCTTGAAAACCTAAATAAGCGAGGAATTTTACACGCGAAATTCACAGCAAGGTACTGGGTGTTTATAATTAAAGTTCAGCTTCTCACAGAGGTCCAGTGGGGGCTGTAATTATTGTATGGCATCGAAACTTGGTAGATATTCTAATGTGTTAAAGGGAACCGATTTACATTGAAAAATATTACTATCAATTTTGGCCACCAGGTGGAAATCTGGCGCCGTAAATGCAAGAAAGACGTATACAGGGTGATTTTTTGCGCCGTGTAGTGATCGATGAGAGGATACAGAACAAAAAAGGTCTGATGAACCTATGTTCGAAAATGCATGGTTTCCATGCTAGAGACCATTTATTCAATCATACGTTCTTACATAGACTGCAGTCTAGTGCGCGCTCTACCATGCAGACACAGTGATTACAGTATGTGTTGAAAATGGTTTCCATGTGCCTCAACGTATACGTGTACGCTCCGCAGCATTCCTATCCCACATGTTCACATCGGCTAGGCTGCATCCGAACAGTGTCAAAGGCAGCATGAACACACTGCTCCAGTGTCTCCACATCTGGAATGGGTTCTGCATACACGATACTTTTGAGACGGCACGGGTTGAGATCTGTGAACGAGCAGGCCATGCAACTGAACACCCTCGTCCGTTCCATCGATCTGGGCAGACACGATTGAGATGCGTCCGGAAGCTAACGATGAAGTGGGCTGGAACGCCATCATGTAGCAGCCACATAACCCTTCGATCATAAATGGCAGTTCTTCCAGCAGGGGAGGCAAAGTCATCCACAAGAAACGGCAGTTCCGGCCTGTTAACGACGTGGACGGAAGACTAGTCCAATTATCTCGGCCCACACATTCCGGCTGCACCGATGCAGATGATTCGCCCTCATCATGCCACGGAAGTTCTGCATAAAAATGGTTCAAATGGCTCTGAGCACTATGGGACTTAACTTCTGAGGTCATCAGTCCCCTAGAACTTAGAACTACTTAGGGGTGGGTTGTTTGGGGAAGGAGACCAGACAGCAAGGTCATCGGTCTAGAACTACTTGAACCTAACTTAACCTAAGGACATCACACTCATCCATGTCCGAGGCAGGATTCGAACCTGCGACCGTAGAAGTTCTGCATACTGTTCCAAAGAGGACTGTTATGAAAGCTGAAGATATTACTCCGTGTCAAGGTGGCATCATCTGTGAATACGATGGATGACACAAATTCCGGAATCGTGGTTGCCTGATGAAGAAACTAGTGACAAATGTGCTCCCGATGTGGAAAGTCTGTCGCTAGTAAGATCTGCACACGGTATAAGTGATAAGGGTAGTAACAGTTGTCATGGAGAATGCTCACTCGGTCGTCTGGCTTACCCTGTACTGGCGGGCCGACTGCCTGGTACCGACACGGCGGTCACCTTCCGCAGTGTTAACCACATTTTCCTCCAAGTACATTTAGGGTACGACTTTCATGATTTCCTGCTTCCTGAATCGCTGTCTGAGGCAAACGGCGAAACATTGTTGCAAACATTGAATGCTATGGTTGTTGTCGAAGGGGATAGGTCTCCTGATACAACCTTGCTGCCTGCCGCTCGTTGCCGTTTGCCTAAAGTAAACACTATGTGGGCAAGCTCTCGGTTTGAATACGGAGCTATTGTGTACAAGGCTGTATCACATCCACTACATCCACTACAAAGCGAGTCAACAAGACAAGTGAATCGGACACAACATTGGTTCAAATGGCTCTGAGCACTATGGGACTTAACTTCTGAGGTCTTCAGTACCCTAGAACTTAGAACTACTTAAACCTAACTAACCGAAGGACATCACACACATCCATGCCCGAGGCAGGATTCGAACCTGCAAACGTAGCAGCAGCGCAGTTCCAGACTGTAGCGCCTAGAACAGCTCGGCCACTCCGGCCGGCGGACACAACATTACCAATTACTATGGCAGAAGAGGGGGTTAGGGTAGGTTAGCCGAGAGCGCTAATGCGCTGCTTCCTGGACTCAGGTAGGCGCACCGATCCCGGATCGGATCCGACCGGCGGATTACCATCGTCGGTCGGTGTGCCGGCCAGCCTGGATGTGGTTTTTAGGCGGTTTTCCACATCCCACTAGGTGAATACCGGGCTGGTCCCCACGTTCTGCCTCAGTTACACGACTCGCAGACATCTGAACACGCTCGCACTATTCCATTAATTACACTCGACGCAGACAGCGGGGGTACACTAATTCCGTCCCAGGGGGTACGGGATGGCGGCAGGAAGGGCATCCGGCCACCCCTTTCCACTAACCTTGCCAAATCCGTTCCTCACAATGCGGACCCTGAGTCAGTGTGGGACATGGCACCAGTGAAAGAAAGAAAGAGGGGGCTATGGTATGACGTATGAGGTACAGTACCACCCTCTAGGAGGAAACCGTGCATACTGTAACTGTAGCCGTGTGGTATAGCGTGTATTAGATTGCAGTCTCTGTAACAAAGTATGATTGAATAAATGGTCTCTAGCACCGAAAACATGCATTTCCTGTCATAAGTTCATTGTACTTTTTCTGTTCCTTATCCTCTCATCGGTGGAAAAAATAACCTGTAGAAATGTTTCCATGCGTAGTGTATTAGGAATGGGACGTGGGGAGGAAAGGTCAAGCAAGTGAGAAAGCCATTACGTTGACGTTATTATTAACTGCCGCTTACACAGTGTGTTCAGTATGGACGCCAAAAGATGTCAACGAGATACTGTACAGTGCCAGATTTGCACCCGGTGGCCAAAACTGGAACTAATTTTTTTCTACATAAATCGATTCCGCATTAGCGCATTAGAATATCTGCCAAGTTACGCTGCCGTACGATAATTACATACCATATGTGAATAGCTGCATTTTAATTATAATCGCCATGTACCATCTGCTTATTCTAGTGTGATCTACAGTTCTCGAGACATGGAACTCATCTACAGATCGTTTCGTTTGGAACTCCCCTTAGCCGGTGTTGTTACCGGGACTGCTGCGAGACGTGCCCCCCGTCTCGTTACCGAGTGCTGTCGACGGTCGACTCCCGCGGACCCCGCGAAGTGCGCCTCGCGGTTCCCCTTCGCCTCGCAGCCAGGTATTTTAATAAACAGGGCCTTTGTCGCGGGAGTCAATACGGCGCCGGCGAGACGTCTCGCTGACGTCAATGGCTGTGCTGACCCCGAGCCCCGTATTGTGCGCCTGTCACGCCGCAAGATTTTAATAAACGCCCGGCGCGCCGTTAAAATGTTTTCTTTCGGCGCCCGAGCACGCACTCGTGACCTCGGCAGCTCCTCGACGAGCCCCACTCGGCGACAGTCGACAGTCGTCGCTCGGAGAGCGGAGTCGACAGCGGTTGGCGGTTACGCGCCCAGAAGCGGGAGCTGATGAGCTTCACGCTCCCCTGTTGTGTCTGTGCTGCCTTCCGGCCGCGGAGGGCGAACGGCACCGATATGGTGAGAATGGCGAAATGACACACTCCAAAATTTCTGAGACACAGTATCGCTTCACATTCGTGTCTCGAGCCAGGAGTCCTTAGGTGGATAACACATCTACATCTGCAGGGTGAACATTAATAAAACCGAAAAAATGCAGAGACGGATTTCTGACTGGAAATGGAGGGGAAAAGGTCCTATGAATACGCATCGTTGTCACGGTAGATTGCGCTGACGAATTACAGTTCCTCTGACCACCCACTGTGTGTTCCCTTTGTGTTGCAGGTGATAGCGGTAGTAGCTGTTCTCATGCAAGATACATGCGAGGGTCACTCCAAAAGAAATGCAGAGGTACATCCTTTAGGAACAATATTTTCATTTCTCCACATAATTTCCATCCCTCTCAACTGCCCTACGCCATCTTGGAACCAGCGCCTGTATACCCGCACGGTAAAATTCTGGATCAACCTGTTGGAGCCACTGTTTGGCAGCCTGCACAAGGGAATCATCATCTTCAAACCTTGTTCCACGAAGAGAGTCTTTCAGTTTCCCAAAGATATGATAGTCACACGGAGCCAGGTCAGGACGGTAGGGCGGGTGTTTCAGTGTTGTCCATCCGAGTTTTCTGATGGCTTCCATGGTTTTTTGACTGACACGTGGCCGTGCATTGTCGTGCAACAGCAAGACATCCTGCTTTTGCCGATGTGGTCGAACACGACTCAGTCGAGCTTGAAGTTTCTTCAGTGTCGTCACATATGCATCACAATTTATGGTGGTTCCACTTAGCATGATGTCCACAAGCAAGAGTCCTTCGGAATCGAAAAACACCGTAGCCATAACTTTTCCAGCAGTAGGTGACGTTTTGAATTTTTTTTTCCTTGGGTGAATTTGCATGATGCCACTCCATTGATTGCCTCTTCGTCCTTGGTGAAAAATGATGGAGCCATGTTTCATCACCTGCCACAATTCTTCCAAGAAATTCTTCTCCACCATTCTCGTACTGTTCCAAAAGTTCGCTGCATACCGTTTTTCTTGTTTCTTTGTGAGCCACTGCCAACAACCTGGGAACCCACCTGGCACAAACCTTTATAACGCCAACACTTTCAGTATTCCGCAAACACTTCCTTCCCCTATCCCAACGTAACGTGACAATTCGTTCACTGTGATGCGTCTGTCAGCAGTAACCAAATCGTTGACTCTCTGCACATTGTCTGGAGTGTGTGCAGTACGAGGCCTGCCGCTGCGAGGACAATCCTCAATATTGCCGTGCCCGCTTTCATCACGTAACCTGCTTGCCCACCGACTAACTGTACTGCGATCGACAGCAGCATCTCCATACACCTTTTTCAACCTCTTGTGGATGCTTCTCACTGTCTCGTTTTCACAGCACAGGAATTCTATGACAGCACGTTGCTTCTGACGAACGTCAAGCGTAGCAACCATCTTGAAGAGATGCTGTGACGGCGCCACTCAGGGGAACAGGTTGAACTAAGTTTGAAAACAAGCGCGAAGGATGTCTCTACACACTGTAAAACTTTCACACATGCAGAACGAAAACTGCATTTTTACAAAAATAGTGTGCATTTCTTTTGGAGTGACCGTCGTATAATCGTACATTGGCTTACACATGTTGGTGGACCACTTGCCTGGAGCTTGTACTAGGGTTCATCTCAGTATCCTGTACAACCCGGTCCTACAGATCTGGTGTATGCATAATGCACTGCCTCCCTGTACATTCGTCTGTCTGAAAGGACCCATGCTCACATAAACGCCCAAAAAGGGCTTGAAATGTTGTGTGATGTGGTTGGCGCCCGTGTCGTTATGTGTTTTGGTACAGTTGTGATGCCTCTCTACTGCTTCCGTCTGCTTGGCCGTACACAAGTACCATCTCGGTTTGTTCCCGACGTGAACACCGGACCCTTCTGGGGCTTACAGTGCTCTGTGTCAATCACACAGCCTGCAACACATAGGGAGCACACGGCACGCGGTCAGAGGAACTATTCGTCAGCGCCATCTACCGTGGCAACGATGCATTTCCGGACACATGTTCAATGGACCTTTTTTCCTCCATTTCCAGTGAATCCGTCCCTGCAGTTTGTAGGCTTGCTTAATGTTCGCCCTGTATAACTGCACTCCGCACGCCACCGCATTGTGTGTGTAGGATAGTACATGTGCACCACTATCGTTTCCCCCCTAACCTGCTCCAGCCGCACATGGTGCGCGGGAAGAAATCTATTGGTAAGTCTCCTACTGAGCTCGAATCGCTGTGTTGTTACCTTCCGGCTCTTTCCACGAAATACAAAGTAACCCAAAAGTCTGTTACATCTACATGATTACTCTGCAATTCATAATAAACTGCCTGGCAGAGGGTTCACCGAACCACCTTCAAGCTGTTTCCCTACCGTTCCGGATCTCAAACGGCGCACGGGAAAAACGAGCACATAAATTTTTCTGTACGAGCTCTGATTCCTCCTTATTTTATCATGATCATCGTTTCTCACTGCGTAGGTGGGCGCCAACAGAATATTTTCGCTGTCGCAGGAGAAAGCTGGTGATCGAAATTTCAGAAGAAGATCCTGCTGCAACGAAAAACGCCTTTGTTTTAATGATTGCCATCGCAATTCAAGTATCACGCGAATAAACTACAAATTATTTCGTACAGCTGTGGATCGTCAACGATGTCTGTTCTTTCAGACATCTATGCCTCTTACTTATACAGGGTGACCCAAAAGCCCATTAACTTTTGAAAATTCATTACTTTAAGGAATAATGTATGTAGAGACATGCTTGAAATGACATCGGGTTTTCTGAAACAAAAGAAAGTGGACAAAATGACCAAAGGAGGGTGCTTAATATGATACAAAAGCAATAATTAGCATAACAATTGATTTTTAGTAAAGGCTATGTTATTTATAACATATGATCAACACGTTGGCTGTCATTCATCAATACCTGTAGTCGAGGGACAATGTTGTGAACAGAACTGTACAGCATACCAGTAGGTACTATGACAAATAGCCATCGGATATTATCTTTTGCCGGCCGCGGTGGCCGAACGGTTCTAGGCGCTACAGTCTGGAACCGCGCGACCGCTACTGTCGCAGTTTCGAATCCTGCCTCGGGCATGGATGTGTGTGATGTCCTTAGGTTAGTTAGGTTTAAGTAGTTCTAAGTTCTAGGGGACTGATGACCATAGAAGTTAAGTCCCATAGTGCTCAGAACCATTTGAACCATTATCTTTTAGCATCCCTAATGAGGCCGGACAATCGCGGTGTACTTACGACTTCAGGTAACTCCACCACCGATAATCACACGCACTGAGGTCTCGGGACCTGGAGGGCCAAGCATGACGGACGTGGCGCCTCTGTAGGCGATCCTCACCAAACAATGTGCGCAAGAGATCTTTCACACGTGTAGCAATATGGGGTAGAGCGCCACCCCGCATAAAAGACGTGGTTGCCAGCCAAGCTAGCGGTGACCTGACTCCCTCTCTCGCTACATCTCTTTTTATACACGATTCTCATGCGGCGTCACTGATGTGCTGCTGTCCAGCGCCATCTGCTCGCCTGTTCTTGCACTCGTTTTTTGTTTCCATAAAACCACATGTCGTTTCATGCAAGTGTGTCAATTTTTGCCTTTCTGCTTAGATTGCTCCGTGAATTGGTGCATTGCTAAATGTTAACAGAATTTTGGGTAACCCTGTACATGTGAGAGACTTGAATGTATGAAAAAACGATCATCGATGACGATCCACAGCTGTCCCTGGACGAACCCAAACCTTCTATAAGGATGTACACAACGTGACATGTGGAGGTCTGGGAACGTGTACCTGTAGCCACAGCGGTTAAGGCGACCGTTCACGAGAAAGGTGAAATGCGGGCTCGAGTCGTAATCGGGTCAAAATTATCGTATGTCGTTAATAAGTACTTCATCTATGCCTAATACAGCTGATCTCAGATAATTCGCAGTCTGCGAAGAAATTTTCAGTATGTGAGAGGATCTGTTGACTCATTTAGGAACTTACACTATCCGAACTTTTGTCATTAACCTACAACGTAATGCACAACGTCACTCTTACAGCATCTAGTACTGGAATTGGATGTGAATATCCGTCATGATTTCGCACTTACTAAACAGACATGAGACGAAAAGCACTGCTCTTCTTTGGATCTTCTCTACTTTCTACATCAATCCTATCCGGTGCAGTATTCAAACTGCGAGCAATACTCGGTCGAACACGGGTTTCGTAAGGTATCTCCCTCGTGCATGGATTACACTTCATGAGCACTGTTCCAACAAATCTGTCTGGCATCTGTCTTACTTGCTATTAGTTTCATGTGGTCGTTCCCTTTTAAATCGCTCCTTACACATAGAACTCGGTATTTAATCGATATGACAGCTTCCATCGATTGTTCTACAGGCAAAACAGTAAGCGCAGTACGTAACATTTGTTTATGTTCTACATCCAGGTGCGTACTGCGTAAGCCAGCGTGCGGCGCATAGCGGAGAATACCAGAGCCACTACCAGTCATTTGGTTTCCTGTTCTGCTCACAAATAGAGCTAGGGAGAAGGGACTATCTGTAAGCCTCAGCCCCAATTCCTCTAAAAATGGTTCCAATGGCTCTGAGCATTATGGAACTTAACATCTTAGGTCATCAGTCCCCTAGAACTTAGAACTACATAAGCCTAACTAACCTAAGGACACGACACACATCCATGCCCGAGGCAGGATTCGAACCTGCGACCGTAGCAGTCCCGCGGTTCCGGACTGTAGCGCCTAAAACCGCACGGTCACCGAAGCCGGCCCCAAATTCCTCTCATCTTAGCTTCATGGCGCCTTAGCATCGAAGGGTATTTTTTTAAATTTGTGGTAAGCTCTATGGGACCAAACTGCTGAGGTCATCGGTCTCTAGGCTTACACGCTACTTAATCTAACTTAAACTAACTTACGCTAAGGACAACACACACACCCATGCCCAAGGGAGGACTCGAACCTCCGACGGGGAGAGCCGTGCGAACCGTGGCAAGACGTCTTGACCACACGGCTACCACGCGCGGCGAAGGGTATATTAGCGCCAGTAGAATCGTTCTGCAGTCGACCTCAAGTGCCGGCTCTCTAAATTTCCTCAACAGTACCTCGCGAAAAGAACGTCATCCATCCTCAACGTATTTCATGAAGCGTCTCCGTAATATTTGCGTGTTGATAGAGCCTGCCGGTAATAAATGTAGCGGCACGTCTCTGAACTACTTCGATGCTTTCCTTTAATCCAACCTAGTGGGGTTCCAAAACACTCGACTAGTACTCAAGAACGGGTTCGTACTAGTGTTCTATACGCCCTCTCCTTTATAGATGAGCTACACTTTCCCAAAATTCTCCCAATAAATTGAAGTCAACCACTCGCCCTCCCTGCTACTAATTTGGCGTGCTCGTTTCATTTCACATCGGTCTGCAGCCTTACGCCTTGTTATTTCAAATGGTTCAAATGGCTCTGAGCACTGTAGGACTTAACATCTATGGTCATCAGTCCCCCTAGAACTTAGAACTACTTAAAGCTAACTAACCTAGGGACATCACGCAATACCCAGTCATCACGAGGCAGAGAAAATCCCTAGCCCCGCCGGGAATCGAACCCGGGAACCCGGGCGCGGGAAGCTAGAACGCTACCGCACGACCACGAGCTGCGGGCGCCTTGGTAGTTAATCGATGTGATAGTGTCAAGCAACACACTACTAATGCTGCATTCGAACGTTACATGATTGTTTTTCCTACTCATCCGCATCACCTCCCATTTGTCTACGTGTTGTGGGTCAGTTGCCAACCCCTGCACCAAGCTTCGAGCCGCCGCTGGTCTTAGCGCGTAACCCTACTAATTCTACAGCGTCTCGACTTTTATGCATGTAACAGCATCATCCGCAAACCGCCTTATGGAATTTCCGACGTTATCCATTACGTCAGTTGTAGTTATTGTAAAAAGTAATGCTGTCATAACATTCTTATGAGGCACACTCGAAGTTAGTCATATGTGTGAAGATTTTTCTCCGTTAAGAATGGTATACTGCGTTCTGTGTGCTAGAAATTCTAGAATCCAATCACAGAGAAGGCCTATTATTCCGTATGCTCGTATTGCGTTCCTTAGGTTACTGTGTGGAGCTGTATTAAACGCCCCTGGAAGTCAAGGAACAAGACATCAATTTGAGCGTCGTTCTCAACAGGACGAGACTGAAAGATATAAAAGTATATTTCGGGAGCATAACACGGCACGACTATTGTGGGAGTTGTTTTTTATTTATTTCTTTAACCTGATCTGATTAGGCCCACCAGGCCCTGCCTTATTCACACATACAGTACCTTTTTTTTACATCATAGTTACCTATAAATGACAATTTTAATATGAGACATAGTATTAAAAAGATTGGAGTGTCTGCAGTAACAATGTCAATAAATAAGACGGACTGTGAACTAATAAAGTTAATACTGGCAGCACTTCTATTACTGCTGCTGATGCCACTAATAATGATAATGGTAACAATAATAATAATGACTATAGTAACAATAAAGGCATTGGTAGATATAAAAAGGATTTGTAGATGTACAAAATATATGTTTTCTCATATAGCTAGTTCTGGGAAAAGGAAATTTGAGGAGTCTCCAGCAGCTCTGGTTGGGAAAAGGGATGAACAAGGGTAACGAGTGCGTGCAGGACAATGGTAATCATTATTGTTGCTTTAGTAGATGTGTCACTAAATGTCTTCTGAAGCTGGAATGTTATTCAGTTTTGTTATATAATACGGGAGGTTATTCCAAAGTCATGGTGTTTCTGCCATGTTTTTCAGACAACATCTTTCAAATGTTCAAATGTGTGTGAATTCCTAAGGGACCAAACTGCTGAGGTCATCGGTCCCTAGACTCACACACTACTTAAACTAACTTACGCTAAGAACAACACACACACTCATGCTCGAGGGAGGACTCGAAACTCCGGCGGGAGGGGCCGCGCCATACGTAACATGGCGCCTCAAACCTCGTAGCCACTCCATGCTACCAACAGTTTTAAAGTCGAGGAGAGACATGAGAAACATTGTATGCTGATAAGGCTGTAGAGAAGACGGAGGGTATGGAAATCTCGGCGCTTGTCTGCACGCAGCCAGGATAGCTGTGCTTATGACGGTGAAATGTGATCAAAGAGTCGATCCTCACAGATATAACGAACACAACCATTCGTAACCAGTTCCAAGCGCCGTGAGCTTTTCTGAGAAAGGCGTTGCTGGATAACATCACTGTAATCAAAAATTGAAGATATAACTGGTTGCACAAGTTTCTTTTTCGGGTCAAGACAGAAGAACTTTTTATATTTTCTTACGACATGTAGAGATGCTGATGCCTTCTTCCCCATTGCAATAATGTGCTCAGTCCAGTTTAGAGTTCCATCTATTTTTACCCCTTGGCTCTTTTCTGAAAGAGAGAATTCGATATTTGTCCCATTTAGGGTTAAGGATGGTAGGAATTCCCAATGATTCGGGCTAATGAACCTAGAATGACCAATTAGATAGGTTGTATGGGTTGAGCTTAAACCCTGTATCCTGCGCCCATTCTCAACACATGTCGGTACTGAGATGCTCCGTAGCTGTCGTCAGTTTTGTTGGTACTGCACTTAGTTTGGTAAAAAAATGTTACGCAAATAAACAATAATAATGATTATAAAACATCCAACATTCCACATAACACCTTCACACTTGTTTTTTCCCCTTTTTTCCCTTTTTCTAGAAAAACGTACCCCAAATCTACGCATTGCCTAATACTAACACCTCTTCCTCTTTCTGAGCTCAACATCTCACTCATTATAGAGGGATGCTGACTCAGTTTTTTAGGATACCAAATGAGAAGTGGTGGTACAGAAAATGTCCCAGAGATCTGGTGTGTGTGTAGTGAGTGCAGTGTTATGAAACAATGTGTGTATAGTGTGATCAGTGACTGATAATGAAATATGAGTGAACAGTGTGGCATTACATTATTTAATAAGTTATTTGTAAGAAAGTATTGTATACCAGGAGTAAATCTATTGATTGTCTCTAACTAGAAGTCTGTAAATATATGTGTATACAAATTCGCGTATTTTAAATTGGTCTAAACTTGTAAATACTTTGACATGTCCTATATTCTTGTAAAAAGAGATCTACAGATGAATGAAGCTACTACTACTACTACTACTTGATACAACTGGAGCTCATCAGCGTACGTGTGGTATTTGCTGTAGGACAAAATTGATGACACATCATTGACATATAATGAAAAGAGTATAGGACCTAGTACAGAACCCTGGGGAACACCTAATATAGTGGGTGATCAAAAAGTCAGTATCAATTTGAAAACTGAATAAATCACGGAATAATGTAGATAGAGAGGTACAAATTGACACATATGCTTGGAATGACATGGGATTTTATTAGAACCAAAAAAATAAAAACTTTCAAAAAATGTCCGACAGATGGCGCTTTATCTGATCAGAATAGCAATAATTAGCATAACAAAGTAAGACAAAGCAAAGATGATGTTCTTTACAGGAAATGCTCAATATGTGCACCATCATTCCTCAACAATAGCTGTAGTCGAGGATTAATGTTGTGAACAGCACTGTAAAGCATGTCCGGAGTTATGGTGAGGCATTGGCGTCAGATGTTGTCTTTCAGCATCCCTAGAGATGTCGCTCGATCACGATACACTTGCCACTTCAGGTAACCTCAAAACCAGTAATCGCACGGACTGATGTCTGGGGACCTGGGAGGCCAAGCATGACGAAAGTGGCGGCTGAGCACACGATCATCACCAAACGACGCGCGCAAGAGATCTTTCACGCGTCTAGCAATATGGGGTGGAGCGCCATCCTGCATAAACATCGTACGTTCCAGCAGGTGTTTATCAGCCAGGCTGGTGATGATGCGGTTCTATAATATATCGGCGTACCTCTCACCCGTCACGGTAGCAGTTACAAAACCAGAATCTCGCATTTCCTCGAAGAAAAAAGGCACGATAATGGTAGATGTGGTAAATCCAACCCATACCGTGACTTTCTCGTCGTGCAATGGAGTTTCCACGACAGTTCTAGGATTTTCGGTAGCCCAAATTCTGCAGTTGTGGGCGTTGACAGACCCTCGGAGCGTGAAATGAGCTTCGTCGGTCCACAAACGTTACTCAACCAATCGTCATCTTCCGCCATCTTTTGAAACGCCCACACCGCAAATTCCCTAAATCGCCAGGTAACAGTTCATGATGCCGATGGATTTGGTACGGTTAGCATCGGAGGGTACGCCTCAGTGCCAATCAAACAGTAGTGTATTGAATCCCGGTGCGACGTGCGACTGCATTTCTTCCTGAACTGTCTCAGCAGCATTACGCCTTGTGTTCGGTCGGCCACTACGGGGTCTATCGTCTAAACAACCCGTGGCTTCGAACTTCGAAATCATTCTCGCCACAGCTGTATTTGTCAACGGACCTTTACCCGTTCACATCCCCTTCCTATGGCGATAGGATCGTAACGCTGAACTAGCACATTCCCCATTCTGATAATACAGCTTCACTAAAAGTGCCTTTTCAGGTAACGTCAACATTCTGCGACTGCTGGCGCATCTGATTCTCTCTCTCATTACAGCTCCTTTTATACACGATTGTCATGTGCAGTCACTGACGATTTGCTGTCCAGCACCATCTGTCGGACATTTTGTGAACTTTGTTTTTTTATTCTAATAAAACCCCATGTCATTCCAAGCATGTGTGTCAATTTTTTCCTCTCTTTCTACATTATTCCTTGGTTTATTAAGTTTTCAAATTTATACTTACGTTTTGATCACCCGGTATATGCCTGCACTGTGACTTATGGTGTCGGACAGGCATTGCTGGTGAAACGTCAGGTGCGAGCGAAATTACACTTGGCGAGAAACTGAGGCTGCTAAGTTTGGCAAGTATAGTGCCGAAGTCGGCAGTTTCAAAGGCTTTGCCGAAGTCTAAGAAGCGCATGATATTCGCTTCTTGTGTATCCATGGCAAGCTTCAGGTCACCTGTTACATTTATTACGGCAGAAGTTGTGCTGCCATGTATACGGAAAATTGATTGGTATTCGTCTAGTTTGCTGGAGAGTTTGCTAGCTGGTCGTGGATTATATATTCTAAGGCTTTGGACAGTGCACAAAGATGCCAATAGGTCGGTAATCAGAGAGTGCTGTGACAACGTCCTTTTTAGATGGTGGTTTGACTAGTCCTTGTTTCCAGGCTTCATAACTGTTATGTTAAGTATATCTCCATAATTGTGACAGAGACTGGCGCTTCGTGATGTAACACTTTCCGCTTCCGTCAGTGCACAAATAACAAAAAGTTGGGACTCTATTTTTGGACAGTACCTGGTTAGCCGTGACGTGCAGGCGTGTGAGACACTTCGTCAGCGCCGCGGGCTCTGTGCTTTGGCAGCTCTCATTCAGAGAGGCGCGAATAATACTGCAAGTGTTAAGGGCCGCGGCGGTGACCCCGTCAACGACGGGTCAGTGGGCGCCAGAGGCGGGGGCCCACCACACACGCCCTCTCCTCAGCCTCGAGCAGCTGCACCTCCACGCGCTCCGCGCTCTTTCCTATTCACGAGTCGAGCCACAAAAGATTTCCCTGCCGCATTTTTTCCCATATGCACATGAATATACTTTGCAAAAGTGGAAAAAATACACCGCCAACGGTCGACGACGCGTTGACTTTTACTGACGAAAATTACGAAGCGCAGAAAAGCAGCGGAAGAGGGAGGCCATTGTTAAGCTGACATGACTTTAGAGAATGTTCTGTAAGTAAATAAGAGCAAAGTAAAAATCACTCAGGAGCGTCAATTTGAGCGCCAGCGGTAACAGTGGAGCAAAAATCACTGTACTGCTCTTTCGGCTACAGGAAACACGTTCATAGACTGTATGAAGGTCAAACGACTTTACTGGTCCCGCATGAATAGCAGTGCGTTAGCCACAGAAAAAACATTCCACAGAGGTGTTTATCATAAAGCTGCGTCGTTCTTCATCTGAATATGGAGCTGTTAGGTAAACATCAACCATTTGTAAGTGACAAGTAAATTGTGCTCTTTTTCCTGTCTGCTAAGGTTCCAATTGCTGATTTCAATGCGCTCTGTGTGATTTTCCGAAACGTTGTTAGCAGAGTGCGCATTGTCGCTTGAATTTAACAAGCGACAAGCACTCGTGGTCGTGCGAGACGAGAACAGGAGGAGAGAGAAGAATCAGAGAATAGATGTATCCTTTTTGACATACTCACTAAGCAAAACGCACACACACACACACACACACACACACACACACACATATACAGGGTGTTACAAAAAGGTACGGCCAAACTTTCAGGAAACATTCCTCACACACAAAGAAAGAAAATATGTTATGTGAACATGTGTCCGGGAACGCTTAATTTCCATGTTAGAGCTCATTTTAGTTTCGTCAGTATGTTTCCTCGATTCACCGCCGGTTGGCCCAATTGAAGGAAGGTAATGTTGACTTCGGTGCTTGTGTTGACATGCGACTCATTGCTCTACAGTACTAGCATCAAGCACATCAGTAAATAGCATCATCAGGTTAGTACTGATCACGAACGTGGTTTTGCAGTCAGTGCAATGTTTACAAATGCGGAGTTGGCAGATGCCCATTTGATGTATTGATTAGCACGGGGCAATAGCCGTGGCGCGGTACGTTTCTATCGAGACAGATTCCCAGAACGCAGGTGTCCCGACAGGAAGACGTTCGAAGCAATTGATCGGCGTCTTAGGGAGTACGGAATATTCCAGCCTATGACTCGCGACTGGGGAAGACAATGGACGAGGCAATTCTTCGTGCAGTTGACGATAACCCTAATGTCAGCGTCAGATAAATTGCTGCTGTTCAACCAGTTGTTTCCGTACCATGTACAGCGTGTGTAGGCACTATCAGCTGCTGATTGGCCTCCACGGGTACACTTCTGCGAATGGTTCATCCAACAATGTGTCAATCCTCATTTCAGTGCTAATGTTCTCTTTACGGATGAGGCTTCATTCCAACGCGATCAAATTGTAAATTTTCACAATCAACATGTGTGGGCTGACGAGAATCCGCACGCAATTGTGCAATCACGTCATCAACACAGATTTTCTGTGAACTTTAGGGCAGGCATTGTTGGTGGTCTTGATTGGGCCCCATGTTCTTCCACCTACGCTCAATGGAGCACGTTATCATGATTTCTTACGGGATACTCTACCTGTGCTGCTAGAACATGTGCCTTTAGAAGTACTACACAACATGTGGTTCATGCACGATGGAGCTCCTGCACATTTTAGTCGAAGTGTTCGTACGCTTCTCAACAACAGATTCGGTGACCGATGGATTGGTAGAGGTGGACCAATGCCATGGCCTCCACGCTCTCCTGACCTCAACCCTCTTGGCTTTCATTTATGGGGGCATTTGAAAGCTCTTATCTACGCAACCCCGGTACCAAATGTAGAGACTCTTCGTGCTCGTATTGTGGACGGCTGTGATACAATACGCCATTCTCCAGGGCTGCATCATCGCATCAGGGATTCCATGCGACGGAGGGTGGATGCATGTATCCTCGCTAACGGAGGACATTTTGAACATTTCCTGTAACAAAGTGTTTGAAGTCACGCTGGTACGTTCTGTTGCTGCGTGTTTCCATTCCATGATTAATGTGATTTGAAGAGAAGTAATAAAATGAGCTCTAACATGGAAAGTAAGCGTTTCCGGACACATGTCCACATAACATATTTTCTTTCTTTGTGTGTGAGGAACGTTTCCTGAAAGTTTGGCCGTACCTTTTTGTAACACCCTATATATATATATATATATATATATATATATATATATATATAAAGACAGAGAGAGAGAGAGGCAGAGAAGACAAGAGAGAGAGAGAGAGAGAGAGAAAGGGGGGGGAGGTAGACGGAAGAAGGGAGGGACGGAGGAGGGGCAGAGCGAAGTATTACTTTGTCTAACACCATCGTATTTCTAATGTTCCACTTCATTTCAATTTCGGCAACGAAACCCGTTTAACACTATTGATACTAGTGCCCAATTTGATGTCGCCTTCATTCTTGTTGGTGTATCTGATAAGTATAAGCGATTCCGTTGGAGACTCTTTCAGTATCTCATTCTATTAACAGTGGTCGACGTTGCACTAGAAAACGCAATCCCATTTGCTATATTTCACCTTTTAAATGACAAATAATGATCGCTTCTTACCGTCACAAATCAAACTAGTTCTAACCCCAGGATATTTGTCAAGGACTCTATCTGCCGATTGCAGTTTGTAATTTTGTAATTTTTCACGGATTAAATTTCCTAGTTGATTAGCCGTGTCTTTTCCGATAACATTTCAGAAATTTCGACGGCGATGAAAGTCAGCTTTAGCTTCAAATCTTTGTCCAAATTGAGACTACTTATTCACTCTGTTAAACCCATCCTACTTCTAAGTTAACCATTTCAATTCGTAAATTGTGATGAGTAGAGAGCGGGCATATGGCAGACATTGCCTCTACGTTACAAACGAACATTCGTAGCCCAAATTAACATCTATTTCAAAGTGAGCACTTCTGCACGCTGCATATGCAGCTGAATGCTATTTAACAGAGCCCTAGGACTTGGTCTTAGTTACTTCAATATTCCATATCGGGCAACGAGTTCCTTCCAGCGAACTACGTCAACTTCCAGGTTTTCAGTTTCCTGTCAGTTGATGTCCATGCATTGAAAATCGTTTGTCCGCAGGTCGTGGTCGTGCGGTAGCGTTCTCGCTTCCCACGCCCGGGTTCCCGGGTTCGATTCCCGGCGGGGTCAGGGATTTTCTCTGCCTCGTGATGACTGGGTGTTGTGTGATGTCCTTAGGTTAGTTAGGTTAAAGTAGTTCTAAGTTCTAGGGGACTGATGACCAGAGATGTTAAGTCCCATAGCGCTCAGAGCCATTTGAACCATTTTTTTTTTAATCGTTTGTAAAAGCTCTTTCCCAGGTCTTATGAGGTCTTCCTCTCCTTCTGTATCCATCCGCTGATTTCCACAGCACTGCTGATTTGGTGATCATTCCATCTTTCCCGTCTCTAATGACCGCGTTGTCGACGGAAAGTTAAACTCTAAATGTGGTAATCAAAATATCCACGGGTATGCTGCCGGTCTATAGTGTCCAACGGGCACAATATTTCGGCGATCAAACATGTCGCCATCATCAGGTGAACTGACGGACTGAGCTCCTGTGAACGTACCGGCACGGAGATCCGTACGCTATGGCTGCTCAGAGGGAACTGGGTTCGGTCGCGGCGGCGGCCGATTTAAATACCCTCCGCCCGCGGTGCGCTCCCTCCGCCGTCCGCGCCCAGCGCCACGGTCCGTCAGCCCTTCTCTTGACCAAGACGTCAAGGAAAGGTAATTTACCCTCCGTTTCAGTCTCCATAGTGAATTTGATGTTGGGGTGTATGGAGACTGAAACGGAGGGTAAATTACCTTTCCTTGACGTCTTGGTCAAGAGAAGGGCTGACGGCACCCTAGGTCATGGGGTGTATCGGAAGGCTACGCACACTGATCTGTATTTGCATGCAGACAGCTGCCACCACCCTTCACAGAGGAATGGGGTACTTAAAACTCTAGTACATAGGGCGCGCACTATCTCTGACGCAGAGAGTCTACCCCAGGAATTGGAACATCTGAGAACTGTATTTCGAAAAAATGGGTACTCAGAGTGGCAGATTCAACGTGCTCTCCGCCCAACCACTGCAGCACAACCTGTTGAGATGGATGAAGTCACGAGGGAGGAGGTAGGCACTGCATTTATTCCATACACAGGCGCACTCTCGGGGAAAATCGCCCGCATTCTGAAGAAACACCGGGTCGGAACTGTGTTTTGTCCTCCAAATAAAACTCGTGCACTGGTGGGGAGCGCCAAAGATGACCTCGGTTTGAGGAAGGCCGGCGTGTACCAGATTCCGTGTCAATGTGGCAAGTCGTATATTGGTCAGACGATGCGTACCGTCGAGGATCGATGCCGTGAACACCAGAGGCACACTCGACTGATGTATCCGAGCAAGTCGGCGGTCGCTGAACATTGTTTGTCGGAAAATCACGCCATGGAGTATGACCGCACGAGGATTCTGGTACAGACGTCGTGATACTGGGACAGCGTTGTTAGAGAGGCCATCGAAATTCGCACCAATGACGACCTCATAAACCGGGACTGTGGCTATAATCTTAGCAAGGCTTGGGAACCAGCGATCGGGTTAATCAAGAGTAAATCGAGCAGACGTATAGTTGTGACGACCACGGCGGACAGAGCCATCACACCGACGTCATCTCAGACGCCGTCGCAATCTGTTCCACCGCGCGACCGTGGCGCTGGGCGCGGACGGCGGAGGGAGCGCACCGCGGGCGGAGGGTATTTAAATCGGCCGCCGCCGCGACCGAACCCAGTTCCCTCTGAGCAGCCATAGCGTACGGATCTCCGTGCCGGTACGTTCACAGGAGCTCAGTCCGTCAGTTCACCTGATGATGGCGACATGTTTGATCGCCGAAATATTGTGCCCGTTGGACACTATAGACCGGCAGCATACCCGTGGATATTTTGATTATCAAATACGCCGGGAGAAACTCAAGAATCTAAATGTGGTGTCACGGCCAGACACCACACTTGCTAGGTGGTAGCCTTTAAATCGGCCGCGATCCGTTAGTGTACGTCGGACCCGCGTGTCGTCACTATCAGTGATTGCAGACCTAGCGCCGCCACACGGCAGGTCTAGTCTACAGAGACTCCCTACCACTCGCCCCAGTTGTACAGCCGACTTTTCTAGCGATGGTTCACTGTCTACATATGCTCTCATTTGCAGAGACGACAGTTTAGCATAGCTTTCAGCTGCGTCATTTTCTACGACCTAGCAAGGCGCCATATTCCTCAAGAATGTATTCTGAACAGATAATATCGTGAATCATGTACCGTCAAGAGCGACGTTCATCATTAATGGATTAAAGTTAAGTGTCAAACTAATTTACGTCCGCTTTCTGAATTCTAATTCCTTGTCATGTTCCAGACCTCACGTCAGTATAGCTCTTCCCCCCTCACGCCAGCCTGCGTGAGCTAAAACGCGTGCATTTCGGCCTCCTCTAGTAACACGGTGTTGGCTCTTCTGCCAACACAACACTAATCTTTTTTCCTTCCTTTCTTCCAACTTTCGTGCATAGAACAAGCCCTACAAGCGACGACTTTGTCCGTGCTGCGTAGATCACTTTCTGTCAGCGCTTCATCACTTGAAAAGTGGTCGCAAAAACTCATCTTGGAAAATTCGTCTCAGTAGTTGTTGCTTGAGCTTTCGTGCTAATTTTACTGACTATTTCTGGTCTCACATGCGTATGTCAATCGTTAGGATGAAAGAAAAGTACACCGAACCGTTGCGGACATAGTTACAGAGCCTACTTGCCATGTGGATGGCATTCGTTGGAAGACTGCAGAAACTTTCCCATTTCTGCTGCTGAGATCTGCATATATGTCCTCGATATTACAGATGAGACTACCGAGATATGGAAATCGTCGAACATGCTGTAGTACTCTCTGTTGCACTATAATATGAAGGGATACATTTTCATTTTTTACACTTATTGAGTTTGGTCTTTTAACCATTCGTTTTCAGCTCTGTAGAACTGGCCACTCCGCCCCACGTGGCCGTCATTTCTTGTTAACTATATGTTTCTTACGACGTTTCTGCCAGACAGCCAACGGCCTTGCCGCAGTGGTAACATTGGTTATTGTCAGATCACCGAAGTTAAGCGCTGTTGGGCTGGGCTAGCACTTGGATGGGTGACCATCCGGTCTGCCGAGTACTGTTGGCAAGCGGGGTGCGCTCAGCCTTGTGAGACAAACTTAGGAACTACTTGATTGAGAAGTAGCGGCTCGGGAGAGTGGTGTGCTAAACACATGCCCCTCCATATCCGCAACCAGTGACGCCTATGGGCTGAGGATGACACGGCGGCCAGTCGGTACTGTCGGGCCTTCATAGCCTGTTCGGGAGGATTTTAGTTGTTTTTCTGCCTGAAGAACGATGTCATCATCAGAATCCAGATGGATAAGCCTAGACTGCTCATTCCAGCATATGCCAATGTTGGAGTTGCCCATAGTTTGTGTCGTTATGTAGTCTAGTCTATGACTGATATACACTCCTGGAAATGGAAAAAAGAACACAATGACACCGGTGTGTCAGACCCACCATACTTGCTCCGGACACTGCGAGAGGGCTGTACAAGCAATGATCACACGCACGGCACAGCGGACACACCAGGAACCGCGGTGTTGGCCGTCGAATGGCGCTAGCTGCGCAGCATTTGTGCACCGCCGCCGTCAGTGTCAGCCAGTTTGCCGTGGCATACGGAGCTCCATCGCAGTCTTTAACACTGGTAGCATGCCGCGACAGCGTGGACGTGAACCGTATGTGCAGTTGACGGACTTTGAGCGAGGGCGTATAGTGGGCATGCGGGAGGCCGGGTGGACGTACCGCCGAATTGCTCAACACGTGGGGCGTGAGGTCTCCACAGTACATCGATGTTGTCGCCAGTGGTCGGCGGAAGGTGCACGTGCCCGTCGACCTGGGACCGGACCGCAGCGACGCACGGATGCACGCCAAGACCGTAGGATCCTACGCAGTGCCGTAGGGGACCGCACCGCCACTTCCCAGCAAATTAGGGACACTGTTGCTCCTGGGGTATAGGCGAGGACCATTCGCAACCGTCTCCATGAAGCTGGGCTACGGTCCCGCACACCGTTAGGCCGTCTTCCGCTCACGCCCCAACATCGTGCAGCCCGCCTCCAGTGGTGTCGCGACAGGCGTGAATGGAGGGACGAATGGAGACGTGTCGTCTTCAGCGATGAGAGTCGCTTCTGCCTTGGTGCCAATGATGGTCGTATGCGTGTTTGGCGCCGTGCAGGTGAGCGCCACAATCAGGACTGCATACGATCGAGGCACACAGGGCCAACACCCGGCATCATGGTGTGGGGAGCGATCTCCTACACTGGCCGTACACCACTGGTGATCGTCGAGGGGACACTGAATAGTGCACGGTACATCCAAACCGTCATCGAACCCATCGTTCTACCATTCCTAGACCGGCAAGGGAACTTGCTGTTCCAACAGGACAATGCACGTCCGCATGTATCCCGTGCCACCCAACGTGCTCTAGAAGGTGTAAGTCAACTACCCTGGCCAGCAAGATCTCCGGATCTGTCCCCCATTGAGCATGTTTGGGACTGGATGAAGCGTCGTCTCACGCGGTCTGCACGTCCAGCACGAACGCTGGTCCAACTGAGGCGCCAGGTGGAAATGGCATGGCAAGCCGTTCCACAGGACTACATCCAGCATCTCTACGATCGTCTCCATGGGAGAATAGCAGCCTGCATTGCTGCGAAAGGTGGATATACACTGTACTAGTGCCGACATTGTGCATGCTCTGTTGCCTGTGTCTATGTGCCTGTGGTTCTGTCAGTGAGATCATGTGATGTATCTGACCCCAGGAATGTGTCAATAAAGTTTCCCCTTCCTGGGACAATGAATCCACGGTGTTCTTATTTCAATTTCCAGGAGTGTAAAAAAGGAAGGTGACAAAATGCATCTTTGTCTGACAGCTGTCAGAATGCTATAGAAAGGGGTGGTCCCATCTTCTGTTCATATACGGCAACACAACTCAGATGCACTTAGGCCCTGCAGTATTCCTAAATGCTTTTATTTGTAAGGACTGCCCGTAACTCCACCACAGACCGCTGCTGCAGCACAGTGCAACTTTCATATTCACTGATGTGTGCTACTACATGGTCAGTGATAAGATCAGCAATCACTGCGAATGTGACACTACACTGTCGTCCATAAATATTGCAACACCATCGAAGCAGAATGCTACAAATGTCAAAGAGGCAGGAACTGTACTACATACTTGGATACGCAAGTGATTAGCATTTCACTGCATTCAAACGAATTAACAACAGTAATGCCCTCTACATCCTTATACGGGGAGTAATGGGTTATGTGTGGACATTTCCATTAGTAACTGAGTACTATGTGCTGAACAACATTACATCACTATTTATGCCATTTGTAGACTAATAATTGTAGATATTATGAGTCATATGTTTTTAGGTTGGTTAGTATCTCCAAGCATATGAGGCAAGAGCAAGATATTAATGCTTATTTTCCCCTGAGCAGCAGGTCAAATGTTGAAGTGTGGATGTGTGGATGCCAATTGGTTAGCCTATACTGAAAGGTGCAGTCCACTTAGTGGTGCAGTTACAACTGTGCAGAAAACATCAGGTCAAAAGTTTGTGACGTGTTTGTGGGAAGATTGTTTGATGCATAGAAAAAACAACCAATGCACTGATGTGCGTACATGTAAAGATACCACATACAAAAATACCTACACTTATACAGGTGACACCCTGTATAGATAACGTTTACTCAGTGGGTTTCTGATTCTCAAATCAAAATTTTTTTAAAAAAAAATTGTGTTGAGTTTTGTATAAGAAGAAAAAAATGACTACTAGCACTTCTTTGATTCTGACGGCAGTATGATCGTGGTCTATGAGAAACTGTAGTTTATCGTTCTGTCACACTGTTTCTCCCACTGGTTAGGATTGCATGACTGTCAGGTGAATTTGGAATCTGGGTTCAGGAAGGTCATGCTGAACATCATATGAGTTATCAACGACTCTATATGACTACTGCGTGAGAGGAGAGACATGTCACGTACCTTGAGTTAGGCAACGACGACATTTGCAGTAAGACAAGTATTCAGAAAGACAGTGCAACGACGTATCGAGCTCCATGGTCTGTCTGCTGCAGCTTCCCTTGATGTGGCAGGTGAGATGGGTATACCAACAGTGGTTTGCCAAACAGAAACTTATCAGACAAGTCTAGGTACAGCATACAGAAGCATCACAATGGACGTAGCCACATGTGGAGACTTCTAGAAGAATTAACATTTCAATTTGTATTCGTCATTGATATATGGCCTCAGCACCTGGGGTGGTGGTTTGGAGAGCCATTGGGTACACTAGATGATCATCTCTGGCTCGCATATCTGGTTAACGTGGACAACAGGTATTACATTTATGATGTGTTTGAAACGTGTCCACCATTTCTCTGGTTCACTCGTTTCATGAGGTACTAGTTTCCGGCACTTTGGAGAAAATGGTGTAGCAACTTCAAAGACTAACAGAAATATTTGCAAAAGAGGAGTAGTTAGCGCCTTTGATATCTCATCTTCTTTTAGTAATTAAACATATTCCTTGTAGAAGCAATGTATGAGCAATTTCGATTTTTATTAAAGTAATATAAGTTCTACCATGCTGCCGATTTTGTCTGCCAAGAGCGACTCCAACGTCCAGTAGTCCCTCACGCCTTGTTGCGGGTGTTGCCTCGACTCCTAGCTCAACCATTGCTGGTAGGCAACCCCTTTCCTTTTATTTACGAGGGCCTCTAGTCAGTTACGTTTCAAACTTTCTGGATTGAGGAACTACAGAGGTCAGTCACTTTGTAATGTCCCCACAGAAAATACCCTCTACCACGCACCAATTAATCATTGTCAATCAAACCATCCATATTCATTCACTTTGGAAAAGTATCTGATCTGATTTTCTCGTAACATATGCGGCGACAGCTCGACGACGCCAAAGTATTTTCTAGTGCGTTTATTCTTTGAAATAACAGAGATGCATATATGCATTCTCCATGGTTGTTGGAGTGGTAACTAGGACAGCTTCTGGAGTATCTGTTGAGGGATTGACGTGTTTCTGAGAGATACATATTTTGCTTTTCTTCTCGCTAAAGCGAACCAATTAACATTTGTGCCGCTAGCGGTTTGTTTGAAGAGAAAGAGACTGTAAACGGAAAATAATTAAGACGTGGTTCAAATGGCTCTGAGCACTATGGGACTCAACTGCTGAGGTCATTAGTCCCCTAGAACTTAGAACTAGTTAAACCTAACTAACCTAAGGACAGCACAAACATCCATGCCCGAGGCAGGATTCGAACCTGCGACCGTAGCGGTCTTGCGGTTCCAGACTGCAGCGCCTTTAACCGCACGGCCACTTCGGCCGGCCAATTAAGACGTGGAATCACCGGAGATCTGGACATGTAATCGAGATGGATTTAATAGATAAATAAGGTTTGTGACTTTTTTTGTTCTGGAGTGAATGAACGAATGAGTTTTTTCTGAATCATTTGATGATCACGTTGGCCCTGTAATTAGTGGGGAAGTTTCAGCTGTGTCGAAGAGAGCCTGCAATGTGTCAAATCGTCCAAAAAGGCTTCGTACACATCTGGAATTCGCAATCTTTCGTAAAAGGAACAAATTGTTCACACGATTGATTCTCCCGACTGAATGCAGTGTTTAACAGTAATAATAAATGTAAAGATCTCTTACAGCAAGCCAGCCGCTGATTACCAAGACGAAGGACTCCACCAAAGATTCTATTTGGCTGATTTCACGTAATGAAATACTATATTAAAAACTGAACATAGATAAAGGAGAGAAAGAGAGAGAGCGAATGAAAATAGAGATAATACTAATAATCCTCCATCAGTCTAACTTTTCGCCTGTCTTCTCACGGATCAGCCAAGAAATGAGAGGCTATTACTTTACTGTATAGATTTATGTGTGAAGGTGAAGGCATCTTAAAGGCAACAAATACACGACTATACAGACAAGACATTACACAAAGTTAGCGGATAGCTGCATTCATCATCTATTCTTAGATGAAGAGACGGCAACTTATTATCCTTAACATTTAAAAAAAAATCTTAAAACTTCTCACAATCTAGATGGTGACACCTCGGTGCCACGTATGAAGATTGTCACTTAAAGGTAAGCTCCTCTTATTTGCGGGGCTGACTTGTCGATTACATTTCAAATTTTTTCTTTGTAGATGCCTGCTCGGTTACACTGAGGTGACAAATGTCATGGGATACCTGCTAATATCGTGTCGGATCTCCTTTTGCCCGGCATAGTGCAGCAGCTCGACGTGGCATGGACTCAACAAGTCGTTGGGAGTGCTCTGCAGAAATGCTGAGCCATGTTGCCTCTATAGCCGTCCACAAATACGAGAATGTTGCCGGTTCAGGATATTGTGCAAGAACAGACCTCTCGATTGCGTCCCATGAATGTCCAATGGGATTCATGTGGAGCGATCTGGGTGGCCAAATCATTCGCTCGAATTGTTCAGAATGTTCTTCATACCAATTGCGGACAATTGTGATCTGGCGACGTGACATCGTAGTTTGGAACATGAAGCCCATGAATGGTTGCAAATGGTCTCCAAGTAGCCGAACATTACCATGTCCAGTGAAGCAGAGGACCCAGTCCATTCCATGCAAACACAGCCCACGCCATTATGGAGCCACCACCAGGTTGCATAGCGCCTTTTTGAGAACTTGGGTCCACGGCTTTGTGGGGCTGCGCCACACTCGAACCCATCTATTAGCTCTTACCAATTGAAATCGGGACTCATCTAACCACATCACGGTCTAGGGTCCAACCCATATAGTCACGAGCCCAAGAGAGACGGTGCAAGCGTCTGTATTCTGCTGCCATTGACCAATAACGATAAATTTCGCCGCACTGTCCTAACGTATACGTTCGTCGTACCTCTCACATTGATATCTATGTTTATTTGCAGCAATGGTACCTCTCCATGCTATCTGCAAACTCGGACGCCGGACCGCAGTATATCTGTCCGTAGTTAACAAACAGGTCCCCGCAGCCAACATGACAGGAGGAGGAAACGAATCATTGGTACACCCAGCGGTTGGCTCGATCTCTTTGACTCTCAAGTTGGAACACCTGTTTGCGGAAAATTCCCCAGACGAGGGAGAAATTGGTGTGCCTCCGCCACCTCGTGGCTTTAGCTTAAATTCGAATGTAGTGGGCAGGAATTTTTACAGAATTTCGCCACGTTGAGCGCTTTCTATATTTAAAAAATGGAGAGTGTGGAAATTGCTTCACCCCCTATGTTCGATGGCCCTCGATGTAGATAATCGATCAGTGGTACTCGCTGGCTGTGGAAAATTAATATAATTGCTTAAATTGATCGATTAAGTTTTATAACATTTTAGTTAATGATCGATCCTTTCTGAGATGCTCGAAATTTTGTGGGCAACCTCTCATGTTTGGTTGGAATTACTAAATTAATTTTATCTGGCCCTCTTTCTTTGTGATAGGGACTAGCGTTGGCGGCGGTTATGGCCCAGCTCGAATCCATTTTTTCTATTTTTCTTCTTATAACTTTGCTTTATTTTTCTCCATGAATTTCAGTTCCTTTACCAAACTGGCCCTTTAGTTCTTTTACTCCTTGCATGAAGCACAGATTCAACAACGAGGGCGATAAGCTAGCCACGCTCCTTCTCAATTATTATCTACCTTTCACATTCTTTTATTCTTATAACTGCAGCCTGTACAAGCTGTAGATTGCCTTTCTTTCCTTCTGTTTCATCCCTAATAGACGGTCCAGTCAGATTAATGTGGCCATCGCCTATGTTTGACGTCGATGTGCAATAACCTCTCATATCTACATCTATATCTACATCCATACTCCGTAAGCCACCTGACGGTGTGTGGCGGAGGGTACTTTGAGTACCTCTATCGGTTCTCCCTTCTATTCCAATCTCGTATTGTTCGTGGAAAGAAAGATTGTCGGTATGTCTCTGTGTGGGCTCTAATCTCTCTGATTTTATCCTCATGGTCTCTTCGCGAGATATACGTAGGAGGGAGCAATATACTGCTTGACTCCTCGGTGAAGGTATGTTCTCGAAACTTCAACAAAAGCTCGTACCGAGCTACTGAGCGTCTCTCCTGCAGAGTCTTCCACTGGAGTTTATCTATCATCTCCGTAACGCTTTCGCGATTACTAAATGATCCTGTAACGAAGCGCGCTGCTCTCCGTTGGATCTTCTCTATCTCTTCTATCAACCCTATCTGGTACGGGTCCCACACTGGTGAGCAATATTCAAGCAGTGGGCGAACAAGTTTCCTTTGTTTTCGGATTACATTTCCTTAGGATTCTTCCAATGTATCTCAGTCTGGCATCTGCTTTACCGACGATCAACTATATATGATCATTCCATTTTAAATTAAATGGTTCAAATGGATTCTGAGCACTATGGGACTTAACATCTGAGGTCATCAGTCCCCTAGAACGTAGATCTACTTAAACCTACCTAACCTAAGGACATCACACACATCCATGCCCGAGGCTAGATTCGAACCCTCGAACGAAGCGGTCGCGCGGTTCCAGACTGAAGCGCCTAGAACCGCTCGGCCACACCGGCCGGCTCAATTTAAATCACTCCTAATGCCTACTCCCAGATAATTTATGGGATTAACTGCTTCCAGTTGCTGACCTGCTATATTGCAGCTAAACAATAAAGGATCTTTCTTTCTATGTATTCGCAGCACATTACACTTGTCTACATTGAGATTCAAATGTCATTCTCTGCACCATGCGTCAATTCGTTGCAGATCCCCCTGCATTTCAGTACAATTTTCCATTGTTACAACCTCTCGATATACTACAGCATCATCCGCAAAAAGCCTCAGTGAACTTCCGTTGTTATCCACAAGGTCATATATATATATATATATATATATATATATATATCGTGAATAGCAACGGACCTACGACACTCCCCTGCGGCACACCTGAAATCACTCTTACTTCGGAAGACTTCTCTCCATTGAGAATGACGTGCTGCGTTCTGTTATCTAGGAACTCTTCAATCCAATCACACAATTGGTCTGATAGTCCATATGCTCTTACTTTGTTCATTAAACGACTATGGGGAACTGTATCGAACGCCTTGCGGAAGTCAAGAAACACGACATCTACCTGGGAACCCGTGTCTATGGACCTCTGAGTCTCGTTGACGAATAGCGCAACCTGGGTTTCACATGATAGTCTTTTTCGAAACTCATGCTGATTCCTACAGAGTAGAGTTCTAGTCTACAGAAAAGTGATTATACTCGAGCATAATACGTGTTCCAAAATTCTACAACTGATCGACGTTAAAGATATAGGTCTATAGTTCAGCACATTTGTTCGACGTCCCTTCTTGAAAACGGGGAGGACCTGTGCCCTCTTCCAATCTTTTGGAACGCTACGCTCTTCCAGAGACCTACGGTACACCGCTGCAAGAAGGGGGGGGGGGCAAGTTCCTTCGCGTACTCTGTGTAAAATCGAACTGGTATCCCATCAAGTCCAGCGGCCTTTCCTCTTTTGACCGATTTTAATTGTTTTTCTATCCCTCTGTCATCTATTTCGATATCTACCATTTTGTCATAGATGGCAGATGGCAGTAATAGCAGTGGAGAGTGTATAAAAGGCGCCCTGGGAACGCGGAAAACACTAAAGTCATTGTGTTCATGTGGGGATGGAGGGATTTCTCTAATGTCCTAAATGGCATCATTATTGGTTTTCAAGACAAGGATGAAAACATTTCCGAAACGGCTAAGTTTGTTAATTGTCCGCGTACCGCCGTGGTTAAAGTATACCGTGCACGGCAAAATATCGCTATCCAAACCCGGTGCCGAAGCAGCTGTGGTGCATCACGGGCTGTAGATGACAGATGTGAACGACGGCTGTGGAGATGTGTGCGGGCGAAGAAACTGTTGAACAACTGACCGCCCAGATGAGCCCCAAGGGGATCCAACAGTAACTCCTCAACGACCGTCCAGCAAACATTTCTGCGTATGGACCTCCGTAGCAGGCATTTGGCTCATGCACCCCAGACGGATGCTGTTCGACGGCGACGAAGGCTGGAATTTGCACGCCAGTACCTCAACTGGACGTCCACTGAGTGGAGACAGGTGGCCTTTTCTGATGAACCACGTTCTATGCTCCATCGCACATGTGGCCGTTGGCGTGCAACGCGTGAAACGTCTGAAAGCAAACTACACTACCGGCCATTAAAATTGCTACACCAAGAAGAAATGCAGATGATAAACGGGTATTCATTGGACAAATATATTATACTAGAACTGACATGTGATTACATTTTCACGCAATTTCGGTGCATAGATCCTGAGAAATCAGTACACAAAAGAACCACCTCTGGCCGTAATAACGGCCTTGATACGCCTGGGCATTGAGTCAAACAGAGCTTGGATGGCGTGTACAGGTACAGCTGCCCATGCAGCTTCAACACGATACCACAGTACATCAAGAGTAGTGACTGGCGTATTGTGACGAACCAGTTGCTCGGTCACCATTGACCAGACGTTTTCAATTGGTGAGAGATCTGGAGAATGTGCTGGCCAGGGCAGCAGTCGAACATTTTCTGTATCCAGAAAGGCCAGTACAGGACCTGCAACATGCGGTCGTGCATTATCCTGCTGAAATGTAGGGTTTCGCAGGGATCGAATGAAGGGTAGAGCCATGGGTCGTAACACATCTGAAATGTTACGTCCACTGTTCAAAGTGTCGTCAATGCGAACAAGAAGTCACCGAGACGTGTAACTAATGGCACCCCATACCATCACACCGGGTGACACGCCAGTATGGCGATGACGAATACACGCTTCCAACGTGCGTTCACCACGATGTCGCCAAACACGGATGCGACCATCATGATGCTGTAAACAGAACCTGGATTCATCCGAAAACATGACGTTTTGCCATTCGTGCACCCAGGTTCGTCGTTGAGTTCACCATCGCAGGCGCTCCTGTTTGTGATGCAGCGTCAAGGGTAACCGCAGCCATGGTCTCCGAGCTGATAGTCCATGATGCTGCAAACGTCGTCGAACTGTTCGTGCAGATCATTGTTGTCATGTAAACGTCGCCATTTGTTGACTCAGGGATCGAAACGTGGCTGCACGATCCGTTACAGCCATGCGGACAAGATGCCTGTCATCTCGACTGCTAGTGATACGAGGCCGTTGTGATCCAGCACGGCGTTCCGTATTACCCTCCTGAACCCACCGATTCCATATTCTGCTAACAGTCATTGGATCTCGACCAACGCGAGCAGCAATGTCACGATACTATAAACCGCAATCGCGATAGGCTGCAATCCGACCTTTATCAAAGTCGGAAACGTGATGGTCCGCATTTCTCCTCCTTACACGAGGCATCACAACAAGGTTTTACCAGGCAACGCCGGTCAACTGCTGTTTGTGTATGAGAAATCGGTTGGAAACTTTCCTCATGTCAGCACGTTGTAGCTGCCGCCACCGGCGCCAACCTTGTGTAAATGCTCTGAAGAGCTAATCATTTGCATATCACAGCATCTTCTTCTTGTCGTTTAAATTTCGCGTCTGTAGCACGTTATCTTCGTGGTGCAGCAATTTTAATAGCCATTAGTGTACCTGCAACAATCATCGGAAGGGTCCAGTCCGCAACAGAAAGCGCTCGGTTTGCGGATTGTTTCCGTGGAGTTTCATGGGTGATGTCGCTCTGGAAGGCACAACGGATCAACACAAATATGCACCTGTCGTACGTTCCTCAGTTTGTTTTTCCTCGGCACGGTTGCATCAACCAGCAGGACAATGCAACGTGTCACACAGCTCTCGGTGGATGTGTGTGGTTCGAAGAGTACCAGATTGATTTTACCGTACTCCCCTCGCCACCAAACTCCCCGGATTTGCCGGCCGGTGTGGCCGAGCGGTTCTAGGCGCTACAGTCTGGAACCGCGTGACCGCTACGGTCGCAGGTTCGAATCCTGCCTCGGGCATGATTGTGTGTGATGTCCTTAGGTTAGTTAGGTTTAAGTAGTTCTAAGTTCTAGGGGACTGATGACCTCAGATGTTGAGTCCTATAGCGCTCAGAGCCATTTGAACCATTTGAATCCCCGGATTTAAACCCAATGGATAATCTGTGACGCCTCCTCGATCGGGCTGTTCGCGCCATGGTTTCTCAACCAAGAAACCTAGCGCAGCTCGCCATGCACTGGGGTCGGCATGACTCCAGATCCCTACCAGGTACCTCTCAGAACCTCATCGACTCTCTTCCTGTCCGTCTCGCAGCGGTCGCGCTGCAAAAGGTGAATACGCAGGCTTCTCACTGGTGGTCATATTAATGTGACTGGTCAGTATAATTTCAGAATATCAAACGCTTCCCCCAAATCTACAAATTACATAAATGTAGGTACGTATTTCTTCAGTCCATCGTGTAAGATAAGTCGTAGTGCGAGACTTGTCCCGCGCGATCCCACGTTTCCCATCTTCCTCCGAATCAGCCTCTACCAGCACTTCCATTCCTCTATACATAATTCCCGTAAGTGTTTTGCAACAGTGAGCTGTTGCGCTCGGTACACAGGAGCGATTTACTATCGCGAGCTAGGAGCGTCGCTTCCTCGCGAGTTTCTGTAGTACATGTGAAATAATGGAGTCACAGATGCTACAGAGTGAAGCTGCGAAATCTTCGTGAAGTCACAGCGAGATAATTTTGTGTTCGCCAACCACTGCTGCTTCATAGAACCTCGCTGGTAGTCGCGAAGCAGCTGGGAGGACCGGGTAGTCCTCAGATGTCCGCAGCTCTAGCAACAACTGCGGCCAGCTTGCTGTGGATGCAGAAGATGTGAATATGTTTATTAAAGAGGTGAAGAAAAACCGTGAAACATGGGACACATCTCACAAAGATACCACGATAAGAGCCGCATGGTTTGATAAAAATGGTGCAGCCAAGTTATCACTGTTAAAGTATTCTGTGTTGGTGTTCTCGTGGTGGCACATTTGATCGAATACGACCTTCCAGAACTTGATATAGCCCTAACCAACAAATATTCTGCTCTGTGGCGACTGCTGTTTCATTTTTATGTATAAATCATCAGTCAGTAATAAAATTTTAAAATATTAGGCTGGTGCATAAGTTCGTAGCGTTTTTGTTTTACATGTTGGCATTTCTGTTGCTATGGGTTTATTTATCGGCTGTCATGTGTTATTTGTAGTTCACTGTTGCTATTTTAGATTACATATTGCCATTTTGTCTGTCGGTGATAGTGGACGCTAGAAAATGGAGTGCCAAGTGGAGAAATCGGAACATTTCCGATATACTTTTCTGTTTGAGTTCAGTACAGGGGTGACAGCAGCGGAGGCAGCTGCAAACAATTGTGCCGCCAATGGGGATAATTCCATTGGATAGAGCACGGCAATAAAAAGGTTTTTCTCGTTTTATGGAGGATCGTTTTGATAACATTGTGTGTCTCCACGTTCAGGAAGATCAACGTCATTGTACTCGAGAACTGGCAAATGTGATGAATTGTGATCACTCCACCGTCGTGCGACATTCGCATGCAATGGGGAAGGTTCAAAAATCGGGTGTATGGGTACCGCATGCTCTAAGCCAAAATAAAAATAATTCAGAGGGTGGCTATATGTGCATCTCTGCTTGTTCGCCGTCAATTGGCTCGTAAACAACACCGACTGTTCCCGTCGTTCATCGTTGCTGTTGACGAGAAATGATGTGTTTATGCTAGCGTAAGGGAAAGAAAGAAGATGCTAAACCCAAACAAAGCAGCAACTACCCGTAAAAAGACCCGCGGGCATCCTCAGAAGATAATGCTATGCATCTGGTGGAACAGCGATGGTGTGGTGCACTACAAATAGCTTCCCCAAGGGGTAACCAGCACAGTTGACATTTGTTGTCTACATCTAAGACGTCTTGCAGACGCAATCCAAAAACAATGACCAGGAAGACCCCACGATAACGCCTGTCCATATTCTGCTAGACTGACAAAAACACTGTACACTAGTTGGATTGTGAAGTCAGTCGGGGCACCCACTTTATTCGCATGATCTTGCGCCCTCAGATTTTCAACTTTTCCGCTCTTTATCGAACAACCATCGAGGAACTTCCTTTACTGATGAAAATGCGCTCCGAACATGGCTCGGCGAGTTCTTCGTCTCAAAACCACGATATTTCTATAGTTACCCCAGCGTTGGCTGGTTGTTGTAAATAGTGAAGGAGACTATATTACTGATGACTGAAGTCTCTATTATGTACCATCTGTTGTGCTTATTAAACTTATGGAAAAACACTACAAAATTATGCAACAACCCAATATACAGGGTGAAAAGTATTTAAACCGACAAACTCTGGGAGGTTGTAGGGGACATCAAAACAAATATTTTCCCTAATGTCATTTTTTGCTATGAGGTGTATTTAAACCGGCAGAGGAGGATTTCTCTGGCAGCAAGTTAATTAAACCAACAAACACTTTTCCATTGTTTTATGACCAAGAGACAACACATTAACACAACCCAATTTGAATTACAGTAGATTTTCAAAAATGCCTCCATTGACATGTAAACAAAGTTTACACCATCGGATCATGTTCTGTCTGACACGGGCAAAAACCCCAGGAGTATCTTGAATTGTTCCTGCTGCTGCTACTATTCGGGCTACCAGATCCTCTTCTGATACAACAGGAGTTGTGTAAACAAGGTTACGCATCTCTCCCCACACATGTCGGGGGATCGAACAGGTCATGGTACAGGACCACCTCTGCCAATCCACGTTTTTGGGAACCGTCGGTCCAGGAATCGACGCACAGGACGACCGAAATGTGCCGGCGCCCCGTCATGTTGGAACCACATGCGTTGTCTTGTAGGGAGCGGGACGCCTTCCAGCAAGTCTGGAAATGCTCTGGCGAGAAAATTGTAATAATGTCTGCCATTTAATGGCCTAGGTAGCAGATTCGGCCCAATTAAACAGTCTCCAACAACACTGACTCACACATTAACGAAAAACCGCACTTGTTGATCAATCCGCTGTGCGGCTCGTCCGTTGTTGTGCGCTACGTAGTACGCACCAACCGCATCAGTGTACTCACTACAGGTCTATCGCTCCATTAGTAAACAGAGACAATGCACTACTACACTGGTGGACAGATGTTGCCTACAACTGAAGAGCATAATACGCCCTCTAACAACTAAAGATCGTAATACGGCCTCTAACAACTGAAGAGCGTAATACAGCAACCACCGGTTTAAATAATCCTCATAGGAAAAAATAACATTAGGGAAAAATATTTATTTTGATGTCCCCTACAACCTCCCAGAGTTTGTCGGTTTAAATACTTTTCACCCTGTATTCAGTTGTTTCAGTTGGTTCGGTGTAATCACTGTCTTATTCCTTAGCCTGCCTACGTCCATACTGGTTGTCTTCCAAATCAGCACGGCTGCGCTATTGCCTGAAACGGTTTCTGTTGCCGAGAGCCCTCTGCGAGCACCCGCGGTTGTTACCCGCTCGTGTGCAGCGAGTCTTGCGCTGATGATATGATTTACTCACATCTGGCAGTTCCTGTCCTCTCTCGTATTGTAATATCTGCGGAAAGGACAAAATTCTCATCTCACAATGAAAGTGGAAGATTATTTATGCAGAGTGAACCAAAACTCCACAACAAACTTTCAGAGGTGGTAATATGGTTGATAATAATAAAAAAAAGTCAAGCAAACCTGGGATTCTGAAATACGTACCTTAAGAGCTCTGAACACTTGTTCAACTTCGATACTGTGAAACGCATCACTTCTGCTGTAAGCTCCTTGCTTTCCTTTTTTGAGGTGAAGGTGGCAAGAACCAAAACAAGTAAAAAAGTCCTTCAAACATGGGCTCTAAAATGCATACCCTAAGAGCTGCGAACACTTTTTCAGTAGAAGAGATGTGTCTCAGAGTATAGAAGATGAACGAATGCTCATCGCCCTTAAGGTATGACCTTTAGAGCCCATGTTTACTGGATATACTTTTCTTGTGTTGGTCTATATCAACTCTGAAAGTTTGTCGGTGAAGTTCTGGTTCTCCCAGTATATACCAGAAACAACAGACGATGCAGTGTTTACGATAATCGTGGTAAACACTGATAGGTTCCGCTGAGCGCCGCCAGGCAGGTATAATATAAGAGGTGTTTCCCTAAGAGCGTGCAAAAATATAATAGGACATAGAGGATGCTCCACTGAACAATTTGAGGTGGGGAACCTGGGGGCTGAGAAGCCACCTTAAGGAGATAATAGGAATAACATAACATTACTGTGTGATTTTTTACTTATATTAGTTACAGGTAACTGCAAATACCATCACTGACACAATGAACGTACCACTGTATTGTACACTACTGACCATTAAAATTGCTACACCAAGAAGAAATGCAGATGATAAACGGGTATTCATTGGACAAACATTTTATAATAGAACTGACATGTGATTACATTTTCACGCAATTTGGGTGCATACATTCCGAGAAATCAGTACCCAGAACAGCCACCTCTGGCCGTAATAACGGCCTTCATACGCCTGGGTTCGAATGGCTCTGAGCACTATGGGACTCAACATCTTAGGTCATAAGTCCCCTAGAACTTAGAACTACTTTAAACCTAACTAACCTAAGGACATCACACACACCCATGCCCGAGGCAGGATTCGAACCTGCGAACGTAGCAGTCCCGCGGTTCCGGACTGCAGCGCCAGAACCGCTAGACCACCGCGGCCGGCCTCATACGCCTGGGCATTGAATCAAACAGAGCTTGTTTGGCGTGTACAGGTACAGCTGCCCATGCAGCGTCGTCGAACTGCTCGTGCAGATGGTTGTTGTCTTGCAAACGGCCCCATCTGTTGACTCAGGGATCGAGACGTGGCTGCACGATCCGTTACAGCCTTGCGGATAAGATGCCTGTCATCTCGACTGCTAGCGATACGAGGCCGTTGGGATCCAGCACGGCGTTCCTTATTACCCTCCTGAACCCACCAATTCCATATTCTGCTAACAGTCATTGGATGTCGACCATCGCGAGCAGCAATGTCGCGATACGATAAACCGCAATCGCGATAGGCTACAATCCGACCTTTATTAAAGTCGGAAACGTGATGGTACGTATTTCTCCTCCTTACACGATGCATCACAACAACGTTTCACCAGGCAACACTGGTCAACTGCTGTTTGTGTATGAGAAATCGGTTGGAAACTTTCCTCATGTCAGCACGTTGTAGGTGTCGCCACTGGCGCCAACCTTGTGTGAATGCTCTGAAAAGCTAATCATTTGCATATCACAACATCTTCTTCCTGGCGATTTTATTTCGCGTCTGTAGCACGTCATCTTCGTGGTGTAGCAATTTTATTGGCCAGTAGTGTATTGTATTGTATGTAGAAACGACGGAAGAAGTTTCGTCCCCGCCGTAGCCCACAGTGTTACAGGCCCCCAGTGGACCCCCCCACCTCCCCCTCCTCCCGGGAACGTGTCACACCAGACGAGTGTAACCTCAATGTTTGCGTGGTAGAGTAATTATGGTGTACGCGTACGTGGAGAAAGTGTTTCCGCAGCAACCGCCGACATGGTGTAACTGAGGCCGAATCAGGGGAACCAGCCAGCATTCGCCGAGACGGATGGAAAACCGCCTTAAAAACCATCCACAGACTGGCCGGCACACCGGACCTCGACACTAATCCTCCGGGTGGATTCGTGCTGGTGACTGGCACGCCTTCCCGCTCGGGAAGTAGCGCGTTAGATCGCGCGGCTAGCCGGGCGGGCTGGAAAGTTTACTTTCATATCTCCTTAACCTGGCTACCCTGATCCCAGGTAGCTACCTCAAATTGTTCCGTGGAACATTCTCTATGACCTGTTACATTTTTTCACACTCTTACAGAAACACCCCATAAGTGACATTTTTGTACTGTAAATTTTAAATGAATTGTTGTATTAAAAATGCTATATTTGTTATTTGTTTCATGATCTACGATCGAGCCCAGACAAGGTGTTCCAGTGCTGTGCTGACGACGCGACAACCGGTATACCGGGCGCTATTCGAGTCCAACCGACTGCCGGCCGAAGTGGCCGAGCGGTTCTAGGCGCTACAGTCTGGAACCGAGCGACCACTACGGTCGCAGGTTCGAATCCTGCCTCGGGCTTGGATGTGTGTGATGTTCTTAGGTTAGTTAGGTTTAAGTAGTTCTAAGTTCTAGGGGACTGATGACCTGAGCAGTTAAGTCCCATAGTGCTCAGAGCCATTTGAACCATCCAACCGACTGCCAACGGGCGGCAGCTGACATGGAACACATTGTCAAGACCTATTTTTGATAATTAAATTGTCTTGCTAATAAAACGAAATGTTGAATTTGTACTCACTCTTGTCTCTGGTGTCAAACTGTGAACATTGGAAGTTGTGTTCTATCAGAAACGTGTAATTTGTGATTCGTAATAAGTAAGATTTCTTTTGAAGAAGTATTGAAATAGCTCAGATGATATAAATATGTGATACGGGGCTATATAATTTTGAGGGCTTCTATTGGAGAGAAGATTTGTTAAGCAACTTTAAGGAAATTTCTTCGAGATCAAAGGCAGTCTACGGATGTTTCAGTTACAGACTAATAAAGGTAAAAGCCATTATGAATCGTGTGTGTTCGAAAGCGATAGTTATATCTCTGTGTGTTAATAGTGAAAGTACTTGAATGATTGTCACGTCAGTGGTCATCACGTTTTGAACTTCAAATGAAGCTTTGTGAACTGTTGCAGCTCATTTTTCCTTCACTTAAAATGATATGCTGGTCAAAGAGAACCAAGAATAATATTAGGAAAGGCTATGAATTCAGTTCACATGAGTTTAGGCTCGAAGCTGACTTTCTAACGGCGTTCATACACCGGAAAGGCATTTATATGACCGAAATGTGAATGTTCCAGGCCTGTTGCATTCTTTAATTCATTTGTAACGAATGCCAGAGTGATGTTTTAGTGCGCATTATCACGATTCTTGGTGAGCGTCTTATCTCTGACTGCTCTTCGTATCTGATTTGAACACTAAAATTTAACCTACATTAACGAAGTTTGGGAAGTGATATTAAATGGAGGCAATTATTTAAATGCTTCTGTTCTCTGGACACGCTTATCGGAAGAAATTATCACAAAATGTACATAAAAGGAGAAATTGCAAAGAGAGACAAACTAAAAGTGTAAACATCGATTTATTGAAACTTCAATTGTTCCAGAACAATGCAAGTTTTGTTATCCACGAACGGAATTCAATATTATACGTCCAAAGTACTTCTGGTGCTACTGCTTGTTAGCGAAAAGGATATGCCACTGAAGAAATGGACTTGACAGAAGGAGAATTAATTGCACGAAGACTGATGTGGGTTCGCCTCGTGTCTGCTTAGGCTACGATTGTCCACCTGCGGCGTGGTGACACATGCTATCCATGAAATAAAAGTCCTCATCCATTAAATAATTCGTCGCACGAAGCCTGTATTTGACATCTGGAGAGGGTCACAAAAGCGCAAAGACCAGAAATAGTATTCTGTGGTATACCATGTCTATTTGCTTCGAGTTTCGAGTGCCTACTGTTACGTGATCGACAGCTCTTGGTAAAGCACAAGCACTGTAAAAACTATAGTAGCATTTCTCCATCAAGAGTTTGTCGTTCAGCCAGCTTATCGAGTCCGGGTTCGTGGCAGGGTGGGAGACCGTGGCGCCAGCCCACGAAAGGTCGCATCGAGGGCGCAACATCCTTCCGGCGTCGAGTCCGTGAGCAAATACGTGGCCGATACCTGCCCTGCCCCTCGCGAGGTGTCGGCTAATCTACAAGGACGGACCTGCCTAGCTTCCCTACAGATAAATCACTTCCTGTGGCAGTCAGCGTGCAGGCACGTTCTCGGCATTGGCCATCATCGGGCCTCGCGTTAGGTCTGATAACTTGCACTCGGAGGGTGGAAAAAATATACACTACTGGCCATTAAAATTGCTACACCACGACGACGACGTGCTACAGACGCGAAATTTAACCGACACGAAGAAGATGCTGTGATATGCAAACGATTAGCTTTTCAGAGCATTCACTCAAGGTTGGCGCCGGTGGTGACCCTACAACGTGCTGACATGAGGAAATTTTCCAATCGATTTCTCATACACAAACAGCAGTTGACCAGCGTTGCCTGGTGATGCCTCGTGTAAGGAGGAGAAATGCGGACCATCACATTTCCGACTTTGATAAAGATCGGATTGTAGCCTATCGCGATTGCGGTTTATCGTATCACGACATTGCTGCTCGCGTCGGTCGAGATCCAATGACTGTTAGCAGAATATGGAATCGGTGGGTTCAGGAGGGTAATACGGAACGCCCTGCTGGACCCCAACGGCCTCGTATGACTAGCAGTTGAGATGACAGGCGTCTTAACCGCATGGCTGTACTGGGTCGTGCAGCCACGTCTCGATCCCCTAGTCAACAGATGGGGACGTTTGCAAGACAACAATCATCTGCAGGAATAGTTCACGACTTTTGCAGCAGCATGGACTATCAGCTCGGAGACCATGGCTGCGTTTACCCTTGACGCTGCATCACAGACAGGAGCGCCTGCGACGGTGTACTCAACGACGAACCTGGGTGCACGAATGGCAAAACGTCATTTTTTCGGATGAATCCAGGTTCTGTTTACAGTATCATGATGGTCGCATTCGTGTTTGGCGACATCGCGGTGAACGCACATTGGAACCGTGTATTCGTCATCGCCATACTGGCGTATCACCCGGCGTGATGGTATGGAGTGCCATTGGTTACACGTCTCGGTCACCTCTTGTTCGCATTGACGACACTTTGAACAGTGGACGTTACATTTCATATGTTTTACGACCCGTGCCTCTACCCTTCATTCGATCCCTGCGAAACCCTACATTTCAGCAGGATAATGCACGACCGCATGTTGCAGGTCCTGTACTAGCCTTTCTGGATACAGAAAATATTCGACAGCTGCCCTGGCCAGCACATTCTCCAGATTTCTCACCAATTGAAAACGTCTGGTCAATAGTGGCCGAGCAACTGGCTCGTCACACTACGCCAGTCACTACTCTTGATGAACTGTGGTATCGTGTTGAAGCTGCATGGGCAGCTGTACCTGTACACGCCATTCAAGCTCTGTTTGACTCAATCCCCAGGCGTATCAACGCCGTTAGTACGGCCAGACGTGGTTGTTCTGGGCACCGATTTCTCAGGATCTGTGCACCGAAATTGCGTGAAAATGTAATCACATGTCAGTTCTAGTACAATATAGTTGTCCAATGAATACCCGTTTATCATCAGCATTTCTTCTTGATGTAGCAGTTTTAATGGCCAGTAGTGTACCTGCCCTGTTTCGTAAACTGAAATACGCGTACATACATGTTCTGTAAACAACTGTGTTGTGCATGTCAGAGGCTAGCCTAGATTATGGTTTGTTCGCATTCCAATCGCGAATGGAGTGCGGGAAGAATGACTAGTTAATGACTAAGTGCGTGCTGGAATTAGTTTGATTTTGTCTTCGTGCTCTCTGAGGAAGTGATCTACATCTACATCTACATTTACATATGCATGGATACTCCACAGTTGACAAGTGCCTAGCAGAGGGTTTATCAGAATCAAATCACCTTTAAATTATTTCTCTACCGTCCCACTACAGAACAGCATGCAGGGAAAACGAACGCTTAAATCTTTTCGTGAGAGCTCCGATTTCTCTAAATTTATTAGACAAAGATTTCTCCCTATGTAGTGGGCGCCAACAAAATATGTTCACACTCTGAGGAGAAAGTTGGCCATTGAAATTTTATGAGAAGCTACTGGTGCAACGGAAAACGCCTTTGTTGTAATGATTGCCACCCCAGTTCGCGTATCATATCCGTGACACTCTCTTCCCTAATTCGCAATAATACAAAACGAGCTGCCCTTCTTTGAACTTTACCGACGTCCTACATTAATCCCATCTCTTGCGGATCCCACTCTACTCGGCAATACTCCAGCAGAGGACGGACAAATATAATGTAAGTAGTCTCTTTAGTAGATCTATTACATATTCTAAGTGTTCTGCCAATAAACCGCTGTCTTTGGGTTGCTTTCCCCACAACATTATCTATGTTATCATTCCAATTTAGATTATCCGTTATTATAGTCGCTAAGTGTTTAGCTGAATTTATAGTCTTTAGGTTTGTGTGATTCATCGTGTAGCCGAAATTTAGTGAATTCCTTTTAGTACTCATGTGCATGACTTCACACTTTTCAGTATTTAGAGTCAATTGACACCTTTCGCACCGTACAAATATCTTGTCTAAATCATTTTGTAGTTGGGTTTGATCGTCTGACGACTTTACAAGACCGTAAATGACAGCATCATCTGCGAACAATCCAAGAGCGTATCTTTTATTAGATAAGGAACAGAGGAGGGCCCATAACACTTCTTTATGGAAAGCCAGGTATTAGTTCTGTTTTACTTGATGATTCAGTTACTAAATGGTTCAAATGGCTCTGAGCACTATGGGATTTAACTTCTGAGGTCATCAGTCCCCTAGTCCCCTAGTTAGGTTTAAGTAGTTCTAACTAACCTAGGGGCAGCACACACAACCATGCTCGATGCAAGATTCGAACCTGCTACCGTGGCGGTCGCGCAGTTCCAGAATGTAGCGCCTAGAACCGCTCGGCCACCCCGGCCGGCCGATTCAGTTACTACGAGCTGTGACCTTACTGATACGAAACAACGAATCCAGTTCAACAACTGAGACGATACTCCATAGACATGCAATTCGATTACAATTTGCTTGTGCTGAACGGTGTCCAAAGTCTTCTGGAAATCCAAAAATATGGAATCAGTTTAACATTCCCTGCCTAAAATACTCATTATTTTGTGAAAATAAAGAGCTAGCTGCGTTTGGCAAGAACGCTATTTTCCGAATCCGTGTACGGTATTTGTCAATAAAGCGTCTCTTTCGAGCTAACCCATAATATTCGAACGCAGTATATTTTCCAAAATCCTAGTCCAAATCGACGTTAGTTACATGGGTCTGTAATTCAGCGAATTACTCCTATTTCCTTTCCTGGGTACAAATGTGACTTATGCAACTTTCCAATCTTTAGTTTCGGACCTTTCGACGAGCGAGGGGGCTGTATACGACTGCTAAGTATGGAGCTGTTGCATCAGCACACTCTGAGAGGAATCTGACTGGTATACAGTCTTGACCAGAGACCTTGTCTGTATGAAGTGATTTAATCTGCTTCATCACACCGAGGTTATCTACTTCTAAATTAGTCATGCTGACAGTTATTCTTGATTCGAATTCTGAAATATTTACTGCGACTTTTGAGGTGAAGGAATTTCGGAAAACCATGTTTAGTGACTCTGTTTTACTGGCACTGTCATCAGTAACATCATGATTGTTATCACGCAGTAGAGGTATTGACTGCGTCTTGCCGCTGGTGTACTTTACATGCGACCAGAATCTCTCTAGGTTTTCTGCCAGATTTCCAGACACAGTTTCGTTATGGAAGCTATTAAAAGCATCTCGCATTGAAGATCGCTCTAAATTTCGAGCTTCTGTAAAACTTCGCCAATCTTGGAGATTTTGTGTTGTTTTAAATTTGGCCTGCTTTTTTCGTTGCTGCTGCAACAGTTTTCCGACGTGCTCCTTTGGTATTATCTCTCAATTTCCGTTGAAACTACACTGAAACACCAAAGGAACAGGTATAGGCATGTATATTCAAATACAGAGCTATATAAACAGGCAGAATTCGGCACTGCGGCCGACAACGCCTATATAAGACAACAAGTGCCTGGCGCAGTTTGAAACGTCCCCTTTGAACAATTTATACATGACTGTGCTTAAACTGACACACAATATTTTTAGCGCAACGCAATCTGACTTTCAAAAATCCCTACAAAAAATGGCCCTGACTAACATTAACCTATACGTTTCACAAATCGCTTACCTCACAAAAATCTTGGTTACTCGAACTACTGCAATACAGCGAGCGCCACTACTGCCAGCTAAATAAAAGATTCAAACTACGGAAGTCACTAACTACTGATAGGGATAGTTAGCAAATGAAAGATTTTAATAGAGAACAAACACTGTATTTACCTTAATAGTCATAATATATATAGTAGTTCATGATATCCAGTATTACAAATTACCAAAACTCCGCCATCTCTCTCCCCACATCCACCACTGCTGGCGGCTCACCTCCAACTGAGCAACGCTACGCGCTGTTCACATTCAGGTGCCCAACACTACAATGGCAGACAACAATGCAAACTAGCCACAGACTGCACACAGCACAGCCAGTGATTTTCATCAGAGCGCTACGTGGCGGCGGCGTTACCAATATAAGAACCTAAACAGCCTACTTACATAGCCCCCATGCTCCCCACAAAAAATTTTACAAATTGTTTTGGGCAGTGGCCAATAATGATTTGATAAAATTTTTCATAATTACTATAACAATGATATCAAATGCACACACTTACTGATACAATGTTGGTCAAAAGCTAAAATTTTCTCACAGTCCCATAAAGACAGTCCTGATCATTCATCACAGTATTAATTACCATTTTATGCACAAAGTCTGAGCAGTAAATGAAAATGCACACGGAAATACTGGATTTCCATGCAGTCTTGTAGAAGTAGTGTTGTCCTTCCAACGGAAAGACAGTGCTGACTCTTGACGTGCAGACAGGTAATGCGCCACAACAGAGCAAACCCACAGCAGAGTCAGTCGAAGTTTTGAAGAATATTGGTAGGTAGGTCATCACAGAGCAGACCCACTGTAGCCCTGGTAGAGATTATGGTATTGGTGGGCCACCAGAGGCGCAGACCCACTGCAGTCCTTGTAGAAATAATGGTATTGGTGGGCCATCAAAGATGCAGACCCACTGTAGTCCTTGTAGAGATGGCCAGCAGCCATCTGCTGCGACTGTGCAGGTGCACAATCACCATCGAAGAGTCTTGCAGAGAAGATAGCAAGTCCATAAACCACCACTTGTGCACGCACAAAGTTTTTGGAATTGTCCTTAGAACCAGCAATGCTGTTATCCAGTCCCTTGCTGAATTAGTAACACACGTGCAAACACTAACAGTCCCAACTTCTCACATATTGTGCATTACTATGACCAACAGAAATGTGTGCAGTGAAATGAATGCTTACAAGTTACTTAATTTGATGAACTGGTGTCGATTACAATATTATAACATGAGAATACAATTACAAAGGTACAAAATACATCATTAAAACATAACAACACAGATAAAATTTGTAGTAATACGGGCTTTACAAAAGAATCGAAATAACATATACATCAGTGTTACAGGAATTATGACATAAGTAAATACATAAAAGATCAGAATAACTTTTGAAACATCAACTTTACACATGAGCATTAAAACAAAACAGAATAAATAATGTCTAAACATCTTTACAAGGTAAATAACATATTATTAATGCCAATTATATTCGAGGATAACAGTATTCCTCATCATAGTGAATGTAGCTTGGTATTAGAAGAAGAAAAAATTCTATGAAACTACACAGAGACAGGAAGAAAACAAATACACAAGGGTACACAAACACATAGTGGGATAACACAAAAGGAAGGGACAGGGTTCGTTTTCAGTGTAACATTTGGTACTGCAGTCCAACCCAAAACTTCATTCCATAAATCTTTTTTTTTCTTATTTCAACATTGGTTTCCACCAAAAAAATCCTATCCAAGCATGCTTTCTGTGTTTTTCTCGTATAACCTCTCAGTGCATTTCTTCAAATTCATCGCAACTCATTCTCTTATATGCTACCCCCTCTTAAGCTAACTTAAATCTACTGAGCTCAGATGCTAAACTAAGGGACAAGGCAATGCAGCAGCATAAAACAATTAACACAAACATCAATGACAAAAAATTTAAATAGGCAAAGCAATTGCAGGACTACAACTAATATAAGGCACTGTGCAGCAAACAAGAAAAATAAATCAGTAGTAAAACTAGCTTAACAGAGTAATACAAAGTGAAATTTAGTAGCACTATGCCTGGCAAACAGCAATAACTTATACCTAAACATGACATAGCTCAAGCAGAAAAAATATTACAGTAAAAACAACAATGCAGATAAGGGAAATGTATATTCACATCTTAATGTCTATGTAATTAAAGTGGTGCACCACAACTTATTCTACAAAAGAAATTACCAAGTACTTGAAAAGAAAATTCTGTATGCAATTCCTGTGATATGTTTTTGTGCTCCTTCGGTTTTTTTTAAGTACATGAAAGTTATTCTTTACTGGGTCTGTAGGCATAAAATATCTATATTAGTACATTCATAAAATTTTATTTTAAACAATGCTGCAGTGCAGCTAGAAACTAGATATTAAAGAAAATGAGCAAATAAATACATAAAGCAAGCCATATGGCATTTTTCTCAACTAGCAAGACAATAGCTGTGAAATGTTTCTTGTCGTTTCATTAGGCATTTTAGTAAATATCATAAATTACGAGCTCCACAGTATGCTTTCAACAAGGAAATGTCAATAGCGAGGATAATGGCCTCCCCTTTCTCTTTTTCTACCTGTGCCTCTGAGAAGGCCCTCACTAATGGTTTTTTTTTTCAGGCGTCTGACACAGCTGGGTGCCCACGACGCATTATGTGCAGGTGGTCACTTAACTTTCTTACGGAAATATTTACAACAGCAGTTTCCGCTACAGTGAGAGTCTCATATACAAATATTTCACAGGTCAAGAATTTGCGTTAAAAATCTGTAGAAACAAAATCCAGTGTCCAAAAATTTTCGTCGGCATTGTAATACATTCACGCATTTACACACATTTCATAACTCTTAAAGTACAATTCTTGGTTTCCAACATCCTTTATCACAAGTCAGAGTCCCCAACCACTACTCATTATTCCTTACCTTATTACACATATACATATTCATCGACACTTCTTCAATATTTCATCATAAGAGATACGTAGCAGAATCAAATAACTCATATAGCATCAGCTTATTGATCATAAACATACCGCAACATAATACACATAGTCATCATAATAATAACATCATGACACCTCAGTCAACTCTCAAAATCGTCGTAGCTTCATGTGTCACTGATGTAGTAAAAAAATGTTTGTTTCTCTGTTAAATAATCAGGTGGCTGTGTAATTCTGTGTTGGAGAAATATGGTACTGATGTGTAAAGTTGTATAAGCAAATACCATATTAGCTAGGGCTCCTTGTGCTTGCCAAACACATGGTACACAAAGTAAGCGTGTACCCCCCTGAGGATTATTGTAATTATACCCTCAGGTGTTACAGATTACAGCAATGGAATGAAATGTATCACGGAAAACTTTCTTTGTAATTAAAAAATCTTTAAAAATAAATGTTTTAAGTACAAAATTAATCACTCAAATACGTGTCCTGTAGCGCTAAACGTGCGTCTTGCTGTAAGATAATCTCTGTGGAAGTGTCGTAGTTATTGTCCTCCGAAAGCTAAGTTCTGCAGAAGTCAATGTACTTACCTCATGATAAACAAAAGTGAAATGCTTTGCGTATAGATTTCTTAGTTATTACGCTTATTGTTGTGATGAAGAAATTACTGTGCTGTAACGTATTGTTGTGCTATGGAAAAGGCTGTCTCATTGTAGCTATACCACAAAAGTTACTATTAAACATGTTTTACTTTCCAGAAGAATTCAGAAAAACTGTGCAGATATAAAACAGATACACCGCAAAAGCAACATTGTAAATTGTCACTCATTAGTAACGTCGTGATATAATCGTGTAGCTGTCACACAAACTAACCACTCTGTCATCTGGTCTCTCTCAGAAAGTACTTTAATTCAGAATGTATTTTCAAGTAAACCAAAATGTTGCATTAAAATCTCATTAGCAGTACTGGTAAATGTTCTAAGTATGTGAGCCTTATAGTCGTTACGTAATCGTGCAACTAACAAGCAAGAATGTACACACACAATAACACTGTGTCGTCTGTTCGCAATAACAATGCATTCGTAATTTCTGTTTAAATAAGTTCTCTTGGTTCTTGAGTGGATATTTAACTTCAAAACATTGTTGCATGTTAACAGTTTCTCAGTGTGACAAATTGTACAAGTAGCGTGAAGTGAAAATTGCAAAGACTAAGTTAAAAAGCAGATTATCTGTCAATAAATGGTTTTACATGTGAAATGTGGTGTAAACCTTTACTCTTCCTAGTACGCAGAGTTTCAACTTCAACGCAATTATCATGTGGTATACGTCGGATTCTGTAAGGTCCATTGTAAACTAGAAAGAATTTGTGACTCAAGTGTTTCTTCTTATGTGACAATGAATGAGCTTTAATGAGAACTTTCTGACCAATATATAATTTCTTTGCATTTGCTTTACCGTGTAGTTTTCTCCTTTTGTCTGCTGCAGATTTTATATTTTTAAGAGCCAAATCAATTATGTCTTTGTGTCGAAGTTTACGTGTATTCAGGAAAGGTACAAGCTCTCTGATTCTGTTCAGTGGTTCTTCATTCTTTAGTACAAGAGTAGGTGGTAAAGCAGTGGAATCATGAGGCATTTCATTCAGCACATTTTGAAATAAGTGTAAATATCTGTCCCAATGCTGATGATTTCTGTGACAATAAACTCTACAAAGCTTATTGATTTCTTTCATAATCCGTTCAGACGGGTTACAATGTGGTGAGTACAATGAAATAAAAACAGGTTTGATTTTATGATTCCGAAGCATGCGTGACCAAACAGCAGATCTGAATTGCGGTCCGTTATCTGAAATGACTTTACTAACGTGTCCAACTTCACGTAAGAAATTTTTAACAAAGGCGTTGGATACAGACCGTCCAGTGGCTTTACATAACGGAGTGAAAGAAACAAATTTTGAAGTAAGTTCAACAGCGACTAGAGCATACGAAAATCCATTCGATGTTCTGACAAGGGGTCCCAAGAGATCAACAGCAGCAAATTCTTTTAATTTAGAAGGAATAATAGGAAACAACGGAGCACGATGTGAGATAGTAGATGGTTTCGCCTTTTGACAAAGTTTACAAATAGACAAGACTCTTCTAATTCTCTTTTCCATATTGTTAAAATAACAAATCGTTCGAAGAATATGATAACATTTTCGTGGGCCAAAATGTGCGTAGCTGAAATGAATGTACCAAATGAGCTTATTAACAAAATCGTCTGGAATGCAAAGTACCCATAGCTTGTCATCAACAGTGCAGCGTTTGAACAGTATGTTGTTTCTAACCAGGTAATAATGCCGAATCAGAGTGTGTGTCTTTTCATGCCATTTACTTTTGATGTCTTTCCAAATCGGATCTTTATCTTGTTCATGAGCAATGTCCTTTAAAGATGTGGTGATGAAGTTTTCAAAGGCGACTTTCTGAATGTAAAGAATACTGAAATTTTTCTCAAGGTTTCCTTCTGTGTTACTTTTCTCTGAGCCAGCCGGCGCACGCGGCAGCCTGCGGTGCGAGTCATTGTCTGCTATCTCTTTGTTGGCGCGCGTCGTTATTGGGTTTAGGAGACCTAACTTCCACAAATTCACGTTGTCGAGAGTGCCCTGCTATGTTTGAATCCCGCCAGTTCTGATGCAATTCAGGTCTGTCGTTTTGTCAGTAGTTTACATAGTTTCTTGTTTGTCGGTCATGTGGTGGAGAATTACTGCCGGAGTCATAACTGCGCGATGGACCGTTGCATCTGAAGTTATTCTGTCTCCCTTGATAATAATTGTTCTGGTTGTCATATTGTCTGTTTCTATGATTGTCTCTGTCATATTCATTACTACGGAAATGCGATCTCTCTCTGTAACTATTACTCTGCCAGTGGTTGTCATACGGGTGGTGTCTCTTTTGGTCACGATTTACGTTGTAAGAATAGAATTGTCGTGTCCAGTTATTGTTTCTGTCATCACGGAATTGTGACGGAAGTGACCTGTAGTGATTGTTTTCCTGTTTTCGCATCCCACGACTGTCTGTGTCAATTTCTAATTCTTGTAAGAGTCCCTGAAAAGATTCAATGTCGTCTTTGCAACGTCCTGCCAAAATAATATTTCTTAAATGTTCAGGCAATTTCATTAAGCAAATGCGGATGAGTTCTGAAGGGCTGTATGGGTTTGAAAGATATTGATTCTTATGCAACATGTCTTCAAAATATTTGACAAGACTGGAAAGTTCAGATTGTTCGAAATGTTTCATCATTATGGTGCTATGTTTTACTCGGTCTTGTGTAGCTTGAGACCAATATGCTGAGAGGAAAGCATGGTAAAATTCTCCTTCACTGTGACAATCGTGAATGACCGATCGCATTCTTATAGCTGGTTCATTCTCCAAGTAGCCACACATAAATTCTAATCTGTGTTCTAATGACCAGTTGGGAGGAAAACAATGAGAGAATTGATGGAGCCACGCTTGTGGATGAATGTCGTTGGCAGAATTCTTAAACGTTTTGAATTTACGTGTAGTAATGAACGAACAGCTTATAGTCAAAATCATCGTGTCGGCGAGTAGCATATCAGTCATTGTTACGACGTGTCGGCGGTTCCATCTCAAAATTCGGTGTACCTTGCCAATTTCTTTCATAATTTCCGAAGTGCCCTGAGTTATTATTTTGTGGCTGTTCCGTATTTCTATGTCCCTCTTCCCGTATTGGAGCGCGAGTGGCCTCTGAAATACGTAATTCTTGTATTACCTGTGTCAGCTGATCTTGTACTTCCCGGATTTCTCTTTGGTGTTGCGTATTAATTTGATTCTGATTTTGTTTGAATTTCCTAATTTGTTCGCACTCTTCTGTGCCAGTGATGGCTACAGGTCTTGTGTCATTCAGATCATCATCTACCTTTGCAGATAAGTTAGTGAACTGATCCGAAAGTTCGGCTACTTTCTCCGATAGTGTACTTATTTCCTCAGTGTGTTTTTCTGAACCAAGTTTCAGAGTGTCCATTTGTGTTGAAATCGTATCTATTGTGTCCTTTAAGTTTTCTTGAGTTTTTGCAAGTTGCGTAACCGAATCGGCAGATGCAACTGAGTCAATTTTAGCTTGCAAGATGTCGTGATTTTCATGAACAATAGTTTGGAGTTCTTTTATGGCTGCTTCGTGATTCTGTAATGCATTTTCATGCCGCGAAAAAATAGGTTGAAAATGCTCACAAATTTGTGTTTTTACATCATTACAGACTTTTTGACATTTCGATTCAATGTTATGTAACTCAGTAGTTAAATCTTCACGTGTTTGTTCAAGCTTATGTTCCACTGAGTCTAACTTTTGAAGCTTTTGTTCCATTGTGTCTAACTTTTGAAGATTTTGTTCCATTGTGTCTAACTGTTGTGTTTGTTTCTGGTGTTGTTCCATTGTCTCTAACTTTTGAAGATTTTGTTCCATTGTGTCTTAACTTTTGAAGCTTTTGTCCCATTTGTTGCATTAATTGTAATAACAATGCACTGGTGTCTGAAACATGTTCCTCAGTGCTATTCGGCAATACATTTGAACCGGCAATATTCGCAGTTTGAAAAGCAGAAAATGTGTCTTGACTTATTTGAGAAAAGGGTGAGGACGCAAAACCTGAATCTACAGTATTTGCAAGATTGTGTCCTGTCATTTCGGATTCCTGAGGCAAGCTGTTGCCGACCGATCGATCGATAATGCTTCCCTGTTCACTAATTGTTTCACTGTCTACACCATTGTTTGCAGCCCGCTCCATTTCCCTATGTACAATTACCAAATTACTACTTTGAACATTAGTTAATTCATTACTCGGTGGCGCTAACACACTGCTTTCGGCTTCACTGTCATTTCTCAGTTTACTTTGGAGCCTAGTGTTATGTTTTTCACACGCCATTATTGTCACAATATTTCACACGATAACACAGAAAAACACAATTTGAAGAGCAAAAATAGGGGAACACATTAACATAGCACTGAAAATAATATCTAGTTAATTGCAAGCGTAGCTGCGAAATACTTGGTGCAAATCTACATCAATGCCACAACTGTTTTACTGTGCAACAATGAAAAACCACAACTACCAAGGAAATTCTCTCTATAATTACGCGCTAGCAATAAACAAAAGCTACACTAAATACACAAACTACAAGAAAAAATCAGAAAATTCCAGTGAGGTATCCTAGGCTAAGAGTCGACATATGAAACTGCCCCTTTCAACAATTATTCAAGACTGTGCTTAAACTGACACACAATATTTTTAGCGCAACGCAATCTGACTTTCAAAAATCCCTACAAAAAATGGCCCTGACTAACATTAACCTATACGTTTCACAAATCGCTTACCTCACAAAAATCTTGGTTACTCGAACTACTGCAATACAGCGAGCGCCACTACTGCCAGCTAAATAAAAGATTCAAACTACGGAAGTCACTAACTACTGATAGGGATAGTTAGCAAATGAAAGATTTTAATAGAGAACAAACACTGTATTTACCTTAATAGTCATAATATATATAGTAGTTCATGATATCCAGTATTACAAATTACCAAAACTCCGCCATCTCTCTCCCCACATCCACCACTGCTGGCGGCTCACCTCCAACTGAGCAACGCTACGCGCTGTTCACATCCAGCTGCCCAACACTACAATGGCAGACAACAATGCAAACTAGCCACAGACTGCACACAGCACAGCCAGTGATTTTCATCAGAGCGCTACGTGGCGGCGGCGTTACCAATATAAGAACCTAAACAGCCTACTTACAAGTTGTTAGATCGATTACCGCTGCTGAAATGGGAGATTATCACGATTTAAGTGAATTTGAATGCGGTGTTGTAGTCGGCGCACGAGCGATGGGACACAGCGTCTCCGATGTAGTTATGAAGTGGGGATTTTCCCGTGCAACGATTTCACGGGTGTACCGTGAATATTAGGAATCCGGTAAGACATCAACTCTCCGACATCGCTGCGGCCGGAAAAAGATCCTACAAGAACGGGACTAACGACGACTGAAGACAATCTTTCAACGTGACGAAAGTGCAACCCTATCGCAAATTGCTGCAGATTTCAATGCTGGGCCATCAGCAAGCGTCAGTGTGCGAACCATTCAACGAAACATCATTGATATGGGCTTTCGGAGCCGGAGGCACTCTCGTGTACCCTAGATGACTGCACGCCTCAAAGTTTTACGCATCTCCTGCACCCATCAACACCGACATTGGACTGTTGATGAATGGAAACATGTTGCCTGGTCGGATGAGTCTCATTTAAAATTGTATCGAGCGGATGGACGAGTATGGATATGGAGACAACCCCTCCATGTTAGCAGGGGACTCTTCTAGCTGGTGGAGGCTTTGTAATGGTGTGGGGCGTGTGCAGTTGGAGTGATATGGGATCCCTGATACGTCTAGATGCGGCTCTGACAGGTAATAATTAAGTAAGCATCCTGTCTGATCATCTTCATCCATTCATAATCCATTGTGCATTCCAAAGGACGTGGGCAATTCCAGCAGGCAATGCGACACCCGACACGTGCAGAATGCTACAGACTGGCTCCAAAAGACTCTTCTGAGTTTAAACACTTCTGCTGGTCACCAAACTCCCCAGACATGACATATTGAGCATGTACGGGATGCCTTGCAACGTGCTGTTCAGGAGAGACCTTTACCCCCAGTACTCTTACGGATTTATGGACACCCCTGCAGGATTCACAGTGTCAGTTCCCTCCAGCACTACTTCAGACATCAGTCGAGCCCATGCCATGTCGTGTTGTGGCACTTCTTTGTGCTCGCGGGGACCCTACACAATACTAGGCAGGTGTACTAGTTTCTTTGGTTCTTCAGTGTGTTTCTTTGAATTCAAACCACATCTGGTCTACGTTTACACAGTCAGATTGTAAGGTGTGGTCACTGTCTCTTAGAAAGACGTCTAGATAATTTTTATCTGTTTTTTTTTTTTAAGATGGGTTTGAACGTTACGGTATTCACTCTCGTTACAACCAATTTATGTTCACTTATTCCCTGTGTCTATGAAAATGCTCCCTATTTTCTCAGGATTATATCTTGCTATCAGGTCAAGTACGTTTCCGCAAGCATTTACACTTCGAGTGTGCTTCCCAACTAATTGTTCAAAATAATTATCTGTCTGTCGTTCGGGGTGCTAGTATGTCTGTCGTTCGGATCAACCTTTAAAGCCGGCAAAATGAGAGTCTTTCCACTCCGCCAGTAAGAGAACTCAGCGAGTGGTCGCCCGGTCGGGGCTTAGTTTCTGCATCTGAGTCTGCGCGTTAGGCCGCCAGTCTGCTCGAGTTTGCTCAGGCAATGGTCATTGGCGGTTGGATCGATCGGTTGGTCGGTCGCGCACTGAGACACAAGATGACTGCTCCGTCTTGAGCGTCAGCGCATGTGAGGTCTCCACGTGAGTCCAGTGGGCCGCGCCTTATAGCGAGGGGTAGTGGCTTCGCGGTCGACACGAGAGCAACAGGAGTCAACCCACGACATCAGTCTGGCCGGTGCGAGCTATGACGCCGTGAGACGGGAGATCGGCGCGCCTTCCTGCGTCCGTTGAAGCGGCTGGCGGCGGACGGTTCGGGAGAGCGATTTGGGAGTGCTGCGCCAGGTCTTCTCGAGAAATCGCAGTTTATTAGAAGTTAAGTGATTGGTGATATGTTGTTTGATTCACTCTTGTTAAATTCTACTTGTTTTCTTGGTGAGGTCACTAGCCGTTTTGCTTTGGGGTCGTCACCATTCTTCTCCGTTTGCCCACCCGCGGGAAGGTGGTTGTTTATAAATTGGGTGGTCCGTTTTTCCCTTGTGGAGTAGGGGCGGGTTAGAGCAACCTGCGGTTCGGGTTGTTCGGTAATCTCCCTATCAATCTACAGTACGTTAGTAGCTGCATCTGTCATGTTTGTCGGATTTAGTGTGTTAACGAATTTATTGCTTGGAGTGTAACGGCCTAATACCTGAAATATGTTTTGATCTTTGGAAACTTTGATATTATTGCCTATGATCTTGAGAGGCGGTATATGTGTACTGTAGAGCATCTTAACTATTGTTTGGCCAACCTTGTAGAATTTTATATAAGGTTGCATTTCATGGGCTTTTATTTAAATAATCATTTTAGTATATAAAGTTGCCACCCTTTCACCGTAAGACTTTTCTTAGAAGTTAAAATTAGTTGCACCTTCAGTGGCAAGGTTAATATTTTAATTGTTAGCGTTTTGTACCATTTCCATCCCTCCTACTGGGGTGCATAGTTTGTGTGCTTGTATAAATTGCTAAAACTCTTAGTTTAAAGTTATCTGGTGTGTTGCAGATTTGCACCAGTGTAGTCTTTCAGAGGCTGTTATGAGCGGTCGTAACTACAGCCGTGTCAAAAGGGAGCGGCAAGGTTCTCTGCCCGAAATCTCATACAGTCAAAACTTGTTTCTTTCTGCCTTTGAATAAATTGTAACTTTGATATTTAGAGGGTGCTTTCTGATTATAATTTTAAATCTGTTTCTTTTAAAAAATGCTTTTAGGCACTATTAAAGTGAATAAAATTCCCATTTGTTAAAAGGAATTTGATTATGATTTCATCAGTTACTCCCTGGCAACTATTTCCATGCTTACATAGTGTGATTAAATGTGTTAATGTTCTTGATGAATCGTTAGTTCAAATGGTTCAAATGGCTCTGAGCACTATGGGACTCAACTGCTGTGGTCGTAAGTCCCCTAGAACTTAGAACTACTTAAACCTAACTAACCTAAGGACATCACACACATCCATGCCCGAGGCAGGATTCGAATCTGCGACCGTAACGGTCGTGCGGTTCCAGACTGTAGCGCCTTTAGCCGCTCGGCCACTCCGGCCGGCGAATCGCTAGTAAGTAAAATAAATTCTTAAGAATATTCTTTGAAAATAAATCACGGTTCATGACGGTCTGGTGAAAAAATCACCGACGAAATCCTTTCCATAGAGGAAAACCAGCTGCTGATAATCCTTGAACTCGTTATAGAGATAGTAATGGTTGTCATTCAGGACACACAAAATCGTACTTTGTCTTACGCCATGATGGCAGGTCACTCGCCTGGAGCTTGTACTAAGGTTCGTCTCATTATCGTGTAGAACCTGGTCCTCCAAATCTAGTATACGCACAGTCTGCCACCTCCCTGCATGTTCATCTGTCTGAAAGGACCCATAATCACACAAACGCCCAAAAAGGATTCGAAATGTTGTGTGATGTGGTTGGTGTCTGTGAGGGTACTTGCTTTGGTATAGCCTTGCTGCCTCTTGATGGGCCAATGTTCGGTTGCATGGAAATGTAAGAGCAACCACATTCATCATCAAGGTTCCATTTGACCACGTCTGCCCATCACAAAGCAGAATCTCCGTATAGTGCACCAGTGACATTGTGATTCCTTCACACCTGTGTCTACCACCTGGAGCAACCACATTCATCATCAAGGTTCCATTTGACCACGTCTGCTCATCACAAAGCAGAATCTCCGTATAGTGCACCAGTGACATTGTGATTCCTTCACACCTGTATCTACCACCTGATAACAAGTAATGGAGTCCCAATAACATTCTGTGTCATCCCGCACCACTCATCGGAGGTTAACATCAGCCAGACTAGGAAATTACCGTCCTAAATATAAGCTACTGTTATCACTACAACACAGACAGCTGTGTTTGGAGTCGTGCCATGACTGGAAAGCAAGAACTGCTGATGAATTGCGTCTCATTGTGTTGAGTGATGAATTGCAGTTCTGCACCCCAGACGACCAATTACAGTGAATATGGCGGCGACTCAGGGACAGGTCCCATCCTTCCAATGCCTCAGAGAGGGACAGTGGTGCTACCCCTGGCATCATGGTGTGGTGAGACATGAGATAGACTTCAGATCACGCCTGGTAATGCTTGAGGAAACTCTGTTGGCACAACAGCAAATCATAGACATCCTGCATTCTCATGTGATATCTCTCATGCAACCATATCATGATGCTATTTTGCAACAGGCCAACGTTCGTCCACAAATTACATGTGTTTCAATGAACTATCTGCATGATATTGAGGCACTTCCATGGCCAGCAAAATCCACAGATCTCTCCCTGATAGAACATGTTTGGGGCCTGGATGGATGTCAGCTCTGTCCCACACCCAGTATCCAGGATATCAAGGACCTGTAACTACATTTGTTGACCATTTTGCCTCAGGAGAGGATATAAAGGCTCAGCGTCATACTGATAAGTGACTCTATTGCCAAGTTCTTTAAAATTTTACTCAATTTTCTAATCACTGAAATAACTAATACAACATGGCGCCGAGTGTAAATTGTGGTTGTGTTCATTACCAGAATAAACTCAACGTAAACGTTAAAAAGTGTTTAACGTGTAAAAACTTTTATGTATATCGTGATGATACGTGTATCGCGTGTATTGTTATTTAAAAAGTTTCGGGAGGAAGACATGGGGTGGTCCAAAACTGCGAAACTGAAATCGCACATGGAGCTAGTACCTCGTCTTACGAATCGCGAGAGCCAATACAAAGACTTTGCTACTGCAAATCGCGAGCGTGAAGGGCATAACGTGCATAAACTGTAAAACTGTATACCGTTTCGCATGTATAAAGGCAGATCCAAGACGAAAACTATGGTTTTGCAGAAGGTGTAATGAATATGACCTACACAAAACACTACAGAAGAGCGACTGCAAAGTCGAAATTATTGCCATGCTGTAGAAGAGGCACACGCCTTGAAATACAAATATACCAGTAACAGTCAATGTGAGTATAAAACAAACAGTGATCTTGTAACTGATAACGATACTAGAACCAGCGCTAACAAATGTTACCAACTGTAAAAAATGCGGGAAAAACGCTAAAAGTGGTATAGCATGTGTAAATTGTGAAACAAAATATCACTTTCGATGCGCAAAGGTGGACTGCTCATTGAAAGGAAATGAGAAATATACAAAAACGTGGAAGTGTAATACGTGTAGGCCTACCGATATACTAAGAAGGGCAGCAAATATCCCGCTAACAAACAGATTTGAACTGCTCGATGTAGATAGTAATGATGGTGCTCTTGAAGTGCATACAGAACATTCTCAATCATGGAATGCTACAGTATCTCTTCCTGAAAGCACTACCGCTTCTGAACTTCAACAAGGAGATATTCAAATTCCGTGTGATACTGCTGTTTCTGTTCCGAAAACCATTAAACAAATCTCCCAAGAAGGGGTTAGCGTCCTGTACACAGAACCAAGCAATCAATGTAGGCCAGTAGACCGCCTACAAAGACAATGGCAAGTTGTTCCTGTCACAAAACGCGGTAGAGACTGTGTGAACTTCCCACCCTTGGAAAACAGATTTAGTGTCCTTGAGCATGTTGATGCTACAGGAAAAAACATTAAAGTAGACCCACAAGTCAAGGTGCTTAAGGGGAGCCGGAGGTGGTCAAATCCAAAAAATTAAGATTTTTTTTTTTTTTGCTACCGAAAATTAATTGGAACATTCCTCTTTAATGTAAATTTTGAATTATTGTTCTTCTCGCCCTAGAAGTGGAGTTATTACCATTTTCCCCCACGCCTGCAGAGGAAATGGGCGGCCGCTGAATGCATCTAACACCCTCTCGTGACTTCCTGGCGAACTGCTTGGGATTTCCTCAGCCTGTTACGCATACAGCGCCTTATGTTACGCATACAGCGAGTGTGCAAGGGTTGGCTACATTGTTTTCTGTGACAAATGAAGCGCTAAGAGCGAGGAACAATGGTCTCTTTGCTGTTTACCGTTTCGAATTAGTTCAGTGTTGCGCCTGTTGTTGGTAGTATTATACTTCTTGTGTAAAGCGTTGTTCTGGTTACAATGCCACGTTTTAGTAACCGTGTATATAAGAAGAGGAAGAACGTAGGGAAAAGAAAATTAACACTAATACCAAGTTGCGATACTACAATTACTGAAACAGTGCGTTCTTCTGCTAAGCAACACATGGGCGGCCATAGCCCTGTGACATCTTCTAGCAAATACTACCTTGGGGATGGTGACTGCAAAGGTTTCAAGACTATAGAGGAACTGAAACCATATGGAAATGAATTTGTAGTTGAAAAGTTGGAATGCATTGGGCATGTGCAAAAGCGTATGGGTGCACGGCTTCGAAGGCTCAAACAAACTTTGGGTTCAAGTAAGCTCAGTGATGGAAAGACAATAGGAGGGAGAGGCAGGCTTACTGATGAGGTGATTGAACATCTGCAGAGATACTATGGGCATGCTATAAGGCAAAATACTAGTAATGTTAGTGACATGCGAAAAGCAGTGTGGGCATTGTTCCTTCATACTGCCTCTTCCAATGAATACCCTCAACACAGCCTGTGCCCAAAAGATTCCTGGTGCAAATATAATGCAAAAAAGGACTATGATCACAAACATGGTTTGCCAGCTGTGATAAATGCAATAAAACCAGTTTTTCATGACTTAGCACAGCCAGAATTTTTACACAAATGTCTACACGGAAAGACGCAGAATCCTAATTAGAGTGTAAACAATTTGATTTGGAAAGTGATTCCTAAAAGGGTGTTTGTAAGCATAAAAACACTGCACTTTGGCATTTATGATGCAATAGCAACCTACAACCAAGGGAACAGTGTGAAGTGTGAAGTTCTAAAGGCATTAGGATTTACAGCTGGGGTGAACACTGTACGAGCACTAAGAAATATTGACAGAGAAAGGATAAGAGGAGCAGAAAGAAGAGAAAGGCATATGAAGTATGATGGAACAACAGACCAGAAAAGAAGACAGAAGAGGAAGCTTTTGGAGGATGAAGAAGAAGACCCTGATAATCCATCCTATAGTGCAGGAATGTATTGAGAAACTTTGATAGCCATTTCCCGTAAATTAGAATTTTTCGAATATAAGGAACATTTTCTCAAAATCTACTCAAGCTAGAGAGATGAAATTTTTATACAACACTCCTAGGGGTCAAACTTACATTGTAACACAGCCATTTGGCAATATATTCAGTAGTTTCATTTCAGTTTAATTATAAAGCAATTATTTGTAAAAAAAATTTGGGTCATTAATAAAAAAAAATAATTGGAAGGAAACTAGAAAAGATACTCCAAAATCCCTCTGTCATAATTGCAATACTAAATCACTCTATATGTAAAAAAAATTCAAATTTTTCTATTTGGTAGTTTATTCATAAATGTTCCTCAAACTTAGTGATTTTAACATGGGCAGCATAGGCACCTCCGGCTCCCCTTAACACAAGAAAGGTTAATGAAAGTGAAGTGAGTAATTTGTGTAGCAACAATATGACATCAACTGTCAACAGAAGTGAGGTGAATAATGGGTGCAGTGAAAATATTAAGTCAACTGTCAATAGAAGTAATGAAACCGAAAACCCCAAGACAGCAAGCCGCAATTACAGACCTATGCCTGTGAAAATACATTCATACGCAGACAGTCAAGGAAGGAACTTAAGGGATATTGTTGAGGACAATTCAAGCCACCGTATCTCAGCCACAATAAATCTAGTGCAAAATTTAAAGATGTAGCAGGTTCTTCATCAGCAGAAGCTATGAAACTGGCAGTTTTTCTGGCTGGATCAAATGACGTAGCGAGAAATTAAGGAAAAGACTTCTTGTTATCATTAAAGAAGAAACTGCAGGAACTACAAAATACAAAAATCCTCATCTTTTCAGTACCATGTCGGCATGATCTTCCATCCTGGTCTTGTGTGAATGCTGAAGTGAGAAGAATAAATGAAGAAATGAAGAAAATTTGTAAATATTTTTAAAATGTCTGTTTTGAAAACACAACTAACTTAGGTACAAGATTCCACACTGCTCATGGTCTCCATCTGAATCAACTCGGAAAGAAGTATGTGAGTAATGAAATCATAAAAGTAGCCAATGAGTTAGGCATAGCAAAAATCGATAGCTCTGCGTCAGTACCACTTAGATTTAGGGAAAACTCTTTTTTAGAGGTAGCAGAGAAGGGCCGAGACTAACAGGTTTGCCCAGATTCACACTGGATGACCAGATTAATATATCAGTAATGATGATTTCCCCCATAAAAAAAAATTACTCACCAACTTTGTCTCTCAAGATAGGTTATCTCAATATTGAAAGTATAAGTGGAAAACACGTAATTCTAAACGAATTTGCAAATGAGAACTTATTTGATGCCTTATGCTTAAGTAAGCACTGGTGTAAAGGAAATGAAATATCTTTTCATACACTAGATGATTTCCACTTAGCAAACAGCTTTAGCAGAGAGCAGCATATTCATGGGGGTGTTTCAATTTACATTAAGAAAGAATTAATAAATTGTAGTAATGAACTAGATCTAGGATTTCTGTGCAGTGAGATACATTTGGAAGCCACAGGTGTATATCTGGATCATTTAAAAATTGCTATCACCAGACGGAAGTCCACAAATATTTTTAGAAAAACTTGAGACTTTACTAAATTTCTTTCTTAGTCCTCATTGGAAGAAATATAGTATAGTGATTGGTGGTGACATCAATGCCGCATTTGATGTAAACAAAGACATGCATACCGTAAATGAATTTAAAAACCTGTTACGACAATTCAAATTCATTTTTACGAACTGAAAACCCACAAGACAGTCCGCTTCTCTCGACAACATACTTACAAATGTCAATAGAGAGTTAACTGTCTTCAGATTTAGCTGCCTTCGATTTCTCGGAGCATGACTCAGTTTGGGTAAAAATGGGTACAGAGAGGACTAATACGGACTATAAGGAGTTTAAAGAGCCTAAAATAGTCATCACAAGACCAATAACGCAAGAAAAATTGTCTAATTTCATGGTCTCACTCAGTAATTATGACTGGTTACATATGTTTAACAATAATGCTCAGGGCTCTGCCAATACATTGTTCGACAGATTTTTTCATTCTTTCTTAAATATATTCGAGACCAACTGCCCTCAATACAAATGTAAAGTTAACCTTAAAAGTAACAGTAATAGACGTAGGGATGAGAATCCATGGTATACCGCTCAGCTAGCCAATATGAAAAGGTGGTTGTTGTTGTATAGAGATTCTTACAGACTTCAGAAAACTGATATAACTAAACAAAGGTACTCAAGAGCACAAAAGGAATATAAGTATGCTTTAAATGAGGCCAAAAAACAACATAACCTAGTCAGCATTGAGTCATCAAAAAATAAATGCAAAAAAGCTTGGACTATAATAAATTCAGTGGCCAAAAGCAAGCATAAAGCTGAGGTAGAAATTTCAGCAGATTATGTAGTAGTTAAGCATTTCAAAACATTTAGAACTAAATCATCATTATCATGCTGTCATCGTTGCTTTCGTCTAAGGTGCGTCGTCATCAGTTTACTTGCGAGCTTGCAAGGGAAATAGTGTGGCAGTCATACCGCAGCAGTCGTACCGCAGAGCTGGGGCTGAAATTCCCACCCCGGGCCCTGACACAGGGTGGTGACCGGCCCGGTACCTGTGCGAACATTTACTGTTAGGCCACCTTTTGGTAACGGTATGGCGCGGACTAACGCGCCTGGGACGAAAGCACAAAATAGTACGAAGTGAGCAACGGTACTAGTCAGACGGGATCGGACGGTCTGACTTCGCTAGCCGCGAACCACGTGGGTAGAGCTTAACACAGGCTTCCCAGCATCGCGTACTCCAAATTAATTGGTGCCGTTCGTTCGTTGCCTCGCGTCCGCCAAACACACGGCGATCTTCACACTTTCCCGCTTCAGTAGCTTCATTAGTGAGTGCGTCCGGGCCTGTAAGAACTACAGAATTTCAGGATGTCATTCAAACAAAGCCAAATTTCTGATTTCCTTAAGAGCAGTGCATCACCTGATAGTGTACAAACTCTGACAGGATACTAAGAGTGGTGCTAAAAGAGTTAAAAGAGACAGTGAATGTAAAAAAAGAAAGCGGTAATGATGGTGCTAATACAGGGGAAGAGACTGAATCTCCGGTGACTGAAAGCTGTGACACGTCTCAAGGTAGGAATGGGAGTAACAGTATAGTAGGAAATTGTGTTGCCTTATCACGATTTCAAAACTGGCAAAAGACTAAGACGTGGCTGTCCGTAAATGACAAAAACTTAGTAATATGCACAGTGTGTTCACAAGTTCGTGAACTTAAGGTGGAAAGCAGTGAACGTGTGCGAATCGATATTTTTTTTTATTTATTTATTTATTTCGTATTCCATTAATCCGTATTGTGATAAATCACAAGGATGTGGAATGAGTCATGATTACATACAACAGATATAATACACATATATAAAATGACAAAAATGTACCATAAGATTATGAATAAGTTTGTAGGTTAAAATCAAATCAAAGGTATAGCTCAAGTAATATAAGACAATACCTAAAAAGGAAATATAGTACATTTTCCAAATTAAACAAATAATACACATATATAAAATGACAAAAATGTACCATAAGATTATGAATAAGTTTGTAGGTTAAAATCAAATCAAAGGTATAGCTCAAGTAATATAAAACAATACCTAAAAAGGAAATATAGTACATTTTCCAAATTAAACAGTTAATGTGATCTATAGCAAACAAATTTTTATCAGTATAAAAAATCATTGCTTTATCTGTAGATACTCATCAAGAGAATAGAAGGAATTTACCATTAGGTATTCTCTCAATTTACATTTAAAAGTAGGTAAGACATTAATGTGATCTTTAATACCTGATGGAAGGGAGTTGAAAATTTTTGTGGCTGAATAATGAACACCTTTCTGAACAAGACTTAAATGTTTCAGATCCCTGTGTAGATCATTTTTAGACCTAGTATTATGATCATGACATTCACTATTAGTTTTAAAAAGAGATAGGTTGTTAGAAACAAAAATCATCAAAGAAAATATGAATTGAGAGGTAAGTGTTAATATTTGTAACTTATGAAACAGACTTCTGCAAGAATATCTTGGATGAACACCACTCATGATCCTAACAGCTCTCTTCTGTGCAGTAAATATTTTTTTGGCTAAAGGCTTGTTGCCCCAAAATATTATGCCATACGACATGATAGAATGAAAATAACCAAAGTAGGCAGCTTTAGTAGCGTCCTCATCACCAATGGGGGTGATTACACGCAGAGCATAAGTTGCCACACTGAGCCTTCTATGTAGGTCTAAGATATGCTCAGACCAGTTCAGCTTGCCATCAATTAGAATGCCCAAGAACTTAGATGATTCACAGTGTAGTATATTTTGGTTACCACAGTTTAAGTGGCATACTTCATTTTCTTGTTGAGATGTATGAAATTGCATATACTGAGTCTTCTGAATGTTTAGAGTTAGTCCGTTGCACTTAAACCAGTGTAGGATGTCAACGAGTACAGCATTACATTTATTTTCTAGGTCACTGTTAGTTCGACTTTCAAGCAGAATAGTGGTGTCATCGGCAAAAAGAGTAAATTTACACTCGGTGTCTGTGCAAAGTGGGAGATCATTGATGAAGATAAGGAAAAGCAAAGGTCCTAGGATGGACCCCTGAGGCACACCACACTTTAATGTGCCCCAATCAGAAGAAATGGGACTATCATTGGCACCATTAATTATCACCTTCTGTTTTCTGTTTTGCAGATATGATTCTATCCATCTACCAATGCTACCTCGCAAGCCATAAAAATTAGCCTTATGTAAGAGAATGTTGTGGTCCACACAGTCAAAGGCCTTAGACAAGTCACAAAAAATTCCAATAGGTGACATTTTATTATTTATTGACTCTAAAATTTCATTTGTGAGAGAAAAAATAGCCTGCTCAGTTGATCTACCTTTTTGGAAACCAAACTGGTTTCTGTTGAGTATGTTGTGGCTGTTAAGATGTTCTACAATTCTTGTATACATTAGTTTCTCTAATACTTTTGAGAAACTACTTAGTAGTGATATTGGACGTTTTTAGCGTTTTTAGCTGGTGTTTCTGCTAATAACGCCAAAAAACTAAATGATGAAATCGGGGATCATGCAAAGTGCAAATCACACGTGAAGTGCGTAGAAATCATGAGTATAAAAGAAAAGAGGAGTTTAGAAAAATGCGTGAGTGAAAGTGAAAAGTTGTGGGGAAAGCAGCATCAAGAAAAAGTAATCGCAACTGCTTCGTTGTTCAGATCTGCATATGTCATAGCTAAACAGAAATTATCATTCAAATCGTATCCTGCAGTAATCGAACTACAAAAGCTTCATGGTTTATCAGTCGGTGATATGCTTCATTCTCACCATGCATGCCGAAATATCATTATGTTTGTAGGAGAAGAAATGAAAAAGAATCTTGCTCACTTCCTTGTAGAATCGGGTACAAAGTTTAGTATCATGATGGACGAAAGTACAACAGTTTTCAATAAAACTTGTTTGATAATATATTTACGTTTGTCCCTTGTGGGAGTTGCTTGCAATTATTTTTTTTGACATTGTTGAATTAGAAAGTGGGACAGGAGAATGCATTTTCAGCACACTGTTAGCAGCTCTTGAAAAGAATGGCATTACAAATGATGTACTAAAAAACCACCTTGTAGGTATGGCAACAGAAGGTGCCTCAACAATGCTTGCACCTTACAAAGGCGTAGCCGCTCTACTGCGTAGTCATTTACATAAGGATTTAACTGTCGTTCATTGTATGATCCACACAATGGAATTAGCTGTCCACGATGTTATGAATGATATAACAGATGTATACCATATACAGGTATTTTTAGATTCCTTATATTCTGTGTTTTCTCGAAGTCCCAAAAATCAGAGACTACTACGAAGTGTTTCACAAGAATTGTCCTCGCAGCTATTAAAACTAGGCCGTATTTTTCGCGTACATTGGGTTGCTTCCTCGTTTAATGCTGTTCGAGCTCTTCTTGAAAGTCACATTTCTCTTGTCCATCTTTTTGAAAAACTGAGACATGATGGTTCCCGATCAACTCAGGGGAGATCTAAATTTGAAGGTTTACTAAAACATCTCACAAACTGGTTGCTTGTAATGGAATTAATTATGTTTTATGAGGCCCTAGAAGTTCTGCAGGTATTATCATTCTTTATGCAGAACAGAAATTCTTTAGTCCTTAAAGCAAAACAGGAAATTGACGTTTTCAGTGTTTCAAGAGTTGTTAAACTCTTGAAACACTGAAAACAAATGACTCGCCACGAATTAGGACGATAGTACAAGAGTTGGAGGAAAAGCGCATATTCGAAGGTGTATTAATTAAAGAACCATCTTGTGATGAATATAAGAGATTTCAGACATTTCGGAAGAAATTTTGTCAGTCTTTGGTAGACAATATAAAAAACCGCTTTGAGGACCTGGATTTCTTTTCGAATGTAGCCGTATTAAATTCAGATACATGGCCTTCAAATGATTATGAACGTGTGTTTTATGGTGACATGTCAATTTCTCGCTTGTGTAATAAGGTGAATTTTAAATTATGCGAAAGCGCGTGTGCGTCACTAGTTAAAGATTTTCGAATCTATAAAGAAAATCGTCAACACATGCCCAATTCTGTGAAGGAACTTGTGAAAGCAGTCGAAGTTATACCTATATCTACGGCTGAATGTGAACGCGGATTTAATGCCATGAATTTAACACTGACTGATCAGAGGAATCACTTACTAATTCCGACACTTTCAAATCTACTTTTCATTTCAATAAATGGACCTCCATTGCATTGCTTCGATGCAAGGAAAATTTGCACCAAGGTGAATCAAGTCTCAGCACCATAGTGCCCTTGACAAACCAACAGGCAAACCCTCGAATCTTCAGGAGCAGTCTCATTCATCTCGTCTCTTCAACTAAACTCTGTAAGTTAAAATGACAATTATATACTTTAGTACTAGCGGAACCGGCCACACTTTGCTGTGGCTTTGTAATAATATGAAGATTTAACAAATTAATATTCACTTATAATTTCAGAGTGTTAACATTAAGCTCAAAACAACACAAAAATTTTAGTTTTACATTTTATTCATCTCATATTTTAGTATAGTTTGAGTATCGAATATTACATGAATCATTTACAAAGTTTTTAATTAACAGCATATGAAGATTTATTAATTTTATAAATGAGCTAAATAAACTCGGCATTGCCCGGGTGTCTCTACCCTCCCCTTATGTCCATCTTCCTCTTTTCCCACTCACCATCTTCTCCCCCCCCCCTTCTCTTTGTCCATCTGCTTTTCTCCTCATCACCTCCTACCCCCTCCGTCACTCTCCCCCTCTAAGTCAATCTCCTCCTCCCCTCTCTTTCTGTCCCTGTGACATCCAAGATTTACTTACTGAAAGCAGTAATTTGCGTCTACAACTGCCATAAGGAGAATGCCGATTTTTTTTTTTTTTTTTTTTTAGTTGATGTATTCACTTCCAGTATTCGGAGGACACATAATTTGCACGTTTGCATATATGGCTCCTATGCAGTGAGGGAAATTCCACTTCACTTCAAAATTTCTTGCTACCTTCTGCCATTCTTCAGTATCCTTTGCAATCTGAAAAGTAAAACATACTCATTAGTTTCCCTATTTTTTTAGACTGATGACACAGAGGACACAGTATCAAAAGATGACGGCGATGTAGCTCTTGAAGAACATGTATCTCCCACATAAGTCAAGCACATATTTTCAAATGTTCTTTTTAAAGCGGCCTGGGGTGGGGGGAGGGGGGGGGGGGGAGTATGAACAGCAAACTCCGAGCATCGAAACATTGGTTGCAAAACCTAGCTGTGAAATTGTATATGTGGACAATGAATTTGTTGAAACAGAAAAAGAAGAGCTCGAATTAATTCGATTTTAGAAATAAGTATTTATTAACAGTTCTTTAATATTCATCTTAATTTGCTTAAAAATACCAGTAAAACATTACTTAAATGAAATCAGTATTGAATGTTGCGTGCTTACCTTTATGTAATTCTTCAACACCAATGAAAAAGTTTCACATACTTCTGGCACTATGAGGGAAATAGCAGAATATGATACTTTAAATAAGTACATTAGTGACTTGTATGAATCGCCAGTGGCTAAAAATCGTAATGTGATGGCCCAGCGAATTCTTGGTGAAATACTGCCTTGGCAGTTGCTATCTTTCTTTACAATAAGAGGTGTAGTAAGTAATTCAAGTCTTCAGTCGACATTCTCGTAAAATTACTAAATAACGCACCATCGTCTGCTTCTAGTTCCTAGGATACTATTTCGTGGACCTTCTTTAAATACTCTTCCACCAACGTTTTCTTTTCCTTTGGTTTTCATTTCCGTTGTTAGCTGCATGTGCAAATACCAAGTAGGCCGCCGCTGCGATCACTTTATCATCCATTATAATGCCACACGTGTAGCACAAATTCTGTTGCTTTGGCATAAATTAACCTGCCGCATGCAACATACGCCGTAAGATGTTGCCTGTTGTAGCATGCTACAAGACGACGCACGCATTTCCGTAGCATGCCACAATGTTGCAAGACGTCGCCCCAGCGTAAACGAGGCTTTAGAGCCAGGTCTGTATTGAATGGCGGATGTGATGTGTTGCATACGAAACTAAAACCTGGAATCAGATCCAAACGTCGTGGAAAACTGTGAAGAGGTGTCATCCTGCAGCAAGATAACGCTCGCCCACATTCTGCCAAACGGACAGCCGACGCAATAAAGGAGTTGAGATTCGAGGTGCTGGAACATCCACCATACAGTCCAGGCCTGGCTCCAAGCAATTTTCACATGTTTGGATCCTCAACGGAAGCACTACAGGGAAGAAGATTTGAAAGTGATGGAGACGTCATTAATGCGGTGCAAAATTGGTCACAGATGCAACCGAAAAACGTATTTTCTGATGAAATGAAAAAAAAAACTCGTAAAACGTCGGGAAAACTGCATTGAAGTCCAGGGAGGTTACATAGAAAAATAACGCATGTTTCAGTTTTCTGTCGTAAGAATAGGTACAGCTTTTCACAAATGTGCCTTTACGTTTTGAATTCCTCTCTTATACCTGTATGTAGATGATTTTGTAAATAAGCTTTACCTATAATGTACTTTTAAAGATATAACAAGGTATGGCTTTTCTGATAGTGCATACGCGTGAATAGTGAGTTTCGGCATTAACATCTATTTATAAATAACTGTTTAACCATGGGTAACGCCACGGTCCAAGCTAGTAACATATATAATTATACTAACCCCCTAAGACATCCCCCCCCACTGGTAAAAGCACAAATCGCACACTGTTATGGAACCACAAACAGTGAAGTTGACATTTTCTAATCTTTCCTCAGCAACTGTAAACAAGTTGTTTGTATTGGTAAACAGAGATCACAGCTAGCTGAAGTTAAGTGCGGTGTGCCACAAGGCTCAGTATTAGGACCTCTGCTATTTATCCTAATGACAAACGATCTACCATATTACTTAAATACTCACTCCATTCTCTATGCAGATGATACCACTTTTTTCAATGTCAGCTCAGACATGGATATGCTCTAAACTGTGGCAAATGACACAATATCACAAGCATCAGTCTGGTTTCGAGCTAATGGGTTCAAAAAAATGTTCAAATGTGTGTGAAATCTTATGGGACTTAACAGCTAAGGTCATCAGTCCCTAAGCTTACACACTACTTAACTTAAATTATCCTAAGGACAAACACACACACCCATGCCCGAGGGAGGACTCGAAGCTCCACCGGAACCAGCCTCACAGTCCATGAGTGCAGCGTCCTAGACCACTCGGCTATTCCCGCGCGGTCTAATGGGTTTCTGCTTAATGAGAGTAAAACTCAAAAGATTGTATTTAGTTTAACAGATCTGCCAGTAGCAGACTTCATGGATATCGTTAAGTTCTTAGGTATTGTTATAGCTAGTAAATTGACTTGGGAGCCACATATTAAATACATTAGTGCAAGGCTGTCTAGAGTGGTGTATTTGTTAAGGAATTTAAAAAACCATTTACCTGCAGCCTATGTAAGATCGGCCTACTTTACTTTTTTTCAAAGCATTATATCTTATGGGCTTTCAATATGGGGCAATAGCTCATACCCTGAGGACATTTTGGTACTTCAGAAGAAAGTAATCCGAATTATAGCAAACAGTGATAAACTGGCCCACTGCAAACCACTGTTTATCAACTTAAAAATATTAACTGTTATAAACACATATATTTATGCTGCCCTACTGCATATAAAGAGCAACTTATCAGAATACCAGCGTAGAAGAGATGTAGGCCTACACTCTCATGGAACCAGAAATAGTAGCCATCTTGACATACCTTACTACAGATTATCCAAGTCACTAAACAGCTACGAAGTGGTGGGGTATGAAGATGTTTAACAAACTGCCACTAGAATGGGTAGAAGCTCCATTTGATTTATTTAAAGACAAATTATTCAGTTGGTTAGCTGCAAATCCTTGCTACTCACTTCAGGAATTTTATGACTGTAAAATATGATAGTGGTACCAGTTTGGAGAGTTCAGCATAATTTCTTTAACTGAGTAATTTATGATGCAATGCTTTTCATATTATTTGATTTTAAATATTGTATTATATGGAAAATCAATAGTGACATATTGATCTTCAACCCATGTATATATGCTGTATAACTTGTATTTATGTAACTTGACTTTGTCAATTGCTGTAATAGCTAAACGACAATAAAATTTCATTCAATTCAATTCAATTCATCAACCCTCTCAGTCCATGAAATTTCATTTTGTTTGATCCTTCCTTTTTGGGTGTTTCACATATCGAAATCAGTTCACATATCGAAACCAGTTTGAACACATTTATCAACTGAGCAGGTCCAGAGATAAGTTCACAGTCTGAACATATCTGTGCTTTCATTGTTGGAACTGAAGGCTATAGTTAACTATGTAGTAGTTTAAACTTGTTACTAACTTTTAAACTACTGGTATAAGATTAAATATATTTGTAATATAAAATTGGTATTGAAAATATTTTTAATCTTGCATCATGTTAATGGATTTATTGATTATTCTCATGTCTTCTATGTTTTAAAGTTGACTGCTGTGATCATGGATGCCTCAGAAATTTTTATAGTGAGCAGGCAATATTCTAAAATTGTCATTTCTTATATAAATAACTTGGTCAGATTTGAGATGTGTCATCCCACAAGAACTAAGTTTTATAGAAGAGTGGCCCCTTTGCCTCTCTTTGCAGACATCTAATGTGTTTTGAAAGCTACATGTTTTGTTTTTCTTTTTTACTTTTGAAATATTGGCCAGTGTTCAACAAGATGAATGTGAGAAGCCTCCTAAAACAATCTCAAATTGGCCAATGCAACTGAGTCTTAACAAGTTAGGATTGAACCAATATGGTCTTTATCTGCCTTGGGTTTTATACGGCAATGCCAGCTGGGCTCTTGAGATCATAATTCTATGTCAGCATTTCGTGCTGTGTTGCTTCCCGTGGATTAGAGAAAGTTCCAATTCACAGCACAAAGATTTTTTCAAATTCACAGTTTCACACTTTTTGTTCACTTGTCTATTGAAGAAAAAGGTATTTTTTATTTTTGGCTGATGTATCTGGGACCCTGTATGAAGTGCAGGTCAACACACATACAGTATAACAATATTGTGTTCTTCATAGACTGCTGCAGTCACTCTGCAATTGTAAGATTGAATACAGTCTCAGTGAGTTATCCTCTTTGTCAATACACAAATGGTAAACTATTGTTGTGATTAAATTGTGCAGCAGTAGGAGTGGATATGTTAGTGGTAACTGGGCCCGATATTGTGCAGGTGTGCTGCAGAATGTTTATTTTATGCTGAAAATAGGGTCCAAAACCCACACGCCAGCTCGATAAAGGCTGTACGAGAATCAGAGAATAGACTGGGGACTCTATTTTGGCAATGTTTTGCTATGCCAAGGTAAAGTCATGTTTTTCCAGTCCAGGTTTTCCAGTTTGGCTGCCAGCCAAACAAACCCAAGTTATACTGTAATTGCTAAAGCCACAATATTTCTCGTCACACTCAGCAATGCTAGGGCAATGATTTCATAAAAGTAGACATTCACATTTAGACATTTGTGATAATTTTGAAATGAATGAGAAGAATGTTGTGGTGTCATCGCCAGACACCACACTTGCTAAGGGGTAGCTTTAAATCGGCCGCGATCCATTAGTACATGTCGGACCCGCGTGTCGCCACTGTCAGTAATTGCAGACCGAGCACCACCACACGGCAGGTCTAGAGAGACTGACTAGCACTCGCCCCAGTTGTACGATGACTTTGCTAGGGACTACACTGACGAAGCCTTTCTCTCATTTGCCGAGAGACAGTTAGAATAGCCTTCAGCTAAGTCCAGGGCTACGACCTAGCAAGGCGCCATTAACCATATCTGAGAGTCTCACTTGTATTATCAAGAGCGATGTACCACATTGATGGATTAAAAGTTAAGTATAACCACAGCTACGTACTTTTCTTTATAGCATTCATTAAGTATCCTGTTTCAGACATAAGCAAGCCTGCGTGAGTTGACGCGTGCCCTTTCGGCTTCCTCGCCTTGTCTAGACTGCCTTGTCTAGACACAACAAATGTACTCTATATTCCAGGAGGAGCCAAGTGCCCCTTTTCACTCTCTACATCTACATCTACATTTACACTCCGCAAGCCACCCAACGGTGTGTGGCGGAGGGTACTTTACGTGCCACTGTCATTACCTCCCTTTCCTGTTCCAGTCGCGTATGGTTTGCGGGAAGAACGACTGCTGGAAAGCCTCCGTGCACGCTCAAATCTCTCTAATTTTACATTCGTGATCTCCTTGGGAGGTATAAGTAGGGGGAAGCAATATATTCAATACCTCATCCAGAAACGCACCCTCTCGAAACCTGGACAGCAAGCTACACCGCGATGCAGAGGATCTCTCTTGCAGAGTCTGCCATTTGAGTTTGCTAAACATCTCTGTAATGCTATCATGCTTACGAAATAACCCTGTGATGAAACGCACCGCTCTTCTTTGGATCTTCTCTATCTCCTCCGTCATCCCGACATGGTACGTATCCCACACTGATGAGCAATAGTCAAGTATAGGTTGAACGAGTGTTTTGTAAGCCACCTCCTTTGTTGATGGACTACATTTTCTAAGGATTCTCCCAGTGAATCTCAACCTGGCACCTGCCTTACCAACAATTAATTTTATATGATCATTCCACTTCATATCGTTCCGCACTCGTACTCCCAGATGTTTTACAGAAGTAACTGCTACCAGTGTTTGTTCCGCTATCATATAATCATACAATAAAGGATCCTTCTTTCTATGTATTCACAATATGTTACATTTGTCTATGTTAAGGGTCAGTTGCCACTCCCTGCACCAAGTGCCTATCCGCTGCAGATGTTCCTGCATTTTGCTGCAATTTTCTAATTCTGCAACTTCTCTGTATACTACAGCATCATCCGTGAAAAGCCACATGGAACTTCCGACACTATCTACTAGGTCATTTATATATATTGTGACAAGCAATGGTCCCATAACACTCCCCTGTGCACTCCAGAGGTTACTTTAACGTCTGTAGACATCTCTCCATTGAAAACAACATGCTGTGTTCTGTTTGCTAAAAACTCTTCAATCCAGCCACACAGCTGGTCTGATATTCCATAGGCTCTTTCTTTGTTTATCAGGCGACAGTGCGGAACTGTATCGAACGCCTTCTGGAAGTCAAGGAAAATGGCATCTACCTGGGAGCCTGTATCTAATATTTTCTGGGTCTCATGAACAAATAAAGCAAGTTGGGTCTCTCACGATCACTGTTTCCAGAATACATGTTGATTCCTACAGAGTAGATTCTGGGTTTCCAGAACTGACATGATATGTGAGCAAAAAACATGTTCTAAAATTCTACAACAGATCGATTGCAGAGATATAGGTCTATAGTTTTGCTCATCTGCTCGACGACCCTTCTTGAAGACTGGGACTACCTGTGCTCTTTTCCAATGATTTGTAACCTTCCGTTCCTCTAGAGACTTGCGGTACACGGCTGTTAGAAGGGGGGCAAGTTCTTTCACGTACTCTATGTAGAATCGAATTGGTATCCTGTCAGGTCCAGTGGACTTTCCTCTGTTGAGTAATTTCAGTTGCTTTTCTGTTCCTTGGACACTTATTTCGATGTCAGCCATTTTTTTGTTTGTGCGAGGATTTAGAGAAGGAACTGCAGTGCGGTCTTCCTATGTGAAACAGCTTTGGAAAAGGTGTTTAGTATTTCAGCTTTACATGTGTCATCCTCTGTTTCAATGTCATCATCATCCCAGAGTGTCTGGATATGCTGTTTCGAGCCACTTACTGATTTAATGTAAGACCATAACTTCCTAGGATTTTCTGTCAAGTCGGTACATAGAATTTTACTTTCTCCTTGTGAATGCCAGTGCATGGAGCAAAGAATTCTTTTGTATTGAACTCTCATAGACTGCAGATAGGTCGGGTATCTGTTGTGACATATAATCAAAATCATTATTGTTCCTGATGGAATGCTACAGATTAGTCAAATCACTAGCTCCAGGGTTTCAACTGGCACAAAAAGAATTTATTGAATGTTGTTACATACAGGCATTTCTCAGAGTAATGAACACTTTTCATTAATAGTGTTACGAAATGGATGGATCAATAAATAAAGAGTTTGCTACTCATAACTAACTATTGCAGCTTTTAGCCTTCAGTTTCACATTATCATCTGATCCAAAACAGATAGATCATCAAAAGAATCCCAGGAAGCATTTTTCAAACTGAAGAGAGTATTGACATCGAGTCCAGTGTTTCCAGATTTCAGGAGGAGTTGATATTATCATGTGGTGTTGAATCATGCTCTTGGATGTTTGCTTTTGCATCAAGACAATTGAATGCAGTGGAGACGAATTATTGTACAACAGTGAGAGAAGTGGTTAGCTTGATATACAGAGTGATGTACAGAAAGAAGTTGAAGGTTGAGGGACCATGTTGATTTGAAGTGGTTACTAAGTCTGACAGACCCACCCAGTAGATTGGCAAGCTAAACAGAGAAATAGCTGGGTCACAACCCTGGGCAATGGCATGCAACACAGAGCATCAGCAAAAAGGGTAGACAGTACGGCAAGCAAAAGCTGTTTAAAATGCATTATAGATTATTATGTATAGAGATGAGATCAAGACCATGAGTAGTGTGTTGACCAAGCTGAAGCTAGAACTATTATGTGAAATGCATGATCATATTTTGTTGGGCCATGGGAGTGTTGAGTGATGAATCACAAGTGATGAAAAGTACTGGTGGAGGGAAAGGAAAGATGATATCAACTGATATGTTAGGAACTCCATGGATTGTGCACAGCAAGTGGATTTAAGTCAGAAGCAGGTACTGTTATAGAGCCTGCCAGAAGCAATGGATCCATTAAGTATCATTGTGATGGATATTTAAGGCCGCTTCAACTGAACACCTGCAGGTAATCATTTTGTGCAGACCCTAATATATCAGTATTCTTATTACATTCGGATAGTGCAGTCATGGTTGCACAAGCATTAGTGAACAGGTAGTTTCTGAAGTCCAGAATCCTAGAGACAATACTTACAGACCAGGAGACAAACTTCATATCAGACCTAATGAAAGTGTTGTATCAGTCACTAAAGGTGAAAAAACTGAGAACCTCTCTATTTCACCCACATGCTAATGGAAGGGCAGAACAAGTTCATCATACAATTGGGAAGATAATTAGTTATTATGTGAATGCACACCATTCAGATTGGGACACATATCTACTCTTCATTCTGAGTGCATACAACTCCAAAATACACACTAGCACATTATTGTCATTCAAGGTGGTGTACAGGAAAAAGATGCTGTCGCCATTTAACTTGATTAGCCTGAAAGAAGGCAGGGAAGGAAAGGTGGTATGGGAGTTTGTTAGAATAGTGAGGGAAGTATGGTAAAAGATCCAGTGGGCTAATACTTAGGCACTGGAGAATCAGGAAGAGTTGGTGAAACCATTGGGAACATTACCTCAGTATAAAATGGGTCAATGTGTGATGTTGTGAAGTCCGTATATCTCGAAGGTAAAAATGAAGAAGTTTCATCAGGACCCATACCAAGTAATTGAAACTACATCACCAGTAAATGTGAAGCTGCAGCTGCCAACAGGGACAATAATTGTGCATGTTGGGAATCTACAACTATTCAAGTGTGCACCAAAAGCAGTTCCATGAGAGCCCTGGTAAAAGCAAGGAGAGAGGAAAAAAAGCAGAAGGGTGAATAACAAGAGAGAGAGGTACAGAGACCTCAGGCTCAACATGAATTAAAGCAAAGGAATTAACTGACACGCAGAGTGATTTTCATTATTTCTGAATTTTTTCCTTTGTGTATAGTATAGGTATTAATATTGCTTTGGATACAGTTACATGTTTGTGCTAGGTTAGGTTTTACTGTAAGTGTATTGAGGCAGCTGTTGAGAGACAACAGGCTTCTGGGGAAGGGGAGGTGATACTGGTCCTTCTTCTCAGGTTATTGTATGGGAGAAAGACCGAAGAAGAAGAATGTTAGTTTTGGTGGTGCTGTACCTCTTTGCCAGAGGTGCATTGTGCTTGATCTGTGGGAGTTGCAGAATGAAATTAAGAGGCTGGGGGAAGAGTTTTCAGAGATACAGCACTTAGTGGTTAGTAGTGTGAGGCTGAAAGAGGTCTTGAAGGAGCACAGGAATTTTGTTGAGGCATATGCACAATTGAAGGGGCCAATGCAGGAGATGGTTGGAGTTGTTCTGCATGAATCCAGGAGAGTACAAAGGCAATGAATAGATGCTAGGGGTAGAATATGAAATACCATCTTCAGGACATCAGACACGAGTGACGTCAACAAGTTGAATGAAATGGGAGAGGGCACAAAGTTGTTAGCGGAGGCAGATAAAGTAACTGTCGAGGGCATTTCATGCAGATAATGAACTTGGAGAGTGGTGTACTAAACAACACATGCAATCTCTGGCAACTGACTGAGGAAGTCCTGGACAATGCCAGAGCCTCAGCTAGTGCTCTGAGCTGGGATTTGGAGGTGGTACAAGCTCGAATGCAAGTATTAGATGCAAGAATAACTATGACATGGCTACTGCAGTCACTGTGGACAGTATCTGGGATGCAAGAATGGAGTTAATGGGTTTGAAGAAAACCATCTATCAAGAGCTGCATGGGCAGTTAACCTTGTCTTTCTGTCACCTAAATAGGATCTAAGAGGATTGAGGAAGGAGCAAAGATAATTGCCACCTGAATTACAGCTAGTGGTAGAACTGAGAAGCCATAACTTACCATTCTACTACCATGGTGCTGTGGTGGGTGTAACAGAAGATAGCACACAACTGTACATATTGGTGAAGGTACCGGTAGTGGACAAGCACATGGTGTTCAGCTGTTATATGGTGTACACTTACCCAGTTAAGTTAGCAGAAGTTGGGAAATTCATGCAAGTAAGAAAGGAAGGTGTGTTACTGTTAGCAGAAGCTGGGATAAATATATTGTGATGACCAAGGGTGAGCTGGCAGCAATGCCAGAATGGAGTAGTCACCACATGCCTGATTCATGAACTGTGATGGGTAGTGAAATATGCTCACTCTTTTTATATACTTGAATTTAGCATATTTCGTGACAGTACTCACTTTTCTGTGGATGTTTGTAAGATGATATTTGACGATTTTTTTTTTTTTTTTTTTTTTTTTTTGGCTTCAGTCGTCTAGTGATAGTATGATTCCATAATGCTGTTTCGTTGGCTGCGGAAATGTCCTGGTTCAATGCGTTTGCCTCATTTTTGGTGCTTCAAACACCATCTTTCCGAATGTGCTTCCTTCTTGATGTTTATTTAAAAAGGTAGTAGAATAACTCATTTTTGCAGAACACTTGCAAATTATTATAATGGGGACCTGTACATTGTTCCACCGTCACACACCGAGAGTTCACTGCCGACTGACTACGGTCAAAGACGATTCCAGCATTAAAGACATTTCACACAACACACAAGCTTCCACTTGTAACCAGTCTCTTTGATATTATTTGTCACATCTACTAATATTAATCAATATGCTGTCACTCTCGAAGATATAAGCAAATTAGCATAAAATAAGGCAAATTACAATTCACAAAAAATATTCTGACAAAAATATAAGAAAACATTTACAACCTCCCTCATTAGATTTGGTATCAACAAATCCTGTAGAAAATAACACGTCTCCCAGATCCATTACAGTAGGAGTATGTGCATCATACAACTCTACAGTGGTAAAACAGAGGGCGACCTTACCAAAAAGATGTGATTGAATGGGAACCACATTTTCAGAAGAGAGGTTTACATTGAATCATTTCACTGTACAATGATGTACTTGTGGTTGCTAGTTGCTTTGTACAAGGGAAACTCACAGAGATGAGACATTTGGAATTGAAAAATGTGGAATGTTGATCAATGGGACTATGTGTGTCATTAAAGGACCTGCTTTTCGTTTACTGATTACTGTGATGGGAGTTAGTCTACTAAATATGACACAGTTGTAACAGAACCTCACCTTCCTTAACAACACTTAGGAACCTAGCCTGGACCATTCATTAAGCTGGATGATATGAGCTCAGGAGGTGCAGATCACTGCAGAGCAATTGCTGCAGCATGTTTTACAGTATCAGTATGGTAGATGTCGGGTAACAATGACCTCGAATGTCACAATTCCTAGTGTTCTGGTGAGTCTGATTTTACTCTTCCTAGCTCTCATGTATTTAAAGTGGTGACTATGTGGAAGCCTGACCCAGGGCTGATTCAAGTTCCCTCAAACTGGATACCCCAAACAAGAACTGAAGGATAGATTTACAGAGTCAGGGATTAATACAGTAATTTTCATAGTAGTTAAGAACAGCAGATATAGTATTGGGTATTATTTTTATGTATTAGAGCTGGAAGTAATTACAATAGATAATCAGGCCAGGTAAGACACAAGGAACTGGAGGGCAGCGTAGTGCCGTGACCCAGTGTTTAGTCAGAAAATTATAAGTCCTTAACAAAAGTAAGGAGAAGTAACACTGAAGCACCACAGAGCATTATGTTAACAGGTACGTGTTGGTAGCTGCCAGTGTGGTGATATGTGGGTCACAATAACAGACACGACAGTGAATTGCACAGCGAGGATAGCTGAGCTCAGCAGTAAGTGGAGCTATGCTGCAGAAGCTTTGTAGCAAGTGGGGAGTTGTCACCACATCAGAGCAAGTCTCTTGTTGAGGCAATGTGACTAGGCACCAGATTTTAGTGAAACAAATGGGCACTGGCAGCATATAAATAAGTCTTGATTTTAAAGCAGAGATCACTTGTCATTGTCAGAAGCCAGCAGTACCATCAATATGCTGGAGTGATGCTAGACAGTGAGACAACTGGGCTCTGCCAGCTTTAGCCATGGGTTCAAGGCCACCCTGTGTCTGCTGTCTGCACTAAGTTCTTCATGGGACTTAGGGTCATAGCCCTGCTGGCCTGTCATCAGTGCCCGCCACCACCAACACTGAGTTCCCAGTGGGATTCAGCACCACAGCGCCAGTCACCAGCCGACTTCTGTCTGAGGGCAATGGATTGTACCTCACACACAACAGGCCCCACATGCCACCACCACAGTTGCATGCAGAGCCAAATGGCTGTCTCCCATGTGGGACGCCAATGGTTGTGGCCTACAGAGCCTGCTGGCCTCAGCTGCATGAGGCACCAGCTTAGCAGCACCAGGCAGAAGCCGTGCTCATTCATCACTTGTAACTGTTAACGGTGTTTTCCCTGGGCCCCACAGCCTACTGCCACCACTCACTCATTCCCCAGCATGCCAAGCACACTACACAAGATCAAATATTGCTCATGTTTGTGGAGTCCTTCTCAAATAGGCCTATGAGGGAATATAGAACTTATACAAACAATGACACTACATATCATCACAGGTTTGTTTCATTCATGGGACAGCATCATGGGAATGCTGAAAAATCTGAACTCGTAGACACTTGAGGCACCAGTTATCGCACAATACCATACTTCAAATTTTTTTGAGAACCAGCATTAAGTAATGAATCCAGGAATATACTGCAAACTCCTTCATGTTGCTCCCATGTGGACGGCAAAAACGAGATTAGACCAGCTACAGTGCGAGTAGAGGCATTTACGATGCCATTTTTCCCACACTCTGTACGCAAAACAGGAAGGAGCTGTAGTATGTGGTACAAAAGGATGTCTTGTGCACTTCACTGTTTGTGGCAGAGTGTATATGTATAGTTCATTTAAAATTACTTGATAGCTGGCATCTGTCACTTGGCACTACAGTGTTGTCACATCGGCTATTGCTTGGTTAAAGGCGACATGCAAACATGGGGGGTAGCTTCACAAATGCTAAAATGCTGTTCATTTAACGTGGGGCAGTGTAGGAAGCAGCTGCCATCAAGCGTGATGGAAATGTGAGATGCTCTGTCCACAGCTGATTTTAAATGGCCAATGACTGAACTGCAGCAGACAACATGTTTTGTAGCCCTGAATTTACTCTCATGTTCTAACCTAACCACAACCTCTTGATGTGCAGTGTATCCAAGAAAACAGTGGTCAGCAACCTGCAGGAGAACTATTAATCATGCTCGCTTTGCTCATGGTGATTAGAGCTGAACTGTATGAGAAATCTCAAAACTGTAACTTCTTGCTTTTGCTAGACTAGCTGACAAGATACCTGTTGATGAGCTGTCTTGGTTGGAACTCATTTACAGGTTATACATGCAGATTCCAAAAGAAAGAAGGAAGATAGGAAGAAAAAAGTCAGTATGATGATGAAAATGATGCAACAGAAGGGTAAAAATAAAATAAAAAATTAGTTCGAAACCAATTAACTGGAAATAATAATAATCAGTCATTTTGGTAAAGATTTAAGGAAAAAAAAGTTTTGTTACCCGCCAATATTCAAACACACCTTTTGGGATCGCAAACTGTGACAATACCACCCCGCTCCAAAAGACCTTCTTATTGTGATAGTATGTCTATAAGAAGCAGTTCCAACTATCATTTCCTGCCTTCAAAATGGTTGGTTTTACACCATTTTGTATGAAGTTTACCTGCTGTTGACCTATATCTGTGATGATAACTGAATATCCTCCTCCCATGAACGATGGATCTTGCCGTTAGTGGGGAAGCTTTAGGTGCAACCACAATGGAGGGATATCTGTTGAGAGGCCAGACAAACATGTGGTTCCTGAAGAGGGGGAGCAGTCTTTTCAATAACTGCAGGGGCAACAGTCTGGATGACTAACTGATCTGGCCTTGAAACATTAACCAAAAGGCCTTGCTGTGCTGGTACTGTGAACGGCTAAAAGCAAGGGGAAACTACAGCTGTAATTTTTCCTGAGGGCATGCAGCTTTACTGTATGGTTAAAAAATGATGGCGTCCTCTTGGGTAAAATATTCCAGAGGTAAAGTAGTCCCCATTCAGATCTCTGGGTGGTGACTACTCAGGAAGACTTCATTATAAGGAGAAAGAAAACTGACATTCTACAGATTGAAGTGTGGACTGTCAGATCCCTTAATCGGGCAGGTAGGTTAGAAAATTTAAAAAGGGAAATGGATAGGTTAAAGCTAGATATAGTGGGAATTAGTGAAGTTTGGTGGCAGGAGGAACAAGACTTCTGGTCAGGTGAATACATGGTTATAAATACAAAATCAAATAGCAGTAATGAATAAAAATATAGGAGCACAGGCAAGCTCCTACAAACAGCATAGTGGGTGCATTATTGTAGCAAAGATAAACATGAAGCCCATGCCTACCACAGTAGAACAAGTTTATATGCCAACTAGCACCGCAGATGGCGAAGAGATTGAAGAAATGTATGATGAGATAAAAGAAATTATTCAGATAGTGAAGGAAGACGAAAATTTAATAGCCATGGGGGAATGGAATTCAATAGTAGGAAAAAGAAGAGAAGGAAAAGTAGTAGGTGAATACGGACTGGGGGTAAGGAATGAAAGAGGAAGCTGCCTGGTAGAATTTTGCACAGAACTTAATCATAGCTAACACTTGGTTCAAGAATCGTGAAAGAAGGTTGTATACATGGAAGAAACCTGGAGATACTGGAAGGGTCAGATAGATTATATAATGGTAAGACAAAGATTTAGGAACCAGGTTTTAAATTGTAAGACATTTCCAGAGACAGGTGTGGACTCTGACCACAATCTATTGGTTATGAACTGTAAGTTAAAACTGAAGAAACTGCAAAAAGGCGGGAATTTAAGGAGATGGGACCTGGATAAACTGAAAGAACTAGATGTAGAGAGTTTCAGAGAGATCCTTAGGGAATGATTGACAAGAACAGGGGAAAGAAATACAGTAGAAGAAGAATGGGTAGCTTTGAGAGACGAAATAGTAAAGGCAACAGAGGATCAAGTAGGTAAAAAGATGAGGGCTAGTAGAAATCCTTGGGTAACAGAAGAAATATTGAATTTAATTGATGAAAGGAGAAAATATAAAAATGCAGTAAATGAAGCAGGCAAAAAGGAATACAAACGTCTCAAAAATGAGATCGACAGGAAGTGCAAAATGGCTAAGCAGGGATGGCTAGAGGACAAACGTAAGGATGTAGAGGCTTATCTCACTAGGGGTAAGATAGATACTGCCTACAGGAAAATTAAAGAGATCTTTCAAGAGAAGAGAACCACTTGTATGAATATCAAGAGCTCAGATGTAAAACCAGATCTAAACAAAGAAGGGAAGGCAGAAAGGTGGAAGGAGTATATAGAGGATCCAACCAGGATGATGTAGTTGAGGGAAATATTAAGATGGAAGAGGACATAGATGAAGATGAATGGGAGATATGATACTGCGTGAAGAGTTTGACAGAGCACTGAAAGACCTGAGTCGAAATAAGGCCCCAGGAGTAGACAACATTCCATTAGAACTACTGATAGCCTTGGGAGAGCCAGCCCTGACAAAACTCCACCATCTGGTGAGCAAGATGTATGAGACAGGCAAAATACCCTCAGACTTCAAGAAGAATATAATAATTTCAGTCCCAAAGAAAGCAAGTATTGACGTGTGAAAATTACCAAACTATCACTTTAATAAGTCACGGCTGCAAAATACAAACAAGAATTCTTTACAGATGAACGTAAAAACTGGAAGAAGCCGATCTTGAGGAAGATCAATTTGGATTCTGTAGAAATGTTGGAACACATGAGGCAATACTGACCCTAAAACTTATCTTAGATGTTAGATTAAAGAAAGGCAAACATATGTTTCTAGCATTTGTAGACTTAGAGAAAGCTTTTGACAATGTTGACTGGAATACTCTCTTTCAAATTCTGAAGCTGGCAGGGGTAAAATACAGGGAGCAAAATGCTATTTACAATTTGTACAGAAACCAGATGAAGTCATAACAGTAAAGGGGCACAAAATGGAAGCAGTGGTTGAGAAGGGAGTGAGACAGGGTTGTAGCCTAACTCCGATGTTATTCAAACTGTATATTGAGCAAGCAGTAAAGGAAACAAAAGAAAAATTTGAAGTAGGAATTAAAATCCTTGGAGAAGAAACAAAAACTTTGAGATTTCTTGACAACATTGTAATTCTGTCAGAGACAGCAAAGCACCTGGAAGAGCAGTTGAATGGAATGGACAGTGTCTTGAAACGAGTATATAAGATGAACATCAACAAAACAAAAAGAACAAGGATAATGTAATGTAGTCGAATTAAATCAGGTGGTGCTGAGGGAATTAGATTAGGAAATGAAACACTTAAAGCAGTAGATGAGTTTTGCTATTTGGGGAGCAAAATAACTGATGACGGTCAAAGTAGAGAGGATATAAAATGTAGACTGGCAATGGCAAGGAAAGCATTTCTGAAGAAGAGAAATTTGTAAACATCGAGTATAGATTTTAGTGTCAGGAAATCTTTTCTGAAAGTATTTGTATGGAGTGTAACCATCTATGGAATTGAAACATGGACAATAACTAGTTTAGACAAGAAGAGACCAGAAGCTTTTGAAATGTGGTGCTACAGAAGAATGCTGAAGATTAGATGGGTAGATCACATAACTAATGAGGAGGCAATAAATAGAATTGGGGAGAAGAGGAATTTGTGGCACAACTTGACTAGAAGAAGGGATCCGTTGGTAGGACATGTTCTGAGGCATGAAGGGATCATCAATTTAGTATTGGAGGGCAGCGTGGAGGGTAAAAATCTTAGATGCAGACAAAGGAATGAATATACTACACAGATTCAGATGGATATAGGTTGCAGTAGTTACTCGGAGATGAAGAGGCTTGCACAGGATGGAGTAGCATGGAGAGCTGCATCAAACCAGTCTGTGGACTGAAGACCACAACAACAACAACAACAACAACAACAATTGTATATCTGAAGCTGAATCGTGTCTTGTGAGTAAGAATCCAGTAGTCTTTTGCTAGCAGTGTTTGCGAAATGTGCGTATTTCATTACCATTATTTGTGTGTGTGTGTGTGTGTGTGTGTGTGTGTGTGTGTGTGTGTGTGTGATGAAATGTGGAATAAATGAGCCAGACCTAGGATTCAGAAACCAAACACAACAAGAAAAAAGCCAGACAAGAATTGTATGTTAACTGACCACTTTTTGTGCCTTTGTACTTTGAGTACTCTGATTGGAGGAAGACACCTCCAACATATGTAGTATCAACTATCAAGTAATTGTAGTTAGACTATAGATGTGGAAGGAAGAGGATTACAAATACCTCACCAGTATTGTAAACTACCACTTACTCTCTGCAGAGATCATGGTTTGTAGACTGGGCATGTTGTAAACAGCAAACAATGTCCATCATGACATTGCTGTGTGTTTCCGACATCTCTCTGCTATAAAGCGATGGCCACCTCAGCTGCCTGTCGCCTACTGAGCTGAGAGTTTCATCCATTATTAATAATATGTTCTCACACTGGTTGCACTGCAACCTTTCTCAAATGATTTTAAAGAAACTATTTGGTAAAACAATTATTCTCATAAATCTCAAAGCCCCAGTCAGTCAGTTTCATGATGAACTGTCTATCGTGCCATTAATGCATATAGTTATTATTATATTTCCACATTTAGTAAGGTATTGTCTGAAATTTGAATAGTTTGCAGTGAAAAATAGGGTTCACTATGAGTCTGCATTTGGTGCATGTTAGATCACATATTGCTGTATATGAAATAGATCTAACATTACAGATTTTTCTTTTAACTTGAGACAAGATCTGTATCTATCGCCAATCTCAAGAAAGTTGGTTTATGTGCACTAAAGTGACAAGAGTCCCCACTGTAACACAACACCTCAATGTGGCATGGACTCAACAAGTTGTTGGAAGTCCCCTGTATAAATATTGAGCCTTGCTGCCTCTGTAACTGTCCATAATCACAAAAGTGTTGCCAGTGCAGAATTTTTTGCACAATCTGATATCTTGATCATATCCCATAAATATTCAGTGGAATTCTGTTGGACATGAAGTCCACAAATGGCTGCAAGGTCTCCAAGTAGCCAAAGATAACCATTTCGAGTCAATGATCAATTCAGTTGGACCAGAGGACCCAGTCCATTCCACGTAAACACAGTCCACACCATCATGGAGCCACCATCAGCTTGTGCAGTGCCTCGTTGACAACTTGGGTCCATGGCTTCAGGGGTCTGCGCCACACTCGAACATAACCATCAGCTCCTACAAACTAGAATGGGGACTCATCTGACCAGGTCATGGTTTTCCAGTCATTTAGGGTCCATCCAATGTCGTCACCAGCTCAGGAGAGATGCTGCAGTTGATGTAGTTGGCAAAGGTACTTGCTTTGTTCATCTACTGCCATAGCCCTTTAAAACCACATTTCGCTGAACTATCCCAACAGTTACATTCACCATACATCCCATGTTGGTTTCTGTTGTTATTTCAAGCAGTCTGTTGGCACTGACAACTGTACGCAAACCCCACTGTTCTTGGTCATTAAGTGAAGATTGTCAGACACTGTGTTGACAGTGGTGAGAGGTAATGCCTGAAATTTGGTATCCTCAGTGCACTCTTGACACCATGGATCTCAGTATATTGAATTCTCTAACGATTTCAGAAATGGAATGTCCAGTACATCTAATTCCAACTACAATTCTGCTTTCGCAGTCTGTTGATTCCCATTGTGTGGCTATAATCACTTTGGAAACATTTCCACATGAATCACCTAAGTATAAATGACAGCTCCACCATTGCACTGCCCTGTTATACCTTGTGTACATGATACTACCACCATCTGTATATTCCATGAGTTTTTGTCACCTCATTGTATTGCACTCAATCCTGATCATGTGAGCAAATGATAGAGTGAAAGTGAAATATTCATATTGGCCCTCATATCTCATAAACATTTCGAGATACTGAAACAAAGTTTTGGTTAATGATAGCATGCAAAGTGAAGAGATTTTGCCATGTAACTAAGACATAAAAATTTTAATATCTACTGTGATATAGGAGCGAGATTTTTCTTCAATGAAATTATATAAGTCTTTGAGGGACCATCAATAGCTGGTGAAATAAGAAATAGTATGGTCATGTAACAACATAAATGAAGGAATCACACTTTTATGTTTGTACTGAGCATGAACTTTTCATAAGCTATCATCCTTACTTGTCCTCAGTTGTTTGATTAATAGTAGACTGTTCCAGGATTTTGTCGCAATTGTAACAGCATTAGCATGTTACTACAGAGAAATTCTGTAAGGAATGGAAGCTAATTTTAACATGGCAACAAGAGAAAGAGAAAAAAATGTACTATATACAAGTGAAAAGAATTGCTTCAGCTGTTACAATTTCAGTGTAATCCTGTACCCACTGTGTTTTTAAAGTAAATGGTTGATTTCTTGAATTATGTCGTACTGGCATAACCTGTTAATATGATCATTTAGACTCGCTAACTGTAGCTTGTTAAATTCTGCAAGATATGTATTTGTGTGAAGGCTACCCTACCAGGCTATCCCATAGGCAAGATTGCCCTTGTCATCACCATCATCCCCTCCTGTACCACGCCACCTTTGCAGCTATGGGGTATGCAAAATTGCACGCAATCTGTAGTAGTGTAAGCACTTAGATACTATGTAATAATACATGAAATATGGCATAAACTCCTCGAAGTGAAAGCCAGCGCATGCTCTTCTCACAAGACATCATCAAAGCACTGGATCAAGGCAACCAGGTAAATTTAGTATTTCTTGAATTCTGAAATGCGTTTAACTCAGTACCGCACATAGAACACCTACAATCAAAAGTGCTGTCAAATGATGTATCAAGTGAGATTTGTGACTGGGTTGTGGCTTTGTTGGGGAAGACACAGCATGCTGTCTTCAATCGACAGAGGTAGAAGTAACTTTAGGTGTGCCACAAGGATGTGTGTTGGAACCCTTGCTGTTCCTGTCTTTAATTAATGACCTTGCAGACAGTATTAATAGTAACCCCAGACTCTTCACAGTTGATTCAGTCATCTACAATAAATTACTGTCTGAAAAAAGCTGCACAAATATTTATTCAGGTCTTGGTAAGATTTCAAAATGGTACAAAAACTGACAACTTGCTTTAAATGTTTAGTAATGCAAAATTTTGCACTTTACAAAACAAAACAGCATAGTATCCTATTTCTGCAATGTCAGTGAGTCACATGTGGAATTGGTCAACTGATACAAATACCTGGGTGTAACAATGTGTGTAAGTATGAAATGGAACAATAACGTAGGCTCAGTGATAGGTAAAGCAGGTGGCAGATTGCGGTTCATTGGTAGAATATTAAGCAAATACAGTCAATCTACAAAGGAAGCTGCACAAAAAAACCATCCTACAATATTGCTCAAGGGTGTAGATCAAAGAGGCATTGGTAGGACACAAGCCAAACAGGACTAAAAGGGTACATTGAAAACATACAATAAAAATGGCAGCATAAATGATCACTGTTGGCTCGACTCATTGGGGGGAGCATATGCAGGTGCTAGAAAACTGAACCAGCAGATTCTTAAAAACAGATGCAAACTAGCCCATGAACATATGTTTACAATGTTTTCATAACCAACTTAAGTGATAGACCTCGGTATAAGCTACAAACCTTTATGTATCGCTCCCATAGGATCATGGACACAAGGTTACACTAATTACAGCACAGTGGTGTTTAAAGAATAATTTTTCCCATAATCTGTATGAGTGTACAGAAAAAGTCCTAACAACTGCTCTTCTGTGTAGTTCTGGTGGTTTTGCAGAGTATAGATGTAGATCTTCATAACTAATGCAGCTGCAATAATACTGTAATAGGGATGTTGATTGATTTATGGGAATACTTTACAGTTGCTTATAGTATAATTACACTACTGGCCATTAAAATTGCTACACCAAGAAGAAATGCAGAAGATAAATGGGTATTCATTGGACAAATATATTATACTAGAACTGACATGTGATTACATTTTCACGCAATTTGGGTGCATAGATCCCGAGAAGTCAGTAACCAGAACAAGCACCTCTGGCCGTAATAACGGCCTAGGTATGCCTGGGAATTGAGTCAAACAGAACTTGGATGGTGTGTACAGGTACAGCTGCCCATGCAGCTTCAACACAATACCACAGTTCATCAAGAGTAGTGACTGGCATATTGTGATGAGCCAGTTGCTCGGCTACCATTGACCAGACATTTTCAGTTGGTGAGAGATCTGGAGAATGTGCTGGCCAGATAAGCAGTTGAACATTTTCTGTATCCAGAAAGGCCCATACAGGACCTGCAACATGCGGTCGTGCATTATCCTGCTGAAACATAGGGTGTCGCAGGGATTGAATGAAGGGTAGAGCCACGGGTCGTAAAACATCTGAAATGTAATGTATTACTGAAAAGTTGAGAAAATAAGAAATTCTACATTGGCAAAATTGTCCCAATTCCTCCAAGCTCCCTGCTGCAACGCTGCCCAAGTAATTTTATTAATCTTAAATGGAATATAACATTTACATCTAAACTGATTCTGAAAGACAGTTATATGCTCTCTTAAACACAGCAGAAATGCTGAACTTCATTTCCATTTGTTTATGCCAGAGTAGCACCCCACTTTAACTCACACCACTGCAAAGATGATTGATACAGATGTTATTGTCAAAGGTGGAGAGACTGTATAAAATCAGTAGAACTGAACAATGTCTTAGAGCATGATGGAGTAATGTTGCATTCTATACAGAATTTCTGTTTAAGTTAGTCTCTTTTTTTAACCTTAACATAACATAACAGCAAGGTCGTTGGTTCCATTGGATTAGGAAAGAAAGTCAGCCATAACTGTTCAAAGGAACCAACCCAGCATTTGCCTGGAGCAATTTAGGGAAATCATGGAAAACCTAAATCAGGATGGCCAGACTTGGATTTTAACCTTTCTCCTTCTGAATGTGAGTCCAGTGTGCTACCACTGCATCACACTGCTTGATTTGAATATCACTCTCAACTCAGATGTAAAAAGACACCTCTAACTTGACCTCAATACCACACCATAAGTATGATCATATAAAGTATTGAATGAAATTTGTGACTGGATTTAGAAGGTAGGGAGGACACAGCATGTAATCTTGTATGGAGAGTCATCATCTTATATGGAAGTAACTTCGGGTATACCCTTGGTAAGTGTATAAGGAAATTCATTGTTCATGTTGTTGATTAATAGCTGCCTCAGACTTCTTGTAAATAATGCAGTTATTTATTAGAAAAAGCTGCATAAGTATGCAGTCAGGTCTTAACAATATTGCAAAGTGGTGCAAAGAATAACAACTTGCTTTAAATTTTCAAACATAAAATTTTGCTTGTCACAAAATGAGAGAGCATAATATTTTATGACTACAAAAAGCAATAATTCACAACTGGAATCACTCAACTCATACAGATACCTGTGTGTAGCAAAATTTGTGTGAATATCATATGAAAAGATTACAGTCTCAGACTTTGAATCATTGGTAGGATAATGGGAAAATACAATCAAATTACAAATGAGATTGCTTGTGAAACACTCACATGAACCATCCTAGACTACTGTTCAAACATTTGGGACCCATACTAGGTATGGGTAACAGGGGATGCCGAATGTATACAAAGAAGTTCATTGTGAATGGTCATAGATTTGTTTAACCCCTGCAAGAGCATCACAGAAATGCTGAAAAACCTGAACTAGCATGCAATAATATTAGGAAATGGATAGATTGTTATTCACCATAAAGATGACCTGTTCAGTTGCAGACAGGCACAATGAAAAGACTGTTACACATTTTAGCTTTCGGCCAAAGCCTCCTTCAGCAAAGAAAACACACACACACACAGACACACACCCCTCATGAACACATGACCACTACTATTCGCAGCTCCAATAAGAATGTGACAGTTATGTGAATAGCAATCTGGAGTGGGGTGTGGAAGTAGGATGAATAGAATGGTACTGGGGGAATTGGAATTGGGGGGGGGGGGGGGGGAGGCAGAGCACTGTCTGCCAGGACGTGCAGTGACTAGAGACTGCCAGGAGCAGCATCAGGAGGTGGGGTGTGGGAAAATAAGAAAGATGGGGAGCAGGAAAGGAAAGTAGCGGGAAAGGAGAGGATCAGGGAATGGGAAAGGATGAGCAGATTCATTGGCAGAGGGTGGCACACAAAGAGGGTGAGAGAATGTGAAAAGAGAGAAGGTGATAGAATGAGGGGACAGAAACTGATGGGCAGAGAGTGTATGGACAGTAGATTAATTATCCCAGCCTCAACCTATGGTAGCCTACTCACTCTACGCCCTCTACCCAACAAAGTCTACCCCGTCATCCTATCACACTCCACCTCCTGACGCTACTTGTGGCAGTCTCAAGATCCTGCACACCTCACCAGACAGCATTTCTCTCTCCCCCCACCCATACCCTGCCACCCTTCCCCTTCCCCACCCCACTTCAGATTGCTATTCATGAGACAGTTGCATTTTGGTTGAAGCTGCTGGTGTCATGTGTGCATGAGGCTTGTTTCCTTGTGTGAATGTATGCGTGCGTTTTCTTTGCTGAAGAAGACTCTGGTCAAAAGCTATAATGTGTAATATTCTTTTCATTTTGCTTGTCTGCAACTCAGTGTGTCATCTGTTCTTTTCCTAATATTGCTGATATTCCAACATGGAGTACCAATGTTAGAACTAGCATACACTTGAAGACAGATGCCAAGCATCCCATGAAAGCCTACTTACCAAGTTTTCATGCACCAGTATTAAGAGAGGAACCTAGAAATATGACCTTAAAATATTTCATTCTCAAATGAGAGGAGCAATTGAAGTGTAATCATAGGAACTAAATGCTTCATCCAGCTTATCCACAGTACAGAAAGCACAAATTTTGTAATGTTCTTCTCAAAATATGGGTAGATGTTTGGGAACAAAAGTAGAGATCCTGTACAGAACATGAAGAAAATGCATGTAAATAGTTTGTAAAAGGGCCGTCATGGATGTTAAAAGTTCACATGTAACATAACGTCATCTCTTACATCATACTGTATGGTTGGTTAGCAATGTGGGGCCATGTTAATTTGAATAAATGGTGCTTATGTATACTTACACAACAGCTTTTATGAATGTGTAAAATCTGAGTTGAATTCATTTTTTTCAAGGAAGCACTAAGATTAGAATTGTGAAAGTACTGTAAGCTATTGTAGACTATCGTAAGTAAGTGTAGACTATAGTAGTTTTCCTAATACCTTTGGTCAATTAAGTTCATACCTTCATTACTTGCATGTTAGATGTGTTGCATACCTATCAGGCTTTACCTTGTAATGATTGATTTCTTTGCATATGTGATCAATATTTTACTAGATTCCCCTAAAAACTGGAAGCAGTGGACCATCAAGTTCTAGCAACTGAGTGACAACATATAAAGGGCTGGGTGACCTACAGAAAATTTTTGTTCTACATAGTTATCCTCTTGTCTATTACTTATAACTAAAAAGTATTTATAGCAAAATTGAAACTGTCAATGTTTAATTCAGGTACAATTAAAAAATTGTTGATTTGTAGCCTGAAACAGAGGAATGCTGATGTAAAAATAAAGAAAGCAATACAGATTTACCATATAGCTATAGAAAATGCAATTTCTTTGCCAAAAAGGTAAAACAGAAAAAAATGCAAAACAAAAATATATCAAACATTGTTTCACTGCTTCGTTCAACTTATACAAAACATGTTTCCGTAACTGGTAAACAATTTTTGCATTTATTGGCAATAACTGGAAACTCTTGCCTTTGATCATGATGATGAACACTATGAATTGCAAAATAACAATAATTACAAATATTTTTTCTGTTTGTGCATGTAAAATGCAATTGTCAAAAGTAATTGTTTTGGTTTAGTAAAAGCACAGAAGTTATGCAATGAACTATTTTTTTATTATTTATAAAATGTAATTAATATTCTGTAAGAATATAAAATACACACTGGACAAACACTGAATGATGTGCTGATCTAACTATGTGCAAACTAACCACACGGGCAAAGAGAGAGAGAGAGAGAGAGAGAGAGAGAGAGAGAGTGAGAACTTGTCAGCTCGGTTTCTGTTTTACACATTTACTTATGTTTCTTTCCTCACCAATACTGCTAGTAATCCTACCATTTACCATTTCATATATGTAATGCGCAACTCTACAATACAATTTATTTAAAGTCCAATGTGACCTCTGCCACTTCATGTGTAGGAGAAACGAGTGGTGGAGGTGTGTCTAGTTGTGGTTTTGGATAAGCTGTAAACATTCTCTGTTTGTAACTACCTAATAGTGTTAGGTTGGCACTGGAAGGGACCCTAGCAATGTAATGTGCATTACCTAAGGGGTCCACATGAAACTATGGAGGAAGTTATGCACAAGATTCAACCTATGTAGCAGAAGCCACCGCATTGTTACACCATTCCTAGCTAAAGAAGTAATACATATCTGCAAGCAACCACGCTTAATGTCCTGTAGACAATGAAGTCATTTGGCGTCTGGCCATCCTGATTTAAGTTTTCCGTGATTTCCCTAAATCGCTCCAGGCAAATGCCGGGATGGTTCCTTTGAAAGGGCACGGCCGACTTCCTTCCTTAATCCGATGGCCTCGTAGTTTGGTCTCTTTCCTCAAAACAACCCAACCCAACCCAACCCAATGAAGTCATTTGAGATGGGACACAAGCTTAGACTCGACAGGAATGTGAAAGAACATTTGTCACATCATGTTCGGAAGAACCACTGCAGTATTTGCCTTATTCAGTTTAGAGCACCTGTGAACTGTTTAAATCTACAGTGTTGGATGGGGATTTGAACAGTGTTTCTCCTGAATACAAGGCCAGTGCTTTAACCACTGCTTTGCCTTGCTCTGTATCAGTATTTCATATATCATATTATCATCAGCTGGTTGGAGTTGCTGTGGTAGTGGTCTTTCTTTCTTTTTTTTCTGAAAGCTATAATGTGTAATATTCTTTTTGTTGTGCCTGTCCGCAACTCAACAAGCCATGTTTGTATCCTTTTTCTAATATTGTTGATATTCCAACCTAGAGTTTCCATTGTTTGATTTTAACAAACAAACTGAATTTCTCTGTAAAATCACATTTAATAATTTATTTGTTAAATTATTTACCATTATTCAAATCTGCACAATTAAATTTAACCAGCCTTTTAAAGCTGTGAAGATAGAATGCTACACTCCATTCAGTTACCTGCATGGTATTACTGTGTTCAACAGTAACGAGAATGTTTTGTTCATCTGTAATCTTCTTTTGACCGAAAGAGTATTTTTGCATTATGGCATTGATGATTTACATAATTAGAAGCATGATGTTTTTCTTCTCACAGATAAGATATTGCAATGATCTCTAATGAACATGTGGTGTAAACACAGTATTTAATTCAACCAAATATTACATTCACACCTAACAAGATATTAAAAAGCAGACTGTAAACCACTACCATCAAGAAGTGTCACTACTCACCAAACGGAGAAAAACTTACATCACAGACCAATATTTCCATAATTTAACTGATTATTTTATTTAAAACAAAAAATGGAAAATCTTGACTGGAATATCAGCAACTATGAAAAGGACAGATTGCTACTCACTGTAAAGTGGACATGTTGTGTTGCACATAGACACAATGAAAAGACTGATACTTCAGAAAAGAAAGGAAAACACATACACATTCACACAAGCAGGCATACCTCATGCACATATGACCGCTATCTCCAGCTGTTCTGGCCATACTGAAACTGTTGTGTTGAACAAAAGCAGCAGTCAAGAGAGGAGCAGAGAAGGGGAGGGATAGCAGAAGATGGGTGGGGAGGATCAAGAATTCTGTTTGGCAGAGCATGCAGGTACTACGGTAGAAGGAGGCAGGACAAGGCTGCCAGGGACAGCATTGAGAGGTAGTGGGGAAGGGAGAGTGGGCAGAAAAGAAGAGGAGCAGAAACGGGAAAAGACTGGTGGTTGCAGTGGCAGAGAGTGGTGCACAGTGAGGGTGAGGGAACATGAATTAAGAGGAAGTTATAAGACAGAGGAGGTGCAAATTCTTGGGTGGAGGACATCAGGACAGTAGATTATCGGAAGTTGAGGCTGGAATGATTTCAGTTGCAGAGAACACGTTGTACGGATAACTCCCATCAGCGCATTTCAGAAAAGCTGGTGGTGGAGGTGAGGATCCAAATGGCCAGGGTTGTGGAGCAGACATTAAAATCAAGCATGTTATGTTCAGTTGCACATTGTGTCACAGGGTGGTACAGTTTGCTCTTGGCCAGAGTTTGGCAGTGGCCATTCATCCTCGTGGAGAGCTGGTTGGTTGTCATAACAATATAAAAAGCTGTGCAGTGATTGCAGCAGAGCTAACAAATGACATGGCTGCTTTCACAGGTGGCCCAACCTCCGGTGGGGTAGGATGAGCCTATGACAAGACAGTAATAAGAAGTGCTGAGTGGGTGGATTGGGCAGGCTTGCAGCTGGTTTTTTCACAAGGATATGATCCCTGTGGCCAGGGGCTGGAATTGGTAGGGTCACAGGGATGGACTAAGATGTTGGGTGGGGATGGCACACTAGTTTAGAAGTAGTGGGAAGGATCTTGGGTAGGATGTTCCTCATTTCAGAGCTTGGTGATTGCTAATCAAAGCTCTGATGAAGGATGTGGATCAGTTGTTCTAGTCCTGGCTGGTAATGCATGATGAAGGGGGCGCTCATTTGTAGCTGGTTCTTGGGGGTGGTGGGAGGATTGGGTGGTGTGTGGTGATACGGCACAGGAAATCTATTTGCGGACTAGGTCTCGGGGATAGTGCCTGTCTGTGAAGGCCTTTGTGAGATCCAGTATACTAGGCTAGGGAATTCTTGTCACTGCAGATATGCTGTCCATGGGTGGCAAGGTGGCCAGGCTGTATAGGAGGGATTTTTTGGTGTAGAAGGGATGACAGCTGTTGGAATGTAGATACTGTTGGTGGGTTTAATGTGGACAGAGGTGTGCGTAAAGCCTTCAGAGAGGAGGAGGTCAACATCCAGGAACCTGTATGAGGAATGAGATAGTGGGTCTGGAGTCTGAAGGATGTTGGGAGAGGTAGTGTTCAATAGCAGCAAGACCCATGTTCATTAGATTTGTTGGTGTATAGGGAAGGAGCATCAACAGGGATGAGTAGGGAACTCTCATTGTGTGCCGCTCTCTGCCAGTGCACCCACCAGACTTTCTTGGCTCCTCTCCTTGTCTGCTTTCACCCTTCTCCCTCCCAATAGTCTGCCCACACTGCCCCTTGCAGCCTACTAGTCCCTGAATGCTCCACAAGACAGTGCTCTTCTCCCTCCTCCCCTGCCTGTAGTCTGCTATCCCACCCCTTCCCTACACCATTCATGATTGCTACAACTGCAGTCTGGCCATAGCAGCCATAGGTAGTGGTCATGTGTGCATGAGGTGTACCTGATTGTGTGAATGTGCATGTTTTCCTTTCTTTTCCGAAAAAGGCTTTGGCCAAAACCTTAGTTCACTGTGTCTGTCTGCAACTCAGTGGCTTGTCTTTGCAGTGAGTAGCAATCTATTCTTTTCATAATTGTTGATTCTTTCATTTAGATGGAGAAGGTGTCTTCTTCATTGTCCATAGTTGAATGGAGATTGCCTCTATCTTTCCGTGCGAGCTCTGATTTCCCTTATTTTAGTATGATGATCGTTTGTCCTTGTGTAGGTTACCATCAACAAGATATTTTCAAATTTGGAAGAGAAAGATGGGGATTGAAATTTGGCAAGAAAATCTCACCACAGCGAAAAACGCCTTTGTTTTAATAATTTCCACCCCATATCCTGTATCATCTTTGTGACACTCTCTCCCCTATTTCTTGACAATACAAAATGTGCTGCCCTTCTTCGCACTTTCTCAGTGTGTTCCATTAATCCTATCTGGTAAAGATACCACACCGTGCTGTAGTACTCCAAAGGAGGATGGACAGGCATAGTGTATGCAATCTCTTTAGTAGATCCGTTGCAAAAATGTGCTGCCCTTCTTCGCACTTTCTCAGTGTGTTCCATTAATCCTATCTGGTAAAGATACCACACCGTGCTGTAGTACTCCAAAGGAGGATGGACAGGCATAGTGTATGCAATCTCTTTAGTAGATCCGTTGCAGCTTGGAAGTGTTCTGCCAATAAAATGCAGTCTTTGGTTTACCTTTTCCACAACATTTTCTGTGTGTTCTTTCCAATTTAAGTTGCTTGTAATTGTAATTCCTAGGTATTCAGCTGAATTTACAGCCTTTAGATTTGATTGATTTATCTTTTAGCTGAAGTCTAACAGATTCCTTTTAACACTCATGTGGATGACCTCATCATTTGCACTATTTAGGGTCAGTTTCAAATTTTTACACCGTACAGGTATCTTATCTAAATTGTTTTGCAATTGGTTTTTATCTTCTGATTAGTTTACTAGGACAGCATCATCTGTGAATGACTTAAGACAGCTGCTCAGATTGTCTCCTAAATTGTTCATAAAAATAAGGAACAGCAGAGGGCCTTTAACACTAGTTTTACATAATTTTCGGGTAATCCTCTTCCCTTTATGCCAGCCTTCTATTCCTCCCTTTGGACTTCTTGTGCTTCTGCTGGTGATGTTTTGTCTGTCATCCAGACCAAATAGTTGCTCTTAATTCACTGGAAATTCATTCAAGATCCATCCTAACAGATGTAACTTTATGTTTATGTGCTCTGTTATAGCTCTTTCTCACCCTTCTGTTCTCCAGGTTGTGTTGCTGCAATTGGTTCTCTGCATATTGCCACACCTGCCACTTGAGGTTGTGTTGAAGTGCTTTTTGGATTGCCAGAATAGCAAACATCACTGTGTTTGTGTGTAGGCAATGACTTGAGCATGGAATCCAAAGCATTGTTAAGGTGGTAGCCAGAACCTCTGCTGATGCTTCTATTGGGAGTGGGCATGGATGTGCTGCAGATCACAAACTGCAGCAATGTGACTGCAGGCTTGAGGGATGGACCTATTATGAAGCACATTGATACCAAGCAATGTCTGTGGGGGTGGACTATGTACATAATGTCTGTGAATCAAGAGAAGCTGTGAGGAGCAAACACTAGTCACACACAACTGCAGGAAGACCAGGAGAGGTGGTGATTACATGTATGAAGGGAAGAAGAGCTCCCATAACATTATGAGCACCTGATGACGACGATGATTATGATGTGATGGTGTGTGTCATTGTAATATTGTGCCAGTCTGACACTAGTATGTGGCTGAACACCTCTACAAACTTTGGTCAAAATTTATTTTATTCTTATATTGTGCTTGTCATCAGATTGTTCAAACCAGCTGCTGACACTAGCATAGCACCCTGAAGAATATAACAGCAGACTCAACACACTTGGTTAACAAACATGGAGCTAGTCATTGAAGTGCCATATTTGACCTCCATATAATGACAGACACGTAACTAAAACCTTGTCCACTGAAGGTTTGAATTATTGTATATGCTTAAAATGGGTTAAACAAGTCAGTGATTACTTTAGTATAACTGATTACAACAATGAGTTGCATATAAAAAACTTGAAATTTGTGGGTTATATGGAGTATATTTGTACCAGCAAATAACACAATCTAAATCACATTGCGCAATAAACTCGTTCTGAAAGCAAGCTCATTGAATAGCCTTATTACATCAATTCATGAGAACAAGGTATAGAAAGAGTACAGAGCAACTGCATCAGTTATTTGAAAGGAAAGGGAAAACAACTACAGGAAGATTTACTATATCATGAAGCGAGTTGGGTAGTTTTCGACATGGCTTACTCACACAACTCTGGCACATATTCTATGATGGAAATATTAAATAAAAACAACAGAATGGTAAACTCCTCTGGCTGGATAAGAATTGTCCAGTAGAGAGCAGAAAATGGAAGGAGATGACAAAGACTTTGAAAAGAATCACAGACTTCATCACTTGCTAATTGAGGAGATACACAGCAAAAAATGAAATAGTTAATTATCTGTGAAGTTTAGTCTGCCTTACTTTACAATCACATCAGTGCTGGTGTATCAGACATAAGTGGAAACTGACTGCAACTATGTTGCAGTCATCCACTTTCGGAAGCAGTAACTGTACTTGTGAAATGATCAACCCCTCTAGCAGCAGCTATTGGGTCTGTAGTACCATGCAGCCAACACAGGCAACTTCACATTGCAGTGCACAAAAGTGGCTCCTCTGCATTGAAAAGGATGGAACCAGCAGCAGTATCATCATTTCACCATTGCCAATGTGTTAAACCTTTTCCTTAAATTTGTTGGAAAAAGTTTATTTTAAGCGTTGATGAAATTTTAACACAATGACAAATTGTCTACATTTCAGTTTAAAGCTCAATAGATCATCATCATAATCATCTTTTAAGACTGATTATGCCTTTCAGCATTCAGTCTAGAGCATAGTCCCCCTTATAAAATTCCTCCATGATCCCCTATTCAGTGCTAACATTGGTGCCTCTTCTGATGTTAAGCCTATTACTTCAAAATCATTCTTAACCGAATCCGGGTACCTTCTCCTTGGTCTGCCCTGACTCCTCCTACCCTCTACTGCTGAACCCATGAGTCTCTTGGGTAACCTTGTTTCTCCCATGCGTGTAACATGACCCCACCATCTAAGCCTGTTTGCCCTGACTGCTACATCTATAGAGTTCATTCCCAGTTTTTCTTTGATTTCCTCATTGTGGACACCCTCCTGCCATTGTTCCCATCTACTAGTACCTGCAATCATCCTAGCTACTTTCATATCCGTAACCTCAACCTTGTTGATAAGGTAACCTGAATCCACCCAGCTATCGCTCCCACACAACAAAGTTGGTTGAAAGATTGAATGGTGCACAGATAACTTAGTCTTGGTACTGACTTCCTTCTTGCAGAAGAGAGTAGATCGTAGCTGAGTGCTCACTGCATTAGCTTTGCTACACCTCGCTTCCAGTTCTTTCACTATGTTGCCATCCTGTGAGAATATGCGTCCTAAGTACCTGAAACCGGCCACCTGTTCTAACTTTGTTCCTCCTATTTGGCTGCTTAAATTTCTTTCCCACTGACATTACTTTCGTTTTGGAGATGCTAATCTTCATACCATAGTCCTTACATTTCTGATCCAGCTCTGAAATATTACTTTGCAAACTTTCAATCGAATCTGCCATCACAACTAAGTCATCCGCATATGCAAGACTGCTTATTTTGTGTTCACATATCTTAATCTCACCCCACCAGTCTATTGTTTTCAACATATGATCCATAAATAATATGAACAACTGTGGAGACAGGTTGCAGCCTTGTCTTACCCCTGAAACTACTCTGAACCATGAACTCAATTTACCGTCAACTCTAACTGCTGCCTGACTATCCATGTAAATACCTTTAATTGCTTGCAAAAGTTTGCCTCCTATTCCATAATCTCATAGAACAGGCAATAACTTCCTCCTAGGAACCCGGTCATATGCCTTTTCTAGATCTATAAAGCATAGATACAATTCCCCGTTCCACTCATAACACTTCTCCATTATTTGCCACAAGCTAAAGATCTGGTCCAGACAACCTCTAAGAGGCCTAAACCCACACTGATTTTCATCCAATTGGTTCTCAACTAGTACTCGCACTTTCCTTTCCGTAATACCTGAGAATATTTTACCCACAACGCTGATTAAAGACATACCTCTGTAGTTGTTACAATCTTTTCTGTTTCCATGTTTAAAGATTGGTGTGATTACTGCTTTTGTCCAGTATGATGGAACCTGTCCCGACTCCCAGGCCATTTCAATTATCCTGTGTTGCCATTTAAGACCTGACATACCACTGTATTTGATGAGTTCCGACTTAATTTCATCCACCCCAGCTGCTTTATTGCACTGCAATCTATCGACCATTTTCTCCACTTCCTCAAATGTGATCCTATTTCCATCATCATTCCTATCCCATTGTACCTCGAAATCTGAAACATTACTGATCGTATTTTCACCTATATTGAGCAACTCTTCAAAATATGCTCTCCATCTTCCCAAGGAATCCACAGGATTCACCAGCAGTTTTCCTGACCTGTCCAAAATACTTGTCATTTCCTTCTTGCCTCCCTTTCGAAGACTGCTAATTACACTCCAGAATGGTTTTCCAGCAGCTTGACCCAAAGTCTCCAACCTGTTTCCAAAGTCTTCCCAAGATTTCTTCTTGGATGCTGCAATTATCTGTTTGGCTTTGTTTCTTTCTTCAACATAACTTTCTCTGTCTACCTGAGTTCTAGTATGTAGCCATTTTTGATACGCCTTCTTTTTCTTTTTACAGGCTGCCTTGACTGTATCATTCCACCAAGCTGTTTGCTCCATCCTACCTTTACACACTACTGTTCCAAGACATTCTTTAGCCACTTCTAGTACTGTGTCCCTGTACCTTGTCCACTCCTTTTCCAATGACTGTAATTGACTACATTCAACTAACTGGTACCTTTCTGAGATCACTGTTATGTACTTGTGCCTGATTTCCTTATCCTGAAGTTTCTCCACTCTTATCCTCCTACATATGGACCTGACCTCCTGCACTTTCGGCCTCACAGTCCCAATTTCACTGCAGATTAAATAATGATCAGTGTCATCAAAGAATCCCCTGAATACACGTGTGTCCCTCACAGCCTTCCTGAATTCCTGATCTGTTATTATATAGTCAATGACAGATCTGGTTCCCCTGCCTTCCCAAGTATACCGGTGAATGTTCTTATGTTTAAAAAAGGAGTCTGTGATTACTAAGCCCATACTGGCACAGAAATCCAAGAGTTGTTTCCCGTTCCTGTTGGCCTCCATATCCTCTCCAAATTTACCCATAACCTTTTCATACTCTTCTGTTCGATTTCCAATCCTGGCGTTAAAATCACCCATGAGCAGGACACTGTCCTTGTCCTTTACTCTAACAACTACATCACTGAGTGCCTCATAAAAATTATCCATCTTATCTTGATCTGTCCCTTCACAATGCGAATATACTGACACAATCCTAATTTTCTTGCTAGACACTGTCAAATCTATCCACATCAGTCGTTCGTTTACATACCTTATTGCAACTACGCTGGGTTCCATTTCTTTCCTGATGTAAAGCCCTACACCCCATTATGCTATTCCTGCTTTGACTCCTGACAGGTAGACCTTGTATTCTCCCACTTCCTCTTCTTTCTCACCCCTTACCCGAATGTCACTAGCAGCTAAAACGGCCAGCCCCATCTTACTTGCAGCCTCTGCCAGCTCTACCTTCTTCCCAGAGTAGTCCCCCATTTCATTACCATTTGTTTGCCAAGTCGTATCTTAGGAGTCCCTGGTTTGTCAGTTAGAGGTGGGACTCCGTCACCTCCAAAAGGTCAGAGGCCTTTTGCTCCGATTGTTGCCAGCATCATATTTAAAGTACCAGGGAAGCAGGTTGCTAGCCTTACTTGCCCCGAGTCCCATTGAGTTTTACCCCTAACGGTTGAGGGACTAACCGGTGGATTTGGTAGTCTTTGCCGTATGAGCACAACGGTGACCACGACTCAGAATATGTCAGAGATGCCCAGCCTTGTTCCAAAGTAACTGGTATCCCAACTGTCGGGACCATTTACTTGGCCACTCATATGTTGCCCGTGGTTCATGAACTAGGACGTGACTACAGGAACCCACACCATGAACAACAAGCTCAATAGAGTTAAATCAAAAATTGGCATTCATATAAATGAAAACTAAGCTTTTGTTGCTTTGGTACATGCTGCACAGAAACATATTTCAACAGCAAACTAGGTCTGTAGACTACTGTTGTTTGTGTGGTTTTTTAATTTATCCAACAGTAGTGGTTTGTGGCTTTGGACCTTACCTGGTCTTACACTTCTAGAACAGAAGTTGAATTGCTGGTTGGTCGCAGGATTGCTTTTTTTTCTGACAAAGTCTCAGTGGTGGTTTCATAAATTGTACACAGTGAGGAGTGCAATCAATTACCTCCTATGTGAAGAGTTAATTTTTGTGTTTACTGAATAACAAGTGTCCCTACTGCAAATGTTTTTATTCTGTTATTAAACGATACAGGTGCGTCAAAGTTTTCTTGGAAAGTCATGAATATACCTTTACACTAATACAAATTAAATGAATCTCCTACGTGACACTATTCTGCATTCTAAAACAGAAAAATTACGATCTGAAAATGTATTTTGCCATTTACACTATAATTTCGGCTACTCATTTTCAAATCTGGCAAAGGGGCCTTAGTGAACAGTCCTCTCCTATTTCCTATGTACTTATAGCACTTGAAGGTCAGCATACAGACTTCAGTTTCCTACAGCAGTACGACATAATTCCCGAAAAAATGGTTTTTGAAGATCAGAAGATTTTTGAATGCTGATAAGCATAAAACATTTGTAGTTTATTAATGAATACACTAGCAGCTCAAGGCATAATCTGTAATCGTATAGTCACTAGTTCAAATCTAGCAATAGCGACCTTTTTCTCTTTACTTTCTTTGAATTCCATATTTATCAAAAATGGAAATACTAATTAAACATAAAATCATAGTTTCTAAGAAAAACTAATATCTTTTTACTTTTGAAGTAATATTTTTATGAAAAAGACAGTATTCACGTACATTAAAAGTTGGTTCAAAAATATGAAACCTCAGATACTTTTCCCCCCCCCCCCCCCCCCCTTCTTCTAAAATTTGAATAGTGTTCTTGATGTATCAATTTTCATATTTTTTCCATTTAAATAAGGCATTTTGTATGTCTGTATCAAATTTTAATCTATTTATATACAATGAGTTATTTTTATTAACAAAATTATGAGTCAGTACTTATTAACCAGTAAATCCATGCAAATTCTTAAAGAGTCAAAATACTGTGTATAAAACAGCTTCAAAGGTCTAATTACTTTACAGATTAGTTAATAAGTTAAATATTTAGTGTAACACATGTAAGTGAGAAAAAGGCAACAAAATGTTTCACATTATGTTTAAAGTTTGTTGGAAGTCATTATGTGCTCTCATCATCAAACTCTGCCTAAGTATAGCCCAGGTAATTTGCACTTAATTTTAAGCAAAAGCTAGTTTTTCACGTATCTCAATGTTTACGGTGTCATGTTCCCTCAACTGTGTGTTGTACAATGATATCAATTTCCAAGCACAATCAGTGGTATATGTGGATACAGCTTGCAAAATATGTTGTGATAGTGTTGGTTGTAAAGAAGTAATAAATTAAAATGTCATGCCTATCGCTCAAGTTTTATTACATGAGAAACAAAAATGTAGTAAGCGATAAACTTCTTGATTCAAACAATGGGAAATCTTGGATGGAATGGAACAATATAATAAAAAGGATAGTAGCAGAGATGCTGAGCCACAGAAAGGCACAACAAAAAGACTGTCGGAGAGTTAACTTTTGGCCGACAGCCAGACTCAGTGCGGCTCCAGCTGCCAGAGGCAGTCAGGTGTGTGCAAGTTGCATTTGCACGTGTGTGTATGATGTCTATTTTTGACAAAGGCCTTGTTGACCCAAAACTAACTTTCCAACAGTCTTTTTGTTGTGCCTTTTTCCATTTCATCATTTTGTGGGGGGTGTCAGTGAGAAAAAGTTTTGTGAAAGGCCTGAAATTACGTAAAACTGTTTGAAGCCACTAAGCACTCTCATTCTTGAATACTGGATGAATATGGTCTGGGTAATTTGTGTGCCATGACTTATGCTGCCTCAAGATGTATACAAAGTTTCTAATATACTTGTCTTACTGTTTTTAACTTTTAACATAAGATTATACCTCTTTAGGAGTAGACTGCTACACCACTTTAACTTTCGTCAGGAATTATATGAAACACTGAAAATAATATTTTTGTTGCTCCTGGAAGCCATTAGATAAACAATTGTAACTAGACAGCATCATGAGCTATGAACCGGGTTGGCTGTTTAGTTATAAACTAATATTTACATTTCTTAATAGACATACAATTAAAAAAGTATGCTACTACCAAGATTAAAATCAGTGATTTTATTATTACAATCTGATTACAATGCGCACTGATCTACCAATGATTTTTTTAATGAATTTCAAATGTTTTGTACTTAACAGCACTTTGAAATCATCTTATCTTTAAATACCATTTTGCCAGTTTTTTTCACAATTGTTTTGTACTGCTTTAGGAAATTATTCCCATGCTACTAAGAAAATGGAAAAGATCAGTCCTACAGTCCTCTTTTGAAACAAACTTCATGCATCAGCCCGATTTTAAATTTTATACTTTAGTGCTCAAAATGTGTTGTATGCTTAAAACTCTTAGCCGAAGATAGAATTGAGTAGCAGAATATAAATTTCTAGTGCACATCTTTTTCAATTTCTACTGATGCCTGATAAACATGTATGTTCTGCAGATTGCCTGCATTGATGCATTTCTTTTGAATTAAATGACATTAACAATGCTATAAATATAATTTTTCTTATCAGCAGTGGTTTATAAGGAAGTATGGTTATCTGGAGGCCAAAACTTATTTACATTCCACATTTTTCCCCTTATTACAATCAGCAGAAATTAATCATTCACACAGAACACAGGCCATATGACACTCATGACCTTTTATTCTAGTTATCAAAAACAAATAACTAACCTGGTGAAATTCTCTATGTACTCTGAACAAACTGAAGTACATTATTAAATGTCAGCTCTCCCGAGTTACAAAATAAGAGAATTATATGCAAATGCAAAACGATGCATTTATTGTAATGCTGGAGCAAGTCAAGCTGAAAGGAATGACTTCGAGTCACATGAAATGAAAAAGACAAAGTTAAAACTATAGTTTTAGTTTTAATGCACAAGTAAAATGATCCACTGCACATAGTTCATATATTTCAGTAATTACATATATTCAAAAGGCACACACATATGGTAATCTCTCAGTGTGATCAGTCAAGTTAAAAATGTCAGATTAAAGTCATTCAACATAACCCAAATATAACTGCAACCATCACCACAAAAATTCATGAACTGTGGGTTGCTTACATACAACCACAGGGCAGTTGACAATCACAAAATATTTAAAAATACAACTATTTACAAATAAACATGTTATTAATCTTGGCTGCCTTCAGTAAGACAAAAATATACTCATTAGTACAAGCCCCACAGGAGCTATACAGCATAAAGAGATCAATAATGTTTCATGGTTAAACAAAACCTTTCAATGGCTTTGTGCCATAAAATATGATACTCGCATCTATGACAATAAACTGGAGTTATAAGGAATATCATACACTTTTAATAAAACCAGATGGTTTTAAATACTGACAAATGAAACTGACTTTTTTTCCTTTATGTGTTCAGAACATGAGACAATAAGAAGAAAGGAATGGAAAAGTTTAAAAATGAAATTATGGCAGTGATTAAACATAAAAATGATATAATTAAATACAATACAAGTAATTAAGAGGTTTGCTGTTAATTTGGTTTCCATATACACTGCATGTATTTAGCATTTTCAAGCTTGTCAAACAAAACAGCATCAACTTCTTGACAACAGTCACTAATCACAGTCAAACTATCAGTATCACAACAACATTGATCCATGTTTGATTTTTAAGTTTAAAAAAAAAAAAAAATTAAAAATGGAACAGATCGTAAGCTTTACTTCTCCTAATACTTCAGTACTGACACATTTACATCCCTGACAATATTCCTAGCTTTGTATGTGCACATTAGACTTTACATACACAGTCAAGCAAGTTGTTTGACCTTTTCCTTTTGCCTCTCAGTCAGCAACAGACAAATAACTATATCTCTTTTATTCTTTCATTACAAACAACATTTACACAGTTAAATTAAAAACATGAAAAATAAATTAGGTACTCCAGAAGAACACACACTAAATAAATATCAGTTCACATGACAGAACAGAAATACAAATCTCTGTTTCTTCTACTTCTTCAATATCAGAGTCCATTTGGAAGACTATTCTCTTTGAGTGAGGATAAATAATCATTGTATTTTTTCTCCTGAGCCTGCTGAAGCTTCTGTAGTTTTTTGATCTGACCTTTGCTTAGCTCTTTCCCTTCTTTATCATGGGTAGGAATGCCCTGAAAATAACAGCAAGGTTCATAGCTACACATTTTCACAACATACACCAGCTATAATAGACTGACAAAGATCAATATGTTTAAAGGCATTTCACTGGAAGTGCTTCAAATTTATGCTTCAGCATGAATGCAAATTTAAACAGTAGAAGTCTAGAAAGAATTGCAGCAGAAGACCTATCTGAGCCTAAGGAAACATCCATAGCAAATACGCCTCATACAGGCATGGAAAAATGAAGCCATATTTGTATCAAACAATGAAATAGAAATCTGACAACAGTAACAAAAGCATTAATGAAATTTTACCTTTTCATCAAATTGAGAATATTTATCAGTTTCATGCTTGAACATATCCCAGGGAGGGATTTTGCGCTGAGCGTCTTTTGCTGCCTGAGCAGCTGCCATTTCAGCCTTTTTTCGCTCCTTTTCTGCAGCCTTCTCTGCCTCCTGCTTTCGTCGGGCCTCGCGTTCTGCCAATAGTGTCTCCCTATCAACCAGCTTGATAGCAGATGCTCTTCCTTAAACAGACAGAAACCCCACTGTGAAATCTTTCACATCTTGATTACAATGAAAAGCACATCCAGTTTCTCTTATGTGTAAGAATTGTAATATATTAATTATATTATTTAACTATTGTTAATTGTTTCCACAAAGTAAGATGTGTATTCCTTTCTAATCATGGTGAATATCACACACAGAAAAAGGTGGCAGATGTCTTACTCACTTTGTCATAAGAGTTGTAGTGCGTGGGGAGGGGGGGGGGTGGAAGGAAAAAAAGGGGGGAGAGAGAGAGAAAAAAAGGGGAGAGAGAGAGAGAGAGAGAGAGAGAGAGAGAGAGAGAGAAATGAACCTAGTTCCCTTCAAAGTAGTCCCCTTGGCTATCTATACACAGCTGCCAATGTTTCTGGAGGTCTTGGAAGCAAGCAGGGAAATTTTAAACTGTAATGCTTGTAAGCTCATTTGTCACATCCTGTTGAATGTATGTGATACCTTGATGAAGCTTTCCCTTCAGTTGGCCTTTCACTCATGAAAACAAGAAAAAATCGCAAGGCGAGAGGTGGGGCGAATATGGCAGATGTGGGATGACAACAAACAATAGAACATCTGGCCAGATACTTGGTAACAGATAAGGCAGTATGGGATCTTGCATTGTCAGGCAGCGAGAACCAGTCCTGAGAATGCCAAAAATCAGGGCAACAATGTCGAATTGCTTGTTGTAAATGTTTTGAGACTTCAGTGTAAAGAGTTTGGTTCACTGTTTGACCTGGAGGAACAGATTCATAGTGAACTAATCCTTTACTACCAAGGAATGTGATCAACATTGACTTTGTTCTCGAAGGTTGTCACTGACTTTTTTTGAGGCTAGTGAACCATAACTTTGCCATTCAGCACTTTGAGACTTCATGTGAGGGTCATATTCATAGCACTAACTTTCATTCCCATCAATAATCTTTCACAGAAATGTGAGACCATATCTGGCTCAACACAGTAGTTCGGCAGAAGTTCTTCGTATTTCCTCTTTCTGCTCATCTGTTAGCATGTGAGCAACAAATTTTGCAATAAGTTTCCATTTTCCTAAATCTTCGTGTGAAATCTTATGACACACATGATGATTCAAATTAAGTTGTTCTGATATTGCAAGCATAGTTACATGAAGGTCTTTTTGCAGTAGTTGCTTTACACACTCCACGTTTGCATCGGTATGTGCTGTAGATGGGTGACCAGCTCTGGCATCAGCTTGCACTGAATCTCTACTGCCAAGACACCTTTTGTGCCACCCTAGAACACAACTTTTTGAAAGTGCCTTGCTTGCATATGCTTGCTTAATCTTTGTCCATGTTTGCTAGTGGTTTTCTCAAGCTTAATGACAAAATTAATGTTCACTCTTTGCTAACAATCAGCATCCACTGTGTCACCATAACTAATCCACCAAGAAGCCAAAAAGTGTGCTTTTTTTTTAATTTTATGTACATGTAAAGTTCCACTGGACCAAATTGAGAAGCAATCTCCAAGGTCATGGAATATGCCAATATATAAAATAACACCATAAAAGTAATAACAGATAAAAATAAAATGTTCATAAACCTGAAAAAAGTCAAGACATAAGTTTAAGTAAATGCAATCAACAATACAACAAGAATCAGCTTAATTTTCCAAGGAACTCCTAGACAGTATACACAGTGATCCATGAGGAAACGCTTCACTTTCAATTTGAAAGCACATGGATTACTGCTAAGATTTCTGAATTATATATGACGGTAGTATCTGTTCCCGAAAGAACAGTTACCGTGGATGACCAAGCAGCTTTGCTAGAAATGAAATGATAATTAAATGGACACCCTAGGGGAACGTGCAAGGGATAAGTCCCTGCAGACGCACTATCCTCTGTGCCCGCGGTGGCTCAGATGGATAGACCGTCTGCCATATAAGCAGGAGATCCCGGGTTCGAGTCCCGGTCGGGGCACACATTTTCAACATGTCCCCAATGAAGTACATCGACGCCTGTTTGCAGCTATGGTGTCCATTTAATTATCATTTGATTTCTGAATTCTTGTGGTAGCTTATTGAAATTGGATGCAGCAGCGTACTACACACAAGAGTTAACGAAGTCTGACCCAAATGCAGGTTTGATTTCTGCCAACTATTAACTGAGTTACAGGTGCTTATTCTTGGGAATAGGCTAATATTGTTAACAAGAAATGACCCGCGCGCGCGCGCACACACACACACACACACACACACACACACACACACACACACACACACACACTCTTTAACAGGGATCAACAAGAGGTTCACGAACTTACATCACTTATTGCCCGTTTCTCAGGCAAAATTATCCTTTTAGAATGGAAAGAGTTACCCAAAACTATAATACCATACGACATAGGCAAATGAATATAAGCAAAGTAGACTAATTTTCATGCCGAACAATCACTTACTTCAGACATTGTTTGAACAGTAAAAATGGTAGCATTAAGTCTTTGAACAAGATTCTGAACATGGGCTTTCCACGACAGTTTACTATCTACCTGAACACTTAGAAATTTGAACTGTTCAGTTTTACTAATCATATGCCCATTCTGTGAAATTAAAAGTCAGGTTTTGTTAGAAACTGTAAAAACTGAGTCCTACTGTGATTTAGAGTTAGTTTATTTTTTTTACAAGCAATGAGCTTATATCATGAACTGCACTATTTGAAACCAAGCCAGTGCTGCATACAATATCCTTTACTACCAAGCTAGTGTCATCAGCAAACAGAAATATTTTAGAGTTACCAGTAATACTAGAGGGTGTAGCAGTTCTCTCGTGATTTGTTTATCTCTTCATTTCCTGACTGTCCTCGGTGTCAATGTACCGCATTGCTACATGGGCTGAAAAATGGGTTGTGGATTCCAACACTGACTACTGTAAATAATGTATCCGACAGGTGCACAGTTGTGTATCGCAGTACTTTAATTTCATTGTTCACAACCTCCTAATAATACGCAGTTATCTGGCCAGTGCACTATTGTTTAACTTTCAATAAGCCTCATTAATAGTTTGCAGGCAAACCTCCACATACTGCTACAATAGTTCCCTGTTGAACATCTACGAGCAGTAACACCTAACCACAAAGTTCACAGTTCTTGAAGAATAATCAGATACATATGGAACAGACATTCTCATTGTTTTTATACAGGGCCTATTTGTTTAACACTTATTCCATGGTTAAGTTGAAGCATTATTGTTGTTCTAATCAACACAGGTCTTTCGTCTGAGATTCTGCCATGGACTGACTGTCTCGTGACCAAAATTTGGGCCCTTAATATCATCACAATAATAAGTGCTGAAAATTAACATAGTTCGAAGTTAAATTTACAGAAATTACAACTAAAACTTAACTCATTAAATTAGCTGAATACATCAAAAAAGTCCGTCTTTTTAATAGTGTTTTCTACTTCAGGAGTTAAACCGAATTATTTGTTTAAATCAAGGAAACGATACTTTTGACAAAACTATTAATTACTTAGGAATTAATGGATGGCTGGTTTTGCTAACATGTTTTCGAATAGAGCCAAATAGATACTTTAAGATTACTAGTATTTCAGCTTCCATGTGTTCATAATTAGTACAGAATTTAATTTTTTTTATATGTCAACAACAGAATGTACGTTCCAAAACAATTACTGATTTCACCCTAAAACAAAATATACTAACTAGGATATTCAAAATAAATTAGAAAATCAATTACATACCTAAAACTAAGCACATAATTATATCTGATGTTATATTCTTTAAAACTGAGGTCCAACTTTTCTCTTTTATGAAAATGCAGATTATTCTCATGTATGTTAATGGTAATTAGTTAAAAGTGAAAAAACGAATTTAAGTACACTGATGGCAAAACAAGAGGGAAGAAAAAAATATCCTAGCTTGCTTTGTCACAAGGGCATATCATTTATATAAATAAGGAACAGGAGTGGACCCAACACTGATCCCTGGGGCATCTGCCCCTCCCCCCCCCCTCCCAATTTGAGCATACCCCACTCAGACCCCACATCACAGCCATTCTCAACACTGTGAATAATGACCTTTTGCTACCTGTTGTTAAAGTAAGAGGTGAACCAACTGTGGGCTACTCCCCGTATTCCCTAATGATTCAACTCCTGGAGCAATTAGTTAAGTAACAAAATATGCCTATTGTTCGAAATCTTTTGTTTAACCATTCAGTACCTCACAGAAAAAAGAGAATGTAGCCTTTTCAGTTGTTAAATGACTTCTAAAGCCGAACTGTACATTTGATAGCAATCGTGTGATAGAAAATGATCAATTATCCTTACATACACAGCCTTTTCAATAACTTTAGCAAAGACTGATGGCATAGAGATAGGTCTAAAATTGTTACATTATCCCTTTCTCCCTTTTCATAAGGCGGCTTTACTACTGAGTACTTTAATCGTTCAGGAAACTGACCATTCCTAAAGGAAAAATTACAAATATGGCTAAATACAGTGCTAACATATGCAGCACAGTACTTTAATATTCTGCTAGGCACTCCATCAATTCCATGACAGTCCATGAGAGCGATGAAATTATCGACTCAAACTTGTGTGGTTCATGGTGTGGGTTCCTGTAGTCATGTCCTAGTTCATGAACCACGGGCAACGTATGAGTGTCCAAGTAAGTGGTCCTGACAGTCGGGATACCAGTTACTTTGAAATAAGGCTGGGCATCTCGGACATATTCTGAGTCGTGGTCACCTTTATGCTCATACGGCAAAGACTACCAAATCCACCGGTTAGTCCCTCAGCCGTTAGGGGTAAAACCCAATGGGACTCGGGGCAAGTAAGGCTAGCAACCTGCTTCCCTGTTACTTTAAATATGATGCTGGCAATAATCAGAGCAAAATGCCTCGGACCTTTGGAAGTGACGGAGTCCCACCTCTAACTGACAAACCAGGGACTCCTAAGATACGACTTGGCAAACAAATGGTAATGAGATGGGGAGCTATTAATATCAATGGGGGCTACTCTGGGAAGAAGGTAGAGCTGGCAGAGGCTGCAAGTAAGATGGGGCTGGACGTTTTAGCTGTTAGTGACATTCGGGTAAGGGGTGAGAAAGAAGAGGAAGTGGGAGAATACAAGGTCTACCTGTCAGGAGTCAAAGCAGGAATAGCACAATGGGGTGTAGGGCTTTACATCAGGAAAGAAATGGAACCCAGCGTAGTTGCAATAAGGTATGTAAACAAATGACTGATGTGGATAGATTTGACAGTGTCTAGCAAGAAAATTAGGATTGTGTCAGTATATTCGCATTGTGAAGGGACAGATCAAGATAAGATGGATAGTTTTTATGAGGCACTCAGTGATGTAGTTGTTAGAGTAAAAGACAAGGATAGTGTTCTGCTTATGGGTGATTTTAACGCCAGGATTGGAAATCGAACAGAAGGGTATGAAAAGGTTATGTGTAAATTTGGAGAGGATATGGAGGCCAACAGGAACGGGAAACAACTCTTGGATTTCTGTGCCAGTATGGGCTTAGTAATCACAAACTCCTTTTTTAAACATAAGAACATTCACCGGTATACTTGGGAAGGCAGGGGAACCAGATCTGTCATTGACTATATAATAACAGATCAGGAATTCAGGAAGGCTGTGAGGGACACACGTGTATTCAGGGGATTCTTTGATGACACTGATCATTATTTAATCTGCAGTGAATTCGGGACTGTGAGGCCGAAAGTGCAGGAGGTCAGGTCCATATGTAGGAGGATAAGAGTGGAGAAACTTCATGATAAGGAAATCAGGCACAAGTACATAACAGCGATCTCAGAAAGGTACCAGTTAGTTGAATGTAGTCAATTACAGTCATTGGAAAAGGAGTGGACAAGGTACAGGGACACAGTACTAGAAGTGGCTAAAGAATGTCTTGGAACAGTAGTGTGTAAAAGTAGGATGAAGCAAACAGCTTGGTGGAATGATACAGTCAAGACAGCCTGTAAAAGGAAAAAGAAGGCGTATCAAAAATGGCTACATACCAGAACCCAGGTAGACAGAGAAAGTTATGTTGAAGAAAGAAACAAAGCTAAACAGATAATTGCAGCATCGAAGAAGAAATCGTGGGAAGACTTTGGAAACAGGTTGGAGACTTTGGGTCAAGCTGCTGGAAAACCATTCTGGAGTGTAATTAGCAGTCTTCGAAAGGGAGGTAAGAAGGAAATGACAAGTATTTTGGACAGGTCAGGAAAACTGCTGGTGAATCCTGTGGATGCCTTGGGCAGATGGAGGGAATATTTTGAAGAGTTGCTCAATGTAGGTGAAAATGCGATCAGTAATGTTTCAGATTTCGAGGTAGAATGGGATAGGAATGATGATGGTAATAGGATCACATTTGAGGAAGTGGAAAAAATGGTCAATAGATTGCAATGCAATAAAGCGGCTGGGGTGGATGAAATTAAGTCGGTACTCATCAAATACAGTGGAATGTCAGGTCTTAAATGGCTACACAGGATAATTGAAATGGCCTGGGAGTCGGGACAGGTTCCATCAGACTGGACAAAAGCAGTAATCACACCAATCTTTAAACATGGAAACAGAAAAGATTGTAACAACTACAGAGGTATCTCTTTAATCAGCGTTGTGGGTAAAATCTTCGCAGGTATTGTTGAAAGGAAAGTGCGAGTATTAGTTGAGGACCAATTGGATGAAAATCAGTGTGGGTTTAGGCCTCTTAGAGGTTGTCTGGACCAGATCTTTAGCTTACGGCAAATAATGGAGAAGTGTTATGAGTGGAACAGGGAATTATATCTATGCTTTATAGATCTAGAAAAGGCATATGACCGGGTTCCTAGAAGGAAGTTATTGTCTGTTCTACAAGATTATGGAATAGGAGGGAAACTTTTGCAAGCAATTAAAGGTCTTTACATGGATAGTCAGGCAGCAGTTAGAGTTGACAGTAAATTGAGTTCATGGTTCAGAGTAGTTTCAGGGGTAAGACAAGGCTGCAACCTGTCTCCATTGTTGTTCATATTATTTATGGATCATATGTTGAAAACAATAGACTGGCTGGGTGACATTAAGATATGTGAACACAAAATAAGCAGTCTTGCATATGCGGATGACTTAGTTGTGATGGCAGATTCGATTGAAAGTTTGCAAAGTAATATTTCAGAGCTAGATCAGAAATGTAAGGACTATGGTATGAAGATTAGCATCTCCAAAACGAAAGTAATGTCAGTGGGAAAGAAATATAAATGGATTGAGTGCCAAATAGGAGGAACAAAGTTAGAACAGGTGGACGGTTTCAAGTACTTAGGATGCATATTCTCACAGGATGGCAACATAGTGAAAGAACTGGAAGCAAGGTGTAGCAAAGCTAATGCAGTGAGCACTCAGCTACGATCTACTCTCTTCTGCAAGAAGGAAGTCAGTACCAAGACTAAGTTATCTGTGCACCATTCAATCTTTCAACCAACTTTGTTGTATGGGAGCGAAAGCTGGGTGGATTCATGTTACCTTATCAACAAGGTTGAGGTTACGGATATGAAAGTAGCTAGGATGATTGCAGGTACTAGTAGATGGGAACAATGGCAGGAGGGTGTCCACAATGAGGAAATCAAAGAAAAACTGGGAATGAACTCTATAGATGTAGCAGTCAGGGCGAACAGGCTTAGATGGTGGGGTCATGTTACACGCATGGGAGAAGCAAGGTTACCCAAGAGACTCATGGGTTCAGCAGTAGAGGGTAGGAGGAGTCGGGGCAGACCGAGGAGAAGGTACCTGGATTCGGTTAAGAATGATTTTGAAGTAATAGGTATAACATCAGAAGAGGCACCAATGTTAGCACTGAATAGGGGATCATGGAGGAACTGTATAAGGGGGGCTATGCTCCAGACTGAATGCTGAAAGGTTGACTTTTACTTGTCAGTATCATGGAGGAGTATTTCGGACATCAATCTCAGAAAGGCATTTGCTAAGAGTGTTATATGATTCACTATAGAAACTAAATTTTTATTTAATTCACCAGCAATGCTCAGAAAATGATTGTTAAATGCTGTACATTAATACAAACTGACTTTATATCATTGACCTTGTGCTGTTGACCAGACGCTTCTTTCACAACTGACCAAACGGTTTTAATTTTATCCTGTGAATTAGCTATTCTATTTGCGTACCACATAGTCTTTGCCTTCCTAATAACATTTTTAAGCACCTTACATTATTGTTTGTAATGGGGTATCTTAGCTTGATTGTGACCACTTCTAACATTTTGATATAACTCCCACTTTGTTCTACATGATATCCTTATCCCTCAAGTGAGTCACCCAGGCTGCCTATTACTCCTAGTATCCCGTTTAAAATGTTCTAATGGAAAGAAACTCTCAAAGAGCATAAGAAATGTGTCAAGGAAAGCATTATATTTGTCATCTATGTTACCGGCACTATAAACAAATACTACTCTTGTTCCTTGACGAGGCTTAAAAAACCCTCAATTGCTGTTGGATTAACTTTCCTATATAGTTTGTAATTATATGTGACATTTGTTTGAGTACAAAAGCCCTTTAGTGTTAAAATTTGTGCACCATGGTCTGAAAGGCCATCCACCCTTTTACTAACACAATGCCCATCTAGTAATGAAGAATGAATAAAAATATTGTCTATGGCTGTGCTACTGTTCCCCTGCACCCTAGTTCGAAAAAACACAGTCTGCATCAGATCATATGAATTTAGGAGATCTACCAACATCCTTTTTCTTGCACCATCATATACAAAATTAATACTGAAGTCACCACACAACTAATTTCTGGTATTTCCTATAAAGTGCATCAAGAACCCCCTCTAGCTTGAGCAGAAATGTTCTGCAGTCAGAGTTACGCGATCTATAAACAACAACAATCAGAAGTTTAGTTTCACTAATTTCAACTGCCCCTGCACAACATTCAAATATCTGTTAGTGCAGTGCCGTGATACGTCTATAGACTCAAATGAAATACTTCTTTTTTTTTCGTACATGGCCACTCCCCCACTCCACAAGGAACTCGTTGACAAGCAGCCAGCTAATCTGTATCCTGGTAAAGGAAGCCTCTGAAATGTCAAATTATTTAAGCGGTGCTCCGATATACCAATAATTTTGGAGTCAACATCTATAAGCAGTTCACTAACTATATCTCAAATACCTCTAATATTTTGATGAAATATGCTAATTACTTCTCTACTTGGAAACATGACATCCTCTGAAGGTGAGCCTTTAGTTAGAGGGTGCAGCTCTAACACCAACTACTACAGGAATCAACAAAACTGTTGAACAAGCATGATTACATTCAAAAGATGCAGTGTCTACTTTCTGATTCAGTGTATCGCAAAATCGGTGCTGACCCTACTAAGAGTTTTGAGAGAAAGACTACCGTATTTAGTCGAATCTAAGCCGCACCTGAAAAATCAGACTCGAAATAAAGGAAAAAAAAATATTCCCGAATCTAAGCCGCACCTGAAATTTGAGACTCGAAATTCGAGGGGAGAGAAAAGTTTTAGGCCGCACCTCCAAACTGAAACAAAGTTGGTCCATTGTAATATGAGACACAATTTAGGTCGAATGAATGACGATACAGCTACAATAGTTTGGTTCGAGTCTTAAGCTTAGCAGTTGCTATGCGTCAGGCGCTCTGTCCGTATTTATACGGTTAGCCTTCCGCTCGAATCGATTGCTTATTTTGCTTTGATCCGATAAGTGCCGTTTTCTTTGTTATAGGTGTTTGCGTCACTCTTAAGCTGAAAATGCATTACTGCACTGTGTCATGCATTGTTTGTCGCATTCTGATAGTGTGTGTTTACGGCCTGTCGCAGCTCGTGGCATGGCTTGCTTTTGTGCGCACTACCGCCGCGTACAAAAAAAAAAAAAGCGGAATCGTCTCATTAGCGAAACAATGGCAAGAGACGTTACTTACACTGCTGCTTTCTTTGATAATGAACAACAAGAATCAAATAATAGACTGCGTATGATAGAACATGTTCTGAACGAGAGTTAGGCGAAAATTTTTCTCCGTTTGAAAATCTTTGGGGCCGCTTCTTTATTACATCAAATTCTGCACAGAAATTAGAGTCATCTTAGATTTAAAAATCTAGTCACTTGCCATGCTTCATTTCTGACTGTATCACTATTAGGCATAAGAATAATACGAATATAAACATGACACGATAGGTATATTCTTCCGCATTTGCTGTTGTCTCACTCTAGTTTCGTAGTTTATTAGGCAGACAGGATTTAAATGAGATAGCAGCAAACACGAAAGAATACATGGCAAAATGTTTATATTCGTATTATTCTTATGGTGAAGAGAATACTGTATGTGATTCAAATTTCATCAGGTTCCTATTAGCAACCATCTCTTCTCACAAATAGGAAAAAATTCAGAACGTAGAGTTGGCCATATTGACAAACATCTCAAACAGTCTTGCCAGTCAGATTTTCGTAGTACACTGAAATTGTGCTACATTCGAAGATGAACAATACGGAATTTGTATTTACGTCGTTGGATAATGTATGAAAATGCAGTGGTCGAAACTCGCAGCGGAGAAAAAAAGCTCGTCTTCCACTTTTTTTAAAAAAAATTATTTACTGACGCAGAGGTTTTGGCGCCAGTATTTATCTTTGTGCGTACAAAGCATGCCTGCGTAGCGCTACATATATTCGACGGCAGAAGTTAGTTGTGGCGGCACGTACCAACATTTTTCATAACTTCCGCTTGCTTTGCACTCGATTCTAAGCCGCAGGCTGTTTTTTGGATTACGAAAACCGGAAAAAAAGTGCGGCTTAGATTCGAGTAAATACGGTAATAACCTCCTGAAAAAAAGTTCTTTGTCACAGGAGACTATCAAGAGTCTTAATTCTTACTGTGCTGTACCACCTAGATTATATGGCCTCCCTAAGGTCCATAAAGAGGCTGTCCCATTGAGGCCTATTGTTTCTAATGTTGGTGTTCCAACATATCGTGTAGCTTAACATATTGCTAGTTTGTTGAGCCCACTAGTAGGTAGGTGTGAACACCACATTAAGAACTCTGAAGATTTCTTATGCCAACTGCAGGGACTGCGTTTCAATGACACTGATATTTTAGTCAGTTTTGATGTGGTTTCTCTTTTCACTCGCATTCCTCTCTCTGATTCGTTGCAGCTAGTTGAGGTTAAGTTTGGTGTCGAGTTAACGAATTTGTTTCGACATGTGGTGACTTCCACTTACTTTTTATTCAATGGTCAGTACTACAAACAGACTGATGGAGTTGCAATGGGAAGCCCGTTGTCACCTATTGTGGCCAATTTGTTTATGAAGGACTTTGAGGAACGTGCATTGGAGTCAGCGACCTTGAAACCTGCGTGTTTTTCAGATATGTAAACGATACTTTTGTTCATAGAACTTTTGTTGTTTGGCCTCATGGTAGTGAGAATTTAAACCGGTTTTTGGAACATCTGAATTCAGTTCACTATGGAGGTGGAAAAGAATGGATGCCTTCCTTTCCTTGATGTGTTGGTCAGAAGGAAGACTGATGGTACGTTGGGACATTCTGTTTATAGGAAGCCTACTCACAATGACTTGTATCTGCGAGCTGATAGTTGTCACCATCCAGCTCAGCGTGAAGGAGTACTTCGTACCTTGGTTCACAGGGCCCACGTTATCTCAGACCCTGAAAGTTTGGCAGCTGAGCTATCACATCTCGAAGTCACCTTTCGTCAGAATGGTTATAGTGAGAGCTGATCAAACGTGCGTTGCGCTATCAGCCTTCTGTGCAACAGGTGAGTGACGATAGCAACGAAGTGACACCTAAGTCTATGGCCTTTTTGCCTTACGCAGGATTGGCCGTATTTTGCGGAAATATGATGTGAAATGTGTTTTTCGACCACCTTCTAAGATTAAGGCCCTGTTGGCAACCATAAAGATGATCTTGGTTTGCGTACGGCTGGTGTCTATCGTATTCCTTGCAGTTGTGGCATGTCATATATTGGTCAGACATTCAGGACTGTGGAAGACCGGTGTATTGAACATAAGGGTCACACGCACTTACAACAGCCAAGCAAATCTGCTATTACAGAACATTGCCTTGACACCGGTCATCCTATGGAATACAACAACACAGAGATTCTGGCTTGCACGTCCAGCTATTGGGATAGTGTTATTAAGGAAGCTGTTGAAATCAAACTATCAAGCAACCTTATAAACAGCGATGGTGGATTTTGTTTAGATGCTACTTGGAATCCGGCTCTGTCTCTCATAAAAAAACAGAGGGACAGAATTAGTGCTACCTCACCTGTTGTTTAATAGTCACTATCTGTGGTTGTGTGTTGACTCTGGGTTACTTGTTCTGTGTTTGGTATCTTCGTTGTTTCTCCTCTGTGAACTGAGGTATTAAATTCCCTCACACATTGCTTCCACCTTGCAGTTGTGCCTCGAGAATGGCAGGGTGTGCTCCTGTCGAAATACCGGCAGTGGTCAATGACGTCACCCGGCAGCAAACCCATAAGTTATTTGAATGTACGATTTGTAATGTTTGTGGGTGTAAATTAATGTTAGTGTCCGAAGCAGACTTACTTCATCTTTATGTAAGATGATGAAACTGCGAAAGTTTAAACAATAAGGTAGCTGGACAGTATGAAAATTAAAAAAAAATTGTTTCTAATAAAGCAAAAAGTGTGTGGTCACAGCAATTGCAAATTTAAGTGCACGTAAAACAGTAAGGCAAACAAATGATATTCTGTTTCTGACCGATGTGGTGAAGTTTTGTAATTGTCATTTGGTTTTCATATAAGATGTCTGTTGAGTCTTTGCACAAATTAATTAAAATGTTCTTTTGGGCTACAATCAAACCAGCAAGCTATTACCAAATAATTGAGATGTAGTTGGGAAAAACAACAATTTTCACTAGAAGTTTAATTTCATTGAATGACACTTTGTTGTAATAGTGGGGGAGCGTATCTCAGAGGTAAGTTAATATTAACTCCACAGTGCTGCAATAATTAAGTTGGTGAACTTGAGTATCGATGTGGTGGCAATTTGCCAGTGCAGTGCAACCAAATTTTATGCACCTTCTCATTCTCTGGAACATTCAAAAACAACTTTTCAGGAATTTTTATTAATGTACAGTATGGTACTACACACCATTTGTAACCCATTTTCTGAAACATAAATTCGAAAACAAGATATCACTATGCATTAGCATTACGGTACCAGGAGCAGTGAGCTAGCTAGTGATGTCACAGGCATCACATGACTCAAATGGACCATTTTAGCGTGCCTTCAAAGTATCTGAATTTCACTTCTGTTTTTGTTAAAAAAATACTGAAAGTCAAGAGCAAAAAAGGCATGTTTGACATAATTAATCCTTTAAGACAATTTCCAGGAAACAGTCAAATACCCTATTACACAAATGCAAGAGTGAAGATGGTCACCTCCCACTAAACAAACCGGGATCTTTGATGAAATCTGTCTGTGAAATTCAACTTGCACAACTAACCAAAAATTTGAGTGCTTGTGGTATGTAACAGCTGCATGAACTACCAAAAGCATATCATATAGATTTATTTTAATGCCAGTACATATTTTAACTTCTAAATTTGAGTGCACACAATATGAAAGATTGTTCAAGTGGTAAAATTCCCATATACAGCATCTCAAATAGGCACATAAACAAGAGACCATTACTGATTTTGGGGTGAATACATCTTCACAGCTATAGAGTAACTGTATACCTGTAGAGCAGAGATGTTTATTTTAATTTTATAGTCATACCAGTCAGTTTTTAATGTGTGTGTGTGTGGGGGGGGGGGGCACAATTTCTTCCCTTTTTAGTCATCTGCCTTCTCTAGTTGCACTGCCGTAATATTAAATACTGGAACTATGGAAAACACGTGGGCAGGAAATACGTAATGGAAAAGAAAATGGTAACATCTAATGTTTCTTAAGGGAACTTAGCATGGTAACACACTCACCTTCTAAATCTTCAATGCGCACTCCCACATCGGGTAAAATTTCATCTCTGAGCCTATCACATTCTGACAAAATTGATGATGCTTTTAACTGCCGTGCTAATGACCTTACACTGTCACGGAATTCAGATAGTATTGTCAAGTAAGGCATGACTATCTGCTCTACCTAAAACAAAATAAAACAAGAAGAAAATATAGTTGGTGACCCACCACACGAAGTAAGGCAAAGTGTGTTTTACATGTTTCCAATGGATCATTAAAAATCATTTGTACTCCCATATTATGCCAAATAACCAGACCTAAAGGAATAGAAAATGTGCCTAATTTTGAGTTTTTAAATTCTAGAACATTGCATCCTGTGTAACATTACCAACTACAAATGTATTAAAAATTAGTTACAGTGAATAAGTGTAGTCAACATGGATGGAAGACAAACAAATTCAACAACCTCAGAGAAGGACTGAAGCTTCAGCGCTGACGAAATTAGGCAAGGTGGAATATATCTAGCTGCTTTAATCTGCTACAATCCCACCTCTAAAATACATACTTTTCCTGTATATATGTAAATTCAGAATCTCTAAATTCTTATCCGAGCTGTATTTTAAAAACTTTATAGTTCAGTGTATAGAAAAGACTCTGCTGATAATATTAGTGTTGATAGTTCATGTACAAACATTTTACCTGGAAAAATATTCAAAATTTAGTATTCATAACAACCTTATTTTTATTTAAAATTGAAGAGTGAAAATGTAAAACGACACAAAAAATGAATTTTCATTGCTATTGCATTTTTGGTACTCTGTTGCATGGCAAGAATCTCAGCTTCCAAAAACTAGTAGAGTGAGGATTCTAGAGATATTCTTCAGCATCCTATGTATTACTCCAGTAGGGATCATGAAGACAGCATTCAACAAATTACAACAAGCATGATGGCATTTAAGCAGTCATCCTATCGCATTCCAAAGGTGACTAGACTGGGACAAAACTGTTAACATATAATGCCATTCTAAGTACCTTGTGGCATGCAGTTCAAAGTAGTTTCTGAAGTATGTATGTGGATGTGAATTAAAGTTACTCACAGTTACATTCAGTTAAATAACACATGGCACAATATTAAGGGTGCTATGTAAACAAATTGCTTGATAAACATTTACACTAATTTAGTCTATTACAAATGAAGACCACTATTTCTGTTATGAGGTAGAAAGTTTGTTACTATTTTTTTGAATATTTAGAGATACACTTATGATAAAAACTCTAATAATCTTTGTGACAGGCACTGTTGAGATAGGAGTTATTTTAGCAAGACTGACAGACACAGAAAACTAAGAACTGGGGTGAATCATAAGCTTTTGGAATTTTACTTTAAAAAAATTAAAAGTTGAGGAACAAGAAACAAAGGGCATAAATGAAAGAGGTGAAGAAGTCATTAAATATTTAATCAGAAGTGACACAAAGCATGACAGATGGCTGGAAACCAACAAAGAACAAACAGTCATTCATATTCCAAAGAGCTTTTGAAATGAGGGATTCCTTATGAGTTTTTATTGAAACAAAGAATGGGAAACATCTTTTCATACAAATCATTTTACCATTTCTCAAAATTTTCACTTTTAAAATTTTGAAAGTTTTTCAAGTGTTCCAATCAATTCTAAAAACAGATTTTCTTCTCCAATGTTGGGATTCTGAAACAGAATTGATGGCCAACTTGGACTAATATATCAATGAAAACAATCAATTACTGACAAAATTATTTAATTGGATAGATAAAAAATCTACTAACCAAGCAGTGGGAGAACATACAAAAGACAGTTGTAACTGGCAAGCTTTTGGAGCCTGTGGCTCTTTCTTTAGGAAGAAGGGTGAAGGAAAAGGACTGGAGGGATCTAGGAAACAGGTTAGATTGAGGAAAATCACCCAGAACTGGGGCTCAAGGGAGACTTACTGTACACGATGAGAAAGAAAGACTGGTTGTTGGGGACTGCATCGGACAAAATCTGAAAACCTGAGAGCTTAAAGATGGAAGACAGGGTAGTACACTGACAGAGATTACTGCTTAAACATCATGTGAGAGTTAATAATATGAGCGAAAAGCGGGTGCATTGTACATAACAGAGGTGGGAGGGGGGCCGTGAAAAATAGTCGGGAAAGGCAATGAAAGATGTACAAAACTACAACGGAGTGAAACAAAGAGTAGTTACAGTGAAGAAATGCTGAGTCGGAAGAAATTAATATAAATTAAGGCCAGGTGGGTGGCACGAACCAAGGAAATGTGTAGCACTAGCTCCCACCTACGAAGTTCTGAGAAACTGGTGTCTGGGAGAAGAATCCAGATAGTGCATGTGGTGAAATAGGCACTGAGGTCATAACCGTCATGTTGTAGAGTGTGCTCTGTGAAAGGATATTGTGTGTTGCTGGAATATGCCCTCTGCCTATGCCCATCCATCCAGATTGATAACATGGTAGTAGCCATGCTGATATAAAAGACCAAACAGTGTTTACATAACAGCTGGTATATGACAGTCATTTCATAGGTGGCTCTCTTTTTGATAGTATATGTTTTGCCAGTTTAAGGGCTGGTATAGGAGGATGCATAGGGCAAGTCTTGCAGTCAGGGTCAATCACAGGGGTAGGATCCATAGGATAAGGAGATGAGTGTAGAAGGAGCATGACGTCTGGCTAGGACACTAGGAAAATGACAAATAGCTACTCTATGTGTGTCGGGTAAAATCTCAGACAGAATTGACCTTATTTCAGGGCATGATGTTAGGAAGGCATGGCCTTGTCGAAGTAGTTGATTAATACATTCAAGACCAGAGTAACAGTGAGAAATTGATTATTTTCATTGTTATATTAGGACATGTGCTCATCATTCCTTCTTATGTAACCCTCTTGTCAGTCTTTGTTATCGTCTTATCTTGTTCAAACTGTCATCTGTTTTCTACCTTTTGTGCTAGTCCATTCGTTTGTTTATCTTACCACCCAGATTAATCAACGCTTTGTTCCTAAATATTTTCTAGTACCGATTTCCATGCAAATAGATGAGTCCATTGTTATTTATGAATCTGCGTGTAGCAATTTGTTTACAGTGCACTACATTGTAGGGGCTTCTCTTGATTGTCTTTCAGTGATTTAGTTGCAAATTTGACAGCTATTTTCTTTCCCACCCTCCACTTACTGTGTTTATACATAATTCTTTCACATTTTTGTGTGTTTTTTTGTCAAATTGCACAGATCAAATTTCACTGCCATCTCCTACATCACTTTCTTTACCAAGCAAAGTTGTTTACATTTCTTCTTGTGGTTTACTCTTTCTGTACACTCAGTTTATAAAGTTTTGTCTCATTTCATGACTTCCCCTATTGATATTTTTCTTTCCCAATCATTTTTTTCATATCATAAGGGCCACTTATCTGTTCTCATGATTTTCATACGATTTTTTCTGATTTTTCGAATTTTTTTTCCTTGCTTTTCTGCCACTTAGCTATCTTTTCCACCCTATGCTTCTCTTTTTTTTCACTCCCACCATTTCTAATGCTACAAACCATCCTCTCTTTCCATGATGAATACTATCACATATTACATCCATTCTTTTAGGGAACATACTTTTGTACTATCAAAACGAAGTTCCCACATTCTGTTTCTTGAAACCTATTTGTCCCTTGGAGTTACTCCCAATGGCCTAACATTGGAAGTCTCTGTTTCTGGGTGCAATCCTACCCTACGCCAGGCTCTTTTACAGTTTCAAATACAGCAATCTCTTGCTCTTACCTGGCTAAATCTGTGACCTATATGCCTCATCAACAAATTTCCACTCTACCAGACTTCTCTCCCTCTACAAAATCCTGCAGTTATCTGCCCTTATGCTTCCTTCAATGGTACCATTTGCCAAGCCAACTTCAATCTGGTTTCCTTTCCTTCACATGTAATATCCATTGGAAATATCACTTTTCAACCCAATCCCAAAACCTTTCTAACAGCAAACCTGACACTGAATCCTGCCTTGAACAGTTCAGACCACTATCCCAACTTGATCCACCACCACTACCTCAAAATCATCCCTTACAAGCCTTCCAAGAATTCCTCCAGCATTGCCTCACAACCCTTCCTCAGGTCCCTATGACATTACCCTAACCTGTCCTCAGCAAAACTCCAGGCTCTGCGATCCCTAAGAGCTGATGACTCCATCATTATCCTCCCAGCAGACAGAGGATCTACCTATGTAGTACTTGACCGAAATGAGGATGTTAGTGAAGGTCTACACCAGCTGTCTGACACCTCTACATAACAGTGTCTGCCATCGAGATCCCATCCCTGTGATTTAAACTGACCTGCAGTCCCTCCTTAAAACCTCAGGCCCTTCACAAGCGCTAACACCTTAATCCATAGAACTTCTCATCCCACTCAAACCACACACCCCCACCTTTTACCTTTTTCCTAAAATCCACAAACCAAATCATCCTGGCCATCCTATAATTGCTGGCTTCAAAGCACCCACTAAACGTATATCTTCCTTAGTTGATCAAAACCTGCAACCCATAGTACAAAGACTCCCCTCCTACATCAAAGATACCAACCATTTCCTAAATCATCTGAAATCCATGCCCGTCCCACTCCCACCACACACCTTGCTTGTCACCGTTAATGCTACCTACCTCTAAACCAACATCCACAACATACATGGTCTGTCTGTTGCTGAACATTTCCTCAGTCAGTGCCCACCTGATTCCAAACCTATGACATCCTTCCTACTCACATTAATCAACATTATACTAACCAGCAACTACTTCACCTTTGAGGGGCAGACATACAAACAGATCAGCGGTATAGCCACGGGAACCAGGATGGCTCCTTCCTATGCCGAAGTTTTCATGGGTCGCTTGGAAGGGGCTTTCCTGGGAGCCATAAGTCTTCAGCCCCTGGTTCGGTTTAGATACACTGATGACATCTTTACCACATGGACTCAGAGTGAGGCTGACCGACTAAAATTCTTGGAATCTCTGAATAACTCCTCCTAATTAAATTTCACATGGTCCTATTCCAAATCCCTTGCCAATTTCATTGATGTGGATCTTGTCCTCATACAAGGTCAGCTACACACTTCCGTCCACATTAAACCTACCAACAAACAACAGTACTTACTTTTTGACAGTCGTCATCCTTTCCATCTCAAACATTCCCTCCCATACAACCTTGGCATCAGAGGCAATCTTATTTGTTTGGATGCAGACTCTTTACAACAATACACCAGCCTCCACTGCACGTAATTATCCTACCAGCCTAATTAAAAATCAGATTTCCTGGACCATCACATGCAATCCTGGTACTGCTGATCCGTCCACAAAACAGCTTCGGAGCACACCACTGATGACTCAGTATTATTCAGGTATGGAATGTGTTAATCAGCAACTTTGATAGGGCCAAGGCTTCCTAAAATCATGCCCTAAAATGAGATCCTGTCTGTCTGAGATTTTGCCCATCACACCTAGAATAGCTTACAGTCGCCTTCCTAATCTCTGCAATATTCTTGCCAGACCCCATGCCCCTTCTGTACCCATCTTCCTACCCTATGGCTCCTATCCCTGCGACCATTCCCGCTGCAAGACTTGCCCTACGCACCCTCCTACCATCCCCTATAACAGCCCCATCAAAGGGAGAGCCACTTGCGAAATGACATGTCATAGACCAGCTATTATGTAAACACTGTTTGGCCGACTACATCGACGTGACTACCACAAAATTATCAATTAGAATGAATGAGCATAGGCAGAGGGTATATACTGGCAACTCGCAATATCCTGTTGCAGAGCATGCTCTATAACATGCATTCATGACCTTGGTACCTGTTTCACAACATGCACTATACGGATTCTTCACCCAGACATCAGTTTCTCACAACTTCACAGGTGGAAATTAACACTGCAGCATGTCCTTGGTTCTTGCCATCCACCTGGCTTTAATTTACGTAAATTTTTTCCATCTCAGCATTTCTTCACTGTAACTACTCTTTGCTTCACTATATTTTCATTTTCTACATCTTTCATTGTCTTTCCTGTCTATTTTCCACCGCCCTACCCTCGCACCTCTATTACGTACAATGCACTTAGCTTTTCACTCTTATTAACTCACACATGAGGTTTAAGCAATAATGTCTGTTAGCATATTACCCTGCCTTCCATCTTTAAGTTCTCAGGTTTTCAAATCCTGTCCAATGCGGTCCCCAAAAATCAGTTTTTCCTTCTCATCGTGTACAGTAAGTCTCCCCTGATCCCCAGTTCTGTGTGATTTTTCCTAAATCTACTTCTTTCCCAGACTTCTCCAGTCCTTTTCCTCCACCCTTCTTCCTTCCCCTTCACCCTTTCTACCAGAAGAAGGAGCCACTGGCTCTAAAACCTTGCCAATTACAACTGTCTTACGTATGTGTTCACCCACCACTTGATGGGTAGATTTTTTATCTATACAATTAAATAATTTTTTATCTATTCAATTAAATAATTTTGTCAACAGTTGACTGTTTTTGTTGTTATTCTGCATTAACTGTTATTTGAGCCAGTAAGGTAATGGCCATGACATATACAGAGTAACCAAAGAAACCAGAGATCATTTTTCTGGATGTGCTTCACGAACCAACTGTTTTTACTGGTTTGGTTCATAATGTAACAACCAAACAAGTGACAGTTACTGTTAGTTTACTGCTGATATGATTATATCCACATTTTCTCTCCTGTTACAATGTTTTATACTAGTTTTGATGTTTCCTAAGTCAAATTTGCTGAGTTTTTTCTTTTCTTTTTTTTCTTTTTACACCAATTGACACTAGACTGTTTTTGACCTTAAGTCAAACTGTGCAGAACCCACCAAGATAGAAATTGTAGCTGCATTTGAGATTGTTTGGGCAAGACTCACTATCAGGGGAGGGCATAAAATGATAACTGGATCCTTCTATCACCCACCAGACTCCTCTCCTGAAGTAACTAACGACTTTAGAGTAAAGCTCAGTTCACTTGTACACAAGTTCCCCAGTTATACTGTACTCATTGGTAAAGAGTTTAATCATCCCACAATTAACTGAGAAAATTACTGTTTTGTTAGTGGTAGATGTGGTAAGACATCCTGCGAAAAATTACTAAATGCCTTTCCCAAAACCTACGATCAGATAGAAACCACACTCATGTTGGAAACATATTTGATCTAATGGTAACAAATAGATCTGGCCTCTCTGAGGCTGTCCACATCGAAATCAGTATAAGTGACCATGATGCAGTTGTGGCAACAATGATTACCCAAGTAGAAATCAGTAGTGTCATATCTACACATCTACATCTACATCCATACTCCACAAGCCACCTGACGGTGTGTGGCGGCAGGTACTTTGAGTACCTCTATCAGTTCTCCCTCCTATTCCAGTCTCGTATTGTTCGTGGAAAGAAAGACTGTTGGTATGCCTCTGTGTGGGCTCTAATCTCTCTGATTTTAACCTCACGGTCTCTTCGCGAGACATACGTAGGAGGGAGCAATATACTGCTTGACTCCTCAGTGAAGGTATGCTCTCAAAACTTCAACAAAAGCCCGTACTGAGCTACTGAGCATCTCTCCTGCAGAGTCTTCCACTGGAGTTTATCTATCATCTCCGTAAAGCTTTCGCGATTACTAAATGATCCTGTAACAAAGTGCACTGCTCTCCGTTGGATCTTCTCTATTTTTTCTATCAACCCTATCGAGTACGGATCCCACACTGGTGAGCAATATTCAAGCAGTGGGCGAAAAAGTGTACTGTAACCTACTTCCTTTGTTTTCAGATTGCAGTTCCTTAGGAGTCTTCCAATGAATCTCAGTCTGGCACCTGCTTTACTGACGATCAACTTAAATGATCATTCCATTTTAAATCACTCCTAATGCCTACTCCCAGATAATTTATGGAATTAACTGCTTCCAGTTGCTAACATGCTATATTGCAGCTAAACATTAAAGGATCTTTCTTTCTATGTATTCGCAGCACATTGAGATTCAATTGCCATTCCCTGCACCATGCGTCAATTCGTTGCAGATCCTCCTGCATTTCAGTACAATTTTCTGTTGTTACAACCTCTCGATATACTACAGCATCATCCGCAAAAAGCCTCAGTGAACTTCCGATGTTATCCACAAGGTCATTTATGTATATCGTGAATAGCAACGGTCCTACGACACTCCCCTGCGGCACACCTGAAATCACTCTTACTTCGGAAGACTTCTCTCCATTGAGAATGACATGCTGCGTTATGTTATCTAGGAACTCTTCAATCCAATCACACAATTGGTCTGATAGTCCATATGCTCTTACTTTGTTGATTAAACGACTGTGGGGAACTGTATCGAACGCCTTGCGGAAGTCAAGAAACACGGCATCTACGTGGGAATCAATCTCAATGAGGAACTTGAAACTTTCATCACAGGGCAGGAGCATGTAGAGGAACTATGGCTCAAGTTTAAAAGAATAGTTGACTATGCACTGGATAGACACCCCGAAGTGCCAAGGAAACTGGTATAGGTATGCATATTCAAATACAGAGACATGTAAACAGGCAGAATACGGCACTGCAGTCGGCAGCACTTATAAAAGACAATAAGTGTATGGCTCACTTGTTAGATCAGTTACTGCTACTAAAATGGGCAGGTCATCAAGATTTAAGCGAGTTTGAACATGATATTATAGTCGGCACACGAGCAATGGGACACAGCTTCTCCGAGGTAGCGATGAAGTGGGGATTTTCCTGTACGACCATTCCACGAGTGTACCGTGAATATCAGGAATCTGGTAAAACATCAAATCTTCAACATCGCTGTGGCCAGAGGAAGATCTTGCATGAACGGGACTAATGACAACTGAAGAGAATCATTCCATGCGACAGAGGTGCAACCCTTCCGCAAATTGCTGCAGATTTCAATGCTGCGCCAGCAACAAGTGTCAGCGCGTGAACCATTCAGCGAAACATCATCAATATGGGCTTTTGGAGCCGTAAGCCCACTCATGTACCACTGATGACCACATGATACAAAGCTTTACGCCTCACATAGGCCCATCAACACTGACTGCTAATGACTGGAAACATGTTGCCTGGTCGGACTGTTTCAAATAATATTGAGCGGATGGATGTGTATTTATATGGAGACAACAACATGAATCCACGGACCCTGCAAATCAGCAGGGGACTATTCAAGCTGGGGGAGGCTCTGTAATGGTGTGGGGCATGTGCTGCTGGAGTAATATGGGACCCCCGATATGACTAGATATGACTGATAGGTGACACACATGTAAGCATCCTATCTAATCACCTGCATCCATTCATGACTGTTGTGCATTCTGACAAACTTGGGCAATTCCAGCAAGACAGTGCAACAACCCACGTGTCCAGAATTGCTATGTAGTGGCTCCAGGAACATTCTTCCAAGTTTAAACACTTCTGCTGGCCACAAAACTCCCCAGATATTAACATTATTGAACATATCTGGGATGTCTTCCAATGTGCTGTTCAAGAGAGGTCTCCATCTCCTCGTACTCTTCCAGGTTTATGGACTGCCCTGCAGGATTCATGGTGTCAATTCTCCCCAGCACTACTTCAGACATCGGTCAAGTCCATGCCACATCATGTCGTGGCACTTCTGCATGCTCGCGAGGGCCCTATACGATATTAGGCTGGTGTACCAATTTCTATGGCTCTTCAGTGTATTTACCCAGTAGAACAGTTCTTGATGGGAGGAAACCTTCAAGGTATACAGTCACAGTAAAGATATTTCTTAAGAAAAAGAGATTACTGGATAATAGATATAAAATAAAGAGCATGGCTATAGATAGAAAGATGCTGAATGAAACGGGTTTGGTTGTCAAAAGAACAATGTGTGATGCCTTCAATGACTACTGTAGGAGAATACTATCAAATGATCTTTCACAGAACCCAAAGAAATTAAAATGTTTCTTTCACAAAGGAAAACCCAGGAGAATTGCCCCAATTTAATCCTCACTGAAATGATGAATGAAATAAGTATTAGTGTCATCGGTGTTGAAAAACAGCTGAAATAATTCAAATTGAACATAGCTGTAGGGTCTGATGGAATCCCTGTCAGATTCTATACTGAATTTCAACCCACCCTCTTCTCACAAGACATACTGAAAGCTTTGGATCAAGGCAGTATTTCTTGGTTTCCGAAAGGCGTTTGACTGAGTACCACATTTACACTTATTGCCAAAAGTTCAACCAGATGGGGTATCAAGTGAAATTTTTGACTGGATGGAAGACTTTTCAGGTAGGGAGGACACATCATGTTATCTTGGATAGATAGTCATCATCAGAGGAGAAGTAACTTCAGCTGTACTCCAGGGAAGTGTATTGGGACGCTTGCTGTTTATGTTGTACATTAATGACCTTGAAGACAATATTAATAGTAAAATGAGGCTCTTTATAGATGATGATGTAGTATCTGAAACAAGTTGCATAAATATTCAGTCAGATCTTTATAAGATTTCAAAGTGGTGGCAAATTGCTTAAAATGTACAGAAATGTAAAATTGTGCACTTCCAAAAAGAAAAAAAACATAGTATCCTATGGCTATAATATCAATTAGTCACTGCTGAAATCGGCCAACTCATACAAATACCTGTAGGGTAGCACTTTATAGGGATATGGAATGGAATAATTGCATACACTCAGTTGTCAGTAAAGCCGTTGGTAGACCTTGGTTTATTGATAGAATACTGAAGAAGAGCAGTCAGTCTACAAAGGGGATTGCTTACAAATCATTTGTGCAACCAGTTCTAGAATATTACTGAAGTGTGTGGGACCTGTGGGAAATAGGGCTAACAGGGGATACAAAACACATACAGAGAAGGGCAGCACACATGGTCAAAGGTTTGTTTGATCCGTGGGAGTGTGTTACAGAGATACTGAAGGAACTGAATTGGAAGAATCTTGATGATAGACGTAAGCTATCCAAAGAAAGTTTGTAACAAAGTTTCAAGAATCAGCTTTAAATGATGAGTATAGAAATATAGTATAACCTCCTATGTAATGCTCTTATAAAGATCATGAAGAGAAGATTAGAATAAGTACTGTTCATACAGAGGCATTCAAACAATCATTCTTTCTTTACTCTATACATGAATGGAATGGAAAGAAACCTTAATAACTGGTAAAATGGGATGTACCCTCTGTCATGCACCTCCTGAAGGTTTGCAGAGTGTAGATGTAGATATAGATAAGTCACTAATGGGGCCTCTTCAATCACACTGCACAAAGAATCGATATTTTTTTAACCAATTTTGGTAGGCATTCACTAAATTCATTACTGGTAATAGCAGGATCCTACTAAAATTCTACAAAGTGATTGTAAACAGTCTTTTTCTGAAAACAGTCTTTTCTGAAGGTGACCGAGTACCAAGAGTTGAATGCTGCCAATCAAGGCATTGTTGTTGACTCAAGTGAATGGTCCAACAAGACATGTTGAAACCTGCCCTGAAATTTTTTACACAGAAAGAAGACAAAGAAAGAAATGCACTGCCAAAATTTTAGCTGCTAAGATGCACTGCAAGTATTAAAAAAAATTCCCAAATTCATAGCACGCCAAACAGCAGTATAAATATACACTCCTACTGGCGCTGCAGCTACTGCACATGTGCAAGCCCACACACACACACACACACACACACACACACACACACACACACACAGAGAGAGAGAGAGAGAGAGAGAGAGAGAGAGAGAGAGAGAGAGAGGTCGGTGATACACTTGTAAATAGGAAACACGACATAACCTGATCGTAATTTGTAAAGAATGTTTCAAGTTTTTGTTTGTTGATAAGCTTCTCTGACACTACAGTACACACTTACTAAGCTCTCTAATCAGCCACTCAAGTAACATCTATTGCAACTTATCAGTTTCTTTCAGCAGTATTGCTAAGTTCTGACAACACAGATCAAGTTGAATTAATATTTATTGTGCTTTCATATGGCATGCCTGCAAATTGTAGCCTTTTTTTTTTCTTCCTGTTTCACAGTAATGTGGAATCCAATTAACGTTCTCAGTTTAGCAATGATGAAGTATGAAGAATGTGGTTTCCAGCCAAAATCACCTACTTCTCCTAAGGACATACATGTGTCATTCATTCATTCAAATGATATCGACATTTTGTTTGAAATTGTGGATACATTAGAAGAAATAGGAAATAACTGTGACGATCCATGAGTTTTGGTTCGGACGATGTCAGTTGTGCCAGTAACAGTTCTGAAGAAAAATACATTCCAAGCCTTTTTTGTACTTTCAGCGACAAAGAAAAGATAGTGAAATATTGGTTAAACAAAGGGTGATGATGATGATGATGATGTCTGGTTTGTGTGGTGCTCAACTGTGCGGTTGTCAGTGCCTGTACAAATTCCCAACCTTTGCTCAGTCCAATCTCACCACATTCAAGAATGATGATGGAATGATGAGGACAACACAAACACCCAGTCATCTCAAGGCAGGTGAAAATCCCTGACCCTGCCGGCAATCGAACCCAGGACCCCGTGCTCGGGAAGCGAGAACATGACCATGAGACCACGAGTTGCAGACTTAAACGGAAAGGGAAAAAACACTAAGTTACGCAGTGTGCAAAGACATTTTTGTTTGTAAAATCAGAGCATGAACTGTACAAATGGAAGAATGAATTACATAAAGTAAGAAATATGTGCCAAACAGAAACCCGAAACCATCTAAATGAAAAACCGTTTCAAAGATTTAGAACTACTCATAAGAAGCTATGCACCGTTATCGATGGATATCTACCATACCGGGCCCCCCGAATTGCATCTGACATGAACACTGCTAATTTCCAGTCTTCGTCAACCTGGCTACACAGGTTCAAGAAATCATACAGAATTGGAAGTAGCAAAATTACCAAGTTTACATCACGTAAATGTATAGAGCAGCTGTCAGTGGCAGACAATGCTATAGAGGAATTCATAGCTGATGTAAAGACGAAACGTGCTCTAATCCCCACAACAAATGCTGATCAGACAGGTATTGTAAAAGAACTGCACACACACCGCACTTTATCATTTCAGGGTGAAAAAAAGATGAGTCAGTTGCCCAATCAATGAATGCAATGACACATTCATGTATGATAATGCCAGTGATAAGTTTGAGGGGTTTACCGTTTCTGTAGTTGTGCATCTGTCTTCAAGAACTACAAGGCAAATTAGGACCAAAAATAAAAAATGAAGTGTTTAGTTGCAAAAATCTTGTAATCGACATATCAAAATTTGGAAAAATGGGAAACAATAATTTTCAACATTTCGTTCAAAACATATTCCTACCAGCTGCAGAAACTAATTCATCGCTTTTGTTGGATTCATGATCTGGACACAACAATGCCTCTCATTCTAAGGAGGATGATGAGAAATCTGTAGATGTAATGTGGATTCTGCCTGGAACTACTAGCGAGATTCAACCTCTTGATAAAGAATTTTTTCGACATTAGAAAGCATTTTTCAGGAAATTATCAGACAACATAATTTCTGATACCTTTCCCTCATTTCAGGTTATCAGCAGAACAGTATTCTTATGCTCCAGTCATTTGTGCATCACTAGTGTTCTTCACCACGCTTTACGAATTTGATCAAGTATGCCTGGTACGCAGCACAATATGCAGAAAAATGGCCAGGACCATTTCTGACTCCATTCCAGTTCTGTCTAAAGAAAACCAGTGGTTACTGCAAAGTGCCTGACTGCATCAATTTTTCCTTTGTCCGAGGTCCCTGGTGCAAAAAAATGTTTGTTTTTGTCATTGAGTAGACACTTCACCTTTTTGTGATGGCTACAGGGAATTAACAAAGAGCTGTTTCACTGATAATCAAATGTACAACATTCAAACGTTATTATAAGGAATGGCCAACAGGAATTTTTATAAAATGTAGTACTGCAAGACACATTTCACTTCAACAAATTACAAGTCCTCATTGATGGAAGTCGACTGTTACATCAAACACTGCCATGATTTTATTTTCTCTGCTAGCCATTTTTATCAGAATTACATGTGCAAGAATTGAACTGTTGATATAAAGTTATTCAAAAAAATCTTTGTATAGTTTACGGCAGGTTTTCACCAGAACAAACAAGCTAACAAGCACGAGCAAAAGAGAATTCTATCTGGTGTACCCAGTAGGCCTCTTGCAGGTCTTTCAACTGGATGCTACAGCAACTGCTTACATGATCCTAACCTTCCCCAGTCACCTAATCAGAAAATGGAGGCCAGCAGTTTACCACGGAATCCAAACTACATGTCAATCATGGCCACTCCAACATCTGTGACAAGTGAATGCTCGGTTAAAAATCATAGTGAAAAAGTTGTGGACTGAACATGATTTGATCCCGCGCTCTCTGGACCATAAAGCGCACTTTGCCACTAGACTATTTTTGTTTTAGGAAAATGGAAACGAAGTATCATGCTTCTCGATATAGCGTAGGGGAACGACGCGGGAGACCCGCACCGCCATATTAGGCAAGGTCCTAATGGAGGTGGTTTGCCGTTGCCTTCCTCCGACCGTAACAGGGATGAATGATGATAATGAAGACAACACAACAACACCCAGTCATCTGGGGGCAGGTGAAAATCCCTGACCCCGCTGGGAATCAAACCCAGGACCCCGTGCTCAAGAAGCGAGAACGCTACCACGAGCTGTGGACTTTTGTTTTAGAAAAAAACAAAAAAAGAATTTGACCATTACATCTTGCATGCATAGTGGAAATGCTGGCTGTCACCTCTTGAGATGATGCTCGATGTCGGTAATTAGTGTTCTGTTCATAAATCTCCCATCAATGGTAATGAGAAGACAGGGAAAAATGGCAGCCGACATACAAGGATAATTTTGGAGCAGTGCTAAGGAGAGATGGAGATGCAATTCCACGTAAAGTGTACGATCTCCACACATCACACTTCCATACACATTGAGACACTTCAATTCTTCCTTCTCTGTACCATTTTGCATACTCTGTCAAGAACAGTGTGCTTGCCAAGCAAAATAATCCTCGCTGAATAGCAAAGTTTCGCATTGTGGCTCTAACAAGATAGAGCTGTATCTTGTATGCTGAATGTTAGCTTCAAAAACTAATAATAAAGCATTCATAGGCAATATTTGCTACCTCACGTTCTCTTCTGTTCCCTCTAGTATAAACAATTCTACCCATATACAAGCGAATGGTAGTGAATTTTCTGCAAATGCTCATTTGCATGTGTTCGCTTCCATTCGCTCCACTGCAAACCAAGCTTTAGGTGCTTAAAATTGCTATCTGTGAACCCAATTGCTATCTGTGAACCCCAGATAATTCCTTTTAGCAGCTAAAATTTTGGCGTTGCATTTCTTTCATTATCTTCTTCCTGTATAAGAAATTTCAGAGTAGGTTTCGACATGTCTTGTTGGCTCATTCCCTTGTCAGTCCTTAACAAAAAATCATGAAGTGTCATGCAGTTAATTCCTTCACATGAAATTTTTGTATTTCTACAAGACTGTTCTTTAAAAGCTTGGAGTAGACAAATTATTTGGCAAATTTCTCAGCTGTCATTATTTTAACAATAAGAAGTGACAAATTTTAAAACAATAGTAATGTCACATCACAACAGCAATCATCGGGTGGACATTTGTAAAAACTTAAAATTCGAGCCGTATTTTGAACTCCATAACCAGCAGGCCATTGTGATGAATGATGAACTATCTGAAATATCAGTATTAATTGTTATTCCATTGTCACTTCCAAATTAGTTCATGTACCTGGTCTCTCTCTCTCTCTCTCTCTCTCTCTCTCTCTCTCTCTCTCTCTCTCTCTCTCTCTCTCTCCCACCAGGCTTTTCCATTCCTTTGACATCTGTGTGTATGTCTCTTCCTATCTTTCTCCTACGTTCCACCTTTTATGTTGATGTCATAATTTTAGAGCATTCCAAAATATTTTTAAACAGCCCTACTCTAACTGTTTCCTGTTTTTGGTGTCCAATGCCTTCTCTGGTACAAATATTACTCACACATTTAGTTACATTAACTTCATTCAGCATCATAACAGAAATGCAAGAAATAAATTGTTGGGGTTATTAATTATAAAATGTCTCAAATTCTCACATGATTACACATATAAATTTATACGTTTGATTAACTTTGATGAACTTACATTCTGGCTTGATGAAACAGAAGATGCTGGAAAACCTAAGGAGCCATCATCTGGGATGGTACCAAAAATTTTCATCAGTTTTGTAATGTAGCTTGCAATATCCCATAACAGAACACAATTACTCTCACGTCCCACAGAACGGCAATTTCGTTGATAGACATTACATACAGCTACAAGTTCTCGGACGTGATCGAGTGCTGTTCGTGTGTCTATATTGTCTGGCAAACAAAACAGAAAAAGTATTGTGATACAATAATTTCTTTATTTCATTTGCAGAAATAGAGTAAACTTGGGCAAGACATGATCATACTTCTATACAGAATAAATAAGTTTTCATACAGTCCAACAACAGTCAATAACCAAAGTATGCATTACAATAGATTGTCACTCATCACACAGAGAACCCACTGTGCACTATACAGGAACATTCAAAAACAGACTATTGCATGTTACTTGTTACTTAGCTATTGCACCAAGTCTTTCATCGGACATAGAAACAATGCTAAAGCCTGAGTAAAAGAAGTAAAGTATGTATGCAGATTTGTTCAATGGCTACCCAATACTGGTCTGGTGTTTCGTGTAGCACAAACTATGATACTCGCTTAATGTCACCTCCAATTCCATAGAACTTTGCCGTTTTGACCACCACTGGCTACCTGGGTTTCTTTCTTCTTTTACTTGCCTTAACAAAGATACCTCAACTACAAACAAAGCAAAGACTAAAAAGATAATTACTCACAACATAGCAAAGGCATTGTGTGGTAGAAAGGTAAAAAAGCAAGCACAGCTACACTTTCATGGTCCTACAACCAGACTAGTCAGACTAGGATGAAGAGTTGCATTTAGTGGAGTACCGTATTTACTCGAATCTAAGCCGCACTTTTTTTCCGGTTTTTGTAATCCAAAAAACCGCCTGCGGCTTAGAATCGAGTGCAAAGCAAGCGGAAGTTCTGAAAAATGTTGGTAGGTGCCGCCACAACTAACTTCTGCCGTCGAATATATGTAGCGCTACACAAGCATGCTTTGTGGGCACAAAGATAAATACTGGCGCCAAAACCTTTTTTTTTCTCCGCCCCGAGTTTCGACCACTGCATTTTCATACATTGTCCAACGAAGTAAATACAAATTCCGTATTGCTCATCTTCGAATGTAGCAGAATTTTAATGTACTACGAAAATCCGACTGGCAAGACTGTTAGGGATGTTTGTCAATATGGCCAACTCTACATTCCGAGTTTTTTCCTACCTGTGAGAAGAGATGGTTGCTAATAGGAACCTGATGAAATGTGGATCACATGCAGTATTCTCTTTACCATAAGAATAATATGAAAATAAACATTTTGCCATGTATTCTTTCGTGTTTGCTGCTATCTCATTTAAATCCTGTCTGCCTAATAAACTACGAAACTAGAGTGAAACAACAGCAAACGCGGAAGAATATACGTATCGTGTCATGTTTATAATCGTATTATTCTTATGCCTAATAGTGATATAGTCAGAAATGAAGCACGGCAACTGACTAGATTTTAAATGTAAGATGACTAATTTCTGTGCAGAATTTGATGTACTAAAGAAGCGGCCGCAAAGATTTTCAAACGGAGAAAAATTTGCGCCTAACTCTCGTTCAGAACATGTTCTATCATACGCAGTCTATTATTTGGTTCTTGTTGATCATTATCAAAGAAAGCAGCAGTGTAAGTAACAACAAACTGTAGTCTCTTGCCATTGTTTCGCTAATGAGACGATTCCTCTTTTTTTTTTTTTCCCCTTAAGCGGCGGTAGCGCGTACAAAAGCAAGTCATGCCGCGAGCGGCGACAGGCCGTAAACACGCACTATCAGAATGCGACAAACAATGCATGACACAGTACAGTAATGCATTTTCAGCTTAGAGTGACGTAAACACCTATAACAAAGAAAACGGCACTTATCCGATCAAAGCAAAATAAGCAATCGATTCAAACCAGACGAAGCACGTGAAAAAGGAAGGGTACCCGTATAAATACGGACGGAGCGCCTGACGCGTGGCAATGGCTACCTGGTAAAGCTTAACTGCTAAGCTTACGACTCGAACCAAACTACTATAGCTGTATCGTCTTTCATTCGACCTAAATTGTGTCTCATATTACAATGGACCAACTTTGTTTCGATTTGGAGGTGCGGCCTAAAACTTTTCTCTCCCCTTGAATTTCGAGTCTCAAATTTCAGGTGCGGCTTAGATTCGAGTAAATACGGTAGGTGAGATGAATAAGGAAGAGGGGCAATGAAAATGGGAGGGGCACAGTAAGGAGTAAGAAAGCTGAGGAACAGAAATGGAGGAGACAGGACAGGAACATGGCACCAGAGAGAGATCACCCTGACGCAGAAAGGGCTGGTAGTATGCAGCACAGAATGGATGACAGGAACAGGGTTGGAGGAAGACAGAATCCTTCCCACCTCTTCAAAAGGGGAGTTCTGCCACTCATGAAACCCACAAACTATCAAGGTACTTCCAACCTCTAGTCACATGGGTTATATTCATGTGAAAAACCCAGGTACATGAACTGTACCGTTTACCAACCCAGCACATTATATTCGAATTCCACAAGAAACAAGGCCACCTGTGAAAGCACCTGTATCATATATCAATTATGTTGCAACTTCTGCACAACCTTTTATATGGACCACCACTGAAAGCAGTTCATTAGAATGAATGATGTTGAACACCTAGTGACATAACATGTCACTGAGCACACCTGAAATGGCTGCTTCAGAAATCCTAAATTCCAGAACACTGCTGACCCCTTTCCACAAAAATTCACCTTCTCTGAATTACACACATGGGAAGCGTCCATCTTACTTTATCCATCCCTGCACTCCTTGGCTTTTACCTGCCCTTCACCCATGTAAACCTGTTCCTGCCCCTTTCCCTTCACTATCTCCCTGGCCACAACTTTTCCTCCTCACTACACTACTCTGCACTTTCACATTCGTTTGATTCATATGTCAAGGATTGTGGATGAAAATTCATGAACTGTTCTACTGTTCTTGTAGTGAATTCTCCCTCCTCCTACTTTATCCTGATCACCTCTCTCTCTCTCTCTCTCTCTCTCTCTCTCTCTCTCTCTCTCTGTGTGTGTGTGTGTGTGTGTGTGTGTGTGTGTGTGTGTATCTTCCAATTATTTTGGACAATCCTATATCTTAAAAGAACAAAAGAATACAAAAATTAACAAAATCTTGCTCAAAAAATAAATAAATAAATAAAAATAATGCAGATACAGGCCATAATCACATTTACTTGGTCTGTTGAGATGAAAAAGCAAGCAACAATAAATTTAAAACACTAATTACAGGACAAGACCAGATTTTTATAACAATGAGGAAAAACTGCATCCAGCAAAATTTTCATAAAATGAAAGAATTTATTTATCCATAACAAGTTTTAGTTTACTGCTCATCTTCATAGGGCAGCATTCATTTACTACTCATAAGAAAAGCATGCTAACTTCTGAAGACATCATTAGGCCTAAAACTGGTTTCAGAGATATAATAAATTCACCACAAGTAATTAGGTAGATTGCAGTGTTTTCTTTCTGCTACAGTCCCACCAACTTCTCAAGCCATTATGAATAAAGTAACAATCAGAAAACTTCTCTAAACAGAATGTTGCTCAAAGGTCTTGCATGTCAAAGAGTGCTGCGATATTGGAAATGTTCTGTATATTCTCCATTTTAGATAATACAAGCACTAGCTTAGTTCCTAAAACAATAGTGAACTACTTCCTATCAAAATATGTCACTAATTGTAAATATGAACAGAAAAATAATCAAATACATAAACAACTAAAAACTTACCACACAAAGCAGCATGCACTCCATCTCTTGTTGCCAAGAATCTTTCACTGAGTGAGTGCTCTTCCTCTCTCCATTTTTGGAAGGAATCCAAATTTGTTTCTGCGAGAGTGCAGCGACTCATATCTTTCACAGTGAGGAAAAACTCCTGAGGAGAATGGAAATGATTTTTATTGTGCATACAAATTAAGGTTCCAGAATGAATCAACATTTTGTAGCATAGTGCCTTTCATTATGGAACTTTCCGATAGACTAAAATTGTATTGCACTGGGTCTCTAACAAAGAACCTTGTTTTTGCAGGTAATGCTCTTACAGATAGAGCTATTTAAGCAAAACTCACAACAACACTGTTCCAATTCTACTAGTATATCATCCATTTTACTACTCCAAATTATTATTATTATTATTATTATTATTATTATTATTCTGGGAATGACTGCTAGGCCATGACTAGTGATTTCTCTGTTGACATCCTTTTTTTATTATTACAAGAGTGCTAGTCTAGTAAGGTATGCAGGACTTCTGTGAAGTGTGGAAAACGGAAGAGGGGTACTATCACAAGAGAAGCTGTGAGGGTGGATAATGAGTTGCACTTTGATAGGTCAACCAGGAGGAGCATTGCCCTAGAAAGACTAGGTCCATACAGTATCTAAACTACAGCTTTCAACATCAATCTTGTCAACTTCTGCAACTGAATGGTCAGAGAAGACCCAAATTTGATCTTCTCCCACTGCTAATGATTATTTCTTGGTGGGAAGACAAACAGGTCTCCTCCCTGTTATGAGAAAAACTATGGCATTACTTTAAGGCTGCAATTTTAAAAGATGATGTTAATTACAAAGAGAGCTGTGTATTAACCATACATTCGTCCAATACAGTTTAGGAAGTAAATGAAGTTGTTGCTCAGTGGCAGAGGTCGATACAAAATTAACTTTAAGGACTTTAAACATGTGTTTCACTTATGAGCAATGAAACACATTCTTCACAAAGCAAGTGTTTCACTTAGGTACAGCAAGATATATGCATCGGAAGGCTAAAAAAAAAGCAATTTTAATATTGCAGTGCATTCTTTTCATGTGACCAAGCTTCACTACTCCGCCCACTCTGGTTGTTACATTTCATTCGAGAGCTGTATGAAATCATAATCATTCTGAATTACAGAGATAAAACAGTTTGTGTAGCTATGCCACTGCATTATAGAGTCAACTGGACATGGGTTGTAGACATGATGCTGCTGTATAGTAAACAAGTCTCTCCAAATTTAATGATCATTATTCCATATTGGATTCTCTAACTTTGGTAAGACTGACATTGTGAAATCAGCAGAGAAATAACTTAGTGAAAGAAAAAGCCCAGTAGAAAATTTTTTGACAACAAAAAAGATACTGAAATTAAACCTCAAAAGGAGAACATATAAAAATGAATCATTTGAAAAGGAACACAGATGTCTAAAATAAAGAGAGATTGTCAGAATGTGCAAACTGGCAAAGTAGCAATGACTAGGCTGGTAAAAGTGCAAAGTTGTATAAGCAAGCCTGCATGACTGTAGAAAAGATAGAAGCTGCATAAGAAACCTTCAGAGATAAGAGAAGCAGCTGTATGACATCAACAATCATTGATGGTTACAACGTCTGAAGGGCATTGTATTGTGAAGATGCAGACACTGTATAAACACAGACATCGTAACCACCTATGACGTATCTGTGACTCAGTGGGCTCAAGTGACTATTTAATATCTGTCTTTGTGTGCAGCTATCACGAACTGTGTGAGCATGGAGGTTGTGACTATGTGGCATATGGAAGTTTGGATCTGCTCAGCATGCTCCAATAGCTCAAGTGGTCAAGGTGACTGCTCATGATAAGCAAGAAATCCAGGTTCGAGTCTCAGTCTGGCACAAAATTTTCGTGTGTTGCAAACAGCTGACGTCAAGACATAGTCAGAGAATGTGAATCTATTTCGTAATGAACATCAACGATCACATAGAAAGTCAGCGCTAAGCAAAGAAAAGAAAAACAGGTGAGAAGGATATATGAAGGACTGTATAAAGCAAAGAACACAATGGGCTGTATAAAGCAAAGAAGACAATATTATGGAAAGGTAAGAGGAAGTGAATGAAACTGAGAAAGAGGACACAATAGTATTAGGAGATGTTGATAGAGCCAAGGGCCAAAGAAGTCGGCTGAGCCCCAAAGTCAACAAAAAGGGTGAAGAAACACTGACAAGAAAGATGCAAAATAATGCAAAGATTATCCAAAAGAGTTCTTAGGTACCATAAATAAACTCTATTGCTCATCTTTCCTCTCCACCGCAACTCTCCTAAAAAGGCAATGTTTTGTGACTCGATACAAGCAACTGAAGTGATAGGGGGCACTGCACAAAATGAGTGTACGGGCAAGTATAAAACCACACACACACACACACACACACACACACACACACACACACACACAGAGAGAGAGAGAGAGAGAGAGAGAGGGTGGGGGGGGTGGGAGGGGGGGAGGCACTGAGCAAAACTTGCCATTAGGTATTATTTCTGTACTGTTTCACAATTGGAGACAAAGACTCTTTCATCAGACAACATAGATTACAATCTCAGATTCTCAAAACCAAATCGCAAATTGATATTTAACAGTTAGGTTTGCTAGTACTACACAAGCTGAAAGACCATGATGCTCCACAGATACAAAGTTCCTCACTGCCATAATGAAAATATTATTGTTTTCCTGATACTATTAAATTATATTAATTATTTACTTACATTAAGCATCTTCTCATATTGTGCAGCCATTTCCATGGTATTACTACTGTAATCCAATGTGTCTTTCCATGAATGTAGAAGAAAAGCAAATCTCAGTTGTCTTGCTGAATGTTTCTTCAAAGCATCGTGTATTGTTACAAAATTCTTCAAAGATTTTGACATTTTGCAGCCAGCAATCGTTAAATGACCTGAATGTAGAAAATATCGGACCCAGTGACTATTGTCATAGTAGGCCTACAACACAAACAGAAACTGTTGTATTAACAAATGATGGAAGTTATGAAACAAATATATGTACAGACATACATTGATCAGCCAGCACATTATGACCACTGACCCACCATGCATATACACGTGTCCAGGCGATAGCAGCGTCACCTCGCGAAGAAAGACAGCTACGCGCACACACACACACACACACACACACACACACACACACACACACACACATGGTGCATACAATATCAATGAGCATACTGTCCATGTGTAGATGGGGAAGGCATGCAATCTAAGTTTGACCGAGGGCAGATTGTGATGACCTGGAGGCTCGGCAAGAACATTTTGGAAACTACAACTTTTTGGGTGTTCAAGGAATACTGTGGTGAGTGTCTTCAACACGTGACAAAATGAAGGTGAAACCACGTCCAGATGTTGGGGGTTTGGGCAGCCACCCCTCAATACAGATATTGCACATCATAGGCTGGACAGACTGGTAAAACAGCACAGACAGTGAACTGTGGCAGAACTAACATCAGACTTCAATGTTGGACAGAGTACAAGTGTGTGTGAACACACAATATACACAACATTCCTAATGACGGGCCTCTGCAGCTGTGACCAGTGCACATGCCGATGTTAAGACCACGACATCAGAAACTATAACTGAAACGGGCACATGACCGTCAGCACTTGACAGTGGTGCAGTGGCATGGTCTGATGAATTCCAATAATTTCTTCATTATGCCAATGGGTGGGTGCGAATCCAAATTATTCTGGGGAAACAGCTCCTTGACACTTGTACTGTGGGACAGAGACAAGCTGGTGGCTTCCAAGGGTCCAATGGAGCTCATTCAAGGCACAATGATGGCCAAGGAGTATTGTACACTGGTTGCAGACCATGTACACCTCTTCATGACGATCATGTTTCCCAACAGCAGTGGCATTTGACAACAAGATAATGTGCCATGTCACATGGCTAGAAGTGTGATGGAGTGGTCTGAGGAACAGAGTGGTAAGTCACCTGATCTGAACCCAACAGAACGCATCTGGGATGTGATTGAATGTGGTGTCAGAGCTCATCATCCACCTCTCCAGAATTTACAGGAATCAGGTGACTTGTGTGTGCAGATGTGATGCCAACTCCTCCATTGATCTATCGAGGCCTCAAGGCCTCACTGCCTCCATGAGATGATACGTTGCTACTGTTATATTATGTACCAGAGGTAGACATACTAGCTACAAGCTATTAAGTAGCTGGTCATAACATTCTGGCTGCTCAGTGAATGAGTATGAACTGAACGAAACATACTTTCTGTCATTGAGGCACAGAACGCGCGCATGCCCCCCCCCCCCCCCCTCCCTCCCATGGGCAACGAATCTCAACAAAATGGCAAAGACAGCCTACATCAGAGTGTACCGACTATTCCCAGCAGAAACAAAATAGCCCACATTTTAATGAGTATTTATTTTTGGGCATGTGTTTACAGCATGTTTTCCTAGTTTTCATCAGTACTACCTCCTAAAAAAAAAAACTCTGTATATATACTTGAAGTGGATGTTTTTCCTAAGAGCCACCACATTTGCTTTGATAGATATCTGCAAAAAAAAAAAAAAAAAAAAAAAAAAAAAAAAAAAAAAAAAAAAAAAAAAAACCCTCTCTGTATATACTTGAAGTGGATGTTTTTCCTAAGAGCCACCACATTTGCTTTGATAGATATCTGCAGTTTCATTTTGCAATGCATAGGAAGAGGCAACCCAAGCATTTCACCCTGCATTTCATGTGACACCCAGTGCTAATAGGATATATCAGTTTATTTCTCTTTGAAATCAGAAAGCTTTTTAAGTGGATCTCTATGTGCTACTTTGATTGGGAAATCCCACACTAGTCTGGTACAATATTCAGCTTAATGATTGTATTAACTAGGGCAGGAAAACATGAAAAACAGTCAGCACTCCAGTAATGACTGAGTTGCACAGCTGTATGGCAATGGTGTGTATCATTGTAAATCGTATAAATTCAGCAAACTAAGCTCTTCTTGAGATCCACATGCTCACCACTCTGTCACTACATTTAAAATGCATATATACAAATTTTACCACTTTATTATTGGCACAGATGATTATCCTTTCAAGCTTCATGTTATTCTTAACAAAAGTGTTCGAGATAGCACATTTAGGCTCAACACTGATGCACCAAAATCATCTGCAGTCAGTTCTGGAAACTGAATGAGGTGAATCTGGTGACAATAAATGTATCTCCAGCCATAATCTGATTTACTTTGACTTCTTTCTTGTGTTATATGGTTTTCACACTAACCAAATAGCATGGTTTTGGTTCCTTCTTCCATATATTATTTACAGTAATATATATCTACACCAGCCAACTACTATTTCCTAACTAACATTTTAAATTCTTATTTTTTTATTTATCACCATTTTAAGGTACTGTTATGTGTCCTGTTGATAACTTGCAAACTCTGAGGTATGCCAAAAAGATCTTGACCTTCAACACAACACTAGCTCAGCTTCTGTCAATGACAATTTTTAGAATTTCCTAAAAACCAAAATGAATGAAAGTACTATGAACATCAAGTTTATGTTGCATCATTTAAATTATGTTAATAATCAAAAAATTTTGAATACCATTCTCTCTGCAGCACTTTCACAAAATTAATAGCACATTGCTGCCTGTAAGCACTTTTGTGAGTACTTACCTCAGCCTGGGCTAGTTCATTGTCATGGTGTGGGAAACGTAGGTCAACACCTCCTGTGTGAATGTCCATTGATTCACCAAGAATATTAGATGCCATTACAGAGCACTCAATATGCCACCCTGGGCGACCATGACCCCATGGCGAGTCCCACCACGGCTCTCCTGCTTTTGACTTTTTCCACAGAGCAAAGTCATTTGCAGAACGTTTCTCTTTCAGTCGATCTTCTGATATACACAGGTCACCTGAGAAACAAGCATAATCATAACAGATCTTATAAAAAGTCACTAATATACTGCCCCCCCCCCCATGGGAAGACAGGAAGAAATGTGTTTTTTTCAATGGTTTAGAGTGTGTATTTTTTGTTTATCATATATGCCACAAGGATTCTAAGTCACATTTTGCACGGTAATCTATGATGGCTACTACAGGCAGTAATCTACTGCAAATTTTAGTACCCAACAGTGATTCAGATTCCCCACCTAGCCTGAGTATCAAGAATGAGAACACTTCAGAGATATTCAGGCTCCTGGCAACAGCTGCAGGTTGCTCCTGCATGATGTGCAGTAGCTGCGGCACGCACATCAGAGGGAGCCGCCCCCCTCACAAGCATTTACTACTAGTTACTGTAGCCTGGCTATTGTCAGCCAGTCTTTACTAGTGACTGAAACCTTTACTTACATACCATTGAATACATTTATTTATGTTTGTGATTTGGATTACATTATGGATTGTTTTATAGGCTTGAGACAACTTTTCTGTGCTCTGGACTTGTTTTGGATGTTTGTTCACTTTGTGATATTCTCTGTCCTTTATCTCTGGGACCGCCCATTTCATTCTGCCAGTCTCAACATTACCACCGGTGTGACTTATCATAAACTATGTTCTACTTACGAAGAGTAAGATAGAATACAAGAGCCTCCCCTCCCCCCCCCCCCCCTTTCCCCCCATCTGCGCGAGCTGCTCTTCCTTTTCAACCTTCCTCAACTTATTTCTCTCTCCTCCCAAATGAAAGAGCTATTAGTAGGAAATGTATCACTTTTACTTTTAACTGTGCACCTATCAGCAGTACTGCATATCTCACCACGTGAAGGACCGGTGATAGCCACCAATTCTGTCTCATAATATACAGTTTATAATTTGCCGTACTGTTTTGTTAGCTCTGGGCTGGTGCATGAAGCATGTGCGGTTTCCTACTAAACAGAGTTGAGTGCATGTATGGTTAGGCATCTGGTACAGCACTACTGCAAGCCTAATAAGCAACCATTAGTATGAGACACCTGTATCTGTCTCTATTGGTTAACTGCTACAGGGGCTTTTAGTGAACCCTCTTGTTAACCTTACCAATTTGGTGAATGGAGTCCCGCAGCTGCTAAACTGGTAGTGCTGCAGATCCGGAGCCTAAGTGCAGTAGGTTAGAGATTTTTATATAAACAAGAGAAGTGAAGAGTCAGTTCATCAGGTGACAATGCTGAAGAATGTAAGGATGTTTTGTTTCACCACTCAATTACTTTTTAGATGGCATGCACCTGTTAATAGTGTAAACTTGTTTCCAAATAAGAGGTTTGGGTAGCAATGTTGCTTGACCAAACTGAACAATACATTGCCTACATAGAGTTCAAAGTGAATCTGTGAAGTCTAAAGTCGGCAGTAATGTATTATTAGTTTTTCCATGAGATAAATCAGGATTCATGCTTGAAGTTCAATTTTGTAGCCTACAGATGACTATATCTGGAGTTTGTACTTAGTGCCCACAACCAATGAATCACACTAGTGCACTTATATAGGTGTCCTCAAGGTGGGGGACCTGAAAGGAAGCCCTTGCTCCTTCCTGCCCCTCCCTATGGAATCTGGAGTACAGAGCTTTTATTCATCGTAGATATTTCACACACTTCAAGAATCTATAACCATCATTTCCTAATTTTTGTGTGTTGCCTATAAAATTTGGTTCTTGTGGCATGACATGTCTTGAAACTGACCGATTTGAAAGTCTTGTCCCCACTCCCTGGGAAAAAATGCTGCTGACACCTATGAGTTTTTACACATTATGCACACACAATAATGAAAAGAATCTAAAATGTGGTCTGGTGTTTACTACTTTCTCATGATTAATAACTTTATCTACCAGATGACAATGTATTTAAGAAGTCTAATGTATCAATAAATAAGAGAGCGGTATAACATTTCGATGTTCTTTAGCCCTATGTGTCACTTCAGCTTTCAGATTTATAAGCATACAGTATTGTCTGGGAAAGTTGGCAGCAATCAAAACACTGTCAATATTGGGTAATGTCACTTTATTTATTTTAAAATGCCAACAACTATCAGTCGTTTCACTTAGTGTGCTTATACCCTTACAGTGAAACTGTAGAGCCTAAAGTAGATACAGTTCCAGCTGTGTCAACTGTAATGGCAGCCACACTCTGAATACATCCTTGAGGCATTACATTATCTTTAACATGATTAGTGTTGAAAGTGGCTCCAACTTACATCTCAAATACCCAATATGACTGGAATGAGATGAAAACTGGCAAGCAGCTTCAGACTATCCGTTCACGGACCTCAGAGGTGTGGCAGCAGCAAGTAGTTTATCCCCATGACATTGTAACTCTGTCAGAGACAGCAAAGGACTTGGAAGAGCAATTCAATGGAATGAACAGTGTTCTGAAAGGAGGATATAAGATGAACATCAACAAACGCAAAACAAGAATAATGCAATATAGGAGAATTAAATCAGGTGATGCTAATGGAATTAAATTAGGTTACTTCATTTAGTAGAAAGGTTTTGCTATTTGGGCAACAAAATAACTGATGATGACTGACGTAGAGAGGATATAAAATGTAGACTGGCAACAGCAAGAAAAGCGTTTCTGAAGAAGGGAAATTTGTTAACACTGAATATAGATTTAATAGACAGGAAGTCTTTTCTGAAAGTATCTGTATGAAGTTTAGCCACATATTGAAGTGATACAAGCTGATAAGTAGTTAAGACAAGAAGCGAATATAGGCTTTTGAAATGTGGTGCTACAGAAGAAAGCTGAAGACTAGATGGGTAGGTCACGTAACTAATGAGGTGGTACTGAATAGAACTGAGAAGAAAAGAATCTTGGGGCACAACCGGACTGGAAGGGATCAGCTGTTAGGACACATTGCAAGACTGCAAGGGATCACCAGTGCAGTACTGGAGGGAAGTGTGAGGGTAAAATTTCCAGAGGGAGACTAAGAGATGATTACAGTAAGCAGGTTCAGAAGGATGTAGGTTGCAGTGGTTATTGGACATACAGAGGCCTGCACAGGATGGAGTAGCATGTAGAGTTGCATCAAACAAGTCCTTGGGCTGAAGATATATGTATTGTTTTATACAGAGAAGAATAAAGCAATACAGTGGTCAGTTATGAAAGCTTCTCTAACTGCAGTTTCCAAGTACACCACATTGTCGTTGCTGGACTGTTGTGTCAGAATCACACTGAAGTAGAGACAGGATGTCTCAATATTAAAGACATCAGAGCAGGTGTCAGTTTACCATTCTTTCAGGCAGCTTGATTATTTCTGTTAGTCAGACTGGGATGTAACTGTTCAAGTGGAGCATATTTTTCTCTGGCTTAAATAAAAGGCTGTGTCTTGTCAATACAGCGCAAATCCCCCCCCCCTCCCCCCCTTTCAATATGTGACTGACAATCCTGAAAATGTGTTAACTTTTAACACTGTCCACTGTGTTTTTTTGGAGCCCACTATCTAAATTCTGGAAGACTGCTAGGCACACTTATTACTAGCAAGAATTTTCAGTCATTTCAAAACTACCACCTAACCTAGGATTTGGCCCCCAACCATGTTGTGAGACTCATATCTACAGTCACTGGTGCCTCTGCAATTTATGACAAGACCCTTCTGACAGCCAGCTACAGTAATGACAAATTAGTTAAACTGCACAACAATTGATAATTGATAACCCTGGCAATAGCATTGCTTATGTGTGAGAACACTCAACTGAAAGTATCAAAAATATAACAGCTTAAAATTTTTGCCTCTGAGTTTGCTTTCCAAGATGTTGACTAGTGTAGGAGTAACTAATTCTAGCATGAGAAAAGTTAAAAAGGGAGTTTGTGATAATTGTAAGGGCAAAATAACAAAGATAAACAAACAAATTTCAGGCCTACAATTCATAATCAGTGCTGTAAGAAGAGATGTGAATCCACTAAAGAGAGAAAACCGGGACCTAAATTCAAGGCAAAAACCAAGTGAAATGATGCAATAAATCATCTAAGTTGATAAAAGTTTCACACAAAGCTAGTACTTCAATGATAAAAAGAACAACAAACTCTGTAGAACCAGTTACATTTTGCAATAAAAGCAAATATGATGTTTAGCAATGAAGTGCCCATGACAACTGCGCAAATGATCATGATCTTGAATAAAATCAGCAACTGAAAATGAATGGTCTTTTTGGAAATCTCAACAACAAACATGGATCGTCAAAAAAAAAAAAAAAAGAGAGAGAGAGAGAGAGAGAGAGAGAGCGAGAGAGAGAGAGTATTGTACTTTTACTAGCAAACAGGCATGATAGAATTCTATCTAATATGGTCAGAGAGAAAAACTGTGACACAAGAGTGACTGATGTAGTGAAACCTGCAGTGAGAACCAAACATGTTGCAGACACTGATTTTCAAATGAAAATAAAACAGGATAAAGGCTATCGTTTGCATAACGGACTCGCACGACGTAGCTAAATCTAATTTATAGTTTGCATGTAAACAAAGAATTCTGGACAGCAAACATGAAAAGAAAGAAATTGTGTTCAGAATACATTAGGAGTGGTGTATTAGAAATAAGTTATCTGCAGTGAAACCTGCACATCAAGTGGGGAATTCACTTTAAGAATGAAGGGAAACGGATTTGTACTTGATTGCATTAATGAAATAATTAAATAGAAACTTTTAAGGAATAAACCTATCTGTGTCATACTGACAACAATGAGAAAAGTAAAATGAGCAAGAAAGAAGAAAATAAATCCATCACAACTGGTGACCTAAATTTAAACTAAAGGTATGTGATGCTGTAAATATGAAACCAACTACCTAGTCATGAATAAACCCAATCTAAAAATTTATCACTATAATGTACAATCCCTGCATAATAATATTGACAAAATTAACCCACTATTAACAGATGAACTAAAGGAAACCTTAGTATTAAGTGTTTTGAGCATTGGCTTAACTTTGAACTAATTTAACATACAAAAATAAATACGTTCATTTTGTCTTCCTAGTACAGGGGAAATGGCTGAAAGCAAGGGGAAACTACAGCCGTAATTTTTCCCAAGGGCATGCAGCTTTACTGTATGGTTAAATGATGATGGTGTCCTCTCGGGTAAAATATTCCGGAGGTAAAATAGTCCTCCATTCAGATCTCCGGGCGGGGACTACTCAAGAGGACGTCGTTAGGAGGAGAAAGAAAACTGGCGTTCTACGGATCGGAGCATGGAATGTCAGATCCCTTAATCGGGCAGGTAGGTTATAAAATTTAAAAAAGGAAATGGATAGGTTAAAGTTAGATACAGTGGGAATTAGTGAAGTTCAGTGGCAGGAGGAACAAGACTTTTGGTCATGTGAATACAGGGTTATAAATACAAAATCAAATAGGGGTAATGCAGGAGTAGGTTTAATAATGAATAAAAAAATAGGAGTGCGGGTAAGCTACTACAAACAGCATAGTGAACGCATTATTGTGGCCAAGACAGACACGAAGCCCAAGTATATACACCAACTAGCTCTGCAGATGATGAAGAAATTGATGAAATGTATGATGAGATAAAAGAAATTATTCAGGTAATGAAGGGAGAGAAAAATTTAATAGTCATGGGTGACTGGAATTCGAGAGTAGGAAAAGAGAGAGAAGGAAAGAGAGTAGGAAAAGGGAGAGGAGGAAAGAGAGTAGGAAAAGAGAGAGGAGGAAAGAGTAGGAAAAGAGAGAGGAGGAAACATAGTAGGTGAATATGGATTGGGGGTAAGAAATGAAAGAGGAAGCCGTCTGGTAGAATTTTGCACAGAGCATAACTGAATCATAGCTAACACTTGGTTCAAGAATCATAAAAGAAGGTTGTACACATGGAAGAATCCTGGAGATACTAGAAGGTATCAGATAGATTATATAACGCATAAAAAGTTCTCGGTTTGCTTGCCGCGTCAAATTTGAATAACATCCCAAGGTTTCGATGACTACCTCCGTCATCTTCATCAGGGGTAAAACTGACTGTCGTGGACCGGCGAGGCTTCCGCTTTTATAAGCAGTGGACTGCTTCTCATTGGCTAGATGATGTCACAGTGAAAACGGCACATTCTGAGGTGGCGGCCTCTATGTCCATAGATTTTCTTTGCGCACTTTATCCAGCGTTGCTTGCAGCGCCATCCATCGCAACAGGCGGAGAACTGCGAGGAATGTAACAAGTCTCCCTCTGTGCTCTTTCTTTATCAATTGCGCACTTCTATGCATTGCTGAGTGCATAACCATAGTCTCTGTTGAAATTATTTTCACAGAGTCTAATTTCAACTGCTTCCCTGATGACAAGAGTCCCAATAGTTTGAAGCGTGAGCAAGTAGTCTTGTTTCATCGAATAAAATCTTATGTTTATTTAGCAAACTGTGCTCAGCCACCGCTGATTTTTCTAGATACCTGTTTTTCAGGTGATGCTGATGTTCCACACAGCGATCGGCAACAGTTCTTATAGACTGGCCCACATAATTTTTGCCACATTCCCAAGGAATGCTGTAAATTCCCGGTACTCTCAGGCCAAGATTATCTTTCACGGGTTGCAACATCTCCTCAATCTTCCTGGGTGGCCGGAAGACTGGTCTGATTCCTTGCCGGCTCAGGACTCTGCCGATCTTGCTGGTCGTTGCGCCGCAGAATGGTAGCCGTGCTAGGTGTTGTTCCTCTTCATCTGTTCGAACAGCATCCTTCCTATGTTTCTTCGCCAGAGTAGATCTGATATCACGATCGGAATATCCATTTTTTCTGAATATCGTCGTCAGATGGTTAATCTCAAGAGCCGAGATGGTCCTTGTCCGAAATAGCCCTAGCTCTGTGTACCAAGGTATTCAGCATAGCTCTCTTCTGAGCTGGGTGGTGAAAACTACGCGCATTTAGATATAAATCTGTATGCATCGGTTTTCTGTACACAGAATGTCCGAGAGTTGTGAACTCAATCATAATGAGGTATCTTGAACAGAATGACCTCCTCAATGCCAACCAGCATGGATTCTGAAATCATCAATTGTGTGAAACCAAACTTGCACTTTTCTCATGTGACATACTGAAAGCTTTGGCTCAAGGTGATCAGGTAGCTGCAGTATTTCTTGATTTCTGAAATGTTTTTGACGCAGTATCACATCTACACTTATTTTCAAAACTTCGACCAGATGGGGCCTGGAGTGAAATTTGTGACTGGATGGAGGACTTTTTGGTAGGGAGGACATAGCATGTTATCTTGGACGGAGATTCATCATCAGATCTAGAAGTAACTTTGGGTGTACTCCAAGGAAGTGTGTTGGGACCTTTGCTGTTTGTCTTGTACATTAATGACCTTGCAGACAATATTAATAGTAAAATGATGCTTTTTACATATGAAGTAGTGTCTGAAACAAGTTGCATAAATATTCAGTCAGATCTTGATAAGATTTCAAGTGATGCAAGGATTGGCAAGTTGCTTTAAACATTCAGAAATGTAAAATTGTGCACTTCACAGACCGAAAGAACATAGTATCTTACGACTATAATATCAATGAGTTACTAGTGGAATCGGCCAACTCATACAAATACCTGGGTGTAAAACTCTGTAGGGATATGAAATGGAATTCTCACATTGGCTCAAATGTGGATAAAGCAGGTGGCAGACTTTGGTTTATTAGTAGAATAATGGAGAAATGCAACCAACCTACAAAGGAGATTGCTTACTAGTCACTCATGCAAACGGTTCTAGAGTATTGCTGAAGTGTGTGGGACCCATACCAGGTAGGACTAACACAGGATATTGAACATAGGCACAGAATGGCAGCACGAATGGTCACAGGTTTGTTTAATCCATGGGAGAGTATCAAAGTGATACTGAAGGAATTGAAATGGAAGACTCTTTAAGATTTTCCCAAAAAATTGTGTTAACAGAGTTTCATGAACTGGCTTTAAATGGTGACACTATAAATACTTATTATCACCTACATATCACTCACAAAGTGACTGTGAGAAGATTAGAATAATTACTGCACACACACAGAGGCATTAATATAATTATTCTTCCCGAGCTCCATATGTCAATGGAACAGAAAGAAACCCTATTAACTTGTACAATGGGATGTACCCTCTGCCATGCACCTCATGGTGGTTGGCAGAGTATAGTGTAGATGTAGGTTACTGCCAAAGTTTGCCTATTACCATCTGTAAATTTTGAACTTTTCTTAAGTATATTGGAGTCTTGACTAAATAAAATGGATTTTGATTTGATTATCTATGGTAACTTCAAAAACTAGCTACATCCTACAATATTAGAACTGAAGTAAAAGCTGCTACCCAAGTAACAGACACTTACAAAACAGTTCTAGGACAGTTTCTAGTCAAGAATAGCTTACACATCGCATCACTAAAAATGTTCCATGCAGGTCTTAGTGACCAGCTGGCTCAAATACTAAGTTTGAAAGTAAAACACAGTATTGTTAACACCATCCTTTAAGAGCCACATTTAGAAAGTATAGTCGAGACAACAGACTACTTCAACAGCTTACTGAAGAAAGAAAAATAGTCACAGGTTTACAAAAACAATGATATATGAAAAAAATGTAATACTTTCATTGATGGAGTAACCCATTTCTTTCAAATTTTATTTCTACAGAAAACTGTAACCATAACAGGAATTCTAGAACAAACAGTTGGATCACAAGGGGAATAAGGATCTCTTGTCAGAAGAAGAGACTACGCCATAAAATACATAACATGAAAAATTCCTCATCTGAATTACATGTATACTACAAAAAATACTCTAAAATACTATAAAAAATAATAAGTGCAGCAAAACTTCTTGTAGTGTTATAAAAAAAGAATCTGGTGAAAATGGATACTCATGCAGAAATACCCAGTGATTATAATTAAACTTTCCCTTTTAATATGTTACAACACAGAATTACTGTATGAGTGCCAAACTTGGTAGCAGTAATGTCCTGAGTATGGTGTGCAAGATTTCCAAGCGTCACAGTGCCACTGTCCAATTCCAGCTATGGCCACCAGGTGCCGTAATCAGTGAACAAGATTCACAGTTTCACACACCTGACCAATCGCAGTGCACTTGTTGATGTGTCAACATGAGCTTGGACAAAAGGAGCGGGGCATTATTGGTGTAGTTCTTTTATCAAAACAACAGTAATGCTGCAGCTGCACTTTCAGAATATCACTGGCTGAAAGGATTACGGAAGAGTCCTCTTTCACCACCTGCTGTGCGGAGCATGATGAAGTAGTTCGAATAAACTGGAAAACAGGCCGTCACTCCGGGAAGAGGCCAACATCCAGTTGCACCACAGGTGGTTGATGAAAGCAGACAACAATGTGTGCAATTCCCGATCATCAGGCAGTGCGCGTGCTATGTCACGGGAGTTAAACATCCCGTGCTCCACTGTATGGAAGATGCTTCAAACCATTCTCAAATGGTATCGTACAGTAGCTTGCACCACAGGACGCAAAAATGTGTCGACTTCGCTCTCCACTTTCATGCAAGGATTGAAGTTGATGAGGGCTGGCCCTGGATCATCTTATGGACAGACAAAGCTCATTTTTCTTTGACAGGTGAGGTGACTGCAAAGAATTGCCGAGTGTGGGGATATTCCTCCAGTCACTGTGCATTAAGTTCCTCTGTATGGTAAACATGTCACTGTACGATGTGGCTTCACAGCTACGCTCATCACTGGTCATTCTTTTTTGAACAGGTTGACACTCAAGGATCAAAGGCATACAGTGTGACTGGCCAATGTTGGTGCAATATGCTATGCCAGCATGTCATTCACCCTGCAAGAGAGAGATACAATGAACTCAACAGTTTTCAGGCAAGACGTGACCCCACTGCACATCACCCATAAAGTTCACCTGCTTCTCTGAGACCCATTTGGAAACGATCGAATAATAAGCTGATAATTCAATCGTTTCCAAATGCTTGAATGGCACAATCACCTGATCTCATTCCCTGTGATTTCTGGTTGTAAGGCTACCTGAAGCACAGAGTTTATCAGGGGAACATTCACACTTGTGCTGATCTGAAGTGCAGTATATCAAGAGAGGTAGCCAGCCCACCTATGGACATGCTTTGTTCTGCTGTACAGAATGCGATCCTGTACTTTCAGGCTCTTCTGGACATTGATGGGCACCATATTGAACCCCTTTGTAGCAGTAATGGTACCGGTATTAAATGGTATGACGTGCTGTAGCAGTACATTAAAAGTATTTCACAAATTGATTCTGCATTATTTCTCTTCCCCATGACATCAACATTGGTCCTTGTACAGCAATTAGCTTCCATGTTATAATGTGTTAAATAGGGAAAGTTTAATTGCAGCCACCCAGTATAACACTGTCATAAGAAAATGGAAAAGTAACAAATCCTTGGGGGGAAAAAGAAAAAATGGAGAGAGAGAGAGAGAGCCAATGCATTTAACAGCATTTTCACGGGTATTGCTGACAACATGAAAATAATCAAACTTTAATAAGAACAATAAAGCCAATGAAAATAAAGTAAGTGAATTCAGAGGGTCAATGTCCATCAGCTCTTTCTCACAAAATGAAGTAGCAAAAGCTACTGACTCTGCAGGCATTGATGGTGTTCCTATAACAATTTTGAAGAACAGTGCACTAAACCTAATTGAAGCACTTTTACATTTACGTGACTGCTCCCTTCAAGTAGGCACTTTCCCTGACGTACTGAAAACTTCAGAGGTTATTCCATCATACAACTCAGGTGACAGACAGAAAGAGAGAGAGAGAGAGAGAGAGAGAGAATGTAAATAACTACAAACCCATCACAATCCCCTCTTGCATTTCAAAAATATTAGAAATAGTTATGTATGACAGACTTATGGAATCTGTAAATAAAAACAGTATCCCATGTAAGGAATAAAAAGGTTAACAACCACTGTTATTTATGAGTGCATCAATTGCATGCTAAGCCTGACCGGCAAGAAAAAGCAACCAACAGGAGTATTTATTGACCTACCAAAAGCATTTGACATGGTGGATCATAAGATTCTGCAGTCAAAGCTTGAAAAATGTGGTATTTGAGGTCTGTCCAAAAATAGGACCAGTTTCTTCCTGAGCTAACATAAGCAAGCAGTGCACATCAAACACACAAATGTCAACCAAAAGACTATCTCTGGAAACTTATCGGACTATAAACCAATTAAAGATGATGGACCTCAAGGATCAGTAATAGGACCCCTTTTCTACATAAATGACCCAACCTTGAATGTGGATGCACATGAAACAATCATATTAGCAGACAACACCACAATTCTAGAAAGAGTGAAAGTGAAAAAGAATTTACAGCATTCCGTAAACAGTGTCACAAAACAACTTAGTAAATGGACACAGAATAACCAGCTTGTAATATACAGTAACAAAACTAAATTAATTGGATAGATAAAAATTGTATTCACCAAGCAGCAGCAGAGCACACACATAAAAGAAGGTTACAATTAGGTAAGCTTTCAGAACCTGTGGCTCCTTCTTTGGGCAGAAGGGTTAAAGGGGAAGAAAGAGGGGTGAAGAAAAAGGACTGGAGAGGTCTATGGAAAGGGGGAGATTTTGGGAAAGTCACCCAGAACAGCAGGCCAAGGGAGACTTACTAGATGGGATGAGAAGCCCTGCGGTTCTGGCTGACTTCCCCGAAAACTACCCCTTTTCCTAGATCTCTCCAGTCCTTTTTCTTCGCCCATCTTCCTTCTTTTCTCCTCTTCTGCTTGAAGAAGGAGCCACAGGCTACAAAGCCTGACTAATTGCGATCTCCTTTTTTGTGTATGTTCTGCCACCACTTGGTGAGTAGATTTTTTATCCAACCAATTAATTTATTTGTGCAAAAAATGATTGTTTACAGTAATAAAACTGGTGTACTAAAATTCCATAATGCTCCAAATAAGGATACTTTTATCTCGTATATCAACAATGAACCAGTTGGTAATAGTATGGAAACCAAATTCTTAGGCCTATGGTTCCAAAGCAAAGTAAAATAAAATGGAACAAATATATTTGATACCTTAATGCAAAATTGAGCAAGAGATGCCACCACCTTTCGTCACTGAAATGTTGTTGTAGCAAGAAAACAACAGTGAATGTGTATCAAGCCTACTTTCATTCTTGCCTTAAATATGGGGTCACAGACAAAACAAAAACTTACATATCTCCCAAATCAACACATCTCTGTGCCAAAACAGTACTTTCCCCATGGGAGTTATACTTTCTAACAAACTTCATGAAAACATAAAAGCAATTACTGAGGTCAAAACCTTTGGAAATTCTCCAAAAGTCATATTTACAGCATCACTGCTTTTACTCAGTTTTTTAAATTTGTGATGTGTGCTATATAAATAGTTATTGTATTGCGGTTAATTTGGTGGAAGCGACAAAACAGCGAAGTCATCGGTCTCATCGGATTAGGTAAGGCTGGGGAAGAAAGTTGGCTATACACTTTCAAAGGAACCATCCTGGCATTTGCCTGAAGTGATTTTGGGAAATCATGGAAAATCTAAATCAGGATGGCCGGACATGGGATCGAATCATCATCCTCCCGAATGCAAGTCCAGTGTGCTAACCACTGTACCAACCCACTCAGTAATACTTAATGTATGAAGTATATTATTGTAATATTAAGTATGCATGCTTAAAAATCACTTCCACCTTTATTCTTACAAACTGACTTGTGAAATGTCTTATACATACACTGCTGGGTAGACAACAGGACCAATAAAACACAATCTACACACTGCACATCAATGTCACATTGGATTCGAATGCATTCAGGGTTGAGGGTTGGGTTGTTTGGGGGACCAACCAGCGAGGTCAACAGTCTCACTAGATTGGGGAAGGAAGTCGGCCACACTCTTTCAAAGGAACCATCCTTGCATTCCATTGAGGAGGACTAATGCTAACGACCTGTAACATACTTGACAAGGCTCAACAAAGCAGAGTGGATGTGGCACTTGAGAAAAAACTTCTGGGTGGTTATAATGTAAGTGCAGCTATTCATGGGGGTTCAGTGTGGGCTGTAATTATAGTATGGCACTGAAACTGTGCAGATATGCTCATGCATTAATGCGGAACCAATTTACGCTGGAAAATTAGTTCCAATTTTGACCATAGGTGGAAATCTGGCGCTGTACAGCATCTCGTCCACGTCTCTGGTGCTCATATTGAACAAATTGTGAAAGCAGCGGTTACTAATATTATCAACATTATGCCTTTCTCACCTGTTTGATCTTTTCTGCCCATGTCCCATTCACAATCCATTACATATGGAAACATTTCGATATCTTTCTTGCGTTCACAGAACCAGATTTACACATGGTGGCCAAAATTGGAACTAATTTTTTTCCCACCATAAAGTGGTTCTGAATAACACATAGGAATATCTATCAAGTTTCACTGCCATATGATAATTATGTCCCACAATAGACTTAGTGTGTAGCTGCAATTTAATTATAACCACCTGATGCTATTGGCTGATGGTTGACCACTTGATTTGTTGAAATGTCAGTGGCAAAATTATTTTACCAAAATATAAATGTAACATGGTATTTCACTTATAAAGGAAAACCACTAAGAAATAACTGCAATGGCGAGAGAAATTACAATGTATATTAGATCCACATATCTGCTTATGGAAGTAGTAGAATAAAGTTTCTGTAAAAAAAATCTATGGAACATAAAACATCACCATTCCAAAGTACCTAACAACTTTTGCGAATTTATGCAGATACATCTGTACCTAACACTGCAGAAATATATGAATTTATGCAGATAAATATGCACCTAGCACTGCAGAAGTATATGTTCTGGTTTGACTTTCTTCCCCTTCAAACACGTTTTCTTCTCATGGCAAAAGTGACATTTTTCAATACATTCTCACAACGTACAACATACCTTCACCATCCTGAAGTGACTTTGCATCCCCATATGCTTCAGGAACCAATTTTGCATAAAAATGGTTCTTTCTGGCATCAAAAGCCGCAACATCAAAATATACAGAGCCATTGGATTCATAGGCTATGCCATTTGCTATTATCTTCTCAATATAATTTATTATTTCAGGAATATACTCACTCACACGAGTAAGAACATTTGGACGGAGGACCTGTAAGAGCAGTAAAAAAGGGAAGTGTACATTACACCAAGTAAGTGATAAAATGACGACAAAGATTTTCTCTTATTTCAAATATACAATTTTTTGCTGATGTTGGAGATATAGTATGGTGAAAGTACTAACCATAAATAATTATGTTCTTCAAAAATAATCTGAACTAATTTGTACAAATTATTTTTATTTAGTTGATTTTTAAAAAAATCGTTTTGTATATTGTTATTCCCACAGTGAAGTCCTACACATCGTGATGAAAGAAATGTTTCAAAGAAAATATGTTGATAATGTAGTGGATTGACTGTTCCTCTCATTTGTGGTCTCGGTAACTTTGACAGATCTTAGCTGAAGACTTTATGAGCAATGGCATTTCAGTTATTAGTATTTATGAGGAACAATGAGGTGACACTACATATAGTTCGTCAACAAAGTTTTTGAGGGCTTACATTTAATGCATCCATATCTTTGTGAAATTCAGATTCCCAGTGTCGCGATAATTTTGCAAATATCGAGATGTCATTAACAGATGCTCCTTCTCGTTGATCCAGCCATTCTGCAAGTGGATCTCTAGCTTCCTTCAGCAGCAGCTGTAACAAGAGTTTATTTTCACTCAGACCACACAAATTAGGTTAACCCTTTAACTGTTCCGGACGAGTTAACATGCACACCTTTGTACCTGTCCCCGTGTGCTCTGAACGTGTTTACGCGTGCCACCAGTCCTCCTACCTGGTACTCTAAAAGTGTCTACACATAGACACGTTCAGAGTGCCAGGTAGAATGACTGGTGGCACGCGTAAACATGTTCAGAGCACATGGGGACAGGTACAAAGGTGTGCGCGTTAACACATCCAGAGCAGTTAAAGGGTTAATTTTATTAGCTCAGGTAAAATTACTTCCTTCGACACTGAAGACCCATAACAAAAAGCAGTGCAATATTTTAAAACATCACACAAAAAAGGAGTATATTGTTTTTGGGAACTGAAGTGTTCTCAAAACTCATTTAAAATCTCTTTCTGGTACAGCTTTCCATGTCACCTTTCATTCTATGAAGTACTGTTTCAAACATTTTACATCCTGATCTCTTCCAACATGTCTAAAGTTACATAGTAAACGAATGAATATACACTTAGACAACAAAATGTCAGGTAGAGAGACCAAGTGAATGAGGATGCAAAGCTTCCACGGTCAGTAAGCTTCTTAGGTATAAATAAAAGTTTATCTCGTTTGGAGGTACTGTTTGGTGGAAAAAACAACTGATGAATGGTGCTCTTATTTCCAGCTGGGTGTCACTGTTCTTAGCAACTTGTTGACATATTACTTGTTGGCTTCTGTCCCAGAACCTTTGATCAATGTTTGTTTAATGATTTTCTTGACATTACACCAGCATGACTGCCTGGCATTATCCAAGATTCAACCTCCACTGCCATGAAAATTGACCAAAGGTACCAAGGCACAAGACAACAGGCAAATGAATGACACACTTACCATTTTCTGGTGAAGTAGCATGATTCTGAGGCTGAAGAGATATTTTTATATTGGTAGGGTGTCCCCCCCCCCCCCCCCACCCTCGGCCACACATTGTTGTCAGCAGTCAGGGAGGCAGAGGGTGGGGTGATGGTTGGTTGGTTTGTGGGATTAAAAAAAAAAAAAAAAAAAAGTTAAAACCACCCAAAGAGAATAAAAATGAACAACAGGAAAGACGGCAGATGACACAGGACAAGAAATACTCCGACAAAGAACAGACAAAACAAATTAAAATCACACCGAGTGTGACGGTGGTTGGCTGACCAGAGAGAAAAAAGGGAAAAGTCAACCACCGAGAAACGCATTAAAAAAAGCAGACTAAAATCGTAGGCCATCGGCCAGAATCAACACAAAAAAAACACACACATTTACATTAAGCGATAAAATCCCCCTGCCCGAATAAAACGCAAAACTAAGTCCGCTATAGCAGAGTCGTCAGTTAAAAGCGCAGGGAGCGTATCAGGCAGCGCAAAAGTCTGCCTGAACACAGTTAAAAGGGCGCACTCCAACAGAATATGGACCACCGTCAAGGATGCCCCACAGCGACAAAGAGGTGGATCCTCACGAAAAAGTAGATAACTGTGCGTCAGTCAGGTGTGGCCAATACTGAGCCGACAAAGGACGACTGAGTCCCTGTGGGTGGCTCGCATGGATGACCGCCAAACAGTCGTCGTCTCCTTGAGACGACGGAGTTTGTTTGCCACAGGCAGGTTGCGCCATTCAGCGTCCCAGAAATCTAAAACTTTGCGGCGTAATAGTGCCCGCAAATCAGTCACCGGGAGGCCAATCTCCAGAGGTGGTTTACTGGTGGCCTCTTTCGCCAGGCGGTCAACATTCTCATTGCCGGGTATCCCAACATAGCCTGGGGTCCACACAAAGGCCACAGAGCGGCCGCGATGTGGATGAGTATGCAGGGACTCATGGATAGCCATCACCAGACGAGAACGAGGAAAACACTGGTCGAGAGCTCGTAAACCGCTCAGGGAATCACTACAGATAACGAAGGACTCACCTGAGCAAGAGCGGATATACTCTAGGGCTCGAAAGATGGTGACCAGCCCAGCAGTGTAAACGCTGCAGCCAGCCGGCAAGGAACGTTCGGAATGGTCCCCTAGAGTTAGCGCATAACCAACTTGACCAGCAACCATCGAGCCGTCAGTGTAAACAACGCCAGAGCCCTGATACGTGGCCAGGATGGAATAAAAGCGGCGGCGGAAGGCCTCTGGAGGGACTGAGTCCTTCGGGCCCTGTGCCAAGTCGAAGGCAAGAGCGAGGCACACACCACGGGGGTGTACGCAGAGGTGCCCGGAAAGGAGGTGGAACAGGGCAAAACCCAAGCCCGGAGAGAAGCTCCTTGACGCGTACGGCGATCGGACAACCCGACCGGGGCCGACTGTCTGGCAGATGGACGACTGACTGCGGGAACAGGACACGGTAATTTGGATGCCCGGGCAAGCTAAAAACATGGGCAGCATAAGCAGCCAGTAATTGTTGGCGTCGTAACCGCAGTGGAGGGACACCTGCCTCCACTAGTATGCTGTCCACAGGGCTGGTGCGGAAAGCACCAGTGGCAAGGCGTATCCCGCTATGGAGGATTGGGTCCAGCACCCGCAACACAGATGGGGATGCTGAGCCATAAGCCAGGCTCCCACAATCCAGACGAGACTGGTAGAGCCGTAACAGGGTAGATCGGTCGGCGCCCCAACGGGTGTGGCTCAAGCACTGCAGAGCATTGAGATGCCGCCAACACCCCTGTTTGAGCTGCCGGATATGAGGCAGCCAAGTCAACCGGGCATCGAAAACCACCCCCAAAAACCTGTGTGATTCCACCACTGAAAGAAGTTCGCTGTCAAGAGAAAGCTGCGGCTCCAAGTGGACAGTACGTCGCCAGCAGAAATGTATAACGCGGGTCTTGGCTGCCGAAAACTGGAACCCATGACCTACTGCCCAAGACTGTGCCTTGCGGATTGGGCCCTGTAGCTGACGCTCAACAGCTGCAATGCCAGTAGAGCTGTAGTAAAGGCAGAAGTCGTCAGCATACAGGGAAGCGGAGACAGAATTTCCCAAGGCCGCAGCGAGCCCGTTAATGGCTATTAAAAACAGGCAGACACTTAAAACAGAACCCTGTGGCACGCCGTTCTCCTGGACGTGGGAGGAACTATATGAGGCGGCGACTTGCACGCGGAAGGTACAATATGACAGGAAATTGCGGATAAAGATCGGCAGAGGGCCCCGAAGACCCCATCCATGAAGTGTAGAAAGGATGTGATGATGCCATGTCGTATCTTACGTCTTCCGCATGTCGAAAAAGACAGCGACCAGGTGTTGACGGCGGGCAAAAGCAGTACGGATGGCCGACTCCCGGCTCACCAGATTGTCGGCGGCGGAGCGGCCTTTATGGAACCCACCCTGAGACGGAGCCAGAAGGCCCCAAGACTCCAGTACCCAATTCAAGCACCGGCTCACCATCCGTTCGAGAAGCTTGCAAAGAACGTTGGTGAGGCTAATGGGACGTAGCTGTCCACCTCCAAAGGGCTCTTGCCCGGTTTCAAAACGGGGATGACAATGCTTTCCTGCCATTGCGACGGAAACTCACCCTCAACCCAGAGACGGTTGTAAAGGTCGAGGGAGCGTCGCTTGCAGTCCACTGAAAGGTGTTTCAGCATCTGACAGTGGATGCGATCTGGCCCGGGAGCGGTATCAGGGCAAGTGGCAAGGGCACTGTGAAATTCCCACTCACTGAATGGAGCATTGTAGGATTCAGAAGAGTGGGTGCGAAAAGAAAGGCTCCGACATTCCATCCGCTCTTTAATGTAGCGGAAGGCCTGCGGTTAATTCGCAGAAGCGGAAGTCATAGCAAAATGCTCTGCTAAGCTGTTTGCAATGACGTCGGAGTCAGTACAAACTGCTCCATTCAGTGAGAGCGCAGGGACGCTGGCAGGAGACCAATAGCCGAAGACGCGTCGAATCTTGGCCCAGACCTGCGATGGAGTGACATGGAGGCCAATGGTGGACACATACCGTTCCCAGCACTCCTTCTTGCCTTGGCAGATAAGGAGGCGGGCCCGTGGATGCAGCCGTTTGAAGGCGATAAGGTGGTCTATGGAGGGATGTCGCTTGTGATGCTGGAGCGCCCGCCGGCGATCTTTAATCGCTTCAGCGGTCTCAGGCGACCACCAAGGCACAGCCCTCTGCTGAGGGGACCCAGAAGAACGGGGAATGGCAGATTCGGCGGCAGTAACGATGCCGGTGGTGACCGATTGAACCACCGCATCAATGGCATGACTAGAGAGAGGTGCAATAGCGGCAGTGGAGGAAAACAAGTCCCAGTCAGCCTTATTCATAGCCCATCTGCTGGGGCTCCCAGAAGAGTGACATGGTGGCTGTGACAGAAGGATCGGAAAGTGGTCACTGCCACACAAGTCGTCATGCATACTCCAGTGGACAGATGGTAAGAGGCTAGGGCTACAGATTGAAAGGTCAATGGCGGAGTAGGTGCCATGCGCCACACTGAAATGTGTGGAGGCACCATCATTCAAAATCGAGAGATCGAGCTGCGACAATAAATGCTCAATGGTGGCGCCTCGACCTGTTGCCACTGACCCACCCCACAGAGGGTTATGGGCGTTAAAGTCGCCCAGTAATAAGAAAGGTGGCGGCAATTGAGCTATCAGCGCAGCCAGGACATGCTGCGCGACATCACCCTCCAGTGGAAGGTAAAGACTGCAGACGGTAAGAGCCTGCGGCGTCCACACCCTAACAGCGACAGCCTCTAAAGCTGTTTGTAGAGGGACAGACTTGCTGTGAAGAGAGTTAAGGACATAGATGCAGACGCCACCAGACATCCTTTCATAAGCTGCTCAGTTCTTATAATAACCCCGATAGCCACGGAGGACGGGGGTGCGCATTGCTGGAAACCAAGTTTCCTGCAGAGCAATGTAGAGGAAAGTATGAAGGCTGATAAGTCGGCGGAGCTCAGTTAGATGGTGGAAGAAACCGCTGCAATTCCACTGGAGGATGGTGTTGTCCATGGCTGAGAAAGGCGTGACAGGACTGGAAAGGCAGATTACGCCGCTGGGTCACCTGCTGCCTCCGATTGAGCACCTGTGCTAGTGCTATCCATGGCGTCTGAGGGACCAGCGAGATCGAGGTCCTCAGCGGACGCCAGAGTCTCCACCTCGTCCTCAGACGCAGAGCTGGAAGGTTGCGGTGGGGTGGCTGCCACCGCGAGTTCCTTGGGCTTAGAGCTCTTCTTCTTGGATTTCTCACGCTGCTCCTTGGGTTTAACTGGCTGGGAGGGCTTCACCGATTCAATCTCCGGGACTGAGGAGGATCGTGAAGCCCTTCGACCAGCTGATTGTGGGCACTTACGCCACTGTCGATCGTCAGCCTTCCCGCCGGTGGAAACCTGGGAAGGGAGGGACCCAAGCAACCCCTTGTGAGCGTGAGAAGGCGAAGAAGTTGGACACTTCTCCGGCTTAGAAGCGGGGACGGACGTCCCCGATGGGGGGGATGGTGTTGCTCCTGAGGTAGGTGGCGCAGGAGCAACCTGGTGGGCAGAGCCCCCCCCCACTGGCAAGGGGGCAGGAGGAGTTGTACCACTCGTCGATCCAGCCGGAAGGCGGGAAACTGATGGGGCGAGCACAGGTGTTGTAGCAGCAGCGTAGGAAGATGTCATTCTCACAGGATGTAATCTGTCGTATTTCCTTTTGGCCTCAGTATAAGTCAGTCGGTCCAGGGTCTTATATTTCATGATTTTGCGCTCTTTCTGGAAGATTCTGCAGTCTGGCGAGCAAGGTGAATGGTGCTCCCCGCAGTTGACACAGATGGGAGGCGGGGCACATGGAGTATCGGGATGAGATGGGCGTCCGCAATCTCGACATGTGAGGCTGGAAGTGCAGTGGGAAGACATATGGCCAAACTTCCAGCGCTTGAAGCACTGCATCGGGGGAGGGATATAAGGCTTGATGTCCCATCGGTAGACCATCACCTTGACCTTTTCCGGTAACGTATCACCCTCGAAGGCCAAGATGAAGGCACCGGTAGCAATCTGATTTTCCTTCGGACCCCGATGAATGCGCCGGACGAAATGTACACCTCTGCACTCTAAGTTGGCGCGCAGCTCGTCATCAGACTGCAAAAGAAGGTCCTTATGGTAAATAACTCCCTGGACGATATTTAAACTCTTATGCAGTGTGATTGTAACAGCAACATCCCCCAACTTGTCACAAGCAAGTAACCGTTGTGACTGGGCAGAGGATGCCGTTTGTATCAGGACCGATCCAGAGCGCATTTTGGACAAGCCCTCCACCTCCCCAAAATTGTCCTCTAAATGCTCGACGAAGAACTGAGGCTTTGTGGATAGAAAAGACTCCCCATCAGCTCTCGTACAAACTAAGAATCGGGGCGAATAACTACTACTGCCATCCTGAGATTTACGTTCCTCCCACAGTGAGGCCAGGGAGGGGAACGTTTTAGGATCGTACTTCTGAGCGTTAAATTGAGCCCGAGAACGCTTAGAGACTGCTGGCGGCTGGCCACCAGCGAGAGACGATGTACCACGCTTCATTGCGGGTCATCCACCCTGATGCCACCTACTCCGACCAAGGGCCCTCCCCACGGGCGCCACCCAGCCACAGCAAAGGCCACCTGGCAGGATGGCCGTTGCCGGGAGTCCCGATACCCCAGGAGGATAGGCATCTACTCCTTGGCATACGTGGGGAGTAAACGGCGCAGGCATCAGTAGAGCGATCCCTGTGTTGTCAGAGGGCTACAACCAACAGGGTACATGGCGGCCCCACCACAACGGACTGGCTACCGTGCTGGATGTTAGGTAACATGTGGTCCATGGTCGCCGTCAGTGCAGAAAGAGGCACTGCACAGTGCAAGGCGTAATCTGCACGCAGGAACGGAGTCATGCCCAAGAGACGGAGAGCGGGCAGGACTGCAATTCAACAGCGAATAAGCTGACGAAAGGGCTGATCGCAAGATGGACACAATGAACCAAGTAAGGCGCCCTTCCCCAATCGGCTCGCTCTTCGGAAAATTTTGAGAGATGGAGGTCAAACCCAACATGGGACCATCACAGAAGGCCAAAAAGTTTGAGACTCCTTTTAGTCGCCTCTTACGACAGGCAGGAATACCGCGGGCCTATTCTTACCCCCGAACCCGCAGGGGGGAGGAGGAAAGGGGCATAGTAATGGGGTGACGTGGGGTGGGGGAGGAGGAAAGGGGCACAGTAATGGGGCAAGGTCGGGGGGGGGGGGGGGGGAGGGGGGGGGGGGAAGGTGCACAGTAATGGGGTGAAGTGGGCCAGAGACTCTCAATTTCTGTGTGGGATTTCTTGATCCATCTCTCACGCTGTCCACTGCGGGGTGCGCTCTCAACTTATACCCACTAACCCTTCCCGCAGCGACTTCCTCAATACAGCAACCTGATGTTACCAAAATCACATGTTCACACTTTACTTAGGCTGTACCCCACCACCATCAACTTCTGTCTCCCAGACACTCACACCTGATGTGTCATTTGCAACATTCCAAAATAAAGTGCAGCATTTGCCCAACATACTGGCAATCACATTCACTCAGGATACTATATTGTTATACCAGGGCTCTGCTGAGCATAGCAAAGGGACCTGTGACCAACTCGGCAGACAGATTTCATGGCATATTGGTGCAAGAAACCTCAGCGGTGGGTGTTCTTGTGCAAGAAGCCATATTCAGAATATGATGACACTGCAGCATTAGTCATCTGGGGCTCCTGAAAAGTGAAGTTTCGATCCTGGCAAAGGACACCAGGACCGCAGGACCACTGACATAGCTCAAGCAATGGGCCACCAAGGCAGTGATGTCCTGATTGCCCAAAAACTATGGCTGACACTGGAGAGAAAGTGCTACTATTCCACAAATAGTGGTGGATTGAGATCACATTAATAGTCAATTTTAGACAAACAATATCAGACATCGCCAGCTACAAGAGGAAGTCTATGCCAGTCAACATAAAGAACTGTACCATCAAGTTGCGCCTCTACACACTGTTGTTGCTAGCTGTGTGTCTGCCCGAGTCCAAATCCTACTGACCTGGTGCCATCCAGCCACCAGGCCACCTGCTGCGTAACTTCCACCCACTGGAGGCTACCTATCTTGGGAATCCACAGTTTGTGCCTGAGCTACTTTGTCACCCACCTGCTATTGTGTGATGCAAGCAAACTCTGCTGCTGTTTGTCACCCTGACTGGACAAACTCATTAGCTGCCAACACTGACACTCCGTTCACACCAAGGTCCACAGTTCAACTCTGTGTAGCATGTCTACCCAGCCAACACGACTAACTTTGTAGAGTATGTGGTAACACAGCACTGACCAAAGGCCTGCAAGCTGATATGGTGCTACACCGCTGGAGTGGTGGCCATTTAAGGTTACACACTGGCTTGACAGGAGGCTGCTTGCTGGCATGAGCACACTTCACCAATCAAGTCCAGCCAGCACTTTGGGTGTGCCAACTGCTGCCTAGACTCATCACAACTGATGTAGTCTGATACAAAATAAAGGAATATACTGTTTTTATGACTGGATGTCAGACCTAGCCAGTACATTGCTGCAATCATGTCCTGGGTGGAGAGCTCAAGACCTTCCTGACCACTAGTACCCAAACTCCACCACCCAACAGAGTAATTTAACACCAGTGTCTACAGTATATACCTGGGATGTTAATTATCAGTGAGTTCTTCACAGAGCCAAGACTAGCTTACACCTTCATCAGTGGTCAGAGGGTAGCTATGTTGTCACATTTTCCATGCAGATCTTGGTTGAGAACAACAATACATAATGGAAAAGCATGTCTTGTCTCCTTCCTCATCTTCCCAATCAGCTGCATCTTTTCTTTCCTTGAACGCTCTCCTCAATTCAGTTTCACTGTACCCACTTTTACAGAATATTTCCTTCAGGTAGTATAGCTTGACAGAGACTTTTTGTCACATACAATGCATGTCTTACGTACCGGGGTGATTAGCACGGTGTGCCTCTGTGCTGGATAGTGGTAGCTTGTTCCATGAAGGTACAGGTCTTTGTAGGTCTTCTCCCCATTAACTGTATGGCCCACCATACTGTCAGCCTTCTTCCATATATATCCAGAAAAGGAAAACATCCACTGTCACTGTTTTCTTGCTCTATCATGAAAATAATGTTTTGATGGGCACTGTTTAATTAACCCAGAAACTCATCCAGCACTTGTCTGCCGTGTTCCCACACAATGAATGTACTATCCTTGTAGTGAAAGAAGTGGAAAAGGCCACCAGTCACCACTCAGTGGATGTGGTATTGGTGTGCAAATTCCAGCCTTCATCGCTGATGAACAGCAGTCAGTATGGGCGAATGAACCAGGCAGCTGGTGCGGAGGCCCATACGCAACAACGTTCACTGAACTGTCATTGAGAAGACACTGTTGGTAGCTCACTGGTTAATCTGAGTGGTCAACTGCTTAACAGTTGCGCATCTATTTATCCATACACATCTTCACAGCCATTGCTCACCTGTCATCTACGGTCCGTGTTGAACCACAGTTCTGCTGGTGACAGTTTCTGATAGTGCCATTTTGCCATGCACAGCAGCACGCCAACAGTTTACAAACTTAGCCACTTTGGAAAGGCTTCCACCCTTGGGCTGAAAGCCTATGATGATGCCCTTTTGGACATCAGATAAATCAGCCCATTTCTGCATTACAACACAGACTGCACTATTTCCCACATTCTTCCACCACCCGTCCCACAACACACTTCATATATCCTCCACAGCTAGTGAAGGATATATTAAGTGGTTATTGCACGCTGATGTTAAACATAGGTGATGGTCACATTAATGCGACTGGGCCATGTATATTACAAAGTGTGTACTTCAAATATTGCTGATTTCTCTGTAGTTTCAATATTACGTTGCTACATGGTTGGTACAGAACAGAAAACCTCCACTGTAAACAATGAACAATGGTAGGGAACACTTTAAGAGAAACAGAGTTATTGCTTATAAAACACAGGAAATGATTTGTTTTATTCATATTAGTTAATAGCTCCACAATAAACTGAGATATGGTAGCTGTGTCACGAGTTTAGAGTTGCTAGCGGCAGCTTTGTCGGAAAGTGTACAAGTAAACAGTGGTAAGTGCCATAAACACTGTTGCCAGCAGTGGTAATGCATGCAGTGTTCAGACCAGGAAAATGCTTTTCAGGAATGATTTTTATAAATCTGAGAATGATGTGACTTACTACAATTCAGATAAAGATCTCGAATATGTTTGTGAGCGCAAAGGCACTTAAAAAATTGTTGCTATCAGGTAAATGTGAATATTTATTTAACTAACTAAACAACCTTAAGTTGTGTCCCCTTCCCATAAGACATGAATTTACAAGACAGGGTGATGGTAGAAATGGTAAGGGCCATCCTTAACCCTGTTTACATGCTGCAAGAAGTTGCTCTCTAAAATTAATTTAATACTGGGCCAAATCTTACATTAATCTTGTTTCTGAACAGCAGCTCACCGACTTGTTCCTTACCACTGTTTACAGTGGATGCACTCAGTTCTCTGATGAGTAAATTTAGTAATGGTCAATTATTTTGTCTTGACATATTGCTAAGAGCATGTCAAAAACTAAGAAAAACACTGACTTCCATAATTAATAATTATATAATAAACAAGAGATAACAGTTTGAGGAAATATAAGTAAAATAAGGGAAAGGTAACCAGTCATCTATAACAGATCGATGCATTGAGCACAAAACACACCTAACAGAAAACAGCATTCACACTAGCTTTCGAGTTCTAGCTCTTTTTCTAGATTAGATTAGATTAGAATTACTTTCATTCCAATTGATCCGTAGTGAGGAGGTCCTCCAGGATGTGGAACATGTCAGAAAAACAACAATACATGACAAATATTTACAACTAAAACAAATAAGCTAATGTACCATTCCACAGGTCCCAAGTGGAATGATCGTCATTTTTTAATGAACACTAAGAGTCATTTTACAAATACTAATGCACTGAATTTAAAATAAAAAAGTTTTTTATTTATTTATAAGGTAATAAACATGTAATACAACTACTGTAATACTTATTTACAATGAACACATTACTGCACTGAAATGGTGCAGAAGTTAGATTATACTTACACACACACACACACACACACACACACACACACACACAAATTTTCAATGAACACATAACTGCACTGAAATTGTGCAGAAGTTATGTTGTACTTATATACAAATCAGTTGGTTTTACTAAGAAATTCATTAATGGAGTAGAAGGAGTTGGCCACCAATAAATCCTTCAGGCTTCTGTTAAACTGAATTTCACTGGTTGTTAAGCTTTTTATGGCTGCTGGCAAGTTATTGAAAATGTGTGTTCCTGAATAATGCACACATTTTTGTACAAGACTAAGTGACTTTAAATCCTTGTGAAGATTATTCTTATTTCTATTATTGATTCCATGAATGGAGCTGTTGGTTTGAAAAAGTGATATATTTTTAATGACAAATTTCATTAAGGAATAAATATATTGGGAAGCAGTAGTTAGTATCCCTAGTTCCCTAAACAGGCTTCTGCAGGATGTTCCTGAGTTCACACCACATATAATTCTTTCTGCACGTTTTTGTACCCGGAAAACTTTAGCTTGGCTTGATGAATTGGCCCAAAAAATAATCCCATATGACATTATGGAATGAAAGTAAGCATAGTATGCCAGCTTTTTCATTTTTATATCCCCTATGTCTGACAAAATTCGCATTGCAAACAGAGATTTGTTAAGACGCTTCAGCAGGTCTGTGGTGTGCTCCTCCCAGTTGAATTTATTATCAAGCTGTAATCCCAAGAATTTAACACTGTCCACTTCTTCTTGTCATCGTATGTTAGACATATACTATTGGGACACCCCTTACAAGTTCTGAACTGCATGTAGTGTGTTTTTTCAAAGTTTAGTGACAAAGAATTGGCTAGGAACCAGTGATTAATGTCCACAAATATTTTATTGGCTGATCTTTCTAAGACTACACTTGATTTGCTATTTATTGCAATGTTTGTATCATCGGCAAACAGAACAAACTTGGCATCTGGTAATGTTACTGATGAAAGGTCATTGATATACACAAGAAAAAGTAAGGGCCCCAAAATGGAACCTTGTGGGACCCCACATGTAATTAGTTCCCAGTTGGATGATGCCTGATAACTTGATACATGTCACTTTCCTAATAACACCCTTTGTTTCCTGCCAGAGATATAAGATTTGAACCATTTTGCAGCATTTCCTGTTACACTATAATATTCTAGTTTACTTAAAAGGATATTGTGATTTACACAGTCAAATGCCTTTGACAGATCACAAAATATACCAGTTGCCTGCAATTTTTTGTCTAATGAATTAAGCACATTTTCACTGTAAGTGTAGATAGCCTTCTCAATATCAGAACCTTTTAGAAATCCAAACTGTGACTTTGACAGTATGTTATTTGAGATAAGATGGTTATAAAGCCGACTGTACATTACTTTTTCAAAAATTTTTGAGAATGCTGGAAATAGTGAAATTGGATGGAAATTTGATGTTATTTCTTTATCTCCCTTCTTAAACAGTGGCTTAACTTCAGCATATTTCAGCCATTAAGGAAATATTCCACTGATAAATGACTGGTTACACAGATAGCTTAATATGTTACTTAGCTCAGAATCACATTCTTTAATTAACTTTGTTGATATTTCATCATACCCACTAGATGTTTTTGATTTTAAAGATTTTATGATGGACATTATTTCTGTTGGGGTAGTGAGGGTCAAATTCATATTATGGAAGTTACTTGAAATGTCTGGTCTAAGGTAATCCATAGCAGCATCTACTGAACCTGACAACCCCATCTTTTCAGTAACAGTTATAAAATGTTTGTTAAAAAGTTCTGCAACACTATACACATCTGTCACCAATGTATCATTTACTCTTAATGCTATTTGTTCCTCTTCATGTCTGGTTCTACCGGTCTCCTCCTTCACTATATCCCATATTGTCTTTATTTTGTTATTTGATATGACTATCTTTTCCTTGTAATATATTTGCTTTGACATCCATATTACAGTCTTTAATATTTTGCAGTATTTCTTATAATGTGCTACAGCATCAACATTGGAAATGTTTCGGATTGACAGATACAGTTTTCTTTTTGTTTTACAAGATACCTCTATTCCTTGAGTAATCCAGGGCTTCTTTGTAGACTTTGCTCTAACCTTGGTAAATTTTGGGGGAAAGCAGTGTTCGAATAAGATAAGCACTTTATTAGCAAAAATGTTATGTTTTTCATTCATGCCATGAGCTCTGTAAACATCAGTCCAGTGAATGTCTCTGAGGAGTGTCCTAAAATAATCAATTTTTGGCTTACTGACTACCCTCTTGAGCTCAGATTTAACAGATTTTATATCCTGTTCAGTATTAACATTTAACAGAAGGAACTGCATGTCATGGTCTGAGAGGCCATTGACTATTGGTTTTGTAATATCATTTTTTTCATTGGACTTTTCTATAAAGATATTATCAATGGCTGTTTGTGAGCAAACGGCTATCCTAGTGGGGAACTTTACTGTGGGAATTAAGTTGAATGATAGTGTTACTAACTCAAATAAGTTCTTATTGCCCAAGAACAGATACTAGTACTAGTACACACATTCACACACTCACCCAGACACCCAAAAATATACTCCCATAAACAGCTTGAGGAAATAACAGTACACTATTCAGAAAGCAAAGTTTTCCAGCACTCTAGATCACAGGAAGGGCAGCAGGAAATCCATAAAAGAAAGTCACCAACACAAAGATGTCTCAGATGCACAAATATGTGTGAAATCACCAAAATGTGGGACTATGTATGGTGTAATTATATTATCATCACACAAGACTGCTGTCTATTACTTACTTTCTGTGCTTCCTGAGTGGCAATATTGTCATTTCTTTTCACTGCATCTTCGAGATCACTTACTGCATCACTCATACGAGAAAGCATTTTCTCAAGCATTGCTTTTCGATCAGGATCCTCTGCAGCAGAAACCCACCCTTGCATCTGTTCCATCACTCCCTTTACATCATTCAGTATTAGTGGAAGTTCTTTGTTCTCAGACTCATATCGTTCATACAAGTAATTCTGACGAGCACGTTTGATAATCTTATCATCAATATCTGTAATGTTCATTACATATTTCACATCGTACCCAAAATAATTAGAGAGTACACGGCGAAGAATATCAAATGAGATATATGACCTGAAACACAAATAACCTGGTAAGCATACTTTCACTGTTAACACAGAATAAAGAAGTTCAAAATAAATGCAAATTGTGTGCAATGACAAATGTTTTAAAATGGTACCAACAGCCGCTTTTACTGCTTTGGTTAAAATACTAGAAGAACATATAGATGCTGAGCACTTTCACATACAAAATATGATAAGTCAACGAATGACCCCCCCCCCCCCTTTTTTACGGATAGTTACTAATTCTCATAGTATATAAATTCCCCCTTCTATTTAGAAGTTTTGCATGCAGACAAATGCATCACCAATTACAGCTAGTATTGCTGGGGTGGCCACTGGATCAATTACTATAGGGGACAAAATTATGGTTGGCAGGGGAAGCCAAAGCATACATCGGATGTACAGGGGGACCAAGAGGTGTGCAGACATTTGCTGAATTGAAAAATTCAGTGATCTGCAGGGCCTTTGCCTTTCGCGGGCAAGTGCTCTACCATCTGAGCTACCCGAGCACGACTCACACCCCGTCCTCACAGCTTTACTTCTGCCAGTGCCTCGTCTCCTACCTTCCAAACTTTACAGAAGCTCTCCTGCAAACCTTGCAGAACTAACACTCCTGAAAGAAAGATGGTAGAGCACTTGCCCGTGAAAGGCAAAGGTCCCAAGTTCGAGTCTCAGTCCAGCATACAGTTTTAATCTGCCAGGAAGTTTCATATAGTGCACACACTGCTGCAGAGTGAAAATCTCATTCTGGAAACATCCCCCAGGCTGTGGCTAAGCCATGTCTCCGCAATATCCTTTCTTTCAGGAGTGCTTGTTCTGCAAGGTTCACAGGAGAGCTTCCGTAAAGTTTGGAGGTAAGAGACGAGGTACTGGCAGAAGTAAAGCTGTGAGGACGGGGCACGAGTCGTGCTTCGGTAGCTCAGACGGTAGAGCACTTGCCCGCGAAAGGCAAAGGTCCCGAGTCTCAGACCGGCACACAGTTTTAATCTGCCAAGAAGTTTCAGAGTACTAATAGCTTGTTCCCAACAAATAAGTAGGATTCTCATCCACAAATGTAGTATCTCAGTGAAACAGAGCATTTTTCCAGATAGACTGAAATAAGCTATTGTTAAACCATTGCATGAAAAAGGGGATAGATTTGATGCTAACAACTACCGCCCAATCTCACTTCTGACAGTTTTATCCAAAATTCTTGAAAAAGAAATGTATTCAAGAGTAGCATCACATATTTGTAAAAATTAAGTTCTAACAAAATGTCAATTTGGTTTTCAGAAAGGCTTTTCAACAGAAAATGTTATATATGCTTTCACTGATCAAATATTAAATGCATTGAATAATCGAACATCACCCATTGGGATATTCTGTGATCCCTCAAAGGCTTTTGATTGTGTGAATCGTGGAATTCTTCTAGATAAGCTTAGCTATTGTGGTATGAGTGGGATGGTGCACAAATGGTTTAATTCATACTTAACAGGAAGAATACAGAAAGTTGAAATTAACAGTACAGATAGTCTGCAAAAACCAGCAGATTCCTCTAACTGGGGATATATATATATATATAATAGAGGGAAACATTCCACGTAGGAAAAATACATCTAAAAACAAAGATGATGTAACTTACCAAACGAAAGCGTTGGCATGTTGATAGACACACAAACAAACACAAACACACACACAAAATTCAAGCTTTCGCAACCAACGGTTGCTTCGTCAGGAAATAGGGAAGGAGAGGGAAAGACGAAAGGATGTGGGTTTTAAGGGAGTGGGTAAGGATTCATTCTAATCCCGGGAGCGGAAAGACTTACCTTAGGGGGAAAAAAGGACAGGTGTATATACACACACACACACACACACACACACACACACACACACACACACACCAAGGATGGTGACCCACAGGGTTCAGTCTTGGGTCCCTTTTTGTTCTTAATATATATTAACGACTTGCCACTCAATATTCATGAAGATGCAAAGCTAGTTCTTTTTTCTAATGATACAAGTATAATAATCACACCCAGGATGCAAGAATCAGCTGAGGAAATTGCAAATAATGTCTTTCAGAAAATTATTAAGTGGTTCTCTACAAATGGACTCTCACTTAATTTTGAGAAAACTCAGTTTATACAATTCTGTACAGTAAGTGGCATAACACCATTGATAAATATAGGCTATGAACAGAAGGAAGGAAGCCTGTTGCTAAGGCAGAATACTCAAAATTTCTGAGTGTTTGCATTAATGATAAATTGAATTGGAAGAAACATCAATAATCTGCTGAAACAGTTAGGTTATTGCAAATTTCTGTCATAAACATATCAGTAAATTAGCCTACTATGCCTATTTTCATTCACTGCTTTCATATGGCATCATATTTTGGGGCCTTTCGTCATTAAGAGAGAAAGTATTCATTGCACAAAGGTGTGTAATCAGAATAATATCTGGAGCCCACCCAAGATCACCTTGCAGACATCTATTGAAGGAACACAGGATATTCACAGTACCTTCGCAATACATATATTCCCTTATGAAATTTGTCATTAACAACCTATCCCAATTCAAAAACAACAGTGAAGTGCATACGTACAACACTAGAAGAAAGGATGATATTCACTATACTGGATTAAATTTCACTTTGGCACAGAAAGAGATGAATTATGCTGTCACAGAAATCTTTCGTCATTTGCCAAATAGTATTAAACATCTGACAGATAGCCAACCAACATTTAAAAGCAAATTAAAAGAATTTCTGAATACCAACTACTCCTACTCAATAGATGAATTCTTAGATATGAAGTAGTAACTGTGTACAAAAAATTAATTAATTATTACTTGTGTAAAGGGAACCTGTGTTAAAGTGACACGTTCCACATCATTACAAAATGTCGTATTCATGATCTATGGAACAAGGATTAATGTATGAATGAATGTAAGTATGTATGTATGTAATGGCAAGCAGCACACTGGGCTGACATGGAATGTAAACAGTATGCACTGCAGCCACAATTCGCTTTATGTAACAGATTGCTGCATAAGACAATGAGATTGGGGCCGCAGGTACTAGTGCCAACAGAGCTAAAGGAGGAAGTGCTGAAGATGCATGTGATCACTTACTGTCAGGGCATGGGGATTGTAGAACAATGAATAAGTGAGTAGTGGAAAGCTATTGGTGGAAGTCAAGGAAAGAAGATGCGGATTTGTCCAGAGGGGTTGTGTATAGTGGGCACAACAGGCAGATATGAGCCGTAAATTGATATCTTTGCAGAGGTTACGAAAAGATTGGTTGGTTTGGGGGGGATTCAAGGGACCAGACTGCGACGGTCATCGGGCCCTTTTTCCAAAAAAAGTAAAACCACCCAAAGAGAATAAAAAACGAACAACAGGAAAGACGTCAGACGACACAGGACAAGAAATACTCCTACAGAGATCAGGCGAAACAAATTAAAATCACACAGAGTGTGACAGTGGTTGGCCGACCATAGAGATAAAAAGGAAAAGCCAACCACCGAGAACACATTAAAAACTCAGCGTAAAATCGTAGGCCAATGGCCAGAATCAACACAAAAGAACAGAACAAACACTCAGAGTAAATAATAAAAACCCCCTGCCCGAATAAAACGGAAAACTAAGTCAGCCATACCAGGGTCATCACATAAGAGGGCAGGGAGCGTATCAGGCAGCGCAAATGTCTGCCTGACCACAGCTAAAAGGGGGCAGGCCAACAAAATGTGGGCCACTGTCAAAGCCGCCCCGCAGCGACATGCAGGAGGGTCCTCCCGGCGCAGTAAATAACTGTGTGTCAGGTGGGAGTGGCCAATGCGGAGGCGACAAAGGACGACAGAGTCCCTGCGGTTGGCTCGCAGGGATGACCGCCACACAGTCGTCGTCTCCTTGATGGCACGGAGTTTATTGGGCATGATCCGATTGCGCCATTCAGCGTCCCAAAGCGCAAAAACTTTTCGGCGGAGGACTGCCCGCAAATCAGTCTCTGGGAGGCCAACGTCCAGAGACTGTTTACTCGTGGCCTCTTTCGCCAGGCGGTCAACCTGTTCATTGCCCGGGATACCGACATGACCGGGGGTCCACACAAAGACCACAGAGCGGCCGCAACGCGCAAGAGTATGCAGGGACTCATGGATAGCCATCACCAGACGAGAACGAGGAAAACACTGGTCGAGAGCTCGTAAACCGCTCAGGGAATCGCTACAGATAACGAAGGACTCACCTGAGCAGGAGAGGATATACTCTAGGGCACGAAAGATGGCGACTAGCTCAGCAGTGTAAACGCTGCAGCCAGCCGCCAAGGACCGTTGTTCGGAATGGTCCCCTAGAGTTAGCGCATACCCGACACGACCAGCAACCATCGAACCGTCGGTGTAAACAATTCCAGAGCCCTGATACGTGGCCAGGATAGAATAAAAGCGGCGGCGGAAGGCCTCTGGAGGGACCGAGTCCTTCGAGCCCTGTGCCAAGTCGAGCCGAAGGCAAGGGCGAGGAACACACCACGGGGGTGTACGCAGAGGCGCCCGGAAAGGAGGTGGAACTGGGAAAAACCCAAGCCCGCAGAGAAGCTCCTTGATGCGTACGGCGATCGGACAACCCGACCGGGGCCGACGGTCTGGCAGATGGACGACTGACTGCGGGAACAGGACACGATAATTTGGATGCCCGGGCAAGCTTAGAATATGGGCAGCATAAGCGGCCAGCAAACGTTGGCGTCGGAACCGCAGTGGAGGTACACCTGCCTCCACTAGGACGCTGTCCACAGGGCTGGTGCGGAAAGCACCAGTGGCAAGGCGTATCCCGCTGTGGAGAATTGTGTCCAGCACCCGCAACGCAGATGGGGATGCTGAGCCATAAGCTAGGCACCCATAATCCAGGCGAGAATGGATTAACGCCTGGTAGAGCCGCAACAGGGTAGATCGGTCGGCGCCCCAGCGGGTGTGGCTCAAACAACGCAGGGCGTTGAGATGCCGCCAACACGCTTGTTTAAGCTGCCGGATATGAGGCAGCCAAGTCAACCGGGCATCAAAAAGGACACCCAAAAACCTGTGGGTCTCCACCACAGCAAGAAGTTCGTCGGCAAGATAAAGCCGCGGCTCAGGATGGGCCGTTCGGTGCCGGCAGAAATGCATAACGCGGGTCTTGGCAGCCGAAAACTGAAAACCACGCACTACAGCCCAAGACTGCGCCTTGCGGATTGCGCCCTGTAGCTGACGTTCAGCTGCTGCAATGCTAATAGAACTATAGTAAAGACAGAAGTCGTCAGCATACAGGGAAGCGGAGACAGAATTTCCTACTGCCGCAGCGAGACCGTTTATTGCAATTAAAAACAGGCAGACACTGAGGACAGAGCCCTGGGGTACCCCGTTCTCCTGGACGAGGGAGGAACTATACGAGGCCGCGACTTGCACGCGGAAGGTACGATACGACAGAAAATTTCTGATAAAGATCGGCAGAGGGCCCCGAAGACCCCATCCATGAAGCGTAGAAAGGATGTGATACGCCATGTCGTATCGTACGCCATCCGCATGTCGAAAAAGACAGCGACCAGGTGCTGACGGCGGGCAAAGGCCGTACGGATGGCCGACTCAAGGCTCACCAGATTGTCGGTGGCGGAGCGGCCTTTACGGAACCCACCCTGAGACGGAGCCAGAAGGTCCCGAGACTCCAGCACCCAATTTAAGTGCCGGCTCACCATCCGTTCAAGCAACTTGCAAAGAACGTTGGTGAGACTAATGGGACGGTAGCTGTCCACCTCCAGAGGGTTCTTTCCAGGTTTCAAAATGGGGATGACAATACTTTCCCGCCATTGCGACGGAAACTCACCCTCGACCCAGAGACGGTTGTAAAGGTCGAGGAGGCGTCGCTTGCAGTCCACTGAAAGGTGTTTCAGCATCTGACAGTGGATGCGATCTGGCCCGGGAGCGGTATCAGGGCAAGCGGCAAGGGCACTCTGAAATTCCCACTCACTGAATGGAGCGTTGTAGGGTTCAGAAGCGTTGGTGCGAAAAGAAAGGCTCCGACGTTCCATCCGCTCTGTAATGGAGCGGAAGGCCTGGGGGTAATTCGCAGAAGCGAAACTCATAGCAAAATGCTCTGCTAAGCGGGTTGCAATGACGTCGGAGTCAGTACAAACTGCTCCATTCAGTGACAGCGCAGGGACGCTGACAGGGGTCCGATAGCCGAAGACCCGTCGAATCTTGGCCCAGACCTGCGATGGAGTGACATGGAGTCCAATGGTGGACACATACCGCTCCCAGCACTCCTTCTTGCCTTGGCGGATAAGGAGGCGGGCCCGCGCACGCAGCCGTTTGAAGGCGATAAGGTGGTCCATGGAGGGATGTCGCTTGTGACGCTGGAGCGCCCGCCGGCGATCTTTAATCGCTTCAGCGATCTCAGGCGACCACCAAGGCACAGCCCTCCGCCGAGGGGACCCAGAAGAACGGGGAATGGCAGACTCGGCGGCAGTGACGATGCCGGCGGTGACCGATGTAACCACCGCATCAATGGCATCAGTTGAGAGAGGCTCAATAGCGGCAGTGGAGGAGAACAAGTACCAGTCAGCCTTATTCATAGCCCATCTGCTAGGGCGCCCAGAAGAGTGACGCTGTGGTAGTGACAGAAAAATCGGAAAGTGGTCACTACCACACAGGTCGTCATGCACACTCCAGTGGACAGATGGTAAGAGGCTAGGGCTACAGATTGAAAGGTCAATGGCGGAGTAGGTGCCATGCGCCACACTGAAGTGTGTGGAGGCACCATCATTCAAAATCGAGAGATCGAGCTGCGACAATAAATGCTCAACGGTGGCGCCTCGACCTGTTGCCACTGACCCACCCCACAGAGGGTTATGGGCGTTAAAGTCGCCCAGTAATAAGAAAGGTGGCGGCAATTGAGCTATCAGCGCAGCCAGGACATGCTGCGCGACATCACCCTCCAGTGGAAGGTAAAGACTGCAGACGGTAAGAGCCTGCGGCGTCCACACCCTAACAGCGACAGCCTCTAAAGCTGTTTGTAGAGGGACAGACTCGCTGTGAAGAGAGTTAAGGACATAGATGCAGACGCCAACAGACACCCTTTCATAAGCTGCTCGGTTCTTATAATAACCCCGATAGCCACGGAGGGCGGGGGTGCGCATTGCTGGAAACCAAGTTTCCTGCAGAGCAATGCAGAGGAAAGGGTGAAGGCTGATAAGTTGGCTGAGCTCAGCTAGATGGTGGAAGAAACCGCTGCAGTTCCACTGGAGGATGGTTTTGTCCATGGCTGAGAAAGGCGTGCCGGAACTGGGACGGCAGATTACGCCGCTGGGTGACCTGCTGCCTCCGATTGAGCACCCGTGCTAGTGCTATTGCTATTCACGGCGTCTGAGGGACCGGCGAGATCGAGGTCCTCAGCGGACGCCAGAATCTCCACCTCGTCCTCAGACGCAAAGCTAGAAGGTAGCGATGGGGTGGCTACCACCGCGCGTTCCTTGGGCTTAGAGCTGCTCTTCTTTGATTTCTCACGCTGCTCCTTGGGTTTAACTGGCTGGGAGGGCTTCACCGATTCAGTCTCCGGGACTGAGGAGGATCGGGAAGCCCTTCGACCTGCAGATTGTGGGCACTTACGCCACTGTCGATTGTCAGCCTTCCCGCCGGTGGAAACCTGGGAAGGGAGGGACCCAAGGGACCCCTTGCGAGCGTGAGAAGCCAAAGAAGTTGGACACTTCTCCGGCTTAGAAGCGGGGACCGACGTCCCCGATGGGGGGGATGGCGTTGCTCCTGAGGTAGGTGGCGCATTAGCAACCCGGTGGGTAGAGCCCCCCACTGGCAAGGGGGCAGGAGGAGTTGTACCACTCGTCGATCCGGCCGGAAGGCGCGAAACTGATGGGGCTAGCACAGGTGTTGTAGCAGCAGCGTAGGAAGTTGTCATTCGCACTGGATGTAATCGGTCGTATTTCCGTTTGGCCTCAGTATAAGTCAGTCGGTCCAGGGTCTTATATTCCATGATTTTGCGCTCTTTCTGGAATATTCTGCAGTCTGGCGAGCAAGGTGAATGGTGCTCCCCGCAGTTGACGCAGATGGGAGGCGGGGCACATGGAGTATCGGGATGAGATGGGCGTCCGCAATTCGACATGTGAGGCTGGAAGTGCAGCGGGAAGACATATGGCCGAACTTCCAGCACTTGAAGCACCGCATCGGGGGAGGGATATAGGGCTTGACGTCACATCGGTAGACCATCACCTTGACCTTTTCCGGTAACGTATCACCCTCGAAGGCCAAGATGAAGGCACCGGTAGCCACCTGATTGTCCCTCGGACCCCGATGAACGCGCCGGACGAAATGAACACCTCTACGTTCTAAGTTGGCGCGCAGCTCGTCATCAGACTGCAAAAGGAGGTCCCTATGGAAAATAACACCCTGGACCATATTTAAACTCTTATGTGGAGTAATAGTAACGTTAACATCCCCCAACTTGTCACAAGCAAGTAACCTACGTGACTGGGCGGAGGATGCCGTTTGTATCAGTACTGAGCCAGAGCGCATTTTAGACAAGCCCTCCACCTCCCCAAACTTGTCCTCTAAATGCTCGACGAAGAACTGAGGCTTTGTGGAGAGAAAAGACTCCCCATCAGCTCTCGTGCAAACTAAGAATCGGGGTGAATAACTGTTACCTCCATCCTGGGACTTACGCTCTTCCCACGGCGTGGCCAGTGAGGGGAACGTTTTCGGATCGTACTTCTGAGCATTAAATTGAGCCCGAGAACGCTTAGAGACTGCTGGCGGCTGGCCGCCAGCGAGAGATGATGTACCACGCTTCATTGCGGGTCATCCGCCCTGATGCCACCTACTCCGACCAAGGGCCCTCCCCACGGGCGCCACCCAGCCACAGCAAAGGCCACCTGGCAGGATGGCCGTTGCCGGGAGTCCTGATACCCCAGGAGGATAGGCATCTACTCCTTGGCATACGTGGGGAGTTAACGGCGCAGGCATCAGTAGAGCGATCCCTGTGTTGTCAGGGGGCTACAACCAAGAGGGTACATGGCGGCCCCACCACAACGGACTGGCTACCGTGCTGGATCTTAGGTGCAAAACTGTCCAAGGCCGTCGTCGCAGTTAAAAGAAACACTGCAGAGGGCAGCGTGGTAATCGCACCCAGGGACGTATCCCCGCCCTAAAGATCGAAAACGAGCGGGACACCATTGCAACGACGTGAAAGCCGGCTAAAGGTCTAATTGCACGACGGATACAGTGCACCATGTAAGGCGCCCTTCCCCAATTGGCTCGCTCTTCGGAATAATTTAGAAAGATGGAGGTCAAACCCGAGAGGGGACCATCACATAAGGCCAAAATATGTGAGACTCCTTTTAGTCGCCTCTTACGACAGGCAGGAATACCGCGGGCCTATTCTAACCCCCGAACCCGCAGGGGGGAGGTTACGAAAAGAATGGAATGGGTGTCCTCAAGCCATTCAACAGGACTCCAGCCAGGAATAGATTTGTGCTGGCTTTTATTGATATTTTTTATAGATATTTGGAAGTAGTTGCAGTCCCTAATCAATAGGCAGCAATGGTAGTGCAAGAATTGGTCAACAGTTGGGTGCTTAAATTTGGGGTGCCAGAAACCATGATTACAGATCAAGGGACAAACTTCACGCAGGATTCATTAATGCAGCTGTGTAATTTGTTAAAGGTTAGGAGGTTAAGGACAGGTCCACTGCACCCTTAGGATAAGGTTAGGAGGGAGAGGGTGCATTGCACAGCCTGAAGGATGTTGAGATATTGTGTGAACTCACACAATGACGACTTGGATGTATACTTATCTTCCGTTATAAGCGCATATAATGCAAGAGGCCATTCTACTACAGGACTATCAACATATGAGGTAGTTTACAGGAGGCATGTGTCATCACTGTTTGACAAAATTTAGCGAAGAATTGGCAGGGATGGGGAGTAAGTCGGGAAGCATGTTCAAGGAGCAAACACTAGAGCCATAGAACACAAAGAGAAATTGGGAAATCGTGTGAGCAGAGTACCACAGTACAAAGTCAGTCAGTGGTTAACCCCTCTGTTCTGAAAGGTAAAACCAAGAAATCTGTAACTCAATATCAGGGGCTATATCAGGTAACTGAAATATCACCACCACTACATGTCAAGCTTCAATTTCTGACTCTCACAGCTACTGTTCATGCTGGATGTCTGAAGCTGTTTGAGGGAACTCCAGATGAGTTAATGCACATGTCGTCACCTGTTGAGGGTAAAGATATGGCCTAGTAGAAAGCTGGGGAAGCAGGGAGACCTGGCACAACCTCTGCGGGATCCATACAGATTTAGACCACGGAAGTAGGAGAAAATAATTTAAGTTTTGTGTTAGAATGTTGCATTTTCTTTGGCATGTCTATGAGGTGGCAGACATTTCAAAAGAGGGAGTGGAGTGATGGGAGTTCCCTGTTAGTGTTACACTTCTTCACCAGGAGCAGAGAGGATAAACTGTGGGTACTACCACTGGAAACTGGAGTACTTTCCACAGGGCAAGAGACTGTAGTATTCATAAGCCATACTGGGCACTGAAACTGACAATGAAAGCTTGGGAAATGTGTAATGAGGAGAGACTCAGATAATGGAAGTAGTGTCACGTATGGTACAGCGACATGGATTATACATATGGGGTAGGTTATTGAAAGCAGTTATTGGAACTGTGGATGTTGGTGACATCCAGTAACTGAATGATACAATAGAGAGAGTAAGTTATGTGGCGAAGAGGAATATGGCGACCGTGGACTGGCATACTACAAAATTAACCAGCCTGGAACAGGGGTACCGAACAACACACAGGTATTATGAAGGTTAGCAACAGAGATAAAGCACCTGATAAGAATGACAAAAAATACTGTAAATTAGGACCTCGAAGTTATAAAGGCTCGGGTAGATACTTTGGATAAGAGAATGTCAGTGGTGGGACTGTTGCAGTCTTTAGCTGATAGCTTATGGGATGCTAGGATAATGGTAACAGAGGTGCAGGAAGCAGTCTTACAAGTGACACATGGGCAGCTCTGTCCAGCTCTGTTAATGGCAGATTAGTTCTCGATAAGACTGCAGACAGTGCAGGAGTTACCACCAGAATAGAAACTCATAGTTGAACCAGACGAAACAAATCTACCACTGTATTACCACATATCAGCAGTTGAGATTAAGACAGATCCAGTAAAATTATATGCACTAATATCATTTCTAACAATCAACAATTGTGTCAGGTTCAAACATGACACCAAACATGCATCCCCATAAAAGTGGATATCCTTGTGGACATTTGTTCTGATCGTAGGTGGTGTTAGTCACGTGGTGATGTCGCTAACCAAATTCTTACATTGTCAGAGGCAAGGGTTCCCATCTGCCCGACCCAGGTGTTGCATATGGGAATCGAAACATGCAAGATGTTATTGCCTTTATGTAAAGTAGGTCAGGATTGATCATGCGACATCCTGGAATCGTGACTAATTCCAGCTAGCACGTCCACATTGGATTTATTCTGTAAATATTACTGAAGTGGTTGCAGAGGCAATGGAAAAAGCATGTGAAGTTCAGAAGAACGCGAAATCCCGAAGATTGGCTAAAATTTACAGACGCGCAAAATTTGGCACGTACTTCAATGCGAGATGCCTTTAATAGGTTCCACAATGAAACATTGTCTCGAAATTTGGTAGAAAATCCAAAGAAATTCCAGTCATATGTAAAGTACACAAGTGGCAAGACGCAGTCAACAGCTTCGCTACGCAGTGCCGATGGTACTGTTACCGACGACTGTACCGCTAAAGCAGAGTTATTGAACGCAGTTTTCCGAAATTCCTTCACCAGGGAAGACAAATGGAATATTCCAGAATTTGAAACACGTACAGCTGCTAGCATGAGTTTCTTAGAAGTAGATACCTTAGGGGTTGCGAAGCAACTCAAATCGCTTGATACGGGCAAGTCTTCAGGTCCAGATTGTATACCGATTAGGTTCCTTTCAGATTACGCTGATACAATAGCTCCCTACTTAGCAATCGTATATAACCACTCGCTCACTGATAGATCTGTACCTGCAGATTGGAAAATTGCACAGGTTGCACCAGTGTTTAAGAAGGGTAGTAGGAGTAATCCATCGAACTACAGACCTATATCATTGACGTCAGTTTGCAGTAGGGTTTTGGAGCATATACTGTATTCAAACATTATGAATCACCTCGTAGGGAACGATCTATTGATACGTAATCAGCATGGTTTCAGAAAACATCGTTCTTGTGCAACGCAGCTAGCTCTTTATTCGCACGAAGTAATGGCCGCTATTGACAGGGGATCTCAAGTTGATTCCGTATTTATATATTTCCGGAAAGCTTTTGACACCGTTCCTCATAAGTGACTTCTAATCAAGCTGCGGGCCTATGGGGTATCGTCTCAGTTGTGCGACTGGATTCGTGATTTCCTGCCAGGAAGGTTGCAGTTCATAGTAATAGACGGCAAATCATCGAGTAAAACTGAAATGATATCAGGTGTTCCCCAGGGAAGCGCCTGGGACCTCTGATGTTCCTGATCTATATAAATGACCTGGGTGACAATCTGAGCTGTTCTCTTAGGTTGTTCGCAGATGATGCTGTAATTTACCGTCTAGTAAGGTCATCCGAAGACCAGTATCAATTGCAAAGCGATTTAGAAAAGATTGCTGTATGGTGTGGCAGGTGGCAGTTGACGCTAAATAACGAAAAGTGTGAGGTGATCCACATGAATTCCAAAAGAAATCCGTTGGAATTCGATTACTCAATAAATAGTACAATTCTCAATGCTGTCAATTCAGCTAAGTACCTGGGTGTAAAAATTACGAACAACTTCAGTTGGAAAGACCACATAGATAATATTGTGGGGAAGGCGAGCCAAAGGTTGCGTTTCATTGGCAGGACACTTAGAAGATGCAACAAGTCCACTAAAGAGACAGCTTACACTACACTCGTTCGTTCTCTGTTAGAATATTGCTGCGCGGTGTGGGATCCTTACCAGGTGGGATTGACGGAGGACATCGAAAGGGTGCAAACAAGGGCAGCTCGTTTTGTATTATCACGTAATAGGGGAGAGAGTGTGGCAGATATGATATGCGAGTTGGGATTGGGATGGAAGTCATTAAAGCAAAGACGTTTTTCGTCACGGCGAGATCTATTTACGAAATTTCAGTCACCAACTTTCTCTTCCGAATGCGAAAATATTTTGTTGAGCCCAACCTACATATGTAGGAATGATCATCAAAATAAAATAAGAGAAAACAGAGCTCAAACACAAAGGTTTAGGTGTTCGTTTTTTCCGCGCGCTGTTCGGGAGTGGAATGGTAGGGAGATAGTATGATTGTGGTTCGATGAACCCTCTGCCAAGCACTTAAATGTGAATCACAGAGTAATCATGTAAATGTAGATGTAGAAGTGGTAGTAGTGAACTGCTACAAGCAAGGTTGACTTGCAGAGATTAACATTTGGAACTGCATGGGAATGGAATAATTATTAACATGACAGACTGAGATAAGAGGGCAGCCTCTGTTACAGAGGAAACAAAATTAAACATTACACAGGCACAGGTGAATTGGCCAGAGAAGCCACTAGCTATCGTTCTAGTGAGAAATTTGACCTACATGAATGAAATGTTGCATTCTAGCCTGATCCCACCCATAAATTGGCTAATAAGCACACAAGAGGGACACATTCCAATAGAGCAAATGCTATCATACACAAAGCAATATTGGGAGCAGCAGCAGTACACAATCAAGACAATAAGTGTCACAGCCACAGGCATCGTTTTGGTGTTGTGTCTCTTTCATGCAGCCCTTGTCTACCTTAAGCAGAGGACCACTCGCCGATGTGATCCTCCAGTGCATCAGATACCACTGAACTGGTTAACCTTTCGTACAAGGGGTGCGAGAAATTGTGTATAGTAATAAGATAGCAGTATTGTAGTATACAATTAATTGTGATTCGAAAGACAACGAGGCCTTGAGTGGCATTAAAATGACCACTTACAGTACAAGATGACATAAGGGTGCAATGATTAGATATTAATATAAATAGTTGTTTAGTGTTTTTGAAGGATTAATGCTTATGAGGTAGCTTCAAAAGAGGATGGAGGTTTTATGTAGTAGTGTAACGATGGATGGGCGTGCAGATGGAGTAATAACTGTAGGGGGAATGTTGGACTTATGAGCTTTGTTTCTTAATTTAACAGTAAAACTGTAAATAATATATGACATAACTATGTATGTGAAATCTTCTGTTGCAGAAAGGTCATGGGTTCAGACCCAGGATTTGTAAATGGGAGAAATGTATTGCAGTTGCTAATTTTGGCCAGTACAGGTGAGAAGTACCTCCATTACAGCCGCATGTGAAGCAAGCAAGGAGGTGCTAAAGCAAGCAAGCTTGTTTGCACCCCACAAAATCCCCATACTGGGCAATTATGTTGACACTGCAGAAAGGTCATGCATATATGAGCTGGCCCGCAGTGTATTGGCACAACAAGTTTTCTATTAATAACTTTAAATGTCCTCCAATTCTAGCAGTTATGCTAAGCCTGACAGCATCCCCCACGATATTGGGTCCACATAAGTCTCCACCTCATCATGGGCCAGCCACCAGACCGGTTCACCTTTCTAGGTCTCATCTGTGGACATAATGATTGAGCTGACCCAGGCTACACAGTAGCAACCAAATTCCTGCCTTGGAGAGCAGCAGTTCACAGCCAGGTCAGTACTGATACTACGCAGCCACACAAGTGATGGTGGATGCCTATGAGAACTCTGTGGATGTTCATGTCACTGGCACTGCTCCCTCAAGGCCACATATTGCTAACTTGGGCACACACAGCCAAATGGGTAAACAGTGTTAGCCCAGCAGAACCTAGGCAGCAGAGGAAATCCTGCCGCCGCAACCATCCAATATGAACGGCAAAGCACCGTCAGTAAACCAAGCATATACAGGGGGCATATATAGGGGCAACGCAGCACTTCAACATTTGTAACTCAAGACTAAATAAAGGATGTTATATCTTGCAGTAAGAGTTTTCTTAGTTACTCCTCCCCAGCACAACCATCTCCAGAACCTGCCACTCTGTCTCTAGCCACAGCAGCCCCACTCACCCCCTGGCCACTACAATTTATTGTGAACTGTAGAACCACTGCAATTTGATGTGTACAATACTGCTTAGAGGTGAATGTGTTAAAAATATGTAGTTATTCAATTCAAGCTTTGTAAAATGTATGTTTAATGTTTACGAACTGTTGTACATGTATAAAGTTAATAGTATACTGAATAATAGAGTAAATAAATGACAGTGCACATTCAATATGTTTATCTTGGCAACCATTCGGAATAGAGCTTCAGATGATCACTCCTGTTATATCCCTGAATACTGACTATTCCTCCTGGGACATCCTTTACAGCTCAAGCACACACAGCAATAAAAAAGAATATTCTAAAAGAAATCTTGCCATATTCGGAAAAAAAAAGCCCACTATTTGTGAGAATTAATACTACGAATATGATTCCTACTCTCACTCGCAGCAGTTTAAGCTGTGCTCTTAAGTTTTCTGCATAGTCACACCCTTCACCCTTCAAAATGGCAATTTATTTGGAACAAACAGAGTATATTTTACATCAGTTACTAAGACAACCACATAAAACGTTTAGGGTCATTCCATGTCAAGTCACCCAGGCCTTGACACCAACCATGTCAGATTTTGATGAAACTTTGTACAATTACTTCTTTTATCATCCTGAAAGCACTTGTAACATTTTTTTGCTCTATCTCTTATAGTTTTTTTTTATAAATTTTTAAAGTTTTTAGATTTGGCTTTGTTTCAGCAGTCGGAAATTGTAACTTAAACGTGTCCTCACAACTAAAACCATTTGTATATTAAAGAATACTCAAGATATCGGTATGAAATTTTGGAATAAGTTTGTATATTATATCTAAATGTTAAAAAAAATTACCATAAAGATATATTAAATTCTTCCAAATGAAAAAAAAAAATTAAAAGTTTTTTATTTTATTTTTTTAGCTAACGGATGTTTAGTTTTACAAAAACTGCAATATCTAGAGTCTCAGACCTGATAGAAAGCTCAAATTTGTTTTAAAATACTCTTAATTGTATAGGCTATTAGATAAAAGAAAAATTATGTTGGCTTTTTAACCTGTTTAATAGTTATCTAATTTTTAAAATAATATTAATTATATTTTAAAAATAAAAAATGCCAAGTGACTTAGACACCGAAAATAAATTTTTGTCTTCTTGGAGTAACAATGTACACTTGGATTTTGTATTGTTACTCCTGTGTTTTGAAGTAAAAAATTATTACAGTGTTAAATAGTGCTTGGATAGTATTTTATTAAGTTTATTCGGACTCTCAGTAAGTACGGTTGCTTAGTTTACAGAGATTCTTTTCCAATATCCTATAAAAGGAACCAGAACAGTAATCAGACCAAAAGTGAAATCAGTATGTCAGATATTCAAACCTGTAGTGTAGGGTTATTTAAAAAATCTGACTGTTTCCAAACAACCTACACACCTTCAAAAAAGTTACAACCGGTATCAGAATTGAGTGAGGAAGAAAAAGATTTGATCCACTTACGATCTGGAATTAATCTGTGTGAATTTAAGAATATATGTTCACACCACAGCTACTACTTTTTAAATGTTTTTGAAAAGTATCAAACAACATGTGTAGACCCACCAAAAAAAACCACAAAAAGCCCATCAAAAAATCGTTGAGAAGTGTTGGCTTGGATCTTTCTAAACAATTACTGACAAAAAATATTAGCATAAAACCTGGACAAAAGCTTTGCTCAACATGCCGTAACTTTTGTGAGGAAAAATTAAGAGTTGAAGTCAATGAAAGTGAAACAGATGATGAAGTCATGGTTGAATTAGAATCATTGTAATCCAGAAATGAATCCCTCGTACAAACAAACATTGGCTCTGAGCACTATGGGACTCAACTGCTGTGGTCATAAGTCCCCTAGAACTTAGAACTACTTAAACCTAACTAACCTAAGGACAGCACACAAACAAACATTGCTCTTGATTATTTAGGTTTAACACCGATAAAGCTTCATGACTTGTCAGAACAAAGTAAAGGGTCTTATTTTAAAAGGAAGGTTAGCAGTATTGAAAAGACTGCAAAAAAGGCGGTTTCAAAAGCATTAAAATATGATGCACCAAGTACTGATAATGACGAAGAAGATAAAAGTGTGGTTGAGAAAGCAAAGGATTTTGATGTAATGATTTCTCTTATGAAAGAGAAGATTTCATCTGTTGGGAGGTCTAGAAAAATCCAGATTCTGACCTTGGCTCCAGATTCTTGGACTCTAAATAAAGTGATGAAAGAATTTAATGTAAGTGAGTACATGGTGCGACAAGCTAGAAAGCTAAAATCTGAAAAGGGTATTTTGGAAACTCCTGGTCCAAAAAAAGGTAAAACTCTTTCTGAAAATACAGTAAGACTTGTAACAGATTTTTATGAAAAGGATGAAAGTTCCAGAGTGCTATCTGGAACAAAAGACAAAGTAAGTGTTCAAAAAAATGTGTACATGCAAAAAAGACTCATTTTGTGTAACTTGAGAGAACTCTATTATTCTTTCAAATGGGAGAATCCCGAGGTAGAAGTAGGATTTTCAAAATTTTGTTTCTTGAGACCTAAATGGTGTATCCTTGCTGATGCTGCAGGCACACACACTGTATGTGTATGCAGTACCACCAGAATGTTAAACTATTACTGGATGCTGTGAAAATTGAAGAATCTTATAAAGACCTAATTAAGATGCTTGTGTGCAACACAGAAAACCAAAACTGCATGCTACATCATTGCAACAGCTGTCCTGCAAATACTGCGCTAACAGAGTGCTTAACTGAAAAACTAAGTGAAGATTATGATTTAGAAGAAGAAATTGTAATCAGTCAGTGGGTTAACACAGACAGGGCAGAAATGATCAAACAGTCTATCAGTGTTGAAGACTACATTTATTGGTTAGGTCATTGGAAAAGCTCACCCCACGCTCGTTTATAGCAAAATCCCAATCAGCAGCCTTTAAAAGATTGAAAGAAGACCCACCACCCAAAACAGCAATTATTGTGATGGATTTCAGTGAAAATTATTCCTTTGTTATACAAAATGAGATCCAAAGTTACCACTGGAATAGAGGTGGTTGTACTCTACACCCAGTTGGAGTTTTTCTAAGAAATGAGGAAAACAATGTTTTTGTTTCCAACCACTGTTTTATTAGTGATGACCAAGAACATGACACTGGTTTTGTTAACTTTGTACAAAAAGAAATTACAAAGTGGCTCATTACATCATACTGACATTGACTCAGTTCACTACTTTACAGATGGTTGTGCTGGGCAGTACAAAAACAGAAACAGTTTTAAAAGTTTGACTGAACACTTGAGAGACTTTAATTTGAAGGCCCAACACTCTTTTTTTGCAACAAGTCATGGGAAGTCAATTTGTGATGGCCTAGGAGGAACTATTAAAAGAATTTTAAGGAAAGCCAGTCTACAGCTTTCAGACAAAGAACAAATAATGACAGCAATCGATGTGTATAAGTTTTGTGAAAAAAATGTTGAAAACATTCATTTTCACTTTATTGACAAAAAAGAAGCTGATTTGCTACGGTTAAAACTAGAAAAACGTTTTTCAGCAACCCGAACCATTCCTGGAACTAGAAGTTTTCATAACTTCAAACCACTTCCAACAAACAACCTTGAAATTAGAAGGACTACAGATAGTGTAAAACCCTCCTTAGTCTTTTCTTTCCATTCTTCTTCTGATTGGGTTCGTGTTGAACCATCCATAAATTGCTACGTGGCTGCAAATTATGATGGTAACTGGTACTTTGGACTGGTAAAAACAATATTCAATGATGAAGAAGATGCAGAAATTCTATTTCTACATCCTTCAGGACCCGCTGCATCATTTTATTGGCCTGAAAGAGAAGATTCCTGCATAGTGCCTTTGGAGCACATAGTCTGTGTAGTAGTCGCACCTCAATCAAGCGGCACTGGAAGAATGTATTACTTCAAAAAAGACTGTATCAAAAGAACTGAAAGCTCTTGGATGAAGTGGAAAAACAGTTTGAATCAGCATTAATGTTTATTAAAAAGACAAAATTGCTCAAAAAAATTCAATGTTTCAAGCAATCAGTTGGGTTATACATAAGTGTCGTAAGTAAACTATCTCTGTACATAATTCTAATGTAATCTACTATAGTTAATAAACATGTTAAAAAGCCATCATTATTTTTGTTTTATCAAGTAGCCTATATGTTTAAGAGTAAATTAAAACAAATTTGAGCATTCTATCAGGTCTGAGACTCGAGATATTGCAATTCTTATAAAACAAAACATCCGTTAAAAAAAAGAAAAAAATACATATATATATTTTTTTCATAGAAAATATTAATATATTTTAATAGCATCATTTTTATCTTCAAATATGTATAATAAATAAACTTGCTGCAAAAATTCATGATGTTATCTAAAAGAGTTTTTAAGATAAGCAAATTTAAAGTTTTGAATACAAATTAAACTGACCATTTCCGAAGGTTCAGAAAACGCAAAACATAAAAACTTTAAAAATTTGTAAAAAAAAAAACTGTAAGAGATGCAGCAAAAAAAAAAAAAAAAAAAAAAAAAAAAAATTTTTGCAGGTGTTGTCAGGATGGTATTAGAACCATTTGAGCCAAATTTCATGAAAATCTAAGGAGGTGGGTGTAAAATTTATTTTTTATTGGGTGATTTGATATGGAATGACCCTTTAATAATACACTGCTTACATCCTTTGCATCAAACTCACGACCTCATGTGTGACCTCACAGTTCAAAGCAGATAATACAGAGAAGGGCAACATGACACGAGGGAGTGTGTGTCAAAGACGCTGAAGAAACTGAGCTAGCAGACTCTTTAAGATAGAAGTTAACTATTCCAAGAATGTCTACCAACAAAGTTTCGAGAAACAGCTTTACATGATGACTCTCACAATGCATTATAACTCCCTATATACTGATCACATAGGGATTGAAGGAACAAGATTAGATTAATTACAGAACTTACAGGAGCATTCAAACAACCATTCTTCATGCGCTCCATACATGAGTGGAACAGGAGGAAGCTATAATAATTGGTACAATGGGATGTGACCTCTGCCAAGTAATTCACAGCAATTTGCAGAGTATAGATGTAGATGAAGAATTGGAATCACACACTAGAATTGACCCAAACATTACTGAATGATCAGTGAAATTAGCAGTATCTGTGATTCCAGAACAATAAAGTAACACTAAATAAATTAATGTAGCTATCAGTTTCCACTGGTATCACTCTGCTGTCCAGCGACACCACAGTAGCGTCGTGCACAAAATAGCAGTCAACAGCCGGCAAAAGCACAGTGGTGTCACGAGCATAGTATCGCGCAACGGCCGGCAACAGCACATTAGTATCTTTTACATTCTGTTGGTTTTTGTTTAGGTAACAGTACGTTACAAACATCAACAAGTTTTTGTTTGTTTTTATAAGTACTTGTGCCCTTTCATCATGGCAGACTAAAGAGACAATACAATTATTTATGATGAATGCGAAAGCAAAACTTGGAGATTGCCACTACATCGCGTATGTCTCATCATGATCCGGTTGATAGACTTTCCGGTCAATAAAGCAACACCAACTAATAGGCCTATGTATTTAAAAAAAAAAAAAAAAAAAAAACGAAAAAACTGCCATGTATGTAAAAAAAAAACTTAATGTGCAAGTCTTGTGGAGTTGCGTTACATCTTGGAGACTGTTTTGCTGCACATCGAATGAAAGAGAAATACTAAGTACCAAAGACAATGCAAATAAATAAACATATGAAACAAATTTTGTATTTATTTATGAATGTATGTATATCTTCGAAATTTCATGAAAGTAGGGAAACAGGTTGGTTGGTTTGGGGGATGAAAGGGACCAGACTGCTACGGTCATCGGTCCCTTTTTCCAAATACAAAGAACACCCACAGAGAATAAAAACGAGGAACAGAATAGATCACAGACGAGACAGAACAAGAGAAACTGAGACAAGGACAAGACAAAACGAACTAAAACCACACAGAGTGTGACAGTGGTTGGCCGACCATAGAAATAAAAAAGGAAAAGCCAACCACTTAGAAACACATTAAAAGATCAGTTTAAAATCATAGGCCAAAGGCCAGAATCAACACAATAAATAAAATAAAACAGAAACACTCAGATTAAAGAATAAAAAATCCCTGCCCTAATAAAACGTAAAACTAAGACAGCCATAACAGGGTCATCAGATAAAATGGCAGGGAGCGTATCAGGCAGCACGAATGTCTGCCTGACCACAGCTAAAAGGGGGCAGGCCAACAGAATGTGGGCCACCGTCAAAGCCGCCCCGCAGCGACATACAGGAGGGTCCACCCGGCGCAGTAAATAACTGTGTGTTAGCCGGGAGTGGCCAATGCGGAGCCGACAAAGGACGACTGAGTCCCTGCGGTTGGCTTGCATGGAGGACCGCCACATAGACGTCGTCTCCTTAATGGCACGGAGTTTATTGGGTGTAATCCGATCGCGCCATTCAGCATCCCAAAGCGCTAAAACTTTTCGGCGGAGGACTGCCCGCAAATCAGCCTCTGGGAGGCCAACATCCAGAGATGGTTTACTCGTGGCCTCTTTCGCCAGGCTGTCAACATGTTCATTGCCCGGGATACCGACATGACCGGGGGTCCACACAAATACCACAGAGCGGCCGCAACGCGCAAGAGTATGCAGGGACTCATGGATAGCCATCACCAGACGAGAACGAGGAAAACACTGGTCGAGAGCTTGTAAACCGCTCAGGGAATCGCTACAGATAACGAAGGACTCACCTGAGCAGGAGCGGATATACTCTAGGGCTCGAAAGATGGCGACTAGCTCAGCAGTGTAAACGCTGCAGCCAGCCACCAAGGACCGGTGTCCGGAATGGTCCCCTAGAGTTAGCGCATACCCGACACGACCAGCAACCATCGAACCGTCGGTGTAAACAATTCCAGAGCCCTGATACGTGGCCAGGATGGAATAAAAGCGGCGGCGGAGGGCCTCCGGAGGGACCGAGTCCTTCGACCCCTGTGCCAAGTCGAGCCGAAGGCAAGGGCGAGGAACACACCACGGGGGTGTACGCAGAGGCGTCCGGAAAGGAGGTGGAACAGGGAAAAACCCAAGCCCGCAGAGAAGCTCCTTGACGCGTACGGCGATCGGACAACCTGACCGGGGCCGACGGTCTGGCAGATGGACGACTGACTGCGGGAACAGGACACGATAATTTGGATGCCCGGGCAAGCTTAGAATATGGGCAGCATAAGCGGCCAGCAAACGTTGGCGCCGGAACCGCAGTGGAGGTACACCTGCCTCCACTAGTACGCTGTACACAGGGCTGGTGCGGAAAGCACCAGTGGCAAGGCATATCCCGCTGTGGAGAATTGGGTCCAGCACCCGTAACGCACATGGGGATGCTGAGCCATAAGCCAGGCTCCCATAATCCAGACAGGACTGGATTAACGCCTGGTAGAGCCGCAACAGGGTAGAGCGTTCGGCGCCCCAGTGGGTGTGGCTCAAGCATCTCAGAGTGTTTAGATGCCGCCAACACGTCTGTTTAAGCTGCCAGATATGAGGCAGCCAAGTCAACCGGGCATCGAAAACCACCCCCAAAAACCTGTGGGTCTCCACCACAGCAAGGAGTTCGTCGACAAGATAAAGCCGCGGCTCAGGATGGATTGTTCGGCGCCGGCAGAAATGCATGACGCGGGTCTTGGCCGCCGAAAACTGAAACCCATGCGCTACAGCCCAAGACTGCGCCTTACGGATAGCGCCCTGTAGCTGACGTTCAACAGCTGCAATGCCAGTAGAGCTGTAATAAAGGCAGAAGTCGTCAGCATACAGGGAAGCAGAGACAGAATTTCCCACGGCCGCAGCGAGCCCGTTAATGGCTATTAAAAACAGGCAGACACTTAAAACAGAACCCTGTGGCACACCGTTCTCCTGGACGTGGGTGGAACTATAGGAGGCTGCGACTTGCACGCGGAAGGTACGATACGACAGGAAATTGTGGATAAAGATCGGCAGAGGGCCCCGAAGACCCCATCCATGAAGCGTAGAAAGGATGTGATGACGCCATGTCGTATGGTACGCCTTCCGCATGTCGAAAAAGACAGCGACCAGGTGCTGACGGCGGGCAAAGGCAGTACGGATGGCCGACTCCAGGCTCACCAGATTGTCGGCGGCGGAGCGGCCTTTCCGGAACCCACCCTGAGACGGAGCCAGAAGGCCCCGAGACTCCAGTACCCAATTCAAGCGCCGGCTCACCATCCGTTCGAGAAGCTTACAAAGAACGTTGGTGAGGCTAATGGGGCGGTAGCTGTCCACCACCAGAGGGGTCTTTCCAGGTTTCAAAACGAGGATGACAACGCCTTCCCGCCATTGCGACGGAAACACCCCCTCGACCCAAAGACGGTTGTAAAGATCGAGAAGGCGCCGCTGGCAGTCCACTGAAAGGTGTTTCAGCATCTGACAGTGAATGCCATCTGGCCCAGGAGCGGTATCAGGGCAAGCAGCTAGGGCACTGCGAAATTCCCACTCACTGAATGGAGCATTGTAAGATTCTGGGTGGTTGGTGCAAAACGAAAGGCTCCGACGTTCCATCCGCTCTTTAATGGAGCGGAAGGCCTGGGGGTAATTCGCAGAAGTGGAACTCATAGCAAAATGCTCTGCTAAGCGATTGGCAATGACGTCGGAGTCCGTACAAACTGCTCCATTCAGTGAGAGCGCAGGGACGCTGGCAGGGGTCCGATAGCCGTAGACGCGTCGAATCTTGGGCCAGACCTGCGAAGGAGTGACATGGAGGCCAATGGTGGACATGTACCGCTCCCAGCACTCCTTCTTGCCTTGGCGGATAAGGAGGCGGGCCCGCGCACGCAGCCGTTTGAAGGCGATAAGGTGGTCTAAGGAGGAATGGCGCTTGTGACGCTGGAGCGCCCGCCAGCGATCTTTAATCGCTTCAGCGATCTCAGGCGACCACCAAGGCACAGCCTTCCGCCGAGGGGACCCAGAAGAACGGGGAATGGCAGATTCGGCGGCAGTAACGATGCCGGTGGTGACCGATTGAACCACCGCATCAATGTCGTCATTAGAGAGAGACTCAAGAGCGGCAGTGGAGGAGAACAAGTCCCAGTCAGCCTTATTCATAGCCCATCTGCTAGGGCGCCCAGAAGAGTGACGCTGTGGTAGTGACAAAAAGATCGGAAAGTGGTCACTACCACACAGGTCGTCATGCACACTCCATTGGACAGACGGTAAGAGGCTAGGGCTACAGATTGAAAGGTCAATGGCGGAGTATGTGCCATGCGCCACACTGAAGTGTGTGAAGGCACCATCATTTAAAATCGAGAGATCGAGCTGCGACAATAAATGCTCAACGATGGCGCCTCGACCTGTTGCCACTGACCCACCCCACAGAGGGTTATGGGCGTTGAAGTCGCCCAATAGCAAGAAAGGTGGCGGCAATTGGGCTATCAGCGCAGCCAGGACATGCTGCGAGACATCACCATCCGGCGGAAGGTAAAGACTGCAGACGGTAACAGCCTGTGGCGTCCACACCCGAACAGCAACAGCCTCTAAAGGTGTGTGGAGAGGGACAGACTCGCTGTGCAGAGTGTGAAGGACATAGAGGCAGACGCCACCCGACACCCTCTCATATGCTGCTCGGTTCTTATAATAACCCCGATAGCCACGGAGGGCGGGGGTTCGCATTGCTGGAAACCAAGTTTCCTGAAGAGCAATGCAGAAGAAAGGGTGAAGGCTGATAAGTTGTTGGAGCTCAGCTAGATGGTGGAAAAAACCGCCGCAGTTCCACTGGAGGATGATATTGTCCATGGCTGAGAAAGGTGTGAAAGGACTGGGAAGGCAATTTACGCCGCTTGTTCACTCACTGCCACCGATTCAGTACCCGTACGAGAGGCATCCATGGCATCTGAGGGACCAGCGAGAGCAAGGTCCTCAGCGGACGCTAGAATCTCGACTGCATCCTCAGACGCAGAGCGCGAAAGGTGCGGTGGGGTTGGTGCCACCGCAAGTTCTTTGGCCTTAGAGGTCTTTCTCTTGGACTTCTCTCGCTGAACCTTGGGTTGCACCGGCTGGGAAGGCTTCACCGATTCAGTCTCCGGGACAGAGGAGGATCGTGAAGCCCTACGCCCGGCCGCTGGTGAGGACTTATGCCACTGGCGGCTGTCATCCTTCCCGCTGGTGGAACCCTGGGAAGGGAGGGTCCCAAGGGAACTCTTACGGGCGAGAGTAGCCGGAGAAGTTATACGCTTCTCCGGCTGAGAAGCGGGGACGGACGTCCCCGACGGGTGTGAGGAGGTTGCTCCTGAGGTAGATGGTGCAGGAGCAACCGGTTGGGTAGAGCCCGCCACAGGCAAGGGGGCAGGAGGAGTCTTACTGCTTATCGAGGTGAATGGTGCTCCCCGCAGTTGACACAGATGGGAGGCGGGGCACATGGAGTATCGGGATGAGACGAGCGTCCGCAATCTCGACATGTGAGGCTGGAAGTGCAGCGGGAAGACATATGGCCGAACTTCCAGCACTTGAAGCACCGCATCGGGGGAGGAATATAGGGCCTGACGTCACATCGGTAGACCATCACCTTGACCTTTTCCGGTAACGTATCACCCTCGAAGGCCAAGATGAAGGCACCGGTAGCTATCTGATTTTCCTTCGGACCCCGATGAACGCGCCGGACGAAATGTACACCCCTGCGCTCTAAGTTGGCGCGCAGCTCGTCATCAGACTGCAAAAGAAGGTCCTTATGGTAAATAACTCCCTGAACCATATTTAAACTCTTATGCGGCGTGATCGTAACAGCAACATCCCCCAACTTGTCACAAGCAAGCAACCGTCGTGACTGGGCAGAGGATGCCGTTTGGATCAGGACCGATCCAGAGCGCATTTTTGACAAGCCCTCCACCTCCCCAAACTTGTCCTCTAAATGCTCGACAAAGAACTGAGGCTTTTTGGAGAGAAAAGACTCCCCATCAGCTCTCGTACAAACAAAGAATTGGGGCGAATAACTATTACCTCCATCCTGAGACTTACGCTCCTCCCACGGCGTGGCCAGAGAGGGGAACGTTTTCAGATTGTACTTTTCAGCATTAAATTGAGCCCGAGAACGATTAGAGACTGCTGGCGGCTGGCCGCCAGCGAGAGATGATGTACCACGCTTCATTGCGGGTCATCCGCCCTGATGCCACCTACTCCGACCAAGGGCCCTCCCCATGGGCGCCACCCAGCCGCAGCAATAGCCACCTGGCAGGATGTCCATTGCCGGGAGTCCAGATGCCCCAGGGAGACAGGCATCTACTCCTTGGCATACGTGGGGAGTTAACGGCGCAGGCATCACTAGAGCGATCCCTGTGTTGTCAGGGGGCTACAACCAAGAGGGTACATGGCGGCCCCACCACAACGGACTGGCTACCGTGCTGGATCTTAGGTGCAAAACTGTCCAAGGGCGTTGTCGCAGTTAAAAGAAACACTGCAGAGTGCAGCGTGGGAATCGCACCCAGGGACGTATCCTCGCCCAAGAGATGGAAAACGAGCGGGACACCATTGCAACGACGAAAAAGCCGGATAAAGGTCTCAATGCACGACGGATACAGTGCACCACGTAAGGCGCCCTTCCCCAATTGGCTCGCTCTTCGGAATAATTTAGAAAGATGGAGGTCAAACCCAAGAGGGGACCATCACATAAGGCCGAAACATTTGAGACTCCTTTTAGTCGCCTCTTACGACAGGCAGGAATACCGCCGGCCTATTCTTACCCCTGAACCCGCAGGGGGGAGGGAAACAGGACTGAGAACTTATGAGAACTAACAATGAGATTCGTAAAATGTAACAATTTATAATCTCCCGATGATGTCCAGAACGGCTGGCAATGAGCCAAGTAATACGAATTAGCGATGCTGGCACCAAGTGAATACATTGATACGAAACATGCGGATGGCAAAGTGTTGTTATTACAAATATTGTGCAGATTTCTGTCTGATAGCTAACTCTTGTTAAATGACAAAATTATATTTACAGCACTATCAGCTTAGATAAGATGTGAGGGTTTTATTAGTAAATATTGACCACATTGGTAATAAATGTATGGTGTATGTGATATCAGTGTCTATTATTTAAAAATGGATACATAACCTACATCACCTGTTTATCAAAAATGAGCTTGGTGAAAGTTGGTAGAGATTTATACGATTAATTCTATCTTATGTGAATGTTGGGAATCATTTTGCTGTGCAGATGAAATCTAACATAAGCAATGTGGAAACTTCAAAACATTAGCAAGTTTTTAAATGGTATAAAGTGTGAGCTGCTGCTTTTTTCCATCTCTCATCATGCACATAATTTCTTCACTAAATTACTCCGACCGAAATTACAATAGTCACTTTCCATGGATCCCATGGAGAGTGGTATCTGGGGGTGTGGAAAGAAGTCAAAAATGTACATTTACCTCAATGTACATGCAAAGCAGTGTAATGATTTCACATTACTGTACTTAAGTGCTAAAGTCAATTGTAAACTAAACAAAAACACCAAATTTAGGAGTTATTCTGATGACAATCCTCAGTGAAGTAGAGGATGTTGTTAAAAACATTGAGTATGATAAATAGAAGTGGGGCCTACTACTTTTTTAATTCAGTTCAACTCTACAAATTTATCTACATAATATTTAATGTAGCTCCTGTACGTTATTGTATACATATATACCCATGTATCTAATTCCTTTCTGTGCTAATGATGGCCCCCTTGAGTCTGTAATAATTATTTGAACATCTGTATAAAATTTCTATAATTACCTGGCGTGGCCCATGTGCGATGCATCATAGACCGTAGGTCCACAACTATACCATTTAATTTCTCGTCCATTTTGAGGTATGAACACTTCCTTTTGCCTTGTAAGGCTGTTGTAAAGCCTTAATTTTGGCCCTTCAGCAAGTTCTGGTGGTTTCCAATTTGGCTGAGTGCGTTTAGCCATCTGCAAGGAATAAGAATGTCGTTATATATCGGTAGGTACGCAGGTTTTGTTACACTATTTCTCTTTTCGACAGGGACAAATTAATTTCTTTTAATTCAATATACAGATCCTAAAGCATACCACTATACGACAGACACGGAAAACGATCAAAGCTCTGGTATGAACTGAGATGTGTCGCAGCCAGCACGCCTACACTTATGGAGGTGGTTGATACAGTAAGGTGTAGATCAATACTGTCAATATACGTAATGCTAAGTACTCATAAATCGTTTCCCAGACGTTATCGGAATGCCTAAAAAGTAACGTCAGCGCAACACATGAACACATGACGCAAGATTGGTAGTCAGCCGCTCATCACACGTACATGCGGAAGTTGTACAACCTCCCAATAAGACAAAGAACAGTTGTCAATCACTCTGATATCAACTATCACGTCGCTGATAACGAAAAAAATGACAAAAGTATACTACTATACATCCAGTATAATATTAAACAACTGTACACAACAACATACAACTACTTTCCTTCCGTCTTCGTTGTATACCTTGCAGTTTGCAGTTTGCACTGATGGCAGTCACGGCTACCAACATTTAAAAAAAAAACGGTAGCTGTCCTATAACTTTGCTCTTTCATTATATTTGATCTGGTTATGTGTAATTTATACTGCTTTGCAGAATTGCTTGGTGTTTTTCCTGCGGTTAATCGATCGTTACACCATAATAATTTTATCAGATTCGACAACTGGACTGTACAAAAGCGCACATCTGAGAGGACCGAGCACGGACATATGTTGTCTGTGAATTCGAGACTGCAAGAGGCAAGACTGATCTTTGGCCGTGAAAGCGTGTGCCGCGTCGGGTCGAGGAATGTATTGAGGTGTGTTCGACAGCTGCTAAAATGCTTGATGTTCCTGTATTCACAGACTTATCGCTTGATGATCAAGTAAGTGTATTTCTCTTAAACTATTTATGGGTTGTATAATTTTGTTCCAAACTCGTAAATGTTATGATGTGTACAATGACATGTGGCAAACCATGTTCGTGTTTCAATAAAATTTTTAAGGTTTTTATTAGGTTAATCATTTTCCCCCGTAGACCAGGATCACGACAAATATACGTCCCCTAAACATAACATTTGTGTAATTTGAGTTATCTGCGGTCTCACCGTGAAATTTTTGCACACACCCTTTGTACTTAAGATGATATCTTCATTAGGGAAAATAAACTACTAATAATCTAGCGAAGCTGCACAATTATTAGCAACTGCTCAGGCAGCTGTATATAGTTCTTTGGCTAATGTGAACAACCTGAGAAGAGTTCATGGTGTGACATGCAGTGTTAAGATGGAAATCAGATAATTTACATGTTCAGCAACCAGGCAATAGAATTTTATAGTGACATACCTTCCCTTTTTTTTTGCGCGCGTGATATGTAGTCCATCTGGTTGTGTTAATAGGATCAGTACTAGAGAGTAAAACTACTTCAACTTTTTCTTTATGAGGTAGGTTGGGCCTAGTTTACAGCCCAATGAGAAAATGTTTATTTGGAGAGAAATTATAAATGCCTTCTATAAAATTTAAGTCTTTTCCTGTCTTCATGTGCATGTGAATGGCATTTGATTTGAAACAGGTGGTTTCTCTTGTGCAGAGACAAAAATGTTCGTTTAATCAAATTTAAATAATGTCAGTGGAGAAACTTGAGATTACAACTTACCATTAAAAACTTGAAAGCAGCTCAGCACATTCATAGTTTCTTATCGGATATATTTAAGGTAATATTTATATTGAATTTCTTTTTTTGAAAAGACAGGCAAGAACCAAATGGAATTGTAATTATAGGTGATATTTTTATCTACATTTCCATGAAAGGGTATAGATTTGATGAGTCAGTGGAGGCATGCGATCCCACCCGTCAGCTTTGACCCATGACATAAGGGTGTTGTGGTGTGTTACGTCATGATGGTGCGGAGTTTAGTTTGAATTGGTTTGTGTTTGTAGATGTTGTGTTATGGTGTGGCGTTTACCTTGAGTTTGTTGTGTTTGTAGATGTTGTCTCGTTGCGGTTGGTGGTGTCCTCTGATGGCGTGTGAATGGTCCGCACGTTATGTGGCATATTGCGTTTATTTGAGCATCATTGGTCACAGTGTGAATTAATTGTCGATTGGTGTTATCGGTTTGTTGTTTGTTGAGCGGTAAGGCGTATATTTCGTGGCTTCTTTTGTTAGGTGTGTATATGACAGTGAAATTCAACAGTTCATGGTTGCATCCTGAGATGGGGGATGAGATGATGTCTCTCATAAAGTTTTTTGCAGATGTTTGGACTGGTGGCCGAAATAGTCAAGTGCAGTGTCTATAAAGAGAATATATGGTTGGCCAGAGTTCTGGCATATTGGACTAGGGACTGTTAAGCCTACGTGTGGCGGTGCCGAAGGGATAACCGTTAACGCTCCATTAGCTGCGGTACCTGGTTTGAAAAGTCTAGGTTGGCCATGAAAGAGATAGTTTTGATATTTTATTTTTGTTATATATCTTCCATCAGTTTTTGTGTGCATGAGCCTGGTGTGAATGAAAGGGCAGTTTTAGATTGGTTTTCTTTTTGTATGGAAGTTTGTTCTGAATATGTTCATTACAGGGGTAAGTTGGTCGGGCCGAGGATGGTGGTCGAGGTAGAAGTCACAGTTTGGGAAGAGAAAATACGGCAGGGGTAAGTCTCTGGTTAGTTTATGGGTGTGGGGGGGGGGGATTATTTCAGGGGGAGGGGATATGCAGATCGTGTTTCCAGGGTTTTGGAGGGGTGTACGAAGAGGGAATTGGTGGTATTAATTGATGAGGATATAGAGGAGGGGAGTATGGTACTTTCAGCTGCTTTTTCATCTTATAGGGGGTTGGGGAAGAGGGGTTATGATAATTTAGTTGTCAGTCATAGTTTAGACTTCATGAATTAAGAGACTGGGGCATGTACTAATACAGTAGAGGGGCTTTTGGGGGCGGTTAAATCAGTCATAGGGAGGGGGAAGAAGTGCTCTTCTAATGTGCAATCTTATTTAAATGAATATTGCTGGCGGAAGAGCGTCCCTAGGGAGTATTGCATTTTTTTGCGGGCTGTTAATAAAATGTATAGGCCAAGGGTGGTTAGTTAAGGGGCTTTTGTATGTGGCGGGGGAAGGAGGTGGACAGGGCAGGTTGTTGGTATGTTTATGAATTTGGATGGGGGATGGGGATGGTGGTGACTGATTCCTGTGGATATTGTGAATGTAGTGGAATGTGGCAATTTTGTGTTGTTTTTATGTCATTGTTTTGTGTGGTTTGGTGCCGTGGTGTGTGTCTGTATGTGTTAATATTTAGTTTGTGCCCACCCAAAAACGCCCAGTTTCCCGCACTGATCCCATTAGTTTAATTATATTTTTGGAGGGAGATTTTCTTGTTTTTATATGTATTTTCGTGTTTGTTGTTGTGTTTATGTAATGACATGATAGGCACCATATTGGAGATGTTGAGAATGGTCATTTCCACCATATTGGTGATGTTATGGTTCAAAGCAGACGGGTGGAATTAGACACTTCTGTAATCCCAATTTGATTTGGTTTTGGCAGCAAAGCTAAAACAATTTGGTCTAATCCACCACTGCCTGCATTGAAACAGAGTTTATTGTGCTGTATAACTCCCTGTATATCTAGTAAAGCCAACCAGTGCTCTTAACTAGTGCAACGAGTCACTTTGACAGTTTTTTGTTACACACAATTTCTTCTGGTCTAGTTGTCCCAAAAATTCTGTCCTCTTGCTCTCCAATGCAATGCAATGCAATGCATTAGAAGATTAGGTGTGATGCAGTTTCTTCTCTCTCATCATGGATCTTACATTTAGGGTCATCTTCTGCTATACCCATTGTGTGTGGGTGTTTTTTGAAATTCCCATGACCAGTCATCAGTCCTACCATGAGTTAAATCTCCTTCCTGTTCAAGCCCAGTTTTACAGGGCTTCTTTTAAAACACAGCTTTGGCATCATTACCTTACTGTGTTTTTGTTTATAGACCTTGGTCCAAGTATTCTAAGTGCTGTCTTCTAAGCCAGTTCTGTAGTGCTAGTTTGATCATAGTCTTAGTGATTGTCAGGACAGGTTCCGGTCCCATGAATTGAGTCTGTGCCCCCATCCTGTCCAATCTGTCAGCTTGTTAATTGCCACAAATCCCTGAGTGGGCAGGGACTCTCATTAGGTTTACCCTATTGATTCCTCCTAGCTCGACCAGAGCCCTGTGACATTCTGCAACAATCTTAGATTTTGTTGCAGGAGCGGCCAATGAATTCAGGGCTGCCAGGCTGTCTGATGTAGATGCTACGGTCCTTGTAGCACCTGTGCATATTGTCCACCATACACACCTTTATTGCATTAATTTCAGTTTTGGAATACCAAGGCCAGTTTTCCTAGAGAGAGGATGCCCTCCAGTCGGAAATACGGAAGCGTCCGATCCTGCACGTCTGCTTTGACCCATGACGTCACAAATATGGTGGAAACGACCATAAACCACGATTCCAATATGGCGCATACAAAGTTGGTACGTACACATTATGAGGACGAAAATACATCGAAAAACAAACACACACAATTTCCACAAAAAGCCTAATGACACTAACGGGACAAGCGCGGGAAATGGGTTGTTTTTGGGTGGGGGCAAACTAAATATTAACAAATTTACACACCCAACCCCATACAAAACCACACAAAATGACGAAAAAAACAAACATCACAAAACTCCCCAAATACCACTAAATACAAAATCGTCTGGAATCGGATACTTCACTTGACCTATATAGCTCAACAGCAGCTCCCGATCCCATAAATTAGGATCAGACACTTCCCTTGGCCTATATAGCTCAAAAACATATCCCGATACCAACATACACAGCCACACATTGGGATTGAACACTTCTCGTGACCTGCACACTGTTAATTTTATCCATCATGTCCATTCCTGAACAAAAACAACAACCGATTAATTTTACTAAAATTACCACATGATGTACAGCGAACAACACTAAATTAACCTTCACATAAAATTAACTAACTGAAATGATTTCCACTACAAACACAGCTGAAACTCAAATAATTCTGGATAATCAGCATGTTCTGAGGCATCAAGGGATCACCAATTTAGTATTGGAGGGCAGCATGGAGGGTAAAAATCGTAGGGGGAGACCAAGAGATGAATACACTAAGCAGATTCAGAAGGATGTAGGTTGCAGTAGGTACTGGGAGATGAAGAAGCTTGCACAGGATAGAGTAGCATGGAGAGCTGCATCAAACCAGTCTCAGGACTGAAGACAACAACAACAACCACCAGCAAAAGCAAACTGAGCCCATTACACCACAGAAACGAAAACCCTGAACATACCACCAGAGATCACAACAAACCACAACACGACGACATCTACAAACACACCACACTCACAAACTCCGTGCTATCATGGCGTCACACACAACCACCTTATGTCACGGGTCAAAGCCGACGCGTGGGATCACACTTCTGTCGACCCCTCCAGTCTTGGCAGAACCCCATACATCCTGGCCCCAGCACCTCGATGTGATTTTGATCCATCAGTGAACCAGAAAATGTCCCCTGTACAGTGTCGAACTGTTTTTTTCCCCACTGCTCCCAGCTTCCAATTATTATATTGTAAGGCTTGTTGAAGCAGTTGGGAGTTTTTATATAGTTGGCCAGCATTTCCCCAGCCATTCCTATGTTTACCTCACTCACTGTTTTAGTGTATGATTCTGGATATCCCAATGAGATCCAGTTTTTACCAGTTTTGAGTCTGTATGTACCAGCTGCTGCCTTCATCTTGACCCAAAGGTGTAGTGGAGGCATGTCCAGCATGGCTTCTATCCCAGCAGTTGGTTTGGCTCTAATTCTGCCTGTTATGGCTAAGCAGGCCAGTCTCTGCACCTTAGCAAGCTCCTTAGCTGCAACCTGTTGTTCTACCTTCTTCCACCGTGCTACGGCCCCGTAGGAGATCCTAGGTCTAACCAACATGGTGTATATCCAGGGCATACCACTGGGGCTTAGGCTCCAGTTTTTGCCACAAGCCTATCTGGTACCCACTAGTTTACCTTTCACTTTGGAGCAGATGCTCTTAATATGAGGGGTCCATGTTAGTTTCTCATCTAAGGTTACCCCTAGATCTTTCACTATCCCCTTCAAAGGCAGAGTTTCATCGAAGAGCTTTAGATTCCGACTTGAGTGTTGGATATGCTTCATCATGAATGGTACCACAACAGCCTTCTTAAGATTAACCCTTAGATCCTGTTTAATGCACCAGTCTTGCACTATAACAGCCTTCTTAAGATTAACCCTTAGATCCTGTTTAATGCACCAGTCTTGCACTATGTCCAGTGCACCTTGTGCCATAGTCCTCACTTTGTCAGTAAATTTGCCAGGTAATACTATGACAAGGTCATCTGCGTATCCTTGGCAAAACCATTGTCTGGGATTTAGTTCCTCAATGAGTTCATTCACCATTAGATTCCACAATAAAGGGGATGAAACTACTCCTTGTGGACAACCTCTAGTGGTGTTAATTACCATCTTTTCATTCATCATGGTGGCCTCTACCTTCCTTCCACTAAGCATGGCCCTAGCCCACCGACACAGTGGTCCCTAGGTCATGCACCTCTGCTGCCCTAACCATGCAATCGAAGGTTGTGTTACGAAAGGCCCTCTTGATACCCAGGAAGATGCAGAGGGCTATTTCTTGAAAGTGAAGTGCTTTCTTCACCCTCCCATTGAGTTGATGGAGAGCTGTCTCACATGATTTATGTGATTGACATGTGTGTTGGTTTGAATGTAGAGGAGCCCTAGTTAGCCTCCTCTCCCCAAGATGTACATTAACCAGTTTTTCCAATGTTTTAAGGATGGAGGAGGACAGACTGATTGGTCTTGTATCTTTGGCCTTGGTATGATCGCTTCTCCCTGGCTTTCTCTCCTGCATGTTGCAGGAGAGCTGGAAAGATTCCGTCTTGGCCAGGTGGCTTGAACTGTGGGAATGTTACCACCACCCATTGGATTTTTTTTTAAGTCGACACGCTCCTTGGTCTGATTCCTCTCTTAGAGTGCCTGAGAGCCATTGTCTCTCGGGTGTCGCATTCTACTGTGTTAACTGCCAGTGTGTGTTTGGCTTGAGCAGCTGTGCCCTCCACTTCCTCACAGAATGCCTTGCAGGATGCCTCCTTTGCTTGTCTAATTGCAAGGTTGTAGTTTACAAGGGCCTCGTGATATTTTGTCCTTTACATCTTGCAAGGTTAAACAGTCTTCATACCTATTTTCTTTGCATTTCCACATTATTATTCCACCAAGGCATGCTCCTATTTGTGCACTTCTTGGTGATTGCGCAGTTGTCCTAGTATGAGGTCACTATGGCAGAGGTGACAGCCTCTGCTACTTCCTCAAACTCTGCTGGATTCCTTATCAAGGTTTTAATTTTCGATAAGCTTAAGTCTACGTCCCTTCTATATGTCTCCCAGTCTGTTTTCCAGGAACTCCTATAGTCCATGGTCTATCTGATTCCCATTTAAACCTTGAATTTAATATACATGTGGTCCGATGAGGATGGCTCCAACACCACATGCCATTGGTTGACATAGCAGCCCATCATCATGGAACCAAAGGTTATGTCAGTTACTTCTTCCCTTCTGCTATTCCTGAATGTAGGTTCATCACCCCTATTCAGGACCTCCAAGTTGTTAGACAAGAGAAATTCAAGAAAGTACCTCTACTGTTGGTGTCCTTGCTGCCCCACACTAAGTTGTGGGCATTGGCATCACATACAGCCAACAGTTGGTCACCTTGCTGATGGCGAGCTTCTGTCAGTCTCCTCACCTCCAAAGGAGGAGGAGAGCTGTCTTTGTAAGAAAGGTATGCTGAGGCCAAACCAGATTCCCTCGCGATACCTTCCTCATGTTGCTGCATCCTGATGGTCACCAGGTCCCTGGAGCAGAAATCCATCATTGGCATGAAAGAAATTCCATTTCTCACATAGATGCATGTTCTGGAGTTTCTTAGATTACCTCCAGTGCCATCGATGCCCGATACACCCCCTTTATATAAGTAAGGTTCTTATATCAGGGCCACGTCCATTTCCTGTCTCCCCAGGCAGCGGCTTCGGGCAGTAGTGGCCCCTTTACTGTCTGCAGATTAATCTGCAGCACTTCCAGTCTTGCTGCCATCATTGCCTTTGAGGTCCTTGATTACCCTGATGGTGACCTGCGGGTTCTCTAAAATCAATTTCATGTCTTGCTCTTGCATGGCCATCAGAGACTTCCATCCGACCTCGACCACCAGGGTTCATCCTTCTGGTACAGCCTTCTGGTTGATTACTCTCCAATCCTTTCGGGTTGTGGATCCCTATTTTCTCAAACAGTCTTTGGAGAGAGATCCTTGAGGATCTCTGATACCCATATTGATTCCTAACGATCTTTAGTACCCATATTGATTCCTTTGTAGTCTTAAGAAGCTCAGCTGCTGTCTTGACCAGCAGCTTCACTTCCTCCCATGGGGATATCGTGGGTACCTTGTCCTTGAGCCATTCCACCGTATGCGACCCCTCGCAGACAAAAATTAGGGTACCATGATCTAGATAGACCCTCCTGAAATTGGGTCCTGGATCAGCATCCCCCACCCCAATCTTCTCAAAAGGCCCATCTGTATGAGCTGCTCCTGCTTCGAGGTGATGCCTACCAGTAGATAGCCTTCTTGGATAACTGCTATCTTAAAAACTGAGACTGCAGGACTATAGGTCTGTTTCCTTATTTCTTGCCTCGGCTTTTTCTGGACTCGCTTATCCTGAGAGGAGGGAGTATTGGATTCCTCCCTTATCTGCTTGTTAACTGTCTTCGACGTTGTGGGGGTCTGTGTATCCCCTTCAATGCAAGACAGTTTTTTATTGGAGGTCTTGGGCTCAAGCCCTTTTGATTGCCTCCACTTATGTTTGAGAAGCCATTCTTTTCCTTCCTTTTGTTTCTGTTCCCTGGGAAGTTTCCTCCTCTGGGACCCAGACAAGGCTTTTTCTTGATTGATCAAACTTCTCAGGTACAGTCCCACTTCTGGCTCAGGTCTAGGCCGTGATTCAGTAGTGGGAGTGCATTCCATAAGTCCTGACACCGATGTTTGGGTGTCTGAGGTCTGAGTTTGTTTTAATTTATTTTCTTCTGTCGTGTCCATCTTGGTGCCACAAGATTTGGGGATCTACACAGTCCACACCACAGTAACTCTGCACCGTGAAAGGCTACTTACTCAGGGAGGTCACCCGGTATCCCTGAGGCTCCAGTTCTGGAAAAAAGCTCAGGTCATAGCCATCTATAAGAAGGGTAGTAGAAGTGATTCACAAAACTGCTGTCCAGTGTCTTTGACATAGATTTGTTGCAGAATCTTCAGAATCTTAGACTGTTCTGAGCTCAAACATAATATGGTAGCTCAAACAGAATGACCTCCATGCCGACCAGCATGGATTCCTAAAACGTTGGTCATGTGAAACCAACTTGAATGTTTTTTACATGACATGCTGAAAGCTTTGGATGAAGGCAGTTAGGTTGATGCTGTATTTCTTGATTACCGAAAAGCATTTGGCTCAGTATCACACCACTTATTGTCAAAAGTTCAATCGTGGAGTGCAAAGTGAAATTTGTGACTGGATTGAGGACTTTTTGGTAGGGAGGACGGAGCATTTTACATTGGACAGAGGATCGTCAAATGTAGAGTATCGTTGTGTGTGCCCCAGGGAAGCTTGTACTGCTTATGCTGTATATCAGTGACCTTGTGGACAACATTAATAGTAACAGATTTGTTGCAGATGCAGTTATCTGTTATGAAGTACAATCTGAAAGAAGCTGCATAAATATTAAGTCAATCTCAATAAGATTTCAGAGTGGTACAAAGAGGGGCAACAAATGTCCAGAAATGTAAAACTGTGCACTTCATAAAAAAAGAGTATCCTATGACTATTTCAATGAATCACAGCTGGAATCGACCAACTCATACAAATGCTTGGGTGAAACACTTTTTAGGGATGTGAAATGAATAATCACATAGCGTTTGTCTTGGGCAGAGCAGGGGGGCAGACTTTGGTTTATTGGTAGAAAACTGCGGAAGCCAAATCTGTCTACAAAGGAGATTGCTTACAAATCATTTGTGTGACCAGTTTTAGAATATTGCTCAAGTATGTGGGACCTATCTCAATTATGACTGACAGGGTATAATGGATGTATACAGAGAAGGGCAGCACAAATAGTCACAGGTTTGTTTGACCTGTGGGAGTGTTACCAAGATGCTGAAGAAATGGAACTGATAGTTTCTTGAAGATAGACACAAATTAATCTGAGAAAGTCTACTATCAAAGTTTCAAGAATTGGCTTTAAATCCCTCATTTATCACTGACATAGGAATCATGGGGACAAGATTGGAACAATTACAGCACGCACACAGAGGCATTCAGTCAGTCATTCTTCCCATGCTCCATATGTGAATGAATGGAATGGTAGAATACCAAATAACTGGTACAGTGGGGTGTACCCTCTGCCAGGCACTTCACAATGATTTGGAGAGCGTAGATGTTGGCATAGAGCTTACAGTAAACTTTTTTTCTCTCCAGGGTTTACAGTAAACCAACTCCTTCCTTAGATACTGCTTTGCCAGCCTGCAGTCAGTCACCTCCCCACTTACCTTACACCTTAGGCTATGCTGCAGGTCAGTATGTTATCACAAACTACATTCCAAAAATTAATACAGATCAGAAAAAAAGTATTGTCAGTTCTCTGTTCTCTTTCTGTTTCCACACATTTGATGTCACATGCTGCATGGTCATTAGCTTACGGAATGAAGCCAACATTCGGTATCAGTAGTTTCAGTTGACTGTTTTTCTCAGCTCACTTCTTGTCCTTTGATTTATTGTCCTGAATTCATGAACATTTAATTCTCCTACTTTGTCAATTCAGGTTTTATTCCTATAACACACATTATCTGATGTAGGAAGTTTACTTCTCTTTGTAAGAATAGTGATTTTTGGGAAATTAGTGTTAATTTACTTTTGCTGCAATCTCTTCAGCTCTTGTTTATTTATTTATTGTAGCTCCCTACAATACCCCACATTTTTTGTCGGCAGTTAAGTTTCTACATTTATTTTAGGTTAAATAATAATAACACTTTATAAACCGAAACATTAGCATAGCGTTCTCTCTCTCTCTCTCTCTCTCTCTCTCTCTCTCTCTCTCTCTCTCTCTCTCTCTCTGAAGAAGCCTTTTACCAAAAGCTCATATGCAACTGTCTTCATCATGCCTATCTGCAATCGCCATGTAAGGTTTACACTGAGTAGCAACCTATCCTTTTCTAATATTGTTGTTAGTCTTATTTAAATTAGTTAGCATTTGACATTTAAGGTCGAAAGGTGTGAAGTTGTGACAGGTATCGTCTGCAGGCTGTTTCCTCAGTGCACCATGGAAGCAATAGAAATTAACTACAAAGTCTCTATCTCCTACAAAAATTATATAATTAAACTCTGAATTTCACGTATGTTTCAAATATCTGCAGTGCCTCTAAACATGTCAAAAATCTGTTCCTAATTTTGATTTGGATCAGAGTTAGAAATTTTCAAAACTTCTTGTCAGGTGAAACACCTTCATAGTTATATGTCAAGAACTATCCGCCTGTTGAGTGTCAGAATGTTTCACTTGGCACTAGATCTTTCCAGGATTCTTATTCAATTACATACAATACTGATAAGGTCCAGAAGATGTGTGTTTCGTGGTACTATCGATGATGTCACTCAGCACCTATTGTGCTGCTCTGTTTACAAGTTGTGACATGAAGTGGATCTGGGCTGAAGTGCCACTTCTGTGCAGGGTTGGGTTGATGCTGCGGGTTGTGGAGAGGGCGCAGACCAGTGACAGCCCAGATAAACAACATAAAAGTAAAATATTTTATTAAAACTCGTGCAACTACACCATAACATTATGGTGCAGTGGGCATGTCACCTCTCAGCACTTCTCACTAAGAGATGCCACCATGAAATCTGTCAATGTGTTGCTTAACACCTCACATCATCTCTCAAGGCCCCCATGCCCTCCCCAACAGTTTTATAACATCTTAATACTAGAAAACATATCACATAACACTATTCACCCTGTAGTGTACACACACATGATCCAGTCTAATGGGATCTGCACTACTGAGATGTAATTTGAAGGTTGATGAGGGCTGCACAGTTATTGTGATATATGTGGTCACAACTCATAGAGTTTATGTACCTATGGAGATAGCATAGACTACTATACATGTTCTCAACATCAAAATGAGCTACTCACGTGATTTTGGGATGACACTGCATGTCTACAATTTGCAGTAATAGTGAAACTTGAATATTATATGTATTTGCCTTGTTTTATATAAGTTACTGCATGTTTCAATTTTAGTAACAGCTATGCTGCAGTGTTGTTGTTGCTACAGATGTATTGAGAAACGTGTGAGAGAAGGACCAGTTACATTTCGTAGATGTGTTCAATTGTAAATGTCATATTGATATGAGGCACTTTATATGTTGGAAAAAATTGAGACATGGTATTATAAACACCTGGATTGTAGACCCAAGTTGTGATTTTATGGCCATGTGTTTACGAGATAAGTGATGGATTAATTTGCAAGTGTGTTTGAGTAAACTGCCAGTCAGTGTATACATACTGGTACTACGTTCACATGCAGATAAAATTTATGCACAACAGTCTGATTAAATTCCTCTAATACAGGCTCTCAAATCCTTGTTTGTACCTAAGTATTTGTGTGTGAAACAGTTTCCTATACAGTCTCTTTGTAATGTAATTAATTAGAACAGAGATCTGACAATATGAAAAACTGCAATAGAAAATGCAAAAATAAATAAATAAATAAATAAATAAATAATGGAATCTGAACTGTAATACTGTGGTGAAAAAGCATAATACCATTGTACTTCACATCATTAAGCTAGTATCAAATTGTTTAAAGATGTCTGCGAATTGTGTGTGTAATATTTCACAGTACTTCTGAAGATGGTCTGTCTGTAGCAGTGAAGTAATAATACTTAATATGCTAAGCATTATATGGGCTTAAATGCACTGTCCCAAAATCATGTGACTTGAGCTGCAGATGTTGTAGGCAGAATTCTCTTTCTGCGCATCCAAATTCACACTCCAACAACAGTCTGAGATTGCTTTGCTCAATACTGCCGCACATGCTGTAGCATCTGTTTCACCAAAATAAACCATTCTTGGGTTGCTGTGAGCTGCTTCTGAGGATTTTAAGCCCAGCTGAGTGTCATTGAGATGGCCTAGATCAAATTTTGTCCTGGGGGTTCTCCTACCAGTTTTTCTGGCCAGTACAACAGTGGTTGCATTATCTCCAAGCTATTCAAACCTGTAATGGTGGCTGTCTCACAAACTGTCCTGTTAATTAATAACCCACTGCCATGCATTTCAGTTTCTCTATCTTTGCTAATAGCAATTTGCTGTCACCATGACGATGTTGTACACTGAGTAGATCTAATGTAGGTCTGGTTGTTAGAAGTATAATTGAGACTCCATAATGGCAGGCACACAACCCTGGCTATCTGTTTTGCTTGGTAACAACTGAATGTTTTTGGCAAATTGTAATCCTTTCCATCTGACAGTGCGAGAGTTCCTCCGTCGTCATTACTATGTACCTATCCGCAGCCTCTGATATCGGGCAACATTTCCCATGTTCTTACCTCCACAAATCATTATAAGGTTCCCCACCTTAGTGTGTAATGGTGAAACACCTAAACTTAGTGTGACCATTGCCAGTGGGAAACTGAACCACCTCATATAGTCATGCTTGCTTCATCCTAACATCCACTGTTACTGTGTGAAAGTCTGACAGTAAATTTTGCTTGTTCAGCCCTGCCATGAGTCGCAACTCTGGTGTTAGCTCCTCTTGTACCTCCAGTAAACAAGTCAGATACTTCTCTGTTGCTAATAACTCAGTACTAACTGTCAGTTAACAATTGTAGCAGCCTTGCAGCTGTTGAACTTTCTGTTCATCACATCCATTCAGTTGTGAGTAATTAGTAGATACTGATTCACAGTGTCAAGCGATGACTTCACTTTCTGTGGTGTCACCGCCAGACACCACACTTGCTAGGTGGTAGCTTTAAATCGGCCGCGGTCCATTAGTACATGTCGGACCCGCGTGTCGCCACAGTCAGTATTTGCAGACCGAGCACCACCACACGGCAGGTCTAGAGAGGCGGACTAGCACTCGCCCCAGTTGTACGACGACTTTGCTAGCGACTACACTGACGAAGCCTTTCTCTCATTTGCCGAGAGACAGTTAGAATAGCCTTCATCCTAAGTCCATGACTACGACCTAGCAAGGCGCCATTAACCATATCTGGAGAGAGTCTCATTTGTATAGTCAAGAGCGATGTACCACAAGGATGAATTAAAGTTAAGTAAACAGACGCTACGTACTTTTCTTTAGTGCATTAATTACGTATCCTGTTCCAGAATTCACGCCAGTCGGCGTGTGTGTACGCGTGCCTTTCGGTTACCCGTCACTGTGGACTGGCTGTCTTGTCAGTCCACTACACTTTCTGTACTACTTCAGTCCTCAGTTTCCTTAAAGCATCCATATTATTAAACACCTCCATTTCCAAACTTCTCAACTGTATGGTATGCTCCTCCACACCACCTTGTTCCCTTTTGCCATTCCCTTTATTCTTTTTATGATACCATTTAGCTCCCTGTTGTCACTGTCATCTGCAGTTCTGAACGTGGTTTTCACTATCCTTCCCCCAGCAGCTACCCAACCCATCTTGTGTCATTGCAACATGTGTGGCACCACATTTATCACTTGCTATATCTGCTTCTATAATCATTTTTAGGACTTTTGCAGTTTATCGTACTCCTCCCCACTGCTCTGAATACCTTTTCTTTCTGCTTCATGTCACAACCCTGAAAACACATCCTCCAACCTCCTCAACTTGTTTATCATCTCCCATGCATTAAAAACCAGTCTCAGCACCCATTTATGACTGGTGGGAACCAAATCCTCTTGCCTGGTAAAAGGCACTCCACATTACATTCACTGATCTCACAGTGCCCCCACTCTACCCTCGGTGAAAAGGTGAAGCAACCAGGGAACAGAGAGCCAGAATTGCTCTCCCTTCCCCATTCGGACCCACTTCTTACACATACATTGACAGTCAACACGAGACATTAAACTACAATAACTGTGGCACACACAAACTTATTCCTTACATCTCTTTTGTAACATTATGCTGCTTCCCAATAATCACACTCTCCACACATTAGTGCTGCCTATCTTCATAATCACACTATAACATAACACGAAATGCACACAATATTACTTCTTATTTCCTCAACCTTAATCCATATTGTATTTCCCTCATGGATCATGCAACATCTTAATTACCAAATGTGTAGCGAAAGACACAGATGTTCCATCAAATCTGACATGAAATGTGTCCCTTGACTTGTGATTACTGTCTAAGGTACACCAATCAGTTGCAACCAGTTACTGACCTTGACTTCCACCACCGTAGTTGCTTTGCATATGTGGTAAACCAGGATATGATCGTATGATGAGATTGGAGGGCAGGGTACGTTTTCTGACAAGTTTAATTTGATTCTAATTTATCAAACTGAAACTCAGACAGAATAGTTGAGGCTCCCAAAGATGACTGGCACTTGATGTCCCCTTGTTGCTCCAGGTATGGGAAGGTGTCTTCAGCGTGCTGGTTGAAAAGGATTGCATACAGCAGAATCTCAAATGTACTGCTGTGGAAAGCCTGAACTGTCATCATAAATCTCTACTACAGTCTTGGCACAGGTTAGTACAAACCCTGACATTCACTGCGACAATTAAAGAAAACTAAAAGTGGCTATTTAATTTGTCCACAAATGCACATCTGTCAAAAGCTCAGTATATTTAACACAATCCTTCTCTCAGGCGAAACAGTTAGTACATATACCTATTCAGAATGTGCAATCCTTAAACCTAAAAACCACTACAGTTGCTAGTACAATTAAAGAACAGCCTCCAAAATTACAAATGCACTGGGCCATCATAATACTGAGCAGCAAGTTTTATAGAAGCAGTCAGCCACATTACAGCTGCAGTAATAAACTTATCAAACAAATTGTAAAAGAATAACTTAGGTGGTAATAATAAAATAACTTCAAAAATGCCAAATGCAGCCTTGGGAAACTGGTAACAAATCCTAAATTAAATAAGGCAATAAGATGAGCTATTGTACTAAAACAGTAGTCAAATACGACTGCTAGGTTCATTAAAAATGTAACAAATATCGAGATGGTCAAGGTAATTTTCATCAAGTAACACCATTAAGTGTGGGCCCCATAGAACTGCACAATTCACACTCCACAGTGCCAGCGCAATAGTCACACACAGAGCCAAAAGTTTACGTAGGGTAACAGGATGGCCTCACTGCCTTAACTACCTACCTCACACTGTAACAGGTTTGCCTGTGTACGGCTCCCATCTGCTGTTGCGTACCATGTACTATCGAACAATCAGAATGGCTTTGTGGTGAGGGTTAAACACACGTCAGTGTAACTGTACCCAGAATATTAATTGCAGTCAAACCAAAAACTTACATTAAATACCTAACTGCATTGGTGTACCACTACTAAATTAACCAATGATTAGGATAACTACCTTTGATGAGGCCCACACAGAAAACTGCCACAGAAGACCGATCAGTTGTATGATACCTGATCCTGTGAAGTTTATCAGACAGGGTGGATGCCACTCAATCATGTGCAGACTCAGCTCATCTCAAAACACAAATCCATCTCATCATTCAACAACATAATTCAGATTTGCAGCAATACTTTCACTTTAGAAAGTCCACTTGCTCATTACCAATCTGAGATTCCACTCTGCCAGATTTAGTCAAATAATCAATTACAGAAAATGACCAGGTAGAGGTCATCAAAAGCACGGAGCCACTGTATTGTGTAGGTGTTCATGTCACCTTAACACTTGGCTCCATATCTGAGCTACGTGAACTAAGTGTTAATGAAAAATTGGTCACAAGCAAAACCAATTAAACACCAAACTAACATTGTTAATACAATCAGGTCTTACTGTAACAGATTGCAGCAACACGAAGCAAAGTTATACTTTGCGGCAGTGTGCCCTCGGTGCTTATCTTCTTGTAAATGGATGTAAACAGTGACTGAGTTGTAACTCAGTAAATTACAAACACCATTAACCACTTCAACAGCTACAGTATGCCGAGCTACAAATGCACCTGCAGACACTCGCAGTGACAGCGCCAATTGCCAATGGATTACACTGGCTGGAGCTTCATTGTGGCCTGGGGACTAATCTATCAAGCAGCGGCAATTAAACAAGTAGTACATACAATAAAACTTTTTACCAAACTCGAAACTACCAAATTTCGATCACCTCTTGAGGTACCAAACAGATTACCAGGTCTATCACAAATGCCAAACACAGGATAGCTGCTGCAGTGTCTGTAGACAACACTGTTATTGCAGTCACCCATAGCAAGCCACTGAAAGCCCTTGTGGCAGTGCTTCATGCTTCTTCACTTCACCAGATGTTGACCCAATAGCAGCACACAAAACACTGCTGATGAACGGACGGTTAAACCGGCAGAGGAAAGTCAGAGGCTATGGTCCGAATTCGAAACTGCTGGAGAGAGAAACAAGTAGCACATTGGGATGGCAATAATTTCCATGTGCTGCGAGAAGTGGCCAGTCATTGTTAAATGAAATGGTTTCCCACTGGAGTTTGGTTAAACCTTTAACTGCTCTGGACGTGTTAACGCACATGCCTTTGTACCTGTCCCTGTGTGCTCTGAATATGTTTACATCCGCCAACAGTCCTATGCGTAGTCACATTCAGAGTAACAGGTAGAAGGACTGGTGGCGCGTGTAAGCACATTCAGAGCACACAGGTACAGGTACAAAGGCACATGTGTTAACATGTCCAGAGCCGTTAAAGGGTTAAGTGGACCTGGATATCCGTTTCTATCATTTCAAATGGGTTAGTTGCTTCTGTTAGCCTTTTAATGGTGCTTGCATATGGTTAATGCCTCCTTGCTGTGCACACTGTAAATGGTTCTTTACCTTTTGGTTCACATCTTTCTGCTTCCAATTCCATCAATACAATTCCACCACCCACTGGTTTGTTGTTGTCTGACCTCCATGCCCAAATAGCATGTGGTCATACATTTCCCTTAACACTTGTTCTTCAAGCTTAGCTGGTACTTCTGCACATGCATCCAACCTATGTCACCTGCATAACAGGCCATCACACGTAAAGAAATGTGGCTGCATCATGTTCAGCTTGCAGTCTGCATCATCAACTTGCACTGTTTGCCACTGGTGCAGTGTGTGTATTACTGTTACCCTCCTGCTCAAACCAGTTCTTTTTCCATGCTTCTTTCCTGGCTTATGCACAGCTTCACAATGAAATTCACTCATCCTCAACACCCACCTTGTTAGCCTGTTAAGTGTCCTTTAACCATGGTAACCATTTTTGAGCTGCATGATTGGTTACCATCTTGATTTTCTTCTCATAAAAACAGCACCAGAAATGTGTAATTCTGTATCTTAAACTCAACATATCTTTCTCTGTAATGAGAGAGTTATTTTCCACCTTCTTCAGTCGTCGTGGAGTGTAAGCCATGGGATGTTCTTCACCATTTGCCATGTGACTTAAAACACATCGCAATGCCTGATTGGAAGTGTCATATGACAGCACAAACTCCTTTTAATAGTCTTGGAAAAGCAACACCAGGCTCAATGTCAAAGATTTTTCCAACCCTCTCGAATGAAGCTTGGCACTCTTTGCCCACTTGAATGTCATGCCATTTTTCAATAGCTGGGTAAGTGGCTGTGCAAAAGCAGTGAACACTTTCATAAATTTTCTGTAGTAATAGGAGAGCCAAAAAAGGTTGTACCTCCTTACTTGTGTCAGGAATCCAAAAATCTTGTATTGCTTATACCAATCTCAGGTATGTCTTCTTCTTCTTCTTCTTCTTCTTCTTCTTAGCATTCAGGTTTTAGTCCTCTCAGTAGCCCATCCAGCAACTGGTGAAATGTTGCTGGCACTTTCTTTAATCTGGATGGCATCCTCTGGTATTGATAAACATTTCAGAGAACTGAAAATGCTGTGTTTGGGCAGTTCTCTGGAACCACCTGTAACTGAGAGTATCCACTCATTTGATCCATGTCCTAAGTTATCTATGGTCTCTGTGATATCGGGCATCGGTCATGTCTCTTACCATTTCACTATTAAGATGTCTATAGTCACAGCAGAAACTATCTTTCTTGGGACAGTCTGCAGACTTTTCGGGCACGACCACAATTGCAGCCCTCACCCATCAGCGAGTAATCTCCTCTGTGGTACCATTGGCTAGCTGTTGCTTAATGAAATCCTTGATAGTTGACTGTAAATGCTGAGGTATACAGTATGGTTTCAGATGTAAAAATGTGTCACTTTCTGTTGACATTTGCTGTTGGGTGACTGATGTCACAGGCAATGTACCCCCCCAGGGGGTCCGCAACTCTTTTGTGGATATGTGCGTAGCGAGCACGGGACACTGAGCTAATGTGGCCTTCCTTCCTTTCCGGGCTGCATACCTTCCCTTTCCGCATCCTTCCCCATCCCCCATCTTCGCCCCTCCTACCTCTGGCTCTTTCCTTCCCTTTCTCCCCATCTGGGAGTATGGTTTGTGCCTACGTCCGGAGACAGACGCTCGAACATGTAACGCATTCTTCGCCTTCTTTGCTTGTATGTCTTCTTCCTTCTTTTGTCCTTCTCTTTTCCTTACCTCTTATCTTTACCCTTTTCTCCGCTGCGGCGTTTGAGACCTCTCTTCTTTCCTTTCCTTTCTCTTTCTTCCTCCCTGTGCATGTCTGAAGGCCGACCCACGCATTTTTGTGCGTAGCCGGTGACGGGGTAACGCGTAATTCCCCGCTCCGGGTAGACAGGTAGGACACGTACGTACCCACTGGTAACTGCCAGGCCCAGGGAGGGGTGATTACCCGAGCTGATACCTTCAGAAAGTGCCGATTGGTCCCTCCGTCCGTTTGTCGGGAGGTGTGACCTGAGGTGTGAACAATCACCTAAGGCGGGAGTGCCCTCAGAGAGGGCCCCCACAAGGGAGGAGCGCGCCATTGGAGACGCCGGTAATCATGGGGGATTCTTCCGCAATGGTTTCCTCACCTTCCACTATGTCTGCTCACAAGCGTAAGTATACTGAGTCTCAGCCACAGACGGTTCTTCCATCGTTGCCACAGTTCCTTGTTGTTTCGCGGTCTGACGAAGGTCACGACTTCTCCACGGTCAATCCTTTCATTATTCAGAAAGGTGTCGACGCAATTGCAGGTCCTGTAAAGTCTAGTTCCAGATTGCGGAATGGCACCTTGTTGTTAGAAACAGTCAGTGCCCTCCAGGCACAAAAATTGCTGCGTACTTCACTGCTCCACACCTTCCCTGTCCGGGTTGAAGCGCACCGCACTTTAAATTCCTCGCGTGGAGTCGTTTATACACGCTCCCTCGATGGATTGTCTGACGAAGAAATTCAGTACTACCTGTCTGACCAAGGCGTAACGGCTGTTCATAGAGTTATGAAAAGGTTTGACACAAACATCATTCCAACCCGCACTGTCTTCTTGACATTTGACAAAGTTCAACTCCCATCCAAAATCAAAGCAGGCTATGAGATAATTTCCGTTCGCCCTTATGTCCCAAACCCTACGTGTTGCTGTCGGTGTCAGCGGTTCAATCACACCAGCCAGTCCTGTTCCAATCCAGCCAAATGTGTTGTGTGTGGCAAGGATGCCCATGAGGGTGCTTGTCCACCTCCATCCCCTCGCTGCATCAACTGTATGGGTGACCACGCTGCTTCCTCTCGAGATTGCCCCGTTTTTAAGGACGAAAAGCTCATCCAGGAAATCAGAGTGAAGGAAAAGGTGTCGACCTTTGCTGCTCGAAAATTATTCGCCAGTCGACAGCCCACCGTGCCTCAGACAGGAAAATACAGCACTGTCGTTGCTTCTCCTCGGCCAACAAAGGAGGCGGCCACGCAGACTTCCGACCTCACCTTTAGTGCCACAGTCGTCAGATCGGCCAGCGCAAAGATCGACCGTTCAACCTCACCACTTTCGCCTGCCCACTCTATGGCTCACCCTTCATCGGGTTCTGTTAAATCTCGAGCCCAAAAGTCAGACACAAAGACTTTGAAAAAAGAGCATACTCGTGAAGATTTTTTACGTACCCCAACTTCACAACCATCGGTTCCTCCTTCATCTAAACATCATAATTCCAAGAAGGCTACAAAGAAACCCAGTTCATCTCCTTCTCCGCCAAGGCGTGTCCCATCTACAGCACCACCTGGTGGAAATCGCCCTCGGCCGTCTTCTGTGTCGCTGAGGCGCACTGCTGGCGGCCGATCAACCGGCCGATCGCTGGTGGCAGGAGCTGCTCCTGAACAACCTATGGATCAGGATCTTTTGCCTTCGGCTGAATGCCATTCCATGCTCTTAGCAGTCGTTGAGTTGACAGCAACCTTGGTCACATTCCTCCATTTTCTGTTCACCCTATGTCCATTATCCACTGGAATATCCGCGGCATTCGAGCCAATCGGGATGAATTGTCGATCATCTTACGATCCTACTCGCCGGTCATCTACTGTCTTCAGGAAACAAAGCTGCGTCCCCATGACCGCTTTGTTCTCCCTCATTTTCAGTCCGTCCGATATGATCTCCCCTCTGTTGAAGGCACTCCAGCCCATGGAGGCCGCATGATTCTTCTCCATGATACCCTCCATTATCACCCAATTCACTTAAACACTTCCTTCCAAGCTGTCGCCATCCGTCTTTCCCTTTCTGGATACACGTTCTCTCTTTGTACTGTATACATTCCATCGTCCACACCAATGGCACGAGCTGATCTCCTTCATCTTCTTGGTCAGCTTCCACCCCCCTATTTGCTGGTTGGGGACTTCAATGCCCACCACCCGCTTTGGGGATCTCCACATCCTTGTCCACATGGCTCACTATTGCTAGACGTCTTCCACCAAGTGGATCTAATTTGCCTCAACACTGGGGTCCCTACATTTTTGTCTGCCTCCACGACAAATTTATCTCATTTGGACCTTGCGGTCGGTACTGTTCCGCTAGCTCGGCGCTTCGAATGGTTCGCCCTTGATGATACACACTCGAGTGACCACTTTCCATGTGTCCTCAGACTGCAGCCTCAACTGCCATATATGCGCCCGAGACGCTGGAAGTTTGCCCAGGCCGACTGGACACTTTTTTCGTCTCTAGCGTCATTCGATGACCGTCACTTTCCCAGCGTCGATGATGAGGTCACACACATTACCGACGTTATTCTTAAAGCTGCGGAACGTTCAATACCACGCACCTCCGAATTGCCCCGGCGCCCCCCAATTCCTTGGTGGAACGAGGCATGCCGTGACGCAATACGTGAGCGGCGACGTGCTCTTCGCATTTTCCGCCACCATCCTACTTTGGCCAACTGTATCCGCTATAAGCAGTTCCGAGCGCGATGCCGTCGTGTCATCCGCGATAGCAAGAAGGCTAGCTGGAAATTCTTTATTAGCTCATTTAACACCTTCACTCCCTCCTCGGAAGTTTGGAGTCAGCTTCGACGGTTCTCAGGCGCGCCTAGTTTCTCCCTGGTCTCTGGGCTCACTGTCGCGCATGATACATTAGTGGACCCCGTCGCAATTTCTAACTCATTGGGTCAGCACTTTGCTGAGATTTCGAGCTCTTCAAATTACCCGCCAGCGTTTCTCCCGAAGAAACGTGCAGCGGAAGTGCGACCTCTTGCTTTCTCCTCTCACAATCGCGAAAGCTACAATACTGTTTTCTCCATGCGGGAACTCCAACATGCACTCTCTTCTTCTCGCTCCTCCGCCCCAGGACCGGATGGTATCCACATCCAAACGTTGCTGCAATTATCAACCCAGTCTGCGTTTCCTCCTTCGCCTTTATAATCGAATTTGGACTGACAGTACTTTTCCCAGACGATGGCGGGAAGCTATCGTCGTTCCTGTTCCGAAACCTGGAAAGGACAAACATCTCCCTTCTAGCTATCGTCCCATTTCTCTCACGAGTAGTGTCTGTAAGGTTTTGGAGCGTATGGTGAATTACCGTTTAGCTTGGTGGCTGGAATCCCGCAGTCTTTTAACACCTGCCCAATGCGGATTCCGAAAGCATCGTTCTGCAGTTTACCATCTTGTTGCTCTCTCCACTTATATGATGAATAATTTTCTCCGGAAACGCCAAACAGTAGCAATATTTTTTGATCTGGAGAGAGCATACGATACCTGTTGGAGGACAGGTATCCTCCACATACTGTTCTCTTAGGGCTTTCGAGGTCGGCTGCCCCTTTTTCTTCGCGAATTTATGGCAGAGCACACATTTAGGGTGCGGGTGAACACTACTCTCTCCCATACTTTCTCCCAAGAAAACGGGGAACCCCAGGGGTCCGTGCTGAGTGTTGTACTGTTTGCCATTGCCATCAATCTAATTATGGATTGTCTCCTTCCTGATGTCTCGGGCTCCCTCTTTGTGGGTGATTTTGCGATCTACTACAGCTCTCAACGGACCAGCCTTCTTGAACGACGTCTTCAAGGATGTCTCGATCGCCTCCACTCTTGGAGCATCGACACCGGCTTCCGTTTTTCTCCCGGTAAGACCGTTTGTGTTAATTTTTGGCGACGTAAGGAGTTTCTTCCGCCCTCCTTACATCTAGGTCCTGTCAACCTTCCGTTTTCAGATGTCGCTAAATTCTTGGGTCTTATGTTTGACCGAAAACTGTGCTGGTCCTCCCACGTTTCCTATCTTTCGGCTCGCTGTCTGCGATCCCTCAACACCCTCCGTGTCCTGAATGGTACCTCCTGGGGAGCGGACCGAGTGGTCCTTCTCCGCCTCTATCGCGCCTTAGTGCGCTCGAAATTGGACTATGGAAGCATAGTCTACTCCTATGCTCGGCCGTCTATTCTTCGGCGTCTCAACTCTATCCACCACCGTGGATTACGTTTAGTGTCTGGAGCTTTTTACACCAGCCCTGTGGAAAGCCTTTATGCTGAGACTGCTGAACCTCCGCTGTCCAATCGGCGAGCAGACCTTCTGAGTTGTTATGCAAGCCATCTGTCTTCCATGCCTGCTAATCCAGCCCATGACATTTTTTTCGACGCTTCCTTTGATGTAGGGTATGCAGGCCGCCCCTTCTCCCTACTACCACCAGGAGTCCACTTTCGTCAACTGCTCTATTCTCTTTCCTTCCGCTTTCCTAAAACCTTCTTGACAACTTGGGGTACAGCACCGCCTTGGCTCCGTCCCCGGATCTGCCTGCTCCGAGACCTTTGTCGATTTCCCAAGGATGGTACCCCTTCACTTGTTTATCGTCGGGCATTTGCTGCTCTATGTGCACAAATGACGGACGTCACATTCATTTACACCGACGGCTCGAAAACATCGTTAGGTGTAGGGAGTGCCTATATTGTTGGCGACACCCCAAATCACTTTCGGCTTCCCGACCTGTGTTCGGTTTATACTGCGGAGCTTTACGCTGTTCTCCAGGCTGTCCACTACATCCGCCGCCATCGGCGGATACAGTAAGTTATCTGCTCAGATTCTCTCAGCTCTCTCCTCAGTCTCCAAGCTCTTTACCCTGTGCACCCTCTGGTCCACCGGATTCAGGACTGTCTGCGCTTGCTCCACCTGGGGGGCGTCTCGGTGGCGTTCCTCTGGCTCCCAGGACACGGTGTCTGCGGAAATGAGGCGGCTGATATTGCAGCCAAGGCTGCAGTCTCTCTTCTTCGGCCAGCTATTCCATCGATTCCCGTCGCCGATCTACGGAGCGTTTTATGTCGTCGTGTTGTTCATTTATGGCACGCGCATTGGTCGACACTTCCCCAAAATAAATTTTGGGACGTGAAAACTCTTCCTTGTGCTTGGACCTCTTCCTCCCGAATGCGTCGTCGGGAGGAGGTAATTTTAACTAGACTCCGGATAGGGCACTGTCTTTTTAGCCATCGACATCTTTTAAGCGGCGATCCTCCCCCACTCTGTCCCCACTGCTCTCAGCTGTGGACGGTAAGACACCTTTTAATTGAGTGCCCCTATTTTCATCTGTTACGCGCCCATCTACAGCTGTCGCCTGATATATCGTCAATTTTAGCAGATGACACGCGATCGGCCGATCGCGTTCACGAGTTCATTCGTGCCAGTGAAATGATGTCAGTCATTTGAAGTTTCTTTTGGGACAACCAACCCCCTTCTGTAGTGGATTTTTAAACCTTCCTTCTGCTTTTAGTTTCTCCAATTTTATGACTTTCGTTCCCATTGCTGCTGGTTTCCATTTTCGGTTTTTTACTGCTTCCTAAGTCACAGACCGGGCGCTAATGACCATAGCAGTTTTGCGCTCTAAAACCAAAACAAAAAAAAACAGGCAATGTACCTTGAGGAAAATATAAATCCTCAGATTCCAATAGCAGCTTCTCTATCTCTACCTTTTCCATTCCTTCCAGATCCTATATCTTCTTCCATAATGTAGTTTTATTGGTGGCCTTTTTCTGACCATTTTTCACATTTGACATGTCCCAGTAACCCTCCTCTAGGACGTCTAAATTTTCTTTTAACAGTGACTGTTAGCTTCAGTTCACTGGTGCTAAAATTGTCTGAATTCATTGGGTACCATTTTCCTGCCATCTGTCATGTATGCGTACAGTGTTTCTTTTCAAAAAAACAATGTGATGGGTCCAGTACAGTGGAACCTCGCACAGCAAGCATAATTCATTCAGAATCTTACTGGTAGTGCGAAACACTCATTAAGCTAAACAATTTATTCCAAATAAATTAATGTAAAATATGATGTGTTCCATGCAGAAAGAGCACCAGAAGTTTTATTCATGTCATTTATTCAGAGAAAAATATACAAACAGTATAATGTACGGTATTATTCACAATAAGTAACTAATTCTAATTTACTACTAAGCAATTTATAATCATTTGTTTCTGTGGTGCTTCAACATTTGGTGAAAATGTGACACAGCATTGTCATCAAACAAATTTATTGTGCACATAGCCACTGCTTCATTGGGATGATTATTTTCAGTGTATGATGCAACCAATTCCTGTGCTTAAAGCATTTCTGTTATTGAGCCAGAAGATTGCTGCTTTGCTATTGCCGCCGCTGCCTCCTCCTCCTCCTCCTCCTCCTCCTCCTCTCCTCTTGGTAACCCCTCCCACGCCTTTTTGTCATCTTGATGCAGGCAACAAAGTGATATTTCCAAAACTCTCTGAGAGTGAGACTGGTAGCTTCCGTCAACTCAAAGCAATGCCCGAAGAGTGCTTTAGTGTAGAGCTTCTTAGAGTTAGAAATATTCTACTGGTTCATAGGCTGGAGTAAAGGAGTGGTGTTGGAAGGCAGTAATTGGATCTTGATGAATTGTAATTCTTCAAGGAGGTGGTGATGTAGGCCTGGAAAATGGGCAGAAGTGTTGTCCATAAGATTTCACCGAAGAACCAATCACAAAAAAAGATCACATGCCACCCAAACCTTGTTGGACCTCCACGTCATATTTAACTTGCTCTTCTGGACTTTGCATGTTTTGAAGGTTTATGGAGTTTTTGAATGGTAAGCGGGCAGTGGTTTGATTTTCAAATAACCGCTTGCATTGGCACAGAATAGCAGTGCGAGACGGTCTTTCATTGGCTTGTGACCTGGCAGTGCATTCTCCTTTGCTGTTATAAAGGTAAGCTTTGGCATGTTTTTCCAGAATAGACCCATCTCGTCACAATTAAAAGCATATTACAGCAGAGATAACCCTTGGAATCTACGAGCATCTTGAAGTTGCTGATGAAGTTCTCTGCTGCCTTTGTGTCACAACTGGCTGCTTCACCATGCCTTGCAGCGCTGTGGATGCCGGTTCTTCTCTTAAACGTCTCAAACCACTCACAGCATCCCTTAAACACTTCTTCTGCCACTGATGATTGTGGCATTGTCTTGTTGAGGTTGGCGAAAATCACTTGTACCTTCTCACAAATGATGTTCTCATTCAGTGCCACCTTGCAATTGCTTTTCATTTATCCTTACAGGGAGCAACCTTTCGACATCATCCAGAATACAAAACCATTGTTGAGATACTCTTGTCACTCCCTTCGAAGCATCTATCTAATTAATCTTGTCCTTGTTCTTGAGAATAGTGCAAATAGTTGATATAGACTGATTGTGTGTGCTAAATCAGAAATGCTCGCATTTTTCAGTAATTTTACGTTTCATTTCTAAGATCACTTTCTTCCTCTTATGGTCATCTTCTTGCGGATTTATCTTCAGGGACACTTCTATGAAGGTTATTAAAATTTGCACACAAAAAGACTGTGTGAATACAAGTTTTTAAAAAAGTGTGTGATCACAAGCTGCACCAGATGGTAACAGAAATAGTGCTAAACCTAGACTGCAGTAGGTACTAAAGACATTGTTCGTGTTCATATTGTTGTTGTTTTCCCCCATCATACATGAATGGCTGGTGACGTCCCACTAAATTGTCGTCGCTCATTATGAGCAACATTGCTCGTTATGTGGAACATCACTTGTTATGAGAGCTATTTTTTACAGTTCGTTTTGATCATTATGCAAATTGCATGTTATGGGAGGTGATTGTTAAGTGAGGTTCCACTGTGCATTGTTCGTAAGAGTAGTTGTTATGCACAAAATATCAACAGAAAACTCAGATTTTATGCTCATCCTAAGCAACTTACCATTGGCCTCTGGCGCAGTATCATGTGACTGAAATGAGTGTTTTTGTATGCAGTTTAATCAGCTTGTCCCAGAAGTTAGATGAACTTCATGACAGTATGTCACTGAAGATCAATTTTGGTGTGATGTTCTAACATAAAGTCTAACAGCGGGACCATACAGTAATCTTTACTTACACGAGGCACTACTTCCATGCACTGTTCACACTGAACACCCCAACCTGAAAATTTAATACCGCTGACTATAACATCACCAAGTCATTGTGTCCCACACCTCACAACCTATACTGTGGTGTGTTCAATCACTTCCGGCCTGTGAGTTTCCTATTTACTGCAGACACATGTGCACCTGTGCCTAACAAAAACTTGCTTCCTGCTCCTTCCAATTACCACTATACCACATACTGCCTCTAAATATGTCTCTGTATTATTATAGCTTAACAGGGATGTTGCTCAGCCAACTATGGGTCCCTCTTGCATTTAATGCTTGTCCACTTCCCCCTTGCCTGGCCTTACCATCCCGTTGACGGTATCCACCTCATGGGGCACAAAGCCTTCCTGCACTGCCTCTGGATATGCCTCAATCGTCCAGTTATAATATTCCATATTAGTGGAAAATACCCCTTGCTTACCATATACCCTTGTTGTTATATCAATTTTTTCAAACTCCCTACCCAATCTGACTGCAGTTTATAACTTTTTGGGATACTTACTGAACCCTTCTAGATGTAAAAAGTAACTCGCCCCTCAGATGGTGTCTACTGCCCTATAATCAGCTTCTTGGAGTATAATCTTAATTGCCTCGTCACTGTCCCCCATCTCCTACATTTGTACATTAATCATATGAATCCTATCTGTGAAACCTTTTACTGTTTCACTGTGCTGCTTTGTCACACTACTTAATTGCTCATGGAAAAACTTTGAGCTATTTTAATTTTTACAGCGCTGTTGGATGCTTCCTTCACCTTATTAAACAGCGGTGAATTCCTACCCCCTCCATACACTGAACAAATGTTTTCACCTCCCCACCCAAGTGTAATTTTGTTACCTTCAATAGCTGAATATGTGATAAACCTCCCATGTTTTCCACGGATACCAGTTCATCCAAGAAAGACATTCCACCCTCAGCTGAGTTAGCAGAAAAGGAACTAATTAAGTTGGCAGCAGCTGGATCTACCTGAGGACCTCGCTGTTCGGTTAAGGCTAACTGTTCATCTTTAATCACAACTTGTCCTGGTAACGTCATCTTCTCTGCTCTCAACTGTGCTATTTCATGAAATAAAAACAGTAATGCATCCTTCCGGACCAAACCCTGTGCCCAGGACTGTCATTATGGAACCTTTATCCCCAATAAACAAAAGGTATAACAGAGTATCAATCAGCACAAGCCCCCCCCCCCCCCCCCCCCGCCGCACGCCCCCCCCCGACACACACACACACACACACACACACACACACACACACACACACACACACACACACACACACACACAAACTACAGCTTAGACTCTACACCCCACCATGAGCCATCTCACTTCCATGCTCAGCCATATGACCATACTGTTGACACCTCTTGCCACGGACTCGGCACGTGTTGCAGTATGCTGAAGCAAATTAAATTTGGAGTACCTTACTGTGATTGTGAATAGTGCTCTCTGGCGTTACCCCAGAAGGGCGACACGTTAGCCATCTAATGGCTTTACTGACGTGGCCTTCAAATTCTGAGGAGTCTCTCTTCTTGACCCCATCTTGCCGGCACACAGAAGTTGAATCAAACAGTTTGTTCACTCATACTACTGTGTGGTAACACCACAAGCTGCAGCTGCAACTGTGATGTCATGCTGCATAGAGGTCAAATCTTCTGACATTAACTGAAATGGACCCAGGGTGAACAACCCCTCTGGTGTGGGGTTGAGTTGCTGTGGTGGGTTGTGGCAAGGTTGCAGACTACTGTTAGTTCATATAAACATCAGGAGTCAGATGTTTTGTTAAAACTTGTGTGAATACGCTCATAGCGTCACAGCGTGTTGGCCACACCCCCTCTCGGCACTTAGTGAGGGCAGCACAAGTGCATGACTAGTTGTCGGGCAGTAGGCCATGATGTCTGTGCCCAGGAATGCTGATGCCAGGGACTTGCGCAGCAGTGCAGTTCAGCTGGACACTTCACTGTTGCTCGTGAGAGGTGCCAGTAGTGTGGGAGGCAACCAGAAAACTTGCAGAAGATGAGGCTCTGGTGATGGGTCACACTCTTGTGAGTGATGGCACATACCTGCAAAGCAGAGTGAGCAGCTGTATCACTATAGTCTCAATGTGTTGCCTTCCAGTGCAGGAGTTTGGCCACTGCTGGAATGAGCTTGGAGGCAGCCCACCAGTGGAGAGGCACCAAGTCCAGGAAGGAGGACTTGGTGCTAGAAGATGATGCAGCAGTGGGGGCCAGAACTCAAGGTGTTTGCTAAGGCTGTTCCATATCACTCCGGTGCCTGGAATAGCCCTCTTTGTCACATTACGTGCTGCCAGACTTTGAATACATCTGCTAAAATTGATAGTTATTTATAAGGATTAGGAGCTCACTAGTTACGCTGACGCACTTCTTCCTGCCACAGCCAGGACAACAAATCCGTGGCCCAGAGATATAGAAATCACTTAGCCCATACTGCAAGAGCCCCATCTTACCACTGCAATGGCAAGATTTCTCTGCTTGGCCTAGCCTGCCTCAAAATGCATAAACAGCCCTGTTGCTGCAAGTGGTATGCTGATGCCTTAGTGCCCACTGGCTGTGCTTGTGTCTCTTTCAGCTGCTGTGGAAGAGGTACTGGTTTCTTCAATAAGCCAAAAAATTGTCGGCACTATACAAGCTAGTCTAGGATCATCAATACATGCAGGCCTATCATTGATTCAGTATTAGGCAGCTTCCAGAGGAGAGACTCTAAAATCAAACATGAACACACGGCAACATAGTCATTCTTACAGACAGGATTGAGACATCTTTTTAAACATTGACCTAGAGATGAGTCATGCCTTTCTGTATGGACAACAGTCTTTGGCAGGTGTATTTAGGCTGAGAGGAATCCAGCTTCTTCAGAAGCCATAAAAGTACTAGCCACCATACGTTGTCGAATACCCCAGCAATGTCTGTCATTATGTCCATTACATATGTGCATGGAGTTTTTCGTGTTAAAGCTATTTCCTCATTTACGTTTCCTATTCTAAAACTTAGCTACATTTTTCTAAACTGCCTTACAAATAGATCGGCCTATCATCTTCATCCTCACATTTCTTTTAAGGTAATCAGATTTAACTTTTTGTTTAATGTTTGTGTTCTGCACTGTGTCATACATGCTAGACATAACAGAAGGTCACATAAGTAAAAACACTAGTCCCAGTAGAAATCCTTAGGTAATGCATGAGAGATTGAATCGAATTGATGAGAAGATAAAACATAAAAATGCAGCAAACGAAGCTATCTACATCTACTACTGAAGCTGTTTTACGGCTAAGGTGTATCTGTGCTGCGAAAAATTCTTCCTGCAGTATCATATCTCCCATCTCATGGTAACCTACTTAATTTTCTTTTTCTGTAATATTGACTGTCTATTCATTTCCAGTGAATAGACATTCCTTATATTCCTTCAGCTTTTCAGTTTCCCTTCTCTGCTTATACTGGCTTGCCATGTGAGCTCTTGATATTAATGCAGGTGCTGTGTTTTCTTCTCCGTCCAGAGTTCTCTCTAATTTTCCTAATAGGTGGCATCTGTCTTCGCCTAGTTATGCATGCTTCTACAACCTTACATTTGTGCTTAGCCATTTTACATATTGCCAGTCTTATTTTTTAGAAGTCTGTATTCCCTGTTGCCTGCTTCATTTGCTGCATTTTAAAGTTTGTTTTTATGCACAGACACTGGGTTGCAAACTCATTTGTTGTAATTAGCATTGTGAAAGTAGTTTTTTAAATCACTGTCTACATGGCGACATTATCGTACACTTCAGTTTCAAGATTTTGTAGTGCTGGAGCAACATTGTCCTACCAAAATTTAAAATTGTACCGTTAAATTAGTAGTGCAAGAGTTTGTTCTTACCTGCTTGAAATTAGTACAAAAGAAAAGGAACTAGCATATTTAGATTTGTAACTGGATAAAGATAATACGTGAGCTTTAGTGTGTAGCTACCTTTTTGAAAGAAACTATTGTGCAAGGCTTTAGAAGCTACATCATCCACCTAAGAATGACATGAGAATAATTCAAAGACCTTCTTAACAGAGTTCAAGGCGCTTTAAGGAATTAAGATACCGAATGAGAGAAGCATGATTGTCAGAATTGAAACTTGATCTCACCTTTTGTTTATTTTGGCAAGTGCGGGTTCTCATTTGCCTCTACAACACCCATATCACATTCCAAACTACACAGTTGGCAAATTTGTTCCAGATATATTTAATGCCACCTATTTATGAAATTTCTTTTCTTCAACATTCGATGTCAAAGTTTTTTTGCATCATACATATTAAATTTTATAATTTTTCTATTAACTCCACATTGTATTCTTTAGATAACTTCTGTATTTCTGCAGCTTAGCCTTGATCAAAGCTGGATATTTTGTCAGTATCTTCAGGATACTGAATAGGCTTGAGGTATTCCTGCCTGTCGTAAGAGGCAACTAAAAGGAGTGTCACACGTTTTGGCCTTTATGTGATGGTCCCATCTAGGGTTTGACCTCCATTCCCCAAAATTTTCCTCAAGAGTGAGCCAATTGAAGAGGGCACCTTACATGGTACATTGTGTCCATCATGCATTGAGATCTTTAGCCCACTTTCTCGTTGTTGCATTGCAGTCCCGCCCATTTTCCATCTCTTGGGCAAGAACACCTTCCTGGGTGTGTTTTCCACCATGCACTGTGCAGTGTCGCTTTCTGCATCAACGGTGACCATGGACTTCTTTGCACTTGATATCTAGCACAGTAGCCAGTCCGTTGTGGTGGGGCCGCCATGTACCCTGTTGGTTGTAGCCCCGTGACCACACAGGGATCGCTCTGCTGATGCGTACACTGTTAACTCCTCACATATGCCAAAGGGTAGATGCCCATCCCCCTGGGGCATCGGGATTCCCGGCAATGGCCATCCTGCCAGATGGCATTTGCTGTGGCTGGGTGGTGTCCGTGGGGAGGCCCCCTGGTCAGAGTGGGTGGCATCACGACAGATTACACGCGATGAAGCGTGGTGGTGGTGAAACACCAGCAGTCTCTAAGCATTCTCGAGCTTAATTCAACGCACAGGAGTATGACCCCATATCATTCCCCTCCCTGGCCATATGATGGGAGGAATGTCAGGCTAAGGATGGCAGCAGATCTTATTCGCCCAAGTACCTTGTATGTTTGAGAGCTGATGGTGAATCTTTCATGACGAAGCCTTAGTTTTTTGTTGAGCATTTAGAGGACAAGTTTGGGGATGTGGAGGGCTTGTCCAAAATGAGAATTGGGTCAGTCTTGATCAAAACAGCATCCTCTGCTCAGTCACGGGAGTTACTGGTTTGTGACTAGCTGGGGGATGTTTCTGTAACCATCACACCCTATAAGAGCTTAAATATGGTCCAGGGTATCATTTCACAGGGACCTTCTTTTGCAGCTTGACTATGAACTGCGCGCCAATTTACAGTGGCAAGTTGTACATTTTGTCCAGCGTATATACCGGGGTTCAAGGGATAATCAGGTTACCACCGGTTCCTTCATCTTGGCCTGTAGGCTGATACATTGCCCAAGAAGGTCAAGGTGGTGATCTACCACTGTGTTGTAAAGCCCTATATCCCTCCCCCAATGTGGTGCTTTAAGTGCTGTAAGTTCGACCATATGACTTCCCGCTGTACTTCCAGGTGCCCATCACATCCCAATACTCTGTGCCCATCTGTTTCAACTGTGGAGAGCACCATTCACCTTGCTCACCAGATTGCAAGATTCTCCAGAAAGAAAGGAAATTCATGGAGTACAAGACCCTGGGCCGACTGACCTACACTGAGGCTAAGAGAAAATTTGAACACCTGCATCATGTGTGTATGACATCGTCTGCCGGCGCCGTTACAACAGTTCTAGCATCATCAGCTCCGCCAACCCCAGTCACCTTTGAGCTGGAAGACTACACCTGCCCCCTTGATGGTGGTGGTGGGGGGGGGCATTTCCCTCCCTGTTGCTGCTGCACCACCTACTTCGGGAACAACCCCCCCCCTCCTCTCCGTGCCAACCGTCAGGAACGTCCGTCATCCATCCCCACTTCTGAGCCAGAGAAGTGTAAGTCGTTTAGTCGTTTTTGGCTTATCTCACTAGGAAGGGGTCCCTTGGTTCACTCCCTTTCCAGATTTCTGCTAGTGGGAAAGATGACACCCGCCAGTGGCTGAAGAGCCCAAAAGCAACTGGTCGCAGGGCTTCACGCTCATCCTCAGTCCCGGAGACTGAGCCAGTGAAGTCCTCCCAGCCAGGGAAACCTAAAGAGAAATCCAAAAAGAAAACCTCTAAGACCAAGAAAATTGCGGTGGCACCACACCACTGCTACCTACAAGCTCTGCGTGTGAGGATGGGGTGGAGATTTTGGCGTCTGCTGAGGACCTAGATCCCACCAGACCCTCAGACACAGTGGATATAGAATGCTCAGGCAATAAGTTGGTGGCAGCAGGTGACTCTGAGGCATAAACTACCTCATTGAATGTTCCGTGCCTTCCCAGTCTCAAGATGACATAATCCTCCAGTGGAATTGTGGCAGTTTTTTCCACCGCCTGGCTGAGCTACAGCAACTGTTAAGCTTTACACCTGCTATCTGCATTGCCCTCCAGGAAACTTGGTTCCCGGCAATGTGGACCCCTACCATCCACGGCTCTAAGGGATGTTACAGGAACTGTAGCAACTATAATCAAGTGTCAGGTGGAGTTTGCGTCTGTAGTGAACCTTTACCCCTTCAAACCCCTCTTGAAGCAGTGGGTGTCAGAATAAGAACAACACAGGAAATAACTGTGGGCAATATAATTCTTCCTCTAGATGGTGCAGTACCCCTGAATGTATTAGCTGCACTGATTGATCAACTCCCTAAACTTTTCCTACTGTTGGGAGATTATAACACCCATAACCCCCTTGTGAGGTGGCACTGTGCTTACTGCCCAAGGCAGAGATGTCGAAACTTAACTGTCTCAGTTTGACCTCTGCCTCGTAAATACTGGGGCTGCCACACATTTCAGTGTGGCTCATGGTAGTTACTCGGTCATCGATTTATCAATTTGCAACCCAGGACTTTTCTCATCTATCCACTGGAGAGCACATGACGACCTGTGTGGTAGTGACCACTTCCCCATCTTCCTGTCACTGCCCCAGTGTCAGACCCACGGACACCTGCCTAGATGGGCTTTAAACGAGGTGGACTAGGATACTTACACCTCTACTGTCACCATTGAATCTCCCTCACACGGTAACATCCATGTGATGGTTGAGCAGGTGACTACAACAATTGTTTCTGCAGCAGAAAACGCGATCCCTTGATCTTTAGGGGTGACTGAGCCATGAGGCAGTCCCTTGGTGGTCGCCGGAAGTCACTGAACCAATTAAGGAGCGTTGGTGAGCTCTACAGCGGCATAAGTGGCACCCTTCCCTGGAGCACCTCATAGCCTTTAAACGGCTCCGTGCCCGCGTTCGCCAACTTATCAAATGACAAAAGCAGGAGTGTTGGGGGAGATACGTCTCGACCGTTGGGTGCCATATGTCACCTTCCCAAGTCTGGGCAAAGATCAAACGTGTTTTTGGGTACCAGACCCCAACAGGTGTTACCATAAATGGCGTGTTATCTACAGACGCAAACGCGATTGCCAGGCACTTTGCCCGAGCCTCTGCATCCGAGAATTACACCCCCCCCCCCCCCCCCCCCCCCCCCCAGCTTTTTGAACCCTCAAACGTCGGCTGGAAGGGAACGTCCACTCATTTACAACATGCCACAGTGAATCCTATAATGCCCCATTTCCCATTTTCAGAGTGGGAGCTCCTCATTCCCCTTGCACATTGCCTCGACACATCTCCTTGGCCTGATCAGATCCACATTCAAATGATTAAACATGTCCCATCTGACTACAAGCGACATCTCCTCGTCGTCTTCAACTGGATCAGGTGCAATGGCATCCTTCCATCGCAATGGCAGAAGCACACCATCATTCCTGTGCTCAAACCCGGTAAAAACCCACTTGATGTGGATAGCTATCGGCCCATCAGCCTCACCAACGTTCTTTGTAAACTGCTGGAATGTGTTGTATGTCAGCGGTTGGGTTGGGATCTGGAGTCACATGGCCTACTGGCTCCATGTCAGGGCAGCTTCTGCCAGGGTCGCTCTACAACTGATAATCTTTTGTCCCTCAAGTCTGCCATCCAAACAGCATTTTCCAGACGGCAACACCTGGTTGCCATCTTTTTTTAATTATGTAAAGCATATGACACGACCTGGTGACATCATATCCTTGCCACATTGTATGAGTGGGGTCTCCGAGGTCCTCTCCTGATTTGTATCCAAGACTTCCTGTGGCTCTGTACTTTGCATGTCTAAGTTGTTGCCTCTCATAGTTCCATCCATATACAGGATAATGGAGTCCCACAGGGCTCTGAGTATATCTCTATTTTTAGTTGCCAATAATGGTATAGCAGAAGCTGTCAGGCCCTCAGTCTCACCTTCTCTGTATGCAGATGACTTCTGCATTCTGTACTGCTGCTCCAGTACTGGTGTTGTTGAGCGTCGCCCACAGGGAGCCATCCACAAGGCACAGTCATGGGCTCTAGCCTATGGCTTCCAGTTTTCAGCTGCAGTCATGGTTTGTGCACTTCTGTCGGCGTTGTACAGTTCATCCGGACCCAGAACGTTACCTTCATGACGATCCACTCACTGTGGTGGAGACACATCAATTCTTAGGACTGGTTTTCGACGCTCAATTGACTTGGCTTCCTCATCTTTGTCAGCTTAAGTAGAATTGCTGGCAGTACCTCAATGCCCTCCTTTGCATGAGCAACACAAATTGGGGTGCAGATTGCTCTACGCTGCTGCGTCTCTACAGAGCCCTTGTCCAATCCCGAATTGACTATGGGAATGTGGTTTATGGTTCAGCAGTGCCCTCAGCATTGTATTTACCCAACCCTGTGCACCACTGCAGGGTTCGACTAGGGACAGGAGCTTTTAGGACAAGTCCGGTGACCAGCATACTGGTGGAGGCTGGGATCTCTCCATTGCAGATCAGATATGCACAAGTGCTTGCCAGTTACACAGCACACATTCATAGTTCTCCTGAGCATCCGAATTACTGTCTCCTTTTACCACCTGTGGCAGTCCATCTCGCCCATTGGCAGCCCAGGTCGGGGCTAATGATTAAGGTTTGCGTGCGGTCCCTTCTCTCCAAACTAGAGTCCTTCCATTTACCACCTCTACTTGCGGTCCGTTCGCGTACTCCTCCATGGTGTATGCCTCGGCCGTAGCTTCATCTGGAGCTTTCACGTGGCCCTAAGGGCTCTATTAACCCTGCGGCTCTCCGCTGTCACTTCCTCTCGATTCTTGACGTGTTCCGGGGCTCTGAAGCGGTTTACACGGACCGCTCAATGGCTGATGGACGTATTGGCTTTGCCTATGTTCATGGTAGCCATATTAAATGCATTCCTTACCCGATGGCTGCAGTGTATTCACCACAGAGCTGATGGCCATTTCTCGTGCGCTTCAGTATCTCCGTTCATGCCCTGGGGAGTTTTTTCTTTTATGTACTGACTCCTTGAGCAGCCTGAAAACTTTCAACGAGTGCTGCCCTCATCATCCTTTGGTAATGTCCATCCAAGAGTCCATCTATGCCCTGGAACGGTTCAGTTGTTCAGTGGTGTTTGTCTGGACCCCTGGTCATGTCGGAATCCTAGGAAATGAACTTGCTGAAAGGCTGGCCAAACAGGCTACACGGAAACCCCTACTGGAGATGGGCATCCCAACAACTGACTTGCGTTCGTTATTATGCCGCAAGGTTTCTTAGCTTTGTGGGACAGAATGGCAAAATCTCAGTACACACAACAAACTGCGAGCCATTAAGGGCACCAGGAATATGTGGAAGTCCTCGATGAGGGGCTCACGCAGGGCTCCACATTGGCCATGCCCGGGTGACCCACGTCTACCTCTTGCGCCGTGAAGACCCAACTCAGTGTCGGTGTGGTGCCCGGTTGACAGTGGCCCATATTCTTCTAGTCTGTCCTCCTCTGGCTGCCCTGTGACTTCATCTTCGGTTGCCAGACTCATTATCGTTGATTTTAGCAGACAATGGCTCATCGGCTGATTTGGTTTTAAGTTTCATCAGTGAGGGTGGGTTTTATCATTCAATCCGAGTTTTAGCGCCTGTCCTTTGTCCCTCTGTGTCCTCCACCTTAGTGCTTTTAGGGTGCAGGTTTTAATGTGTTGCAGGGTGGCTGGCTTTTTGTTTTTATTTTTGTGGTTGGCCAGCCACTGTAATCTTCTTCCTTGTTTTACTCTCTTCTAACTGTTTCATGCATATCTGTTGTTTTCTTGTCCTCTTTTGTTCCTTTTAGTGTTCATTGCATGTCCTTAGTTCTTGTGGTTTTTCCTTTGTTTACGTTTTGTGTTATGTCTCATCTGTTTTATTCTCACTTTTGGCATTGTTTTATTAGGAACAAGGGACCGATGAGCTTGTAGTTTGGTTCCTTTCTCCCTCTTTTTAAAAAAAACAAACAAACAAACAATCTTCAGGATACCCTCATGTTGTCTTCAGAACATTTTTCAACAGCAGGTAGGGGACCTTCATTAATTATAGACATCTTATGGTTTATTCCAGAATGTATTTTCATCAGTAACTCTGACATTGTCAATCCTCTGATGTCCACATCACGAACAACTGTCTCAACCCCAGTACTTTGATCACAATTTATTCTGGTAATTATCATTAACATTCGGCAAGCACTTATGCAGGGTTTAACTGCCCATAAGCCAACAATTTTCGTAGATTCACACTTTGTCACATTCATTGAAAACACCACCTAACGTAAAAGCATGTGCAACTGACAGTTTCGTGTCGTAAAAGTTGGAAGGCCTTATAAATCAATAGTTTTGCCTATTGCTTTTGCCTTTGCGTACCATGCATACGAAGGTACTGGCAACACAGTTTTGAAACATAGTTTCGCTACATATTGTCTTTCTGTAAACTAGGCCTTATATTTTCTCCTTTTGTCAATTAATCAATCATGATTAATGTTCATAAATGTATTTGTTACAGGCACAAGAGCTCAGAGTCTATTTCAAATCACTGGGTGCTGAAATATCGGAGGAAAAATCTCCTAAAGGGATAGAAGATGATCTGCATAAGATAATAGGAGTATGTGATGCTTGTTTCAAAGAAGGGAATGAATCAGAAATAGAAACTATTCTTAATGGAATAGTTTCAATGCTTGTTTTGGTAAGACTATAAGCTGTCCTGTAGAAAAGTAAGATACTTCTTTTTCCATAATCGGTTGAAAAATATTGTTCCTCCTTTTTTCAGATTCCTGTTGAAAGAGTGGACAACCTCATATTGGCTTTCTGTGAAAAACTGACCAAGGCACCAGGTCACAAATTGGGAATGGTTTCATTAAGAGTGTATGTTCTTTATACTTATGAGCTCTTTATGTGTTTTAGTATTTTTTGTAAGATACTATTGCACTGTAATCATGTAATTATTGTTTGTAATTTTCATAGAGTACTGAATTTATCTTAAAACCTGTAGTGATGTGCAGATTATGTCCATGTTCTCGAGTCTCCAATTATGATAATGGCGATTACTGTCAATCACAGTAAAGTTTTTTTCTAGGTTCAAATTTGAATTGCAGATTTCTCACCCTTCATTCTAGAATTAAGAAATAGATTAAACAGCTCTTTCTCTTGCCTCGTATGAGTCTAATCTTATAACACAGGCAACACTGAGCTTCAGATAAAATCAATCGTAATAATTTTCATTTAACTTGTATATTAAAATCACTGTCCCAAATTTTTGCCATAGATGAATGGAACATACAAAGATCTAAGGTTTGTAACATGTCTGGCAAGAGCCTCCAACTCTCACTGCTTTCCTCTAACACCTTAGTCCAAAAAGTGCACCTCACCTTGTGTAGAGTGGTTAGATAAAAAAAGTCTCCCATGTTTGTGTGTAAATTGAAGTACACATATCTTCGTCATATGCGTAAACAACAATATTACTACTGTTTACAAAAACTATAGGTAACTTTCAGGATTGTACCACCACAGTGCTCCCATAGAACAAAAAATTATTTTTTCACATCAGAAAATTAGTAAAATGTCTTATTTCTACAAAGCGTTAATTTTAGCTATGGTGGTGCAGGTTCTTATAACCAGGTTGCAAAATGTAAAATTGCTACCTATTCAAGATACACCTCAACCTACTACCGTTTTGCAAAAGCAATTGTTTTGCTTACATTAGATGATTCATATTTAAATAGGAGCTATTTTACAAAGTATATATCGTTAATATAACATTTCCAACAAACAAGTAGTTCAAAACTCTTTGCAAACTGTTCTCCTTGTACTTATTTCTATTTCTTACAGCCATTGATTTTTATTGCATCTTCTGCTGTACTCATGGCTGAGAACAGTTTTCCATATAACATTTTCGTACTAGTTTTCCAAGATCATACAGGCAAGCAGTTTTCTGTAACGCTAACGTGCCATCACAGAAACCATATCTCTCACACTTGTTAAGTATTACAAAGGAAAATTGCAACACATTTGTGAATGGTAACTTCAGCATTAGTATTAGATTTAACCATAGTAATTTTGTTGACATGAGAACAATGTTTTTTGCGAAGCCACTGTTGTATAAAACATTCGTGGACTTCTCACCACATCAGTTCAGCATAAAACCTCAGTTTTCGATGAATACCTCCATGTCTTCAGGAGGAGCGACTGACTGATGAAACTGCTGCTTTGATGGCCTTACATAGTCCACAGACGGCTTCTTATTGTTCATTAATTATGTAATGCTGTCACAGATGGTGTAAACACCTGCGCTGATGACGCCACTGCTCCATAGTACTGCAAACATTGTGACAAGTATCTCTGCCTCTTCTCTGCATTGAGGGCTTGTTTCCGCATACTGCTAAGATTATACCCATGTTCATGCTTGAAGTTCCTGTTACACACTATTATTTATACAGCCTCTTTTATTAAAGAATCCCTGTATGTAGAAGCTTGTGATAAAAGTTTTGTTTCATCGAACAGTATATTGTGTTGTGAGGCTGTACTCAGCAACTACAAATTTCTCCATTTCTTGATTATTAATATGCCTTGTTGTTTGCACAGCAGTCGGAAATGGTGTGATTCAATTGACTGATGTAATTGCTACCGCACTCACAAGAAATGTTGTAAATCCCAGGGATGCTGAGGCGGAGGCTGTCCTTGATAGGTTATAGCATCTGCTTTATCCTCTCAGGTGGTCGGAAAATAGGTATTATACCTTGTCTTCTCAGGACTCTGCCTGTTTTTTCTAGGTGTAGCTCCACAGAAAGAAAGGAATAAAATTGTTAGCTCATCAGGTGACTGTTCAACATTTTCATGTTTCCTTTTATTGGAGAACTCTGACTTCATATCAAGTGAACCACAGCCATTCTTTCACAACAATTACATCAGATGATTAATTTTGGAATCCAAGTGGTCCTCATAAGAAACAGTTTTTGCTCTGCTTACCAATGTATTTAAAATTGCTGTCTCCTGGACTGAATGATGATAACTGTGGTTGGTAAGTGCCAGCTTGTGGTACAATGAGTGGCCGAGATGTCCATCCAACTTCCATTGTACCAAAACATCTAAAAATGGCAGCCCTCCTTTTTCTGCCTTGATAGTGAACTGTTTGGGTGCATACTGTTCATATGTTCAAGGAAGTGGTAAAGAGTTTCTACACTGTGTGGTCAGACCATAAAAGTGTCGTCAACATAAACATAATATGAAGATGAGCGGAGGGGAATCAAATTTAATTCCTCAATGTTCGATAAAAAATTTGGCCACTACTAGAGACAATGGAGAACCCATAGAGCCATTCCATCGATTTCATAAAGCTTATATCGCCACTCAAGAAGTTGGTGGTTATCATGTCAGAACAACTTTATCATTTCAGGAGGAAAATTCTCTGCCAACAGTTTGTATGTCCACCATTGGAGTTTTTGTAAATAGTGAGATCACATACAGGCTGACTAAAACATTGTTTTGGCCAGTTTTCTCAATGAACATCTGAGAATTTTTTATGTGATGTTCACAGTGGCCATTTCTGGTAGTCATCAGCTTAGTTAAATATGTGACCAAACTGTATGTAGGCGAACCAATAGTGCTAACAATTGGCATCAATGATATATTTTCCTTGTGGACTTCAGGTGATCTGAACAGCTTGAGAGATCTAGGAGCTCATGCTCTAAGATTTTTGATGACGTCCTCCGATAGATTTGGATTCTTTAGGAGCTCCATTGTTTCTCTGCTGTATGACAGAATTGGTTCTATTTTAGGCCTTTGTACATACTATCTTCCAACTGCTCTGCCACTTTGCTGTAATATTTCGTTTTCAATACATTTAATTGGATAGATAAAAAATCTACTCACCAAGAAGCAGCAGAACACTCACATAAAGGAAGTTATAACTACACAAGCTCTTGGAGCCAGTGGCTCCTTCAGGGAGAAGGGTTGAAGGGGAAGAAAGAGGGATGAAAGAAAAAGACTGGAGAGGTCTAGGAAAAGAGGTAGATTTCGGGGAAAGTCACTGTGGACTGTGGGTCAGAGGGGACACTCTGCATGGGATGAGCAGGAAGGACTGTTTGTTGGGGACTACATGGGATGAGATTTGAAAACCTGAGAGATTAAAGGTGGAAGACAGGGTAATATGCAAGACAGAGATTGCTGCTTAAAAACCGTACACGACATAATAAGAGTAAAAAGCTAAGTGCAATTTATGTAACTGAGGTGGGAGGGGCCTGTGAAAAACAGACAAGACAATGAAAAGTGTAGAAAACTAAAATGTAGTGAAGAAAAGAGTAGTTACTGTGAAGATACGCGGAGACACAAGAAATTAATGTAAATTAAGGCCAGGTAGGTAGCGAGAACCAAGGACGTGCTGTAGTGCTAGTTCCCAACTGCGGAGTTCGGAGAAACTGGTGCCTGGGAAAAGAATCCGGATGGTATGTATGGTGAAACAGGCACCGAGGTCATAATTTTCATGTTGTAGAGCATGCTCTGCAACAAGATATTGTGTTGCCAGTATACACCCTCCGCCTATGCCCATTCATCCTAATCGATAATTTGGTGGTAGTGATGCTGATGTAAAAGGCCGAACAGCGTTTACATAACTGTTGGTATATGACATGTTGTTTGACAGATGGCTCTCATTTTAATAGTGTTTTTTGCCAGTTAAGGCCTGGTATAGGTGGTGGTAGGAGGGTGCATAGGGCAAGTCTTGCAGTGGGGACGTGGTAGGAGCTGTAGGGTAGGAAGATAGGTGCAGAAGGCGCTTATGGTCTGTCAAGAGTATTGCGGAGATTGTAAGGACAACAAAAAGCTATTCTAGGTGTGCTCGACAAAATTTCAGACAGAGTGGATCTCATTTCCTTTGGTGAGGACGAGATGAACATCAAGGAAAGTGACAAGGCATTCGGAATAGGACCATGTGAAATTTAATTGGGAGAAGGTATTCAGAGATTCCAGGAATTTTAATAGCTCAGCCTCAACGTGAGCTCATACGGTAAAGATGTCATCACTGTATCTAAATGAAACCAGGCGCAGAAGACGTGGATCACAGGAAAGCCCTTCCGAGTGACCCATGAAAAGGTTGGCATAATACACCACCATTCTCACCTCAGCCTTCACTGGACATAATTGCAGATTTCTCAAGACCTCACATTCAATTCTGGTACTGCTGATCCCTCCAAAAAACACATTCAAGCACACAACTGGTCACTCAGTATTAGCTTGGTTTGGAATATATGAATCAGTTACTTTGACAAGGCCATGAGTTAATAAAATTATGCCCTGAAATGAGATCCATTCTGTCTGAAATTTTGTCCAGCACACCTAGAACAGCATTTCGTTGCCCTCCCAATCTCCGCAATATTCTTGGTCAGACCTGATGCTCCATCTGCACCCATCTCCCTACCCTATGGCTCCTACCCCTGTGACTGTCCCCATTGCAGGACTTTCTGTATGCACACTTCTACCACCATGTATATCAGCCCAGTAACTGGCAAAATATATAATATCAAAGGAAGAAACGTGTTATATACCAGCTGTTATGTAAACACTGTTCAGCCATTTACATTGGCACGACTACCACTAAATTATCACTTAGGTTGAATGGGAATAGACAGAGGATGTATACTGGCAATATGAAATATCCTGCTGCAGAGTATGCTCTACAACATGACAATCGTGACCTCGGTGCTTGTTTCACCACACGCACCATCGGGATTCCTTCCCCAGACACCTGTTCTCAGAACACTTCAGGTGGGAATTAGCACTACAACATGTCCTTGGTTCTTGCCACCCACCTGGTCTTAAGACACATTAATTTTTTCTGTCTCTGCGTTTCTTCACAGTAACTATTATTTTTCTTCACTTCATTTTGATTTTCTACACTTTTCATTGTCTTACCCATCTATTTTTCACTGCCCCTGCCCTCCCACCTCCGATACCTCTTCACTCTTATTAACTTGTGCACAACGCTTAAGCAGTAAACTGTGCCTTGCATGTTACCCTGTCCTCCACCTTTAAGTTGTCAGATTTTCAAATCTCGTCTGATGCAGTCCGCAACAATCAGTCCTTCCTTCTCATTCCATGCGGTATGTCTCCCGTGACCACAATTCTACCCCTTTTCCTAGATATCTCCAACCCTTTTCTTTCACCTCTCTTCCTTCCCCTCCAACTCTTCTGCTGAAGGAGCAGCTACTGGCTCCAAGAGCTTGCCTAATTATAACCTTCTTTTATATGTGCGTTCTGCCACTGCTTGGTGGGTGGATTATTTAATCTAACCAATTAAATTATTTTGTCAAAAATTGTTTTCGTTGTTTTAAATACATTGGTACACAGAGCAAAAACTATTTCTGACAAGGATCACTTGAATTTGGAAATTAATCATCTGATGTATTTGTTAGAAAAGAATGGCTGTGGTGCACTTGATATGAAGTTTGTGTTCTCCAAGGAAAATAAATGTGAAAATGTTGAACTTTCACATAATGAGCTACCAATTGTATTCCTTTCTTTCTGTGGTGTTACATCCAGAAAAGTAGGCAGTCCTGGAAAGGCAAGGTATAAGACCTATTTTCTGACCTCGTAAGAAGATAAAGGAGATCGTTTGCCCTGTTAAGGACAGTCTTGGCCTCAGCATCCCTGGAATTTATAACATGGCTTATGTCCATTTGTGTTGTAAGACTTACGTAAATATATTTGAATGAAAGTGCAACTTTTTGTTTTAATGTGTACTGTAGTAGTTGGTCAGTGGCATCATTGTTTCCACAGAGAGACTTGTCCAATTATCTGTGAGACACTTGCTGCCAGGGCAACATTGATTTAAATACAAGCACATGAACACACACTATGTCTGCTTTACAGAGTTAAAGTGGTTAATTGGATATTGTGTCTATCGAAAGACAGTATTTATCTACCACATTTTACCTCGGAAATGCTCACATTTTCAGCTTTTCTCCTTCTTTCCCCAAAATTTAAAATTTTACCTCATTTATTTCTTTAAAATTTTAATGTTTTTATGTGTTTGGGGCAGAAAAATAGATAAAACTTGGACAGTTAATTTATGATCTCTTTAAATCTCCATTGTTACTTTTTAACTTTGTGGTTATGGTTATTGGTGGTTTATGAGAAAGGCAGTTGCATATTATGGTGATCTCTGTGCTTTTTGACACCTACCAATGCCAGTGCCATATTTTTATGCAAGCACAAGTGGCATCCAGGACTCTTGCAAACAATTTTAGCAGTAACGGAATTTTATAGTGTGTTCAGTGATTGCCTGGCCCTGATGTTGATAGCTGCAGTGTAAATCCGAGTTGTTTTGTAGAATATGACATAATTGTAGATTTGGAAAATGTCAGGGCTGGAAAATCCTTTTTTCTTCTTTTATTATCCTTTGCAACAATTACTGGTTAATTCTGTAATTACCGGTTTCAGCTGTGATCGATGGTCATCTTAAGGTTAGAGTTGTAATCATGCCTAGTCATACTGGTTGTAGACCACAGCTTAAACTGGTAAGTGGAAAATTACAACCAGTGATTTTCATCTGATATAATAAAAGAAGAAAAAATCATTTCAGGATTTTTAGAAACTATCATAAATGATTATTTATTATAAATATATCATTTTTAATTTTTTTTATTATTATTACAGAGGGTGGTTAATGTTTCAGTCACTAGATGCATGTAGTCCCATGCGCTATCATGTTTACTACCATCTGGTTCAGGTTGCCAAACAGGTTGACCAAGTGCATGCAATCTTTCGTGACATGGACCAGTTACGGCAGCAGTTTGAGAGGTGTCCACCATCCAATGAACAGATGCAGAAACTTTTGCGACTTCTCCATGAGGTGCTACTTGAATGCAAGCAAAGGTAAGTGTATTCATGAGCTAGATAAACATATTCAGTAAATGATTCTGCAAACTAAAATTTAAAGAAGTTGTGTTTGCCTCTAAAACTGAGATAACCCAAGGAATATTTGATGGTAGAAAATTTACCCTACGTCCCAGCAACAACCAAATGCTTATTATCTGTTCCAATTATTTATATCAATAAACTCTATTGTAGACATTATTGACTGTCTCTGTATGCCACCAGCAGAGTCCTATGACATCTGAGAAGAAAACTATTATCTGTAGTTGGACTTGTTTTAAAACGAAGCTGTTTCAGTCATTGAATAAATTGTTTGTAGTTCATGAATCAAGCCTTCAAGGCAGTCAATTCATCTGGAACAATTGAAAACAAAAGCACACAATTCCATAGAATAAGGTGGAATACTCATCCATAATTGCCCAATGAACCCTTAACATAAAAGAGAGAAACTTTCATGATTTAGGAGAGCAAAATTAATATTTTAAAAATTGACAAATTTCTGTCGTCAAGATACTTTGACTTGTAATTTATCTTAAACTCAAGAAAAATTGCCCCCATTTAAAAGTGAAAAGGACGTATTGAAAAGGAGACATAAAAGAAATAGATAAAATATTTAACTGAAAAGAATCACCAACTTCAATAAAAATGCGTTACACTTGGCAAGCGTTATTATTCTCAGTAAAAGAAGAAAAATCACATTTTGCAAGACGATAGTAGAGTTTTTGTTCAAGGGGATTACCTTGTATAAATAAAATAGAGCAGTAGTAGATGATTTGAGATGAGTGTTATTGGTTCTGTACGGAAAAATAAGTAATAATCATACTGATGTATGATATAGAATATCCTCTAAATGTTGTTGGTGCTGTTGTTGCTGCAATTGTTTTTTCAGCACCCACTAAGTCATGTTAAAAGTTGATAGTGGTCCTATTATAATAATTGTATTGGCATATAATTATCATATAGTTTGAAAATGTGAAATTTTCTGGAAGTATTCTAATATTAATAGCGTAATGCTGTAGGAATTCAAAAGGATTGCTACCAACTTGCTATCATTTCAAGGTGATGAAGTCAATCATTTATCTTAGCTATCATTGTTTATTACTAAATAATTGACAAACCTGGCATTGCTTGGGTATTCACTTATTGCTGTGCCTGAAATATAGTTTGCATGGAATTTATTTTTCACTTGCAAAGCTTCTTTGTATACAATCTTTGAAGTAGTGTGATTGGGAACATGAAAGAAAAGCTCATTTGTTCCATTAACACAGGAGTGTCATGTAGAGTCGGCCATGTTAAAAGCAACTGACACTAACGTCCATGACACAATGCACAGCATCTGATCTTTTGCTTTGTTTATAGCCGTAGCATAAGATAAGCTCACCAGGAATCCCACATGTTTAAAGCAAAATGATAAATGGTTAGGAATAAATGGGTTTTTGGGTACATAAATTTGCTCACCTGCGCCATTTCCCATCAGAATTTTTGATTATAAAATGTTACAGTGGAGAGGGAACTTTAAGCCTCTGTGAGTGAAGGGTTCTGAGGAATGAGGTAATGTATTGATGCTCTTGATTAGAGCTACGTTGTGCCTTGGTTTCAGAAGTTTCCAAAGAGAGAGTTAACCTGATGTTCTCAAGTCACAGCAAGTCTCGCCTCACGATCTTCATTGGATTCTTGAGACTGCATAGTCCTCAGTCTTTTAGGAGTTCTGCTGAATTCAGAAAGACTCTTTTTAGGCATAGTAATGAGTAGGCACCCAAGTCAAAATGCTAACTTGATAATTTCATTCTCCTATTGAAGTACGTAAGTAAAACCTATTGAAAGAAACGATGAAACATTAAGTTTTTAATACACACAGTCACCTATTGGGTCTTTGGTGTACTACACCATAATCATTAAACAATTAAACTGAGAAGATGATTTTAGATAAAACTTTACAGTCTTCCGCCCTCCCAACCCTAACCCCCGCCCCCCTCCAAGTTCAGATTTTGATGAAAGAAAGGCTTAAGTAATCTGAAATTCTTAAGGAAATTTGTGAAGTAGTTTTGGAGATTAGTGTGTTCGGACAGAAATGACAATTTTACAGTTTTATTATTAGTGTAGATGTTGTGATATGATATTCAGTAAGCAAAGCAAACTAAACTTAGGCATCAAACTTGAATTATTTCTGCAAGCACATTGCTTCTGCATTCCACTTTGATTACAAAAGTGAAGATGATCGATACTGGATTTACCTTATTTTTGGCAGCATCATTTAGTATTATAATGTAGCAGTTACTCCCTTGAGAGTAGTCAGTTTTGCAAATGACATTGCATTATTGTAAGAAACACAGACAAGCTACAAAAGCTGCTTTACCATATGAATTAAGTACTAATAAGAAAGTATGAGGTGAGAACTAATAAAGTAAAGCAAAATTATGAAGCATGTAAGAAATGAAATTTAATGAAATTGAGTTTACATCAAAGGTAAAAAGATTGCATAAGTAACTGCATTCTGCATCTACATGTATGTAGATACTCTGTATGGTGTACGGCTGAAGGTATCGGGTGCCACTACTAGTCATTTCCAGTCTTATTCTGCTTGCAAATGGGGATCAAGGAAAAAACAAGTGTGTATATGCCCCAGAGCACTCACTGAAAAGAAGGAGCATGAACTTGTTAATAGGTGCACACAAAATAAAGAAAACTTGCTAGGTTTTGGAGTTATCCTTTTATGAGTTCTAGCTTGTCAAAGAATAACTCCGAAAGGTAGCTTTGATGAGTTCTAGCTCGTCAAAGAATAACTGCAGAAGCTAGCAAGTTTTCTGTATTTTGTGAGTGCCTATCAACAACTCAATGCTTCTGCCTTTTGATGAGTGGTCTCCTTTAATCACTAATACTGTATTTGAACATTACAGTGTTCTTTTTCCTACTTATCAGTGTTATTGTTTTTGTATACATTGGCATTAACTCGGATTTTTCGACATTTAGAGCAAGCTGTCATTCATCATACCAAATAGAAATTCTGTCATAAGTCATGGTGTATATCCTTCTACACGCACTGGGCGACAATACTTTACTGTATAATGTGTCATTAGCAAACAGTCTCAGACTTCTGCTTTATCATCATTTGTGTGTATAGAGAATAAGAGTGGGCATTTCACACTTACCTGGGATGCTCCCGACAATGCTGTCATCTTTGATGTGCACATGCTGTGAAGTACAATATACTGGTTTGTTTTCATTCAGGAAAATAAGACCAAGAAAGAGAACTGGCAATTTGCACTTACAGACCTCTGGAAAAAATGGTTTTTTACATTTACGTAGATAATCCACAAGCCACCATAAGATTCGTGGTGGAAGGTACCCTGTACCACTACTTAACATTTCCCCTCCTGTTCCACTCTGAAATAGTGAGGGAAAAACGACTGTAAATAGTGAGGGAAAAACGACTGTCTGTACACCTCCACTTGTACCATATCTTCGTGGTCGTTAAGCGCAATGCGTGTTAGCGGGAAAACAATCATTCGGCAGTCAGTTTCAAATTCTGGTTCTCTAAATTTTCTCAGTAGCACTTCCCAAAACAAATGCTCTCTTCCCTCCAGAGATTCCCATATGAGTTCCCAAAGCATCTCGTACAGATCTCAAGCACTCGAGCAATACTCAAGGATAGGTCGCACCAGTGTCCTATATGCAGTCTCCTTTACAAGTGAACCACTCTTTCCTAAAGTGTTTAGGCTAGATAGAAGGAAAATTACTTGTGTAATATTTCTGTGCTTCAGAGAATATCTGATTCAAGAAAATAAATAATTCTCGAGAAGAGAATAATATTGGTATCAAACATTTTTTATCTGGGGACTAATAGGAAACAATTCTTAAAGAGCTGCATATAAAGTGTACATATGTATAAATCAAGAACTTTGATACTGAGTAAGACAGAAAAGAGGCTTTTGTGATTTAGTGTCAGACCCTCTGTTAAATTGTCATTGTTGTATTTTTGACTAATTTGTGTTATCTTTGCAGTGAACAAGCAGCAAAAGTTATGGTGGAACTTTTGGGCACATACACAGCTGAAAATGCATCACAAGCTCGTGATGATGCTCAACGGTGTATTCTGGCTGCACTTGCCGATCCCAATACATTCCTGCTGGATCCTCTGCTTGCCTTAAAGCCAGTAAGGTTTCTTGAAGGACAACTTATACATGACCTGCTATCCATATTTGTATCAGAAAAGCTCCCAAGCTACTTACATTTTTACCAAAATCATCGAGAATTTGTTCACAATCTAGGTAAGTTTGTATATGTGCCCTTTTTGTGAAACATTTTCGGAATTACATGAATAATAAAACTACTTCATATGTATCTGCATAGAACTGACATTCCAAAATGAAACCCCAGCCAAATATGTATAAGAAGCAGTTGCAGATTGATACACATACACTTAACCATAAACGGGGGCACTAGCATACAGAACCAAAGATCACTTCATACACAGAAATAGTTATCTCTAAACTTAAAACCAGCAATGTAAAAGTGCACAGAATTACTTCAAAATGCACAGAATCAATTACTCGTGCAAGAACATGAACATAAAGAAAAAGGAACAGTTGGCCAAAACATTACATTAACACTAAGACCATCAGTTCAGTTATCACATTTCCACATGTTAAAAAATACTAATTTGTGCTATTGTAAACTGTTGCTTGGAGTATGAAATAATGACGATGATGATGTTGGTGGTGGTTATTATTGTGGTGATCAGGATTACTATTCGTTGTGCGTAATAGGAGGGAAATCTGTGAGAACCCACTTCCTCAAGCTAAAATCTTCATGATTTGTGATAAATTCAGTAACAGTGTTGCATGGCTGAGGCAATATCAACTTCTTCGACTATCAGTGTTTCCAGAATGTATTGCAATCAAACATAAACTTATTATTCAAATAACTATCTTTATTGTGAATGTTTCTCATGGGCAAGTACAAACATGTGAGCCTAACAAGAGTGCCACCTAGACACACTCATTTCTTTGCCACAATTCAGCATTTGTTATTACAAAGATGAGATATACTCCATGGCTTAATCTGTCTCATCCTATTCACTGACTTTTCCAATGACTTAGTGTGACTTGCAGCTGTTGACAGTGGTGGTTAAGCGCCTGCAGGATATTTGATTAACATTTCTGTCTCAGACTGCCGACTGCTGCACTGCATCCTGGAAGGACAGCATACAGTGTTAAAAAGCGCATTAACTTAAAAGGGAATGATCTGACTTGTCATTTCGAAACCAGTCTCAGTTTTTTTCTCCCATTTGTAGTCACCCACTTACAATCTACATGCCAAATTTCAACCCAGATACACACTGCAAGTTACCTTAAAAAATATGAAAATGGGTATTTGTTTGCGTGACCTTGCAACTAAAGAGTTGACACTCCTGGGTGTTGCTAACTGCTGTTAATACCAAGCGTAGTACACCTGATCAGGGGAGTGCCACAGTCATATTATTTGTGTCATGTTCATTGAGGAATCTTGCTTCAAAGTTTTGTTAGAAATGGAAGCTAATATCCGTATTTTTGTGGCTATGTCTTTTATTTTACAGCAAGTGTTTGCTAACGCGTTGTTGCAACCATAACACAGGTCGACACTTGTTCTGCAGTTTATAAAGTGGTGTGCTTTACTAACTTGCCACCCCTGAACATGTAAATAATACGAGGGTTGTACCAAAAGTAAGGTTCCCATACTTTTTACAAATAGAAAACATTGTTGATTATCATTAATTTATACATCATTGAAAAGCTTACACTTTTACCTATTTTTCAACATAGTCTCAATTTTTTTAGACACTTTTGGAAACGATGCTCCAGCTTTTGTATTCCTAAATTGAAGAAGTCTCCCATCAACCTGTTGAAGCATGTGACCTCTGCTCGGACTTCGTCGCTCTTGAAGCGTTTGCTGCCTAAGTGGTCCTTTAGACTGGGAAAGAGGTGATAATCTCTGGGGGCTAAGTCTGGACTGTAAAGGGATGGGGCGTAACAGTCCATCCAAATTTCTTCTAAAGCTCCTGTGTTTGACAAGCGCCGTGGGGTCGAGTGTTGTCGTGATGTACTACTTCCGCCTTCAGTCGTCCTCTCCAGCGATTCTGAATTGCTCGCTGGAGTTTGGTCAGATATCTGCCTGAGTTTATTGTCATCCCAGGTTGCATGAAATTGATGAGGAGTACCCCCTTCCGAACCCAGAACAGTCGCCATAACCTTTCCTGCCGACTGTGTTTGTTTGAATTTCTTTGGTGGCGGTAGACTGGAGTAACGCAACTGACAAGATTATTGTTGTTTTGTTTTGGAGGTCTAATGAAGCACCCACGTTTCATCTCCCATGACGATAGAGTCCAATTACTTCTCCTTGTTGCCTCCCCCCCCCCCCCCCCCCCCCCCCTCACATTGAGGAAGAAACTCGCGAGCACAGTCAAGGCATTGCTCCTTGTATCTGTCATTCAGCATCCGGGGGACCCAGCAAGGACACATCTTGCGATAACCCAACGTTTTAGTTTAAGTTCTTTCATTTGTGCTGTGGGAAGCTTCAGGAATGCGTTCCAGAAGTTCACGGACAGTGACTGTCCGATCTTTAAGCAGCTCACTGTTGATCTTCTGGACAATCGCATCCGAAACCAGCGATCTTCCACTCCATTCTTCATCGTGAACTTCTGTGCGACCCCCAGCAAAAGCCCTGCACTATAAGTGGACATGCTGTGAACGGACATGCACTCTTCACCATAAACCTTCTTCTTCTTCTTCTTCTTCTTCTTCTTCTTCTTCTTCTCCTCATTACCCTGTTTTCTTTGCCCAGCCTACTATTGGCTGTAAAATCTGTTATGCTATGTAATTTAAATTCTTATCACATAATTAAGATATCTACCTCAGAGCCTGTAACAATGAGCCACTACTGCGTCTCCATTATTTAACGTAAACTAAAGACTAGGTTCAATCTGAAGCCACACTAATTTTCATTCAATTTATCCTCAGCTAATGCTCATACCCTCCTTTCAGTAGCACTTGGAAAGATTGTATGCACAACTACAGAAATGTGGCAAAATTGCGTTGTTTGTAGGTCAGTGAAGTAGAGGCGGATAATGAGCTTCAAAGCTGATGTTTCATTATTGCCACAAATATCAGTGAGTGAGTTCCACAGTTAGAAAGAGGTGCTTATGCGCTTTGTCGGGAGTGGTGTTATTTCATTGAAGCCATTTTAAAAATATCAGGAAGGCAGTGTTCAAATAGCCCGGATACAGTTTGCTGTATCTGTGGAACTTATGCGACAAGTACAAGACACCAACAAATAACCCAGTTTGTGCAGAAATAATATTTTGCTTATTTCGGCATGAAGCTTGGAGATCAGAACAAGTAATTTGCTCCACACATCGTGTGTCATACATGCATGGAGCAATTAAGGAATTGGAGTGAAGGTAAAATAAAGTGCCCAAATTTCACTGTCCCCTTGGTGTGTCCTGAACAGAAGAACTGTATCAATGTTGTTACTTCTGTATGACAAAAATAACATGATACAACAAAAGAAACATGAATAAAATCTTGTATCTGAACTTAGATTCAGCGATTATACCTATCGCTCATGCTCCAGTGCTGCTGATCCCCTCTCCCCCATCATCAGTGGATACATTTAAATTCTCTAAATCAGAGGTAAGTCAAGGAAGTAGTGAATCTGACTAGTCATAGTGTGGTACCGGTAGCAACCGAAACCTCTTGCTCAAACAGGACTTAACAGTTTCGTGGATGACTTCGTACTCTTACACACACGACCACAGTCTCAGACAGAAGAAGTCAGACTTACGCACTTGGTAGTCAGGCTTCAGCTACCAGAGACTGTTCCAGGTAGGAGGGACTGTAAACCTTGTAGTTTGATCCCATTAATCCTTAAGGGCAGCTGTAGGGCAAAATAGTGAAAAACTTTGTATTTTTTGATTGCGTAGTTTATTAGATTGATTCTTTTAGAATAATGTTCAAAGTTTTGTACGAATTCTGGTTAGAAATATGTTTTAAAAAAGTTTGGGTGTCTGTGCCTACCATTCTATGTTTTGATCCACACCTTCTCTATATAAGAAATTTTTTGTGCATTTTTCATTCACACAATTGAAACGAATTGCAAATGAGTGTAGAGGGGTATGAGAAAGATTCTTTGCTTGTTCCTTTGTTTGCAATGGGTCTTTTTTTGTGGTGGTGTGTGCTACAAACTTATTTCAGTTTTTAGTTTTAATTATGTCAACCTGTTTTGCTTGAAATAGGTCGTAACTGTGGATAAGTATTTAAATAAGTGTGGAAATATCAGATTTCACTTGTAAAAGGATCAGGAAATTTAAACACAAGTGTGAAGAACATTTTCGAAAAAGTCGTGCGAGTTCATTGAAGAAAAAAAATAGTGAAGGAATTGATAATGCTGTGTTCAGTGCCAAAGACAAGTTTTCCAGTAGATTTAGGTTAATTGACTTAGAAATACTTGCCCATACGAATAATGTTTCGTGTGTGTGTGGTAATTGTGGGTCAAGGGCCTTACACTGTATGATGACAGTGACAAAAAGTAAGAAAGAAAGAAAGAATAGACAGTACAGAATAGCAAGCAATATATTTTGTGTACAGTTTGTAAATACGACATTCAGTTACAGACTTTTGTTCTCCATGGGAAGATGTATGAGGCAAATACGAGATTATATTACGCCGTGAGATGCTTAGGTGTCTGCAGAGAAGGGATAAACTTGTTTTGTGGCTTGATGAAATGCCTGCACCAGTGACTGGATTCAGTGATTACAACAGAACACTCCTAAGTGCTCTTGAAGTTTAGTGCAAGGATGACATGAAAGCAGCTGTTGAGGAAGCTGTAGACATTAACAGTGAAGGGCAAGGAGGGCACTATGTAGTGTAGACAGATATGTGAGTATCTTTGGTGGAACCTGGATGAAGAGGGGCGATACATCACTTCATGGTGTATCATCTCTCATTAGTGTGGATACAGGTAATGAGCAAGTATTGCTCTGTGTGACAAGAAGTGTGCAGCAAGAATTACCAGGGGTCAAGTGGTGGGTTGGAAGCAGCTGGGATGAAACTAATACGCAAAAGGTCAGTGTAACAATTTGGTGTTAGCTATGTGAAGCATCTAGGTGATAGAGATTCCAGGGCTTTTAAGACTGTTGTAGAGAGCAATCTTCATGGACCACTAACTAAAATTAAAAAACTGGAATGTGTGGCGCATGTTCAAAAGCGAATGGAAGGTAGATTTCTCAGACTGAAGAAAGAAATGAAAAGCAAGAAACTAGAAGATGGAAAGCCACTGGGAGGTGTTAACAGACTGAAAGATAAGGAAATTCACACCTTACATATACAGGCTGGTCCATTGGCCAAATATCTCGTGAAATTAGCATCAAATGAAAAAATAACAACAAAAAATCTGTTTGAGCATGACGGCGGAAAACAGGTGGCGCTGTGGATGGCCAACTAGATGGCATTGCTATAGGTCAAATTGATAGAAACTGCATTTTTTAAATAGGTACCCCCAGTTTTATTACATATTTGTATAGTATGTAAATAAATATGAATATTTGATTTGGAACATTTGTTTTGCTTTGTGATGGATGGTGCGGTAATATTCAAACACTTATAATATACCTCACCAATTTAGATGAACAGTTGATAACAATGCAGTTTTTAAAATTAAAACACAAAAAGTAGTTCATTTTGGACTTTATTTCTGTTGTTCCAATGTGATACGTTTACTTTTGTGACTGTATCATAAATGATGGGAATGCATGCTGTTGCTGTGTGAGCTACTGTAGTAACCTCATTAATGTAATAAATGCTCAAAATAATGTCCTTCAACTTCAGTGCATTTGGCAATACACATAACGAAATTCCTCTCAACAGCAAGTAGATAGCCTTCAGTAATTGTCACGCATGCATTGACAATGTGCTGATGCATGTTTTCAGGCATTGTCGGTGGATCACAATAACAATTATCTTTTAATTTTCCCCAAAGAAAGAAGCTCGGAGATGTAAGGTCCGGTGAATGTACAGGCCATGGTATGGTACTTCTAGGCCCAATCCACCTGCCATTATATATTCTATTTAATGGTACTTCAATTGCATGCATGCTATGTGCAGAACATCCATCATGTTGAAAGTACATTGCCATTATGTCATGAAGTGAAACATCTTGTAGTAGGATCGGTGAAACATTTAGAAATTGGCATATGTTGCACCATTTAGATTGCCATCGATAAAATAAGGGCCAGTTCGATGTCCTCCCATAATTCCACACCATACATTAACCTGCCAGGGTCACTGATGTTCCACTTTTCGCAGCCATCATGGATTTTCCATTACCCAATAGTGCATATTATGCTGGTTTACGTTACCTCTGTTTGTGAATGACACTTTGTCACTGAATGGAAAAAAAGTGTTATCTTGTAATTTATTTTGTGCCCAGTGGCAAAAATTTACACAACATTTAAAATCATCGCCATGCAATTTCTGGTGCATAGAAATATGGTGAAGATGAAATGTGTGGTGATGAAGAATTCTCAAAATCAACATTTTTTTGAAATTCCCCATTTTTTGGTCAGTTTGTCTGCTACTGATGTGCGGATTAGCCTCAACTGCAGCTCTCAAACACTTATTTGGGCACCTTCATTTGTTGGAGTTCTTGGTTGCGTCATCTTCTGTGGTGGAACACTTCCAGTTTCTTTAAATACATTAACTATCCAACGAAAAGTCTGGACACTTGGATGCTGTGTGTCAGGATACTGATCAACACACATAGCACAAACGTTTTGGGCATTTTGATCTCAATAGCGATAAATAAGCACCATATCTCCCTTTCCTGTGACAGTTACACGTTCCATTTTAACAAGATCATGTCTTCTGCGTAATTATGACTAAACAAGCATATTATCATACCTAGTTTAAGTAATGGATGGCACACAGTACTATCGGTTGTGTTGCTTTATTTTTGAGAATATTATAGCACCATCCATCACAAAGCAAAACAAATGTTCCAAATCAAACATTCATATTTATTTATGTACTATACAAATATATAATAAAAAATGGGGTACCTATTTAAAAAAATGCAGTTTTATCAATTTGGCCTGTGGGCCATCCATAGTGCCATCTGTTTCCCCCCCTCATGCTCGAACATATTTGTTGTTCTTATTTTTTTGTTTGATGCTAATTTCTTTTGTGAGATATTTGGCCTAGTCACTGTCAGTGCACCACCCTGTATATTGTGGGAAAGCTATCAGTGATAACTAACATAGTGTGAAAATAATGCAGTAAGCCATGTGGGTAATATTCTTTCACAAACTTTCCACAGATGATAATCCTCAACGCTTCCTTTGTGACATATTATGGTGCAATTATCTTTAACCAGAAGCCATTGGAAAGCCATACACCCACTTTGTGCTTTAGATATTATAAAACCAACTTTCAGGTACCTAGCCAATCCTGAACAACTGACAAAACAGGTACATGGGAAAACACAGAATACAAATGAGGGCTACAATCAACTTAATGATTACTGGAAAATATCATATAAAGATGTGAAACAAATACTAACAGAGAGATAGAGGGGCTGGCCAGTACTTACCTCAGCTCAGTACAGCCGATAGATACACATAAAACAGAACCGAAAATTTACGTTCCTAGCTTTCGGAACAAATGTTCCTTCATTGGGGAGGGGAGAGGAGAAAGAAAGGGAAGAAGGGAAAGGAGATTCAGTTACTCACAACCCAGGTTATGAAGCAACAGGGAAAGGAAAATAGGGAGGGTAGCAAGGATGGAGGCATGGTTGTCAGAGGGAAGCCAAAGATATTCTACTGTAAGTACTGTGCCAGCTTCAAACCAAAGAGGATGCATACAGAAGTAAAGAGGTATATAGTATAAAGATCATTCACGCATCTTTTCATCCTACATAATTGTGTTTATCTTTATACTATATACCTCTTTACTTCTGTATGCATCCTCTTTGGTTTGAAGCTGGCACAGTACTTACAGAAGAATATCTTTGGCTTCCCTCTGACAACCATGCCTCCATCCTTGCTACCCTCCCTATTTTCCTTTCCCTGTTGCTTCATAACCTGGGTTGTGAGTAACTGAATCTCCTTTCCCTTCTTCCCTTTCTTTCCCCTCTCTCCTCCCCGATGAAGGAACATTTGTTCCGAAAGCTAGGAACGTAAATTTTCGGTTCTGTTTTATGTGTATCTATCGGCTGTACTGAGCTGAGGTAAGTACTGGCCAGCCCCTACAATCAACGTATATGGATACATTTTCCAAAAACAGTATTTGTGTCCTCAGTTGTTCTGGAGATTGCTGTTTGTGATGCCTGTCTAGTGTTCATAGTAGAGATGTAGGTAAGCTAAAGTGCCTGCAGAGACTAGGCTTCCATCAAGGTGCTTCACACTGATGATACTGACAAGCATCGATAAAGTGTGACTAGATAAAGCTCAGGCAGCAGAAGAAAAATGCAAAAGTTGCCTAGTCAAATGAGGTGGAGGAAGAGAATAAAGATTATGGATATGAACAGCATTAATTGCCAGAGGTATAGCAATATTGTCAGAAATTAAAATAAAAACTTTAAATGCAAATTGCTGTAAACTGACAGAGTTATAATGTACCTTTTTTCAGGAATTATAAAATCTAACGTCCTGAAATGTAGCATAGTTATTAAAAATTACTTACTGAATAATCCTGTGCAGTACTTTTCCATTAGCATTTCTCTGATAAAAATAGAGCGACGGGTGACGCAGAACTAAAAAATCAATTTCAAAACAACTGTCATCTCAAACAAAAACCTGTTCTACATGTTTTATTAGCCTCTTACACAGATGTAAACTGTGAAATTCCAGTTTTATTGCTTTGATTAGTTTACGAGAAAAGATACATTATAGAAACAATGGTGGTTAAAAATTCAGATCCTTCTAAAATGTGTGTTGATCCCCATTTTCAAACAATAATTGCACAGCATATCAAGCGTTATGCTGTACATAATAGTCTCAAGTTTTATTTTCTATGCTGTAATGTTTTAAGAGGTACATATATTTAAGTACAACAACACATTTAGCCCTACATCTATCCTTAAACCAAACCACCAACGACTTGCCCCCTAGCCGGCACCCTGCCCCCCCTCGCTGGCACCCACCTCCCATGCTCTACCCCCCACTCCCTGTAACACTTGATGCCCTCCAATCCCCACACTCTCTACCCCCAATGCTCTTGACCCCCAAGTATCCTCTATCTCCTGTGTCATCTAATCCCCTCCCCTCACGCCCTCTGCCCCTCACCCATGTGCTGTACCCTGCCCCACTCTCCATCTCCTGTGTTCTCTATGAGAGAGAGAGAGAGAGAGAGAGAGAGAGAGAGAGAGAGAGAGAGTGTTTTTTTAGTATAGTATGTGAATAACCGAATCACAAAAATAGTCATGACCTTGTTTCCCACTTGTAGGTTTGAATCATGAACAAAACATGAAAAAGATGCGGCTATTGACTTTCATGCAGCTGGCTGAGGGACAATCGGAGATGACTTTTGACACTATTCAGCAAGAACTTCAGCTTGGTGAGAATGAGGTGGAAAGTTTCATCATTGATGGTATGTTGGACTGAGGTTTTTCTTTTTTTCCTTTCTCTTTCTCTGAATCAATGAAATAAGATAAATTGATCATTTTCTTAATGTATTGGAAGGTGAATAGTGCATATGCATGGCAACAAGTTTGGTTATGAAAATTGTATTTTCAGTTTTTGTTGAACAGTACACACACTTCATTTTGACTCAATTATTTTATTAGGCAAGATTCTGTCTTCGAAAACAGTGTTTTTATTTTTGAATTACAGTGAAACTCAATTTTCTGTCCACTGCATTACACTCTTAAAATATGGAATTATGGCTCTGAAATGCATTGAACAGTAAATATTGTGACTGAAGGTGAAAAATTATTAATGAAATAAAAATGTGCTTCAGAAAACCATAAAATCACAATGATACAGAACAGCTGGCCAGTGATTCAGGAACTGAAACACTGGTACTGCTGATAAATGCTTCAGGGGAGGGGGGGGGGGGTGTGTGAACCTGTTCCTAGCATCCTAAAGTGATAGTTTCTTTCTCAAGATGGAAGAGGGAAAGGGGGATAGCTTAGAGGAGACAGGCCACAAAGACCCCAGGTTTAAGTAATAGAACCCAGTACGTTGTCCTTGATGGTGAGTGTTCATCGGAGGTGAGGGTATCATCTGGAGTGCCCCAGGGAAGTGTGGTAGGTCCGCTGTTGTTTTCTACCTACATAAATGATCTTTTGGATAGGGGGGATAGCAATGTGCAGCTGTTTGCTGATGATGCTGTGGTGTACGGGAAGGTGTTGTCGTTGAGTGACTGTAGGAGGATACATGACGACTTGGACAGGATTTGGGATTGGTGTAAAGAATGGCAGTTAACTCTAAATATAGATAAATGTAAATTAATTCAGATGAATAGGAAAAAGAATCCTGTAATATTTGAATACTCCATTAGTAGTGTAGTGCTTGACACAGTCATGTTGATTAAATATTTGGGCATAACATTGCAGAGTGATATAAAGTGGGACACTCATGTAATGGCAGTTGTGGGGAAGGCAGATAGTCGTCTTCGGTTCATTGGTAGAATTTTGGGAAGATGTGGTTCATCTATAAAGGAGATCGCTTATAAAACACTAATACGACCTATTCTTGATTACTGCTCGAGCGTTTGGGATCCCTATCAGGTCGGGTTGAGGGAGGACATGAAGCAATTCAGAGGCGGGCTGCTAGATTTGTTACTAGTAGATTCGATCATCATGCGAGTGTTACGGAAATGCTTCAGGAACTTAGGTGGGTGTCTCTAGAGGAAAGGAAACGTTCTTTTCGTGAATCGCTACTGAGGAAATTTAGAGAACCAGCATTTGAGGCTGCCGCCAACTTAAGTTTCGCGGAATGACCACAAAGATAAGAGAGATTAGGGCTCATACAGAGGCATATAGGCAGTCATTTTTCCCTCGTTCTGTTTGGGAGTGGAACAGAGAGAGATGATGCTAGTTGTGGTACGAGGTACACTGCCATGCACCGTACGGTGGATTTCGGAGTATGTATTTAGATGTAGGTTGAGAGGAACCAACCTGTTGTGAGGGCATTGCTCATAACTACCATCCATCTGTTTTCCATTCTGATCAAACATTTAGATAAGTGTGTGTGTGGGGGGGGGGGGGGGGTTTCCAGGAGAGAATATACTCTAGGAGATTAGCAGGTTACTTTCCTTTCCTGTAACTCTATAAAGGAGTTACGGTTCATAACGTGATACCACACTCCTTACTTGGCTTTGGTTCTTTGCCATGGAAATGTACCTCTCTTTTAATGCACCCACCTCCTCCTTTTTTGTTTCCTTGAAACGCGTGAATGAGAAACTAAGTGTAAACTGGAATTCATTTCCTACAAACCGTTGGTCTTGCCATGATGGGGAGAGGCTTTCAAGCCTTGACTGTGGAGATAGCTAAATTATATGGGCATGTCAGTCTTACCTTTCATTCCTGAAGGACAGCAGCTTTTTTAATTGTTGCAGAGGAAACAGTCTAGATGATTGACTGATCTGTCCTTGCAACACCAGTAAACATGATCTTGCTATTTTGGTATTTTTACAGGTAGTAACAAAAAATACTCCAACCATTACATTGTCCCAAGGACATGCTGCTCCACTGTGTGGTTTAATGATAGTGGCATCATCCTCGATAAAATATTCTAGAAGTAAAATAATCCCAATTTGGCGTTGTAGCTGGAATCTATTCGGCAGGGGATGTGGTCAGAGAGTAGGGTGGAGGGTGGGATTCTGTGGGTTGGAATGTGTTGGATTCCTCAATTATGATGGCATGTTAGAGAACTTGAAAAGAGAGATAGATATGTTAAGTTACTTATAGTGGGAGTTAGTAAATTGTAGTGGCAGAAAAAACTGGATTTTTGGTCACATTAATACTGGATTATCACTTCAGAATCACATTGGTTAATGCCACAGTAATGATTAGTTTTAATAATGAACAATAAAATACGAATGTAGGTGAGCTATTACAAACAGCACAACAAACAAGTTATCATAGCTGAGATCCACACAAAGCCATAGCCACAAATTCAGTCCAAGAATATACAGAGTGACATACATTACTCTTTCACCTCAATTACTTTTAGACAGCATCCTAATCTACTTTCACCTAGATGAACAGTGACCAAGGGCTTATGGAACTAAGCAATTTTTTGCTGACAGAATAACAGATCTTGATAAGACAAATTCAGTGGTGTAGATGTTCTGTAGGTGTGACAAGAAATAAGAGTAAAAACACAGTGCAATATGAATTATTAGTTTAAGATGGAGAGTCATGCTTCATTCCAAACAAGTTTTGTACCACAAAGTTACCACTAGAAAGTCATTCAACTAGCATTGAGCTGAGTCTATTAACTTTTCTTACTTCTCACACTATTCAACAAATAGTCAGCTCTAGAGTGGAAGGCAGAAGATGAGGTACTGGCAGAGGTAAAGCTGTCATGGCAGGTCATGTGTCATGTTGAGATAGCTCAGTCAGTAGAGCACTTACCTGCAAAAGGCAAAGCTCCCAATTTCAAAACCCTGTCTAACACACAGTTCAAATTTGCAACATGTCCCATTACAATATTTGTTGACTCCATGTTTAGGTTTATCAGCAATATTTTGAAATGGGTAGATTGCTATTCACAGTAAAGATGACCAACTTGAGTTGCAGACAGCACAATAAAAAGACTGTTACTAAATGAGCTTCTAATCAAAGCCTACATCAGAAAATAAAAGAAAACACACATTCACACTACCAGACGCTCCTCATGCACACAAGGCTGCTATCTCTGGCTGTTCTGGCCAGACTGCCAGGCAAAGACAAAAACGTAGATATGTCAGTTAAGGCTTTCCCAATGTATACTGCTGATGAAATCTTCTTGGGCTTCCATCCGGATAGCTGCGTTGAAAATCCGCGACGTTTTGATTAGTGTCATTCTCATCCTCTTCTGGCAAAGTGTCAATGGACTGCGGTCGTCTTCTATATATAGCTGGTCAGCGGCAGGTGGTGGCCGTCCCTCCCCACCCCTCCTACTGGCACTGGACCGGTGGGGGGGGGGGGGGGGGGGGGAGGGGGAGATCGCGCGGCACCGGGCGATGTCACCGCATGTCGTGTTAGTATAACTTAAAATTGTGGTGGCGTTAGCAGTTGAGCACGGTCCCAGCGTATAACCGTTATTGCAGGGTTCTGTGCCGAACTTAAATGGTAGCCCTCATCCCTGTTGACAAGATTGTCATGTAATCTTATTTCAACTGATTCCTTGATGACACTCTCCCAGAAGTCACTGGCTTGGCAAAGCATTTTCGTTTCTTCAAATTGGAAGGTGTATCCCTCTTCGAGACTGTTCTTCCATGGCCGATTTGTCCTTGTGCCCCAGCTGTACACATCTAATGTGTTTCTGGCAGCATTGTGAGATGCTGCGTTGTTTGACCAATGTACTGGAGTCCACACTCGCACTGTATACTATATATACCGGGAACTTGTAGCTACAGTTTGTCTTCACCAAGGCCAGTAGCACACTCATTTTTGGAAGTGGTCGAAAAATTGCTTTGGTGTTGTTTTTCCCATTATTATTATTCTCGCAATTTTGGCTGACGGGGGCCCAATGTAGGCGAGTTTCTTTTCCTCTTCCTCTTCTTTGTGGATGGCTGTTCCACTTTTTCTTCCAGAATGCACGTCTAATGTGTGCTTCGCTGTAGCCATTCCGACAAAACACATCCTTAAGGTGCTGCAGCTCAGCTGGAAGGCTGCCTTAGTCGCAGATGGCTCTTGCTCTGTGAACCAGTGTCTTTAGAATGGTGTGCCGCTGTGCTAGGTGATGGCAGCTTTGAAGCATGGAGATATGGGTCTGTTTGAGTCTTCTTTCTGTATACTGTATGTCCTAGTGTGCCGCCTGCTTTTCTCCTTATAAGGATAACCAAAATGGAAGACATCCATCTTGTTCTAATTTCATTATGATCTGTATGTTTTTGTGCATGCTGTTCAGGTGTTCGTGGAATTCATTCAGGGCTTCTCTTCCATGTTCCCACACAATGAATGTGTCATCAACGTAACGGAAGAAGTATTTAGGTTTAAGCTGTGCCGTTTCTAGTACCAACTCCTCAAAGTGCTCCATATAGAGATTGGCAATTCCTGGAGCAAGTGGCAAACCCATGGCTACCCCATCAACCTTCCCCTTCAACCCTTCTACCGGAAGGTGGAGCCACTGGGTCCGAAAACTTGCATAAGTAAAACTGTTTTTTTTTTTATGTGTGTGTTCTCCTGGTCAGAAAGCTTGCATAAGTAAAACCGTTCTTTTATATGTGTGTTCTCCTGTTGCCACTTGATCAGTAGATTTATCTATCCAGTTGCATTATATTGTCAAAATTGATTATTTTTGCTGTTAAACTATAGTGTGTGTTGTACAATGCTTGTATTGTTCTTGTAATAATCTAATATATACTCCAAAATCATTAAATCTATTACTTCTATATTTTGGTCAAAGGGTTAGTAAGAAAACACGCCTCTTATGGAATTCCTACTTCAGTTTAAATTTTAATGGGGTTACAAATACACAATGCATCTATTACACAATGGTGCTGCTCTGATTTTAATCAATTGGTCTCTGTGTGTTATAAATCTATTTTAAGTAAGTCAGAAATTATCACTAGTCAAGACAGGAGAGTCCATCTATTAGCCACCAAAATGACATGTCAGACCTGCTCTGGTTGTTACAATTTTGACGATTGGTGAGAACATTCACTCCATTTACTTCAGCCATTGTTAGCAAAAAATCTGATTTTTGTGTTCTTTAATCTTCCCTTGAAATTGTAATTTTTATCCCTTCTACTTTCCTAGTGATACGGGCTATCAGCTTTCCACTACATTGGTCTATTAGAATCAAAAATCTATAAATATAGAGAAGTTATGACAACATTTACTTAGGAAAATTTTGAGTCTGTAAGGCATAAAAGATGTTTCAAATAAACAAAAAATCATTGTGATTGTGTTTGTTTTCAGTTCTCAAAACGAAACTTGTAAGAGCACGAATGGATCAGGCAGCCAGAAAAGTCTTCATATCCAGCACAATGCACCGCACATTTGGTCGAGCACAGTGGCAACAGCTGAGAGATTTACTTTATTCTTGGAAGAGCAATTTACAAGTGATGCAAGAGGGCATGAAGTCTATTGCTTCTGCACAGATGGAAATGATGGTACGGCAGCAGTGAAAAGTTTAAAGAAAGAAAGTGTGATAAAACCATTTTGTAAATTAGAACAATTGAGAATTTATAATTTAAGTTTTTTCCTTGTGCACATTGTTGTTTGCTCTAACATATGTATATTGCAAATAAAAGTGATACAAGGCATTTTATTTCTCTTTATATCGTGTTACCCACGTATATTCCTGCCCAGTTTTCTCACCTTCCCTTGAGAATGTTTTTTCCTCCAAAATCGTTGGGTAGGTCTTAGCTTCATGAAATCTTTCCAATACTTCTTAGCAAACCGCATAATAATTTAAACATTACTGAAAGCACAAAGCTGAGAATATTCAGATACAGAATTGTAAATATAAAGCTAATGTGTTGCCATGTTTAAATTTTGTAAGGAAAGGTTTACACTGTCAGCATTTAATCACAGTGGTCGTGCATTTAAGGTTCAAGTAATTAGTTATGTCAAGTATGACTCAAGTTTGTTTAGTTTACAAAATCGTCAATGCTGCTGTTATAGTGAGTAACGCCAAATGAAAAATAGTGATGATTCGAATGTTTCAACAGTTACTGACCTTGCACAAAGGTGCTGCTTGTTAAAATTTTCACATTCTTTGTAAACACTGAAAGCAGTTAATGTTAAGAAAATGTGTTTATTTCTCCGTTAATTTAAACTGTGATTTGTTCATCAATGTAACTGCAATATTGGAAAGTACCTATCAGAATGCTCAAGCAACTTTGCCCAGTTAAATCATTGCAAAGAATACTGTAAAATATTAAGCAAACTAATTTAAAAATCTGAAAGAGTGAATTTTTGATTAAAATTACCACATCTTGCCACTAAGAACCCTATCACAGTTTTTTTAACAAAATTCTGAGGACAAATATTATAAGGTAGATTATTTTGTTTAATATCAGTAAATTGCCCCAGAATCATTTCTTTTAATATCCACACATTGTTATACCCAGGTATCTGTATGACCTGACTGATTCCAAAAGTGAGTCATTGTTACTGTTTTCAAAGGATACTATATTTTCTAGCATTTTGTGATTTAAAACTGTCAAAGTTGTCTACACACTTTGAAGTACGACAATGTTTATTGGTGATATAAGACTAAGCATGCACTTCTAGTGTGTGTGAGGCGGGAGGGGCATTAGAAGTGGAAAGAGCTTGCCCTTTCTGCACTCTCAGCCAGTTCACCAGCAGTACTTACAGTCAGAGCAACATGTGTACCGCTCTGTTGTGCAACACACAATTATAAAATTTCTTGCTGGGGAAGGAGTTCAAGCAACGGAAACTTTTCAGAGACTGACTGCGCAGTTTGGGGACTGCCTGGCATAAAGGGTTGAAGGCAGGACGAGAATGAGTGGAAAATCAGGACTGGGGTCGCAGTCCTTGAATCAGCATTACAGAGGAAAACATTCACATGGAGTTGGAGATATTCTTGAAGAAGATGGATGCACAAGTGTATCTGAAATTGCAGAATGGGTCAGAAAAAGTTAAGCAAGCTTTCAAGTGATCACAAACTAGCTAAAGTTGTGTAAAGTGTGTGCCAGATCAAACCCTCACCTTTTGATTGCAAATCAGAAGTTAAGATGTTTTGGAGGTTTGCCAGAGTCTTGCAGCTAGGTTTGCAAAGGAAGGTGATGCATTTTTTAGTCGGATCACCACCGACAATAAAACATGGGTGCACCTCTACGGTCCCAAGTCAGAACAAGCCAGTAGGGGCTGACAGAGGTACTCAAGACTCAATAGTCTCTTGGCAAGGTTGTTTCAGCCATATTCTTTGACTGGCAAGGCATTCTGCTCATTGATGGTTTGCGTAAGTGATGCGCAATCAGTGCTGCTTATTGCTGTATTTTGTTGAAATAGGCGAGGACTGCATATCGCTGCAAAGGCGAGAGCACCAATTTTAGGGGCCACCCTCCTCTACAATAATGCTAGGCCCTATACTGCAGCTCTTATGGTGTCAAAATTTCAATAAATGTACTGAAATGTGCTGCAGAGTGAAAATTTCATTCTGGAACCATCCCTCAGAATGTGGCTAAGTCATGTCTCTATAGTATCCTGTCTTCCAGGAGAGCTAGTCCTGCAAAATTTGTAAGAGATCCTGTGAAGTTTGGAAGGTAGGAAATGAGTTACTCGTTGAAGTAAGACTGTGAGGACAGGTCGTGAGTCATGCATGGATAACTCAGTCTGCAGAGCACTTGCTCATGAAAGACAAAGGTCCTGAGTTCAGGTCTCAGTCCAGCACATGGTTTTAATCTGCCAGAATGTTTCATATTGGCACACACTCTGCTGCAGAGTGAAAATTTCATTCTGGAAGCACTGAATTTAATTTCGGCATCCTCCCCACAGCACAGACCTATTGCCCTGCGATTTCTCATTTGTTTGGGCTGCTTAAAGAAGCTCTGAGAGGGCAATGATTTGAAGATAACATGGAGGAATTTGTGCGAATTGGCTCCTGATGTTGTCTCTGAAGCTTCCAGTTACATTTGGGGATGAATCTGATGGCAGACAGAAGGACTTAATATAATTTTATGTGCATCTGTAATATTAAGTTTTACTGAAACAATCTCACTTGCAACCTTTGTAATTTGTTTCCTACCTGCTGTGACACAATCTTCTTTTCTCATTTGTGTATCCTTTCAGTGTACACACATTTACCCCAAAAATCTCACTGCTGCTGATTTTGCATTTTAGTCATTTTTGCATATCTAGTATTACATGCAGTGATTTTTCAGAAATATTTCAAATTCTGAAACTGTAATGAATGCGAGGGCAGCAGTTATCCTGTAGAGTTTGTGCAGAAAGGCCATTCTGGAGCTGTGAAGCAAACATCATTTCACAAAACAGAAGATTCCACAGAAAGAATGTATAGTGATTCTCAGTATCTGATTTCTTTTCATGTATTAATGTATCGTTTCTTCATCCTTTCAAGTTTCCCTTTTAAATTACAAAATAAGAAATCTAGATTTACACAAAAGACAATTTTGGCATGATGTAATGCTTTTTTGACTGTATTGTACTTCATTTATTAACTGATAATGGAAGGGCTATGTACAATTATTCATTCCCAAAAAGATAAATATAGCCTCCAGAAATCACCCTTTCAACTAGCCTTAAAAAAATCTTATAAACACTATAACAAGCTGCGTAACATTCTAGTTTCTTAATACTAGAACTAAACACAGCTTTCTTGTAAGGTAGGTTGTCTCTCATTTACCTCACATTTGTTTTGCACAGGCTGCATAATGTGATGCAGTGTGGGTATTATGTATAGTGAGAACCAATCACTGTTGGATGGGATGTTGGCATCCGCTATAAACTGACTTATTGATGGTGTATGAATGTGGAATGAGCCACTAAAAGTTATTTGATATTTTTTACATTACATTATTACTAAATGTAAATAAAGATTACCATGAGTATTAATAACTCATATAAGCTATGTGGGTGCAATGGAGTCAGTTTCCATAAGTGCTCTTGTTGAATGGAGCCAGTGAGTTTCCATTTGGAGCAGACAATTCAATAGCTCCAAATATGTACGAAAAAATCCTGGTTTTTGAGGATTCAGGAACTGGCTGAGAGACTTTTGTTAAAAGAAGCTTCCCCTGCTGGCATATCACCATTGTGCCAGTGAATTGCAAGGGCTGCATATCATCTGTCTCATGCCAGATTACAATAATACAATAACTTTAGATATTCGCACAGATACATCCTTTTTGGTCATCAGTCTTCTGAATGATTTGATGCGCCCCACCGCGACTTCCTATCCTGTGCCGACATCATTTCAGAGTAAGTACATGCACACTTCATCCTCCATTATTGGTTAGACAGGGTGTACATGAAGTCCAGGAACACTTTCAATTATTTATTCCACTAGAACCTAACATTGTACAGATATCACACACATGTCATTTTGAAAATAAAACCCTGAAGTTTTTTTCATGTATAACACAACAGCATAGTTTGCTAATTTGCCGATAGTCATCGCTAGTCACAAACGTGGCGAGTTCAGGTGCGGAGTGAACTCCTGTGTGTTGGAGTTCGACAAAAACAAGTGTGCTACAGCTGTTCAACGGATCTTTAGAACCAAGTATGGTATGAAGCCACCAAGTAGGAAGGCCATTTACCACTGGCACGACAAATTCGTTATGACAGGTTGCTTGTGCCCAGCAAAGAGAAGCAGACATCCCAGTGTGAGTGAAGTGAATGTGGAGCGAGTCACTGGATTTTGCTACTTGGACATGTTGCAGCAATGGCTGATGCCACAAATGCAATCGGACTCTCCGTTCATCTTTCAGGACGACGGGGCTCCACCCTTTTTTTCATTGTGAAGTTCGTGGGTACCTGAACACGGAGCTGCTGCATCAATGGATTGGCTATGATACAGAAGGAAACAGCTGTTTCATGAAATGGCCTCCCCATCACCAGCTCTCACTCCATATGACTTTTTTCCGTGGGGACACATTGAAGATCTGGTGTATGAACCGCCTCTACCATGTGATGTAGCAGAGAGCTCAGGGAGAGAATACGGGAAGCGACTGCCACGGTCGACGATGTGCCATACTGGGACGAATATGGCAAGAATTCGATTACCATATTGACGTCTGCTGGGTCACTCATGGTTCACATATCAAAGGGGGAGGGGGACCCTCAAAATACAATATGTTTAGTTCTTGTGCAATAAATAATTGAAAGTGTTCCTGGACTTTATGTACACCCTGTATATATTTCAACATGTCTTTCACTGCAGTTTTTCCCGCTCAACTCCCTCTACAACCATGGAAGTTATTCCCTGATGCTTAACGCAGGTCCTATCATCCTGTCCCTTATCTTGTCAGTGTTTTCAATACGTTCCTTCCTGCACAGAATCTGTGAAGAACCTCCTCATTTCTCTACAGTCTACTTAATTTTCAACATCCCTATATAGCACATCTCAAAAGTTTCAATTCTCTTCTTTTCCAGTTTCCCACAGTCCGTTATTCACTTCCAGGCAATGCTGTGTTCCAGGTGTATATTCTCAGAAATTTCTTCCTCAAATTAAGGCTGATGTTTGATACTGATATACTTCTTTTAGCCAGGAAAGTCCTCATCCCCTGTATTAGTCTCCTTTTTTATTTCATCCTCACTTCTTCTGTCATGTGTAATTTTGCTTGTAAGGTAGAAGAATTCCTTTACTTCATCTGCTTCTTGGTTACCAATTCTGGTGTAAAGTTTTACAATAGTATTATTTCCACTACTCTTAGTTACTTTAGTCTTTCTTTGGTGTACCCTCAATCCATATTCTGTACTCATTAAGCTGTTCATTCCATTCAACAGATCCTGTAATTATTCATCATTTTTAGTGATGATAGCAATATTCTTGGAAAATCTTATCATTGATATCCCTTCACTCTGCACTTTTATTCTACTCTCAAAATTATTTTATTTCAGTTGTTACTTCAATGTGTGGATCAAACAATTGTGGTGAAAGACTGCATCCTTGCCTTACACTCTTTTTAATTTGTGCACTTCAGTCTCGGTCTTTCATTTTTATCATTCCCTCCTGGGTTTTATGCACTGTACTGTATTACTCAGCTTTCCCTATAACTTACACTTTTTTTTCAGAATTCCGAACATCTTGCACAATTTTATAATGTGATAATCTTTTTCCAGATCCACAAATCGTATGAGTGTGTCTCGCTTCCTTTATCAAGTGCAACATCAGAATGCTCTCTCTGGTGCATTCTGAAAGTCATACGGACAACCACCTCACAGTTCCTCGGTTTTCTCTTCCATTCTCCGGTACATTATTTGAGTAACTAAGGTTGATGCATGAGCTGTTAAGATGAGTGTACAATAGTTTCTGCAATTATCTGCCCTTGCAATTTTTGGAATTGTGTGGATAATATTTTTTCTGAAAGTCTTGAGGTATATCTTCAGTCTAATAGATACTAAACACCAGCTTGAATAGTTGTTCGGTTGCTGACAGTAATTTCAGAAATTTAAAAGGAATGTGAGCAGTACCTTCAGACTTCCCTTATCTCATCCTCCGAAGTACTGCTAAACTCTTGTTTCTAAAACTGGATCCCCTATATCTTCCATATCAACTTGAGACAGTTCCTCCCCTCATACATGCCATCAATACACTGTTTCCATCCATCTCAACAAACACGGAGGAAAGAGGGAACTCCTCCTCTTGTACTATTAATGTTGATGCAATGACTTGTAATCTAATGAAAGGTTGTTTGGATTTTATATATCCTAAACAACCATTTCTATTTTGATTTTTTCCATTTTCCTGCAATGCAATCATTCCACTTTAGCTTCACTGCACTCACTATTTATTTCATTCCTAAGTGACTTATATCATTGTATTCCTGTCTTGTCCCAAACATTTTTGTCAAAATCACATTACGTGACTGGTTGAGATTGTCACACAGAGCTGCTGTGCCCAGCCCATTGCATCTATCAAGTTACACTGACTCAACTTTTGTCAATCAATCAAAGTGTTCTTTTATGTTTCTCAAGGATTCTTCGCAATTACCTTGTTTTTATCTATATTTGTTTGTCCAGCTTCTGTGATGACATTTTTCAAGTATTCCTATTTATTATCACAGTATACATAGCCTTACAGAACATCAAATGTATCTAATCGCAAATAGAACCAAGTACAAATATGAAATTGTTGGACTTTGCAACTGAGTTGCCACACTAGAGGGACAATAATATGGTGATAGGTTAGAACAGAACACAATTATTACTATGAGGGAATTTTGGTAAAAGTTGCACCTGGCAACAACTAGCCGAATTCAAAAACACCAACTTATGAGCTAAAGAGTGTAGTTTTTATGTTCAGTAACAAACAAAAGTACTTAAGGAGAGTAATATTGACATTGGTGAATTCGGCTGTAGTCTAAGCAGAATTGGCCAATTACCTCAGGCAGAGGGGTAAGTAATGCAGCACTATGGGCTTAAAGTACGTGAGGAGGGGTATGTTTCATTGCTTGATGAATCACTAAAATGAGAGTAGCATAGCTGTTGTTCAGCTGAAACCAACTGATTTCAACGTGCTGACAGCCCGATCTGAAGCTTGGCCTGACGTCTAGGTTAGATTGAAAGGTGACAGTTTGGTTGTGAACTGGTGAAGCCAACAAATGTGAACACCAAATTAAGCTTGTGGTAACAGACTTACCTGCAGTGTAGCCCCATGTTTATATTCAAGCCACATGTAATTGGTCAATTTCAACTGAGTACCAGTCGTACTGTACTCATCTTAGTTGTTCATATTATTTGTCTTCCAGTACTGACAACTCATGGACATGCAAGACTCATGCTGATCAGTGACTGGTATAAATTTTGACACATGTAAAGGGATTTGTGTATGAGCATTGCAAAGATAGTCATTTTCAAATGCAGTACTTATTTGTAGCAAGAAATATGACATTTGGTAAACATTTGTGATGGTTTCTCATATTGCATAATGTATTTAAATGTAAGTGCAATTAATGATCCACTCACACAGACAATACAACATTTAATCAGGCAATTGGGGTTGCTGACAGTGGCAGCAATCTGGAACCCCTGCTGCTGCTAGTTTATTGAATGCCATTAACATACTAATTTATGTAGATTACCAATCTGCCTGAGTTTCCACTCCAATGTCAGTATTCACTCTTGAGCAAAAAAGTTTGACCACCACTGATTTTGGAAAACACCAACTATTATTTTATATGCCAGATAGCAGAATGGGTGGCAGAATTACGCTACTACCTTTTCCTGTCTAGGGTGGGGTGGGGTCCATTTTTCAGTATTTGGCAAATTTTATTATTTAATTTTGTGTCTGTGTGTCCTTCCATAAGCCACAGTCATCAAGAGGATCTGGAGGAGGAAAGTCATATGCATCATCTGGTTGTGAATCATCTAAACTTTGTTTTGTGTATTATAATACTTTAAATGGTTGCTTAGTGTTGGCAGAGGCAGAGTTTGTAGACCAGACCAGCATAGCATTTGCCTAAAAATCCCACCCATGCTCACCAGTTTATCAGTCCATAGTCATTAATCTGCCAAGCAGATTCGATCTGTTTGTGGATCACTTCCCTGACTTGCAGGCTAGCATGCTGCACATCACATTATATGAAGTAGCAGGCCCTGCCTCATCTGCCTATCCCCTCCGTGCTCCCACTCTAGTACTATACATGCCTCCAATGCACCTACATACTCCTTTCTTCTACTGTATTTTTCTCCCCCCTCCTTCACCTCCCCCACATCCTCACCACATGACTGCACACTCCCAAAGGCAGCAGTAGCGTTTTCCCCTAACCCTTACTCTGCTCTCCCGCTCCACCCATGCCTATTCTGTACCCCTAATACCCATCACAGCCAGATTGCTAGTCTCATCAGATGCAGCTGGACCTTAGTGCCTGGAGACCATGGACATCAATGTATTTTCTTCTTCCAAAGGACGACTTCATCTGAAAGCTAAGAATATTTCTATGACTCCTTTCTCTTGTATCTGTTTCTCTGCTGAGGTACCTTGGTGCCTCTTCTATGTGCTGAGCAGCAGTCTATGAAGATTCAAGTGAAGTTGTGGTTCAAAACAGTATCAAAGAACAGTGTAGCTTTGGAAGTGCAGGCGAAACATTTGTCCTAAATAGTAAACACAATGGTGCTGTATCATGTATTTTGGTCTGAACAAATTTCACATTTAATTGAAGTAATTTTGTTACAGGCTATTATACTGTAGGGATTGTATTTTTACCATATATTGTATCCAATTTTAATGTTTCTGTGGTAATTTTTCAGTAAAAGGGGCTATTAAAAAAAGTAGTTATTTTATTTTTCACAAGTGCTCCATGTTATATGTTACTTAAATTACTTAAAGTTTAAAATTGAAGTTAATGATTACACAGCTTCATGTTGGTGGTCTGTAAACAAATTGCAGTGCCAAAGTTTAGGAAGGGGGCATAAAACTACTGAACAGCCCTGGATGCAGGGCATCTGTTACCCCATAGGGGAGGATGTCTGTATAAGGAATTTGGTCATACATCTTGGGTGGGTGGGTGTGGAGAATTTCACCCACAGCATCGTATTCTCAGGGTGGTGTAGTTCTGCCATTCATTCTACTGTCAATTATCAGATAGTTTTCAGTATAATAGTGGTGACTGTGTGAACGTTTTGGAGGGCATATGGGGAGTTTTGGACACAAAGCCAAAGCAAGAAAAGTTGTGCAGTGGTTACAGAGACATGGAATGGCAGTTTTGAAGGTATCCTGTATGTCACACAGTGGGCCAGATGCAACTGGCTTTCCCATGCATGTGTAAATTTGACCCACCTCTAGAACCTGCAGCTCTGCACATTTAAGGACACCTGCACTGTCCATTCACATGGGACAGCCTGAATAACCACCTTTTGCAGTGTGAACTGCTGCTGCAAGATGTGCAGGAAGTGTGTCAATAAGGGTCTGGAACATACCAATATGGATGTGGAATTGTGCTGACTCCAGTGCTGTGACCAACTACACTAAGTTTCTTGGTTCAGCATCCATGGTATGAAGAGCCTGATTGAGGTGGTCCCACAGATTCTCAATTGGGTTTGAAGCTGGGAAGTACAGTAAACTCTATTGGCACTCTCTGACCCACACATGTACACTGTGAGCTGTGCGACATGCTACATTGTTCTGCAGGTAGATGCCATCTGCTGAAGAAAAATTGCATGTTGGTGTGGTCATGGTCACCAAGGATACATACATACTTCCGTTGATCAATTGTGCCTTCCAGAATAATGAGATCACTCAGAGAATGCCCTCCAACCTGCACTTTTATGATAATTGTTACAAAGTGTTTGTTTTCAGGCACTTTACACTGTACACATTGATGACCTTTTGCACAGTGGAGCATAAAACATGATTAATCTGAAAATGCCATGTGTCACCACTCAATGGACATCCAGTTGCAGTACTGGTGTGCAAATTCCAGTCTTTGTTGCCAATGAACAGCAGTCTGCATGGGTGTATGAACAAGGCAAATGGTGTGGAGCCCATACACACCAATGTTGACAGAACAGTCATTGAGGAAACACTGTTGGTGGCCCCTTGGTTCGCCTGAGCAGTCAGTCTCTCAACAGTTGCACGTCTACTAGCCCATATACACCTCTGTAGCAGCCATTCATACTTGTTCTCTGTGGCCTATGCTGCACCACAGTTGCCTCAGCAGTTTTGGATAGCGCTATTTTGCCATGCATAGTACACTTTAAATACGGCATCATGCCAACAGTTCACAAACTTAGCCATTTCGGAAATGCTTCCACCCTTGGGCAGAAAGCCAATAATCATGCCCTTTTGGATGTCAGATAAATCACACTGTGTCCCCATGACACACTGCATAGCACTCCTAGTGCTGCCACCTGTGTGTGGTTATTGCACATTGATGTTTAACATAGGCAGTGGTCACATTAACGTGACTGGACTGTGTAAGTCCTGACAGTCAGTGGATTAAACTTGTGATGAGAATTCTGTGACAGCTGGCTCAAACTCAACACTTTTAACTTGGTTGACATGGCTTCAAAATCTGACAGCATTTTATTCAGTCATGCCAACATAAAAGACATCGGGACATTTGCCTGAAGTAATGTAAATTGGAGACTCATTGAAACACTAAATGGAGATTTGAATCTCACAACTGAAAGAGTCTAGTCTGATCGCAAGAAGGGAGGAACAAGGTAGAACAATTTCCACATAGCAACTTGGTCTCCTAATCACACTAACTCTTACAAACTGTGATTCTGATATTTCTTGTCTTAATTATACAACACTAAATACAGCTGCCAAGAAAACATACTTTATTTAATCTTTGCTTCAAATTTAACAAAAGTATAACAGTCATAACAAAATATTAAATCAGCAGACTTAATATGTATACAGAAACTGTATGTTCACCACAATGGTAAACATAGAAAGTATATCATTCTATTATTCCTATAGCACAAAGTTTTCAACATCTTGCTATACTTCAAACAGTACCAGAATCTTAATCCACATGACATTATCTGTCATTACAGTTTATGACAGCAGCAGTTTACAACAATTCACTATGACACACTATACAAGACTGATGAAAGACATTGTATTATCACAATTCAAGGTGGGTAAAAGCATAACTACGAGAGCATGGAGTACATAAGAACAATGTTTAAGGGGAAAAAACAATCCATTTGCTTGGCTGTTACTTGCTGATCAATTATTTTCTCAAGTACAATAAAAAAATACATCTCTTTAAATTACCAAGTACACTTAAAAGTTAAAATGACTATTTAAGACACGAGTTTACATCTTATTGTTTTGTTCATATTACTGTCCTTTCCAAAGTTACTATCTAAAATTGTAAGCCAGCGTAAACTGCGTCAATACAGCGTATATTTGTACAATGCTTTGAAATTAACAACATTGCTGATGGGGAATTTATGCATTCCCAGAAATATACAATCACAAAAAACTAAGCATATTTTGTGTCTCTTCGAAAACAGTATTGATATCTGAAATACCGGACTAGGGCAACAGCTTTCAGCAAGACCAGTCATACAGAAGGCAAGTATGAAATACTGAAAGTGAAGCCCTCTTCTAAAACAGTTTTCTGAACAAAGCTGTTATTAAAAAACTACAATCGAGCAGATGATTACACCAAAGCTCTAAACACATTTAGTTACTCTTCGTTCATATTTTTCTATGGTTAAAATAAGTCACTCTTATATGTCTTGCTGTGGTATGACCTTACATCATTATTCTTAAAAGCTAGTCCCTGCATGCAGGGCAGACATTAGGGCAGGAGAGTGTGGGCAGTAATACTTTGACCAGCATAAGTAAAGATATTTACCACACACAATAAAGACTTATCAGATCTGTGTGCTGAAGCGTGGCCTTGGGAGATCACCAAACACATCACTCTCTCCGTGTACACTTTTTGCCAGAGCTCTGATGGAAGCAGCAATATCCACAGGATCTTGAGGGTAATGCTGCAAAAGAACAAAGGCATCACAGCTACTCTGATGCCATTTGACTTAACTACTAATCTTTTTTGTCTAATAATAATAATAATAATAATAAACATAAACAGCCTCTACCTAATAAGACACTCACTGTGAATTCTTGAGAGGAGTACTAAAAATACAAGGATGTAACAAAAATATGGTTTCTCACAAATGATACCCACAAATATTCAAGAACTGTCTTGTCTAGCCTAGATTTCTTCATAGAAGCCCATAGTACTGAGAGTAAACATAAAAAAGAAACAGGTCTGTAAACCCAAAAACCGTCTTCTGATGGTTATGGTAATGACAGTTAAGCACTTTTTATAAAAATTAGTGAAAAACTGAGTTAGAATAAATTTATAACTAAAACAGCATCAGCTTCCCCTTCAAAAAGTAAAATCTATCTGCCAGCTTCCAAACAAACTTTGTAGAAGTCAGAAATACAGAAGATGCTGTCACTTTAATTGTTATTTCGCAATGCTACTGGAACTGGCTGGATATAATGAATTCCAACTGAAAAGCATGCACCTGGGACTGACAACACACATTTAACCTACTCTGTAGTATAACAGTTTCATATACTGAAACAACCGCGAGACCCACAACAGCCCGATATCTTAAGTGTGTATTTACAATCAGAAGAATATTTGCCTTCTCAGATAGACACTTTTTTTCTGTATGATCCATCAAGAGACAACATTACTTCTACCATACTGTATTCTTCTCACCCTCTGACAAATTACACCCCATCACTTGGCAACTACCTTTAATTTACATGTTTAATATTTTTAAGACATCAATTGTATGCCCCTCCCCTCTTCAGAGGGAATGATTGCAAATTTTTAACTTACCACGTCCTCTTCAAATTCACCACTGTGCCTCTGAGTGGGCACATATGCAGGCACATTGACTGGAAGTGATTTAGCTAAGTGGCTGCTAGAGCTTCTGCCACGTGGAATGTGTATTCCTTCATCATGGCTTCCTGATTCTGTAAAAAATAAACATGGGTTTCGATAAAAAACAACTTGGATATCACCCTGGACAAGTAACATCTTATGTGTTTTCCAATTGACAATCTCTCTACCAATGAACTGGCAACAATGCACAATATGTCATAAACTCTGTCAGCACCTCTGTATAAATTTTTGTAAACCCTGATATGACATGTATTGCGTAGTACACGTGTGGTGTGTCTAAACTAAGAGCTAAGCCCTGGGCTCACATTTCCAATAAGAGTATCAGCAAAGCCAGCTGCTTTCAAATACACATCTTATGGTATGCCTCACATGTTCTTGTGAGATAGGAACATCTGGAGATAATGACCATCTCTGTAGCCGAATGGACAGTGTTGCTACTTTCAGTGCAGAAGGATCTGGTTTTGTTTCCCGGTACCACTTCAGGATTTTTTCTGACATACGGATGCCTGGAACAGGGCCCACTCAGCCTCATGAGGCCAAATGAGGAGCTGCTTGCATAAAGAAACTGTGGTACCATCAGGATTTATCTACTGGTAATAACGGCTGGAGGGATTTGCGACATGCTGATCACATGTCCCACCATCATAGATCATTCTTTGCACTGCCTTGTAGGCAGTAGGCAGTCAGTCAGAATAGACCTCAAGATTAATCCCTGAGTGGTGTTTACATCTAGGAACATCTCTCTTCAAATGGTTCAAATGGTTCTGAGCACTATGGGACTCAACTGCTGTGGTCATAAGTCCCCTAGAACTTAGAACTACTTAAACCTAACTAACCTAAGGACAGCACACACATCCATGCCCAAGGCAGGATTCGAACCTGCGACCGTAGCGGTCGTGCGGTTCCAGACTGAAGCGCCTTTAACCGCTCGGCCACTACGGCCGGCGGAACATCTCTGTGAAATCCACCAAGTTCACACCTGCTGCCACAATTTTCCAAGGAGATTGTATTTCGTTTATGTGCAGACTAACCAATGAATAAAAATTTGTGCCAATGACAGATGTCAAACCCAGGTCTCCTCGTCACTGGATGTACACACACTAACCGCTACACCACCTCAGCACATTGACTTTGCACCACTGCATGGACTATGCTAGCACATTTCCCGTCTCAATCCAAATTCACGTTCACACCTTGGCCTACTTGGCATTCCCCCTAAACTCAAACAGCAATGCAGAGGCTCTCCAAGTGTCCCAATAAAATCTTCTCAAGCTACAAGCTGTATCATTTCAAATGAAATACTTAATCTTTCGATAGCTGCTGCCGCCGCCATCATCACCAGAAGTTGAAATCCCCGCCTTCCAGGGCTGGCATGGTGTTCTGGTTATACAAACGTAATTGCAGCATCTGGAACCTTACAGAGAGGGCCAGAGTGTCACAGGTGTGGAAGACAAATTGGGCAGCTCCGTCCCACCATGGGAGTGTGAGGTCATATGACGCGAGCGGCCAGTGCCATGTTTGAAACTGCCTTTCCTGTGTCCTTACAATTGTCATGCCTATGTCTTTGCTTTCACTCAATGTCCAAAGCCCACCTCATGCCCTTCTAAGTGTGTACCCCTGATCACTGTCAAAATTGTTGCTGTTTATTCTAATTTTGGCTGCTCCCTTGATAACAGAATCCCAGTCTGTGTTTAGGCCAAAATTCTCATTTTTTCAAATAGTATTTTATGCCCGATTTCTAAACAATATTCAGCCATGGCTAACTAGAATAAACAGCAACAATTTTAATAGAGACCAGGGTTACAAACTTAGTAGGGCATGGGGTTGGGCTTTGGCCATGGAGCAAAAGCAAAGACATAGTCTTTACACTTACAAGGATGCTGGATCCACAATTTCAAATGTGGCGCCGGCCAGCCACGATGTCACTCAGTTTTGTGACAGGATGGAGAATGTTCCAAATGCTGCCATTACATTTATATAAGCAAAGCACTATGCCAGGCCCCAGAAGTCATTGATTTCAACTTCTGATGATGATGGCAAAAACAGCTATCGAAAACTCTAGTGTTTTATTTGAAATGACACGGCTCGTAAACTGAGAAGATTTTGCTGAAGCATGCCGCTGCAAAACACTCCGAGGATGCTCTCCAACTACTGGAATAGCACCTCAGCACTGAACGAATGGGCCTCGGCATTGAGCGAAATGGGGGATCCTGCCTGGGACCCAGGCACAGATGCTTTTAATAAAATGAAACTATATGATACCAGGGACCTTTTCAAGTCCCAAACATCTACAATGGGTTCAAATCCCACCTTGGTACAAATTTTCATTTGTTGCTTCAATCTGGATATATACATCACAGATGTCTGAGACTTGGAAAGGTCTCTGGAACCATATAGTTTCATTTGAGACTGTATTTTCTTGGAATTTTTCAGTTGAGATACATTGTTTGCAGTGTACATCAATATAAAAAGTCCACATTTGCAACACTGATCATTATGTGAAAAATGAAACATCTCTACCACTCTATTACCAATAAAAAAAGCACATGCACATGTTGGGCTTTGATGTTTTGTCAGTCTAACAATTTCTTTTGTAAACTCCATGTACATAGTTTCTAACAGTTTAGCATCTCAGTAACGAATTTGGTGTAGCATAGCCTTGGATACTTGTAGGAATTCCACCTCAAGCCAAGTAATTTGCAAGTGACAGTTTGCATAACTTTTTTCATTTACATATCAATTTGTGCTACCTGAACGCAATGACTACAATTCGTCATGTGTATTCATGTGGCCTTTCCTAAGTCCATGACACAAATTAATCAAAATGAATGTTTTTGAGAGATTTTGAAACTCTTGCCTTTTATCTTGATCACAAAGACCAACACTCATTCTGGATAAAGGGTTGGAAGCAAACATGGAGGATATTATGAAGATAAAAATATGAGCCAACCGACATATGCTGATATATGAAAAGCTGGCAAGTCATAGGGGTGTATCTGGAAACATTTCATCATATAATGTAATGGTTCAAAAAGTTTGATGTAAAAGCCTTTTTAGTGAAATAACTGTTCCAGGTGGAACAGTTTTACTATGTTCCCCCATACAAAAGGCCAAGTGTTTCAAGTCGTCATATAACAAAAACCAGCCTGGGAAAGAAACTTAAAGGTAACATTTTCCCACCAAATGCGACTAGTCAATTAACAAAATTCTATGATGAACTCATATTCAGAAGTATGGAAGTAAGGATGTTGCTCTGTCATCAACAGTAATTAACCCAAAAGGAAGACCTTTGCATCTAATGTGTCAGTACAAGAAGCTCAGTGCTAATGCATCCACAAATACAGCACAAAATGAGAACATCCACTTGAAGATGTAAAAATTGAAAGTCTCAAAAGAGAAGTGGTCTCTTCAAACAGGAAAACAGAATGTCAGATGTACAGCATTTGGCTTTTTATTCTCATCATACATTCACTCAATCAATACTGTTCTCCACTTCTCATGGGACTGTTGCACCTCCACCGATTTCTCTAATCCAACTTCATATTCTACATAATCATTAAGTTTTTCTTTCGCCATGTTTCATCTTGTTCTCAAGCTACCCTTTTACAACTAAAGGTAATTCATAGTACGTCCATGGATTTCTCATTGTAACTAGTAAAAATGAAGGCAAGCAAAATCTTCAACTGTGTTATGATCGATTCATTTAGGAATTACGAGGTTTCTTTGACATACAGGAAGGATCTTGGCACTCCAGTGCCACTGGAACAGTCTCCAGAATCAAAACCAACAAGACAATACCGCTTTTGTAATTTTATGTAGAGTTGCCAATGAAGCAACTTTCATTCTGTTTTCTATGTTGTCACACGTACACATTACTTGTGTGACTGTCACCATAATGCAGGCTGTTACATCTGAATCGTACTGCACTGGCCGAGTGCAAGCAAGCAGGGCTGGCCAAGATTGGCTCACACTTCTGCAGAATGCATACAATGCAGTGTTTTGATCTCCTCCATTTATAACTCATACTGCCACTGTTTGGCTATTTGTGTATTTGTTTGTGCAAGTGTTTTATTTCTTTCTGGCCTGCCTCTACAGTACAGGACCAATTTAAAAGGACGACTCACTTCTTTGGTAGTGTTTCAAACCTAAAAGCTATGGATGCCATAGACACCATGTATAATCAACTACTCATTCTGTCTGTAATGCTTGCCTGTATTTCCCATTTCTAGATCTAGGGCAACTAGAAACCAAAATAAAGACAATATGCTACTGTGTAAGTCAGAGAACTATGGACAATTGCAAAATGGCAAACAAAAATGCATATAACTATATTTTGGAATTGGCTGTTGGCAACAACAGTGACATACAAAGAAGGTGGTATCTAGACCACTGATCTCCTGCTCTGGTTTTTCTTTAATTTGAGGTGAACAACTTGAACCAATGTTTGAATGGCTATTTTAATTTTAGAACACTGGGGTTTAGAAAAATACATTTTCACTGGAAAATATTCGAGTATGTAGAGCAGAAACTGATCACACTGATTACTGATCTTCAGAATCCAAGAATAGCATCTCATTTCCTGTAGAAACATTCCACAACTCATTTAGAAAGACCTATAAAGTCAACAGTACCCTGCAATACACTGTACTACAATCTATCTAAATGTTATACAAAATAACTACATACAAGTCATTACACATAGTGAATTACTGCTATGTTAACTATCGCATGTCTCATGAAAGCTTGAAGATGACAGTAACTGAAGCTAACAGGTATCTCACAATTAGTCATATACAATGCATTGATCACATTAAAATGAAGACAGAGCTGCCAAGATTCACGTGGCATGTTCAGAAGTTCCTAATGACCATCATTAGTACCTCTCACACTCTCCTTGGAGTCTTAAGGCAACTGGGCATGCCAGCTGAAATTTGGAGGTTGATGCAAAAAGCCATAATACTAAAAAAATGTGTGGGTTCTCAGAGAATGGGAAGTGGAGACTAAAGAAAAAAATATTGTGCCTTAGTTTTCAGTAACTCTTAGGTTACTTTCAACTGGAAGTTTACCACTGTAAGTTAAACTATAATAAATGCATAGTAATAGGCAGATGAATGTAATAAACAACATAGGAAATTCATGAAGAGATTTTCGGAATTTAAGATTGGGGAAGGGGGGGATACACCCTCCCCTCCTCCCCACCCCCCCACCCACCACCAACACCCATTCACAAGTTTAAAAGCACTCTTAAATTGGTAAAACATTTCAGTAATGATGATGATGATAATAATGATAATAATAATAATAATAATAATAAAATACTGCCACACACCATCAGTATCTGTTTCATCCTCAGACTGAAGTATTTCTCCAGGGCTTGTATCATCCATGCCATCCAAATCGAAAAGACCTTCAGAATCAAAAGAGCCTCCATTTCCATTGCCAGGCATGCTACGAGTGGAAATATGAGCATGCACCTTTGTAGGCTGGTGCCTATCAGTCTTTGAATTTGAATTCTGAAACAAACACGAATAAATATGAGTTATATAGAAGATGAAATATTTTAATATTTTACTACGAAGATTTGGTGACTAACAGATAATTACTGTCAGTACATTTTAGAAGTAACAGTGTAGAGGAAGCTACTACTCTCTCTTTGTTTGTTTTTGTTGTTGTTGTTGTTTTTTTTTTTTAAATAATACAAATTTTATGTTCATGACACTTGGTACTGTTTAAATTTGGTAACTCTGTTTAGGAAATTTGTAGCCAGCCTGTATGTAGAAGTTTTCTTTTACTTAGTCTCAAGCTTATCAAAGAAAACTTAAGAAATCATAGTGTTGATGATTTTTTTTCAAACAATTCAGATACATTGCATCTATTAAATCTCTATACCTTGGAAGAGACAGTTAGAACATTTCAGCCAGAACCTTTCTTTCGCTGATCACTAAAAGCCAAACTGGCTGGAAGAATGGTAGCTCTACTTTAAACTAAGCAGCAACATAGTTCCTTATTCTCATTATATGGAAATATTATGTATAACTCAAGAATATTGTACTACAGAACAAATGAACTGCTTACAGTTTGCACAAGTGGATTGTGCCTGTTAGCCTGGCGACCGTCTACACGCGATGAAGGCTGTTTCAGAGCGACACGAGGGCCCTGCAGTGATCCACCCGACAGACCTCCAGCCTGAATAGAGGAAGGCACAACAGCACTGTGTGGTGCTGATGGTGTCTTACTGACAGGCTCTGCGGACTCCTTCTGTATTTGAAGTGTCATCTCATGCTCCTGTGAAACTTCCATTAGCAGCCTGAAACAAAATAAGTGCTCTCAGTGGTCATATTCCACTACTATTTATACTTTAGTGATCAAACACATGAGAATACATAATCACTATAAGTCTCTCTGCAGATCCATCACTGTTCACATAAAAGACCATACACTAAAAGCAGCATGTAAGTTAGCCCTCAGCTACTTAATCACACAAAAAAATATATGTTAATAATAAAGTCAAGCCAGTCTAGTGTCCAACAGTTAGCAACTTTCATTACATTATTTCACTATTAGTCACAAGTCTATGTCACTTTTCTGAGAAATGAGCTTTAATAATTGTCTCAGTATTCATATATTGCGAATAGTTAGTACAGTTTATCTACTTATACAAACTTATATCACATAAAATTCTATTTGCTGACATTGTACAGCAAACTGTGGCCAAAGAAACAAATTTCGACTGGTACAGAAGTTCATCTTTTCTCACCAGCTACAGAACATCTACGTAAAAATAACTCATTCCTTGCCAACGCACCCACATATGAACACAAACCAAATGTCAGCAGTTTTCTGCTCCTTTTGAGAGAATGTACACACACTGAGATGTAACATACCACTTCAGAAAAGTTGTGTGTTGCACAATGCTTATAGTACTGACAGAAAGATGATCGTGAAACTTACAGTTACAGTTAAATTTGATTGGACACGCATATTGTGTGGAGAATTCTTACTGCTTATTCATGTTAATGACTGTGATATACACAGCATTTCTGCAAGGAGGAGGTGGTGCTGGCAGCTTGGTCACACTTTGCAGCACCTGCTGGTTTGGCAATCACTCCATGCAGCCGCACTCCTGCTTCAGAAACAAATTGCACTCCATGGAATAGCACACACACCATGAAAATGGATTATGTCATGAGAAGAAAGAAGAGTTAGATCAGCTCTAGAGTCTCCTCTGAAGTCTGGTAGAGAGCTGACTATTAACCGTCTATCAATTTGCAACACTTGATGTAATTAACAAATCATACAGCATGTTTTAAAGTTGTATAAGTTGGAAGAATATATGCACATTCTTCAGAGAGTGACTTCTGTAGTTCGGTAGCTTATTAGAATTAGATAAGCATGATTTCCATCTCAAGCACAGGCAAACTGCACAGGAGATAAAGTCTACAAAAGCAAGAAAGAAGTAAGGAAAATACTAACACAAAGCCTACACAGAAAATAGCAAATCACATAACAACGTATAATGAAAAATTCAAGGCACCATATCTCTGGTAGCTAAGATTTGAAGCGAATGCATAAACAGATTCAGCACACACAATAACTTCAGCATCATGTAAATGTATACACTGACATCTGCTGTAATGCAGCAGGGATCGTCTGTTGTTCATGTAATATTCAGAGAGAGAGAGAGAGAGAGAGAGAGAGAGAGAGAGAGAGAAAGCATGCACGCGCACACACACACACACACACACACACACACACACACACACACACACGCGAATGGGAGGGAGGGGGTATACATGTTCCTGATGTATGTTTGCATTCTGAATATTTAGTTTATTGTCATTTGTTTTTGTAATGATATTTCTTAATTTCATGATTTAAACAAATAATTTGGCCTAACTCTTGCAGTAGAAGAAACTGGTAAAAAGACACAATTTTTCGATGTATTCAGTTAATTTAATGAGTTAAGTTTTAATTGTAATTTCTGAATATTTCACTTTAAACAATGAGTAGTTTCAGGGCTTATTATTGTGATGATATATAAGGGTCCGATTGTTGGCCATGAGACAGTCAGTCCACAGCCAAGTTTCAGATGAGTAACCTGTGCTGGCTAGAACAACAATAACGCTTCAAATTAACTGTGGAATAAATGTTAAACAATTACGCCGTGTGTAAAAACAGTGACAGTGACAGTGTCTGCTCCATACAGATCTGATTATTCTTCAAGAACTGTGAACTTTGTGGTTATGTTTTTACTGCTCATAGATGTTCAACAGAAAACTATTGTAGCAGTATGTGAAGTTTCTCCTGAAAACTATTAATGAGGCTCATGGAAAGTTTAAACAATAGTGCACTGGCCATACATATATAACTGTGTATTATTGGGGAGTTGTGTAAACATTGCAAGTAAAAGACTGTGCAATGCAGCTGTGCATATGTCGGCTACATTATTTACAGTAGTCAGTGTCCAAAACACAAATCCCAATTTTCAGCCAGTGTAGAGATCAACACCAAGAACAAACAAATGAAATAAATAAAACAGGCAGAACCGCTACACATTATGTTGCCTCAGCCTCTGTATTCATTGGATGTGGCCCCCCTGTGACTTTTTTACTCCCCGTGGGTGAAGAGAACCATGAAAGGATATCATTTTGCCACCACTGATGAGATAAAAACAGAATCACCGAAGAAGCTGAACACTATAACAAAATACGAGTTCCAGAGTGCTTTCAAGACTGGAAAAAAGAGTTGGCACAAGATATTATATATGAGGAGGATTATTGTGAAAGGGGGTAAAGTTGATGGTGGTGATGATGATGAATAAATAAAAATGCAAAAATTCCTGGTACTTTTGATGACACCTCATACTTATCCTGTATAGATTTTGCTCGGTACATTTTTATACAGACAACTGTACTGCATTTACTGTGTGTTTCTACAGAAGAAAGTGTCTGATGATGTTTTACTATGTGTGTTCTAGGCAACTACTGAAGAAGAAGGGATACAATGACAGAACAGGTGATGCTTGGCACTGATCACACTTAGCAAAAAAGGGTATGTAGATATGAGCAGTATGTCTTCCCAAACAGTTTTTAACTTTTGCTTGCCCCACTCATTTTCTCCATTTCTACATGCCCTATCCTCCACTCTCTTCCTATGTCAATCTATCCACGCAACCACTCTGTGGCATCATATATCTGAATTATATACAGACAAATACTATCACTTTGTGGCCTGGAAATTCTCTATAATGGAGACTGCCCTATATTGCTCTAAAAAGTGTATTAATGAAACTGTCCTATATTGCTCTAAAAAGTTTCATTAATAAACTGTCCTCATATCTGCTGCAAGAACAATGACAGCATTAAAAGGAATTGAGTTTCACTGCTGACACCATGACTATCAATAGCAATTATTCATCCACAGTAAAAGTTGACACCACTTGTCACTTCTTTGATTAGCTCTATCCTCATTCTCAAGTGATTATATGAGACAAAATATTCAGTAGTATAGCCTATTCTGCTGGTTATCTTCAAATGTTTGTGTGCATTTACAGTAAAGCCTCAAATCAGTGAACTCACTTTTAAGTAATTCTCCCATTTAATGTATATTTCTGTCGTTCTCGGGAAACTCCCATAAAAACAACGTTACTGCTTTCCACTTTTAACAAACCCCACCTGAACAAAAACTCCACTTTTAAGGAATCAACATGAAACATTCTGCATATTAAAATCCAAGTTTTGCGCAATTTTTAACATGTCCAAGTGAGTTTTTAATTTATTTCAGTTTCACACAGGTCATATTTCGCAATGGCAGTAAATGGAAATAGATTCTTCCTGTCAACACACTTCTAGATTATAGTCTTTTGGTCAGTAGGTAATTCCTTGCTAGTGATATTGGGAAATGCAATGAACCAATCGAAAAGCTGTTTCCCCCCTTTCTACAATGCGGCCTTGGTCATGTGATCTTGCATCACAATCACTGAGTGTATGATGCATAAGCTGAGACATGTTGTTTATTGTTCAATTTACCAAAAAATTTTATTTTTAGAGTTTTAGTCTGCAAATACAGAGAGCTAACAGTTCAGCAAAAGCAGATGATCATCCATGATGTCAAAGACAATCATAACACAAAAATTTCCATAGGGCAGGAAAGTATGATCTGATGCTTTTTTTAAATTGTGTAGCATACTCAAAAACAACATACAGCTGGATGGATCATTTTAAAAGACTTCATAATCTTTCATTTCAATGTGTAAGTGGTGAAAGTATGGCTGTAGATATACAAAACGTAAACTATTGGAAGACCATTACTTTGCCACAATGAGTACAGAGTTATGAGCCCAGAGATATTTTCACAACACAAATGAAACTGGCATCTTTTATAATTTACTTCCTGCAAAAATACATTCTGTTAAGGGATAAAAATGTCTCAGAGGTAAACAAGCAAAGAATGACAGTTACTGTGTGTAAATCGTGATGGAAGTGAAAAGTTGTCCCCTCTAACAATAGGAAAATTTTAAACTCATAGGTTTTTCAAAAACATCGAAGCACCTCCTTGTACTTAAGCATACAACAGTAGCACCTAGATGATGTCAGAAATCTTTATAAGATTCTTCAGACAGGTGCAGCAGGGAGGAAAATAGTACTTATTACTGACTGTGACATTTACAACCCAAGGAAACATCATTTCTGAAGAATGTAAATATTGTATTCCTTCCTCCAAACTGCACACGCCATCTGCAGCCTCTGGACTTGCGACATAATACATACTATTAAAGCCAAGTTCAAAGTAGCAGCTGTGCAGAAGTCAACTGCATTCCTTCAAAAGACGGGAGCGATGAGACTCAGCATTCTACAGACTATGCGTATGTTTGTTGCTACCGGGAATTGTGTAGGATAACAGACTGTGTTAAACTGTTCTGCAAAGGCTGGTTGTGGTTGGTTGGTTGATTTCGGGGAGGGGACCAAACAGCAAGGTCACTGGCCCCATTGCACAGGGAAGGATGGGTAAGGAAATCTGTTGTGATCTTTCAAAGAAACCATCCTGGCATATCTCTGAAATGATCTAGGGAAATCTCAGAAAACTAAATCAGGATGGACAGATGCGAGTTTGAACCGTCATCAAGTCAAATGCGAGTGAAGTGTGCTAACAACTGTGCCACCTCACTTGATGCTGGTTGTGGTACATTAGCTGCTGTTGAAGATGACCTTTTTCAATAGAATAGAATAGAATCACGTATGTTCCTGGAAGAAGAAAGAAGAAGAAGAAGAAGAAGAGATTATTGCAACAAGTTTCGTAACTGCTGTACAAGAAATTAATACGGTCCGTAGCTAATTTTCTTCTTTTAATGTAGACAATTCAATTCAAACTAATATCAATCAACTGGAGCAACATCATCCATGACAACCCCTTCCTAACAACAGTCTATATAAAATAGGGTTGGTTCTCCACAAATCTTGAGAAGTACCGTACCAGACCAACCTGAAATTGGCTGGATAAAGAACACAGCACAAGCAGTAAAGTTTAACAACAGTAAGAATGAATTTACATACTGGGAGCCAGTGGCAATTGGCATAAGAACCAAAAATCAATGTTACTAAATGTTGTTCTGTATGGAAAATACTGAACAAGCAAACTCTGCATCATCTTAATTATATCTGTTAAGCTATCAGAGGTTGGCACATGTTAACTTACAAAACTTGATGAAATTGGCTGACTGCAGTTTGATTCAAAAATTAAAATAAAATGCTTTATACAAATATGCTACAAACCACCATACAGTGCATGGCAGAGGGTACCTTGTACCACTATTGGTCATTTCCTCCCCTGTTCCAGTCACAAATAGAGCAAGGGAAAAATGACTGACTGTATGCCAGTCTTAATTTCTCTAAGCTTATCTTCATGGTCCTTAGGCAAAATGTAGGTTGACAGCAGTAGACTCACTCTGCAAGTCACCTTCAAATGCCAGTTCTCTAAATTTTTCCAACAGCGCTCCTCAGAAAGAAGGTTGTCTTCCCTATGGGGATTCCCTTTTGAGTTCCTGAAGTATCATCTTAATACTTGCATGGTGTTTGAACCTACCGGTGACAAATCTAGCAGTCTGCCTCTGATGTTCTTGCACCTTATCTTCATGGTCTTTAAGTGAAATGTATGTTGATGGCAATAGTGTAGTTCTGCAGTCAACTTACATTTTTCTACATTTAGAGCAAGCTGTCATGCATCACACCAACTACAAATTTTGTCCAAGTCATCTTACATATTCCTACAGTGACTCATATTAGACGGAGCCCACTATTTTGTGTTTGAAGATCATTGTACTTCATACAGATTTGTACAATTTGTTATGAACAAAAGTGAAACTGGTTCTGTATTCTTTGAGTATCAACAGTTGGTGGAAAGACAGCCTGTTAATGGGCCTAAAGTTATTAGGACTGTTAAGGAAACAAAATTCATTAATGATCAGTTTCATTGCAAGCAGACTGGTGTTGTTCATAAAACTACAAATCCCCACTTATCCTTATCATGAGGACAAGATTAGATTAATTACAGCATAGACAGAGGCCTTTAAACTATCATTCTTCCCTTACTCAATATGTGCAAGGAAAAAGAAGAACCCCTAGTAACTGGTACAATGGGATGTGCCCTCTTTCATGCACTTCACAGTAGTTTGCAGAGTATAAGTGTAGATGTAAATGTAGATGTAAAACTAGGCTGCCCATACACCATAACAGAATGTTAAAGCTGGGTGTGAAATACAGTCTATACTGGAAAGTGCTTGCACAGGGCATGCTTCTTGGTTCTTACCTAGCAAAGACCCTTTGCACAGAAGCTGTAAACATGGCAGTCTATACAATTAAATCACTGTACGTGTAAGCCTAATTGTGATAAGATACTTTATGAGAATTTTTTTTGTAGGCAAACATCACTCAAGCATATGAGGAGGTTCGAGCGAGCAAGCCCCCTCCCCCCCTCCCAAACAGTTTCAATTCAAGTTTTGAAGGATTGGATTGGATTGTTTGGGGGAGACCAGACAGCGAGGTCATCAGTCTCATTGGATTAGGGAAGAATGGGGAGGGAAGCCGGCCGTGCCCTTTCAAAGGAACCATCCCGGAATTTGCCTGGAGCAAACCTAAATCAGGATGGCCGGACGTGGGATTGAACCATCATCCTCCCGAATGCGAGTCCAGTGTGCTAGCCACTGCCAAATTTTGAAGCAAATCAAAGAAGATGTAATGGTTGTTTACAGTGGTTACTTACCAATTACAGGCTCTACGATTTTATAACAAAGAAAATGACAGTAAATTCATATCATTATTTGAAAATAGTTTCCCCCATAAGCTATTCAGTAAACAGCCATGCAAAAAACCATGGATCACTAGAGGGGTTGAAGTATCTTGTGAAAGAAAAAAAGGAAATGTATCTTTTGGAAAGAACAAATAGGGATCCTGTAGTAGTTGCGTGCTACAAAAACTGCTCAAAATTACTAAGAAAGGTTATTAAAAAATCATGAAACAGGCACAAAATGTCAGAAATCAGTGGTTCCAACAAGGCTCTATGGAATGTAGTGGAACGAGAGGCAGGACAACCAGCCACAGAACAAGACATCAGTACTGAATAGAATGGAAGGGCTATAAATGATGAGTCACAGAAAGCAAATGCATTTAATAATAACTTCTTAAATACAGTAGAAAGCATAGGGACAAACACTTCAACAGCGAAATAACAGACTACGTTGAAAATGTAAGTCTCACAAAATTCAATCGTATGAATGTATAACCAACTTCTCCTTCTGGAATTAAGCAAATTATTCATTCTCTCAAAAATAAAAGTTGATCTGGTTCTGATAGTGTTTCCAAAAGAGCACTAAAGATTTTCTCCCATGTAATAAGTCCAGTCTTATCTGAAATATGTAATGCATCACTAATTCAATAACTCTAGGTATTTTTCCAGAGAGACTAAAATATGCCTCTGTTAAACCCCTGTTTAAGAAAGGTGGTAAGAGAGATGTCAATAACTACTGACCTGTTTCACGGCTGGTATCATCCTCCAAAATTATTAAGAACATTACATATTCTAGAATAGCATTACGTATTCTACAATAGTATCTCACCTTACCAACAACAGTACCCTCAGCAAATCACAGTTTAGGTTATACACTCCTGGAAATGGAAAAAAGAACACATTGACACCGGTGTGTCAGACCCACCATACTTGCTCTGGACACTGCGAGAGGGCTGTACAAGCAATGATCACACGCACGGCACAGCGGACACACCAGGAACCGCAGTGTTGGCCGTCGAATGGCGCTAGCTGCGCAGCATTTGTGCACCGCCGCCGTCAGTGTCAGCCAGTTTGCCGTGGCATACGGAGCTCCATCGCAGTCTTTAACACTGGTAGCATGCCGCAACAGCATGGACGTGAACCGTATGTGCAGTTGACGGACTTTGAGCGAGGGCGTATAGTGGGCATGCGGGAGGCCGGGTGGACGTACCGCCGAATTGCTCAACACGTGGGGCGTGAGGTCTCCACAGTACATCGATGTTGTCGCCAGTGGTCGGCGGAAGGTGCACGTGCCCGTCGACCTGGGACCGGACCGCAGCAACGCACGGATGCACGCCAAGACCGTAGGATCCTACGCAGTGCCGTAGGGGACCGCACCGCCACTTCCCAGCAAATTAGGGACACTGTTGCTCCTGGGGTATCGGCGAGGACCATTCGCAACCGTCTCCATGAAGCTGGGCTACGGTCCTGCACACCGTTAGGCCGTCTTCCGCTCACGCCCGAACATCGTGCAGCCCGCCTCCAGTGGTGTCGCGACAGGCGTGAATGGAGGGACGAATGGAGACGTGTCGTCTTCAGCGATGAGAGTCGCTTCTGCCTTGGTGTCAATGATGGTCGTATGCGTGTTTGGCGCCGTGCAGGTGAGCGCCACAATCAGGACTGCATATGACCGAGGCACACAGGGCCAACACCCGGCATCATGGTGTGGGGAGCGATCTCCTACACTGGCCGTACACCACTGGTGATCGTCGAGGGGACACTGAATAGTGCACGGTACATCCAAACCGTCATCGAACCCATCGTTCTACCATTCCTAGACCGGCAAGGGAACTTGCTGTTCTAACAGGACAATGCACGTCCGCATGTATCCCGTGCCACCCAACGTGCTCTAGAAGGTGTAAGTCAACTACCCTGGCCAGCAAGATCTCCGGATCTGTCCCCCATTGAGCATGTTTGGGACTGGATGAAGCGTCGTCTCACGCGGTCTGCACGTCCAGCACGAACGCTGGTCCAACTGAGGCGCCAGGTGGAAATGGCATGGCAAGCCGTTCCACAGGACTACATCCAGCATCTCTACGATCGTATCCATGGGAGAATAGCAGCCTGCATTGCTGCGAAAGGTGGATATACACTGTACTAGTGCCGACATTGTGCATGCTCTGTTGCCTGTGTCTATGTGCTTGTGGTTCTGTCAGTGTGATCATGTGATGTATCTGACGCCAGGAATGTGTCAATAAAGTTTCCCCTTCCTGGGACAATGAATTAACGGTGTTCTTATTTCAATTTCCAGGAGTGTAGAAGGGTTGCACTACTGAGACTGTCATTTACACGTTCATTCACCAGATTTTACAAGCATTAAATAATAAAATAATGCCGGCTGGTATTTAATTTTTCTGCGACATCTCTCAGGCATTTGACTGTGTAAATCACAGTATTCGCCTACATAAATTGATGATTTTTTTTTTGGGCCTGATGGCATAGCCAACCAATGGATAATGTCATATCTAACCAAAAGAATGCTGAAAGTTGTACTTTGTAATTCATGCAATATAGTCCATGGACAAAATTCTGACTGGGAAGGAATCACTTATGGGGCTCCCCAATGTTCAATATCAGGTCCACTACCTTTCCCCACACATGTAAATGATCTTCCCTCTACTATACAACCAGTAGAATTAGTTCTTTTTGCAGATGACTAATATTGCAATTCAATCCAAGCATATAAACATATAAACTGAACATCACAGTGGTGTAACTACTTACATTATATATAATAAAAAAATACCCGCACAGTCTTTCATACCAACCATTTGCCCTGAAGATTAAACAGCTGCAAATTCAACAATATTCAGGAGTAAAGGAAAGACGAAAAATTAGGATTTAATTTTACATCAACAGCAAGTTCATAAGAGATATACTCAATAGGGAAATGTGAGAAATGTAAGGGAAATCATTCAGGATATCACAAATGTGATACATTTCAAGAAGTGACACAATGACCAAATGTGTGTACCTCACACGAAGTATTTTGTTTTTCTGACTCGTGAACGCTACGTACAAAACTGACTAACATAAGGTAACAAGACAGCATTATGGGAATGGAAATAAAAAACTGATTATATCTGTCAGTCTGATTATATCTGTCATATTGGAATATAATGCTTACAAAACAAATTTTTTACCCAATGATATTTCAGCACAACATATAATAGTAACAAACAGTACAGTGTCTACATTCTACAAAATTATTTTATTTATCAGGTTCTCACTTGACAAGAGCATTGTGATCCCTGTGTGCTCGCTCCCTGAATTCTTCCAGTGCTGCATATTGCTGTTCCTGAAAACAACGCACAGCTTCATCAATGCGTAAGGTCTCCTGTTGAATCACATCCGCCAATTGCTGCTGCAATGCTGATATGGCTGTCTTTGTTCCGGTAGGCTGCTGTGAAGCTGAAACACAACAGAAGAATTCCATCTAGAATAAATTATAATACATCTTTTACTCAGCATTATACTGATCTACAACACCATGTGCCAGCTGTTGGAAGACAATGTTATCTCAGAAATTACGAATGGGGCTTAGAATCCCTTCCAGGTCAGTTACTTCCACATTCCACATATGCCAGACATGTTGTCTTATCATGGTGAATGGCACAAATTTTTTGTCAGACTAGTAAGTTTTTGGCTTCACAAATTGTACAGCAACAGAAAATGCAGTTTATTCTGTCGTGTGTAAGGCTGTTACAAGACTAAATGACAAGTTCAAGCCACCAGGTGTCTTCTTCGACTCAACAAAAACATTTAACTGTTTGGGCCAAGTTCTACTTCACCTCTAATATTGGTATCTAGAAAAGGGTAATCACAAAGTTTTTCTTCAGTGTTAATGAACCCAATAAAATTGTAATCTGAATGGGTTGCTGTAAACAGATGGAGGTGATGATGAGGGATGATCACAGAATTTTGATTTTTATCCACCAATTTTCTTGCTATATATTAACAACCTGCCATGAAATATGATAGATGACTAAAAAAATCTATTTGTATATTAAACAAGTATTGTTATGGCACTGTATATAACTTAAAGAGTTTTTTGCCGTATTGTATAACTCTTAAGTACATACTATGCCAAATCCCAATGCATGGTGGTTTCTAGTTAGTGTTTGCGAATCTGTTTATGTACTGACTCATATCAAAATTAAGTAATCTAGGCTCATATTTGCATGTGTACTGTGGTAAAAATAAATAAATAAATAAACACAGTTTTCAAAACATATAATCCTTAGCTTTTAACATTCATCAGCTATTAATTTCAGGCTAAGGTGAAGGGGTTCGGCACCTTCTGATGTCCATCTCTTTCCAAAGCTGGTAAATGCTTTTTTGATACTGTGAATCTCTTACATTAACACCTTCACTCTTTCTTCTTCTGACTTTTTGATAAGTTCTATATATAATCTATGAATAATTTGCTGTTCTTTTATTATTTCCCAATATATCTTATGGTAATACACGAGGGATGGACAGATACACTACAACAAAACTGCCTATACAGGACTAGCATGTCACAGGTTCCTTCTCACTATTATTAGAGCTTTCTATACTTATCAGTACACAGATAATGTTTTGCAAAAGCCTCACGAGTTCTGCTGCCTGAGTGTCACCTAGTCTTCTGCCATTTTCCACAACGTATCCCAACCTACTCCTCAAGGAATAACTAACATTCAGAAAAGTTAGGAACAGTTATCACTTTTAAATGCTGTATCAGCAGAACTAGAATTTACCCTCCTGAAGGCAAGTAATAGCCAAACAATCTCTATAATTTCAACAAAATTTCTGTTATTTGAAGGGGGATAGAGAATATGATAAATCTGCTTTGGCCCATAATATGACAAACTTCATGATTAATATACAAAGAAAGGAAAAACATAGTGCAACTTTTGAAATACCTGACTAGAAATTGAATCTAGATTTTTCTTCCTTGTGTTTTGAATAACAAAATATTTGATCAAAGCAACAAGCAGTGGCAGAGGAACACACACACGAAATAAGTTTTTACGTATGCAAGCTTTTGGAGCCAGGCCCCTTCTTCTAGCAGAAGTGTTGAAGGTGAAGGAAGAGGCATGAAAGAAAAGGACTGGAGAGGTTTAGGAAATAGGATAGAGTTTGGAAAAGTCACCCAGAACCCTGGGTCAGGACAGACTTACCACATTGGATGAGAAGGAAAGACATTGTTGAGGACTACACCAGATGCAATTTGAAAAACCTGAGAGCTTAAAGCTGGAGGACAGGGTAATATGCGAGACAGAAATTACTGCTAAAACATTGTGCACAACTTACCAAGAGAGAAAAGCTTACAGATGCAGGAGAGGGGCGGCGAAAAATATACATGTCATAAATGAAAGGAGTAGAAAACTAAAACAGAAGGAAGAAAGGAGTACTTACTGTGAAGAAATGCTGAGACAGAAGAAATTAATGTAAATTAAGGCCAGGCGAGTGGCAAGAACCCAGGACATGTTGTAGTGCACAAGGAGCATAGGGTCTGACAAAGATATTATGGTGATTGGAACGGTGACAAAAAACAATTCTACATGGGGTGGGCAAAATCTCAGAATGGACCTCATTTCAGGGCAAGATTTTAGGAAGTCAGCCTTGTCAAAGTAGCTGACTAATATATCCAAGACAAAGACAATACTAAATGACAATGGTTGTCTGTGGTACGAAGAAAAAATAAAAACATGTAAAAAATCAATACAATTATGTAAATGATGTGACACAGAATTTAAAAAATCACATTTAAACCAATGAACTGAATAAAAATCACAATCAAAGTCATTCTGATAAAGATTTAACCATAAAAAAAATTATTGTGTGTTGAGATCCGAGTTCACGAATTTCTGCCTGTCAGGACTGTTACTTACTCACTATGCTACAGAACCACATACCATTCATGTAGCTTCATGTTTATTCATTTACAGGTTCAGTCGCAACAATGATGCAATTTGTATGAATCTTATCTACTGTAGGCTGACCCTGTGATGATGATAACTGCATATGTGATGACAAATTGTGTCTTGAGCTAAATATTACAGTACGGTAGTGTTTGACTAGTGCTGTGTATGAAACGTGTTTATCTTGTTACCATCTTAGTGCATTTGTTGTTGTTTGTGTGTAATTATGTCTGATCAAATGTGAAATAAAAGTGGCAAGCCCCAAGATTCAGGACCCAATCACACCAGGAGAGTAGGTTGGAAAGTAAGCTGAAAGTAAATGCATCATTTGTTGTGGCAGTTTGGCAATGGTAGATAGTTCAAGTGTGATGTTGAGTGTTCTGATTTGAGGATACCAGCACCTCTGTTTACTGAAATTACTATACAGAGCAGTACTTGTACAAACAAACACACACACACACACACACACACACACACACACACACACACACACACACACACAAAATCACATAATCTGCTGATGCATCAAGCACTGTAGTGCAGTGGTTAAGACAATGGACTCCCATTAGGTAGGAGAGTGGCTCAGATTTATGTTTTGTGGCTTCCCTAAATCAATCAATGCAAATGTCCGGTTGATTCATTTGAACATGACATGGCCGATTTCCTACCGCCCTCTTTCAATGTCAACTTGCACTCCATGCCTAGCGAAGTAGTCATCAATTGCATGTTGAACCCCCATCTTCCTCATGTCCCTGATAATTTATATCAGTACTGCTGAGCAAATCATTGAATGTAAAACTAATTAGGCCCTTTTCAGATGCAATTCAGAAGGTGGAAATATGTTTATAAGACACTATGATAAGTAAACAAAATTCTGTTTGTAAATTACAGCAACCATATGAGAGCAGTTCATCACTAACTCACCTGAAAAATTCAGTGCCTTGGAATTTGCATTTTCAGCACTGCAATTTACAATTATTCGAAATGCTGGTGAACAGTTTTCAGAGTCTTTCAGAGCACTTATCTCTGTCTGGTCCGTCTGGAAAGCAATGAAGTATTACATAGTCACTTCCAATATTTCACTTTTTGGTCTTCATAACAACAACAAAATAATTGCCAAGATCAATTAATAACACTACACTGTAAACGCAATTGTGTGGATAGCACCTTCCTAAACTAAATTCTAAAATCTGTGTTTGAAGACATGCATAGCATAATCCAGGCTTTTAAAAATTAAATGGTTAATGTGAAAGGTAAATTTTGTAGTCTCTACTTGATGTGCTTAATCCATCCCTTGATATTTCACCATTATATTATTTCATTAATAACTATACAATTGATATCCATTTTCCCCTCTTCATAGTTGCAATTAACAATGCACATAAGAATATGCAACCTAACTCATTTTTCTTTTATGTTATGACAGTACAGCTTGTCCTCAACCTGAAGGTTTGTTTGAATACCACAATGTTTTAATAGGCTCGGTCTGGTAGGAGTTGGAATGCTCGTTTCTTACTCCGATCTTTGAACTGATATACTCAGTCAGTTAAAGAGGCATCTACAGTTTAACAAGGGCTCTGAATAGCAGTGCAACTCTGAGCATTTTCACACAGAGGTGAAAGGAGTGATAAGTGAAAGAAAATAAACCTAAGACCTACCAGAGAGCATTGGATTGGTTGCTGACAAAGATCCACTGATCTACTGAGTCAATGACATAGTGTCATACCATTGTTCAATAAATGCCACAGCATCACAGAGCTACATCATGCAATGAGACCCTGTCCTTCCTACAGTTGAAACTCTCTGGTCTGAGTACCTTACTTGATATGACCCCAACCTCCACCCCCCCCCCCCACCCAACCCACAACTTGAAGACATAGCAGAGCCAAAAAATTATTAAAGGTTCATACTGACTCCTAACTGAAATTATTGTTGTTGTTGTTGTGGTCTTCAGTCCTGAGACTGGTTTGATGCAGCTCTCCATGTTACTCTATCCTGTGCAAGCTTCTTCATCTCCCAGTACCTACCGCAACCCACATCCTTCTGAATCTGCTTAGTGTATTCATCTCTCTGTCTCCCTCTACGATTTTTACCCTCCACGCTGCCCTCCAATACTAAATTAGTGATCCCTTTATGCCTCAGAACATGTCCAACCAACCGATCCCTTCTTCTAGTCAAGTTGTGCCACAAACTTCTCTTCTCCCCAATCCTATTCAATACTTCCTCATTAGTTATGTGATCTACCCATATAATCCTCAGCATTCTTCTGTAGCACATTTCGAAAGCTTCTATTCTCTTCTTGTCCAAACTATTTATCATCCACGTTTCACTGCCATACATGGCTACACTCCATACAAATACTTTCAGAAACGACTTCCTAACACTTAAATCTATACTTGATGTCAACAAATTTCTCTTCTTCAGAAACGCTTTCCTTGCCATTGCCGGTCTACGTTTTATATCCTCTCTACTTCGACCATCATCAGTTATTTTGCTCCCCAAATACCAAAACTCCTTTACTACTTTGTCTCATTTCCTAATCTAATTCCCACAGCATCATGCGACTAGTTCGACTACATTCCATTATCCTCGTTTGGCTTTTGTTGATGTTCATCTTATATCCTCCTTTCAAGACACTATCCATTCCATTCAACTGCTCTTCCAAGTCCCTTGCTGTCTATGACAGAATTACAATGTCATCGGCGAACCTCCAAGTTTTTATTTTTTCTCGATGGATTTTAATACCTACTCCGAATTTTTCTTTTGTTTCCTTCACTGCTTGCTCAATATACAGATTGAATAACATCGGAGATAGGCTACAGCCCTGTCTCACTCCCTTCCCAACCACTGCTTCCCTTTCATGCCCCTCAATTCTTATAACTGCCATCTGGTGTCTGTACAAATTGTAAATAGCCTTTCGCTCCCTGTATTTTAACCCTGCCACCTTCAGAATGTGAAAGAGAGTATTCCAGTCAACATTGTCAAAAGCTTTCTCTAAGTTTACAAATGCTAGAAACGTAGGTTTGCCTTTCCTTAGTCTATTTTCCAAGATACGTCGTAGGGTCAGTATTGCCTCACATGTTCAGATATTTCTGTGGAATCCAAACTGATCTTCCCCGAGGTCGGCTTCTAACAGTTTTTCCATTTGTCTGTAAAGATTTTGCGTTAGTATTTTGCAGCTGTGACTTATTAAACTGATAGTTCGGTAATTTTCACATCTGTCAACACCTGATTTCTTTGGGATTGGAATTATTATATTCTTCTTGAAGTCTGAGGGTATTTCGCCTGTCTCATACATCTTGCTCACTAGATGGTAGAGTTTTGTTAGGCCTGGCTCTCCCTAGGCTGTCAGTAGTCCTAATGGAATGTTGTCTACTCCCGGGGCCTTGTTTCGACTCGGGTCTTTCAGTGCTCTGTCAAACTCTTCACGCAGTATCATATCTCCCATTTCCATCTTCATCTATATCCTCTTCCATTTCCACAATATTGTCTTCAAGTACATCGCCCTTGTATAGACCCTCTATATACTCCTTCCACCTTTCTGCTTTCCCTTCTTTGCTTAGAACTGGGTTTCCATCTGCGCTCTTGATATTCATACAAGTGGTTCTCTTATCTCCAAAGGTCTCTTTAATTTTCCTGTAGGCAGTATCTATCTTACCCCTAGTGAGATAAGCCTCCACATCCTTACATTTGTCTTCTAGCCATGCCTGCTTAGCCATTTTGCACTTCCTGTCGATCTCATTTTTGAGACGTTTGTATTCCTTTTTGCCTGCTTCACTTACTGCATTTTTATATTTTCTACTTTCATCAATTAAATTCAATATTTCTTCTGTTACCCAAGGATTTCTACTAGCCCTCATCTTTTTACGTACTTGATCCTCTGCTGCCTTCACTACTTCATCCCTCAAAGCTACCCATTCTTCTTCTACTGTATTTCTTTCCCCCATTCCTGTCAATTGTTCCCTTATGCTCTCCCTGAAACTCTGAACAACCTCTCGTTTAGTCAGTTTTGCAGTTTTAATCTACAGTTCATAACCAATAGATTGTGGTCAGAGTCCGTATCTGCCCCTGGAAATGTCTTACAATTTAAAACCTGGTTCCTAAATCTCTGGCTTACCATTATATAATCTATCTGAAACCTGTCAGTATCTCCAGGCTTCTTCCATGTATACAACCTTCTTTTATGATTCTTGAACCAAGTGTTAGCTACGATTAAGTTGTGCTAATTCTACCAGGCGGCTTCCTCTTTCATTTCTTACCCCCAATCCATATTCACCTACTACGTTTCCTTCTCTCCCTTTTCCTACTGCCGAATTCCAGTCACCCATGACTATTAAATTTTCATCCCCCTTCATTATCTGAATAATTTCTTTTATTTCATCATACATTTCTTCAATTTCTTCGTCATCTGCAGAGCTAGTTGGCATATAAATTTGTACTACTGTGATAGGCGTGGGCTTCATATCTGTCTTGGCCATGAGAATGCGTTCACTATGCTGTTTGTAGTAGCTTACCCACATTCCTATTTTCCTATTCGTTATTAGACCTACTCCTGCATTACCCCTATTTGATTTTGTGTTTATAATCCTGTAGTCACCTGACCGGAAGTCTTGTTCCTCCTGCCACCGAACTTCACTAATTCCCACTATATCTAACTTTAACCTATCCATTTCCCTTTTTAAATTTTCTAACCTACCTGCCCGATTAAGGGGCTCCGGAAAGGCTCAAAATCATGAAAAGTTCAATTTTTACTTTTTTGCGTTTTCTGAATCTGCAGACTATTACCTTTTAATAGATATATAATTTATTCAATTCCGAAGACTACAACTATTTTTAAATTTTTTTTGAAATGTGTTCTACATGGGCATGACCCAGTGTGGCGCTGTTAAACTGCTGTCAAATGGTGTTATTATTAACGTCCGTGTTCATCAGATACATTTTAGTGATGTGAGATAAAGTATGTGTTGTGGCTAACCTGTGATGGTTCAATATATATCGCTGGTGTGATTGTCGATTGTTTCATGTTTATTTACTCTGTCGTTATCTCGAAAATATTCGTAATTAATTCTGTTTCTTGAGTCTCTGTTTTGTTGAAGTATAATAATGAGTAAAAGCAAAGTTATTAGAAATCCTCTGAAGGCTTTTAAGAAAAGGAGAAATGTTGGAAAGCCAAATATGGGAATGAAGATAGGTTCTAACATGGTACGAGCGATGCTTGCTTTAGACAAGGAACGCCTTCGGGCTGCAGACAGGGCCGTAAAGAGTCTAGAAATACAAGCAAGAGTAAACAGGAGGAGGAACAAGAGGAAGCTGGAGGAGGAGTTTGCAGAGGATGAAGATAATTCATCCTATGGACCTGGAATGCACTAAAAAGTTAATCCAATCTTTGTCGCTCGATTCCCAAAACTTTTATTTTCTCATACTAATTACATGTTTTCTAAGGATCTTCCAAACATATTTGTTTCAAACTTTCAGTAAATGTTACACAGTACCTTCTGCATAATTTAACTAAATTTAACTAAATATAAACAAATTTAGACGCCCTATGTAGCTACAACGTGTAAGTGAAGACAGCCATGCATGAATATCCGCCCACCTCCCCAGGGGTCGTAACCCCTGCAAAAAAAAATCTCACGGGATAGAATGAACAGATCAGAAAGATAAATATAATAAACTAAAACAGAAATTGGAGAAAACAGATAATTAAAATAAGTAATAAGTGTTTTTAAATTAAAAAAAAAAATCTCACGAGATAGAACGAAGAGATCAGAAAAGTAAATAAAATAAGATAAAACAGAACTGGAGACAGCCACACTCAAACCAAACTCCGCGCCGTCATGACGTCACACACGACAACACCCTTACGTCACGGGTCAAAGCCGATGCGTGGGATAAGACGCTTCTGTCGACCCCCTGTGGTGTAGGGCGAAAGGTACTTCGTACACCGTTGTCACAGTCATGTTGTTGTATAACAACATGGACATTCATCTATGTATGTGCAGTATGTTACATTTGTACATTGAGAGTCTACTGTCAAGACCAGCACAAAGTACTGATCATCTTCAGATCTACAATTTATCGTATTGTTTCTAGGGGTGCAATTTCTGCTCCACCAGGATTCTCCATACCGTATTCTTTGAAGTGACAATTTAATGATAATCAATTTGCACTGATTCATCTGTTGAAATTTTCAAGTACTTTGTAAGACAACAGATACTATTTTTTCTTTCTATTCTTTTGTCATCTCCAAAAAGTAAAAAATTTGTATTTTCAGACAGTGCAAGTGCAATATCATTTATGTTTATCATAAACAACAGAGGACTCAAAATAGATGGCTGGTTAGTTGGGGGTTAAGGCACTCAGCCCAGGGGTAGTTCATCTGGCATTAGTAATGTCCACCAGGAACGTGTTTTGATGATGAAAGTACATAGAAGCGGTAAGATTGAAACACTGAAGGCAATAATTTACTGAGAAGTCAGGTCACCACATGTGGTCTCCCAGGGCTCATCCGTGGTGAGAGAAACTCTACCGCAGTCACCCCCTGACAACCCAATTAAGGACAAAGACAGTTACAGAGCAAATAGTGCCTTTCAGTAGGGAGATTCAGGACAGTAAAAGTGAAAAGGCTAAAAATGTAGTGAGCATCAGTTGGACTGTCAATAACAAAAGCAAGACGAGAGAAACAGGTAAGGCAGCAGGCATGTGTCCCAGACACACTGCACACAACAGGTGCTGTTTAATCCACAGCAATACCACTCCTGATCCATTACAGTCAAGGTGTTAAAGAGTACTCATAATAGCACGATAACACTAAAATAGAACATACATTCACCAGAAACAGATGCTAACTGCATCTGAATGCAATTACAATAGAGTAAAAGAAGGATGAAGAGGCAGCTGGCAAAGTTGGTAGGCTTGGGGCCCCCTAGGTGTACCGTGCAGCAGGAAAAGCCCTAATCCCAATCACCCTGCCCTGCTCTGAAGGTAGTTAAAAAAATCTTATATCTGAGAATAAAAACCCCCTATCACGGAGAAAAGTGGGAACCAGTTCAACAGTTTGAATTGTCTGTTAATATTAGAGGCAAGGAATTCAAAGATCACACTTAGTATGGAGGGCCACGAGGAGGATGCATTCCACCAATATATCAGTACAGTCTTTAAGGCTCTTTAAGGAAAGAGGAGTGCCATGCAGCAGTAGTTCAATTTGCCAGTGAGCAGAGACCTTATCTGCATCTGGGACTGTCAAAGCAAGTATGGGGGTGAGGTGCACTTCTCTAGCCAAATGGTCAGCTAGTTCCTTCCCTGGTATACTCAAATGTCCTGGGACCTAGAGAAAGACAACTGAGCAGGCAGTACAACTAAGGCCACAGAGGAGGTAACGAACAGCAGCTATCACAGGGTGACAACAAACAGTGATAAATGGCCCAAAGACTGCTCACTGAGTCACTGCAAATAAAAATGTAGTCAAGAGAGACTTGTTTAATAAAACGTAGGGCTCTGATAATGGCTAAGACTCTGATAATGGCTATCTGTTGTGCCATAGAATCACAAGTTCCAGGTAACAAATGTTCTTCCTGAACAGCAGGAGATTTAGAAGCATATTCCATCCAATCAATGGTTTTAGATCTGTCAGTGTAAATGACAGTAGCACCATAATACCTTTGGGGAACTGAAAGAGCATGGGTCCAGTAAGCTTTAGGACCATGGAATAGATCGGTCCTACTTTCAGGTGGTCAGACATAGGTCTCTAACCCATTCATGACAATGAGGAAAGTATGACACTCGGCATGTGTCCTTGTGGGATGCAATTCTCTTACACTTGTTAAGGGCTAGGTGAAGCACCACCTCTAGCCCAGAACTATTGGTGGGATAAAATCTGACAAATAAATATCAGTAAGGAGCCTTGAAAGCTCCTATCGTGGAGGATAAGTAAAATGTGATAGTGCCAAATGGTGTTGTATGCCTTAAGTAGGGCAGAAAAAGACTGTGATGAGCTGTTGGCGTTTAGAAAAAGCCAAGCTAACCAGATGATTGTGAATAATTCCTCCCAGAAACCACTCTGACAGGGGGCAAAAAAACTTCAAGCAGTTTTTACAGCGTGTTGGTGAGGCCAGTCAGTCAGTAATTGTCAACAGACAATGGCTTTTTGCCTGGCATAAGGAGAGGGATGATGAAACTATCTCAGCATTGTGAAAGGAAGAGATCTTCGAAAGAAGAACAGTAGGACACATGTAGTAGATGCAGCCACACCATGAGACAAGGCCAGAGCCTACAGCAGTTCTCAGTCACTTCAGGGTTCATTATATAATTTGGCTTGGTCGGTGGACGAGGGGGATGAAACATAGGGGAGTGTGCTCACCTTTGTTTCTGCACTAGAAAGGTAGCTGAGTCAGAAGATGATGCTGATTCTGTCCCAGAAATGGTTGCTAGGTGTTCAGCAAGAACTGATGCATTGGTACAAAACCTGCCCTGAAGGACAAGACCCAGAACAGTAGTTGATGTTTGACAGCCCAGATTGGTAAGCCAAAAATGTGTCATGAGCAGCACTGAAGTGCATAGCAGTACGGCCATTGAGAAGGCATAGAACAAGACCAGAATGAAGCTGAAACTTCCTGGCAGATTAAAACTGGGTGCCGGACCGAGACTCAAACTCAGGACCTTTGCCTTTCGCGGGCAAGTGCTCTACCATCTGAGCTACTAAAGCACGACTCACGCCCCTCCTCACAGCTTTAATTCTGTCAGTACCTCGTCTCCTACTTTCCAAACTATGCAGAAGCTCTCCTGCGAACCTTGCAGAACTATTACTCCACAAAGACAGGATATTGCGGAGACATGGCTTAGCCACAGCCTGGGGGATGTTTGCAGAATGAAATTTTCACTCTGCAGCGGAGAGTGCGCTGATACGAAACTGGATCAGATAACATTCTTATTGCATGCTTCAGTAGAACAAGTACTTTGTTGACTTTTGCTGAACAGTCCCAGAGGATTATGCCGCAGGGAACTATTGAGAGAAGGTATGCAAAATTACGCCACAGAACAGTTCTGTTAACTTATACATGTGCTGATGCCAACTCAGTTTATTATCTGTCTTGATTTTCAGAAACATTACTCATGGAGCTTCATCTAGTGTGTGCCCATTCATATCTATTTCTGATATCTGTAAGACATTTTGAGCTGTTTGAGATTGCATACTATGAGTTTTTGTAATATTAAAAGAAAACCAGTTGTAAACTTGGCCATTATTCTCCTGCTTGTGTCTGATATCAACATGTTTTAGCCATTTATTAGTACACAAGTGTCATCAGCAAATATCACAGTTTTTTAAGTGAGCAAAGTACCAAATCTTGTGGGCAACTAAATATAATGTTTCCCCATATTATATTTACATAAGAGTGTAAGTCTATTCCATTAAATATTCTCCCTTCTGACATATGAATGTAGTTCACGCTTCTTTAGGAATGGGCTTTGACACTTTTCAACTTAAGTAGTGGTTTGTAAAATCTAGCTGGCTTGAGAAATGCAAACAAGAAATTTACATGCCTAAATGGTTGATAATGGTCTTGCTATTAAACGAACTGGTTGAAATCCAACTAAAATAAGGAGTGAAAATGAAAGCAAAATCCTGCAAAACATAGGTATAATATTTAGATCACGGTTTTGTGCAGTTGGGTGTCTGAGTTATTGTGAGTGTGAATGTATGCACTTCTACCACAGACAGATAAAAAGCTCAAAAACTAGTGTCAATACTATTGTTTCTTAAGTCTTTCTATGTGCAATGCATCTTATGTATTTTTTCCAGGAATTTCCATTATTGTTATATTTGCATATGCAGTTTTTCCAACAGGTGGGATTTGTAAAATGAAGATGCAGTAAAGAATAACATTACTATGTGCTATGCTGGATGAGAAATCTGAGAAATAAAACCCAACACCTACCAAATGTTTTAAAAAGTACAAAAGCAGTGCAGATAACACATAAAGGAAAGCTGAAGGAAACAAGAAGGATGGTCAGGGTTTAATGTCTTGTCAAAAGCAGTCATCAGACACAGTCGGTAAGTTCTGTGAAACAAATATGGGGGCTTTAGGTACAGCCTTTTCAAGGAACTATCCCGGCATTCAATGGAAGTGATTTAATATAACCATAGAAACACTAAAGCACAATGGCTGGACAGTAATATAAACAATACTGCTTCCAAACTGTAAGAGGAATACACGTAATACTCCCTGCCCTCAGCCCCTCCCCTCCAGCAGCCCTTTAGAGACAGAATCATGTTTAATATGAAGCAGTCACTTAAGGCAGCTGTAAGGGGTGATGGGACAACATCGAGTGCTACATCTGGACCACACATCTATTTCACAAAGCTTGACAGCAGGCATACTTATAATTGTCTGGAAACAGAACAAGTGAAATATATCTTGGGGGCAAAAGTAATATTCATAAAAGATGAGTGCAGGTAACTAGTTGCAAAGATAACTCAGACCAATTATCCAAATGGTATTCAGTGGGATTAAAATCATAGATGCTAAATACTCTGACTATGTTTAGACTTTAACTATTTAACTTTTTTTTTGGAACTTTGCATTCATGAAGATTATTTAGAAACCAGAATCAAAAGCTCAGAATTAAGCTACATTCTAAAAAAGATACACTAAAGTATCTTCCGCATGAATAGAAACAGAGCAACTAATATACAAAAAAAGTTCTAACGACAACGAAATTTTGAAAGCTGGTAAACTTTATAGCTTTTGTTTGACTCAGTGAAACTAATATGGCACTGCAAACAGACACACTACATTGTCTAACTTTTGGTTGTACTACAATTTATATTATTCTGTGGCAGAAATAAGTGTGTGTTGGGTGGGAGGGTTGGGTTGTTGGGGGAAGGAGATCTAACAGTGAGGTCATCGGGAATAGCGAAGGACAGGAAAGGAAGTCGGCCGTGCCCTTTCAAAGGAACCACCCTGGCATTTTCCCGGAGCTAATTAGGGAAATCTTAGTAAACCTAAATCAGGATGGCCAGACATGGGATTGAACCATCGTCGTCCTGAATGCAGGTCCAGTGTGCTAATGAATGTGCCACCCCACTCAGTCTAAGTGTGTGTGTTTTAATGTACATGATGTACCATGTCAATCACTTTCCGATTAAAGTGTTGTACTAGAACCGCCCTCAACCCCCCCCCCCCCCCCCCCACAAAATCTTGCAAGGGGATCCAATACGTAACTTTTACCCACTTTCCTGTCATCATGACAGTCACTATACACTTGGGAATCAGTTTGGCACACAAACCCTGTATCACCCACATAAACTTATGAGAGTTCTTTGCAAAGTAAATCTGGCACCTCTTGAAGACAATGACAAGGGATAATCTCTGATATGCAACAGTATCATTTCAAAATCTATTTTAATCTGTCAACCAAATTATGCATGCGATGAAAGGTCCTGGACAGGCCTATCATTTCAGTAATACACCATATTAGTGTGTGTGTGTGTGTGTGTGTGTGTTATATAATCAGCTACACAATAAGTCTACATAATTTTGGTGTGTAGAAATTGTTCCCTTCCAACAACAACAGACTTTAATAATAACTTTAGTCCGTATTTGACTAGCAAGAACAGGGCGAGGTCCTCTCTGGTGGTTGCTGAAAACAAGCACTATTGAAACTGGTTGTTTCTCATCTTTACTGTTTTTATATTATCTTCTCTCCTTTCACATTTACTAACATCATGACTACTTAATATTCTCTGAAAAAAATGTTGAAAGTTGAGAAAAATGCTTAGTGACTGCCTCTGAGGTTGAAGATTAAAATTTGCACTTCAATAAAACCCTGCCTCTTGTCTTTGACACTCCCACATTCTGACCTGGGCATTTTTCGTCCACATATTGCCATTATTCACCAACACAAGTTTCCAGCATGCTCAGAGCATGACGTTTTTTCCCACAGATTCAAAATTTATCTCATTCCAAATTCACTTTGCAACATAGCTACAGAACTGACTGTACCAAATTTTGATTCAACATCAGAATCTCAGCCTACTGCAAATTCAAGAAGTGGGGATATCTTGTTAAAAGTGTTATGAATGAATGTTATTAGAAAATATCACATTCACTGTGTCATTTGAATCTCTCATATGTACTGATACATACCAACATAGCTTTGGTGAACAGAATAAACGCTGCTCCTTTATCCCTCCTGATAGCGTGAGTATTTGTCGAACAGTTTAAACAAAAGTTAATTATCCAGTTTCCAATGCATCTGATTTGCACAAGGCAGGACTGGATTTTTGATATTCTTGCATGCTCAACAGCATATATCGTCTGCAAAAAAGAATCGTATGTGTAAATATTATGCAATGTATTACGAACATTTTCGGGTACTCATTTTTTTCGTAAATAATCTGATATCAACCGATGGAATTCTGAAAAAAAAAGAAAGATAAATATTACCTCCTTGAAAAATTTATCGGCTTCCTCATCGGCATTCAGACCCAGGCTAGCAATAATAACGTCTTTTATTTCTGAACTCTGAGTGTCGATTGTGACATTCAAACACTTACATGAAATGAGCATTGCGAGCTTTAATTATATTCGGAAATAAAAAACTCAAACAAAGAAACCACACGTCACGTAGGCCCCCTAGGTGGAAACTGAGGCACTTCAATATAATCAACAGATTATTTTGTTTACAGACGCATTAAGTACACAACAAAGTTTTCCTTCGGTTGCCAACCCAAACTATACGACATCAAAATCAAATCACTCGTTCTGAAACTTATCCAAACTTAAACAAAATTTGTATCCACAAACTCTCGTGCGACCGCACTCAGCTGAGGCACTGAGATTTATTATTTTGGATGGAGGGCGCAAGTGGCGGCGGCCAAAACAAACACTACACACAAGATTTCAGTACTTATATTTTACAAATCTGTGTTGGGAATATGTTGACAATTAATGTTACGGTGCCATTTAATAATTAAGACCATACTAAATTTACTCATTGTACACACATGATGCTGTTATGTTCAATTTACGTTTTCAAATTGAATTTGACTTCGTTTTCAGAATAGCCAAATTTGACCACTGTATTAGCTAACATTAAAAGAAAACAAAGCAGATAATAACGCCTGATATAAGACTGTTTCGAATCATTTACAGACTTGGAAGATATCTCGCTTCATTCTCAAACTATTATAAACTACTTATACCGATTTATGAAGTGGGAAACCCAACAATTGCTAAGTAAGGTTGGCAGTTTAAATGTTTGGCTTTGGTAGAAGGCATGACGAGGAAGAGGGAAAATTGCATCAGAAGTGGTGGAAGTACACGTGCCAGTGTTTGAAGTTTGTGCAGACAAACCTTATAAAAATCGTGGCGAAATAGTTTCACATCTAAATGGTATGATAACTATTTTATTTAACGATCTCGACCTTAACAGATTTGCGCCTTCTGCATCTGGAAATAGATTAGCAGTCATGTTTCCTATTCCTCCCCCAAATTCAGTAACAATACGGGATATTATACTGTGCTTCGCAGTGAGTGCTAGTTATTCACTTTATCTTCTGTAATTCTTCCTAACACATACGTATTTTATTGTAGTCACTGGGAAGAATGGTTTATATTTCGGAACGGATGGCAGTGTCTGCAAGGACATTTTTCCATAATGTGCTCACTCCGAACGCATAACAGAATTTGGCTGCCAGAAAACTTTTATGATTTTGCTTATGTCACGTAATAGTAGTTGGTAGTACCCGAATATATGTACTGGTGCAAAAATCAGAGGATGGTTGCCGGTCAGTGCCACGCGTCATTGGGGTCATTTACGGATAACAAGATCAAATATATATTAATTCATACGATATTACGACTCAGTCATGCACATAAGCACCGCTATTTTTAAACTTATTGATTATAAAAGATGGAATATACGGAAACATGGTGCAGACACTGTCAGCATGGATGATATTATCGTGTGTTGAAGTTAAGGTACAACGTACAAAGGGCTTCACGCACTAATCTAAGAAACACCGACCAAATGGTGTATTTATTCTTGAAATATTTCTTCATGTATTAGGTGACACCGGTTATTTCATCGATATCTAAGAAAAATTAATGACAAGTTAAATCACAGTTGTCAATAAGTACATGAAAGCAACATGGAGAATACTGAAATAGCACTGAACGTCCGCAGAATTTCAACCTGTAATTTGAGGATAGTGGCAAAAAGGTTTCTTCAACAGCGTATCAATTAGTTAGTAGTATTGACATGACTTCAATCTGTGGACTGGCTTGTTGTAGCTGTCGCTGGTAATACATAATGTCCAAAGCCACCTCACCTCTACATAGGTCCTGCAATCTACATCCAGTTAAACCTGCATAACTGTAGTCAGGCTGTGGTATTTTACAGCCCCCCCCCCCCCCCCCCCCGCTTCCCCGCTAACACACACACACACACACACACACACACACACACACACACACACACACACACACACTCTCTCTCTCTCTCTCTCTCTCTCTCTCTTTTTCTAAAACTTCTCTGCATTAGGCCTACCAAATTGACGGTTCCTTGATTCTGAGGAAGTGTCCATACAGCCATTTGCCTCTACTTTGGACATCACCAGTTATGTTGCTGCGCAAATAGCAGAATTCATATACTGTGTTTGTTGACCCATTTTGTAATCTAATTTTGTCAGCACCACCTGGTGTAACATGACTATTCTCTAAAATTTCTGGTTTTAAGACACAATCCCTTTTGTTTAACCTGTAATCCAAAGCCTTTGCTCTCTCGTTACAGTATTAAATTGTAGTTGGTGCCCGCATCTCGTGGTCGTGCGGTAGCGTTCTCGCTTCCCACGCCCGGGTTCCCGGGTTCGATTCCCGGCGGGGTCAGGGATTTTCTCTGCCTCGTGATGGCTGGGTGTTGTGTGCTGTACTTAGGTTAGTTAGGTTTAAGTAGTTCTAAGTTCTAGGGGACTGATGACCATAGATGTTAAGTCCCATAGTGCTCAGAGCCGTTTTGAGCCGTAGTTGGTAATCCCTGAAGTTCTTATTTCTTCTCTAAAAACGTTGCTGATTGTTCAACATTCGGGTCTAATAAATTGTGGATAGGCTGCAACACTGGCTCACTCCTTTCTCAAGTATTGACTGCCTTTCATGTTCTTTCACATTTGTACCTGCAATCTAGTTACTGTAAGATACGTAGATGACCTCTTGAGCTCCCTATAGTTTATCTCTGCTAACTAAAGAAAGTATTTTGAAGTGCAGCACCTTTCCAAAAGTATAGCAGTTTTCACACAGACAAGCCAATATATGTGTTCGTGGGCATGAAACGAAGCAAAATAAGCACAGTTTCTCTCACCTTTTTGTGAGATTACTACATTTTGCACCTTTGCCCCATCTTATCTGCATTTTTAATAGCTTGGACAGATTTTTTTTCTCTTCTCTTTCTTTACTCAGAAGTCACACACCCAGAACAAAAATCACTTAAAGAATATTGAACTTAGCAAGTCATAATCTAAGCAGTGTACTCTGATACATACCATTTCATGATCTGAAAATCAGCAGTCATTGCATGAGTTTAGTGCAGATCTTGCAATGTCATCAATGTAGTCAGGAATTCCAATCCACAAGGTAAAAATCAAACAATGGAAAATCCTGTATGGAATGCAACATTACTATGAAATACACAGTGTGGCTTCAGCTGCTAGAGACAGCTATCTCGTGTGGGGTGGGGGGGGGGGGGGGGCTGTGGCTGACGTCAATTTTGGACAAAGGCTTTGTAGGCTGAAGGCTTATATGTGATGGTCTTTTTGTTGTGTGAGTGGCAACTTTCATAGTATTAATCCAGAAGGTAAACAATCCTGCATTCAATTCATTTCTGGAGAAGTATACACAAAGGTCAGTATTGGGAAAAAGTTATATACAGCCAATTTATGAGAACGTTTTAGAGAAAGTACGAGGATATTAGCAAACATAAAGTGGAGTTCATGTTACATGAAACTACCGATTAGCTGCAAAGATTTTGAATGTGTTGTTTGTTCCATTACCTAGTGAATGGGTAAAACCTATGCTTTTCAAAATGTACCAACTCAATGCATGCACGATAAAACAATCATTCCACAACTCGTGTGTGGACCTATGTTCAGGGGGAGACATACGGTATGAAAAAGTTGGGCTTGTGACTGATCAAGCATACTACATGCTTTTGGCTTTCCAGTGAGTAAAAGGAGTGTACCCCAATGTCAACTATATGACATGTATTTCACATGGCCTGCACTGTGTTTGTGAAAGTATCAGGGAAAGTTACTGCACAGTAAATGATTTCATTGCTGCTCTGAAGGCAATTCTGTTAAAGGCTCCTAGTTGTCAATATTTGTATTAGGAAATTACAGGGTTCCACCTTCCACATTTACTTGTCATCACAAGGTGGGGTACATGGATAAGATGCAGTTTTCTTGTGCAAAAGCTTCGATAAAATCAAACACTGCATATGTGCCCCAGACTTGCTGGACACAGCAGCTGTCAAGCAGGCTCAACAATTAGTCAGCAACGACGTCTTAAAGTTAGAACTTTCTGCAGCGCATGGCTACAAGTATTTGTCTGATGTGATTCAGAGTATGGAAGAAGACATGGAGTAGCAGGAACAGGGGGAAAAATTGATAAGTGTTAGGATCATCCTTTATGGAATTGATAAAGACAAATTCGAATTAAATTTGAAGAACAATCTAGATATGGAAACCTTTGCAACTTGACTGAGTGTACTTTACAGATGCTGACAAGATACGATGCACTCATTTCTGTAGGTGTTGAGCCAAGTTTCTCCGTCTGTAAGGAGCAATTGAGCACAAAGCAGATTGGTGTCATAAACATTGAAATGAAGTATCTAGTATAACAGAACCTTATAAAAGGGGCAAATAAAGTTAATGTAGCTGGTTTAAACCCAAATAAAGTAATTTCACATGCATCTTTTTGTGTGTATTTTCAGAACTTTCCTGTCCCTCCCCTTTTCTGACCATAATTTTCACCTTAAAATCCTTTCAATGTTGACAACTTCAGAACTCCAGATAGTGAATTTCAGTCAACATTTCTATATCTGAAAGTAAATAAGGGTCATTCCATGGTGACTAACGTAACATTTTTCAGTGACAACAGACATTTTAACCCCCTCCCTTTTGGCAACAATGATTACTTTTTCACAACCTCTATACTACACATGATAGGTCGACTTCTAGGCTTCTTTGAGAGTTTCACAAATTGCCTATAAATACAATAGCCTATTTATAGATAAAATTTAAAAAAAGTGTGACAAACGTAACTTTACCGTGACACTTTAAAAACCAACTGCTGATGTAACAGCTTTTGTCAAGTGCCAATGCTGTTTAGTTTCACCCTTAATATATGACTTTGACCTCTGTGCTCTACCTTACTTCTTACCAGCTGCTTATTGCTGTGTGGCTAATTATTAGGTGGAGGCAGGAAGATTTTATCAGTAAGGTGCTGTGACAAACGTAACAGTGGTCATAACTATTAACTTTATTTCAAAATAAGCTACAGCCTTATGATTGAAGCACATGTGTAAATACAAAGCATACAGCATTGGATAAATCTCATATAGCCTCACTGAACGTGAAATGCCCACGATGATTCAGTGGGCATGGTGGTGATTGCAGTTTCTTCACAATGTCAATCTTATGATAAATACACTCCTGGAAATGGAAAAAGGAACACATTGACACTGGTGTGTCAGACCCACCATACTTGCTCCGGACACTGCGAGAGGGCTGTACAAGCAATGATCACACGCACGGCACAGCGGACACACCAGGAACCGCGGTGTTGGCCGTCGAATGGCGCTAGCTGCGCAGCATTTGTGCACCGCCGCCGTCAGTGTCAGCCAGTTTGCCGTGGCATACAGAGCTCCATCGCAGTCTTTAACACTGGTAGCATGCCGCGACAGCGTGGACGTGAACCGTATGTGCAGTTGACGAACTTTGAGCGAGGGCGTATAGTGGGCATGCGGGAGGCCGGGTGGACGTACCGCCGAATTGCTCAACACGTGGGGCGTGAGGTCTCCACAGTACATCGATGTTGTCGCCAGTGGTCGGCGGAAGGTGCACGTGCCCGTCGACCTGGGACTGGACCGCAGCGACGCACGGATGCACGCCAAGACCGTAGGATCCTACGTAGTGCCGTAGGGGACCGCACCGCCACTTCCCAGCAAATTAGGGACACTGTTGCTCCTGGGATATCGGCGAGCACCATTCGCAACCGTCTCCATGAAGCTGGGCTACGGTCCCGCACACCGTTAGGCCGTCTTCCGCTCACGCCCCAACATCGTGCAGCCCGCCTCCAGTGGTGTCGCGACAGGCGTGAATGGAGGGACGAATGGAGACGCGTCGTCTTCAGCGATGAGAGTCGCTTCTGCCTTGGTGCCAATGATGGTCGTATGCGTGTTTGGCGCCGTGCAGGTGAGCGCTACAATCAGGACTGCATACGACCGAGGCACACAGGGCCAACACCCGGCATCATGGTGTGGGGAGCGATCTCCTACACTGGCCGTACACCACTGGTGATCGTCGAGGGGACACTGAATAGTGCACGGTACATCCAAACCGTCATCGAACCCATCGTTCTACCATTCCTAGACCGGCAAGGGAACTTGCTGTTCTAACAGGACAATGCACGTCCGCATGTATCCCGTGCCACCCAACGTGCTCTAGAAGGTGTAAGTCAACTACCCTGGCCAGCAAGATCTCCGGATCTGTCCCCCATTGAGCATGTTTGGGACTGGATGAAGCGTCGTCTCACGCGGTCTGCACGTCCAGCACGAACGCTGGTCCAACTGAGGCGCCAGGTGGAAATGGCATGGCAAGCCGTTCCACAGGACTACATCCAGCATCTCTACGATCGTCTCCATGGGAGAATAGCAGCCTGCATTGCTGCGAAAGGTGGATATACACTGTACTAGTGCCGACATTGTGCATGCTCTGTTGCCTGTGTCTATGTGCCTGTGGTTCTGTCAGTGTGATCATGTGATGTATCTGACCCCAGGAATGTGTCAATAAAGTTTCCCCTTCCTGGGACAATGAATTCACGGTGTTCTTATTTCAATTTCCAGGAGTGTAATTTGATCCTTTTTGTCAGGCCATTTATATGTAGATGTGCCAGCAGGAATCATTACAGACACTTGAAAAGAGTTAGAATCCTCAGGATCCACTCCAACAACTTCTCCAGGATACCTCTGATTATCATACTGAACAACGCACATGTACAGATAGTTCTATAGACTCAGAATTACCAAATGTTGGGACATGACTAATGTCTTCACTTCTTTCTTGGGGAATACTGCTCTGAATCGTCATTGCTATTATGAAGACTGACAGTGTAAAATCTTACACTATCAGATATGGCAACCACATCTTCTGTGTTTTCATACAACAAAACCTGCAAATTTCCTACTCGTTTCACACAATGCACTCCCTTGATACCTTGGACAGGAGCTACATGTTTAAAAACATTACTCAGTTCACGTTTTTCTTCTTGCATGTCACTCTCGGCCACAAACAGTACCTGCATATTCAAATTACCAGCAACAAGAACATCATAGAACTCTCTAGCATTCGAAATATGCTCATCACCTTGGAGGACGTGCCTCCACACATATCTTTTTGCGACAGCACCCACACCATCATGTGCGGCCTTACCATGATACGATTCAAAAAAGTTCCAAGCAGAATATTTTGGGCACGCTGACATAGCTGCCATGGAATACCTGTTCTTGAAATGACTGGCTGCTTTATCACACCATACTGTAATTTTTTCAACTGTCTCAAAGTGCTCTTCACAATGTGTTATGATGGCTTTGTTGAAGATCTGTACTTCTGCAGATGTATGACTGGTGCAATCTGAAATCACAGCGTAACACTGATGCTTGACATCCTCACCACCTACAAACTAGCAAAAGAATTGGCTCCGAAGCTTAGACGTCTAGTGAGCCACACAGATTCATATGTGAAGGACTTCACACAATTTGTAGCACTTTCGAAAGAAAAGCATGTCTCGGGTATGGATTTGATGGTCAGTTTTGATGTGAAGTCTTTATTCACGAATCAACCCGTGATGGAAACCATGAACATCATAAAGGAACACGTGGCACCTGATATCTGCGAGCTAGTGTGCCTATTTCAGGTGGAAAGGGGATTTCTATGAGCATACAGACAGTATAGCTATGGGTTCCCCTCTATTTCCTGTCACAGCAGACATTTTTATGCAACCATTTGAAGAAATAGCACTCCAGTTTGCACCATTATGCCCAGAATGCTGGCTATGATACAGTGACGACACCTTTGTCATCTGGCCACACGGAGGTGAAATTGGGTGTGGATGTGGACTGGTGTATGTTGGTGAGACTGGGCCTCCAATAAGCACAAGGTTATCGGAACATGAGATACATATTCATCTTAAACAATACAACAAATCAGCAGTGGCAGAACACCAGGAACAGTGCAGGATGAAGATCAAATTTCAAGGGACCTGTGTACAGGTGAAGCAGCCGTTTAGGAGGAAGATAGAGAGGCTATAGAAATAGCCAAGCAACCTGACAACATGAAGATAGAAGACGGGTACCAACTTCCAGCATCTTGGCTGCCAGCAGTGACAGCTTTGCAGAAGGACAGTCTTGAAAAGCAACAGGCGTGCGGTAGGCCACAGTGGCGGAAGGCACACAGATTGCCGACACTCCCTAGTCAATACAAGACAGTTAGTGAACAATGCTACGCTGCAGTTGCCGCTCAGTTTTCTATTCACCAATTTCCACCAATGGCAAGTAATAAAGGAAACTCCTATGGAAAAAAGCCTATCTCCGCCAATGACGACACACAATACAAAGACCAATAAAAGAACATCTAATACCCTTCCTCCTCATCCTCATATCCAATGGACAGCACCCCTCCACATTATATGTGACCAAACTAGTGCTCATTCAGCAGTTAGCAGCACACCTTTAGGAAGGCATCTTGCAATAGGCGCCGAAACTTCAGAATTTTATAGTTGACAATGTGGCCTCAAACCCAGAAGAATTTTATTGACAGTAAATTATAGTTTTTAGTTTTTGTAACTTATTTATGCTTTACTAGTAGGTCCCAACCCAATTGTGGAAGTAGGCCTGCCCTTGTTACTGTAAGAAAGAAGGGAACACTATGGCATAATGCTTCGTTGATGATGTCGCTGGAGATAGGGTTCAAGCTCTGAATAGTTAAGGATGGAGGAGGAAATTGGCTATGGCCTTTTCAAAGAAACCATCCTGGCATTTGCCTTAAATAATTTAGGAAACTGATATCTGGCTGGCTGATCAGGGATTCCAACTCAACTCTTACATGTGTCTGTAGTGTTAAAGTAACTAGATTTGATCTTGTGCACTTGCACTGTGTGGGTGGGGCTTGTCTATGCAAATGTTAACAGCCATCTGTCACTCCCCCCCCCCCTCCACCCTTCCCCATTTCTATGCAATTTTTTTATTTTTAAAATTTATCAACTAATTTCTTATTATTTTATCAGCCAGAATGTCAGAAGATGCAGGCCTGAGCAATGATGAAATTATTTCATAGTTCTTCCACCATGTTAGCTCTGCTGTGTTAGACAGCAACATTCTTTGCAAAATAGCCATAAACAGCATTTGATCCGTAGTAAATGGTCTTATTAAATGTCTGTGTACAGTTTAACACACTTGTACTGCTGACTATAATTTTGAACAAGCACTTTCTTTAGTTTGCAGGGATGTTTCATAGCTTTATCCTTAAACATATTAATATGTTGTTGGGTACAAACTATGCTGTCAGTGGCTGGAAATTTTTATCAAGTGATACTTACATTTCTTGATTAAGCACAAAATTTTCTACGTCAGAAAAACCTTAGAGGTGAAATGCAATCAATGTGACTGGAAATGGGGCTCACAGTCCAAGGTGATAATTTTGACCACCAACTAGTATATGTATATTGATCTAAATCTCCTTAAATAATTTACTTACTTATTATAATGTATGGAAAGTACAGGTTGGGAATTAAGAAATAATTAGAAATAAAGGAGAAAATGTACCAAAGGGCATAAGTACTGCGTCGTTGATAGGCCACACACACACACACACACACACACACACACACACACACACACACGGGGCTCGCTACTCTTTGGCAGGTTTGTGCTTGGCTACCACGAGGCCCCAGCCTTTGCTGCATTTTGTCCTCTTGCTATTCTTTTTCCCTTCCGTTGGGGAACATGTCTGAGGTATTATTGGGAATGTTCTGCAGTCTGTCGCTGACCTACAAACAGTCTCAACTTTCTTTTTGGCTCCCTTTTCCTTTCTTTGTTTCCCTTCTCCTCTCGTTCCTCTGCTTCAGTGTTTGAGGATCCCCTTTTTTTTCTTCTTCCTCCCTGTGCACTCCTGAAGGCCACCCCACACGTTGACGCATGAAAGGTGACTGGGTAATGCGTAATTCCCAGTCCCGGATTGACAGGTAGGTTTCACACACGTCCCCTGGTACAGGCTAGGCCCAGGGAGGGGTGATGCTTGAGCTGTAACCTTCCCAGATTGCCCATTGGTCCCTCCATCAAGCGTTCGGGAGGTGTGACCTGAGGTGTGAACAGTCACCTTAGGCGGGTACACCCCCTTTTGAAGGGGGCCCCCTGTTGGAAGGAGGACACCATTGGAGACGCTGGAAATCGTGGGGGATTTCCTCCTGATGAGTCACTCATCCTCTACGTCGATGAAACGTAATTAGGCTATTGATTCAAAGACCCTTCCCGCTGCAACGTAATTAGGCTATTGATTCAAAGACCCTTCCCGCTGCACCGCATTTCCTTGCAGTATCACGTACTGAAGTCGGTTAGTCCTTCACCACGGTCAATCCGTTTATTATTCAGAAATGTGTTGATGCCATTGCTGGCCCTGTGAAATCCTGCTCTCGTTTAAGGAATGGCACTTCGCTTTTGGAGATGGCTTCTGATTCTCAAGCACAACAACTACTTGCTGCCTCGCTTCTCCACAGCTACGCTGTTCATGTCAAGGCACATAGAACTTTGCATTGTTCCCGTGGTGTAGTTTACACCAGGCTGCTTGACGGTCTAACCGAGGCTGAAATACATTCTTACCTCTCTGATCAGGGTGTCATTGCCATCCATCGTGTAGTGAAAAAGGCAGATTCCTCCTTGATGTCCACTCCCACTCTTTTCCTCACTTGTGATAAGGTGGTTCTGTTGTCCAAGATTAAAGCAGGCTATGAAATCCTCACAGTCTGGCCATAAATTCTGAATCCGATGCGCTGCTACCAGTTTCATCGGTTCAATCACACAAGAACATCTTGTCGACACCCTGCCAAATGCGTAACCTGCGGCAGGGATGCACATGAGGGCGAATGTCTGCCTCCTTCTCCCCGATGTATTAACTGCAATGGCGGCCACAATGCCTTTTCCCAGGATTGCCCCATGTATCTAGATGAGCGGCCATTCAAGAGATTCAGGTAAACAGCTCAGTAGCTGTCTAGTCACAAACCCAGTGTTCTCCCGTCTGGCACATATAGTTCAGTTCTTGTTACACCTCGCTCCATGCCCCCTGCGGGTTCGGGGGTTAGAATAGGCCCACGGTATTCCTGCCTGTCGTAAGAGGCGACTAAAAGGAGTCTCACATGTTTCGGCCTTATGTGATGGTCCCCTCTCGGGTTTGACCTCCATCTTTCTAAATTATTCCGAAGAGCGAGCCAATTGGGGAAGGGCGCCTTACGTGGTGCACTGTATCCGTCGTGCATTGAGACCTTTAGCCGGCTTTTTCGTCGTTGCAATGGTGTCCCGCTTGTTTTCCATCTCTTGGGCGAGGATACGTCCCTGGGTGCGATTCCCACGCTGCACTCTGCAGTGTTTCTTTTATCTGCGACGACGACCTTGGACAGTTTTGCACCTAAGATCCAGCACGGTAGCCAGTCCGTTGTGGTGGGGCCGCCATGTACCCTCTTGGTTGTAGCCCCCTGACAACACAGGGATCGCTCTACTGATGCCTGCGCCGTTAACTCCCCACGTATGCCAAGGAGTAGATGCCCGTCTCCCTGGGGCATCAGGACTCCCGGCAATGGACATCCTGCCAGGTGGCTATTGCTGCGGCTGGGTGGCGCCCGTGGGGAGAGCCCTTGGTCGGAGTAGGTGGCATCAGGGCGGATGACCCGCAATGAAGCGTGGTACATCATCTCTCGCTGGCGGCCAGCCGCCAGCAGTCTCTAAGCGTTCTCGGGCTCAATTTAATGCTGAAAAGTACAATCCGAAAACGTTCCCTTCTCTGGCCACGCCGTGGGAGGAGCGTAAGTCTCAGGATGGAGGTAATAGTTATTCGCCCCAATTCTTAGTTTGTACGAGAGCTGATGGGGAGTCTTTTCTCTCCAAAAAGCCTCAGTTCTTTGTCGAGCATTTAGAGGACAAGTTTGGGGAGGTGGAGGGCTTGTCAAAAATGCGCTCTGGATCGGTCCTGATCCAAACGGCATCCTCTGCCCAGTCACGACGGTTGCTTGCTTGTGACAAGTTGGGGGATGTTGCTGTTACGATCACGCCGCATAAGAGTTTAAATATGGTTCAGGGAGTTATTTACCATAAGGACCTTCTTTTGCAGTCTGATGACGAGCTGCGCGCCAACTTAGAGCGCAGGGGTGTACATTTCGTCCGGCGCGTTCATCGGGGTCCGAAGGAAAATCAGATAGCTACCGGTGCCTTCATCTTGGCCTTCGAGGGTGATACGTTACCGGAAAAGGTCAAGGTGATGGTCTACCGATGTGACGTCAGGCCCTATATTCCTCCCCCGATGCGGTGCTTCAAGTGCTGGAAGATCGGCCATATGTCTTCCCGCTGCACTTCCAGCCTCACATGTCGAGATTGTGGACGCCCGTCTCATCCCGATACTCCATGTGCGCCGCCTCCCATCTGTGTCAACTGCGGGGAGCACCATTCACCTTGCTCGCCTGACTGCAAAGTCTTTCAGAAAGAGCACAAAATTATGGAATATAAGACCCTGGACCAGCTGACCTATACTGAGGCCAAAAGGATTTATGACAGACTCCATCCTGTGAGAATGACATCTTCTTATGCAGCTGCTACGACAACTGTGCTAGCCCCATAAGTTTCGAGACTTTCAGCCAGCTCGATAAGCAGTAAGACTCCTCCTGCCCCCTTGCCTGTGGGGAGCTCTACCCAACCGGTTGCTCCTGCACCACCTACCTCAGGAGCAACCTCCTCCCACCCGTCGGGGACGTCCGTCCCCGCTTCTCAGCCGGAGAAGCGTCTTAACTTCTTCGGCTACTCTCGCCCGTAAGAGTTCCCTTGGCACCCTCCCTTCCCAGGGTTCCACCAGCGGGAAGGATGACGGCCCCCAGTGGCATAAGTCCTCACCAGCGGCCGGGCGTAGGGCTTCACGATCCTCCTCTGTCCCGGAGACTGAATCGGTGAAGCCTTCCCAGCCGGTGCAACCCAAGGTTCAGCGAGAGAAGTCCAAGAGAAAGACCTCTAAGGCCAAAGAACTTGCGGTGGCACCAACCCCACCGCACCTTTCGCGCTCTGCGTCTGAGGATGCAGTCGAGATTCTAGCGTCCGCTGAGGACCTTGCTCTCGCTGGTCCCTCAGACGCCATGGATGCCTCTCATACGGGTACTGAATCGGTGGCAGTGAGTGAACAAGCGGCGTAAATTGCCTTCCCAGTCCTTTCACGCCTTTCTCAGCCATGGACAATATCATCCTCCAGTGGAACTGCGGTGGTTTTTTCCACCATCTAGCTGAGCTCCAACAACTTATCAGCCTTCACCCTTTCTTCTGCATTGCTCTTCAGGAAACTTGGTTTCCAGCAATGCGCACCCCCGCCCTCCGTGGCTATCGGGGTTATTATAAGAACCGGGCAGCATATGAAAGGGCGTCGGGTGGTGTCTGCCTCTATGTCCTTCACACTCTGCACAGCGAGTCTGACCCTCTCCACACACCTTTAGAGGCTGTCGCTGTTCGGGTGTGGATGCCACAGGCTGTTACCATCTGCAGTCTTTACCTTCCACCGGATGGTGATGTCTCGCAGCATGTCCAGGATGCGCTGATAGCCCAATTGCCGCCACCTTTCTTGCTATTGGGCGACTTCAACGCCCATAACCCTCTGTGGGGTGGGTCAGTGGCAACAGGTCGAGGCGCCATCGTTGAGCATTTATTGTCACAGCTCGATCTCACGATTTTAAATGATGGTGCCTTCACACACTTCAGTGTGGCGCATGGCACATACTCCACCATTGACCTTTCAATATGTAGCCCTAGCCTCTTACTGTCTGTCCAATGGAGTGTGCATGACGACCTGTGTGGTAGTGACCACTTTCCGATCTTTCTGTCACTACCACAGCGTCACTCTTCTAGGCGCCCTAGCAGATGGGCTATGAATAAGGCTGACTGGGACTTGTTCTCCTCCACTGCCGCTCTTGAGTCTCTCTCTAATGACGACATTGATGCGGTGGTTCAATCGGTCACCACCGGCATCGTTACTGCCGCCGAATCTGCCATTCCCCGTTCTTCTGGGTCCCCTCGGCGGCGGACTGTGCCTTGGTGGTCGCCTGAGATCGCTGAAGCGATTAAAGATCGCCGGCGGGCGCTCCAGCGTCACAAGCGACATCCCTCCTTAGACCACCTTATCGCCTTCAAACGGCTGCGTGCGCGGGCCCGCCTCCTTATCCGCCAAGGCAAGAAGGAGTGCTGGGAGCGGTACGTGTCCACCATTGGCCTCCATGTCACTCCTTCGCAGGTCTGGGCCAAGATTCGACGCGTCTACGGCTATCGGACCCCTGCCAGCGTCCCTGCGCTCTCACTGAATGGAGCAGTTTGTACGGACTCCGACGTCATTGCCATTCGCTTAGCAGAGCATTTTGCTATGAGTTCCGCTTCTGCGAATTACCCCCAGGCCTTCCGCTCCATTAAAGAGCGGATGGAACGTCGGAGCCTTTCGTTTCGCACCAACCACCCAGAATCTTACAATGCTCCATTCAGTGAGTGGGAATTTCGCAGTGCCCTAGCTGCTTGCCCTGATACCACTCCTGGGCCAGATGGCATCCACTGTCAGATGCTGAAACACCTTTCAGTGGACTGCCAGCGGCGCCTTCTCGATCTTTACAACCGTCTTTGGGTCAAGGGGGTGTTTCCGTCGCAATGGCGGGAAGGCGTTGTCATCCCCGTTTTGAAACCTGGAAAGACCCCTCTGGAGGTGGACAGCTACCGCCCCGTTAGCCTCACCAACGTTCTTTGTAAGCTTCTCGAACGGATGGTGAGCCAGCGCTTAAATTGGGTACTGGAGTCTCGGGGCCTTCTGGCTCCGTCTCAGGGTGGGTTCCGGAAAGGCCGCTCCGCCGCCGACAATCTGGTGAGCCTGGAGTCGGCCATCCGTACTGCCTTTGCCCGCCGTCAGCACCTGGTCGCTGTCTTTTTCGACATGCGGAAGGCGTACGATACGACATGGCGTCATCACATCCTTTCTACGCTTCATGGATGGGGTCTTCGGGGCCCTCTGCCTATCTTTATCCGCAATTTCCTGTCGTATTGTACCTTCCGCGTGCAAGTCGCAGTCTCCTATAGTTCCACCCACATCCAGGAGAACGGTGTGCCACAGGGTTCTGTTTTAAGTGTCTGCCTGTTTTTAATAGCCATTAACGGGCTCGCTGCGGCCGTGGGAAATTCTGTCTCTGCTTCCCTGTATGCTGACGACTTCTGCCTTTATTACAGCTCTACTGGCATTGCAGCTGTTGAACGTCAGCTACAGGGCGCTATCCGTAAGGCGCAGTCTTGGGCTGTAGCGCATGGGTTTCAGTTTTCGGTAGCCAAGACCCGCGTTATGCATTTCTGCCGGCGCCGAACAGTCCATCGTGAGCCGCGGCTTTATCTTGCCGACGAACTCCTTGCTGTGGTGGAGACCCACAGGTTTTTGGGGGTGGTTTTCGATGCCCGGTTGACTTGGCTGCCTCATATCCGGCAGCTTAAACAGACGTGTTGGCGGCATCTAAACGCTCTGAGATGCTTGAGCCACACCCGCTGGGGCGCCGACCGCTCTACCCTGTTGCGGCTCTACCAGGCGTTAATCCAGTCCCGTCTGGATTATGGGAGCCTGGCTTATGGCTCAGCATCCCCATCTGCGTTATGGGTGCTGGACCCAATTCTCCACAGCGGGATACGCCTTGCCACTGGTGCTTTCCGCACAAGCCCTGTGGACAGCGTACTAGTGGAGGCAGGTGTACCTCCACTGCGGTTCCGGCGCCAACGTTTGCTCTGGACGCTTATGCTGCCCATGTTCTAAGCTTGCCCGGGCATCCAAATTATCATGTCCTGTTCCCGCAGTCAATCGTCCATCTGCCAGACCGTCGGCCCCGGTCGGGTTGTCCGATTGCCGTACGCGTCAAGGAGCTTCTCTGCGGGCTTGGGTTTTTCCCTGTTCCACCTCCTTTCCGGGCGCCTCTGCGTACACCCCCGTGGTGTGTTCCTCGCCCTTGCCTTCGGCTCGACTTGGCACAGGGCTCGAAGGACTCGGTCCCTCCAGAGGCCTTCCGCCGCCGCTTTTATTCCATCCTGGCCACGTATCAGGGCTCTGGAATTGTTTACACCGACGGTTCGATGGTTGCTGGTCGTGTCGGGTATGCGCTAACTCTAGGGGACCATTCCGAACAACGGTCCTTGGCGGCTGGCTGCAGCGTTTACACTGCTGAGATAGTCGCCATCTTTCGAGCCCTAGAGTATATCCGCTCCTGCTCAGGTGAGTCCTTCGTTACCTGTAGCGATTCCCTGAGCGGTTTACGAGCTCTCGACCAGTGTTTTCCTCGTTCTCGTCTGGTGATGGCTATCCATGAGTCCCTGCATACTCTTGCGCGTTGCGGCCGCTCTGTGGTCTTTGTGTGGACCCCCGGTCATGTCGGTATCCCGGCAATGAACATGTTGACCGCCTGGCGAAAGAGGCCACGAGTAAACCATCTCTGGATGTTGGCCTCCCAGAGGCTGATTTGCGGGCAGTCCTCCGCCGAAAAGTTTTTGCGCTTTGGGACGCTGAATGGCGCGATCGGATTACACCCAATAAACTCTGTGCCATTAAGGAGACGACGACTGTGTGGCAGTCCTCCATGCGAGCCAACCGCAGGGACTCAGTCGTCCTTTGTCGGCTCCGCATTGGCCACTCCCGGCTAACACACAGTTATTTACTGCGCCGGGAGGACCCTCCTGTATGTCGCTGCGGGGCGGCTTTGACGGTGGCCCACATTCTGTTGGCCTGCCCCCTTTTAGCTGTGGTCAGGCAGACATTTGCGCTGCCTGATACGCTCCCTGCCATTTTATCTGATGACCCTGTTATGGCTGCCTTAGTTTTACGTTTTATTAGGGCAGGGAGTTTTTATTCTTTCATCTGAGTGTTTTGTTTTATTTTATTTTTTGTGTTGATTCTGGCCTTTGGCCTATGATTTTAAACTGATCTTTTAATGTGTTTCTAAGTGGTTGGCTTTTCCTTTTTTATTTCTATGGTCGGCCAACCACTGTCACACTCTGTGTGGTTTTAGTTCGTTTTGTCTTGTCCTTGTCTCCGTTTCTCTTGTTCTGTATCGTCTGTGATCTATTCTGTTCCTCGTTTTTATTCTCTGTGGGTGTTCTTTGTATTTGGAAGAAGGGACCGATGGCCGTAGCAGTCTGGTCCCTTTCATCCCCCAAACCAACCCAACCAACACCTCGCTCCATGAAGGACATGGCTACGCACACATGCAACATCAAATTTGGCTCTGAGGTTGTGAAGTCGCCCAGTGTCAAGGTAGCATCACCGTCCTGCTGTGCAACAAACTGTCAAACTCTCGCCTAAAAGGGCAAAGCCACCAGCTACACAACTGGTAGGCCAGAAAGGACAGGAGTACTCCCGAGAAGACTTCCTCTGTCCCTCCAGCCAAACAACACCCAAGTCTTCCTCCAACCAGAAGCGCTCAAAGAAGTCCGCTAAAGACAAACGGTCTTCTCCTTCACCAACTCGAAGATCTTGCTCGACGGTGTCGCCACATGGTCACTTAGCCTCACTGACCTATGTTTCGCTGGTGCACACCACCAACCGTTTTTCAGCGTTGGACTCCACCGACTGACCACACAAGCACGCTGGTGCTTCTGAGGACCCCATGGAGCAGGATCCTTTTGCTTCTGAGCCCTGCAGTAGCGACTCTCCACTGGCTGTCCCTCGGCGGCCACAGAGTTGACACTCCTACATCTCTTCCTCCTCATGACTGTCTTCCAATGGAATGTTCACAGCCTTCGGTTCCACAAAGAGGATTTACGGCAGCTTCTAGCATCACAGCATCCCATTGTACTCCGCCTTCACTTGCATCCTCAATACCACTTCGAGCTTCCAAATTACTTACCGATTCATTTTGACCTTCCCCCTGAGGTCGGCATCCCATCTTATGGGGGTGTCATGCTGCTTATATGGGATAACCTTCATAGTCAACCCATCTTCCTGACTACCCATCTTCAAGCTGTTGCTGTTCGCCTTTTCCTTCCCCAACTAACTTTCTCCCTCTGTACCATTTATGTCCTTCCATCCTTCGATGTCACCCCAGGAGACTTCCTTCAGTGTATTGGGCAGCTACCTCTGCTGTTGTTGCTACTCGGTGACTTTAATGCGCATCATCCCATTTGGGGTTCTCTGAGGACCTGCCAGAGAGGTACCCTCATGTCTGACATTCTTAACCAACTCATCCTCTTCTGCCTTAACACTGGTGCAACCACTTTCCTTTTTGACTCCTCGTACACCTATTCCCATATGGACCTATCCTTTTGCACTGCCCAGCTTGCCCATAGTCTTGAGTGGTACGTTCTTTCTGATGCCTACTCGAGCGACCGTTTCCCGTGTGCTGTCCGTCTGCTGAATCCTACCCCATCCACATGCTTGCCCAAATGGAAGCTTACTAAGGCTGACTGGCAGCTTTACTCCTCCCTGGCGATCTTAGCAGAACAAGATTTCCTCAGTTGTGTTGACCAGTTTGACTATCTCACCAACGTTATCCTTACTGCTGCAGAATGTTCCATTCCTCGCACTTCCTCTTGACGACGTCATGTCCCAGTCCCTTGGTGGACTGAGGCGTGTCGCGACGCAATTCATGCATGGAGACGTGCCCTCCACATTTTTAACTGCCACCCTACACTGAAAAACTGCATTAATTATAAACAGACGCGTGCAAAGTGTCGTCGAGTTCTTCGGGATAGCAAAAGAACTAGTTGGATTCATTCACGAGTTCTTTTAACAGTTCCACACCTTCCTGTGTCATGTGGGCCAACCTCCAGTGGCTCTCTGGAACCAAGATCCAGATGTCATCGTGGATCCTGTTACTATGTCCAACACATTGAGCCGCCATTTTGTGGAAGTTTCGAGCTCTTCTCACTATCACCCTGCCTTTATCCATAGGAAACGAGTAGAGGCAACTCGGGTGATACCGTTCTCTTCTCCGAATCGTGAATGCTACAGTGCCGTCTTTACTGTGAGGGAGCTAGATAATTCTCTCAGTTCATCCTGGTCTTCCACCCCAGGGCCTGACGCTATCCACATTCAGATGTTGCAGCACCTCTCTCTTGCGGGCAAGCACTTTCTGCGTAACACATACAACCACATCTGGGCTGAGGGCACTTTTCCTGGACGTTGGCGTGAAGCCACAGTCATACCCATACCTAATCCCAGTAAGGTCAGAAACCTTCCTTCTAGCTACAACCCCATCTCTCTTACCAGCTGCATTTGCAAGGTGATGGAACGTATGATTCATGCCCAGCTGGTGTGGTGGCTTGAATCTCGCCATTTACTCATGAATGCACACTGTGGATTTCGAGTGGGGCGTTCTGTGGTTGACCATCTCGTTACTTTGTCCACCCATGTCGTGAATGGTTTTCTGATGAAATCTCAGACTGTGGTTGTGTTTTTCGATTTGCAGAAGGCCTACGACACCTGCTGGAGAACTGGAATCCTCCGTGGAAGCCTGCCCTTTTTGTTTGGTCATTTTTACAAGACCGAGTTTTTAAGGTGTGTGTGGGTTCTGCCTTGTAAGACACCTTTATTCAGGAATGTGGTATGCCTCAGGGTTCTATCCTGAGCGTAATTTCTTTGCCATCGTCATTAATCCTGTAATGGTCTGTCCCCCTCCGGATGTCTCCGGCTCCCTCTTTGTCGATGATTTTGCCATCTATTGCGGTTGGGGTGGTAGCTAGAAGGAAGATTTCTGTCCTTACTGGGATTAGGTATGGGTATGTATGACTGTGGCTTCATGCCAACATCCAGGAAAAGTGCCCTCAGCCCAGGTGCTGCAGCACCTTCAACACTGTCTTAATCGTCTTCACTCCTGGGGCATTGCCAATGGTTTTCACTTTTCCACTGACAACCGTCTGTATGAATTTGTGGTGGCACAAATGGTTTCTCCCACCATTTCTACACCTTGGGCCTGTTGCCCTTCCATTCGTTGACACTACGAAATTCCTGGGGTCGTGCTCGATAGGAAACACTCTTGGTCCTCTCATACCTCTAACTTGGCAGCCCGCTGTACACAGTCCCTCCATGTCCTACGTCTCCTTAATGGTACTTCTCGGGGTGCCGATTGAACCACCCTCCTCCTTTTGTACGGGTCCCTTGTCTGTTTGAAACTCGACTATGGGTGCTTTGTTTATGCATCTGCACGCCCATCCCTTTTGTGCCGTCTCAACACTACCCATCATCATGGCATCTGTTTGGCAACGGTCACCTTTTACACCAGCTTGGTTGAGAGTCTGTATGCTGAAGCTGCTGAACTACCACTGTCCTACCGCCATGACTTTCTTCTCAGTAGGTATGCTTGCCGTTCGTTTGCCACGTGTGGCCACCCTTCCTATGCCTCCTTGTGTGATGATTCCTTAGATCGTCAGTATGGAGCTCGTCCCTCTTCTCTGTTACCTCCTGGAGTCTGCTTCTGCCACATACTATGGCGGTTTAACTTCATGTTACCTGCAACTTTCTCCGTGGGTGTGAACCCTTCATGATCTTGGCTTTGTAAAGCAGTCCATGTTAACCTTGGCCTTCATTCGCTTTCTAAGGACACTACTCCAGCCTCGGTTTATCACCTTCAGTTTCACGACCTTTGTATGCAACTTAGTGCTAGTACCTTTGTATACACTGATGGCACTCAGACTGACCATGGGGTCGGGTGTGCCTTCGTCATTGGCACCCGTGTCTTTTGATATCGGTTTCCGGCCCACTCCTCAGTATTTACAGCCGAGCTTTTTGCCTTGTATCAGGCCACAGAGTACATCCGGTGGCACAGCCTTCCCAATTGTGTCCTCTGCTCAGACTCACTCAGTACCCTCCAAAGTCTCTTGTGCACTGTACACTGCCCAACCCTTAGTGCAGCGGGTCCAGGAAAACTGTCACTTGTTCACTCTTGGTGGAGCTAATGTCATGTCTCTGTGTGTCCCTGGTCATGTCTGTCTGCCAGGAAATGAGGCTGCTGATGCTGCTGCCAAGGCTGCAGTCCTCGTACCTCAGCCCGCGAGTACCTCTATTCCCTCCCATGTTCTCTGCATTGCTGTCTGTCAGGAGGTGGTGTGCCTTTGGCATCACCAATGGTCCTCCCTTCACGGGAATAAGCTTCGGCTTATTAAGCCTCTCCCGGCGCCTTGGACGACCTCCTGTCGGCCCTCCCATAGTCATTTGCTCAGTGGCACTGCGCCACCACTTTGTATGCATTGTGCTCAAATTTTAACTGTCCGCCACTACCTGCTGGACTGCCCATTTTTAACCAATTTATGTTCCATTTTGGGTTTGCCATCTGATTTATAAGCCATTTTAGCAAATGACGCGCGGGCTATTGCCCGCGTTCTACTTTTTATCCGCCGAAGCAATATGGCAAAGGCCATTTAATTTTTAGTTTTCGATCTCCATTTTTGTGTGGTGTTCCCCCCCCTCCCCACGTGCCCTGTTTAGCTGTCTCCTATTCTGTCCATTTCCCTAATCTCTGTGTTTGTGTTCTATAGTTTTGGCTGTGGCGAATGAAGATGTTGGCGTGGGTGGGTACCATGCAGTTGCTCATGGCTGTGCTAAGAATTTGTTTGTATGCCTTCCCTTCAAAGGTGAAATAGTTATGGGTTAGGATGTAGTTAGGTGTACGAGGAATGAAGTGGTGGGTTTGGACTCTGCAGGGTGTTGGGAGAGGTAGTGTTCAATTGCGGCAAGGCCATGAGCAAGACGGATGTTGGTATGATGAGTAGGGACCCAGGAGGTAAGAGTGGAGAGCCAGTGCGTGAAGTGTTGGTATCTTTAGTGTGGGAAGCTAGATGTGGGACAATTGGTTGCAGATGTTGGTCAGCAAGGGCCAAGAACCTTTCAGTGAGGGCATAGTAACCAGCCGCAATGGGGCCCCCAAGATTTTTACGTTTGTGGCTTTTGGGGAGCATTTAGAAAATGGGTGTGCAGGTTGTTGTTGGGGTGAATAGTGAGCTGCATTCAGGGGGGAGGTTCTGGGAAGGGCTTAAGGATTTCAGCAGGGACTGGAGGTTATGTTGGACATCTGAGATGGGGTCACTTAAGTAGAGTTTGTGTGTGGAGGTGTCTGACAACTGGCAAAAGACCCTCAGCCAGCCAGTCACTCTAGTTCATCCTATCAGTGGTGGAACTTTCATCTTTCGGAAGGATGATTAGGTCAGGATGTTTTTAGGTTGTGCAGGGCAGTCCTTTCTTCTGCTGAAAGGTTGTTTGGGAGGGGGGGGTGGGGGGGGGGGGGCAGGTTGAAGGTTAGGATTTCCAGGAAGGTGACTAGGGGATGGTCAGGGGGTTGGTAGGAATTGGGACAGGCAGGGTTCAATGTTAGGATTGGATTGTGTTTGGTTGGAGGGGTCAGTGGCAAAGAAGTGTTTCAACTGTAGGGAATGGGAGAAGGAGAGTAGGTCTTTCACAAGTCCAGCATGGTTAAACATGGTAGTGGGGCTGAATGTGAGGCCTTTGGATAGGACTGAAACTTCTGTGAGGCTGAGGATTTTGGTGGAGAGGTTAAAGACAGTTTTCAGGGATTGTTTTGGCTCTGAATTTTGTGGAGAGTTGGCAGGGGATTTTGGAGGATGTGGTAGGTTGAAATGGTCAGGTAGGCAGTGCCTAGGTGCTATGAGAGGTTGGCGAGGGAGGAACACTGGGAGTAGGATTGGGGTTGGATAAGTGGTTGGGGTTGGGTTGTTTGAGGGAGGAGACCAGACAGTGAGGTCATCGGTCTCATCAGATTAGGGAAGGATGAGGAAGGAAGTTGGCCGTGCCCTTTCAAAGGAACCATCCCGGCATTTACCTGGAGCGATTTAGGAAAATCATGGAAAACCTAAATCAGGATGGCTGTACACGGGATTGAACCATCGTCCTTCCGAATGCGAGTCCAGTGTGTTGGATAAGTGGTGCCCCAGGGCAGGAGCAGGATTTCAGCAGGCTAGATGACTTGTGAAGGAGGTGTTTGGAATGTTCTTCTAGGTGTTGGGGTGTCAGGATTTCAATTTGGGTGATGAGGTATTGGTAGTGGGGACTGCATAGTAACAGTATTTTGCGGAGGGAGTGGAGGGTGTTCAGGGATGCCTGTGCCATGGAGACCCCAGTGCAATAGATCCCTGCTCTGTTTATCTGCATTAGTTCAGAAAAATTTTCCTGTCCCTAGCCAAAGCCCTGTCCCATATCCTGTTCTTTAAATGTTGCCTAAAACATGGAATCCCCCCTTCTGGATCACACCCCTTGTTCCACAATGACCTTCACCTTTCCAGAAATGAAACTTCCTGACAGATCAAAACTGTGTGCCGGACCGAGACTCTAACTCGGGACCTTTGCCTTATGCGGACAAGTGCTCTACCAACTGAGCTATCCAAGCACGACTCATGTCCTGTCCTCATAGCTTTACTTCCGCCAGTACCTCGTCTCTTACCTTCCAAACTTAACAGAAGCTCTCATGCGAACCATGCAAGACCAGCACACCTGAAAGAAAGGATATTGTGGAGACATGGCTTAGCCACAGCCTGAGGTATGTTTCCAGAATGAGATTTTTCACTCTGCAGTGGATGTCTCCGCAATATCTTTTCTTTCAGGAGTGCTAGTTTTGCATGGTTTACAGGAGAGCTTCTGTAAAGTTTGGAAGGTAGGAGATGAGGTAGTGGTGGAAGTAAAGCTGTGAGGATGGGATGTGACTCGTGCTTGGATAGCTCAGTTGGTAGAGAACTTGCCTGCGAAAGGCAAAGATTCCGAGTTAGAGTCTTGGTCTGGCACACAGTTTTAATCTGCCAGGAAGTTTCATATCAATGCACACTCTGCTGCAGAGTGAAAATCTCATTCTGAATATTGGCAAATATGAAAACACAGCACAGGTATTTAGACACATGAATACATATTTGAAATGAAAAACATACTGTAAATGCATTTCAGCACACCTCCCAACATACATGATCAATGTAATCAATGCTTCTACTGCATTTCATTCTAATTGTCTTATCTCTGTTCAAAGTAGTGTAAACTTATGGCCAGTGTTTCAATAAACCCTCCAAAAGAACTTAAAATTTCCAGTTTGATGTGAATATTGTTTTGTAATTTCTTGATGGACCTGTGAATCTTATGGTTATTTCAGTGGGAAAAGCTAATCTGTTTCTAAAAAACCTTTATTTTACTTTTGAGGACAAGTTAACCTATGTGAAAATAGTACAGGTTGTCTAGGAAAGCCAAAAGATATTTAAAGTCCAAGTTAGACACCACACTTTGCGTATTAGATTAATATCACTAGAAATAGATGTAGGGAGAGTCTACACTACAGATGATGTAAATTTTCAGCGAGATAATAAGCAAACACAAGAAATAACAGTATAGATATTCCTCAGAGGAGTTGGTAGTACTTAACTTCAGGAGATGAAATGTGTAGTACTGCTTATAGACACAAATAAAAATAAAAATTAGACCCTTTCTAGCCTTTAGAACTAATAGTTTCTTCCTAAAGAAAGGTGGTTGACTACCTCCCGCAGTGCCCTGAAATGAGAAATGTCCTACCCATTATCCTCCCCGCCTCTCCCACAGTGGTATTCTGGCACCCACAGAACCTACGCAATATCCTTTTCCATCCCCACACAACTGCTGCTCCCAATCCCTTACCTTATAGCTCATATCACTGTAATAGACCTAGATGCAAGACCAGTCCCACATGTCCTCCCACCATCACCTGCCCCAGTCCGGTCACAAACATTATCTATCCCTCAAAGGCAGGGCTACCTGTGAAACAAGTCATGTGATCTACAAATGGCCACTAACAAACTGTGGCCAAGAAACAACTGGACCATCCTGTTTCTGAACATGCCACCCAACATTACATTCTTCATTTCAGTGACTGCTTCACAGCCTATGCCATTTGGATCCTTCCCACCAATACCAGCTTTTCTGAATTGTGTAGGCATGAACTCTCCCTGCAATATATCCTACATTCCCATAACCCTCCTGCCTTCAACCCTTGTTAGTCATTGTCCTTACCCATCTAGCCCCCTTCCCTGTTCCCATTCCAGCACTACACAGTGCTTGATTCCACCAACGCAGCCAATCTTTTTACTTCTCTCCCCCCCCACCCACCCTCTACCATGCCCTCCATGTAACCTTCCGACTGCGCTTAGCTGCCCTTCCCTCTCTCCACCTCATCCCTGCATCGTGAGCCCACTTGCAGCACTTAATCATCCCCCGTCCCTACCCTGCTATCCCTCCCCCTCCCTGCCCTAGCCTCTTCCTCACTCCAACCCGGTTGCCTCTCCCATCATGCACTGCTGTTCATAGTCTGGATTCATCTACCAGAGACTATGGTCGTATGTATGTGAGATGCATTTGTGTGTGTGTCCATTGTCTTTTTTGACAAAGGCCTTGTTGGCCAAAAGCTTATTTTGTGACAGCTTTTTGTTGTGCCTATCTGTGACCCATCATCTCTGCTGTATGGTGAGCAGTCACTATCCTTTTCATAATATAATTATGTTTTCACTTTAAACATAAATAATAAATGTGTTTACTATGCTGCAAACACAAAATTTTTGGGATCAAATATTGATTGTCCGCTGACCTGGAATGAACACATGAAGATACTGGCAAAGAGAACAGAATCACTATTTAATGTCCTTAAGGTCCTCTCATGAGTGTATACAAGCTGGAATCTGGTAACTCTATATCTACATACATAATTTGCAAGCTGCCAATTAGTTCGTGTATCACTGCTAGTCATTCCTTTTTGTCTTCCAGTCACAAATGGAGGGAAGTAAAAAGTCTTGTCTCTCTGCCTCCATAAGAGCTCTAATTTCTGGTATCTTGTCTTCACACTCTTGACATGAGACACTTGATTGCAACAATAGAGTCATTCTGCAGTCAGAATAGCAAACACTGGATCTCTAACTGTTCTCAATAGTGTTTCACAAAAAGAATATTGTCTTCCTTGCAGTGATTCCCATTTGAATTCAGAGAATTTCAGTAATATTTGTGTGTTCATTGAAACTACCGGTAATAAATTTAGTAGAATGCCTCCGAATTACTTTGAAGTCTTCCTTTAACTCAGTCTAGCTGGGATCCCAAACATTCAAGCAGTACCCAAGACTTATTCACACAAGTGTTCTATATGTGGTCTCCTTAGTAGATGAACTACCCTTTCCTAGAATTCTCCCAATAAACAGATATCAACCATTTGCCTTCCACACAACTGACCTCAAGTGCTCATTCCATTTGGTATCACTTTTGAACATTATGCCTAGATATTTAGTCAATGTGGCTGTATAAAGCAGCACATCACTAGTACTGTATTTGAACATTGCAGATTTGTTTTCTCCTACTCATCAGTATTAGCTTCAAGTTTTCTATATTTAGAGCTAGCTGCCATTCATCAAACCAAACATAAAGCATGTCAAAATCAACCTGTATGCTACTACTCATTGATGTCACTATCTTGTACATTACAGCATCATCGCCAAGCAGTTGCAGATTGCTGCTTACTCTATCTGTTAGTTCGTTTACATAGGTAGAGAACAAAAGGGGCCCTGCCACACTTCCCTTGGGAACTCCTGGTGAACACTTGTCTCTGATGAACTATTCCTACGTACTCTCACTTCTTAGCTATGGAATTATTTTTTGAGGATCTGAAGCTTTAAACATGGACACAATTTTCCAACAGCAGAAAAGAGCCGTCAGAATATTATCTGATTTTTGAAATTTATATTTCTGCTCTTAACATTCAGTTTTACATGTGAGAACAATGTCAGCAAAGTACAATTTACAGCATTACTTGTGGACTCGGAGAAGTTTTTTACAATGTTCTACAGTTAAATAATTAAAGCAGTATTAACAGAATCTTCCGTCGGTTCTTGGTAGAACAACATTATAATAATAAATGAAAAGCACCAGTTTGCTTTTGTTCTACAATATTATTTTTATTGCTAACCGGTTTTCGGCTTACAAGGCCATCTTCAGACAATTACTGAGTATTATCACCAAAGAAGTTAAATGTTAGCAGACAACATTGGAAGAGAAGAAACACATCTAGAGTGAAGTAGACATACAGTGATTAACATCTTTGCAATGAAATAGTAAAAACTGAATAAAAACTGAACAGTACATAAATAACAATGGAGTTGACAGGAAAACCTATAGCACAAAATAGGAATAGCATGCCTACATAACAGTTTCTATTAATAAACGAAACTAATGAAATAAGATCAAATTAGTACTAGACAAGGCTGCTGTACAGGATGGCGGGTATGGGCAGGCGGTGGGCGTTATGGAATAATAGTGTAATTTTTAGAGGAAGGCCATTTATTGGCTAAAGCATGATGAAAAGGGGCTACATAGGCCTAGGGAGGTGAGGGTGAGCCAGAGCTTACAATTTGGCGAACATTGTTCGCGAAGCTACCGAAAGTGGTTGTCTGCCAAAACTAAGTCCACAGTGCCGCAGCACCGGGAGAAGCGGGAGATGTTCAATGCTACAGGGCGCGCATCCGACTCGCGGGTGAGCAAGAATACAAGAGAGCGGGCCCGGCGACGGGCGGCCGGGTATGTTCGACGCACCACGCGGCTTCCTCCGCCCTGATTGGTCAGGACCGAGCAAACCGTGCGGGCGGCATGGAACTTTCCAGAGCGTTGCCTGCTAAGCGACGCCTGGGGCGGCGTTACCTCGTCAGCACATGAGAGAGGCGCGTGAACAAGGTGCCCTTCATCGGTGCTGACTTCCTGTTACTAAACCGTGGGACGAAAGAATTTACAGGCAGCTAACACTGCCGGCCGTGGCTTGGCCGCAATGGAAAAATGAAGTTACCGGTTGGAGGCTCGTATAATAAAGTAAAATCCCTTATTGTCTGGCTCATCCTTTACACTGCATCAAGAGGTATGAAACATGAAGAGTGATACACATCCAATTAAAAAAGAAGAGACAGTCGTCAATGTAAATACAGAATGCACGAGGAACTTAAGCAATATCAATAAGATAAACAGAAATTAGTAATTGCAGGAAAATTGAGGTGTTTGAGGGAACCTGCAGTTTGAGTGTGTGGTGGCACTGCATTTTAACATTAACATTATAATCAAAGCAGTGGCTGTATACCAGTTTACATTAAATAAATGAGCAAAGTAAAATATGAACAGTATTTGATGAGACAACTACAAGGGGAGTTAAATATGGACAGTAATACAAGTTAAAAGCAAACACGTAACTATTGAAACTACAGCATATGTGGAATACAAAGACAACTGCAACAAATAAAACAACTTAATGACTACAGGAAAATGGGAATATGTAGGAAGAGAGAGTGTGGGAAGTAATGAACAACAGAGATGATTACATGAAGTTTAGGAGAGGGGAAGTGTTGAGTTGTGTCTGGTCATTTAGAATGGGATCTGGACTGTGAGCAAGATGTTTGTTAATTTCCAGGGCTTCCAGCAGGTTGAGTTTATGGCCTTTGTTTGCTAAGTGAAGTACATGGGACACTGGCTGGTAGTTGTGACCCTCACTCAGTACATGCTCAGCAAACGCAGAGTCTGAATTCTGCAACCTCCAGCTGCGTTCATGTTCAGCCAGCCTAGTTGATATGTCTCTGCCTGACTGACCAATGTAAAATTTGTCACAATCAGAACAAGTGATTTTGTATACTCCACTGTTGGCTAATAACTGGATCTTGTCTTTGCTATTAAAAACACACTGGGCTGTAGTGTTCCTGACATAGTAGGAAACCCTATACTTGCAGGATTTCAGTGCTTTGGCTACAGTCTGTGATACCTGACCTAGAAATGGTAGAGTACACCATTTCTCGCAGACAGTGGATGGGGAAGCAGGTGGCGCATAGAGGAGGGCTATAATTTTCCGTTTTTGTTTCCTGTGCAAGATGTAGTCAATAAGAACTGGATTGTAGCCATTGGCTGAGGCAATAAATTTTATTGTATCTAACTCTGCTTTAAAATCATCTCTGGACATGGGGATAGATACGAGACGGTGTACCATTGAGTGGAAAGCTGCATGTTTGTGAGCTATGGGGTGTTGTGAGCAAGAAGGTATTATTGTGTCTGTAGTTGTTTTTCTGTAAATTTTGAAACAATGTGTGTGTGTACTGATGTCAATGGTGAGATCTAAGTAGTTTATGGATTTGTTGCCAATTTCCATAGTGAACTGGATATTTTTATGTTGACTGTTTAGGTTTTTCAAGAATGTGTTGAGTTCCATACATGGCTACACTCCATACAAATACTTTCAGAAATGACTTCCTGACACTTAAATCTATACTCGATGTTAACAAATTTCTCTTCTTCAGAAACGCTTTCCTTGCCATTGCCAGTCTACATTTTATATCCTCTCTACTTCGACCATCATCAGTTATTTTGCTCCCCAAATAGCAAAACTCCTTTACCACTTTAAGTGTCTCATTTCCTAATCTAATACCCTCAACATCACCCGACTTAGTTCGACTACATTCCATTATCCTCGTTTTGCTTTTGTTGATGTTCATCTTATATCCTCCCTTCAAGACACCATCCATTCCATTCAACTGCTCTTCCAAGTCCTTTGCTGTCTCCGACAGAATTACAATGTCATCGGCGAACCTCAAAGTTTTTATTTCTTCTCCATGGATTTTAATACCTACTCAACAAGTCAATAAAGAAGGTCATAGTAGTAATGACAAGCTAATATCAAACACAATGTATTTACTTTAGTACAAATTCAATCACCAACTAGATAGTTGTGCATTAATTACAACCAACTGTTTCACCTTTTTACGGCAATGCCATAATGAATACTAAATTCGCTTTATTTTCCTTCTGTACAACATCGTAACGAAAAGAAAACCCAATACTCCGTTTCCTCTTCCACCAATACTACAATAAATGTTCGAAATTACCATTCACTTCTACACATGCTTCATTATGGCGAACCCAGTTTCATCGCACTCGTTCACACACATGCACGTTGGCCTTTATGGTATTGGCAGCATCTAAAATCTTCTGCATCAATTCGTCCACATTATTTACTGGCTTAGCATAAACAAGTTCCTTCATATGGCCCCAAAAGTAAAAATCCAGTGGATTTAAATCAGGGCTGCGTGCTGGCCATCGACATGGACCCGAACGCCCGATCCATCATCCTGGAAATCGACTATCCAAAAAGCTGCGTACTCTGTGACCAATGTGGGGTGGAGCACCATCGTGGAGGAACCACATGTTATGACATATGCCTAACGGAATGTCTTCTAATAACGTTGGTAACAATGTTTCCTCTAGAAACGTTCGGTAATAGTTACCAGTCAAACATGCAGGTAAAACATAGGGCCCAATTATGTAATTATCGAGCATACCCGCCCACACATTTATGGAAAATCGTCGCTTAAAATGTGTTGCCACTACGTGGTGAGGATTGTGTACACTCCACGTGTGCATGTTATGGAAATTAGTTATTCCGTCACGAGTGAAACACGCTTCATCTGTGACGAGTATTTTGTTGACAAAATCATGCTGCGCACTTTGTAACAAAAACCACTCTGAGAATTTACGTCGTGGAGGGAAATCTTGTGCTTCCAATGCTTGTACGCGTTGAATGTGGTAAGGCCGCAGATGCTCCTCTTGCAAAGTGCGATGAACGACAGTGTGCGATACACCCACGTGGCGGGCGATGCTTCTAGTACTTTGAGAAGGATCCTCCTGGATGCGGTCCAGAATTCTTTCCTCAGCTTCCAATGTACGATCGGCGCGTTGTGGGCCTCTGCCTTCTGCGCGGGGCAGTAAAGAGCCAGTATCTCTCAATCTAAGGAAATTAAATACATACTCGTCAGTTGTATTCTGTCATGATGTAACAAAAACGGAAAGCATATCAGAACAGAAGATACGTTTCGCATACGGACAAAAATTTACAAAGGTGCAGATAACTACTGTACTTTATTAAGCTGTAAATGCATAATAATCGCACACAAGTAGAGAATTACAACGACACAAACCTTTGGTGCACAGCAGCAAGTGTCTTTCGTACAGGAATTCGTCGTTGTGGGAAGCGTTCTCGATAAATTCGTACAGCTACCCTCACAACACCTTTTACCTTGCCATATATTAAATGCATATCGCATAGTTCAGCTATAGTAAATCTCCTTTCCATCTTAACAGTTAACAGAGTTGCAATAACATCTGCACAGGCTACTTTCCTACTGTCATCGCTCGGTGTGTTACAATGACGCAGCCACAGGCCGCAGTTGCCTATGTGTCTACGATTTACGCTCGCAATGTCAATACGCGCATTGGGCAATAACAGGAACCGATTGCTTACGTACGTGCATGGCCAAGTATCTACTTTTCCAAAACCATTATCCTGAGATGAACTGTTTTTTTGGGACAACCGTAGGAAATACGCAAACATGTTACTAGACTTTTTTGTCAAGCATTGCGAGATGTGCCATCTGTATAATTTTGGCGCCTTATACCGTTTACACCCTGTACAATCTTTATTCTCTATGCTAACTTGTGCAGTGTCTCTTTCAAAGAGAGCTATTGCCTTTTCAGTAAAGTTGTGAGTTTCCTCAATAAGGCTAGACTCACTGTCTGCGTAACAGACACGAGATGTTTCATCAGCACACATAGTGATCAGATGCTAATTACCCACAGAATTTGGAAAATAATTTACACAACATGTGAATAGGGATGAATCTAAAATGGAGCCCTGAGGGTCACTAAAATGTATACTTCTTGTTGGTGACCATCTTGTCGCTAGTACTTCTCAGTTATCATCTATAATTTCTTTCAGTTGTTGTCTGTCAATTACATTTGTTTCTAGTAATTGCATGAGATATCCAGTGATTCTACTCGTCACCGTTTCTGATAAGATTGCATGATGATGGGGTCTGTTGAAAGCTTACGTAAGGTCCAGGAAAGCTCCTGCTGCTTGAGACTTTTCATGTAATTTTTTTTCATGTACATAATAGACAAATTGTACTATTGCTGATGGGGTACTGAGACTGTTACTGAAACCGTCAGTAAACTCCCCATTCTTCAAAGAACCGAACTCCTATATATAAAGCAGCTTCAATCACCTGATTACTCTGCAAATGAGTTAATTTGTGAAATATTTGCCTGTAAGCATGGAAGTGAGAAAAAGGTTAGGGAAGGTTTGAAATTATGCTTAAAGTTTGTTGGAAATCACTAAGTGCTCTCATTATGAAACACAGGATGAATATAAACTGGTTAATTTGCTTTCCATTGAAAGCAAACGTTGCTGTAAGCAGATCTTACTGTAAGCAAAACTTTCTCCACTGTAAGTAGACTGAACTAAGGGTCATCCAATTATTTAATTTAGCAGGTACATTCAGTGATATATGTAGATACTGTATGCAAAATGTGTTGTAAATAGAATTCATAGTAGAGAGCTAATAAATTAAAACTCCATGCCTGATGCTTAACTTTGACTGCGTGAATAGAACTGCACTCATTCTCGAATGCTGGATGAGTGAAGTTCATGTATTTGCACACCTTCAGTTACACTGCTTAAACACAATTACACAGTTATAGCAGAGATGCTGAGCCACATAGACAACACAAACACTCACTCTCACTCACACATCGCACATGCAATCGCAAACAAAATTTTAAGTCCAATTCTACCTTTTAATGAGTAGATCATGAGAGCATTTAAAATTGTTAATTCAGGCAATAATTACACGGAATTTGAAAACTGAAGTTTCGTTGCCCCTAAGCTACAACTTGTGCTGGCTTGAAGGATAGTGGTTTAGTAATGTAGATTCTGGAAATAACTTACTTTGTCAGCTTAGTTTTAGTGTTCCAAGACGCCATTTAACGTTATTTTCTCAGTCAGTTTGCAGAATATTGAGGTCTGTAGTTCTGAACAATATATATTTTCCATTTTTGTCCTAGGATTTGACTGTAGCCAGTATCAACTTATCATGGAATAGATAATCATCAAGAACACAGAGTATTATATAATCAAATGGGTTCAGTAGCACATGCTTAAATTTCTTCAATAGAAATGAAGAAATTTCATCTGATTCTGCTGATTTTTTATTTTTTTATCTATGTATTTTTAGGCTACCAATAATTGACAGAATGTCTGAGGGCATACTGCAGATAATTTACTGCTGACCCGTTCTATGGTGAACTAATATATGTATGTTGTGCATCCAGTTTCATGCAGACATTGCCACCAACAAAATATGTAAAGTCATCATTAAAAATATTATGAAAAGGAAAGTTGCTACTCACCATATAGTGGAATGCCGAGTCAGAATAGGCACAACAAAAAGACTCACAATTATAGCTTTTGTCCGCTAAGGCATTTGTCAACTTCCGTTGTAATCATTAAAATATTGTTAACTAGAAGAAGATGCAAAATGTTATCATTTTTCATAGTTAATTTCATGTTATTAATTTTAATTTCTGTTGCATTGTTTCTGATTTTATTTGCAATTGATGAACAAGACTTTGAAACATTATCGAAGCTTCCTATCGGACGGCTAATTAGTTCTGCTTTTACTGTCCTGCCTTTTTTGTGGAACTTATATTTGCACTGCATGTAGAATAACTCAAAGATCAATATTTATCGATATTTGTGCATTTTTTAACGTGAGGGCACTATTTAAACCTTTTGCTGATACAGATATTTTTATCATAGGTCATGTCAAGTGTTGAGCCATTATCACCTAAGCCGACTACCTGCACCCAGTCCCTTCCTAGGGAACCGCTTCTTGCCTGCTGAATAACATGCACTGGGCTCCTGGCGCAGTGCTGAACCTTTTGAACGTAGCTTGTGAGCTACATGCTTTACAATCCAGTTCCTCTGTGCTCTTTGTTAATGTTAGCGCAATAATTCATTCATAAACAGTTCACGAGGGAAATGAAGTGCTCACTAGAAGATACTTTCAATGTACCTAAATATGATTAGAGTACCCAAATTTTTGTCGGACAAAGTCCAAGATCAGAAACAAATGTTTTTGAATGCCAAATCTGTCTTTTTGCGTTGAAATAATTTGATTACATTGCACAGACCTGAATGTGTACAATCTTTTAATCACTTCGACTAAGTATGTTATGTATTTACTTCATGCACTCTTTGGCGGGTTCGTGCTTGGCTGCCACAGGGCTCCAGCATTTGCAGCATTTTTTTTCCCTTCTGTGCTGCAGGTCTATCCTCTTGCTACTCATTTTCCCCTTACTTGGGGAACATGTATGGGACGTTATTGGGAATGTTCTGCATTGTCTGTCGCTGACGTAAGAACAGTCTCACCTTTGTTTTTCGCTCCCTTTTCCTTTCTTTGTTTCCCTTCTCTTCTCACTCCTCTGCTTCGGCATTTGAGGTTCCTCTTTTTCTTCTTCCTCCCTGTGCGCTCCTGAAGGCTGACCCACGTGTCTGACGCGTAACAGGTGACTAATTCCCAGCCCCAGGTCGACAGGTAGGATTCGCACATGCCACCTGGTACAGGCCAGAACCAGGGAGGGGCGATTGTCTGAGCTGCAGCCTTCCCAAATTGCCGATTGGTCCCTATATCAGGTGATCGGAAAGTGTGACTAGAGGTGTGAACAATCACCTAAGGTGGGTGCGCCCCCATGTGAAGGGGGCCGGCCCCCTGTTGGAAGGAGTGCACCATCAGAGATGCTGGCAATCATGGGGGATTTTCTCACAATGAGTCAATAATTTTCCCAATTTACATCTACGAAACGTAAACATAATGAGGCTAATGATTCAAAGATCCTTCCCGCTGCACCATGGTTCCTTGTGGCCTCACGTACTGAAGACTGTCAGTTCTTCGCCACAATAAATCTGTTTGTTATTCAGAATGGTGTTGACGCAGTTGCCAGCCCTGTGAAATCCTGCTCTTGTTTACAGAATGACACTTTGCTTTGGAGACTACTTCTGATTCTCAAGCACATCAACTGCTTGCTGCCTCACATCTCCATGGGTACCCTGTTCATGTCGAGGTCCATAGAACTTTGAATTCTTCCTGTGGTGTAATTTACACCCGGCTCTATGGTCTAACTGAGGCCGAAATCCAATCTTACCTCTGATCAGGGTGTCGTTGCCATCCATCATGTACTGAAAAAGGTAGATTCCTCCTTAGTGCCCACCCGCACTCTTTTTCTCACCTTCGATAGAGTGGTGCTTCTGTCCAACATCAAAGCAGTCTATCAGTCTATGAAATTATCACAGTCTGGCCGTACATTCCGAACCTGATGCACTGCTACTATTTTCATCGTCTCAATCACACTGGAACGTCTTGTCGACACCCAGCCAAATGTGCCACCTGTGGTAGGTATGCCCATGAGAGTTACTGTCCGCCTCCTTCTCCCTGCTGTATCAGCTGCAATGGCAGCCGTGCCACCGGCTCTCGGGATTGTCCCGTGTATCTTGAGGAGCGGGCTGTCTGAGAGATCTAGGTAAAGGAAAAAGTGCCTTACTCAGTAGCTCGCAAGTTACTTGAAAGTCGCAAACTCTGCATTCGCCCGTCTGGCACCTATAGTTCTGTTCTTGTTACCCCTTGCTCCATGAAGGATGTGGCCACGCAGATGTGTGACCTCCAATTCAGCTCTGAGGTTGAAATCACCCAATGTCAAGGTAGCATAGCCAACCCCCCTGTCCAGCTGTGCAATAAGCAGTCAAACTCTCGCCTCAAGGGGCAAAGCCACCAGCTACCCAACTGGTAGGCCAGAAAGGACAAAAGGAGTACTGCTGTGGAGACTGACCCCGTCACTCCAGCCAAACAACACCTGAATCTTCCTCTAACTGGAAAGGCTCGAAGAAGTCCACCAAAGGCAAACGGTCTTTTCCTTCACCAACTCGAACGTCCTATTCGACGGTGTTGCCACGTGACACCTTAGCCCGGCCAGCCTCCGTGTCACCGGTATGCACCACCAGCTGTTTTTCAGCATTGGATTCCATAGACCGACCGCACAAACAAGCATATGCTTCTGTGGACCTGATGGAGCAGGATCCTCCTGCTCCTGTGCCCTTTAGTAGCTACTCTTCGCCGGCTGTCACTCGGCAGCCACCGAGATGACACCCCTACATCTCTTCCTCAGCATGACTCTCCTTCAGTGGAATGTTCGCAGCCTTTGGTCCCACAAAGACGATTTACGACTGCATTTAGCATCACAGCGTCCACTTGTACTCTGCTTTCAGGAAACGAAATTGCACCCTCATGACCGCTTTGAGCTTTCACATTTCCTACTCATTTGTTTTGACCTTCCCCCTGAGATCGGCATTCCATCTCATGGGGACGTCATGCTGCTCATATGGGATGACATTCATAGCCAACCCATCTCCCTGACTAGCCATCTTCAAGCTGGTGCAGTTCACCTTTTCCTTCCCTCTGTACCATTTATGTCTCCTTATACACTCCTGGAAATTGAAATAAGAACACCGTGAATTCATTGTCCCAGGAAGGGGAAACTTTATTGACACATTCCTGGGGTCAGATACATCACATGATCACACTGACAGAACCACAGGCACATAGACACAGGCAACAGAGCATGCACAATGTCGGCACTAGTACAGTGTATATCCACCTTTCGCAGCAATGCAGGCTGCTATTCTCCCATGGAGACGATCGTAGAGATGCTGGATGTAGTCCTGTGGAACGGCTTGCCATGCCATTTCCACCTGGCGCCTCAGTTGGACCAGCGTTCGTGCTGGACGTGCAGACCGCGTGAGACGACGCTTCATCCAGTCCCAAACATGCTCAATGGGGGACAGATCCGGAGATCTTGATGGCCAGGGTAGTTGACTTACACCTTCTAGAGCACGTTGGGTGGCACGGGATACATGCGGACGTGCATTGTCCTGTTGAAACAGCAAGTTCCCTTGCCGGTCTAGGAATGGTAGAACGATGGGTTCGATGACGGTTTGGATGTACCGTGCACTATTCAGTGTCCCCTCGACGATCACCAGTGGTGTACGGCCAGTGTAGGAGATCGCTCCCCACACCATGATGCCGGGTGTTGGCCCTGTGTGCCTCGGTCGTATGCAGTCCTGATTGTGGCGCTCACCTGCACGGCGCCAAACACGCATACGACCATCATTGGCACCAAGGCAGAAGCGACTCTCATCGCTGAAGACGACCCGTCTCCATTTGTCCCTCCATTCACGCCTGTCGCGACACCACTGGAGGCGGGCTGCACGATGTTGGGGCGTGAGCGGAAGACGGCCTAACGGTGTGCGAGACCGTAGCCCAGCTTCATGGAGACGGTTGCGAATGGTCCTCGCCGATACCCCAGGAGCAACAGTGTCCCTAATTTGCTGGGAAGTGGCGGTGCGGTCCCCTACGGCACTGCATAGGATCCTACGGTCTTGGCGTGCATCCGTGCGTTGCTGCGGTCCGGTCCCAGGTCGACGGGCACGTGCACCTTCCGCCGACCACTGGCGACAACATCGATGTACTGTGGAGACCTCACGCCCCACGTGTTGAGCAATTCGGCGGTACGTCCACCCGGCCTCCCGCATGCCCACATACGCCCTCGCTCAAAGTCCGTCAACTGCACATACGGTTCACGTCCACGCTGTCGCGGCATGCTACCAGTGTTAAAGACTGCGATGGAGCTCCGTATGCCACGGCAAACTGGGTGACACTGACGGCGGCGGTGCACAAATGCTGCGCAGCTAGCGCCATTCGACGGCCAACACCGCGGTTCCTGGTGTGTCCGCTGTGCCGTGCGTGTGATCATTGCTTGTACAGCCCTCTCGCAGTGTCCGGAGCAAGTATGGTGGGTCTGACACACCGGTGTCAATGTGTTCTTTTTTCCATTTCCAGGAGTGTAATTCGATGTCACCAGAGCAGACTTCGTTCAGCTTATTGGGCAGCTACCTCCATAATTTTTTGCTGCTCAGTGACTTTTAACAGGCATCATCCCCTATGGGGTTCTCCCAGGCCTGACAGAGAGGTGCCCTCTTGGCTGACCTTCTTAACCAACGTAGCCTCTTCTGCCTTAACACTGGAGCACGCACTTTCCTTTCTGACCCCTCGCACACCTATTGTCATTTGGACCTATTCTTCTGCAGTGCCCAGCTTTCCCATTATATCACAAACTTTATCATTTCTGCTGCAGAATGTTCCTTTACTCACTCTTCCTCTTTACAACTTCGTGTCCCAGTCCCTTGGTGGACTGAGGCATGCCATGACGCAAATTATGCACATCGATGTGCTCTCCGCATTTTCAACCGTCATCCTACAATGGCGAACTGCATTCATTATAAACAGATAAGTGCAAAGTCTCATCGCATTCTTGGAGACGGCAATAAAGCTAGCTGGATTTCATTCACTAGTTCTTGTAACAGTTACACCCCTTCCTCTCTTGTGCGGGCCAACCTCAGATGGCTCTCTGGGACCGAGATCCATTCCCCAATTTCCAGCCTGACAGTAGCAGACGATGTCCTCGTGGGCCCTATTGCTATCTCGCAACACCTTGGGCCGCCACTTTGCGGAAGTTTCGAGCCCTTCTCACTATCACCCTGCCTTCCTCCATCGGAAACGAGGAGAGGAGGCTCAGACAATAGCCTTCTCTGCTCTGAATCGTGAGTACTGCAATGCCACCTGTACTATGATGAAGCTAGATCATTGTATCAGTTCATCCCAATCTTCCACCTCAGGGCCAGACGCCATCCACATTCAGATGATGCAGCACCTTTCTCTTGCAGGCAAGCACTTTCTGCTTAACACGTACAACCACGTCTGGGCAGAGGGCACATTTCCTGGATGCTGCCGTGAAGCCACTGTCATACCCATACCTAAGCCCGGTAAGGACAGAAACCTTCCTTCTAGCTACTGCTGATCTCTCTTACCATCTCCATTTGCAAGGTGATGTAACATACGATTCATGCCCAGCTGGTATGGTGGCTCGAGTCACGCAATTTACTGACAAATTTCGAGGATGGTGTTCTGCAGTTGACCATTTCATTACTTTGTCCACCCATGTCATGAATGGTTTTCTGCAGAAATTCCAAGCTGCGGCCATTTTTCTCAATTAGGAGGAGGCCTACTACACCTGCTGGAGAACTGGTATCTGGCGTACTCTTTATATGTGGGGCTTGTGTGGCTGCCTGCCCTGTTTCCTTCAGGCATTTTTAACAGACCAAGTTTTCAAGGTGCGTGTAGGTTCTGCCTTGTCGGACCCCCATTATTCAAGAAAATGGCATGCCTCAGGGTTCCATCCTAAGCATCACCCTCTTAGCAATCGCCATTAACCCTATAATAAACAGTCTCCCGCCGAGCATCTCTGGCTCCTTTTTTGCAGACAATTTTGCCATCTACTGCAGTTCTCCATGGACCTGTCTTGCTGAGCAGTGTCTTTAGTGATGTCTTGATCATCTTTACTCCTGGAGCATCAACAATGGCTTTCGCTTTTCCACTGACAAAACCATCTGTATCAATTTCCTGCGATGCAGTTGGTTTCTCCCACCATCTTTACATCTTGGGCCTGTTGCCCTTCCTTTCATCAAAGCTACAAAATTCCTGGAGCTGATGCTCAATAAGAAACTCTTGGTCCTCCCATGTGTCTGATCTGGCAGTCCGCTGTACGTGGTCCCTCAATGTCCTACGTGTCCTCAATGGTACTTCCTGGGATTCTGATCGAACCACCTTCCTCCATTTGTACCAATACCTTGTCTTTTCAAAACTTGTCTATGGGTGCTTTGTTTAAGTGTCTGCACGTCCATCCATCTTACGCCATCTCACCACTATGCACCACTGTGGCATCCGTTCGGCCACGTGCGCATTTTACACTAGCCCAGTTTAGTGTCTGTATGCTGATGCTGCTGAACTGCCACTGTCCTACCGCCATGACTTTCTTCTCAGCAGGTGCGCATGGCATTTGTCTGCCATGTGTGGCCACCCATCCTATGCCTCTTTCTTTGATGATTCCTTTGATCGCTAGTATGGGGCACGTCCCTCTTGTCTGTTACCTCCTGCAGTCTGCTTTCAACACTTGCTACGGCGGCTTAACTTCACACTACCTGCAACTTTCCTGGTGGGTCTGAACTCTTCACCACCTTGGCTTTATGAAGTGGCCCATGTCAACCTTGGCCTTCATTTGCTTCCTCAGGACACTACTCCAGCCTCGGTCTATTGCCTTCAGTTTCATGACCTTCGCATGGAACTTCACGATATTACTTTTGTATACACTTTTGGCTCTGAGACTGACTGTGGGATCGGGTATGTCTTCATCATTGGCACCCATGCCTTTCAATATCGGCTTCCAGCACACTGCTCAGTATTTACAGCCGTGCTCTTCGCCTTGTATCAGGCCACGGAGTACATCCGGCGGCACAGCCTTCCCAATTGTGTCCTCTGCTCAGACTCACTCAGTGCCCTCCGAAGTCTCTGTGTGCTGTACACTGCCCATCCCTTAGTGCAGCAGGTCCAGGAAAACTGTCGCTTGCTCACTCTTGGTAGAGCCAGTGTGATGTTTCTGTGGGTTCCTGGTCATGTCGGTCTGCCAGGAAATGAGGCTGCTGACGCTGATGTCATGGCTGCAGTCCTCGTACTTCAGCCCCCAAGTTCCTATATTCCCTCTGATGAGCTCTGTGTTGCCGTCTGTCAGGAGGTGGTGTCCCTTTGGCATCGCCAATGGTCCTCACTTCACGTGAATAAGCTCCACCTTATTAAGCCTCTCCCAGTAACTTGGACAACCTCGTCTCGGCCCCTTTTGCTGGGAGGAGGTCATTTTAATTAGGGTACATATTGTGCATTGCCTTTATGGCCATCGTCATTTGATAAGTGGTGCTACCCCATCACTTTGTACACATTGTGCCCAAGTATTAACTGTCCGCCACTTCCTGTCGGGCTGCCCATATTTTAACCGTTTACGTTCCCGCTTGAGTTTTCTGTCTGAGTTATTAGCCGTTTTAGCAAATGACAAGCAGGCTATCGACCAAGTTTTACTTTTTATCCACCAAAGCAGTATGGTGAAGGCCATTTAATTTTTAGTTCTGGACCTCTGTTTTAGTATGTTGTCTTTTTTTAGCACTTTTTCCACGTGCCTGTTTTTAGCTGTCTTCTATTATGTCCATTAGGACTGACGTATAGTCATTTTTAAATTCCTCTCTGTCTTCATGTTCTATAGTTTTGACTTGGGTGAATATGACTCCAGTTGTTTTCTGTGCCCTAAAGCAAGGCAAGTAAAACAAAACAAACAGTGAATATTGCTGCAAATTGAGAATCGGGTCTGTCTCTTGCTGACGTACCACTTTGAATACTTTTTGCAACATGTAGTATATGTTTTCAAACCATTTTTGTGTTTCAAGACACGATTCATGACCAAAAATTACAATACCGAATATAATTGTCGATTTTACATGGGAATAATTTCAGCATATCTGAAGGAGATAAATATACATAATTTTTGTTATTGTACTATGTTGTTGTTGTTGTGGTCTTCAGTCCTGAGACTGGTTTGATGCAGCTCTCCATGCTACTCTATCCTGTGCAAGCTTCTTCATCTCCCAGTACCTACTGCAACCTACATCTTTCTGAATCTGCTTAGTGTATTCATCTCTTGGTCTCCCCCTATGATTTTTACCCTCCACGGTGCCCTCCAATACTAAATTGGTGATCCCTTGATGCCTCAGAACATGTCCAACCAACCGATCCCTTCTTCTGGTCAAGTTGTGCCACAACCTTCTCTTCTCCCCAAACCTATTCAATACTTCCTCATTAGTTATGTGATCTACCCATCTAATCTTCAGCATTCTTCTGTAGCACCACATTTCGAAAGCTTCTATTCTCTTCTTGTCCAAACTATTTACCGTCCATGTTTCGCTTCCATACACTCCATACAAATACTTTCAGAAATGACTTCCTGACACTTAAATCTATACTCGATGTTAACAAATTTCCCTTCTTCAGAAACGCTTTCCTTGCCATTGCCAGTCTACATTTTATATCCTCTCTACTTCGACCATTATCTGTTATTTTGCTCCCCAAATAGCAAAACTCCTTTACTACTTTAAGTGTCTCATTTCCTAATCTAATACCCTCAACATCACCCGACTTAATTCGACTACATTCCATTATCCTCGTTTTGCTTTTGTTGATGTTCATCTTATATCCTCCCTTCAAGACACTATCCATTCCGTTCAACTGCTCTTCCAAGTCCTTTGCTGTCTCTGACAGAATTACAATGTCATCGGCGAACCTCAACGTTTTTCTTTCTTCTCCATGGATTTTAATACGTACTCCGAATTTTTCTTATGTTTCCTTTACTGCTTGCTCAATATACAGATTGAATAGCATCGGGGAGAGGCTACAACCCTGTCTTACTCCCTTCTCAACCACTGCTTCTCTTTCATGCCCCTCGACTCTTATAACTGCCATCTGGTTTCTATACAAATTGTAAATAGTCTTTCGCTCCCTGTATTTTACCCCTGCCATCTTTAGAATTTGAAAGAGAGTATTCCAGTCAACATTGTCAAAAGCTTTCTCTAAGTCTACAAATGCTAGGAACGTAGGTTTGCCTTTCCTTAATCTTTCTTCTAAGATAAGTCGTAAGGTCAGTATTGCCTCACGTGTTCCAGTATTTCTACGGAATCCAAACTGATCTTCCCCGAGGTCGGCTTCTACTAGTTTTTCCATTCGTCTGTAAAGAATTCGTGTTAGTATTTTGCAGCTGTGGCTTATTAAACTGATAGTTCGGTAATTTTCACATCTGTCCACACCTGCTTTCTTTGGGATTGGAATTATTATATTCTTCTTGAAGTCTGAGGGTATTTCGCCTGTTTCATACATCTTGCTCACCAGATGGTAGAGTTTTGTCAGGACTGGCTCTCCCAAGGCCGTCAGTAGTTCCAATGGAATGTAGTCTACTCCGAGGGCCTTGTTTCGACTCAGGTCTTTCAGTGCTCTGTCAAACTCTTCACGCAGTATCGTATCTCCCATTTCATCTTCATCTACATCCTCTTCCATTTCCATAATATTGTCCTCAAGTGCATCGCCCTTGTATAGACCCTCTATATACTCCTTCCACCTTTCTGCTTTCCCTTCTTTGCTTAGAGCTGGGTTTCCATCTGAGCTCTTGATGTTCATACAAGTGGTTCTCTTCTCTCCAAAGGTCTCTTTAATTTTCCTGTAGGCAGTATCTATCTTACCCCTAGTGAGATAAGCCTCCACATCCTTACATTTGTCCTCTAGCCATGCCTGCTTAGCCATTTAGCACTTCCTGTCGATCTCATTTTTGAGACGTTTGTATTCCTTTTTGCCTGCTTCACTTACTGCATTTTTATATTTTCTACTTTCATCAATTAAATTCAATATTTCTTCTGTTACCCAAGGATTTCTACTAGCCCTCTTCTTTTTACCTACTTGATCCTCTGCTGCCTTCACTACTTCATCCCTCAAAGCTACCCATTCTTCTTCTACTGTATTTATTTCCCCCATTCCTGTCAATTGTTCCCTTATGCTCTCCCTGAAACTCTCTACAACCTCTGGTTCTTTCAGTTTATCCAGGTCCCATCTCCTTAAATTCCCACCTTTTTGCAGTTTCTTCAGTTTTAATCTACAGGTCATAACCAATAAATTGTGGTCAGAGTCCACATCTGCCCCTGGAAATGTCTTACAATTTAAAACCTGGTTCCTAAATCTCTGTCTTACCATTATATAATCTATCTGATACCTTTTAGTATCTCCAGGGTTCTTCCATGTATACAACCTTCTATCATGATTCTTAAACCAAGTGTTAGCTATGATTAAGTTGTGCTCTGTGCAAAATTCTACCAGGCGGCTTCCTCTTTCATTTCTTAGCCCCAATCCATATTCACCTACTATGTTTCCTTCTCTCCCTTTTCCTACACTCGAATTCCAGTCACCCATGACTATTAAATTTTCGTCTCCCTTCACTATCTGAATAATTTCTATTATTTCATCATACATTTCTTCAATTTCTTCGTCATCTGCAGAGCTAGTTGGCATATAAACTTGTACTACTGTAGTTGGTGTGGGCTTCGTATCTATGTACTATGTAGTCTGCATAATTACATCATGTAAAAAAGATACCCATCATCATCATCTGAAACAGCAAGTTCATTTTTTTTTTCAGCATACTTCTTCATTTGGGGAGACTCTCCAAAGTGAGAATACTTAATTGTTTGATTAATTTTTAAAATATGTATTTTCAATCCTTATTTTCATCCTTATGCAAGTTTCATGAATAATCAATCACGAGTATGCAAATATAAGTGTTACGATCATGTTGGAATTTCATCACATTGTAAAGTGGTGAATAAGTGTAGTTTCTGTTTAACTGGCAGAACGAACCCTGTATGTTTACATCACATAAGAGTTGATATTGTACCACCTGAAACACCCAGTCTGTTCATATGCCTGTGAACTGATTCATCTACTTACTTTTTACACACCTTGTATCTATTCTCCATCCTTCTTTTTAAACTGGGCTTTGGACCAGCACTGGCAAACTTAAAAATAGCTTTTTATATTCCTTTTTTTTTTTTAATATTTTTCATTTCTTGTTCTTTTATTTTTAATAATTTAATCAGAAGTGTCAGGTAATTTCAAGTATCATTTTTAGTTCCCAATTATTTAGTAATGCTTCTTTGTGTGATAAGTCTTGAGATCCGTTACAGCACACAATTGTATGTTGCAAGTTTTGCATTGGTATCTGGTTTCTGAGTATGCTTTCTGTTCTATGCATCTGCGCATTAGTGCACTTTACTTTAGATGTTCACTCATAGTAACACCTTGTAATTGCCTCCCTGTAAATTGTAGAGGATTCTCATCATCAGTGCTCCTTTCTCTCCCAGCTGTTTTCCATTCTGTTACATATTTTTCAACTTTTTCAAGCTCAGCAGGTGCCATCTTTTGCTCTGTAACCTACCTGTGGAGAGCATGAGCAATTAAAATGCACAATCCAGGATGAGAAGAATATATTTTTTTACTGTTTCACAGTCATATGCACTGATCACCCCAGCTAAAATAGTAATCTAAAAGTCATAGGGATTTCTTGACTTTTTGCCAATAGTTATGTCAGTCATCTCTGTTTCAGTAATTTGTGTTGTGATATGCGTGGTCAACATCCACATTTCTCTTATCGCACCACGTGATAGCAAGCATCTTGTCAGTTAACAGAAACTCATTTCTTCTCATTTCAGTTTCAGTTAATCTGTTGCTCCCATTTTTATGAACAGTGTCATATGCAGTTTTTAATTGGATGTGAGGCCAGAGAAACAGATCTGACCTGCAGTATATATTGCCAGCATACAATGTGTGTCCTTGTTCCAAACATGGTCTCGTAAATGTTGCAACTCAGTCACCACTTTTTGCAAAATTGTGGAGCAGGAGCACAATTTCAGTTGTTGCAACAGTGCAATGTGTATAACGAAATCCAAAATGTACCCAGCCTTGTCGTTATTCAGAATCTACAGGGGTTGGACGGAAAATAGGAGCACTGAGGAAATGCATGCTTGAACATAAAAGCAGTTGCCAACCAAGCCTGCAGTGTGCGCGGTTGCATTTGAATGCGACCAGCTCCTGTGCAATGTCCTCAGTATGTTGCAAGTATCAGCTGTACTCAGAAAAGTGTTCTGTTTAGTTGTGAGTGCATTGTATCGGAGTTAAGTGAAATCTAACATGGACAACTTGCTGGTGCTCATATGGTGAATATTTTCATAACCAATATAGCAGAAGTGTTTGGTGTTTCAAGAGGCACTCCATTGAAGATTTATTCTGCATACTGAGAAAGCAGAGAAACTTCATCCACTGTAATGGTACTTGAATTTCACAACCGTTACGGCACCTCACCTGAACCTCTCGGTACCAGTAATATTCTACTGTGTATCTGCAAAGTAGTTGACATATTTCTGAGACAACATTCAGATTTGATTTCATTTGTGATACATCAATATGTTTATATTGAAATGATATTATTCTTATGTGTATTCTTTCTTTTGTCACCATGATCTTTGACATACTTGTAACTCTGATTTTTGGGCGCGTAAGCGATTATTAGTTAGTTGTTGAGTTGTTAGAGAGTCAGACCTTGAAAAGGTCAAGTGTTGGACGTCATGTTGGAAAGACGCATAACGTAGTTAGCTTGTAAAATGTGAACTTTAACAGTGGCTGAGGAAGATGTTTTAAAGTATGTTTTGTATTGTGAAGTGATGTTTTGTGTGTTACGTGATATTGCAATAAAAGCAATTAAAAGGAAGTGTAACTTAAATTCGGAGTGCTGATTAGTCTTTACATCACCATTGTCCTTCTAAAGTGTCATCTTTAAAAATGGTTTGTGAAGCGCATCTACAAAACTTTTGAACATAGCAGAATAAAACCTAGGCCTCTTTGCATCCAAGCTTGGAATCATAACCACCTAGAGTTTCAACAATTGAGCCATGATTTTACGACGAGACCAGCGTGGGAAACACAAAAAGATGAGTGCCTAGTTTTTTGATTATTACATGAAATAACTTTATTAACTGTGCTCTAATGACACCTGCCACATAATATGACTGTTGTTGCTCGAAAATGCAGTATTTAGCAGCGTGAGCTACACCACAATCGTTATTAAATGCTGACCTTTGTTGTAGTAGGGTTGTTAGACCGCTAGGTCACAATATCACGTGTTAGTGATCATGACATTAAAGAGGATTGTGACGAAAAGGTGAAAGGGCGAGAACTGTAAAAATCGCTGCAGAACTATCACGACCAGAACAACACAAAGGGAGCTCCGTAAGTAGGGAATCGCAGGGTGAGCTGGAATTTTGAGAACCCTCCATCACTGATGCAAATGCCCGTAAAATGTGTTGCTAAAGCCATGAAACTTGGACTGTGGGACAATGGAAGAGTCTTGTTTCACTCTGTGTCCAATTTCTGACCATGTTTACATCCCAAGGGTGAAACATGGCGGAGGTTCGATGACGATGTGGACAGCCGTATCTTGGTATTGCATTGGTTCCGTGGCTACTCTGCAAGACTGCGTTATTGTCAAGAATTATGTTACCATTTTAACTGATCAGGTCCATCCCACAATGCAATATTTGTTCACCAGTGGTGATGCTTTCTTTTAAGATGACACACAGCTCAGATCATCCAGGACTGGTTTTGTGAGCGTGAGGATAAATTTTGCATCTCCCCCGGCCACCACAGTCACCAGATCTCAGTATTATTGAGTCTTTGTGATCTGCTTTGAGGACAAAGGTGTGTTATTGCTAAAGACAAGCATTCCATGAACTATAAAATCCCCAAATATTCATGCAGTCATGCACTGTCAAACTAAAATACATGCATGGTCAAGTGCAAAATACATTAAAATATTGCATTATCATTTTGTTCCCAGTTTATTAATTCACTTCCCTTTTTGCACCGTTGATAACTAACAACCTTTCAGCTTATCACTCAACATATTTTTGTAGGTAGATGATCTCCCTACATTGCAAAAAGTTACAGGCACAAATTTGAGTGAACATATTTGTTACAGTGGCAAGTCAAGTTCTTCATTCACACTTTCGCTACAATATATTTACTTTGCTGAACAAAAGAATCTGTAGTCTGGGTCCCTGTTTGACATTGTCCAGTTTCTTCTGTGCGTGTACTCTCATATTCTCTTGGGCATGACTGAGAAATCTCTGGAATTCCTCAACAGCTGATGTTGAGTCTACTAGTGGCATGGTAGAGACATGGCTCCTAATTTTGTTACTGTAAAGGCAATTTAGAGAAGTCTGCTGCTCATTTTTTTGCATTCAAATGCTGCTTGTACATCTCTGATACATATGGCATCACCTGCAAGGAAACCGGTTGCTACCTAAAATGTGAGAAGTATTTACTTTAGAATTAAACATTAAAGTATTAACATCATTGGAATTAACACTCTATCAATTTTATTATATACCAATTTAATGGCATCAAAATAGTCAGAGTAAAACATCACAGCATCCAACCAACTAGCCCATCTAGTAAGGATGGACTGAGGGGGTAATAACTACTCAGGTAGACTCTTTTTGTAAGCTGCTACACGTGCAGGGGCTGTTGAAGACACAGGTGTATAACAAAATATCACTTTAAAGTGATTAATTTATTTTTACAGCTTTGTGACCATTGAAATAGTACATCCCCATATTTTACACATCTTTTTAGCAGAAAGATATCAAATTATTGACAGTGTCATGATTAGAGTATATTGCTTCTGCAACATGATGGAGCCCATGAGCAAGACATACATTGTGTTTTACATTTGAGTAGAACATTTTAATAGCTTTCCCAGCCTTCAGCGTGCAGGGAGCAGCATCGATTAACAGCATAATAACTCTGCTTCTATTTATATTATTTGGTCACAGAGTACGTAAAATTTAAGAAGCATTTTCTCAGAAAATGGTTCATAAAAGCAGAGACTTAAATGAGAACTCAGTATTATGTAAAATGTTATCCCTGTACAATATCTTATTAAAACGTACAGACTTCATCACCGAAGACTCGAGCAATAGTGGAGTTATTTGCTCATTGCAGGATTTTACAGCACATTAGATGGGGTTGTCCAGACCCATTCTCAGTTAATTTTCATACAATTGGGTAGCAACGTAGTACCCCATCGGGTCGGTTGTTTCGTATAAAGGTATCCATATGTTAGAAGTTCTTGTGAATTTTGTACAATAGCTGGCTAGTAAAACAACAAATATTCATTTGTGTGTAAAAATAGTTCTTCTTGCAATGCATGACTTGAAATTTTCCAATACATTTATCTGAAATTAAGATCCTCTCGTTATATGGATATGATTTTTTTAAAAAAAGAACTGGACTTCTTATTTAATTAATTGTTTAAATTAAATTTTGTAATGTTTTACAAATACGTAGTGCAATAGAAAGTTTTCAGAAAAAGACTAGTTTACCACTTTACTACAGCAATCACAGAATACTTCTCCATCTGATCTTATAAAATCCTCTCCTCTTATTCACCTGAACCTTTAATTGAAGGCATATTCGAAGCACATTACCACATGCAAACAGAATAACAAAGACAGTTACCAGTAATGAGGTTCACACACACGTTGCGAAGACAGTTTAGTGAATAATTTCAGTTTTAGAAGAATCAAAATTGCTAGTGAGGTTTGTTCAAATTTCTCCATACATCTCTGCAGCTGTGATGTTGTCGTGTCAGCCGTGGTATCTAAGTTATTGGGCTAATTTTCCATTGTCACAAATCAAAGGTTGTTGTGGATTTATGGATAAATAAATGATATGTGCCCTGCAGAAGGCTTTTGGTAAAATTCTGGGGAAGTCATCCTATTGTACAAAGGCACCCATATGATAGTTTGTACAGGAGATGGAGCCTAGACCTGGAGGTATGTGGAGTATTTCTAATATTTTGGAAGACTAATGGTGACTTTTAAGTAGCTGTAAGATGTTTCAGTTTGAGCCCTGTTAAAAACCTGCATTATAGTGGCTTTTAAATAATTTTCGTGGAAGAAAAACACCTAACTACACTATATTCTCCTTTCTCTGAGAGCTGGGAGGGGGGATGCAGCCTCCCTTAACCTTGTGTATGAGTGCTCTTCCAACTGTCAGAATCTTAACTTTGTTTCTTATCCCCAGCCCCAACCCTTTTCTTTCTTCAGTCCTCATTCCTGAAGCAAAAATGAGGATCACGAAACTCAGAAAACTGAGGTGTCTACTTAGAACTATTAAAATATGCATTTAAACAGAAAATAATGTGTTACATTCGTAATTATAGTAAAAGTGCTTTAAATGTGCATTATGCATGTTTTTATTCCCAAAAAGGTCAAAATATGCACAGAAGTAGTATACCTATTTGGAATCGGAAAGTAATAAAATGGATAAGTACTAAGTTTGAGCTATGTCCAGTGATCCTATAAAAACGTGCATTTGCGTGGAGTTCTTGTCTTTAGTAATTGCAATCCATCTCTGTCATTGTTACCTAGACTTTGCAGGAAGAATGGTAAAAGATTCCCTTGAAAACCATACAGGATGTTTATTTATCCATTCTGAGATAACTGGAACAGTTTCCAGTGACAATAGTTTTGCTACACCGTATTAGACATGGCCATGTGGTGTGGTTTTGGTGTTTGAATATTTTTGTCCATCCCCCTCCACTTCATTTGGATTGGACAAATTATTTAAAAGAGTATCAATCTTTGAGCAACATGAGACTTTCATCAATTCAGTGCTTCTAATGTAGACTAAATAAACTGCGAAACACTGAGTAAACTTGATTGACAATATTCTAATTTTAAACAAATTGTGGCCTCCAGTATTCAAAGTTGTACATCATTTTCAAAAGTAAAAGAGCCTTGGGACATAATTTTTCAAAAAACTGTGTTAAATTATATCTCTGGACCAGTAATCATTAATTTTCAGCTTTTGAACTTCAGTCATTAGAAGACAAGTAGGAACAAAATAACAAAGCTCTTTAAATTCTGTCTCTTCCCACATTAGCAGCCTTTGTGTGTAGGTAAAATCGATTCCTGCCATCTGCAACAAATTGGAACAGATCTCGTGACAAAAATATCATAAAAAATTACTAAATGCTTGAGTTATTAACCAGTTGACATTTGTATCCTGAAGCAGAGTTATCAAAGGCACGCTCTGTTCCAAAGTGTTTCGCTATCACTTTCTGACTCTTTAGATTCTAAGTAACTGCTGACTGCACATCTTATAGAAACATCAAACCGTTTAGCTGTACCAGCTGATGTGCAGGTTGAAGCCCACTATTTGGAGCCTGTTGAAGGCACATCACTGATATTACCATCAGAGAATTCACACTCACTGCCACTCAAAGTGAGTATCTCTATTCTCTCTCGATTTGTGCAGCCACTGCTATGTGACATTTCTCTCATAGATTAGAAGAAATTAATTCTGATGAGTACATACAAAGCAAAGCAGAAATCTGCAACAAGTGACCACAATAGCAATCGTAGATACACACTCAAATTACGCAGCTAGAACGCACAGCCACTACTGGAAGAACAGTGTGGAAAATCAGCTTTTTGTGTTTACATGTCTAGAGGATGCAGGTATCTGTGGTTCACTCATCCCCAGCAGTGAGAGGGCCAGAGGAATGGGATGTATAAACACGTTATTAGCACTTAAGGAAAAACTGTGGTTAAGTGGTCATTCAGGACATCAAAGAACATGTTTGAGCTATTGTTGACCTCCCTTGTGTCATGGCTGAGACAGCCACCTCAATTAATGCCCCAGGTAGTGAGAATAAATGAACTTTATTCATTGTCCTAAATGAAATAAAAGAAAGCAATCATTTGGAGTTGAGTACACGCTACTTGGTTCCAGTCCACTGATAGGTGCTGGCATACCACTAGTAGAGTTGTTACAAGGGCAGCATTTGTGCCATATCAGCAGTAGTACTCAGAGATGGTGTAGGAGAGGGAGGGGTCCCAGTGAGGTGGAAGCTTGTAGCCAGTCAGAGGTAGTGTGGCTGCTGTGGACGATGTGGAGACATGGGTCCATTGGATGGGCTGCAGACACTGCCTGCATGCTCTGAGGGTGACGGTAAGCTGCTCACTGACAGGCCACAGATGCAGCAGATATTGGGCCCAAATTTGAAACCTGAAATGAAGTACAGAGGAAAGACTTGTACATGACTTGAAATGTCCGATTGAAGGACTGGTGATTGCAGTTTGTACTTAGTCTGGAGCAACTTCCTGTGTGAGGTGGCTTGGAAGAACTACACTGGGGTGAAGAGAGCTCAGACTGAGGAGTCAGTGATTGCAGTTGGTTGTTGGCCTGGAGTGACTCCTGATGCAAAGTGGATCTGATAATCCAAGCAGCATCCATAATACAGACCTGGTGGATGAATAGTGCAGAGATGATCAGCAGGCATGTGATCTGCGGAGGAAGAATCTGTGCCCATGATAGGAGTGCTAAATGGACGCCTGGAACCATGTGTTAACATGGCTCCTGTGGCTGGTGCAGTTGACAACAAACATAGTCAGAATTGCCTCACGTGTTCCAACATTTCTACAGAATCCAAACTGATCTTCCCCGAGGTCAGCTTTTACCAGTTTTCCCATTTGTCTGTAAAGAATTCACGTCAGTATTTGCAGCCATGACTGATTAAACTGAAAGTTCAGTAATTTTCACACCTGTCAATACCTGCTTTCTTTGCAATTGGAATTATTATATTCTTCTTGAAGTCTGAGGTTATTTCTCCTGTAACACACATCTTGCTCATCAGATGGCAGAATTTTGTCGGCGCTGGCTTTCCCAAGGCTATCAGTAGTTCTAATGGAATGCTGTCTTGTGTTGTGATCTCGCTGTTTATCCTTCATCTCCTGCAGTGGTGTTAACAGCAGCACAGGATGGGTGGCAGCGTGTGTTATACGTCAGTTTTGCATAACAGTGGATCCCAGGTGGATAGAATAACTTCAGTAGTAATAATTGCTGGTTAGCAAAATTCCTTACTTCAGCTATGTCTTAGTAGAGAAATTTTGTTTGCAGATAGTGTCCCTTTGTGCTAATATGTGTTTCTTGGGATGAATTTAGAATTACATTGTATCTGTAGTGTCTGGCCTAATTCATCAGAGAGGTGACCGTTTATAATCTCTGGTGAGAGAGAGTGGTCATAATTTGTTATAGCATGAGCTATCTATCTGAGTATGTCAATTACTAGATCTATAAGATAGGTTACAATCTTTACTGATAGTCACTTAAAGTATTGATACTGAAGTCGAAGAGTATCATGGGATGCACACTTCTGTGATCCAACATTAATTTACTCAAAACTCCATTGAGTGCCTTCAGAAAATTAGGTATCAAAATTTCGGGGAGGGGCAGAATCTATATATACATACAACAAGGATAGAAACTACAAAATACAAATTTGAGGATGGTAATTTCAAACTCAGCAGAAAAGTTTTTCATCCAAAGTACCTTTTTATGATAGTTATAAGCTTACGTATTTCGAGTAAATGGCTACACCACATTTATTATGTGCTCAACAGTAAGATGTTGCTAGGTTATAGCTACATAATATGAAGTAATTATGTTATCTGCTGATACCTAATGTCCTGTAACAACTATATTTTGAGCCAGTCCTGTGATACCTGTTTCAGGAGAATCTGTTTTATTACACAAGCCTTCTACACGACATTGCAAAAATGATATCTTATTCCTGGTGAATTTGAGTAGTCGTCAAGCTCATTTTAATGAAGTATTTTAAAAATTGGGTATCTGTAGTGCACCAAGTGAGTTCCTCTACCAGTATGTTGTGCACTCCAAGAAAAAAACCTTAATAAGTATTACACAGATAGTTCTATACATGTTCATGGAACAAGAATGAGTTTGCACTTACATTTACCGAGGAAAAGCAAAGAAAAAACTCTAAACAGCATATTGTTTTAAGAATTATAATTGTGTAGTTATTTTCTCAAGGAGATAGAACAGATAATTAAACTATAATTATTTATAAAGAGTCAAATCATACCTCTTCACTAATGCATGCTGCACAATTAAACATTACATATAAAATCCAGAGTTGACATTAATAGTAAAAAAGTGTCACAAAGTATTTGCTAGTGCATAATACTGATGTCTCACCTTTTTTCCAAATTCGATCTGGTGATGTAGCTTTCCACACAGGCAGAAGGGAAGAAATTGATGTAAGAGAAGTGGGGCAGCAAGATCATGGCCCTAAAATCACCACCACATGTGTGTCGTTCATGCAGTGAAATGTGTAGAGAGAATAAGTGAAGTATATAACTACTGTTAATATTATTAACTTAACTTGTTCAAAGTATGAATAAACATAAGAGCATTGTACATTAGGAATATCCTGTTAGGTAATGGATTTGTTAAGGCATGGACTTCAGTTTTGAAGGGATGGTGGCGTTTGCTATGCTCAACCTCGTGATTTAGATTTTCTGTGGTTCCCTGTAAGTGTTCACACATCTGTATGTATGTATGTATGTATGTATGTATGGTGGTGGTGGTGGTGGTGGTGGTGGTGGTGGTCTTCAGTCCAGAGAGGTTTGATGCAGCTCTCCAGGGTACTCTATCCTGTGCAAGCTTCTCCATCTGCAAGGACCTACTGCAACCTACGGCCTTCTGAATCTGCTTAGCGTATTCATCTCTTGGTCTCCCTGTACAATTTTTACCCTCCATGTTTCCCACCAATAATAAATGGGTGATCCCTTGATGCCTCAGAACATGTCCTAACAATCGACCCCTTCTTCTAGTCAAGTTGTGCCACAAATTCCTCTTCTCCCCTATTCTATTCAGCACTTCCTCATTAGTTATGTGATCTACCCATCTAATCTTCAGCACTCTTCGGTAGCACCACATTTCGCCAGCTTCTATTCTCGTCTTGTCTAAACTGTTTATCGTCCATGTTTCACTTCCATACATGGCTAAACTCCATACAAATACTTTCTGAAAGGACTTCCTGATATTTAAATCTATACTCGAGTTTAACAAATTTCTCTTCTTCAGAAAAGCTATCCTTGTCATTGCCAGTCTACATTTTATATCTCTCTGCTTTGACCATCATCTACTACTTTAAGTGTGTCATTTCCTAACGTAATTCCCTCAGCATCACCTGATTTAATTCTGCTACATTCCATTATCCTTGTTTTGCTTTTGTTGATCTTCATCTTATATCCTCCTTTCAAGACACTATCCATTCCATTCAACTGCTCTTCCAGGTCCTTTGCTCTGTCTGCCAGAATTACTATGTCATTGGCAAACATTAAATTTTTTTTCTTCTCCATGGATTTTAATGCCTACTCCAAATTTTTCTTTTGTTTCGTTTACTGCTTGCTCAATTTGTAGATTGAATAACATTGGGGATAGGCTACAACCCTGTCTCACTCACTTCCCAACCACTGCTTCCCTTTTGTGCCCCTCGACTGTTATAACTGCCATCTGTACAAATTGTAAATAGCCTTCCAGTCCCTGTATTTTACCCACGCCAGCATCATAACATGAAAAAGAGTATTCCAGTTAACATTCTCAAAAGCTTTCTCAAAGTCTACAAATGCTATAAACGTAGGTTTGCCTTTTTTTGATCTATCTTCTAAGATAAGTTGTAGGGTCAGTATTGCTACATGTGTTCCAACATTTCTATGGAATCCAAACTGATCTTCCCCTGAGGTCGGCTTCTGCTAGTTTACCTCTTTGTCTGTAAAGAATTCGTGTCAGTATTTTGCAGCCGTGACTGATTAAACTGAAAGTTCGGTAATTTTCACACCTGTCAATTCCTGCTTTCTTTGCGATTGAAATTATTATATTCTTCTTGAAGTCTGAGGGTATTTCTCCTGTCTTATACATCTTGCTCACCAGATGGTAGAGTTTTGTCAGGGTTGGCTATCCCAAAGCTATCGGTAGTTTTAATGGAATGTTGTCTACTCCCGGGGCCTTGTTTCGACTTAGGTCTTTCAGTGCTTTGTCAAACTCTTCACGCAGTATCTATCTCCCATTTCATCTTCATCTATGTCCGCATCCATTTCCATAATATTGCCCTCAAGTACATCGCCCTTGTATAGACCCTCTATATACTCCTTCCACCTTCCTGCCTTCCCTTCATTGCTTAGAACTGGTTTTTCATCTGAGCTCTTGATATTCATGCGAGTGGTTCTCTTTTCTCCAAAGGCCTCTTCAATTTTCCTGTAGGCAGTATCTATCTTACCCCTAGTAATACATGCCTCTATATACTTACATTCGTCCTCTGCTTGGCCATTTTGCACTTCCTGTTGATCTCATTTTTGAGACGTTTGCATTCCTTTTTGCCTGCTTTATTTACTGCATTTTTATATTTTCTCCTTTCATCAATTAAATTCAATATCTCTTCTGTTACCCAAGGATTTCTACTAGCCCTAGTCTTTTTACCTACTTGATCCTCTGCTGCCTTCACTATTTCATCTCTCTAAGCTACCCATTCTTCTTGTACTGTATTTCTTTCCCCCGTTCTTGTCAGTCATTCCCTAATGCTATCTCTGAAACTCTTTATAATCTCTAGTTCTTTCACTTTATCCAGGTCCCATCTCCTTAATTCCCACACTTTTGCAGTTTCTTCAGTTTTAATCTACAGTTGATAACCAATAGATTGTGTTGAGTCCACATCTGCCCCTGGAAATGTCTGAAACCTTCCAGTGTCTTCAGGCCTCTTCCACATATACAGCCTTCTTTCATGATTCTTAAACCAAGTATTAGCTATGATTAAATTACGCTCTGTGCAAAATTCTACCAGGCAGCTTCCTCATTCATTCCTTACCCCCAGTCCGTATTCATCTACTACTTTTACTTCTCTTCCTTTGCCTACTATCGAATTTCAGTACCCGCTGACCATTAAATTTTCATCTCCCTTCACTATCTGAATAATTTCTTTTATCTTATCAAAGATTTCTTCAGTATCTACGTCATCTATGGAGCTAGTTGGCATATAAACTTGTACTGCTGTGGTAGGCGTGGGCTTCGTGTCTATCTTGGCTACAATAATGTGTTCGCTATGCTGTTTGTAGTACCTTACTCCATGCTCATATATTTTTACTCATTATTAAACCTACTCCTGCATAACCCCTATTTGATTTTGTATGTATAACACGGTATTCATCTGACCAGAACTCCTGTTCCTCCTGCCACCGAACTTCACTTATTCCCACTGTATCTAACTTTAATCTATCCGTTTCCGATTAAGAGATGACATTCCACACTCCGTTTCTCCTGATGATATCCTTCTGAGTGGCCCCCACCTGGATATCCGATTGGGGAACTACTATTTTACCTCTGGGATATTTTATCCAGGAGGACGCCATCATCATGTAACCATGCAGTGAAGCTGCATGCCCTCAGTAAAAATTATGGCTATAGTTTCCTCTTGCTTTCAGCTGTTTGGAGTACCAGCACAGCAAGGCAAATTTTTTTACTGTTACAAGGCCGTATCAGTCAATCATCCTGACTGTTGCCCCTGCAGCTCCTTGAAAGGCTGCTGCCCATCTTCAGGAACCACATGTTTGTCTGGCCTCTCAACAGATACCCCTCCATTGTGGTTGCACCTATGGTACAGCTATCTGTATCACTGAGGCACACAGGCCTCTCCACCACCGGCAAGGTCCATAGTTCATGGAGGGGGATCTGTATGCGTAGGACATTCAGATTACTAATGTTATCACGAAAGGGGACAGATAAAAAAATGTACCCACCAAGTGGCGGCAGGAGAACATACATTTAAAAAGGTGTTAAAGTTGCAAACTTTCCTTCTCATCCTGTCCTGTAAGTCTCTCCTGACCCTGGGTTCTGTGTGACTTTTCTGAATTCTGCCCCTTTTCCTAAATCTTACCAGTCCTTTTCCTTCACCCCTCTTCCTTCCCCTTCAACCCTTCTGCCAGAAAAAGAAGCCGCTGGCTCCAAAAGCTTGCGGAGTTTATTACCTTTTATATGTATGGTCTCCTGTCGCCACTTGGTGAGTAGATTTTTTTTATCTGTTCACTTACATAACGTTATTGGTTATAGCATACACACGTGCACACTCTTCACTAGCATACAATTTGCCCTGACTAATGCAAATATTAAACAATTCGCAAAAAGTACAAGGAGTTTTTCTTCTCTATATTTAAAAAGCTTCATGCAGTTTTATCAGGAACATGACTCAGTGATTTGATTCCCATACAGATGTGTGGATCAAGGGTTGCCAGACTTTCTGAAATTTAATTTTAAGACGTTTATTTCCACACATTTGCTGTTGGCAGGATGTCAGATCTTCAGTAGTGGCACAGAAATGTTTCTTGTTTCAGGCTACACTTGATCGAAAAGGAACCTTCAAGGTTGAATATCTGCAAAAAATTGAACGAGAAGTTCAGCAACAATGGGAACAGCAACGAATTCATGAAGTAGATGCACCTCAGCTGTCAAATGAGGGTGCCAGCGAAAAGTATTTTGTTACTTTTCCTTATCCATACATGAATGGTCGCTTGCATCTGGGACATACTTTCTCCCTTTCAAAATGTGAGGTAAGTTGTAATCACAGTTATATTACGATGTACAATATTAGCCAAGCTTATTAGTTAAGAAGAAATAAAATTATGGTTCAAAGTGTGTTCAAATTCATGGGCTGTTGTTTTAGTTATGAAAGCTTTGTATTACTAGGGCAGGGGGGAGGGGGGAGTATTTACTCAAAAAATATTTTCGTGTTAAACGGAGTTGTGTGGTTGAGATTTCTGTGGCTTCAGATTTTGTATATGAAACACAATCATGAACGTTGCTTCTTCCACAGGTTGAGATGTGATGTAGGCACTTTAATTTTATTATTGTAGCTTACATGAACTTTGTTTTATGTAAATTCATCAGTGCACCTACCATAGTATTTTATAATTAGAACTTAAATTGTGAGTACTAAAAGTTTAAAGCATCACCATTGTTTTTAGAAGACTACAGGTAGCAGTTACTGCTTGTGCAGTTGCATTGACAACTTTTTGATGAGAAACACACTAGCTTCATAAATAAAAGAAAAAACAAAATAAAGATAACTCAAAGTTTTTTTATGTGATAACACAGAGCTACTGCATGAAACATTTGACATGCATAAACAAAATGTGAAAACCTATATCCATAGGAAAGTTATTTCCTGAACTTTGGATTTAGCAATTGATTTAGTATCGGCATAATTCATGCCAGCAGCTGTGGTTATACAAGTGAATATTTTTGGTTAAAACAGTTGTTTATATTATTAGGGTTAAAATACAAATTTGTAAGGTGAAATGTTAAAATTTATTTATAGCTATTTTTATGAATCTGTGAAATTTAAATAATAAACTAGGATTAGATACCCTATTATTTTAAATGTTAATTATATTTACCAGGGTACTATTAGTTAAGGTTGAACATGTATGAATGCATGAAATGTATACAACTTGGGCGTAAAGTAATTAACATCAACACAGTAGTCAGCTATTCTACGCAGCAACACACAACACGCAGCAATGTGAGGTGGTGGTGGTGGTGGTGGTGGTGGTGGTGGTGGTGGTGGTGGTGGTGGTATCTCCTGCTATTTTTGTCAGAAATAAATGAGGTACTGTTTGCAAAGCTGCAATCAGTACAGCATGTGTTTTAAGTGGGACACATCATAGAGTATTGCAAACAGCTGCATCAAATTTGGACCTGGAGAGCCACTTGCTACTTCATGCACTGAGTTGTTTACTGTGGAGATATTCTTTGTTTAACCATTGTGGGAGATGAGCTATGGTTAGAAATTGTTGCTATGGTCCATAAACACAACCACTACTTAGCTGCCTCCCTCCAAGTTATACCATCTCCCTCATGTGTCATTGGTCCTTCATTGTAGTGTGTCTGATGGTGTCTCAGTTGTATCAAATGAAAAATTCGCTCAAGAAAACAATAAAACTATGAGGGTTGAATGAAAAGTAATGCCTCCATCTTTGTTAATTGGATTTGGATGGGAATATTTTAATAAATCAAACACAGAAATAATCCTTAGAATGTGATCTTTAATTATCAGTATTCACTTTTCCACATAACCACCAGGCTATTGGATACATTTCAGCCAACGATGAACAAGTTTTCTGAAGCCGTTACGTAAGAAGTCGACACACTGTTTCCGCAACCACAGTCTCTCAGTTCTCTCAACTTCTTCATCAGAAGCATAATGATGGCCCTGCAGATTGTCTTTCATTATCAGGAATGGATGGAAGTCCGACAGTGCTAAATCTGGACTGTATAGATGATACCGTATGGTGGTGAGAGTAAAGTCTGTGAAGTTCTGCTGTGGTGGCACATGAAATGTGTGGTTTTGCATTGTCATGCTACAGGAAAACATTTCTCTTTTCCTTTCAGACCCTTGTTAGATATCGTTTCAGAGTTCGCAGCATTGTGATATAATGTTCTGAATTTGTTGTTGTTCCACAATCAAGGAAATCAACATGGGCAACACCATCTGCGTCCCAGAACACTGTGGCCGTGATTTTTTCATCTGAGGACTGCGACTTGAAATTTATTTTTCTGGGGCGAGTCTTAGTGTCGATATTCCATAGACTGATGTTTCATCTCGTGGTCGTAATTTGTGTACACACATTTTGTCTCCTGTCACAATTGAATGGAGAAAGGCGTCACCTTCATTCTTGTAACACACGAGAAGTTCCTGGCAAATTTCAAGTCTGTTCACTATCATTTCAGGAGTCAGCATCCGGGGTACCCATCGTGCACAGATCTTCCGGTAGCCAAACAAAGCAATAATGTGACCCACACATTCTTGTGAAATGCCGATTGTGCTTGCAATTTATAGTGATAGAACAATCACCTGAATCCATCTGTCAACATTTTGCTTGTGAAATTTGGTGGTTGCTGTCACAGGATGTTCAACTCTTTGTTTGTCATCCAGGTCAGATGTTCCTTCATAAACATCTTTAAACTTACTCGATCGACGGCGCACAGTACTCACATCAACACAATCACCATAAACTGCTTTCATTCTCTGATGAATCTCCTTTGGGGTGACACCTTCTGCTGTCAAGAATTCAATGACTACACGTTGCTTAAATCGCATTGACGGACCATCTGCTCAGGGTTCCATACTTTACAATGTAACAACACAACTGTTCAATGCTAAGGCTTCCTGCCAACTAGTTCTGTAGAGAAGAGGCTCCAGAACAAGCCAATACCTGCCGCATACCAATGCTGCCAACTGTTGAAGAGTTACGAAGGTGTAAGCATTACTTTTCAGTCAACCCTAATATGAGACTGAAATTCTGGCCAGAACTTTCCTTCAGAAGGTGAAATTTTATTGCTCTAGATTCGACACATGTAAAAATATATACACTATCCTAGCTTTCTGAACTAATCGTTCCTTCCTCAAGGAAAAGAGAGGGATAGGTTGGAGAAGGTTAAAAAGGAAGAGCAGGTCACTCAGACGCCAGGTTGAGAGAGACCCACCTATTGAAGGCAGGTACTGCATCCCTGTTGTCATAGATGACATGCACAGATGAGAGAGAGGGATTATAATAATTCTCCGTGTGGTGCTTTTACAAAGCACATGCAGTTAAAAAATACTCTTTCGCTATTTGAAGGAATGGAAACTCCAGGTTGGAATGTCAACAATATAGGAAAAGATAGATTGCTACTTACCGTAAAGATCACATGTTACGCTGCAGACGGACACAATCAAGACACTGGAACATTAGTTTTGGCCACAGTCTTCGTCAGAACAAGGAAGAGAAATGCACACCATTCATTCACACAAGCAAGCACACCTCATGCACATCTGACCTCCAACTCAGGCAGCTCAGACCAGAATGTAACCTTCACATTTAATGGAAGGAGCAGTCTGGAGGGGGCAGGGAAGAGGAAGGGTTTGCAGTGTATGGGTAGATGGGGAGAGGAGGCTGTCTGGCAGAGTGTTCGGGGTTAGACTTCCAACAGGCACAGTGTCAGTTTGGGCAAGGAGGTGGGAAAAGTGGAGTGGGAAGGAGAGGAGTGGGGAGGGTAGAATGTGTTGTAAGGATAACTCCCATCTGTGCAGTTCAGAAAGATTTATGGTGAAGGGGTGGATCCAGATGGCCTGAGTAGTGAAGCAGCCATTGAAATCAACTGTGTACTGTTCAGTTGCAAGTTGTGCCAGAGGGATGGTCTACTTTGCTCTTGGCCACAGTTTGGCAGTGGCCATTCGTTGTAGTGGGCAGCTGGTCGGTAGTCATGCCAATATAAAAAGTTGTGTAATAATGGCAGCAGAGCTGCTTTCACAGGTGGCCTGGTCCCTGATGGAGTAGCTTAAATCTGTGACGGGAGTGGAATAGGATGTTCTGGGTGGATAGGTTGGGCAGGTGTTGCACCTGGATCTTCCATGGGGATATGATCCTTGTGGCAAGGGGTTGGGATTGGGAGTTGCACAGGAATGGGCTAAGATGTCATGGAGGTTGTGTGGGTGACAGAACACCACTTTAGGAGGGGTGAAGGGGTGGGAAGGATCTTGGGTAGGACATCCCTCATTTCAGGGCATGATGATTGGTAACCAAAGACCTGGTGATGGATGTGGTTTAGTTGTTCCAGTTCGGGGTGGTATTGGGTGACAAAGGGGGCACTCTTTTGTGGCTGGTTCTTGGGGGTGGCGGAGCACTGAGGGTGTGAGGGGGAAATGGCATGGTAGATCTGCGTGTGGTCTAGATCTGTGCGAAACTGTCTTGTCTGTGAAGGCCCTGGTGAGACCTTTTTAATTGTGCCTGTCTGCAACTTATATCGTCTTTATTGTAAGTAGCAGTCTGTCTCTTCTACTATTTGATGCTTTTGTGATTTTTATCTTAATTTAAGGAAACTAATTTTGTTCAAATGCAGTACTTAAATTTCATTACACATTAGATAACTACATTCTCAATGTTGCTTTGGTATTTCCAGCATGTTAGTCAATGTCTGAATGCAAGACATTAGGATCCACTTAATAATATTAACACCACTTAACAATAGTTTGTGGCTCAGTGGTAAATTGCCAGACTTTGAATGCAAAGGTCTCGAGTTTGATTTCCAGTCAGTCCAAGGATTTTTTATGTCACTTTCCATTTATTTCATCTCTATATATGTTAATGTGAAAACTGCTAAGTTGCAATGTGGTGTGGAATTTAAGTTTAACTGCAGGTGCCCCTCTAAGTGGTTGGGTAATTCAGGTTCATGTTCATGACACCTTTACCTTTTTACCAATACTTCATCAATCCTGTCACTGTCAATGGAATTACTGTAAGAGTACTTTCATCAGAATAAGTATTTATCATTCTTCAATTGAAACTTCATCAATGGTCTAAAAATTACTGTCTTTTTACACTCTGGTTCTGTTTGAGAAACAGAAATACATCATTATCACACTTTAGGAGCAAGGTTAATTTGCTTGGTGTTTCCCCATTTGTTTCTCACTGGAGATGTGTTGCCAGTATACAAATTTCAGAAAAATTATCACCTTTTGTATATGTTTTCTTGTTCAATTTGTAATTACAGAATTGCATCTCTCCTATATTTTTCTTTAATTCTGCCAGTAGATGAAGGCAACCAAAAGCTTCACCGTGAACCCCTGACTGCCATCAGCATTGCAAAACATAGGTGAAGAGCCCAGCATCCAAGTAGCAGAAAGATTTTACTGTGTGTGGCTTAGAAAGACATTGCCTCACATTAACTAGAATCTGCTATAAGGAAGGAAAAATACCTGCAACCTGTAATGACAATGTAATTCATGAAGAGAGCTGATGACCAGTATTTCTACCGGTTGTGGGACTATTGATGGTAAAATCCACAAAAATTCAGAAGAAATGTATCCACAGAACCATCTTTCACACCAGAACTTACCTAATCATCTCACATAAGACCCTGTGTCGATCTGAACACACTTTGTACCTATAACAGATAGACTGCATTACACCGGCAGTGACATTACAGCCATATACATCGTATGAGATGTCATCTGCTTATGTTTTGGTCACAATAGGAAGTCGCACAACTTAGACCACTTACCAAAGCCACGTGTTTGAAGAGAGATCTGTGTGCTGTGAAGGGCAAATTACTTCTGGAACAATAAACTTGGGCTGGCATGGAAATTATAATATTGTCGCAGAAGAAGCTGAGTAGAACCATGGTGTAGTGGTTATGATACTAAACTGTCGCATGGAGGGTCGTGAGTTCAGAACTCACCTGGAATGTACAATTTTAATTTCTATATTCGGTTTGAGTACATTCTAGAAGTATCCACAAACTTCAAGAACAATTGTACTGGAATATTCTGTAGCTGTATATATACTGTATGTGTTCTGGCTGGAGGCAGTTCGCTCCGCACTCTTGTATGTGCAAAGTGCTGAATAAACCTTCGTTAAGTGGAGTTAATGTTCGTCATTCTGCTAATAACACCTTCATAAACGTGACATTATTCTGGTGGAGACTCTGGGTATAGGAACTTTTGATAGCGCACGTTATCAACGACACAGTGGCTCCCATCAGGTCATGACAAAACCGCCGTTTACGTGGCAAGAAACCCAAGTTTGAGCCATAGTCAACAGATTACAATCTACCGGAGACAGAATAAGGAGGAGGAGAAGAAGACGTTACGATGACAGCAACTGTGTGCCACCACATGAGACATCCTTCCGCATTCTCTGGTGACGATGGCCAAGATCCAAACAAGTGGCTGAAGGTATGTGAGCGTATAGCCAATTAACAAATGGTATGACACAGTGTGTTTGGCTAATGTATTTTTCTACTTCGAGGGCACTGCCAAGCAATGGTATGAGAACAACGGGGAGAAGTTCACAAGCTGGAAAGTATTCCAGGCAGAACTGCGCAATCATTTCGGCGACACACAATGACAGAAGTGCAAGGCCGAATATAAATTAAAGTGCAGCTCACAGCGTCCAGGAGAAACTACAGCGTCCTACATTCAAGATGTCTTGGAGTCGTGTAAAATAGTGGATCCTAGAATGAAGGATGTTGCTGAGAATGTGTATCAATCCCTACTTCTGAAGGAAGTTTCGAAAGCAGACGACTCATAAAATGGTGCCAGTATATCGAGATAATGCATCAAAAAAAAAATTGCACCAAGAAGTTTGAACAGCTTCTAAATGTTGTATCGGTGTCTGTGATAGAGGAAGCAACTGATTTCACAAGTATTCTTCATAGTGAGAGAGGAAGTTAAGAAGGCACTTGAATTGCACAGTGAGCATAAAACCGAGATGCTTCAAAAGGTCATAAGGGAGGAAGTGGAACAGACATTGAACCCAATCTCTCATCCTTCATTTCCCTTTAAAACAGTGAAAAGTTGAGACCCAGGCGGAGTTATGTTCCTACAGTGTCGCATGAGGAACCTATTTGGGCACCGAGGAAGTCTGACGTCTGGAGGACCCAGGCTAACCAACCAGTATGTTTCCACTGCGGACAACTGGGACACGTGGTGCACTATTGTCAAGAAAGGTGGCGGATATTTGATGATGCCCGCGCTAGAAGACAGCAGACCGATCTTAGCCAACGCCAACTCTGGGACAACGAAGATGAACAAGATGATGTGGGTGCAGGACGTCGTAGTTCATCCATCGCCGCAAGCTAACCGCTGGAGAGGATGCTCCCCAACCCACCGAACAAGGTCTCCATCGCCATTTAGAAGCTCCAGCTGATAACTTAGCTGCCGCAACCTGGAAAACTGAAGGGTGCGACCTTCCTTGGAGGTGAGGCCGCTGAAGAGAAAAACCCTCCGCCATCAATCACTACAAAAATGATAGGAAACTACGTCGATATCCTCATGAATGGCCAACCAGCCCAAGCTTTGTGGACTGTGGAGCATCATATTCAGTCATTTCAGAGAAGTACCATCGCCAGTTGCCGAAAACTGTACTTGTCGACAACAGTACATCTCTGCTGAATGTGGCTAAAGGGAAATATGTAAAACTTAAAGGAAGAAGTACCATTCGTATGGGTATAAGTGGCCATACACAGCCCTTAGAATTCATCGTCTTACAAGAGTGTAGACATGACATCATTCTTGGATGAGACTTTTTGAAAGTTTCTTTTATAGATTGCTGTCGCTCGAAGATTATGCTAGACGAGATGAGATATTGTGGACAGGAAGATGCGCATCCAAGTGTGTGTAGACTGTGTGCTGGATGAAGTGATCATTCCTGCTGTCAGCGTTAGAAAGGTAACTGTCATGTGTCATGCCATGCATCAACCTATGGATCCTATAGTGGAATGTAAGAGAAGCATACCACTGGAGAATAACTAGGTCATCCCAGCCTCTGTCGTCTCGTTTAACCCGTCAGTGGGCACGGCTTTCATACTTCCATGAGTGGGTACGTCGCGGCTTTTGCACTGCTATTAGTTTTGCATTTTTTACCTAAGGAAAAATAATCATCCCATCAGTAATAAATACGTAAAATGCATCAATTTCCTTTTCCGTAATTTCAGCACTTTCATTTGGACCTGGCAAAACTTTTAGGATTTTCTTGGACTTCGTTTTAGGAGAAAAAGGAAGTGGTTCACTTATCCAAATAGTTTCTTTATCTTTTCCTATGTAAAATCGGTAATACTCTGTTTGTTGTCTCCCCTCTTCAACCAGGCGGTTATCTGTTTCCTCTGTTGATTGTTCAGAGTCACTGCTGTGGTTTTCTTCTTTAGTAACTTCCTCTTCCAACTCAGATTCACAAGAGTCCGACAATTCTTGTAATTCTTCTTCTGACAATTCACACAGTACTTTCTCATAGTCTTCAGGATGTACAATTAGACGGTGCCTGTCAAATCCCTTCTTTTTCTCCACTTCAATTCTTTTATGAGACCTAATGAAACATATGTTTTTGTAAAAGTAATATATTGTAGCAAATCAATATCCAAGACTGTAAAAAGTAACGAAAATTGAATATGAGAACTCTGATTTGATTGAATATTCATTATATACTAATATAAAAGAAAGATTGCCTTGAGGCGAAAGAAAAACACAAGTGTAGAAAATACTTACATCACAAGGCGCGTAGTGGCAAACACAACACAAACACAAAGCTCACGTTTCAAACAACAATAGCGACCAAACTGCTGAAAGCGTGAATAGCACAAATATACTAAGTGGTGACATCTGTTGAGAACAACAAATGCAAATCTGGATGTGGACGCAACTGCAACGCTATCTGTGATACTAACAGAAAACTAAATCTTGTGGCTGTCTGCCACAGATGCGCCCACCAAAGGGTTAAGAACAGATTCGGTGAATTGTGAATAGTTAACTGTCACCAAGAACTGTAGATCCTTCCAAGACGCATGTGCATAGCAAACGCTGAGCCGTTAATTGCAGAACAGCTGAGTGTCGTAGAAACCTCCCATGCCAAGTCTGTGGGCGAAATTGGCGCTATCACTACTAGACAAGATCTTCTAGCTCGACTATCACCAAATCTCACTAAGGAACAACAGAAGAAGCTACTTGCCATTCTTCAAGAGTTCTCTGAATGCCTCACTCCACTGGTGAAGAGCAAATTAGACAAATTGACGGTGAAGCACAGGATTAGCACTGGAGACCATCAACCAATAAGCCAGAGAGCATACCGTGTGTCAGCAACGGAATGTCGAAAAATTCACAACGAGGTAGAGAAAATGAAGAAGAATGACATCATTCAGCCTTCGCAGAGCCCATGGTCGTCACAGTGGTCCTCGTCAGGAGGAAAGACAGCAGCTGGTACTTTTGTGTTGATTACAGGAAGCTTAATAAGATAACTAAAAAGGAAGTTTACCCTCTTTCATGAATTGACGATACACTAGATTGTCTCAAGGAGGCTAAGTTTTTTTCAACCATGAACATGTACTTGGGATACTGAAAATCGAAGTAGGTGATGCTGATCATGAGAAAACTGCATTCATCACCCCTGAGGGCCTGTATGAGTTTAAGGTAATGCCATTTGGTTTGTGTAATACACCAGCAATTTTTGAATGAATAATGCATAATCTTCTAAGGCATCTGAAGTGGACGATGTGTCTTTTGTTATTTATATGACATTATAGTGTTCTCGGAGACATTTGATGAACATATAAAAAGATTGAGGGATGTTCTTAAGTGTCTCCAACAAGGAGGACTGAAACTTAATCCGAGAAAGTGTCTCTTTCAAGTGAAAGAAATCAAAATACTTGGGCACCGTGTGTCAAACGAAGGTGTGCGGCGAGACCCAGAAAAGGTGAAAGCTATAATGGAATTTCCTATTCCTAAAAGTATTAGAGATGTGAGAAGCTTCCTCGGATTATGTTCTTATTACTGTCATTTTATCAAAGACTTTTCCATCAAAGCCAGGCCACTCCAGGAGTTGTTAAAGCTGATGGTAAATTTATCTGGGGTGGTGCTCAACAGGATTGTTTCGATGTGCTGCGAAAAGCTCTGACAACTGACCCTGTACTTGGTCTGTATGATGAGAGAGCACCTACAGAACTACACACAGATGCCAGTGGGTACGGGATCGGTGCTGTTCTGGTGCAGATTCCAGATGGAAAAGAGGTTATAGCCTACACTTCTAGGACACTTAAACAAATGCCGAGAGAAACTACTCAACTACAGAAAGAGAATGTCTTGCTGTGATCTGGGCCATGTACAAATTTCGACAATATCTGTATAGAAGGCCATTCACAGTTGTTACAGACCATCATTGACTTTGTTGGTTGACAGGTCTTAAGGATCCAACAGGATGACTCGCCAGGTGGGCACTAAGTCTTCAAGAGTATGACATTACCATAGTGTACAAAAGTGGAAGAAAACACCAAGATGCCAACTATCTCCCAGGACTTTGATGAAGATAGTGACTGTCTCGCTGCACTCCAGGATCTCTCTATTGAGCGGAAGGAGGACACCAAGATATCTCAAATTATGCTTGCCTTAAATTGGTCAGAGGATGTGAAATGATAATTTAAGGTAGATAATGGATTACTTTGCAAGAAAAGCTTTGATCCATTTGGAAAGAGGTGGCTACCAGTGATTCCTAAACACATGTGCTTAGATGTTCTACAGAAATTCCATGACACACCTGAGGCTGGACATTTAGGATTTATTACGACATACAATAGAACCCGCAAGAGATTTTTCTGGCCAGGTTTATGTAGGAGTGTCTGTCACTATATGTCGCACTGTCAAGAGTACCAGAGGAGAAAGGCAGTTCCTTAGAAACCACCTGGCTGACTCATACCAATTCCACCAGCCGAAACGCCTTTCCAGCGTGTTGGGATTGACCTCGTCGGACAGATTTTCAACATCTGCTACTGGCAATAGGTGGATTATTATTTGCACTGATTATCTGACACACCATGCATTACAAAAGCCATGAAAACAGCTGAAGCATCAGAGGTAGCCAAATTCACCATGGAAGACATTGTATTAAAACATGGTGCCCCAAGGTTGTTAATTATGGATCGAGGGAAGTTTTTCAATCAAATTTTGTGACAGAGATAAAGTGTCGGTGCAACATTACTCAACACATGACAATTGCCTACCATCCGCAAACTAACGGGCTTACTGATTGCCTTAATAAGACCTTGGTCGACATGCTATCAGTGTTTGTCAATGTTGAGGAGAGCATCTGGGATGAGGTGCTACCTTTCGTGACGTTTGCCTACGACACCACAGGATTTACGCCATTTTTCTTTTTGCATGGGCGTGAGGTGACTACAACAATGGACACTGTGTTTCCATTACATCCCGATGACGTGGATGATGACTACATCGGCCAGGTGTTAACCAGAACTGAGGAAGCTCGGCAGTTAGCATGACTCCGCACGCTGCAGGCTCAAGAAAACGATAGCCGAAGGTATGACGTGAGCCACCACCTTGTTGCCTACCAGCCTGGTGACCGTGTCTGGATCTTCATTCCTGTTCAGAAGGTTGGTCTCTCTGAGAAGCTCCTTGGGTGTTACTTTGGATCTTATAAGGTTGTAAGACAGTTATCTGATGTTACTTATGAAGTTGAAGATTTAGACCCCGCCACAAGACAACGAAAGATCAGAGATATGTTCCACTTCCTTCGAATGAAGCCCTACAAGGATCCTGCAACCCAGGGTAAATTCGAAGCTCCAGCGACAGGCAGCAAGCGGAAAGGTGATGAAGAGCGTAGTGGCAAAAGGGCGAGCATCAGTCATCAGGAGTCGGAGTGTGCAGTACCGATGATTCGTTCCCGGACTAGGAGCACGTAACACCGAGATGCTGATCTCTTAAGGAGGGAGCAGTGTTGCAGAAGAAGCTGAGTAGAACCGTGGTGTAGTGGTTATGATACTAAACTGTTGCATGGAGGGTCGTGACTTCAAAACTCAACCAGACTGAACAATTTTAATTTCTGTATTCGGTTCGAGTACATTCTAGAAGTATTCACAAATGGCAAGAACCATTGTACTGAAATGTACTGTTACTATATATATATACTGTATGTGTTCTGGCCGGAGGCAATGTGCTCTGTGCTCTTGTATGTGCAAAGTACTGAATAAACATTCATTAAGTGAAGTTAGTGTTCATCATTCCTCTAATTACACCTTCATCTACGTGAGTAGGCCTGACTAATAGATGTAGTAGTTACCAGCAGAGTGCTGTGCGGGATCTCGTATTCACACAATTGAATTGAATGTTCCCTACCAAGAGGTATTCAGAGAGCATAAAAATTGGAGCTTGACTGATCATTCTGCTCTAGAGTGTCGCCTTTATGCTATTTACAATAGCGTATGTAGTGGGATGGGGTATTCCCAAACAAAGGTTGCCACAATCGTCTTTCAAAAGATTGTTAATGAATCTCGTTGAAAAATTTTATTTTTTTTTATGTACATACCTGAAACTTGAGACAATGTTCTGAAAGGTAATACAATTCAGTACACCTCCAGGCCATTTCACTTTTACCATACACAATGCAGTCCATATCTTTCACTATGTTACTCATGACTATAGTTATTTGAAAACAAGATTTCTGCTGAGTGCTTTGCAACAGTTGAGAGTATATTTGTGACTGGGTATTATTGTAATTCCATCTGTGGAATAAGTATTTTTGCCAGTAGTTTTATCTTACTCCTATATGAATCCATATCTTGCACACTGTAGTGAAAAGGTCCAAACATTTCCATATTGAACACTGTCAGGAGAATGATGCAAGCAGCTTAACTTGTAATTTTACAAAGACTCATATCATACAGTTCTAAACAAATAAAAATGACTTGCTAGTAGCAGAAACAGAGATAGATGAAGACACATTAGATAAAGCTCACTGTGTGAAGTTGCGAGACATCCAAATGGGTAATATACTGAGGTGACATCAGCATGAATTAACCAAAAAGCTCAGTTCTGCCTACTGTGCACCAAGAAATTGTGTTGACTTGCAGAGGGTTCCAGAAGCATACTTTGCATCTTATCATTCTGTATTATCATATGGCATAATCTTCTCTGGCAAAGCAGTTAAAATCAAGAAAATATTTATTTTATAGAGATGAGCAGTAATACACTCATACTCGTGAATTAAGGATAATTACAGAATGTGGTGCCACATGACATGGCACTACACAAAACTGGCACTAATATCATAGGCACATAGGGAACACACACGACACAGATCAGTAAGCCCATGGTGTTGGTGATAAGTTGAGAAAACCGTCCCGAAACACATGTGCTACGAAATGCTACTGTTTCCTGTGCATGTAGCCTGACATCAATATGGGATATGATCACCATGCACACATACACAGTCCGTACAATGGGTTGGCATACTCTGGACCAGGTGGTCGAGCAGCTGCTGAGGTATAGCCTTCCATTCTTGCACCAGTGCCTGTTGGAGCTCCTGAACTGTCGTAGGGGTTTGAAGACGTGCAGCGATACGTCGACTGAGAGCATCCCAGACATGCTTAATGGGGTTTAGGTCTGGAGAACAGGCAGGCCACTCCATTCATCTGATATCTTCTGTTTCAAGGTACTTCTCCATGATGGCAGCTCGGTGGGGCCGTGCATTATCATCCATCAGGAGGAAGGTGAGACCCACTGCACGCCTGAAAAGGTGGACATACTGGTGCAAAATGACGTCCCGATACACCTGACCTGTTACAGTTCCTCTGTCAGAGGCATGCAGGGGTGTACATGCACCAAACATAATCCCACCCCACACCATCTATCTGGAGACAACTGTTCCAATGCCTACAGTAAGGTCCCAAGCAAGGCTACCTGCAGTACTCCGTGGCCGTCTGTGGGCACTGGTGGTGAGAGATCTGTCTTCTTGTGTTGTTGTACACTGTGGACATCCCATACTATAGTGCCTGGATACGTTTCCTGTCTGCTGGAATCGTTGCCATATTCTTGAGATCACACTTTATGGCACATGGTGGGCCCGTGCTATGACCTGCTGTGTTTGACCAGCTTCCAGTCGCCCTAGTATTCTACCCCTCATAACGTCATCAATGTGTGTTCTTTGAGCCACTTTCAACACACAGTCACCATTAGCACATCTGAAAATGTCTGCACCATACTCTGACATGCAGCAACACACCTCTGTGTATGTGGACTGCTGCCAGCACCACTGTGCTATGACCGCAGGTCAAATGCACCGCATGGTCATACCCTGAGGTGATTTAAACCCACAAACTGCCCACCAGAGCGTTGTTTCACCATGTATCAACATTATCCTTAATTTATGAGCATGAGTGTAATGTAATGTATTACAAATAATATAGCAAAATATTGAAGAAGTAATCCAGAAATCAAAGTAGCTTTGTTATGAGAAAAAGATAATTACATCAAGCAACAAAATAAAAACTGTGTAGGCTATAGTGAAGACAGAGACAGGTGGAGCCAAAAAGGAAGAGGAACAGATAGCTCTAAAAATGGTTCGAGTCTTATGTACATTAATGACCTCTCATCTATTACATTGCCAGATGCTAAGTTTTTTTTGTTTGCAGATGATACAAACATTGCAATAAGTAGCAGTTCAACATTAAAACATTGTCCAGTTCATACAAATGAACTTCAAGGTCTGTTGCCTTTTGTTGCTAGCAAATGTTAATTTTTTTATTTCTCCTCCGTGAACTTTTAATTCTGTTTCCAAATTTATCCTTTTGTTACATTTACTGCTTGCTCAGTGTACATATTGAACAATGTGGGGAATAGGCTACAAGCTTGTCTTGCTCCCTTCTCTGTTACCACCTCCTTTTTATGTCTGTGGACTTTTTACAAATGCAGTTTTGTTTCTATACAAATTGTTGATGCCTTAATGCTCTAGGAATTTGATCTCTGATAACTGTAAAACACCAAACAGTGAATTTCAGTCAACATTGTCAAAAATATTTTTTAAATCTAAAGTTTCTTTTATACATACAGATTTACCGCCATGCACTTTATCTTTTACAGTAAGTCATAGGGCCAGTATTTCCTCGCATGTTACTATATCTCTGCCAGACAAATTGATTCTCTTGTCATTTCATTTTTAGTTAATTCTTATTAGTATTTTGCAGCCATAATGTTATTAAAAGGATAGATTGCTGCTCACAATATAGAGGAGACTTTGAGTTGCAGACAAGCACGATGAAAAGTCTGCTGTGCATTTATGCTTTTAGCCAAAAGTCCTTCTGAAGCAAAAAACACACATTCACATAAGTGCATGTCCTCCTCCCCCCCCCCCCCCTCCCCCCACACACACACACACACACACCTGCAAGCTCACGGCCAATGTCTCTGGCCAGTGTGACCAGACTGCAGACCACAGCTGCACCCGATTGGAGAAGCAATCTGTTGCTGGTGGCTAATGAAGATGTTAGGGTGAGGAGCCGAGGGATAGACAGTTAGGGTTAGGGGGAGGTATGCTGTAGCTTATGGGAGCGTGCAAGGATGTGATGGGTATTGGGTAGGGTTGCTATGTGCAGTCAGAACTTTTGGGGGAGGGGGAGGGGAGTGGAAAAGCAGAGAAGGGGGGAAAGACCAGTGGATGCATTGGTGGAATAGAGGGTTGTGTAGTGCTGGAGTGGCAGCATGGAAGAGGATAGGTAGGTGAAGTACAGGGACTAGCAAAGATTGAGGCCTGGCGGTTTTTGGGGAAGAAAGCTGTATTGCAGGGAGATTTCTCACCTTGGTAATTCAGAAAAGCTAATGGTAGGTAGGATCCAGATGTGAAGCAGTCATTGAAGTGAAGCACATTGTGTTGGGTAGCAAGTTCACCAACTAGGTGGTCCAGCTGTCTCATGGCCATTTTTTGTCGGCATCCGTTTGTGGGGCAGAAAGCTTGTTAGTTGTCATACTCTCATAGAAAGAGCACAGTGGTTGCAGCTTACTTTGTAGATCATGAGTACTGTCACAGGTAGCCGGTCTTTGATGGGATGGGACTGGAGTAGATAGTGGTGGGAGGAAGTATTGCACAGGTCTTGCATCTAGGTCTATTGCGGGGACATGCGTTACGAGGCAAGGGGTTGCGAGCAGAGATGGAGTGTGGCTGGAAAAGGATATTGCATTGGTTCAGTGGGTGACGGAATACCATTGTGGGAGGGGTGGGAAGGATAGTGGGTAGAATATTCCTCATTTCAGGGCACAGCAAGAGGTAGTTGGAAACCTTGTGAAGAATGTGATTCAGCTGCTCTAGTCTTGGGTGGTACTGAGTCATGAAAGAAGTGCTTTGTGGCCAGGAGCATGGATGGTATGTTGGAAGTGGTAGGTGACTGGAGAGAACTTGCAGGAGGTCTGTTTCTATACAAGGAGGATAATTTCAGTCTGTGATGGCCTCAGTGAGACCCTTGGTATATTTGGAGAGGGATTGCTAACCACTACAGGTTTTACAACTGTAAGTGGCTAGGTGGTACAGAAGAAACTTCTTGGTATGGAGTGTGTGGGAGCTGTTGTAGTGGTATTGGTGGGTAGGCTTGATATGGATGGAGGTAGTAATATAACCACCCTTGAAGTGGAAATCAACATCAAAAAATGTGGCATGTTGGGATGAGGACAACCAGGTGAAGTGAGTGGGGAAAAGGTTTCGAGTTTGTGGAGGAACATGGATAATGCTTCCTCACCCTCACTCCAGATCGTGAAGATTCTGGGTGCTTAGGAAGGATTGCTGTTGATGGCCCACGAACAGAATGGCTTAGGATGGTGCCATGCTGATGTCCATTGGTGTACCATGTATTTGTTTGTAGGTGATGCATTCAAAGGAGAAGTAATTGTGGATGAGTATATAGTTGCCACAGTGCGTTTGGAGTCAGTTGGACATTGGGAAAGGTAGTCTTCAATACTGGAAATTCGGGGTGTTAGTGTAGATGGAAGTGGCATTAATAATGATGAGCAGGGTGCTGTGTGGTAAAGAAACAGGAATAGTTAAGAGTTGGTGGAGGAAACGGTTGGTATCTTTTATATTTTTCTAGCTGTACCCAACCACACTTTGCCGTGGCTCTGTCTACTTAGATGGAAAAGGAAGAAAACATAAAGCACACATTTCTAATATGTATGGGAATTGGATTTATGTTCTAGCCTCCTTATCTACCCTGTTTCTGTCCATCTCCCCCTACTCCATTCTTTGTCCATCTCCTCCTTCCTCCAAATTGTCCATTACCTCTTCCACCATTGTCCATCTCCATCTCCTCCCCCCCCCTCTCTTCCTGTATCTCCTCCTGCCCACTCCCTTTCCACCCTCACTGTCCATTCGCTGTCCATCACTTCCTCCACCTCTTTATGTCCACCTCCTCCTTCCCATTTTCTATGTCCATTTTGCTCCACCCCTCTGTCCATTTCCTCTTCTCCATTCTCTCTGACCTTGAGTTTTGTTTGTTATTCCAAATTCAGAATCTGCAGCAGCATTCTAATCATAAAATAAAACTTTCCAGTTTGTTAACAATGTTTCACTACTGTGTGTGTGTGTGTGTGTGTGTGTGTGTGTGTGTGTGTGTGTTTTAAAAGGTATATAGTTTATATGTGTCTAAATGTTTTCCTAAAAACACACCCTTATTAGAATTCAGTAATAGTTACTTCTCTCAGCCTCCTCCTGTTTTGTTTGTAAGCTGTACATAGGATGAACAACTGTCAGAAAGTCTCTGTACAGGCTTGACTTTCCTTTCATGATCATTTTGTGAGGCACCTGTGACAAAAATCCTTTCCTGCAAGTGTCAAAAGGGGATTTGTTGTCCATCTGCATGGAATTATTTGTAATAATTTATAAAGCAATCCATGCCTCCAATCTGCCTCACATGATAGACTTGAATCAATGAACACAACTGGTGTTATCCGTTTCATTTGGTATCGTGCTTCAATTAATGTTGTTGGTGATAAGACTTGGTCAGTGCAGCTAATCCTGGAGTCTAGTTGCTAAACAGTAAGGTTGTGACAGATTACAGGACTAATCAAATTGTATAGAATTTGTTGAAGGAAGTTATAAATGGTGGTTGTTAGAGGAATTGGTGACAATTCTTAGGCTGGTCTGATGACTTTGCAGGTTTGAGTATTGCTATCAATTTAAGAGCGTCATCTTTTGTGGGATGGAACCAGATATCGTAACATCAGAGAATAATTCTGCCCGCCAACTTCTTGGTTAGTTCCCATAATGCAGAAGAAATTACAGCTGCAGAGAAAGTTCTTGATAACTCTGGTTGCTCATTAATGTTATTTTTGAGTGATGTAAGAAAGATCATGTTTCTCTACTTGATGTCTGAAAATTTAGTGATTCAGCAATCCCTACACACCTAGTTCATCTGGCTGTATCAAAGCTCTGAAGCAGGTTATGTGCCACTTCTGGGTCACCACTTTTTAGATATTCATCATACTGCTTTTTAGTTTCATCCAACCCATATATATAATAGAGGGAAACATTCCACGTGGGAAAAATATATCTAAAAACAAAGATGATGTGACTTACCAAACGAAAGCACTGGCATGTTGCTAGACACACAAACAAACACAAACACAACTTCTTCACTTTTGAAGACCAGACATACCAACAATTAAAGGGAACAGCCATGGGTACCAGGATGGCCCCCTCGTACGCCAACCTATTCATGGGTCGCTTAGAGGAAGCCTTCTTGGTTACCCAGGCCTGCCAACCCAAAGTTTGGTACAGATTTATTGATGACATCTTCATGATCTGGACTCACAGTGAAGAAGAACTCCAGAATTTCCTCTCCAACCTCAACTCCTTTGGTTCCATCAGATTCACCTGGTCCTACTCCAAATCCCATGCCACTTTCCTTGATGTTGACCTTCACCTGTCCAATGGCCAGCTTCACACGTCCGTCCACATCAAACCCACCAACAAGCAACAGTACCTCCATTATGACAGCTGCCACCCATTCCACATCAAACGGTCCCTTCCCTACAGCCTAGGTCTTCGTGGCAAACGAATCTGCTCCAGTCCGGAATCCCTGAAGCATTACACCAACAACCTGACAACAGCTTTCGCATCCCGCAACTACCCTCCCGACCTGGTACAGAAGCAAATAACCAGAGCCACTTCCTCATCCTCTCAAACCCAGAACCTCCCACAGAAGAACCACAAAAGTGCCCCACTTGTGACAGGATACTTTCTGGGACTGGATCAGATTCTGAATGTGACTCTCCAGCAGGGATACGACTTCCTCAAATCCTGCCCTGAAATGAGATCCATCCTTCATGAAATCCTCCCCACTCCACCAAGAGTGTCTTTCCGCCGTCCACCTAACCTTCGTAACCTCTTAGTACATCCCTATGAAATCCCCAAACCACCTTCCCTACCCTCTGGCTCCTACCCTTGTAACCGCCCCCGGTGTAAAACCTGTCACATGCACCCTCCCACCACCACCTACTCCAGTCCTGTAACCCGGAAGGTGTACACAATCAAAGGCAGAGCCACGTGTGAAAGCACCCACGTGATCTACCAACTGACCTGCCTACACTGTGATGCATTCTATGTGGGAATGACCAGCAACAAACTGCCCATTCGCATGAATGGACACAGCCAGACAGTGTTTGTTGGTAATGAGGATCACCCTGTGGCTAAACATGCCTTGGTGCACGACCAGCACATCTTGGCACAGTGTTACACCGTCCGGGTTATCTGGATACTTCCCACTAACACCAACCTGTCAGAACTCCGGAGATGGGAACTTGCCCTTCAGCATATCCTCTCTTCTCGCTATCCGCCAGGCCTCAATCTCCGCTAATTTCTAATTTCAATCTGCCGCCGCTCATACCTCACCTGTCTTTCAACATCATCTTTGCCTCTGTACTTCCATCCCGACTGACATCTCTGCCCAAACTCTTTGCCTTTACAAATGTCTGCTTGTGTCTGTGTATGTGTGGATGGATATGTGTGTGTGTGCGAGTGTATACCTGTCCTTTTTTCCCCCTAAGGTAAGTCTTTCCGCTCCCGGGATTGGAATGACTCCTTACCCTCTCCCTTAAAACCCATATCCTTTTGTCTTTCCTTCTCCTTCCCTCTTTCCTGACGAGGCAACCGTTGGTTGCGAAAGCTAGAATTTTGTGTGTATGTTTGCGTTCGTTTGTGGGTCTGTCGACCTGCCAGCGCTTTCGTTTGGTAAGTCACATCATCTTTGTTTTTAGGTATATTATTCCTTCATGGATTGTTTCCTTCTATTATAACCATATCATTCACATATATATATATATATATATATATATATATATATATATATATATATATATATATATATATATATATATATATATATATATATATATATATATATATATATATATATATATATACCAAACAAAAGCGCTGGCAGGTCGATAGACACACAGACAAACACAAACATTCACACAAAATCTAGCTTTCGCAACCAATGGTTGCCTCGTCAGGAAAGAGGGAAGGAGAGGGAAAGACAAAAGGATTTGGGTTATGTTAACAAATTTCTCTCCTTCAGAAACACTTTCCTTGCCATTGCCAGTCTACATTTTATGTCTTCTCTACTTCGACCATCATCAGTTATTTTGCTCCCCAAATAGCAAAACTCCTTTACTACTTTAAGTGTCTCATTTCCTAATCTAATTCCCTCAGCATCAACCGACTTAATTCGACTACATTCCATTATCCTCGTTTTGCTTTTGTTTATGTTCATCTTATATCCTCCTTTCAAGACACTGTCCATCCCGTTCAACTGCTCTTCCAAGTCCTTTGCTGTCTCTGACAGAATTACAATGTCATCGGTGAACCTCAAAGTTTTTATTTCCTCTCCCTGGATTTTAATACCTACTCCAAATTTTTCTTTTGTTTCCTTTAGTGCTTGCTCAATATACAGATTGAATAAGATCGGGGAGAGGCTACAACCCTGTCTCACTCCCTTCCCAACCACTGCTTCCCTTTCATGCCCCTCGACTCTTATAACTGCCATCTGGTTTCTGTACAAATTGTAAATAGCCTTTCGCTCCCTCTATTTTACCCCTGCCACCTTTAGAATTTGAAAGAGATTATTCCAGTCAACATTGTCAAAAGCTTTCTCTAAGTCTTCAAATGCTAGAAACGTAGGTTTGCCTTTCCTTAATCTTTCTTCTAAGATAAGTCGTAAGGTCAGTATTGCCTCACGTGTTCCAATATTTCTACGGAATCCAAACTGATCTTCCCCGATGTCGGCTTCTACCAGTTTTTCCATTTGTCTGTAAAGAATTCGTGTTAGTATTTTGCAGCTGTGGCTTATTAAACTGATTGTTCGGTAATTTTCACATCTGTCAACACCTGCTTTCTTTGGGATTGGAGTTATTATATTCTTCTTGAAGTCTGAGGATACTTCGCCTGTCTCATACATCTTGCTCATCAGATGGTAGAGTTTTGTCAGGACTGGCTCTCCCGAGGCCGTCAGTAGTTCTAATGGAATGTTGTCTACTCCCGGGGCCTTGTTTCGACTCAGGTCTTTCAGTGCTCTGTCAAACTCTTCACGCAGTATCGTATCTCCCATTTCCTCTTCATCTACACTCTCTTCCATTTCCATAATATTGTCCTCAAGTACATCGCCCTTGTATAGACCCTCTATATACTCCTTCCATCTATCTGCTTTCCCTTCTTTGGTTAGAACTGGGTTTCCATCTTAGCTCTTGATATTCATACAAGTGGTTCTCTTTTCTCCAAAGGTCTCTTTAATTTTCCTGTAGGCAGTATCTATCTTACCCCTAGTGAGATAAGCCTCTACATCCTGACATTTGTCATCTAGCCATCCCTGCTTAGCCATTTTGCACTTCCTGTCGATCTCATTTTTGAACCGTTTGTATTCCTTTTTGCCTGCTTCATTTACTGCATTTTTATATTTTCTCCTTTCATCAATTAAATTCAATATTTCTTCTGTTACCCAAGGAGTTCTACTAGCCCTCGTCTTTTTACCTACTTGATCCTCTGCTGCCTTCACTATTTCATTCCTCAGAGCTACCCATTCTTCTTCTACTGTACTTCTTTCCCCCACTGCTGTCAATTGTTCCCTTATGCTCTCCCTGAAACTCTGTACAATCTCTGGTGCTTTCAGTTTATCCAGGTCCCATCTTCTTAAATTCCCACCTTTTTGCAGTTTCTTCAATTTTAATCTGCAGTTCATAACCAATAGATTGTGGTCAGAGTCCACATCTGCCCCTAGAAATGTCTTACAATTTAAAACCAAGAAAGATGATGAGACTTACCAAACAAAAGCGCTGGCAGGTCGATAGACACACAAACAAACACAAACATACACACAAAATTCTAGCTTTCGCAACCAAAGGTTGCCTCGTCAGGAAAGAGGGAAGGAGAGGGAAAGACGAGAGGATTTGGGTTTTTAGGGAGAGGGTAAGGAGTCATTCCAATCCCGGGAGCAGAAAAACTTACCTCAGGGGGAAAAAAGGACAGGTAGACACTCGCGCGCGCACACACACACACATATCCATCCGCACATATCATGGTATGTGCGGATGGATATGTGTGTGTGTGTGCGCGAATGTATACCTGTCATTTTTTCCCCCTGAGGTAAGTCTTTCCGCTATATATATATCCTCCAGGGATCACACTGTTTTCTGCATTTATCATAGCTCTAACATGTCTCTCATTCTTATTTGCTTTTTGGAAATCCATCCAAGAAACTTATCCAGATTTGTAGCAAATAGATAATAGATCCCATTTTGTTTTTCTGAAGTTCCATCTAGGTTGTGTAAAGAATGATACCAGTGGATAATGTTGTCTGTATGCCAAATCTTGTAATATAAATTGGGAACTTTGTAGATTATACTCATGTTTCCATGCTGCTGACACAAAAGTTTTTTTTATTCTTTGTGTCACACACCAAATATAAGTTGTTGGCATCAATTTATGACAACTTCATCATTTTCATTATGCTTCTATTGAGTGTTACGACTGTTAAAATCTCAGAGAGATATGGCAGGATGTTGTGACATCTGAATGACTTGTTGAGGCCAATAGATAGCTGGAGGATTGTGTATATTAATTACTGTTAGTTTGCTAATTTTTACTGCTGCTTTTTAGATTTCGTAGAGATCAGATGCAGAACATAGCTATGCATTCCTGATTGACAATCGTACATAAGTTGGCACTCCACAAGTGTGATAGTAAATGCTCTTAATATGCTAGTGTCAGGAATTTTTGCCCCCACATTCATTTTATCATTATTTTCAGCATGAGTTTCCTTGATAGCAATATTTTGATAAAATATTTTGATTTACTTATGTCTTCAGTTGATTTGACAGATCTTGATAATAGTTCCGAAGTTTATAGCTGGAGAGAAGTGAAAAGTGCTGTTCAGTCCATGTCTTGTAAAAAAAGTCATTTTAGCCAGAAGGTCTTTGAGATTATCTGACTGCCTCTGCTTCTCAGTTTTGGATATTTGCCTGTAAGTGGCTGTTCTTTAGCACCGCCCAGAGGAAATATGTGATTTACCGTATTTACTCGAATCTAAGCCGCACCTGAAAAATGAGACTAGAAATAAAGGAAAAAAAAATTCCCGAATCTAAGCCGCACCGGATATTTGAGACTCGAAATTCAAGGGGAGAGTAAAGTTTTAGGCCGCACCTCCAAATCGAAACAAAGTTGGTCCATTGCAATATGAGACACAATTTAGGTCGAATGAATGACGATACAGCTACAGTAGTTTGGTTCGAGTCGTAAGCTTAGCAGTTAAGCTTTACCAGGTAGCCATTGCTATGCGTCAGGCACTCCGTCGGTATTTATACGGGTACCCTTACTTTTTCACGTGCTTCGTCTGGTTTGAATCGATTGCTCATTTTGCTTTGATCAGATAAGTGCTGTTTTCTTTGTTATAGGTGTTTGCGGCACTCTAAGCTGAAAATGCATTACTGTACTGTGTCACGCATTGTTTGTCGCATTGATAGTGCGTGTTTACGGCCTGTCGCCGCTCGCGGCATGGCTTGCTTTTGTGCGCGCTACCGCCGCTTACAGTTCAAAAAAAAAGAGAGAGTAATCGTCTCATTAGCGAAACAATGGCAAGAGACTGCTATTTGTTGTTACTTACACTGCTGCTTTCTTTGATAATGATCAACAAGAACCAAATAATAGACTGCGTATGATAGAACATGTTCTGAACGAGAGTTAGGCGAAAATGTTTCTCCGTTTGAAAATCTTTGCGGCCGCTTCTTTGGTACATCAAATTCTGCACAGAAATTAGAGTCATCTTAGAATTACAAATCTAGTCAGTTGCCGTGCTTCATTTCTCACTGTATCACTATTAGGCATAAGAATAATACGAATATAAACATGACACGATACGTATATTCTTCCGTGTTTGCTGTTTCACTCTAGTTTCGTAGTTTATTAGGCAGGCAGCAAACACAAAAGAATACATGACAAAATGTTGATATTCGTATTATTCTTATGGTGAAGAGAATACTGCATATGTGATTCACATTTCATCAGGTTCCTATTAGCAACCATCTCTTCTCACGGGTAGGAAAAAATTCAGAAAGTAGAGTTGGCCATATAGACAAACATTCCAAACAGTCTTGCATGTCGGATTTTCTTAGTACATTGAAATTCTGCTACATTCGAAGATCAACAATACGGAATTTGTATTTACTTTGTTGGATAATGTATGAAAATGCAGTGGTCGAAACTCGGGGCGGAGAAAAAAAGCTCGTCTTCCACCTTTTTTTTTTTAATTTATTTACTGACGCGGAGGTTTTGGCGCCAGTATTTATCTTTGTGCCTTTACGACGGCAGAAGTTAGTTGTGGCGGCACCTACCAACATTTTTCAGAACTTCCACTTGCCTTGCACTCGATTCTAAGCCGCAGGCGGCTTTTTGCATTACAAAAACCGGAAAAAAAGTGCGGCTTAGATTCGAGTAAATACGGTAATGAATCTACAGAAAATACAAAAACAGTGAATATTAATATAGTTCACCAAATTTGCTTCATAGAATGGTTTTTCTAGATGGGCAAGCTCTCCATACAGCCAAATAATTTTCATGCTTAGAAAGGTAACACACTTAAAAGAAGAAATACCAGATTAGAGAAATATAACTTTGTTAAGGATGAGAGTCAGTAACATGCAACATAGTTGAATCTAACATTAGAGAAGACAGAATCACCAAAGGTTCTTTAGGAAATGCACAGAAGTAGAATGGAAGTAAGAGGCAGCTGTTCATCAGTTGAGCACCAATGTTGAAAATGTAATAATTTGACACAGTACTAGGTGATACAGTATTTTATGACTTACGTAAACTAAATTGTGAATGTTTTTTAAATATTTCTACTCTTAACGTCCTGCATACATTGTGCTTATACTTTCATGACAGTCGTGTTTTGATTGGCAGATATTTAATTTTTAGTAGGAAGTCATCTGCTGATTTAGTGACCTAATAAAGCAGTGATATAGAATATGCTCAGAATGTACATTACAGTCACAGACATTCTGCATGACTTTATGTAGCAACTTAATTTAATTATTCTGTGGTCTTCTATGTAGGCATCACGATCAGCCAGCTTCCTACACAAATAAACACCTGCCCCATAGCGACTGGCAAATGACATGACAGATGGCACATTGGTAGTAGATGCTGGTGATCACTAATCACAACAGGGTCAGTTTAAAATGTGTGCCGTGCAATCCATACCATCTGGACCCCCCTCCATAGCACCAGTTTCTCTGGCTTACTTAAGTGGGAACTATCCCTCCAACACATTCTCCATTCCCGTGAACTGGTTCACTCTTTGCTAGTCCCTGTTCAACACCTATCATCTCCCCTGTTCCCACGTGTGTTCAATTCTCCACTCCTCAAAACAGCCCGCTTCTCTCACTTTAGTTCAATTTATAGATTTACAAGTCTATAAATGTTCATTTGTGTGGTTCCCTTTGGGTTCTTCCATTACACTGTTTTATACTAGGCTGAGTTGTCTGGTGCCTTATTGTTATTTCATTCCCTTGCTGCCCTTCTGTGTCCTAGCTCCATCTTATCTTCACCGCTCCAGTTCTCCTACCTCTTCCTTGTCTATCTCAATCACTCCAAGACTAATTATGACCCAAGGTGCAGAACATGGTCAGTGTAACTGTATGTATCTGTGGACTCAGAACACCCTTTCATATCAAGTTTACTACTGTGTCTAGTCCTCGTTGATAAACTATCTACTGCTAAGTACATCTACAACTTACTGTGAGGATTATTTTTACTCATTCTGTTTGGTCTGTTAGCCAGTTTCCAGTGACAGTTGTTCAACAAGTGCAAATAATTTGTATTTCCATTATATTGACAGCATTTTTTATATTGAAAACATTTATTCCTAGCTTTTCTTTGTTTTTAATTCATATTTGTTTTGTTGCTTGCTTGACAGTTTGCGGTTCGCTATCAGAGAATGAGAGGCAAACATGTACTCTTCCCATTTGGCTTTCATTGCACTGGCATGCCCATCAAGGCATGTGCAGATAAACTGAAAAGAGAGATGGAGGAATTTGGCTATCCTCCAAATTTCCCCTCTGATGATATATCTCCCATTGTCAAAGCAGCTGAACTTGAAGATAATGTTCTGAAAGATAAAAGCAAAGGCAAAAAGGTAAAATTTATTTGAGTTTTTTGTATCTGCTAAATATTGCCTCCATAGGTGAATGGAGTTTCAGATAACATTCTGTCTGATTAATGTAAAATGTGTAGAGCATAAACCCACTTCAAATATATTACAAAATTAATAAAATTAGAAAGAATGTTTGCTGATGACTTCCTTTTCATTTGTACATAAATTAGAAAAGCACAGTATCTGATTCTGTTAACAAAATGTAGTTCACCAAACTGATCGTAATAAGAGCTTCAGAAACACCAAAAATAAAATGGTTTCTCCTAAACCACTGAAAGGACTTTTTCACCAGTTCTCTCTCTCTCTCTCTCTCTCTCTCTCTATCTATCTATCTATCTATCTATCTATCTATCTATCATAAATCCCTTTTTTTTTAGTTTCCATATTAGATGGCTCTCACTCAAAATTGGACAATGCATTTATTCTATTATAGGGTACCACCCCTGTCACATGGTAACTTACCCTAAAATGGTAGAGAAAATCATGTACAGCATCTGTCTGTGATTCATGTAAACTTTGTCCTTTTTGTTTTTTCTATTTCAACTGTTGGTGTGTTGCTTTTGTAAAGAGAGTTTCTCTGTAAAAGTGAATAGAATGAGGAAGAAATAATATTTCATCCCACATTTTTATACTGGGTGAGCACTACTTGAAAATACTTACGTCTTTCTAAATGCATAGAGACAAAAGAAGAAGATAATTTTCCTCTACCTTCTCTCTTCATTTCTTTCTTCATTTAATACATTTATTTGTGTATATTAAATTTCTTACTGTAATTATATGTTCAAGTTTTTGATGTATTTATTACTTATAAGTTTTTATATTATTTATTTTCTCTTTCACCTCATTTTTTTCTTCCTAACCCTTCTTCTTTGTTCACCTCCTCCACCCATACCTGTTTTAATTGTATCTCTAGTGCTAGCCACTCCCCCTCAAATAAGTGGTCATCCTTCCAAGGCTACCAATTGGCCATCCTAACTGCTCTTCATCCTCCTCCTCATCTTTCCTGATCCTCTGCAAATCATCACCTGTTCAGATATTACTACTGCTACAGTGTGTGTGTGCGAGAGAGAGAGAGAGAGAGAGAGAGAGAGAGAGAGAGAAGGAAACCCATACCTTCAAAGAAGTAATTTGTTACACTGTCTGCCTATTTCAGAGCAAAGCCACTGCAAAAGCAGGTGCTGCAAAGTATCAGTGGCAAATTATGCAGAGTCTGGGACTTGATGATGAGGAAATTAAGAAATTTGCTGATCCGCTATACTGGCTTGATTACTTTCCACCACTAGCTGTTGTTGACTTGAAAACTATTGGTCTCCATGTAAGTGCTTTTTATAATTTCTTAATTAAATGATATTGTCATCTTCAATCACATATAATTTAAAAATAATTACATCACGCATAGTTTATGCTCTGGGTAATTTTTGCATTCCTGTTAGTGGCTGCTATTATTGTCTTTGAGTTAACTTTATTTATACATGTCCATAGTTACCATTATAACTTTGAAACAGTAAAAACAAAATTGAAATGTGGCTTTCTTTGTATGCTGAAAAAAGTGATTCTTCTTCTTGTTGTAGTACTGACCTGTGCTTGTATCCAATAATTATTTAATTATTTCACTGCAAAAGTAACTAAAAAGTAAAAAGTTTATTTTGAGTGAGTGAATTCAAGCAATGTAACTGTTGTGTGTGTGTGTGTGTGTGTGTGTGTGTGTGTGTGTGTGTGTGTGTGTGACAATCACTGCTATAAACTGATAGATAAGAAATCTGTCTTCTTTATTCTCAGTCATAAATGAGATAGGAGAAACCTGAGGCAATTGTTGCACATGAGGAGCACATCATTATTACATAAATGCTCAGATCATCTAAATTAAAAGTGGAGATACTGCTGTTTACAGTTTCAAAGACATTTAATTTAAGTGCATTTATAACTATAGCAATATACCAATATTAACATATCTGTACTTAATAGTCCGCAACACATGGTCCAGTGATCAGCATTGTTACCTCTAGATCGCAGGATCGTGGATTAGATTCTTGGCTGGGTCTGAGACTGTCTTTGCTCCATGGGTGGGCGGGGGGGGGGGGGGGGGGGGGGGGATTGTTTGGGGAAGGAGACCAGACAGCGAGGTCATCGGTCTCATTGGATTAGGGAAGGAAGGGGAAGTAAGCCGGCCGTGCCCTTTGAAAGGAACCATCCCGGCATTTGTCTGGAGAGATTTAGGGAAATCACAGAAAACAGCTGGACACAGGATTGAACTGTCGTCCTCCCGAATGTGAGTCTAGTGTCTAACCGCTGCGCCACCTCGCTCGGTGCTCCCTGAGTAGGTGTTTGTGTTGTCCTCATCATTTTATCTCACCTTCATCGGCATGTAAGTTGCCAAAGTGGCGTCAGACTTCCACCAGTCAGCCAAAGTACCCCAGATGGGGTCTCCCAGCCACTGATGCCATGTAATCATTTCACGTACCCAATAGATAACATATGTTAGTGGGGAAATAAAATTCAATAATCTACTGTAGCATTGCTAAGTTTTAGGTCTTGCAAAATTATCAGTACATTAATGAAAGTACTAGTTTAGTATAGCTAAAGTGTTTACTAAAGCACTAGTTGAATATAATCTAACTGATATGTTATTAAAAACAAAGATGATGTAACTTAACCAAACGAAAGTGTTGGTACGTTGATAGAGACACTAACAAACGCAAACACACACACAATTCAAGCTTTCGCAACCCACTGTTGCTTCATTAGGAAAGAGGGAAGGAGAGGGAAAGATGAAAGGATGTGGGTTTTAAGGGAGAGGGTAAGGAGTCATTCCAATCCCGGGAGTGGAAAGACTTACCTTAGGGGGGAAAAGGGACAGGTATACACTCGCACAGACACACACATCCATCCACACATATACAGATGCAAGCAGACATATGTAAAGGCAAAGAGTTTGGGCAGCGATGTCAGTCGAGGGGCAAGTACAGAGGCAAAGATGTTGTTGAATGACAGGTGAGGTATGAGTGGCGGCAACTTGAAATTAACGGAGGTTGAGGCCTGGTGGGTAACAGGAAGAGAGGATATATTGAAGGGCAAGTTCCCATCTCCGGAGTTCTGATAGGTTGGTGTTAGTGGGAAGTATCCAGATAACCCGGACGGTGTAACACTGTGCCAAGATGAGCTGGCCGTGCACCAAGGCATGTTTAGCCACAAGGTGATCCTCTTTACCAACAAACACTGTCTGCCTGTGTCTGTTCATGCGAATGGACAATTTGTTGCTGGTCATTCCCACATAGAAAGCTTCACAGTGTAGGCAGGTTACGTGGGTGCTTTCACACGTGGCTCTGCCTTTGATATTGTACACCTTCCAGATTACAGGACTGGAGTAGGTGGTGGTAGGAGGGTGCATGGGATAGGTTTTACACCGGGGGCGGTTACAAGGGTAGGAGCCAGAGGGTAGGGAAGGTGGTTTGGGGATTTCATAGGGATGAACCAAGAGGTTACGAAGGTTAGGTGTATGGCGGAAAGACACTCTTGGTGGAGTGGGGAGGATTTCATGAAGGATGGATCTCATTTCAGGGCAGGATTTGAGGAAGTCGTATCCCTACTGGAGAGCCACATTCAGAGTCTGATCCAGTCCCGGAAATTATCCTGTCGCAAGTGGGGCGCTTTTGGGATTCTTCTGTGGGAGGTTCTGGGTTTGAGGGGATGCAGAAGTGGCTCTGGTAATTTGCTTCTGTATCAGGTCGGGAGGGTAGTTGCGGGATACAAATGCTGTTTTCAGGTTGTTGGTGTAATGGTTCAGGGATTCAGGACTGGAGCAGATTCGTTTGCCACGAAGACCTAGGCTGTAGGGAAGGGACCGTTTGATATGGAATGGGTGGCAGCTGTCATAATGGAGGTACTGTTGCTTGTTGGTGTGTTTGATGTGGACGGATGTGTGAAGCTAGCAGGTTCGAATCCTGCCTCGGGCATGGATGTGTGTGATGTCCTTAGGTTAGTTAGGTTTAAGTAGTTCTAAGTCTAGGGGACTGATGACCTCAGATGTTTAAGTCCCATAGTGCTTAGAGCCATTTGAACCATTTTTTCTAATCAACACAATCTGGAACCACAACACCCTAATTCAGTACTTAACCTTTCCTCCAAACCTCTCTCCCAATCCGAAACCTCTGTCCTATCCAAAGACTTCACCTTGAGCCCTACTCCCAGATTCAACCAAACAGCCCTCGTCAGAGATTTACTGTCCTACACTCATACTCTCTGCTGGAAATATCACTTTGCCACGAAGAAAAATAATCCTAATCCTAATCCTACTCCTAATGATCCAGCTCCCCAAGACACTATTCAAATTGAACCCTGCCTGGAACAGTTCCGTCCTCCGCCACAGTGGGACCCACCTCCTCTTCCTCAAAATCACCCTCTCCAAACCTTCCAGGAATTTCTCACTTCCAGCCTTGCCACTCAATCCTTCTTGAAAAACCTTAATCCTACTCCCAACGTCACCACAGGTGAAGTCCAGACTATCTGTGATCTGAAGGCTGACCAATCCATCGTCATTCTTTTGACGGACAAGGGTTCCACGACAGTGGTACTTGATCTTCGGGAGTATGTGGCTGAGGGACTGCGTCAGCTTTCAGACAACACTACATACAAAGTTTGCCAAGGTAATCCCATTCCTGATGTCCAGGCAGAGCTTCAAGGAATCCTCAGAACCTTAAGCCCCTTACAAAACCTTTCACCTGACTCCATCAACCTCCTGACCCCACCGACACCCCGCACCCCTACCTTCTACCTACTTCCTAAAATTCACAAACCCAATCATCCCGGCTGCCCATTGTAGCTGGTTACCAAGCCCCCACAGAACGTATCTCTGCCTATGTAGATCAACACCTTCAACGCATTACATGCAGTCTCCCATCCTTCATCAAAGACACCAACCACTTTCTCGAACGCCTGGAATCCTTACCCAATCTGTTACCCCTGGAAACCATCCTTGTAACCATTGATGCCACTTGCTTATACACAAATATTCCGCACGTCCAGGGCCTTGCTGCGATGGAGCACTTCCTTTCAACCCGATCACTTGCCACCCTACCTAAAACCTCTTTCCTCATTACCTTAGCCAGCTTCATCCTGGCTCACAACTTCTTCACTTTCGAAGGCCAGACATACCAACAATTAAAGGGAACAGCCATGGGTACCAGGATGGCCCCCTTGTTCGCCAACCTATTTATCCGTCGCTTAGAGGAAGCCTTCTTGGTTACCCAGGCCTGCCAACCCACAGTTTGGTACAGATTTATTGATGACATCTTCATGATCTGGACGCACAGTGAAGAACAACTCCAGAATTTCCTCTCCAACCTCAACTCCTTTGGTTCCATCAGATTCACCTGGTCCTACTCTAAATCCCATGTCACTTTCTTTGACGTTGACCTCCATCTGTCCAATGGCCAGCTTCACACGTCCGTCCACATCAAACCCACCAACAAGCAACAGTACCTCCATTATGTCAGCTGCCACCCATTCCATATCAAACGGTCCCTTCCCTACAGCCTAGGTGTTCGAGGCAAACGAATCTGCTCCAGTCCTGAATCCCTGAACCATTACACCAACAACCTGAAAACAGCTTTCGCATCCCGCAACTACCCTCCCGACCTGGTACAGAAGCAAATAACCAGAGCCACTTCCTCATCTCCTCAAACCCAGAACCTCACACAGAAGAACCCCAAAAGTGCCCCACTTGTGACAGGATACTTTCCGGGACTGGATCATACTCTGAATGTGGTTCTCCAGCAGGGATACGACTTCCTCAAATCCTGCCCTCAAATGAGATCCATCCTGCATGAAATCCTCCCCACTCCACCAAGAGTGTCTTTCCGCCGTCCACCTAACCTTCGTAACCTCTTGGTTCATCCCTATGAAATCCCCAAACCACCTTCCCTACCCTCTGGCTCCTACCCTTGTAACTGCCCCCGGTGTAAAACCTGTCCCATGCACCCTCCTACCACCACCTACTCCAGTCCTGTAACCTGGAAGGTGTACATGATCAAAGGCAAAGCCACGTGTGAAAGCACCCACGTGACCTGCCTACACTGTGAAGCTTTCTATGTGGGAATGACCAGCAACAAACTGTCCATTCGCATGAACAGACACAGGCAGACAGTGTTTGTTGGTAATGAGGATCACCCTGTGGCTAAACATGCCTTGGTGCACTGCCAGCGCATCTTGGCACAGTGTTACACCGTCCGGGTTATCTGGATACTTCCCACTAACACCAACCTATCAGAACTCCAGAGATGGGAACTTGCCCTTCAATATATCCTCTCTTCCTGTTACCCACCAGGCCTCAACCTCTGTTAATTTCAAGTTACCGCCGCTCATACCTCACCTGTCATTCAACAACATCTTTGCCTCTGTACTTCCGCCCGACTGACATCTCTGCCTAAACTCTTTGCCTTTACATATGTCTGCTTGCGTCTGTATATGTGTGGATGGATATGTGTGTCTGTGCGAGTGTTTACCTGTCCCTTTTTCCCCCTAAGGTTAGTCTTTTCACTCCTGGGATTGGAATGACTCCTTACCCTCTCCCTTAAAACCCACATCCTTTCATCTTTCCCTCTCCTTCCCTCTTTCCTAATGAAGCAACAGTGGGTTGCGAAAGCTTGAATTGTGTGTGTGTTTGCGTTTGTTAGTGTCTCTATCAACATACCAACGCTTTCGTTTGGTAAGTTACATCATCTTTGTTTTTAGATATATTTTTCCCACATGGAATGTTTCCCTCTATTAAATTGATATGTTACTAAGATTTATATCAATCGTGTAATGACTGTGAACTAAAGCAGCATCTATTTGCGAGGCAGTCATTTGTGTCTATCGTACAATCTCCATTAATTGACACTTAATAACAAATACTACTCTAACAAATCGTATATACATGATCTCTAGTAAAAAATTTTAATTTACTTCCATAAATAAAGTTGTGGTAAATAATTTTTTGTTGTAAGAAAATTTCATTACACACAATATTTACTTTAAATGCATCAATAGATGGAGTGGTTATCACTCCCGCTACACAATGTGTGTGCCAACTTTTACCTTGAAAGTATCATGTGATCTCCATTCTTGAAGTTATATGCTGTAGTGGACCTGTTATGCACTGTGGCGTGTGATCTTTTGTGGTGTGTGGATGCTAAAAGAGCCCCTCAATCTATTCAAGCCACTAAAATGAGTTAATCAGTTTTTCAATAACACTTCTGTATCATGAGCTGTGATTGGAAAGTTTTAAGAATGGATCCGCTACTGCTTACCGGTTTGACGGGCAGGTACACGGAGGGTGGAGAGTGAGTAATTGCCTTGTCCTCTGACAGGAAACTGTGTTTCCTTTATTCAGTTCATTGTGGCAGCTGGTTGAGTGTGGCTCTGTTAGGGCTTGTTGCCGAATTTTGTCTGCGTAAAAATGGACGTAAAAACGTAGCAACGAGTTTGTGTGAAATTTTCTTTTAAAACAAGAAAATCAGCTTTGTGGCTCTGAGGCACTGCCAAGCAGTGACAGCAAAGCATAAGCGGGCCTCCATAGCAAGTGGAGATGCTCACTAACTGTCGCGCCTTGTCAATGTTCTGAACTGATTCCTTTGACATTGTTCTGTCAGCAATGCAGAGTTGTCCGAAAGTGTTAACACTGAGTGCCCTGACTGCAGGGCCAATTTCAGCATGAGCAAACAGAAATTAGGGTAAAAAAATCTGCTGCTGTTATGAGTCACTAATTGTCACTTTTGTGTGTTTCACTTCTGGTAAACTTTCAAGTCCTCCTGTGTATTGTCAAACGCCTGGAAAGTTGAAATAGTCTGCAGAGGTTGCGGCTTCAGGGTGAGCCAAGCTAGTGAAATGAAATGTTTCACCAAATCATGATGCTGATTAAGCTGCTGCTGTCACTAGTCAAAAAATTTCACATCTTTTGGAGCCATGCTATCCAATTGAATTGGGCCAGTTTTGGCACAAGTTTTGTAGTCCCCAATAAAGATTACAAAACTCATTTACTTAACAGTGGAAAATTCAGGATGGAATAATGACAATATTATGGAAAGGGCAGACTGCTAATCACCATATGAAGATGTTGTGTTGCAGACGAGCTCAACAAAAAGGCTGCTAAACGTTTTAGGTTTTGGGCACCGGGTCTGCTTCTAAAATAGAAAACACACACACACACACACACACACACACACACACAAGACCATTGTGTCGGGGCACTGTTGCCGGACCATGTGTAGCAACTGTGCCTGATGGGTAAGCAGTCAGTGTGTGTGTGTGTGTGTGTGTGTGTGTGTGTGTGTGTGTGTGTGTGTGTGTGTGTGTGTTTGTTTGTTTGTTTTCTACTTTAGAAGCAGGTCTTGTGGCCAAAAGCTCAAATGTACAATTGTCTTTTTGTTGTGCCTGTGTGCAACTCATCATCCCCTTTCATTTACTAGCACTTCGTTGAGTGTGCTGAAACACACACTAAATGACCCACAGTTTACAAGAGTTCCAGACCCTGGAAATTTCCAGGACTACAAACGAAATAATCAGAACTAACACAAACTGAATTACAGTGTTGGAAAGTGTGTGAGGCTTAAATCATCACGTGGCCATATGGTATCACACTCAGCTGAAGTAGAACTTAATAGTGGTAGGTGGACCATCACTATACTTAGATTCCAAATAGGACCATTCGTAACAAGATCAGTCTAAAAGAATAACCAGTGTAGTGTCCTTTACAGCATATGATGCTGTTCTGTTCTGTTCTACCTCTCATAGAGAATTGCAACTGTAATCATTTACATGACTGCTAATACTGTGTGTGTGTGTGTGTGTGTGTACAAAATTACATTGACATCTGACCATCTCTTGTGGCTGCTTCACTCTTTTGTCAGGCGGTGTAGATGGATTCGTGGACATGCAGCGTCAATGATGGGGCTAAAATAGGAACTAAGATGCCATCACGTGTATGCCATTTATCATACAACGAGCTTGAAGATTCTTAAATTCTTGAACACTAATCAATACTTTTTACTCTTCCTGATAAACTTGGACAACATAATGAAATATTTGCTCAGCACCTACATGTATCAGAATCAAAATTTTATTGTCTCATTATGTACATACACAAATAATTGATTTAAAGTATAGGAGACTCGTCATTATAGATAATGTAACTGAGATACATAAAATGCATCAAAAGAAATCTAAAGGTAATCTTTATTTACAAAAATTAGTACAAAGTTATTTCATTACTCTAAAAAAGAAAACTTCATCACCATTTAAAAATTCCATGGGTGAATACCGACACTAGGATGTAGGATGGCATGTAATTTTGTCTTGGGTAAACCTAGTTCCATACTGAATGTTTTTCACTTTTAATTTATTATGAATTTTAGTAACCTTGTATTGAGGAGTCAGAGTTGAGTGTTAGTCTGTGAGATAGTAACATGAAATTATTTTTGTTTCATGTATCATACATATTTTGGAAATGGTTTTCCATAATTAATTTTGGGTTGGTGCAGGTAAACGAATCAGAAATATATACACATGGAACAGTTAAAATTTTTAGATCCCTGAATAAAGGTCTGCATAAATATCTAGGCTTAATATTGCATGTATTTATAGTATTTGCATTTCCGTGAAAGATTATTCTATATTGTACAAGAGACTCGAAATAGCTGTAATAAACAATTTTCCTAGTGTCCCTATTACTTCTGTAGGAGAATTTTGTCACTGCAACTGCAAGTCTGTTTAATTTGTTTCCCAAGTAGCTTATACGAGAAGACCAGGATAATTTTTTGCAGTAAACATCCCCAGGTTACTTACTGCTTGTATTTACTAAGATATATTCTTTATCATTTGCCTACATTCATGAAGAAACAAAGACCCTCAGTTCCTGCTCATGTAGAGGACAATTAAAGTATATTGTAGTCATTGTCTTCAGTCCGAAGACTTGTTTAATGCAGCTCTCTACACTAATAAACTTGAAAAGAAATGGCACTGCCCAAGATACAGATGCAGCATACAACTGTCAGACACATTCATCTCTTCACCCCTCCTCTTCCTTACTTCCTCCACCTCGAGCACCACCACTACCACAATATGCCTAGTCTCTCTCTGAAGGTACAATTCATTATATAAGGTCAGTCTTTCATATGTGGCCACCACACTGCTGCCAGTAAATGTATGTTCATCTACTTTTTGTAAGCAGATATTCTCTTTATGATTTATAGGTTGATTGGCGACGCTCATTTATCACAACAGATGCCAACCCATTTTATGACCAGTTTGTGCGATGGCAGTTTCTACGGCTTCATGCTCTTGATAAAGTAAAGTTTGGAAAGCGTTACACAATCTACTCTCCATTTGATCGGCAACCTTGCATGGATCATGACAGGAGCACTGGAGAAGGGGTTGGTCCAATGGAATATACTGTAGTTAAGATGAAGCTTCAGGAGCCATACCCTGAGAAGCTGAAGTGAGTATTAAACTTATGTCATGAATTATTGTTCGAATTGGTGTCTTTCTTGAAACATTAAATTTAATTTTGTGTATAACGCTTGATGCTAATGACCCTATACTCAAACTTCTTTACCACACTGATACAGTCTTCCTTTACACAAATCAGAAGAAGGACAAGCTGTTTATAAGAATGAAAAAGCAAATTTTTTGCAGTGTTAATTAAGATTCCTATCTTGTGCTGACATAGCAAGCAATTAGAGTATTACAGAAATTTATGCAGGAGGCAAGGGCAAGGTAGAGGGGGCCATTCTGAAATTGCCATTTTTTTGTATAAATTATACAATAATTGTTAAAGACATAGTATTGCCCCACTGCTATTAACCACGTAATGCTACAACTGGCATAACATCCTTTCAGAAGCATGTGAGGGGACAGGAAGCAAAGATAATATAAAAGAAAGCAATTTATTTGCCATTGATTGGTTTTTGATGAGCAATGCTCTTTCAGATGTCCAGCTGAGATGATAATTTAGTTATTATGTACAATGTCTTGAATAGTTACATAGCTGTTTTTTCCAGGTGTTGAAAGCTGTACATACTTTCTACTATATCACACACTGTTTTTGTAAATCTAAGTAGCCATTCCAACTTTCCTAAATTGTATTTTAACTAAAGTTCAGTCTTGATCACAACACTTATGTCTCAATAACATAGGTGACCGGTTTCGGTTATATTTATATAACCATCTTCAGACCCATGGCTTCCTTGGAGGATGGTAGGCGGAGCTCTCTTCAGCTGCTACGAAGTCAACTGATCCTATAATACTCTATTGATCACTGTTTCCAAAAATGTTTACCAAAAATTTCCTGAATTGGTAGATCTTGAAAAAGGTATACTTAATGTAAACAAAAATTAACCTTAAAATTGTAAAATCCAAGCTCCATTAAGGCATCTGAATTAATTTTCAGTGTCATGGTGGGGTTGTACTTTCCTTCTTGTTCTGTTGTAAACAAATAGAGAAGTACTTCATTTCACTTTGACGTTTGACAGTTATTTGTGTGCTCCTGGATTGGATGCACAATTTAAGTGATAGAAGTAATATAACAGCAGGGGAGGAGGAGGGGGGGGGGGGGGGAGAATATGACAGAACAAAAATAAATTTGCAGAGAACAGATAACATGTATTAATTCAGTAAACAAGAATATCCACAGTGAAAAATGCCAGAAAATGAAGAGAAGGGAGGGTGGAAAATCAAGGTTGTAGTTAAAATTTTCAATAAGAAATCGAAATTAAAAGTGTCTGTCATAAATAACACTTTTAGTGAACTATGAAAAGCAGCAGGTTGTGGAGTATTTGTGAGGAAAATTGAGTAAAGCCTTTTCTCCATGTTACTAGAGAAGTTATCAGAATGAAGATTTATAGATAGAGGAATTCTCCAGCAGCTGTCAGTACAGAATTCAAAGTGAGTACAGGACGATGCATGATAATGAAAAAGAGATTGGGCTTTCAGTTACAGTCTAGAACAAAACTATATTAGCAACTTACTGTTGCATTTGATGTAAAACTAATTGCATTTCAGCATCATGTAGCCAGTCATATGGGTAGGATATTTTATATTAATGACAATTCAGGATTTGAATCAGTCATATTTTTAGAAAAAATATAGCTGTTAGTAGATAAATATACTCTGTGACATGATATTTATAGTCCAAGAATTTCTCTGATGTGTGAGTCAGTTTTAATTTCTGTAGGTTCTCTGTACAAAGCTCAAAGTATAGTGCTGCCTGCATATTCCACTACCTCCTCCCTCTCTCACCTCAGACCTTCAGGCTGTCAATTAAAAACTTTAGGAAACAGTACTTTTTGGAAAGTAAACCTATTTTTGCTATTAGCTTCAGCCCCCCCCCCCCCCCCCAAACCCACCCACCAGGAATTTTCTTTTGGAGAATAGGTCCTCTGGTCAAGAGTCAGATTATAGAATGGGCCTTTCAAATCGGAGGAGAGGGGCTATTAATTATAAGGATAGTTCTACGTGTGGATTTCTCTGAAAAGGCATAAAATGAAAATAATAAGCTCTCCTAGTGTATTCGAAGCATGTGATTGATAAATTCACTTTCCAGCTGTTATAATTTGGTAGGCTTGGTTTCTTTTCTGTAAAGCAACTATTGTATCCAGATATAAGTTGAATAGGAATGTGTAATTGATTTCAGTGAACATGTTCACTGGAAAATACTATCTGTCAAACATATCACAATCCTCTCTACTTTTGTGTTCCATGCTTATTCTTATTGTATTTAATAGGAGTAATTTTAAAACTTGCATAAATTATTATTTATAAGAAATGTCCTATATATATTCTTTGGTTACGTTTACAAGATCCTTGACTGGACGACCAGTTTTTCTTGTTGCTGCTACTCTTCGTCCAGAAACAATGTATGCGCAGACAAACTGTTGGATGAAACCTGATATGCGGTACATAGCTTTTGCTGCTGCAAAAGATGAAGTATTCATTTGCACTGCCAGAGCAGCAAGAAATATGTCTTATCAAGGTCTTACGGCACAAAGTGAGCGTGTAGATATTCTTGCAGAGCTTACTGGTCAGGTAAGTGCAAAGAAAATTACTAAAGTTTAAATGAAATTAATCATTTATTTTAAAAAAAGACTTGAAAATGAGTGAGTGTGTGTATTTAAAATGCATTGTTGGGACCATCTAATCAGGAATTCAGATTCATTCATGTTTTTAAACTTACTGTTGTGAAAAAATGAAAAGTTTTAAGCGGTCTTCCCCAATTTTTAATTGCTTAAGTAGGAAGATACATAGTTTGCCACTGAAAATACACATGTTTGCATGGAGTACCTCACAAGCTCTATCCCTCACCTTGCTCCTAATCTTCATTGCAGATAGGCAGAGAACAAGAAATTAACTTTACAAAAAAGTAGTATAAGTTTCCACATAGGCAGAAAACACAACAATAACTCTTTAAAGGTGAATGATGAACTCATAGAATGTGTATCGCACACAAAATTTCAAGGGATGCATGTTGACGTACAACTAAAATGTACTGAGTGTGTTACTGTTACCGCCATTGGGAAACGAATAGCTTCAGCATACTTTGCACAGAGAATAATAAATTCTGTGTATAGTAGCTCTTGCACCAGAACAACATATTTTGCATATACTGTATTTATTCTGTGACGAGTTATGGGATAATGCTGTAGGGAACAAATGAGCGGAACAGACAAATAATCTTAAAGCTACAGAAAAGGGATGTGGGAATTACGACAAAAAGCAGCAAGAGAACTTACTGCACTGCACTGAGTTATTTATATCTATGGCAATCTTGACTGTTCCATGTGAATACATTTTGCAAACACATTAAAAAAGATGTTTATCAGTACCCAAAGAACAGGTATCTACACAAACATGGAACAGGTCCAGCCACAACGTATATCTCAATTTAAAAAAAAAAAAAAAAAGAAAAAAAATAGTGTGCTCAATAATGGAATTAAATTATACAATAAACTACCACAAGAAATCAAAGACAAAAGTTAAATACATGCCTTCAGGAATATAAAAAATATATATATTATTTAAAATGAGGTGTAAATTTTGTCGACAATTGTGCTAATGATTAATTACTGCAATTAAGAGGCATTTTACAATATATTCAATAGAACAGTCAAATACAATGTCCAATGGTTTAGTCAGCAAGACAGGACAGGTATGTATCTATTTATGTGTGTAATAGTGTATGTTTATGTAGCTGTGTTTTATGCATTTATGTTTTGACAACATCCATACAACCTACATTGTCTATGGAGAGATAAATAAAATAAAACTTTACGTTCATGAAGTTGCAATCAACATTGCTTGAGTATGATACAGGACGTTCATTATTACAAACTGAATATTCTGCCTGGGATTAAAAATCTGTGGCTTCTTTGGAAGTGGCATATCTTTTAAGGTCATAACTGTTAGTTGAACATGCAAATAAATCTCTTTTAACTTCTGTGAATAAAACAGTTTTTGTTTTCTTCCTTTGTTACTTCCATTCATTCATTCATTCAGTCATCGTGTTTGGCAGACCCCATCAAGAAAGAGAACCTTCAAAGTTGTGATATAGTTCAAGTTATATATTAAAAGGAGATAGGGAAATCATAGAAACTACTGTATTAGTGCTAAACCGTCATTATACTCTTTCATTACATTCATGCTGACACCATGTAAATTTAATCAAATAAATTAGAATACAAATAATACTTTGCAAAAAGTTGCTGCCTTGTCATTTAAACTAGAGAGTGTCTGTTTATAAGCTATTATTAGCTTACCATTTGCTTGATTACATTGGTATTTTCGAAATACTGTATGTGCTGAGTTGTGTTTACAGTGCATTACTACATTTCAGTAAAGTAGTAGATTTACAACTAACACTGACTGAGTGAGGTGGCGCAGTGATTAGTACACTGGACTCGCATTTGAGAAGATGATGGTTCAAACTGTGTCCGACCATCCTGATTTTGGTTTTCTGCGATTTCCTTAAATAGTTTCAGGCAAATGCCGGGATGGTTCCAGTTAAAGGGCACAGCCAACTTCCTTACCAATCCTTCCCTAATCTGATGGGACCAATGACCTCGCTGTTTCGTCCCCTCCCCCAAACCATAGGAGAAATTGCCAAGGTTAAACTGTTCTGGTTTGTTTTTAAATTTCACTTGTCTGTCTGCCAGACATTCCAGTGGTCTCGCTGCAGTGATAATACCAGTTCCTGTCAGATCACTAAAGATAAGTACTCTCGGGCTCGGCTAGCACTTAGCCATCCAGGTCTGCCGAGTGAGGTGCATCCAGCCCTTGTGAGGCCAGTTGAGTAGCTGCTTGATTGAGAAGTAGTGACACTGGTCACAAAACTGACAACAGCCAGGAGAGCTGTGCGCTGGCCGCATGCCCCTCCATATCCACATTCAGTGACACATGTGGGCTGAGGATGACACAGCAGCTGGTCGGTAGTGTTGGTCCTCCAAGGCCTGTTTGGACAGTGTTCACTTGTTTGTCAGTCAGTCATTTTATATCACTGGGTCAGTTACTACAATTTTTAGTTGCTGTGTTATACGCCATTTTTTGTGCTAAAGAAAACCTTAATGCAGAATAATGACTAATTTTTCCTTATGGTATTGAAATTATGTACATCATTGTTCCTTTTGTACTGCAGTGGATTATTTACAACAAACTTAATGAGTAAACATGATGTGAAGCAGTAGTCAAAATGCCCAACTCCTTAAGCAAATATCTTCAAGATGAGCGTGTTGAGCACCACTTTGAGCAGTGAAGACTTAATTCCTTAAAGTTGAGTTACATCAGAACATTACTCGATATATGTTGCCGGAGGACACTGCCTTATCGTAGACACCTTTAGAATCAGAAGGGGTGGGGAGGTTGCTAATTCAATGACACTATGGGCTATGCCGGCAGTGGCATAGCTACTGGCAGGCTCACCGGACAAGACTAAGGAGAACTGTCCGACAAAGAGTATTCCACAACTTAGGGAAGGAGGACTGTCTTTTTCCAAGGGGTCTCCATCAACAGTGATTGGGTATTTGCATGGTGATACCAGATTTCCCAAGCTGGGGACTGGCTGGCACCACCAGACCTCTTCAACTGTGAACTGTGGGCATACTTCAGGGGCCATGATTAGATGTGGTCGTGGAATGTTGTGCGTTTCAAAGAATGGAGGCCTTGGCTTCACTGCCTGGACTGCAAAGAAGGCACCTCAACCTCAAGGTGTGCTGTGTGTTGACAAGGTGAAAGGCTGTTGAGGTAAAACAGTCTCTAGAAGACAATCTGTGGGACACCTGTCGCCCTCCAGTTACATAAGGCTGGCTCAGGCACAGAGGGTTTTACTTGGGTTGATATTTATCTCCCTAGCAGCTCAGGGAATCTCTGTTGTGTGAATTCAGTTCAAATCTTCTACTGATGGGACAAGTGTACTGTCAGGTAGTACCTGCACACACCTAATAAAGAGCACTCAGTTGTTCAGCCTGCCGGAGAAGAAATCAGAATTGTAGTAACTGGGCACTAGTCTACCATAACATCATAAATCAACACCTTGTGATGACTGAAACAAAGACCATTGTTTTTTAATGTCAAACAAAACAGAGCTCCAACTCTTACTTAAAGAAATCTCTTATCTCTGTTTATAATGTTATCAGACAGCTGGATTTCAATAGCTTCTTTCACAATACAGTCCTAATAACATGATGCAGGGCAACCACGTGTGTCTGATTGTACAACATTTTATGTCCTTCAGTAAGACAGTGTTTCCACAAATGCAGTTTTCTCGGCCTGAAACAAAGGTGTGTTTTGATGGTGCTCCACGCGTCTATCCTGGACCATATGAATCGTTTGTCCAATATAGGCTTTCCTGCAGTGTCAGGATATTTTCCTCAAGTCAAAATCATCCTTTGCTGAGCCAAGCAGTGTTCTAGTCTTAGCCGGGAGGCAGAATACACTTTTAATATCAAATCTCTATAAAACTCTTCTTATTTTTAAAGGTATGTTACACATGAAAGATAGAAATGCCATAGTATCTTCTGTTGATTCCTGCAAAGGTGCAGTCTGTAAAGCACGACAGATCTGATTGTCGGTATAAACATTCTGCGTGAACACTGCCTTTAGATGATCCAGTTCTTGTGTCAAACTATCTGCATCTGAGGTGGCATAAGATCTTTTTTACCGATGTATGGAGGACCCTTTTGTGTTGATATATGGACGACAACTTGATGCATGAAGATACTGGTCTGTATGCCTGGGATTACGATAAACACTTGCATCCTAATATGTCTACAAAATTCCCTGCCATTGCAGGAAAGTCGATATTGGACAAACGATTTGTACAGTCTTGTATTGCTTTGTGGAGCGATATCACACACGCTTTTATTTCAGCCAGAAAAAAAATCTGTGGTTGTGGAACGTTGTCTTACTGAAGGACATAAAATGTACAATGAGACACAAGTAGTTTGTGATCATTTTTAGTTGGACTTCACACAAAGTTATGTAGAAAATTCAGTCCAAGACTGAACCTTGGGGAACTCCCTATGCAATTTCTGCGCAGTCAGAATCATCTCCCCTGATGACATTGGTTGAATTACTAAGAACAACTTTCTTCACTCTTGTGATTAGATATGACATCCGTTGGTTGGACATACCATCAATTCCATAAAACCACAATTTATCCCAGATAATTTGTGACTCAGAGTCACATTTCTGTACGTAGGTCGCAGAAAATTCCAGTCGACATTACTTCTTGTTATTTAATGCTTGTAAAATTTTGTGATTGAACATGTAAATGGAGTTCTCAGTGGAGTAGTCTTCTGAAATACAGTCTGTGATTTACTGAGGATATTATTGTTGCTCAGGTGGGATACTACTCTACAGTACATTATCTTCTCAGAATATTTGGTAAATGATGTCAGTAGTCACAGGTCAGCAGTTGACATTTCTCCTATCACCTTTCTTGTAGAGATGTTTAACAATGGCATATTTCAATCTCTCTGGAAAAATGCCCTGAGTTAGTGATGCATCACATATTTATGAATTTTAGTATAGGGGAACAAATCTTTATTACTCTGATGGAAACATTGACAGGTCTAGATGAGCCTCTATTTTTGACAGAATATTTAATTCGCTGTATGTCCATCTTTTTAGAGATGGTTGCGGGACTCTGCTGTTCAATAGAGGATGTCAAGTTAAACACCTTTCAGCCACCAGATTTCCAACCTTATTTTATTTGGCAACCAGTTTCAGAATTTTACTGTGCCATTTCAGGCCCCTGGCAGACGTGTTAGGAAGAATCTACTTCGGTTGTGATCAAAACAGGGGCCAGCGATATTGGTATTAGTACATTTTTGGTATAATGATCACTTCAACACTCACCTGCTGACTGTATTTAATTTTCTTAATTTCAGAGGAGAAGTTGGTGATTCATTCATATGACTAAATTTTATGAGAGTTACCTTTGTAACATAACTACTTTGAATTTTCTCTTGAACTTTTGATTACTATACACATTTGTTACCTGTGACTCATCATTAGTAACCCTTCCATTTAATTCAAAAGTTATGTTATCCTGTTCTCTGACTGGTTGTCTTGTCTCATTTTGCTATATTCCACGTAGCCTAAAATCTTTTGTCGGAATTACAGATTTCTGACATAATGTGCTTATTCCTTGATTTTTTAACAACTTTTATAAATAATTTTGGATAGTTTTTATAGTGTGCAACTACTGCAGGATTTACTGGTTCTTTCCAATGATACATTTCCATTTGCCTTTCACAATATACTTTTAACTCCGCAATGAGTGATGGTTTTTTACATAACTGTTTAGTGTCCTTTCTGATTAGCTTAGACAGAAAGCTATTTTCAAATAATGGTACGAATTTATCGTGGAACAGGTTGAGTTTCACGACAGCTTTTGGTTCATAGAAAATCTTGTTCCAGGTAACCTCGTGAAACTACTCTTAAAATCATTTGTCCACTGAGGAGTATCAATACTGTGAAGACACCATACTATATATCCTAACTGTGCATCATGTTCAGAGAGAGCATTTGTTACTGGGTGTAAAGTTATTTTCTTGCTTTAAGCCTTCATCAAAGAAAACAGGGCCAATTAGAGTCCTCTTGTCATTATTCACAGGAGGGGGAGTTTACTGAGATTAAATTGAAGTATCAAAATTAGGTTTCCTAGTCATTTTGCATATCAAACTTCTTTCAAAAATCTACATCAAAATCACCACAGTATTAACTGTTTGCTGCTGTCTGGCAGGTAGTGTAATAAGCAACCCAAATTCCTTGTAAACAATTCAAAATTTCCGAGTTGTGAGGTCTATGTACAGTTACAATTAAAAGTGGGCTATTTTTTCACTATTAATTCACTAGCACACACTTCCTTGTGCTGACCACTACAAAATCTGCTTAATTTCTGTCTTGATATATGGTATGTAACAACTCCTTTTGCCACATTACTTGTACATGAGTAAGATGCTGGAATGTAATCTTTTGTACTTTTCTCTGATGCTATGGCTATGTGGTCCTCAGATAGGCACAGAATGTCTATCATTTCAGGACTTTCTCAATTTTTTAAACATGTACCTTATTACCTAACCCTCAAATATTGTGCTGAAATAAGCTAATTTTACAATTATGTAGATTCTGAAGCATATTGTGAGGCTCTTCTGTTAATTTAACTTCTTTTCTAACTGGGTGCCTGAATTATTTTTCTAAATGAAAAAAGATGGGCCCCTCCGACATCAGTAATCATAGCAATGGGGGTGATGATGCCTCCGCCCTTCTCTCTTTTTCCCGTACATTTTCCGCAAGAAGCTCAGCTATCCTATCTTTCCCTCTTTTATTCAAGTGCGAGCATGTCTAGTATATCTCCATATCACAATTGTAGCATCAGGCACTGCACTGCAGTTAATAGCACCATTCTCAGTGTGTATACACAACTCATTGCAGTGTTAAACCAGCACTGGTCATGGTGCCGTCGGACCACCACAAAAGTCACGCTTGTGTGTGTGTGTGTGTGTGTGTGTGTGTGTGTGTGTGTGTGTGTAGTCACTGCTCGTATTTCATCCAAATCACCCATAATGCTGTAATTTCTGTCTTTAGCCAAGCTGCTCCCTGCTCCAGCCAAGCTGCTCCCTGCTCCCCCTACTCTGATATCCTGACAGTCTTTGTCAAAATCTATACACAATTTCTTTTCATCCTGTGTCATCTGGCTAGGCTTTCACTTAGCTTCACAACACTTGTGACCAGGTACCAGGTTCCTGATTTGTCCTGGCATACACTTCTCCCATGGCTGTTACCTAGCAGCAAGACTCTTAATGCTACTTACTGGTGGTACTGACTTACACCTAGTTTCTTTGCTTGAAGTCTGCTGCACCCTACTGTGACCTACAGCAGGATAAGATTCTTCACCCACTACATCAGGTAACAAGTCAAACCTGTTAGATACTGTAACCTCAAATGTAGATGAAGTCGCAGAGCTTGTTGCCCTTTTCCCGTTACTTTTTGCATGTACCCAGTTCCCATTACCTTTCCCTACTTTCAACCTATCTAGTTCATATTTCATGTAATCAGGGCACAAATCTTTGCCTCCTGTTCAGTACAACCCCCCCCCCCCCCCCCCCCAGCGTCATTGAGTTTCCCATTCAGTTCCCCACTTCAATCGCCCCAGTCTGTGCATACCACTCCCTGTCTGACTACCCTATGGCGACATCCACACTCATCACACATTGCAGCACTTCAAAACAGAATTCAATCACATAATGCATTTTAAAGTAATTTACAAGCTGCAAAAATTAGACCTATGGGTTAGCTGTTGTAACGTGAAAAGTTAATTATTTTTGCTTAAAACAAGAACTTGGCACTCACTCAACTGTTAATCAACTTTTTCACAATAAAATTTAACTTTTAATTGCTACCTATCACATGTATTATTTGATATTAGACAATGCTTACTATTGGTAGAATACAGCCTACGCTGCATTGTTCGATTTTACTTGATAATTTAGAAACAAAACCTCAGATCACAGAATATTCAATTGTCTGGGTAAAGAGAGCATAAAAGAACAAACTATTTCATACCATCACTTTATTGTATGAAAATTGACTGTTTAATGCAGAGCTATGAACCTATAATGTTCACACCCAGTTAATTATGGGAGGAAACTCAGGTTAGGAGAAATGCAAGTGAACATCCAGAACTGATGGTGAATCATTCACAACAAGAAAACAACTTTTCTTTGTCAAAATAGAGCCTGTATTGAAAATAAGAAATGGATCCTTTCCAATTGAAATACACTTCCTTCCACTGCAGTTCTTTTATAACTTCCTCTGCTGTTGTTTGCACAAGACTCCCGTGCTTAATAAGGCATGCTGTTCCTACCAGTGTCCCCATGTCCTTAGGTGCAATATAAGCACAAATCGTGTGATTTTGTGATTTCTGTCACTGTTTTGCTCTCATATCCTGTCGCATAATACTTTTGTGCGTACTTGCTTTGTCACTGTAACTGTTCTTGCTTCTTTTTCTTTTCCACCATCATCCCTTCTAGTCATTAGTTGTTACTTTTTTGGCAGATGGTAAGTCAGTGATGATCTCTCATAAAAAAAGGTTTGATGATGTGATGACTGTCAGATTATTATGTGAAACAGTGGAAAATCCAGGATGGAATGTAACTACTAACTGGTTTCAGTTGCCTGAGACTGCAGTCGTGTTGTGAGTTGCATTTGCATTTGCTTGCTTGCTTGTGTGTGTGTGTGTGTGTGTGTGTGTGTGTGTGTGTGTGTGTGTGTGTGTGTGTGTGTGTTTTATGAAGGTCTTACTGTTCGAAAGCTTTATTTGTGACGTTCTTTTTGTTGTGCCCATCTGCAACTTAGCATCTCCGCTGTATGGTAATTGTCAGATTATAATGTGATGACTGTCATATTCAGTGCAGCCACTCTCCATGTGCTAATGTTTGTAATGTTTACAGTTGCAATTGTTTGTATTGGTGTTTGCCGTTAAAGTTATCTATGTGAAATAAATATTTCATGAGACATTTGTTACTTGCAGAAATTAATCCAGTAAAATTTCAAAATCTCTGAGTTATTTGTAAAAATGGTAATGTAACTTTACTGTGGAAACTTATACTGTCAGGAGTCACATTACAGATATGTAAAATAAAGCTGAACCACAGTTTGCTATTTCCATTTTATTTTTGAATTGAAGAATCTTCTGCTACTTTTCTCCATTTTTGCCTTAAATTTCTGCAAATTGTAGTTTCTGTTATGTACTAAATGATTTAGGTTTTAATGTTTCTTACAGGATCTTATGGGTGTGGGACTGAGTGCGCCTTTGACTGCTTACAAGACCATTTATGTGTTGCCTATGATGACAATAAAAGAGGACAAAGGCACAGGTGTGGTAACAAGTGTTCCATCAGACTCTCCAGATGATTATGCAGCTCTTGGGGATCTGAAACGGAAACAACCATTTCGGGAAAAATATGGCATTGAAGATCATATGATTTTCCCCTTTGACCCTGTAAGTTCATGTTCTTGTATAAGAAGTGGTATTTTGTGCACTTCAAATAATTTTATTTAGGAAATTATTATTACACATTCTTCAATATATCTTATAAATTACATTGTATTTTAAAGAAATTGTGAAAGTCAGTTTGTCATAAACACATTTATGCTATGTAAAATAAGAGAAAGGCAACCACTCATCTATAGCGTGTACTTGTGCTAGAAAAAAAGCTAGCTCTTAAAAGCTAGTGTGAATGCTGTTCACTGTTACGTTTTCCTGTGCCCCGCACTTCTATCTGCTATAGACAAGTGGTTGCCTTTCCCTATTTTGTGTATTGCTCCACAGTAAGTTTTTCTGGGATGACTAAAATCTGATTGGGGAAAATTATTCACGGATATGTATGTTTAGAACTTGGTGGGGCATGTGAGAATAGAATTACCAACACCAGTCAAACTGTCCTTTTAGCTAAGAGGAAAATAGTGGTTGAAAGTAGAGACTGATTGCTGATATTGCTAGGGATAGCATATGTTTCTTTGCATCAATAAATAAAATATTTTTCTGTATGTTTCACAAAGTTCCTCCCTAGTACAAACATAAGGTCTCTTAAAACACTCCCAGTGCACATTAATTAATGTAATATCACACAGTGGCCACAGCTCACAGAAGTTGCTGAAATGGATTTAGTTGAAAGCATATATATTTTTTTAATACCTCATTTCAATTTACCACAGATTCCAGTTATTGAAGTACCGGAATATGGCCAACTTACAGCAGTGACTTTGTGTGAGCAATTGAAAGTGCAGAGTCAGAATGACCATGAAAAACTTCAACAAGCTAAGGAATTGGCATATCTCAAAGCCTTCTATGATGGGGTATGTAGTTATCAGGGTATTTGATGGAAAGTGGAAATGGCTACAAAATAAATTTTGTACTAAACATATCCTGGAAATTTTAACAGATTATGGTGGTTGGTGACTTTAAAGGAAAGAGAGTTCAGGATGTGAAGAAACTGATACAGAAGCAAATGGTAGACTCTTCACAAGCTGTCATATATTACGAACCAGAGAAACAAGTGATCTCCAGGTGACTTTCCAACTCATTGTAATACTAACTTTTTTTATAATCTTTGAATTACTGGCCATAATCTTTGTCAGCTTCTTAACTCATTGTAATACTAACTTTTTTTATAATCTTTGAATTACTGGCCATAATCTATGTCAGCTTCTTTTAAAGTAATAACTACTGTATAGTGATGCAGCTAGTTACTTCACTGGTTTCCTCAGAGTAAAGAAAAATCGGAAGTATGGTATTAACTTGGGGGAAACTTAACTTAAAGATCATTAAGTCTGTTGTTACCACAGTACTTATGTATAAAATAATTACATGCAACTTACAGTGTTGAACTCCTCTTGTCATAGCTGATAACTCCGTGTTTGTGAGCAGAATAATTGTGATCTTGAGAAATTAAAACTGAGATAGTCACCTTTCCTTAAAGCATAGAGGTTCTGATTCATTGAACAAATTAGTAGAACAATGTCTGTAATGACTAAACCTGATGGAAACCACAGTTAAAGATTGCACATGCAGAAACTGTTCCAAACTCATCACGAATCGTGTAGTAACCAAGTAATACACAAAACTGATCCAACCAACACAAATATGGATTTATACATAAACTCTGAACAGTAATGGTAATAAGCCTGTAACGACTCCTCACATCACAAGACTAAAGAATCATACAGAAAGTTCAGCAGTGCACGGAGCAACTAATGTAAGTGGTACAAAGTAAAGTGTACATAGTGAGCATGAGTCAGCATTGCTTGGCATACATATTGTATAGGCGTGAATTGCCGGTAGAGGACACTGCAGAGATGTGACGTGTGCACACTTCCTATAGGCAGCATCTAATGGCTGGCTCTCACTGATGGAGTTGGCAGATGATTTAAGTACACACATCCTAGTAGCAGGATACAGCATTGCTGAATTTATAGAAAACATTTGTTCGTGTCCCCTTAGTGTCTGTATTGTGATTCATTTTGCTATTGTCTGTAAAATAGTTTTCTTGCATGTTCTTGGGAAGCTGTGCTGGTGGTAGATAAATAATGAATAATATTTTCCCCCCCTCTTGAAAGATGATTTCATCATCGAGTTGCTGCTAAACACAGCTCAGTTAATCACTTAGATGCTGCTGTTTATATATTTGTAGTTCTAATGCTAGTACTTTACCTAAGAAATTATTATTACTGTCAAAATACAGACATTTTAATGCTTTAATAGCTATGCTTAGAATTTTAGAATGAAGTTTATAGTGTGATTTAATCTTGTGATCATGTGTGTTCCTTGATATCAAGTAGTACTCTCTTAGTTTTGCATGATATTTTGATTTCGTTCTAACCCAGAGTTGATGAGCATTTGATCTACTTCTTGCAGGCTAACTTCTTAGGATAACAATTTTCAAAATAGACTATGATTGTGTTAGAGGTACATTATATTTTTCATTAACACCAAGTGTTTTGTGTGTATCTGTGCAGTCTTGTATTTTGCAAATGTCTAAAATGCCTATTGAATTTCTCAATTCCTTTTGCATCCATTAGCCTTGTAGTTTTTCATTTCATTCTATTTGTCATACACCCTGTCATTAAATGTCAGCAATTGGCCTAGGCTAGGAATTACATTAGGACTTCTCAATATTGATGCGTTTATGCCAATGTTGTCAGTAATAATAAATGATGATGTGATCTTCAATCCAAAGACTGATTTGATGCAGCTCTGTGCGCTACTCTGACCTGTGCAAGCCTCTTTATCTTTGAGTAACTACTACAGCTTACATCCCTCTGAATATGCTTACTGTAGTCATCTCTTGGTCTCCGTGTACGGTTTTTACCTGCCCTGCTTACCTCCAGTACTAAATTGGTGATCCCTTGATGCCTCAGAATGTGTCCTACCAACCAGTCCCTTCTTCTAGTCAAGTTTTGCCACAAATTTCTCTTCTCCCCAATTTTATTCAGTACCTCCTCATTAGTTACATGTTCTGTCCATCTAATCTTGAGCATTCTTCTGTAGCACCATATTTCAAAAGCTTCTATTCTCTCCTTGTCTAAACTATTTATTATCCATGTTTCACTTCCATACATGGTTACACTCCATACAAATACTATCAGAAAGGACTTTGTGATGCTTAAATCTATACTCGATGTTAACAAATTTCTCTTCTTCAGAAACACTTTTCTTGCCATTGCCAGTCTACATTTTATATTCTCCCTAACTCAACCTATCCCCGATGTTATTCAATCTGTATATTGAGCAAGCAGTAAAGGAAACAAAAGAATAATTTGGAGTAGGTATTAAAATCCAGGGAAAAGAAATAAAAACTTTGAGGTTCGCCGATGACATTGTAATTCTGTTAGAGACAGCAGAGGACTTGGAAGAGCAGTTTAACGAAATGGACAGTGTCTTGAAAGGAGGATATAAGATGAACATCAACAAAAGCAAAACGAGGATAATGGAATGTAGTCGAATTAAGTTGGGTGATGCTGAGGGAATTAGATTAGGAAATGAGACACTTAAAGTAGTAAAGGAGTTTTGCTATTTGGGGAGCAAAATAACTGATGATGGTCGAAGTAGAGAAGACATAAAATGTAGACTGGCAATGGCAAGGAAAGCGTTTCTGAAGAAGAGAAATTTGTTAACATCGAGTATAGATTTAAGTGTCAGGAAGCTGTTTCTGAAAGTATTTGTATGGAGTGTAGCCATGTATGGAAGCGAAACATGGACAATAAATAGTTTGGACAAGAAGGGAATAGAAGCTTTCGAAATATGGTGCTACAGAAAAATGTTGAAGATTAGGTGGGTAGATCATGTAACTAATGAGGAGGTATTGAATAGGATTGGGGAGAAGAGAAGTTTGTGGCACAACTTGACTAGAAGAAGGGATCGGTTGGTAGGACATGTTTTGAGGCATCAAGGGATCACAAATTTAGCATTGGAGGGCAGCGTGGAGGGTAAAAATCGTAGAGGGAGACCAAGAGATGAATACACTAAGCAGATTCAGAAGGATGTAGGTTGCAGTAGGTACTGGGAGATGAAGGAGCTTGCACAGGATAGATTAGCATGGAGAGCTGCATCAAACCAGTCTCAGGACTGAAGACAACAACAACAACAACAAAAACAACAACAACAACCACCTCAACCATCACCAGGTATTTTGCTCCCCAAATAGCAAAATTCACCTGTTACTTTAAGTTTCTCATTTCCTAATGTAATTCCCTCAGCATCACCTGATTTAATTCAACTATGTTCCATTATCCTCATTGTGCTTTATCTTATATCCTCTTTTCAAGACACTGTCCATTCCATTCAACTGCTTGTCCAAGTCCTTTGCTGTCTCTGACAGAATTACAATGTCATCAGCAAAACTCAAAGTTTTTATTTCTTTTTCCTGGACTTAAATCCCCATTCCAGATTTTTCTTTTGTTTCCCTTACTGCTTGCTCTATATACAGATTGAAGAACATCAGGAATAAGTTACAACCCTGTCTCACTCCCTTCTCAATCACTGCTTTCTTTTGGTGCCCCTCAACTTATAACTGCCATCTGTTTTCTCTACAAATTGTAAATAGCCTTTCATTCCCTGTATTTACTCCTGCCACCTTTAGAATTTGAAAGAGAGTATTCCAGTCAAAATTGTCAAAATCTTTCTCCAAGTCTACAAATGCTGTAAATGTAGGTTTGCCTTTCCTTATCTTGTAGGAGAAGGCATAGGGTCAGTATTGCCTCACGTGTTCCTACATTGCTCCTGAAGCCAAACTGATCTTCCCTGAGGTCAGCTTCTACCAGTTTTTCCATTCTTTTCTAAAGGATTCGTGTTAGTATTTTGCAACCGTGACTTATTAAACTGATAGTTTGATAATTTTCGTATCTGTCAGGTCAGCACCTGGTTTCTTTGCAATTGGAATTATTATATTCTTCTTGAAGGTTGAGGGTATTTCGCCTGTCTCATATGTCTTGCTCACCTGATGTAAGATTTTTGTGATGACTGGCACTCCCAAGGCAATCAGTAGGTCTAAAGGAATGTTGTCTACTCCCAGGGCCTTGTTTCGACTTAAGTCTTTCAGTGCTTTGTCAAATTCTTCACACAGTATCGTGACTCCATTCTCATATCCTTCTATATCCTCTTACATTTTGGTAATACTGCCCTCAAGTACATCTGCCTTGTATAGACCCTCTGTATACTCCTTCCACCTTTCTGCTTTCCCTTCTTTGCTTAAAACTGGTTTTGCACTTAAGCTCATGATGTTCATACAGGTGGTTCTCTTTTTTCTTCCAAAGGCCTCTTTAATTTTCCTGTTGGAAGCAACTATCTTACCTCTGATGATATATGCTTCTACATCCTTACATTTGTCCTCTAGCCATTGCTGGTTAGCGGTTTTACATTTCCTGTCGATCTCACTTTCAGATATTTGTATTCCCTTTTGCCTGCATCATATATTGCATTTTTATATTTTTTCTCCTTTCATTGATTAAATTCAATGTCTTCAGTTACCAAAGGATTTCTAAAAACCATCATCCGTTTACTTACTTGATCCTCTGCTGCCTTTATATTCATCCCTTGAAGCTACCCATTCTTCTTTTACTTTATTCCTTCCCCTGTTCTTGTCAATCATTCCCTAATGCTCCCTCTGAAACCCTCTGCAGCCTCTGGTTCTTTCAGTTTATCCAGGTTCCATCTCTCTAAAGTCCTGCCTTTTTGTAGCTTATTCACTTTTAATTTGTGGGTCATAACCAGTAAATTGTGGTCAGAGCCCACACCTGCCGCTGTAAAGTCTTGAAACTTAAAACCTGGTTCCAGAATCTCTGTCTTACCATTATATAATCAATCTGAAACCGTTTGGCATCTCCAGGTCTCTTCCACATATACAAGCTTCTTTCATGATCCTTAAACCTAGTGTTAGCTACAATTAAATTATACTCTGTGCAGAATTGCACCAGTCGGTTCCCTCATTCATGCCTGTCCCCCAGTCCATATTCATGTACTACTTTTCCGTCTCTTCATTTTCCTATTATCGAATTCCCATCCCTCACGACTGTTAAATTTTCATCCACCATGACTATCTGAATAATTTCATTTATCTCCTCATACATTTCCTCTTTCTTCTCCTCATCTGTGGAGCTAGCTGGCATATAAACTTGTACTACTGTGGTAAGCGTGGGCTTCGTGTCTTGGCTAGAATAATTGCTATAACCTTTAATTCACTAATCAATTGCATGGATATACAAACGTAGAAACAATAGTGGGTTTCATGCTACCAACTCCGTATCTGTCACTCAACTGCCGTGCCGTGACATGCGGCTGGCGCCGTTCATAGCCAGGTGGCGCTCCCGCGCTCAGCCGAGCTGCGGAGCGCCTCTATCGCCGTGTTTGCGTACTGACGTAGCGGCACTTTTAAATCTCGTGGCACTGTCACAACACTTTTCCCCCCTTGAAAAAAAAAGACACTCACTTCCTGGGAGACACGGACTGTGCGGAGACATCCATGGTCTCTTGGAAGACCCCGAGAAGATCCCGCGGAGAAACACGAGAATATGGTCGAAAATGTCCAGGATGGAAGCTTGTGCGTGGAACGTGCCTCCTGGACGAGATGATGGGTGAAAACTCCGGAGCAGCATCCATAGGTGTCGTGGACCTGGGGGTGTGTTCCAGCGAGATGAGTCCCAGAGAAGGCGGCGTCGCGACTGGGGCCGGTTCCGGCGTAACCGGAAGCGGCAGCGACGTTGGCTGCAGCGACACGCACGGGAGACCGGCAGCAGCGACAGGACTGGCTTCTCGGGCTGGTGGAGGCGAAAGAAGGGGCGGTGTCACCGGCGTGGCCACCACTCGTGGGCACATCTGGTCGTAATGACGAACAACCATGCCGTCGTCCGTACGTATTTCACAAAGCCGGCGGCCACGAAGAGCCTTGACCACCCCTGGAATCCATTTAGGGCGAGATCCATACCCTCGTGCCCACACGTCGGCGCCCACCGAGTATTTTCCCGCACTAGGGGACACAGTACTAGGCCTGACAGGGTGAAGCAGGTGCAGTAGAGTGCGCGGTTGGCGGCCATGCAAGAGTTCAGCAGGGCTGCGATCACCCAGAGGCGTGAAGCGATAAGAACTCAGAAATTGCAACAGAGCGTCATCGGTAGAAAAATCAGTAAGGAATTTTTTCATCTGGCTTTTGAAAGTGCGGACAAGGCGCTCGACCTCCCCATTCGATTGGGGATGGAAAGGCGGTGCTGTAACATGATGAATCCCTTGTCAAGTACAAAAATCACGGAAGGCCTGCGAAGAGAACTGAGGGCCGTTGTCCGTGACAATCGTGGAGGGAAGACCTTCTAGCGCAAAGATTTTGGACAAAGCCAGCTTCATCGCCGCAGTGGTGGGTGATGGACATCGAACCACAAATGGAAACTTCGAGAAGGCGTCAATCAACAGTAGCCAATAAGTGCCGAGGAAGGGGCCGACAAAGTCAGCGTGCACCCGTTCCCATGGCTGCGCCGGATTCAGGCCACGGAGAGGGCATTGTACGGGGTGCAGCCAGTTGTTGAGCACACTGACCACACGCAGCGACCATGTGGGAGATGTCCGAATCGATACCGGGCCAATAAACATGCCGGCGGGCCAGGGACTTAGTCCGAGAAATCCCCCAATGGCCTTCATGCAATAGTTTGAGAACATCTTTGCGAAGAGAAGCTGGCACCACGACCCGTGGAGATGCGCCATCCGTGGCCAGAAGAACAACACCCTCACGAACAGACAGACGAAGGCACAAGGCATGGTAGTTGCGAAGGGGATCCGATGCCCGGCCCTTGGTCCTGTCCGGCCAACCCCGTTGAACAAAACCGATCACCTGACGCAGGACCGGGTCCCGCGCAGTAGCCGACGCGACCTGCGAACCTGTAAGCGGAAAACCCTCAACCGCACGACGTTCTTCCTCATCAATGTGGAAACAGAGTAGTTCATCTCGATCGAAAACTGGGTTGGGGCCCATCGGCAAACGCGACAACGCGTCAGCGTTAGCGTGCTGGGCCGTGGGGCGATAGTGAATCTCATAGTGAAAACGAGACAAGTATAAGGCCCAACGTTGCAGGCGGTGAGCCGCCTTATCCGGAAGCGACGCCGAAGGGCTGAACAGAGAGACCAGCGGCTTGTGGTCGGTGATGAGGTGAAACTTAGAACCATACAAAAAAACGCTGAACTTTTTTAGAGCATAAATGATAGCGAGCGCCTCCTTTTCGATTTGAGAGTAACGCCGTTGGGCATCGTTGAGGGTCTTTGAAGCATAGGCGATGGGTCGTTCCGACCCATTCTCATACCGATGGGCGACAACAGCCCCTAGGCCATACTGTGACGCGTCAGTCGCCAGAACCAAGTGCTGACCCGGACAGAAGGTGGCAAGACAAGGCGCCGACTGCAAATGAGCCTTCAGGCGAACAAAAGCCTGCTCACACTAGTCGGACCGTTTTTGCGTAACAGCTGATGCAGAGGATGAGCCACCGCCGCCGCGGATTGAATGAATTTGTGATAATAAGCAATCTTGCCTAGAAACGCCTGAAGTTCTTTGACCGTAGACGGCCGGGGGAGAGCGGTGATGGCCGCAACGTGCTGACGTAGAGGACGTATACCTTCACGGGACAAGTGGAAACCAAGATACACAATGGAGGGTTGGAAGAACTGTGACTTGTCCAGGTTGCACTTCAACCCAGCCGAATGCAGAACCCGAAATAATGAACGCAAATTGCGAAGGTGCTCCTCAGTGGAGGCCCCCGTGACAACGATGTCATCCAGGTAGTTGATGCAGCCAGGAACGGAAGCCGTGAGCTGTTCCAAAAACCGCTGAAAAATGGCCGGCGCGCTAGCGACACCAAATGGTAACCGCTGGTACTGGTACAACCCACAAGGAGTGTTGATGACGAGAAATTCCTTGGAAGACGCATCCAACGGCAACTGATGGTACGCCTCCGATAAGTCAAGTTTGGAAAAGAACTGGCCCCCAGCGAGCTTGGTAAATAACTCCTCAGGACGAGGAAGAGGATAAGTGTCAATGAGGCTCTGAGCGTTGACAGTGGCTTTAAAATCGCTACACAATCGCAGACTCCCGTTGGGTTTAGAAATCACCACGATTGCCGATGCCCATTCGCTGGAGGTAACAGAAAGGAGAATCCCTGAAGCTGTTAACCTGTCTATCTCAGCCTTGACAGGTGCACGCAACGCCATCAGAATAGGGCGTGCCCGGAAAAACTTAGGGCGAGCTGTAGGTTTAAGAGTAATGTGGGCTTCAAAATCCTTGGCACGACCCAGACCAGCAGAGAACACGGACGAGAATTCAGAACACAATCCATCCAGCTGTTGATACGGAATATCCTCAGATATGAGGTGCACATCATCATCAATGGAGAACCCAAACAACTGGAAAGCATCATAACCGAACAGATTTTCAGTGCCCGCATGATCCACCACATAAAACGTGAGGGGCCGAACAACAGACTTGTAAGCAGTGGAAGCATCAAACTGGCCAACAATAGGAATTTTCTGTTTATTATAAGTTCTCAGATTTCGCGTAACTGGAGACAAGGGAGGGGAGCCCAACTCCAAATACGTGCGAGAATTAATGAGAGTTACTGCAGAGCCAGTGTCCACTTGCATGCGAATGTCTTTATCCAGAACATGAACAGTAACAAACAACTTATTTGTTTGAGAAAGCACACAGTTAACATCCATGTCCGATGCCTCGTCCTCGTCGACAGGAACGTGAGGGGACTGACACACAGAAGCAATGTGGCCTTTTTTCCTACATGAATTACACGTGGCCCAACGTTTTGGACACACGTCCCTGTCATGCTGTACGAAACAACGTGGACAAGAAGGAAGGGCGGAACGAACCTGTTTCTGTGGGTGCTGTTTTCGCTGCGAGCGTTGCGGCCCAACGCGATGTTGTTTACGCGAGTGAACCGCCGCCACATCATCGTTCTCCTGGGAAACAGGCAAATTATCCGTGTCGAAAGTCGACTGTACAGCGCCTACATCACACCACGCGTCTATTTGCGCGCCAGCAGCGTGAGACACTTCAAAGGATTGAGCGATGCTTAGAACTTCCGACAACGACGGGTTTGGCAGTTGGAGGGCACATTGCCGAACTTCTTTATCAGGAGCAAGCCGTAGAATAGCATCCCTAACCATTGAATCAGCATAAGACTCATGATGAGTGTCCGTGACAAACTGACATTTCCTACTCAGAGCGTGTAGTTCCGCCGCCCAAGCTTGGTAAGATTGATGGGGCTGTTTACGACACCGGTAGAACGCCACGCGGGCGGCAACGACGTGGGTGTTTTTTCGGTAATAGTTAGACAATAAGTCACACATTTCTTGGAAGGACAGAGAGGCAGGTTCCCGCAGAGGTGCTAACTGAGATAGCAGCTGATAGATCCGTGGGGAAATCCAAGATAGAAATAATGACTTACACATCGGAGCGTCGACAATGGCGAAAGCCAAGAAGTGTTGCCGCAAACGCTTCTCATAATCCTCCCAGTCTTCAGCGGCCTCGTCATAAGGAGGGAACGGAGGCGGAGAAGAGGACGACAGGCGATGAGTAAGCGACGTCGACAACACCTGAATAGCAGCCGTCAGCTGTGTTCGTTGTTCAATGAGCGCTTGCATAAGCTGTTCCATGTCTGCCCAGACACGAACGCACAATACTCCAACGCTGGAAAAAAATATCCGACCTCGTCGCCAAAAAGTGTTATAACCTTTAATTCACTAATCAATTGCGTGGATATACAAACGTAGAAACAATAGTGGGTTTCATGCTACCAACTCCGTATCTGTCACTCAACTGCCGTGCCGTGACATGCGGCCGGCGCCGTTCATAGCCAGGTGGCGCTCCCGTGCTCAGCCGAGCTGCGGAGCGCCTCTATCGCCGTGTTTGCGTACTGACGTAGCGGCACTTTTAAATCTCGTGGCACTGTCACAACAATAATGTGTTTACTAGTAGCTTATCCATGTTCCTATTTTTTTATTCATTATTAAACCTACTTCTGCATTACCCCTATTTGATTTTGGATTTATAACCCTGTATTCACCTTACCTGAAGTCCTGTTCCTCTTGCTGCTGAACTTCACTAATTTCCACTAGATCTAACTTTAACCCATCCATTTCCCTTTTTAAATTTCCTAACATACCTGTCCGATTAAGGGATCTGATGTTCCAGGCTCCGATCCGTTGAACACCAGTTTTCTTCTGATAACGACATCCTCCTGGGTAGTCTCTACCCAGAGATCCAAATGTGGGACTATTTTACCTCCAGAATATTATACCCAAGAGGAAGCCATCATCATTTAAGCATACCGTAGAGCTGCGTGCTCTCGGGGCAAAATTACGGATGTAGTTTTCCCTTGCTTTCAGCTGTTCACAGTACCAGCACAACAAGGCCATTTTGGTTAATGTTGCAAGGCCAGATCAGTCAATCATCTAGACTGTTGCCCCTGCAACTACTGGAAAGGCTGCTGCCCCTCTTCAGGAACCACACATTTGTCAGACCTCTCAACAGATACCTGTCCATTGCGGTTGCACCTATGGTAAGCCTATTGGTATTGCTGAGGCACACAAGCCTTCTCACCAGTGGCAAGGTCCATGGTTCAAGTACTGCTATTTCCTATAACTCTTTTTTCAGAGTGTGTGAGAGAGTTGGATTACGTTTACACACATGACTCGAGCATAGCTCTAAGATAAATAGTTTGTAAAAAAAGTTCCTATATTCGTAATTTTTTTCCTCTCAGTATTACCTCATTTTGCTTGGAAGTTAAGAAGTTTGATAATGCGCCAAACTGTTTCATGATTAACTCAGTTACCCAGTGGAGCTTGTCTATTGTGACTTTTATTATTAACTTTTGCGGCACAAGCTTCAAAATGCTGAACACTGCAGAATCTGATGGTATCAATGTTTACATAGTTGTATCTTTCCTTGATGTAAGCGACAGCTGCTTCTGTCTCCATGCATGACTTGCAATAACTAGATGTTGAGGTGTGGTATCCATCCATAATCAGCGTTTCCATATTAGGACTCAAATGATTTTTTTGAAAATGTGCTTTTTACACTACAATTTATGTAGACAAATCAGAAGTTAATTGATTTTGATTTTTTAACCTTTTAATATTTGGATGCAATAAGTGTACTTCAACTTACTTTTATCTTCAAATATTTCAGTTTCATAATTTTCAGTTATATTTACTCTTTTTAATACTGTTCAAGTCAGTAAACCTGTTCATACACAAGAGCTACAGTTCAGTTTATTATTGTAACTTGAAGTTTCTTAATGATTCAGTCACAAAAATCAGTACAGAGCAAAAAATGCCACCCCCCTCAAGGTGCTGCCCCTAAGCCCATGCCTAGTGAGCCTGTATGTAAATCCACCACTGGTGGTCTCCTTTAATCTGAAAGAGAATATAGATTTTGATGATAGTTCTTGTTTACATAAACACTGTGACCAAACAACACTTTCTATTCGTTAACAGATACAGTACACTTCTATAAAAATATTTTCGTCTGGTTTTTCACAATATTCAAACAACATTGCAGTACAACATTAGTTGAAATGTTACCACATTTCTGCATAATGTGATTTACTTTGCGGTACAGCACTATCCAGCTGCTTATGGAGGTTTTTTGTGCAAGGGTTTTGGACAGGAGCACCATTCTGTAATAGTGAGTGAGAGATACGCAGTGGTGTTCAGAGTGACTGGGTAAAAATAGGTCCCAAAACACACTGACTGCCTTGTGTACATGCTGGTGACAATGACCAGCTTCAGTAACAATACCTCAAATCAAATCCCAAGTGCCTGTGTGCAACATTAATGTTCAAATATTGTGTAAGTTGCAATGACAGTTTGCTCTCACATATGAGCTTGAAGTGTTTAGTTCTGATGTGTAGATATGTGATGTAATTGTTGTGATGATGGCTTCATTGTAGTGAATGTAGAGGCATGAAAAAGAATGAATTAAGTGGGATTCTTCCACGGTATTTTAGAGTCTTTGATCAAGAAAAATAACTGTGCTTACAAATGACAAAAATTTTTAATATTGTTAAACAACTTGCTAGTTTAAATAAGTAGTTTAGATAAGCCTTAAAACGAAATTTGACAATACAAGCTTGGAAATATACATAGTTTACTTGGTGACTGAATGGAAATTTAACATTGGATTTCTGTCTGGTATCATCTTCATGACTGTTCAAAATAGCTGTCAGGACGGCAATCTACAATACAATGTTTGAAATGTTATTATTCCGAGAATGTTGTTGGCTTCTACTTAACCCTACTGTATTTTTCCTGTGAAGACTGGGACCCCTGAAAAGCTGTGATAAACTGATCAGCAGTTTCTTAAATACTATAACATGTGTGGGCCTCAGTATGTAAAACCCAACTCTACTTAAATTTATTGTAGAAATTACGGGGAAGTATCAAGTCAACCCTCCATTACTGTAATTAATGTGAAAGCTCTGTGATCTTCAATATCTGAGCTTTGATTTAATGACACCCGTTTAACAAAACATGTTGGTAATGGAAGTGTTTTACATTTTTAAACACATGTTTATACAAAAAGAACATAAGCTGAATATCTAATAATGTGTGAAATACACTTCACAACAGCTTAAAAATTTTATTTATTTATTTACTTACTTACTTAATTTTATTGGCAAAAAAAAGAAGAAGAAACCAACTTTCGTTTTTCTCATTTATTGTGCTGCAGTCTGCGTGATATCAAAGTTCCCACTCTGTGCAATCAAATAGTACATGGCATTGCAAATTTTATATTAAACTTCTTAACTAAGATTTTTTTTCTTCGATGAAAGGTTATTTTTGTTTTATGTTGGAACAAAAGGTGCATTTGCGTGTAGACATAACAGCAGTGTTCACACAAATGACAACACACCACATCAACTGCCAGCAAGACTAGTTAAACTTTGTAGTCTGTCTTCTCTGCTCTGCTAAAATGTTATATGAATAAATGGGATAAGAGTCGGGTCAGCACACCTCACTGCCAGAAACTGCAAAAATTGTTTGCTTTTTAAATTAGAAAGACAGTGCCAAGAATATTCAGAACATATTTTCGTCCCAGCTAAAAGTCCGGCGACACAGGAAACAGAAGCCAAAAAGGAGACAAATTCCAGCTGGCAGGTGTGCTTCTACTGTTCACTGACAACAGAGAAACAGGTGACAATGAAATTAAATTATTCTGAATTGTCGTTCTTTCATAGCACAGTTACATTGAGTAATCAGAGTTGGTCAGTTCATCGCTCTGTGTTTAAAGGAAAAATATTTGTGCTCGTGTGCCATGTTTAAAGTAAAAATATTTGTGCTCGTGTGCCATGTTTAAAGTAAAAAACTTTGTGGTCAGGTGCAGTGTAGTATGATTGGAACAGGATACAGTCTTCAGACTTCCTGGCAGATTAAAACTGTGTGCCGGACCGAGACTCGAACTCGGGACCTTTGACTTTCGCGGGCAAGTGCTCTACCATCCCGAGTTTGAGTCTCGGTCTAGCACACAGTTTTAGTCTGCCAGGAAGTTTCATATCAGTGCACACTCTGCTGCAGAGTGAAAATCTCATTTTGGATAGTCTTTCTTTTCTTTTACATTTTTTTTCTTTTGTTTTGACTGTTGGATGATAATTTTGTAAGTGCCTTAACATAAATAACAGTGAAAAAAGCAAACATGCAAAATTAAGTGGGGTGGCATTTCGGAAATTATCAAAGGAAAGGTGAGAACAAGAAGCCAATGTTCTAAAAACGCTTGGCAGAGTAGATAAATTTTTTGCAAAAAATGGTCCAGTAGTATGGATGATATTTCTGGCACTGCAGCTGTTGGAAAAGCAGTAAATACAGATGAAACAAAAGTTAAAAATGAAGCAAATTTTTCCTGATTTTGAGTTTCACAAAAAAGTAAGTGTTGATTCAGACATCACAAAAAGAAATAACCTTGTTAGTGATGATCCTGCAGAATGGTGTGTCAGTGAATCAATAATTGACATTCTCTTAAACGTGGCAGTAATCAAAATTGTAACAGTGATTTTTCTGATTCAATAAGATCAATAGGTTATAAAACCAGTTATTTGAACAAAAATGTATTTTACCGTAAACTTTTAAATGGTGAATCAACTTTATGTGATTTTCTATTATACTCCTGTAGCACCAGTCCTGTTTTTTGTGCACCATGTAAATTGTTCGTAGGTAAGACTAATGGTATTGCTGATTGGAAAAATATTTCTAATATTTTATCTCATTGTGAGAATTCACTTGAACACAAAAATTCCGAGTTATCACTCTTAACAAGAAAAAAGTCGCTTGGAACAACAGATAAACATTTGAAATCATATGTTGAGACAGAACAAATGTACTGACGCAGTGTGTTGAAAAGGGTGTTTGCAGTAGTGAAGAAGCTAACAAATCGTGACTTCCCCTATGTGGACACGTTGAAAGATTCCATTCATTACATAATGGCCAGTTTATGATGTCTCTTGAGCTTATAGCCGAGTTTGATCCTTTTCTCACAGAGCACATTGAACGATATGGAAATCCAGGGCAGGGACATACAAGTTATCTTTCTTCAACAATTTGTGATAAAATAATAGAGCTTCTTTCTGAATGAATAAAAAGAATTATCATAAGTGAAATAAAACAGGCCAAATATTTCTCTATAATAGTAGATTCTACTGTGGTCATTTCACATAGTTGATCAATTATCTTTCATATGAAGATATGTGAATGAGATTGGTGAACCCGTTGAACATTTCCTTCTGTTTTTACCAAACCCAGGACACAAGTCCAAAAACTTAGCTGAGCCATACTAAAAGTTGTGTCTATAAATTCCATTGATATTACTGACTGTAGAGGCCAGTCATATGACAACGCAAGGAATATGTCAGGAACCTACACTGGTTTGCAGGCAAGCATTAAAGAATGAAATCCGAAAGCTCATTATGGGCCTTGTGCAGCACATTCTTTGAATTTGGCCAGCACTAGTGCTGCAAGCTGTTGTCGGGAAGCATGTTCATTTTTAAATGTAGTGCAAAACTTTAAAAATCTTTCTCTGCTTCTTCACAGCGCCAGAATAAACTTGTTTCTCTCATGACAACCGGAAGCAAAACGGTAAAAAGTTCATTAAAAACACGTTGGTCAGCAAGAGAGGAAATGTAAGTCTATATGAAAACTGGGAAGGCATTATCAATGCCCTCACGCATAGTGCCAATAATATGTTTGAAAAACCACTTGTACAAAATGAGGCTTCAGCTTTATTGAATAAACTCGGCAGACTAGAAACAATATTCATATTGACAGCTTGGAAGGACATACTCCAGAGATTTTATAGTGTAAAAATGAAATTGCAAGGTGTAAATATTGAAATTTAAATAGTGCATGAATTATATGAATCACTTGTAGGATTTATTGCATCTATTCGTGGCATGTTCAACTATTACGAAAATAAATCCATGGAGATTTTGACTGATATAGACTATGAATGCACCTATAAAAAATCACGAAAATGCAAACTTCATGATGACAAAGAAACGAATTCTGAAGTAGTTTTTCTGACTGGAAGCGAAACATATAGGGTCAAAACATTTCTCCCAGTACTCGACAACTTGTACGCGAATTAGTGAGGAGGAAGGGAAGCTATAGGACACCATTGGACTCCTTCACAGTTTTGACTAACCGTAAGAACAGTTCAGCAGTATTGCTGAACATTCTAACTGATAACCGTCTGAACTATGAAGATACGATCAACAAGTTTTATGCTGTCAAAACCAGACGCAAACTTTGCTGACTGGTGAGTTTGTTTATTTATTCATATTAGTTTTAAAAATCTAAGATTATAATGTGGTTTTTATTATAACTTAGGGCATTGGATTTACAAACTATGTATTACCTGTTTATTTTACAATTGCCGATGGCAGAACGTGGAACTAAACCTCATATACATGCAGATGTGACCCAAGGCACCTGACAATACTATACAATACTCGAATGACCCAGGACGCTCGGCGCTGTACAATCAAGTCATACTGATACTGTAGTATATCACTGGTACATATTCTTGGCGTCTGCTGAAATGTATAGTTATCGTAGAAATATACGTTATTGGAGAGTACACTGAGATGAAAAAGTGTTAGTAAATAACGTAGTTCAGTGCTGTCAATAAATACGCAAAAGCTTAGCTAATACCGTTAGAAACAGCTATGGTGAGAGCAGTAGCTGCAGTACAAAACTGTTGAGCCCGTACATGGATTAAAGGTATTGTGTACACTTATTATGCAGCATCTAGCTACACAAACTCTAATGCTTTACATGTTAACTATTAGATTATAAAACAAATTTGATTTTTCTACACTAGTTTGCAAAATTATGTAATAGCAAATCCAGTTCTGTGTTTATTCATCTGTATTTAGTTATTAATTCGTGCACCAAAATCTCTTTTTCATTTTCATTTCGTAAGCTTTCCTATAGATTCACATATTAATACCGAATGTGGTTTTTATTTAATGTATTTTTTATTTTTTATCTGCCACACATTCAAGGTATTAGATCATAAATAACAGTTTAATTTTAATTTTGAACACATCTTTGTAAAAATACATATTAATTTCTAATGTATGACACGTTTGCTTCAATTTTTAGATCTTAACACAACTTATTTTTATTTTCATTGGTTTCGTGTAAAAGAACATATTAAAAGTTAATGTATAACAAAAATCCATTGTCTCCTACACACTCTGCTGAATTTTTAGGACATAAAAGAAAAATTATTTTCCTTGTGTTTGCTTCTGTTGACTTTTGACAGAAGAATGTGTTACAACAATGCTGTTTTAAGTTGGTTTTATCCACTGCCGTACACAAAGTAGAGTTTAGGAACCATATCGTATTTTGATTGAATGCGACTAGGCCGCTGACGCGTCCTTCAGAACAACGAGTAGCTGAGTATGGAAACAGCTCACGGCAGTCCCACCCAAAATGGCAATTGTGAGGTGATCAGGTAATAGTTATTATTTAAAACATGTTTTTTTGGGGGGGGGGGTGTATATAATATGGTGTGCCAGGGGCACAAAATTTTTAAATCTGTGGCTGGAGACCACTCACCAAAAAACAAAAGTGTTGAATTATTTATAGGTACACACAAAAAAAAGAAACTTTGCTAGTCCCTCAAGTTATCTTTTGATGAACTAAACTAGAGTAAAAAATTTTCGCGCGCGCACACACACACACACACACACACACACACACACATACACACACACACACACACAAACTAACTACCTATGCCCCTACATGGTGGTGGCTGGACACATGATTAGCCCAGCCTATCAACAGCTCAATGCTTTTCACTTTTCAGTGAGTGATCTTCTTCAGTCCAAAAGTACTTACATTTTACAAGACTTTCCTATAACATTTATATTCTCTTCCAATTACTAAGATATTATCTTTGTTTGAAGAAATTTCACATCACATTTTCTTTGAAACAGTTGATTTCCTATTGATAACCTGCTGCACCTTAGTTACACTTACACCTATTGGAGATTATTCCTTTTCTAACTGAGGTAGCTGCCCAAAGCAATTTTTTGTGCCTTGACAAAACGGTCAGATAATGTTCTGTGGCCTCTGTTTCCTTCTACCATTAGAACTAAACACTTCAAGCTCATTCATTGCACCTTACACAATATTTGAACATTACTGTTGCTCACAGGCACTTGTCATTTGATTTGAGGCATTGTTGCTGGGGCTAGTCACTGCCACCAGCATGAACACAAGTCAGTCAGAGTGTTTTGGGACCTCCATAAGCAACTGAATAGTGCTGTACAGCAAAGTAAATCACATTATGCAGAAAGTGGTAACATTTCAACTAATGTTGTACTGCAATGTTGTTTGAATATTGTGAAAAGTCACACAAAAATATTTTTATAGAAGTGTACTGTATCTGTTAACGAATGGAAGGTGTTGTTTGCTCAACGTGTTTATGTAAACAAGAACTATCATCAAAATATTTCTGATTGAATCATTACGAAACTTCAAGTTACATTAATAAACTGAAGTGTAACTCTTGGGGATAAACAGGTTTACTGACAAGAACAGTTTGCAAAAATGTTGTAAACTTATTCATAAAATAATGAAAAATCAGGACTTTAGTTCTGGCCACATGTGTGTGATTAACCGTCATCCAGTGTCAAGTGCAATTGGTTATTTTCATTTAAGGACTTTCAGAATACGCAAGTGTATTTACGGGTTCCTGGTATGTTATTTGTGACTCAACTTGCTACTTACATAATTAACACTTTCAGGTAAGATCTGTTGCAGAGCGAACATTGAATGGTTGCAGCCTATGTACTGTCAGAAGCTGAGTGACTGATGTAAACTGTGTCATGCTCTAGCGGGACATTCATGAACATTCAAATATACCATCAATGTCTTATTTCATAATGTGCCCTGTACAGGTATTGGCAACATGGTCATATGTGATAATAAAAACAGTACCTATGAAAAATTCAGTATGAAAGGCGCTGAACCATGTTTGTTGTAAAGAGTGGGAACCTGTTGATACATTGCTGTTAACACTGAAGTTGTATACCATGTCGAGCATACAGTTGCTAAGTAAAAAGAAAAGTAAAATACAGTTGCGTAGAGATTAATCAGTTTCTGGATTGTGAAAGTTTTAGGCCTAGAGGTGCACCTGCACCTGCATATTTTAAAAATGCAGATTAGCACATGAAATCTTCAATTTCTCTACTTGACAGAATGCTAATGCTCGTATTGAAAACAAAAGGTTAAATACTACTCTTAATACTTATGAAAAAGACTTGATTTGCCTACAGGAAATCATTGCAAACTTACTCATTGAAAAAAATGAAATTATAGAATTGAGTGTACTGTGTGTGAATTACTGCTTTGTCTGGAATTTATTGATTCTGAAAAAGTTTTTGACTCAGCTAAACCAAAATCTGTACTAATACTCCTAGGAAAAAACAAGCTATTGATTTAACCTATGTTAGCATACTTAATCCGGATAATTGGAAACTCAGAATGGAGAGGTGGCTGGCAAGGAGATTCCATATTACTAAAATTATTCTCAGCAGTCTTAGAAGTAGTTTCCAAGCCCTTAACATGGTTAAAAACAGAAGGAACTTATTCTATGAGAAAATAACTGAACTGCCTTAGTTTTGCTCGGGCACTTTGTGATACTAATAAACTAAAGCAGCTTGACAGAGCGAGTGTGAAAATAGGCCTCAAAATCAGTTGTAATTAAACTAAGCTACACAACCAACACATCAGAAATGAAATATTACTAAACTATCAATGAATTCTTACAACCAATGATAATGATTAAATTTAAAGCATCATAGTATACAGGGTGATACATGAAGATACGCAATTTCTTTAATATGTTATTCTACAAATAAAACTAAAGAAAAAATTCACATTAACATAGGTCTGCAAATGTTTGATTACGGAGTTACGGCTAATAAAAGATTTTGCCTGAAATTTAGCAAATTTGCTAATATGAAACCATCCCAAAACTATATGAGGTTAAAGTAGAGCACGATTTTCATTTATTTTGTTGTTATTGGTCTGGTGAATCTAATAAAACGTGGCAGACATGTATCTTCAGTAGTTTTCCAGAACACCCAGAGAAGCAAAGAAGGGATTTCATAAAATTTTTAATTTATTAACTACTTGGCCCAGTTTGTTTTTTAAATTCCAGACAGTTGCACAGTTTTCAACAGAAGTTGTAGAGAATGTATTTTTGGAGACATGATGGTAATAACGTCAACTGAAACTGTAAGAGTGTGTCAGATAATCTGTTGTTAATACCATAGCACACACGAATTCATATTAAACCAGAAAAAACTAAGCTCAGTGTTAAGGAAGTTATTTTCTTTCACTGAACAACACAGAAAACTAACTCATTTCAAGGTTAGGAAACGACTGAAGCAACTCACTATTGGTTGGAAACAATGACATAAACGTTTCTACATTTTTAATTGAAAGTAAACAAATTTACTTACGTAATAATCTTTGATTCTCTGGATGTTCTGGAAAACTACTGCAGATACACGTCTGGGACATGTTTCATTAGATTCACCAGACCAATAACAGCAAAATAAACAGAAATTGTGCTTTACTTTAACCTTTACAGTTTTGCAATGGCTTCATATTAGTGAAGATGCCAAATTGCAGGCAAAATCTTTTATTAGCCTTAACTCCATAACTAAACATTTGCAGACCTATGTTTATATGAACTCCTTTCTGTAGTTTTAGTTGTAGAATAACATATTAAAATATTTGCATATCTTCATGAATCACCCTGTATTCAATAGATTGGACTGGAAAGCAGTGAAAGTGGCCTGAAATACTGTTATCAAACTAAATACAGTTTTACAAAAATGTGGGAAAAGATAGATTGCTACTCACCATAAAGACAACACACTAAGTTGCAGAGAGGCACAGTTAAGACACTTACACATAAGCATACCATAAAAAGAGAAACACACAACATTCTTTCACAGAAGTTTGCATGACTGCCAACTTCTGCAGCTAAGGCCAAAATGTAACTATCATGTGGGATGGAAGCAGCAGTCTGGAGGGGCCAGGGAGGGATAACAGAAAGGGGAAGGGATGTTGATGATGAATCTACCTTTAAAAATCCAGCAGTGATTGTCTTTCATTGGGAGATCTACTTAACTGAGTGATATAGATTTTTTACTCTCAGAATTTACTGATATGGAAAACTGCCACAGAATCATCTAAAATTGTTATCAATGTGAGGAATTTTAGAAACAGTTCCCAAGGCTGTGACGAAGCCATTTTTTCATAGTAACCTTTCTTCCAGCAGTGCTAGTCATGAGAGATATGGTTGGAAAGTACGAGAGAACAAGTGAAGATGGGTTGTGTCATTCCTGGATAGGTCAGCCATTGAGCATTGCCTGCGAAAGGCAATTTTCCAGTTTTAAATCTCAATCCTGCACACAGTTTTAATTTGCCCAGAAGTTTCATAGTTTAAATCTACTTCATATGCTGTGCTTTCTATTGTACTGTACACAGTGGATGGTGCTTTGCACTAGTGTTAGCTATTTTCTGCGTTATTCTATTCACATAATCAGAGAGAGAAAAATTGCTGTCTGAATATCTCTGTATGTGCCCTAATCTTTCTTATCACATTCTCATGGTACCTGCATAAGATATACAATGGTGACAACAGTATTCTTGTACAGCCTTATCAAATACTTACACTCTAAATTTACCAAAATGTGTTATGGAAGGACAAAATTCCCTTTCTTCCAAAGATCCCCATTTAGATTCTCTGAGCAGTTCTCTTAATATTTTCGTATCTGTTACTATTCTAGCAGTGTGTCATCGAATTTGTTCTATGTCTGCTGGCATGCTCACTTGTTAAGAACCTCATGTTCTGGAACTGTTCTGTAGCACATGTTGCAGTAGCCTCTTGCATGCTATTTTCTACAACCGAACTCATTACAGAAACAATAAAATTTTAGATGTAGACCCTTCACTTAGCTCTCAGAATGGTACACTCCATTCGGCATTGTGTAGAAACATCATGAACTAGGATAGCTATCTTCACCATTTCCACCATTTTCTAGAATAAAACTGAGAATGGTCTTAGGATGCGTGCAATATATGCCATTGGACCTACAGCTGACTGAAACTTGTGCACTCATTTGTATCCAGGATGGCCTTTTCTTCTTGGCAGACAGTTGTTCTCAAGATACACATATGGTGCACATTTTATATATTTCACTCCCATTTCCATAGAAGTGGCTATCATGGGCCTAACAATGGAACAGTTAACAGCTACTTCCTTTACTGTGGGTGCCTGAACAAGCTTGTGTCTGTATATGTGCAGATGGATATATGTGTGTGTGTGTGTGTGTGTGTGTGTGTGTGTGTGTGTGTGTGTGTGTGAGCGCGCGCGCGCGAGTGTATACCTGTCCCTTTTTCCCCCTAAGGTAAGTCTTTCCACTTCTGGGACTGGAATGACTCCTTACCCTCTCCCTTAAAACCCACATCCTTTCGTCTTTCCCTCTCCTTCCCTGTTTCCTGATGAAGCAACTGTGGGTTGCGAAAGCTTGAATTTTGTGTGTGTGTTTGCGTTTTTGTCTCAATCAACATACCAACGCTTTCGTTTGGTAAGTTACATCATCTTTGTTTTTAGATATATTTTGTATTTTTCTGTTACGAATTTTAAGACTTAAAATCATGACAGTACTGCTAGCTAGAGAGATGCTTCACTACCTTTCTTCTTTGTCTTCTCGTCCTCACAATATTTGAATCCCTCTCATCCTAGAGTCTTAAGTGAGCTGCTCTACCTTTTTAACCTTCCCTAACCTAAACCTCTCAGTGTACGTACTTTTACATGTTACATTTCCCCTGAATGTAAGTACTGGGCAGAAATTATATCTCATAATTTTATAATTTTCTTGACAGAATTGTTTTTTATGTAGTTTTAAATCTTAATCTCAAAAAAACTTATGTTCAAAATGAACTCCTGAAATAGATTTTGATTTTTCATACAGAAAGTGAAACATTATGTTTAAAATTCCTTTTAGGGTTACCTGAATAAAAAACCAAAAGACAGCTGTTTGCTGTAGATGTATGGAGCTTGCCTTGCTGACTGTGGTTACTTGTGTGTGTGTGTGTGTGTGTGTGTGTGTGTGTTTTCCCAAACGTTTTTTAGTTTTCATAACAAGACATAACTACCTCTGTGACCTGTGCTCTACCAAATTCGTAGACAAAATGTATTTGAGCACCTAGTGTCTGATCTCTCATCCATTCCAACTGACTCTTCATCTCAGATTTGTTTATTTTTCATTGCAAACTTAACCACAAGCAATATCACAAAGAGTCATGATTAAAGCTTTGCTAAGTACTAACACTAGAAATAAGGACATTTACAGGAACAGAGAGAAAAAGAAGTGTGCACGACGTAACTCGAGACATGAATGTAAAATGGAAACTATTTAATGGGAAACAATATGTGTCATAACGACATTAGGGAAAACTCAATTCTTCAAAAGATAAGTTTTGTCTTTTGGAAGTGGTTTATTGGTAAAATAGTGTAAAATATCTTCATTGAGTCCATTTGTCCTACTAAGTCATGTACCAGTTAATAAGCCAAGAGCCTTCAAAGTTTTTAAGAAATGGCTCATTAGGATGTTTCCTCACTGTTGTCTGATACTTGTAGTCCTCGGGGAAATGAATAACACCTTGAAACAAAACTAAATTTATGAGGCAAACTGAAAGTTGTCAGTAAATCACTGTAATTTCTTACTTGAAGAGATTTATTTGTTTTGCCACTCATCAATATTTTCATTCTATTGCTGTCTACCTTATCTTGCTGGATTCAGTGTGTTTTTACTGAATATTGGTAGCATACATTAAAATACTTCTGAAGATTAGAAATCAAAAAGTGTCTTCTATTTTTATTTTACTCATTATTCTCTTAATTTTTTTCAAGCTTATTTTTTTCTTGTATTGTATTTTATCATTTGCACAATAACAATTACCATTTCTCATCAAGTTGGAATTTTCATGTATGTGGATGTTTTTTATGTTGGGTATGTGTTGTAAAATCATTACATTTTACTCTCAAGTTCTGGACATACTGCTGAGTCCCAGTTTTGGAACAAAGGTGTGGGCCGAAGTCTACGTTTAACTGAATAAGAGGGAAATAGTTTCCAAGGATGCGTAGCACAGGTGCTTTTGGAATGCAGAGGAGAAATTGTTTGCTTTTTAGGAAGTGAGTAAGGATGTAAACACACAAGAATTCAGTTTAAGAAAAATTTACATCATCATCATCTCAGCCTTGATATTTTGACAACGTGCTGAGGATGCAGCAATGCTGTAATGGCTAGGCAAGGATAATACCCTCAGGCACCAAGGTGGGGTCGGCATTGCTTTGCTGGATCCATAAATGGCTATCCAGTGCTTCTTCTCTGAGCCAACCTTTCTCCCCTAGGTCCCCTGCTACCTTGTCTTTCCATCTTAGTTTCGGTCTTCCTCTTTTTTTTTTTTTTTTAGACTATTTCCCAATAGTTCAACCTTATTCAGATAGGCATCTTACAGTAACTTTGTATCTTTGCAAATCAATTAGCACACCGTACCACTCATTTGTTAGTTTTATCCAGCAGTTCCCAGTCCCTGAGCTCTACCTTTTCCCATCTGAGATGGGCGCTTGGCTTGCAGCTCGTTACAATAATACACAATCAGATACTTTAACCACAATGGGAGACAAATACAAGACTGTGGGTCTTCTTTATATTCTGACACACAGAAAATATCAACTATTAGTCTTTGCAACTCTACAAAGTCATACACAATAAGAGATAAGTTTAAGGCAGCTCTTATTCCTCTTTATTTTCTGACACAAATAAAATATCAACCATTACCTGTTGCTGCTACTAGTAGAAAAAAACTGTACATAGCTTTTTCTTTATTAACAGGCAGAAAACTCGAGAGATTCTCCCATAGATATTTTTGTCCCCCCCCCCCCCCCCCCCCCCGCCCCCCTTCCCCTGCAATTCTTCTGAAGGTATTTCTAAAGATTCTTGCAGGTTTTTGTATGTCTTGGCTGTATGCCAGTGTCTGTTAGTCACCTTGGTGCCTGAGAGTATTATACTTGCCTAGCCATTACAGCATTCCTGTATCCTCAGCATGTTGTCAACAAGTGGGACTTCCTAGGTAGCACTGGCCCCACTTTCTGATGTCTGTCTCACACCTTGCTTCTGTGTGACTTTAAATGTTATTTTAATAAAGTTTTGTCTCCTGTCCTCACAGCCACTTTCTACATAAATAAAATTTGATAGCCATGACAGCTGTTGTAATTGGGATTTTTATTTTGTTTTCCAGATCTGGTGATGAATGTGTAGTTGCTCTTTGTGACCAGTGGTATCTTGACTATGGAGAGAACAACTGGAGAGCACAGGCTGAAGAGTGCCTTGATGTAATGAACACCTTCCATGAAGAAGTTAAGAAGAATTTTCAAGTGACCCTGAACTGGTTACACGAATATGCTTGTTCCAGGACATACGGTTTAGGTAATTTTGAAGAAATATATGTCACACTGAAGAAACTAAAACAAATCTTGTTAACACGTAATCCCTATGAGTCCCACATTTGTTAAGGAATTACAGTGAAGAGCTGACAACTGCTCCCAAGGCCTGTGGGAAAGATTACTCACAGTAAGAATTCCATTTCAGTAAAAGTCAGGGCAATCATATCCCTGATCAGTAGCAGATTTAAGAATTCTAAGGACTAGAATCACTTTTTTAATGAACTTTGCTTAATAATTTACCTTAAAGTTTTGAAAAAGGTGGTCACGACCATTATTGTAACAACATTCAGATAAAGAGTTCCAAAGGTGTTGTAAGTAGGGTGTGGATCTAAAACTGTAAATTGTTCTCTTACATAAATCACAAAGGAATTCTATGAGAATCATCACTATGGGAACAGGACTTTTAACAATTTCTATCTACTTCAAAGGTGCGAGTAGAAGAGGGAGTTAAATTATCATATAAAACTGATAATTCCTGAAAAGTAAATGATTTACTTAAGGGGCAATTATAGAAAATATGCATGGAACATTTGAAGTCAGTTTGTACTACTGTTTCTGATGTATCTTCGGCATTTCTATGTTGTTATTCCATCTGTTTTGCATTGTTCCACCTCTCCTCCCTGAATCTGTATTCGAGTTTCTAAGTTTTATTTTTAATTTAATTTTTTGTTTTTGTTATATGAGCAGACCTTTCCTTCTCTGTATGTGTGTTTTGTCATTACGGTGGTGCAGAAATTCTGCAGGTAAAAGGGTAACCAAAAGAAACTATAATCAGATACACCAACTGTTTTGTTTTTGAATGGAGTTGTCTATTCTGGTGCAAAAGTCCTTAACAGATTGTTAGCAGACACCAGGCAGGAAATTGGAAATCCCCAAATATTTAAAAACAAAGTAAAAAAAAAACTATTAGCCACTCATTCTGGAATTTATCAGAATGCTTGGACTAAAGATTATAAATGGCACATAACTCAAAAGTCCTTGGCTGCTGAAGCCAGACATTACATTCCATCCTGATATTCCATTGTTTTATTTTACCATAATTATAGTTTGAGTAGATCCGCACTACTCACAATTTGTTGTTGGTGCACTTTACAGGACCAGCCAGCACTGGTTACTTCAGAACTTCAGTGTGTAAATTGTCTTGTTCCACATCCCTTAAGCCACTCCTTCAAGACAGGATCCATGGAACATGATATGTGAAAGAAATGAGAGTGGGAGAAATCAACAGTGAACTAAGAATGACAGATATATAATGAAATAATCAGCAACCAGTTGCATAAAAGAAATATAATTATAAGAAATTTAATTTTTTTTATAAAGCTTACTGTAAGTGCCAAATTTGTTTGTGCACTGCTTCGTAGTTCATGTGTGAAGTTTGTGCTCAATTCAGTCACTATTGACCACCCGGCCTGCTAGTATGCCAGCAGTTGCATGCACAGTCTGCTGGCTGTATCCCCGGTTAGAACTAATGACTATATAGGCTGGAGCTGAAGGCTCTGCTGGCCACATGTGTGGCATCTGTCGTATGTACTTTGTCTCTTGTGTTTATGCTTTTTCGTGTAATAAAGTTGCAGCGATCTTGGGTTAGAGCAAAAATAGTTGCTGATTATTTCGATATATAAAACTACAGTGGATGAAGATGGATAAAATACTGGTACTGATGGCAGACAACAACTTAAGAAGTTAAAGTTGACAGAGAGTGAAGTTAAGGAAACTTAGATAAGATGGACAGAATGAAAGTTGATGCATAGACTAGAAGAGGAAAAGGAGGAGGGGATAGCCCTGAAAGAAAAGACAAAAAAATACATCAAAATATGAATAAATAAATGAGAGAGACATTCATCATAGAGGACATAGTGGATGAAGGGTAGACAGCAATGGGAGCAATTTGCGTCAGTTGATGCCCAATATGTGCTGGAAACTGAACACATGCTGTAGAGTAGATTGGCAACATGAAAGTTCTTAATCACTGGGATTGAGACATTAATCACCTTCGAAGTTAGCAGCAAATTCTTGTCTATTGTGCTTTACATCAGTGTGTTAGTGTTTCTATGCATTCACCTTAACCGACTGCTCTGTTGTTTTCATATATAAATACAATTTTTTTATATATCTGTGCATTCACCTCAACGGACAGCTTTGTTGTTTTTCACATACAGATAGAAAGCTGCTCAGTGGCTGTTCATTATTGGCACATGACTGCAAATAAAATTACAGGTGGCTGTCCTTTTTAATCAAGTAGGTATTAGAAATGAATGGGATAGAACACATGCAGGTAGGATAGTGCATAGGAAAAATTTAGTAATGGGGGAATTCACTTGGCCGCAAAACTGAAAAACAGTTAAATGAATGAAGATGTAGTGCATATAAAGAATTTTCCAGATTTTCGAAAGTTGATGGATATCTAGTGTTGGTGGCGTAAGCAAAATAGTGGAAAAGATTGGCCACATTCAGAAAATCATAGCCCTGGCTTAAAAATTGGTGGAGGCTCACAAGTACGACATAGTTACTTTTTTCTGATGATGTACACTCATTTGCTGTTTTTGAAGAAAATCGATAGTTTTGCAGTGCAGCACCTTATTTATGTGCATGATCCTTAATATGCTGTTTAGTAAATGATATAATTTATGTAATCTGTGTCTTTGCGGTGGCCAGTACCTGGATTCAGTAGATCAGGTAGTGACCAAATGATATAAGAAATTATTTTTCAACTAGTAAAATCATCATCAACTTGTGTTTTTCTTTTCAATTTAATATATTTAAAAAACAACTATTAATCTTTTTTATTGGTGTTTCTTTTCTTTATGTATCTCATGATAGGAGTGAAGTCTTATTTATACTGATGTGTGGGAAAATTTCCAGGTACAAGACTTCCTTGGGATGAACAATGGCTGATAGAATCTCTGTCTGACTCAACTATCTACCCAGCATATTATACTGTCGCACATTTTCTGCAAGGTGGAACTCTGAAAGGAGATAAATCCAATGCTCTTGGAATAAAGTAAGATTTCTTTCTTCGATAATAGCACTTACCTGGTTAATATTATGTCTCATTGTGTATGTTACAAATAATCATTGGAGAAATTGCTGTATTTCCCAAATGTTTACAATTTATCTTTAGGTTAAGACTGTGTGTGGATAATTTAAAACTGGCTTGTGCATGTTCGATGTTGTCATCCACATAGACAATGTAACTGACTGTCCTTCTCCATTGTCTACAACAAGTTTACAGTGGATGTTTCCACTCAGACAAGGATGAAAAGTTTATCTCAGAATCACAAAACACAAAGAGCAGGTCTTCAGTATATTTAAAATATTCATTAGGAAATGTTAAGTTGGCTACACTAAGAAACTGTTTGTTCTTAACACAGCCATGCAATGTCTGGTGTGTTTAGAACATCCCAAAATAAATTTAATTATGTTCCAATTCCAAATTTTTTAGATAGTCTTCAGCTAAAAGTTATGAAACTTTGGGCAAGCATAGATAAACTTAATGAAGTAACCAAGAAAGAGTTTTATAGGAGGAATTCGATTTAGAACAGCATTAGGAGTAGTTTGTAGTAAACATTGGCATGTAGCTTTTGACCATATAAAATCTTGAGCACAGTATTACTTTCATACCAATCATACACATGCTACAAATAGCACAACTGAAAACATTGTATAGTGTGGTAGTGTTGCATATGCTATAGAGACTGTCAGAACAATAGAAATGTGACGTAATTTACCTACTGTATGTGTTGCAAGAAGAATCCCTGACAGCTCTCACGTTATAATTGAAGGAAAACATCCAGTGGTGCAATAATAGTTTCTGAAAGGGGTTAAACATCATAAGTACTTTCAGATTTCAGAAGAAATATCAATAACTCTTAGAAAAGTAAAGCGTGTTTGTCAGGTGCTGTATAACACGGTAAGCAGCATTGATGCAAACACTAAAATTATCAGTGGCGGAATGGAACATCTGGCTCATAGTATGAAGCTGCAATTGTGTGTGCATAATTTGCTTGCAAATGCACCTTCTTAGCAGAAAGGGTGGAAGCGAGGAAGTATAGAATTTATCTTAATAAGCATATCAGGTTGTAAGTGCACTAAACTTGGGAAGTCATCCTGAGAGAGTCAATAAGAGTCCCTAATTTAATGAAAGTCTCACATAATTAAATAAAGGTAATAAAGAATGAGACATTTATTTGTTAAGACAGCAAGAAATGCTAGAAAAACATTGGAAGCTTATGTTCATTGAGTGTGTTTCAACATGCCATAGAGAACAACATTCTCTACTTCAATGTTTGCTTCATAATCCATGCGATCTGGATCCCCAGTACCAACTCGATGGCCGGCCGGAGTGGCCGTGTGGTTCTAGGCGCTCCAGTCTGTAACTGAGCGACCGCTACGGTCGTAGGTTCGAATCCTGCCTCGGCATGGATGTGTGTTATGTCCTTAGGTTAGTTAGGTTTAATTAGTTCTAAGTTCTAGGCGACTGATGACCTCAGAAGTTAAGTCGCATAGTGCTCAGAACCATTTGAACCAACTCGATGCATAGATGCTAATAGTTGTTGCAACACATCCTTTTACCCAGCAATCCTCCTCATCTTAATCCCCAATAACCCCCTTCCTCTCTCTCTCTCTCTCTCTCTCTCTCTCTCTCACACACACACACACACACACACACACACACACACACAAACACACAAAAACCTGTTTCTTTGCCTCTGCCTCCTTTCCATTAATCTGCAGCTCCACTGATATCCTTGTGGCCTCCCAACTCCTCTGTTCTATTCATTGTCCACAGCTATCCACCCACGGCACTCCTCCTGTTCATTGTCTGGGACATGCTACTTCCTCTTACCTACTCTGCAGGAGACAATCCTTATAGCTGCTACTCGAAGACAGTGTGGATGTGCTTGCATGTGTGTGTGTGTGTGTGTGTGTGTGTGTGTGTGTGTCTGAGAGAGAGAGAGAGAGAGAGACTCGTGAATTTGTTGTTGTTAGTAGGTTAGCCCAGAGGAAAGCCATTCTCTGAAAGCTTAGCAATCATTTCTGTCTCATTTATATGTCTGTTGACTGGTCACCATTTTAGCTACATGATGAGTAGTTACCTTCACTTTGTTATTAGGAATGTGTTTCAGATTGGTAGCTACAAGTGCAGTAAATCATAGCTTAGGTGAAGAAACTGGCAATTTCAGTCTAGGCTAGGATAGTCCCATGAGATAAAATTTGGTCTCTCTATTTGTTGAGGGAGTCAGTAGTTTTGGAGCTAGCCATGGTTGCAAGGGAAATTTATTTGCGGACCAAGTTGGTGGAGATAATTTTGAACTGTGAATTCAGTGCTGAGGCTGTTCTGTGACTTTGAGTAGCAAATAAGTATCCAAACAAACTGGTTATTAAGGCTACATGGGAGAAAACATTTTCTGTCAAAATGATGATAGTTGTCAAATTGAAAGTTCTCTGGTGTGTTGGTGAGCTTACAAGCTTGAAATAATGTATCTGGGCATATACGGGATGGGATCAACCCTGTGGATGGTGGCTTGAGGTTCAGAAATGGAATGGATCTACCTTATCCCGGAAATTAAGCAGTTATTTATCATAGGCTCAATAATGTATGTATGAGTGCTGTAAAAGCATCACACAAGGTGCTGATGGTTCCTGGAATCCTGAAACACCCTTAAGTAACACCTGAAAGGTTCCCTCAAGCTATAACTCTGATTATTATTGGTATGTTCCTTATATGTTCATATTTCATTTCCTGAGAGCACCAAAGCTACTAACAAGTGTGAAATTAAAGATAATAGCAGAGGTGCTGAATCATCAATAGGTGCATAAGCAAGATTGAATACATTGTTAGGGTTCAAACAAACCATACTTTAGAGCTAATCAGACCCCTGTATAGCTACATTGTCCTAGCTGATTACATTGTGCCAGCATGTAAGGTCGACTGGAGTGAGGGACTATATTGAATGCAATGGACAAGATGAGAAAGGAAGCAGTGAGTGGGAAGGAGGGTTGGGGAAGGTGATTGATTGTTGAGAGGCAGTAGAAGTACAGGATAGGAAATGAGATATTGGTGGACTCATTCTGGCTGTAGGCAGAGGGCATTCTGTGCAGTGCACAGTGTCGGGAAGTGGAGAACAGATGAAGATGGCAACTGTGGAGAAGAGGGTGTCACTGCAGGGCGAGTGAAGTTAGGGTCATGGGGCAGAGGTGGAGAGGGTGTTAAACTTCCCCCTTCCGCTTGTTTATCTGGAAAATAGATACTGCCAAATTATCAGAGATTTTACACTGTGGAATTCCTATTAATATTTTTCAGTTTTAGCTGTGTGTGCCTGTGATACAATTCAATCTAAATTACAGGCCAGAACAGATGACTCCAGATGTCTGGGATTATATCTTCATAGCAGGGTCCCCATTCCCTGAGAAAAGTGGCATTCCACGGGAAATTTTGGACAAAATGCGACGGGAATTTGAGTTTTGGTATCCCGTGGATCTGCGAGCCAGTGGGAAAGATCTTATTCAGAACCATCTTTCCTTTTTCATCTATATTCATTGTGCAATATGGTCCGATGATAAGAGCAAATGGCCAAAAGGTATAAGGGCAAATGGTCACCTTATGCTCAATTCTGCTAAGGTAAGTGTTCTTAGAAATCTTGTTTTTTCCACACATTCTGTTTTGGTATAAATTTATATTGGTTTTGTGCTTCTTTGGAATATTAGTGTCTGGTGTAATATTTACCATTAAAAAAATCGTACTGAGAAGTTTTTATTTTTATAAACGTAATACAGCTTAGATCTTTTCACAACTGTGCAAAAATAGTAGCATCGTATGTACAAGACTCTTAAAGTTGTGAAAATCCTCAGTAAGTAGAGTAGAGTCAGAATAGATTAGTCAGTGCAATGCATACCCACCAGGTTATCCAAGAGTCCTAATGCGCTGCTTCCTGGATTCAGGAGGCATGCCGGCCCTGGATCTAATCCACCCGGCAGATTAACGACGTGGGCCAGTGTGTCGGCCAGCCTGGATGTGGTTTTTAGGTGGTTTTCCACATCCCACAGGGTGAATACTGGGCTGGTCCCCACATCCCACCTCGGTTACATGACTTGCCGACATTTGAAACACATTCACACTCTTTCATAGTTTAAACTGGATGCAGACAGTTGGGGTACACTGATTCTGTCCTGGGGGGGGGGGGGGGGGGGGGGGGTGTTATGGGGTAGTGCCAGGAAGGGCATCCGGCCACCCATTTAAATTTACCATACCGAATCCGATTCTAACAACACCGACCTTGCGAAAACTGCTTGGCTTTGAGAATCCAAGCTTGGTCTCTGCCTATAACGATTTTGTTATCCTCGGAAAAGAAACCTTAATTTGCCTGCCTTCTTTCTTTTGTGCAGGCAGCCAGCCAGCCAGCCATAGTAGTTGTACATATACTTTATTAACTGAAGTCCTGTACCAAAACTAATTTCATATGAATTATTATTGTTCAATTTTATTTTCTGCTTGTAACGTAATGTTGCACGTGTAGGCTATGTCAACAAAGTACAAATAATTACATTATTTGTTAGCATAATAATGTACAATTAAATAACTCAGAAAGTAGGACAATAATTCATTTCATAGTAAACAGCTGATTTTATATGTAATTTATTATTGTACTTGTTTCTGGGACAGGATTGTCGATTGCATTATGATTCATATTAAATCCAAACTCTAAGTTGGAATAACAGCAACATAAGGAGAATTGTGTGTGTGTGTGTGTGTGTGTGTGTGTGTGTTTATGTTTTTCCTTTTTTGATGAAAGCTTTGGCTGAAAGCTATTGTGTAAGTGCCTTTTCATTGTGCCTGTCTGCAGCTCAGTGTGTCATCTTTACAGTAAGTAGCAATTTAATCTTTTCCTTAAATTGTTGATTTACCCATTGCTTTCATTGAGGAGAAGGTGTAATTCTTAATACTGCTGATAGAAACACGTGAAAGATATAATTACATAAAATATCCTACTTTCAGAAGTACTACTTTCTTCCTCAGGGAGGTAAGAGGGATAAGCTGTCAAAGGTTTAAAGGAAAGGGGAGGTCACTCAGCCCGCACTATTAGAAGAGCCCGTATTAGACCATCCCATCATGGGATCTGTCATCCACTTGCGTGTAGTTGGCATCATCGTCCTCATCGACTGGTTGAGTTGAGCTCAAGTTGTCAGAGTCCTGGAATCTTGGCGGAGGGCAGAAGTGCAGGGGAGCTCAGTCTAGAGTGCACTGCAACTTTGTGTATCAACCAGAACAGTTCTGTCCCAGGAGTAAATGAAGCCAAGCATTGTGCCAACCTCAATTTACTCCTTGTACGATAAATGCTTCATTGCATTTTGCTGTCCATGCAAACAGCACTCACTTTTTTGCAATTTTTTCAACAGATGTGTGTTTTACCACTTGGAACATGATTTTTCCATAGTAATTGATATTTCTTGAAAAGGATTGCAGCTCTTGAACATTTCTGGGTGAAATTGAGTCCAAAGTTATTTTTAGACATGACAACATTGCTACCTAAAATGATGCCTGATGCTGAGTACTCAATAGTGGTGGAGATTTTAAATACTTATGCATTTCTAGGTTTGTTATGGATGTTATTACCCTTGGGTTGACTTCAAATTGTTCCTGTACTTATCACATGCCAAGTGCAATGCTCCCAGGTTGCCAGGGTATAGTTTCCATGGTGTGGCAAAGTCATTACGCTGTTGACTTGTGTCAGCATAGCCTCCTAATAAGAAAGATTGTGGAGCCCAACCAGGCAGACTAAAACTACATGCCCCCACTTGTGGTGGAGTGTGCGAATAATGTCTTGGGGTTATGTTCCTGAAAACACTGCAAGCGAGAAGTCCGCGGCTGCTCATAAAAGCTGTGGGTGTGGTACAATTAGAGGTATTGGATAGTTCTGAAAATGTGGCTAGGCTATAATGAGGCACAAAATTTGTTGTTACATACAGAACTTAACATACTAAGACGGCTGAGCTAGCCATCTAAAGCTCGGGAATTTTATTGGAATTGACGCAGATTGAAAACAGATGATTTCATCAGTACTACTGCTACTTCAGATAAAAATTCAAAGTGTTGGTGAGGCAATTGCTAGACTTAAAACTATGGGCTATAAACATTACATTGTCAAGTGAAGGTCCTTTCAGTGGTATCCTGTTTGACATCTGTGTTAAATGCAGAACAGACGATCACATTGCATAGAAGAAAGTCCACACAGACTCATTAACAATTGGGATTATAACACTTCATATACAGCTTAATCCACATAGATCGGTAATTCGAGTTAAATGTGATGACCCTGGCATGGGCTGTACCAAATCCCCTGCCAATCCAGAGATGTGTTTAGTACTCAAAATGTGTAAATACCAGTGTCGCACACATTTACTATTGCCAAACAAGTTGGCTATTGAAAAGCACTGTTTTATTAAAATACACACTACGGAAAATGACTACACCAGAAATTGGCACAAACATTTAAATATTGGGACTGCAAGTGCTAATATATCAATGAAAATAACCAGTTTTTGAAAATAGAAAATAATTGGGCAGATAAAAAATATCTACTTGCCAAATGGCAGCAGGAGAAAACACATGCAGTATAAAAATCATGGAAATGTGCAATCTGTTGGTGCCAATGGCTCCCTCTGGGTGAAAGGTTGAAAGGAAAGACGGATGAAGGAAATGGACTGACAAGATTTGGGAAATGGTGAGTCACCCAGAACCCTGGATCAGAGGAGAAGTACCAGATGGGATGAGAAGGAAAGGCATTTTGGGCACTGCACCAGTTGAAACTTGAAAAGCTGTGAGCTTAAATGTAGAAGTTAGGATAATACGCAAGTCAGAGATCACTGCCAAAACATTTTGCAAGAGTCAATAAAGCAGACAGCTAAGTGCACAATATAACAGGTGAGGTAGGGAGATGAGGGAGGAACAAGGACTAACATAGAACTTTTTTTTTTGGGGGGGGGGGGGGGTGCAGATGTGACTATACTCCATTCACCGAAACAGGGGACGTACTGTAAACACGGCAAGGCGCGTGACCACAGCGCTGCCGTCGAGGGGTGTACAAGGCAGGGGCGTCAGAAATTAAAAAATGAAAGTCGTGTTTTTTATAATTTGGCACCTGAACATGATAAAGTGATCTGAAAACTACCTTCCGACACCTCTTTTTACATTACATTAAAATTTATTGTCACTGAAAAAGAGAAATATTTAAGCTTTCAGGAAAAGTTGTTTTTTCGCGTTACTCTATATTTATCACGCCATATCTCCTAAACTGTGTGTCGCACAGCAAAATAATTTTATAATTGCCTTCAGTACTATATGTTGATGACGTCTGCAAATTTTCTGCCCAATAGAGTCAGTAATAGTGAAGTAATAAATTAAAATCTCACGTCTGATGCAGAACTTCATCATCCGAAATATAGTAAGCGACAAACATTTCCCCTTTAAATTTTTTTGTGGGGGTGTAAGCGAGAAAAGTTTCAGAAAGGTTTGAATTTAATTTTGTAGTTTGTTTGAATACGATGGGTGCAACCGTTTGTCCTTTATGAGCGATACATTGTGCGGTTCGCAGGCGCGGCGCTGTCAGTGTGGCCGTCTCAGTTGCAGGTGTGAACTCGTTAGTGGGTGTTGTACAGTGGCGATTTCAGGATATCTTAAGTTCATCTGTAATGACGCTTGAAAGACTAGTTGTTGATTATTAGAGTAAGTATATGTGTTTGTAGTCACGCTGAGCATTCACTGTTTATGTGCGCATCCAATACCATCGCATGGTTTCTTATTTTATATATTCACTTATTTCATTTGCATCACATACGGCTGTCCTCATTATGTCATCCACGGATTCAGCGAGCGAGGTCGACGTGTCAGTTCTGAGTCCACCAAAGAAGCGAGCAAAGAAGAAATCATTAAGTTCTTCTGAGAAGCACATGGTGGTTATGTGTATAAAGCGGAACTGTTACATCCAGAGCAGTCGATGAGTGACACTGTTTCGAAAACAGCTGCAGCTACAGGTGTTGGACGTTCTTCAGTGTATCGTGTGATAAGTGAGTACAAGGCCACACACTCTTTGAAGTCTCCCAAGAAAGGAAAATTATGACAGAAACTTTCTGAAAGTGTTGATGACTTCGATAGAAATGCGATACGAAGGAAAGTACACGATTTTTTTGTTTTCGTAACGAATTGCCAACAATTGCTTAGAGTCGTGAACAAAGATGCAGATCTGGGCAATTTTTGGAGAACTACATTTTATAAGTTATTGAGAGAAATGAATTTCAAATATGTCCGGCGTGGGCGCGATAGCATGCTAATAGACAGGGATGACATCATGTTATGGAGGCGGCGTTATCTTCGAACCATTAAACGGTTGAGAGATGAAGGCAGACCCATTTACTATTTGGACGAGACGTGGGTGAACGCAGGACATACCCGTCTGGGTAGATGACACTATAAATTCCTCAAAACAAGCGTTTCTGTCCGGATTATCCACCGGAAGCAAGGACCCATCAGGTAAAGGGAAACGTCTGATTATCGCACACATTGGCTGCAAAGCAGGGTTCGTTGAAGAATGTTTGTGGACTTTCGAATCTAAGAAAAGTGGAGATTATCGTGAGGAGATGTGCGCCGAAACCTTCGAGAAGTGGTTTCAACAGGGTCTTCCCCGGCTTCAGGAAAATGCAGTTATTGTTCTTGATAACGCGCCGTAAAAAGAAAAGAAAAAGTTCCCAATGCGAATTCCAATAAGCACGAAATATCAGAGTTCAAAGGCTATCTTGCAGCGAAAAACAAAACATACAAAATGCCGGAAGTACTGCTAGAAGAAGCAGTAAGAACAGTGACTGCAGAGGATTGGAACAAGTGCGTCCTCCATGTCGTAGAAAAAGTGGAAACTCAAATGCGGAAATTAGACTGCATTACAGAGGAGAGAGAGGAGCGGTTTGTTATAAACCTCAATGAAAACAGTTCAAATTCGACAGAGTGAACCTTGTTTCGTCCTTTATCATTATTATTACTGGTATTGTTATTAAAATTAACAATTAATTGTGTTTGAATGGAGCGTTTTGTTAGCAACCTGAATGAAAATAAATCTGCTTCGACAGAATGAACTCATTTCGTACATTGTTGCCCAGGTTTCTCACGGTCCGCTGTGGCAACTCGGCAGCCAGCCGAACGCCGCCAGCTGCAAAGCGTGCGCCAAGGATTTTCCACACCCCTACGTATCACGTGAACACCGAATGCTTTCTCTGGAAACGAGCGTAATCGCTCACGTGACACTGTTTATGTTTCTTCCCATCTCTCGGTGAATAGACTTTAGTTTGATGCGGTCCACCACATATTTCTCTCCTGTGCTGACCTCTTCATCCCAGAATAGCACTTGCAACGTAATGTCCTCAATTATTTGCTGGATGTATTCCAATCTCTGTCTACCCCTACAGTTTTTACCCTCTACAAGTCCCTCTAGTACCATGGAGGTCATTGCCTGATGTCTTAGAAATGTCCTACCATCCTGTCTCCTTGTCAGTGTTTTCCACGTATTTCTTTTCTCTCTGATTCTGAACAGAATCTCCTCATTCCTCACCTCATCAGTGCACCTAATTTTCAACATTCATCTGTAACACCACATCTCAAATGCTTCAAATCTCTTCTGTTCTCTGGTTTTCCCACAGTCCATGTGTCACTACCATATAATTATCTGCTCCAGACATATATTCTCAGAAATTTCTTCCTCAAATTAAGGCCTATGTTTGATACTAGGAGACTTATCTTGGCCAGGAATGCCCTTTTTCCCAGTGCTAGTCTGCTCCCCCCATGAACCATGGACCTTGCCATTGGTGGGGAGGCTTGCGTGCCTCAACGATACAGATAGCCGTACTGTAGGTGCAACCACAACGGAGGGGTATCTGTTGAGAGGCCAGACAAACGTGTGGTTCCTGAAGAGGGGCAGCAGCCTTTTCAGTAGTTGCAGGGGCAACAGTCTGGATGATTGACTGATCTGGCCTTGTAACATTAACCAAAACGGCCCTGCTGTTGTGGCACTGCGAACGGCTGAAAGCAAGGGGAAACTACAGCCGTAATTTTTCCCGATGGCATGCAGCTTTACTGTATGGTTAAATGATGATGGCGTCCTCTTGGGTAAAATATTCTGGAAGTAAAATAGTCCCCCATTCGGATCTCCGAGCAGGGACTACTCAAGAGGACATCGTTATCAGGAGAAACAAAACTGGCATTCTGCGGATCGGAGCGTGGAATGTCAGATCCCTTAATCGGGCAGGTAGGTTAGAAAATTTAAAAAGGGAAATGGATAGGTTAAAGTTAGGTATAATGGGAATTAGAGAAGTTCTGTGGTAGGACGAACAAGACTTTTGGTCAGGTGAATACAGGGTTATAAATACAAAATCAAATAGGGGTAATGCAGGAGTAGGTTGAATAATGAATAAAAAAAATAGGAGTGCGGGTAAGCTACTACAAACAACATAGTGAACGTATTATAGTGGCCAAGACAGACATGAAGCCCACGCCTACTACAGTAGTACAAGTTTATATGCCAACAAGCTCTGAACAAATGTATGATGAGATAAAAGAAATTATTCAGGTAGTGAAGGGAGATGAACATTTAATAGTCATGGGTGATTGGAATTTGACAGTAGGAAAAGGGAAAGAAGGAAACATAGTAGGTGAATATGGATTGGGGCTAAGAAATGAAAGAGGAAGCCGCCTGGTGGAATTTTGCTCAGAGCATAACTTAATCATAGCTCACACTTGGTTCAAGAATCATAAAAGAAAGTTGTATGCATGGAAGAATCCTGGAGATACTAAAAGGTATCAGATAGATTATATAATGGTAAGACAGAGATTTAGGAACCAGGTTTTAAATTGTAGGACATTTCCAGGGGCAGATGTGGACTCTGACCACAATCTATTGGTTATGAACTGTAGATTAAAACTGAAGAAATTGCAAAAAGGTGGGAATTTAAGGAGATGGGACCTGGATAAACTGACTAAACCAGAGGTTGTACAGAGTTTCAGGGAGAGCATAAGGAAACAATTTACAGGAATGGGGGAAAGAAATACAGTAGAAGAAGAATGGGTAGCTCTGAGGGATGAAGTAGTGAAGGCAGCAGAGGATCAAGTAGGTAAAAAGACGAGGGCTATTAGAAATCCTTGGGTAACAAAAGAAATATTGAATTTAATTGATGAAAATATAAAATATAAAAATGCAGTAAATGAAGCAGGCAAATAGGAATACAAACGTCTCAAAAACAAGATCGACAGGAAATGCAAAATGGCTAAGCAGGCATGGCTAGAGGGCAAATGTAAGGATGTAGAGGCTTATCTCACGAGGGGTAAGATAGATATAGCCTACAGGAAAATTAAAGAGACCTTTGGAGAAAAGAGAGCCACTTGTATGAATATCAAGAGCTCAGATGGAAACCCAGTTCTAAGGAAAGAGGGGAAAGCAGAAAGGTGGAAGGAGTATATAGATGGTCTATACAAGGGCGATGTACTTGAGGACAATATTATGGAAATGGAAGAGGATGTAGATGAAGATGAAATAGGAGATACGATACTGCATGAAGAATCTGACAGAGCACTGAAAGACCTGAGTCGAAACAAGGCCTCGGGAGTAGACAACATTCCATTAGAACTACTGATGGCCTTGGGAGAGCCGGACCTGACAAAACTCTACCATCTGGTGAGGGACATGAAAGGCAAGCAGTGGTTGGGAGGGGAGTGAGTCAGGGTTGTAGCCTTTCCCCGATGTTATTCAATCTGTATATTGAGCAAGCAGTAAAGGAAACAAAAGAAAAATTTGGGGTAGATATTAAAATCCAGGGAGAAGGAATAAAAACTTTGAGGTTCACCGATGACAGTGTTATTCTGTCAGAGACAGCAGAGGACTTGGAAGAGCAGTTGAACGGAATGGACAGTGTCTTGAAAGGAGGATATAAGATGAACATCAACAAAAGCAAAACGAGGATAATGGAATGTAGTCGAATTAAGTCGGGTGATGCTGAGGGAATTAGATTAGGAAATGAGACACTTAAAGTAGTAAATGAGTTTTGCTATTTGGGGAGCAAAATAACTGATGATGGTCGAAGTAGAGAGGATATAAAATGTAGACTGGCAATGGCAAGGAAAGCGTTTCTGAAGAAGAGAAATTTGTTAACATTGAGTATAAATAAGTGTCAGGAAGTCGTTTCTGAAAGTATTTGTATGGAGTGTAGCCATGTATGGAAGTGAAACATGGACAATAAATAGTTTGGACAAGAAGAGAATAGAAGCTTTCGAAATGTGGTGCTACAGAAGTATGTTGAAGATTAGGTGGGTAGATCATGTGACTAATGAGGAGGTATTGAATAGGATTGGGGAGAAGAGAAGCTTGTGGCACAACTTGACTAGAAGAAGGGATCGGTTGGTAGGACATGTCCAGAGGCATCAAGGGATCACCAATTTAGTATTGGAGGGCAGCGTGGAGGGTAAAAATAGTAGAGGGAGACCAAGAGATGAATACACTAAGCAGATTGGTTGCAGTAGGTACTGGGAGATGAAGAAGCTTGCACAGGATAGATTAGCATGGAGAGCTGCATCAAACCAGTCTCAGGACTGAAGACCACAACAACAACAGTCTGCTTTTGATGACCACCTTGCTCTGTCCATCACTGGTTACTTTGCTAAGTAGATAGAAGGATTCCTTGACTTCATTTACTTCATAATCATGAATCCTGATGTTGAGTTTCTCGCTGTTCTCATTTCTGCTACTTCTCATTCTATATTCTATACCCATTAGACTATTCATTCCATTCAGCAGGTTATGTAGTTCTTCTTCACTTTCTCTCAGGATAGTAATGTCATCAGTGAATTGTATCATTGAAATCCTTTAACCTTGAATTTTATTTTTCCTACAGAAACTTCCTTTTAATTTCATCATTGCTTCTTTGATGTACAGATTGAGCAGTAAAGGCAAAAGACTGCATCTCTATCTTGCACCCTTTTTAATCCAAGCACTTCGTTCTTGGTCTTCCACTCTTAGTATTCCCTCTTGGCTCTTGTACATATTATATGTTACCCGTCTCACCCTATGGCTTACCCCCATTTTTCTCAGTGTGTCGTACATCTTGCACCACTTTACATTGTCGATCGCTTTTTCTAGGTCAACAAATCCTATGTATGTGTCTTGATTTTTCTTTAGTCTTGCTTCCATTATCAACTGCAATGTCAGAATTGCCTCTCTGGTGCCTTTACCTTTCCTAAAGCCAAACTGATCATCATCTAATACATCCTCAATTTTCTTTTCCATTCCTCTCTATATTATTCTTGTCAGCAGCTTGGATGCACAAGCTGTTAAGCTGATTGTGCGATAGTTCTCGCACTTGTCAGCTTTTGCAGCCTTCAGAATTGTGTGGACGATATTTTTCTGAAAGTCGGATGGTATGTCACGAGACTCACATTCTACACACCAATGTGAATAGTGATTTTGTTGTCACTGCCCCCAATGATTACAGAAATTCTGATGGAATGTTATCTATGCCTTCTGCCTTATTTGATGTTAAGTCCTCCAAAGCTCTCTTAAGTCCTGATTCTAATACTGGATATCCTACCTCTTCTAAATTGACTCCTGTTTCTTCTTCTATCACATCAGACATCTTCCCCCTCATAGAGGCCTCATGTTCTCTTTCCAACTATCCACATTCTCCTCTGCATTTAACAGTGGAATTCTCGTTGCACTCTTAATGTTACCACCCTTGCCTTTTATTACACCAAAGGTTGTTTTGAATTCCCTATATGCTGAGTTGGTCTTTCTGACAATCATTTCTTTTTCAATTTCTTCACATTTTTCATGCAGCCATTTCATCTTAGCTTCCCTACACTTCCAATTTATTTAATTTTTCAGCGACTTGTGTTTCTGTATTCCTGAATTTCTGTGATCATTTTTGTATTTTCTTCTTTCATCTATCACCTGAACTATTTCTTCTGTTACCCATGCCTGCTTTGCAGTTACCTTCTTTGTTCCTATCTTTTTGTTTCCAACTTCTGTGATTGTCCTTTTTAGATATATCCATTCCTCCTCAACTGTACTGCCTACTGGAATAGTCTTAATTACTGTATCTACAGCCTTGGAGAACTTCAAGCATATCTCGTCACTCCTTAGTAGTTCCGTACCTCAAATGCATACTGGTTCTTCCTGACTGATCTCTTAAACTTCAGGATACTCTTCATCACTACTGAATCGTGATCTGAGTCTATATCTGCTCCTGGGTACGCCTTACAATCCAGTATCTGATTCCAGAATCTGTCAGACCTTAGACATCATCTTCCCATATTACCAGGCCTTTTCCATGTATATCTCCTCCTCTTGTGATTCTTGAACAGGGTGTTCACTCTTACTAGCTGAAATTTGTTGGAGAACTCAAGCAGTCTTTCTGCTTTCTCGTTCCCTGTTCCAAGGCCATATTCTCCTGTAACCTTTTCTTCTACTCCTTCCCATGCAACTCTATTCTAGTCCCCCATGACTATTAGATTTTCATCTCCCTTTACGTACTGTATTACCCTTCCAATATCCTCATATACTTTTTCTATCTCTTCATCTTCAGCTTGCTTGTATGTTGCATGACTGGAACTGTCACGCCGGTACTGATTTGCTGTCGATTCTGATAAAAACAACCCTATCACTGAACTGTTCACAGTAACACACTCTCTGCCCTACCTTCCTGTCCATAATGAATCCTACTCGTGTTATACCATTTTATGCTGCTGCAAGCTTCTGCTATTCCATGTCCAACTCGTAGAACACCACCCTTTCATTGGTTATTCATGCTTTTCCCATCCTGGAGATCTGAATGGGGGACTATTCCGGAATATTTTGCCATAGGAAAGATCATCATGACACTTTTTCGATTACAGGCCTCATGTCCTGCGAATACACGTTGTGTGTCTTGACTGCAGTGGTTTCCACTACCTTCTGCATCCTCATGCCACTCATGCCATTGATCATTGCTGATTCTTCCACCTTTAGGGGCAATTTCCCACCCCAAGGACAAGAGAGCACCCTGAACTCTGTGCACTCATCCACCCTCTTTCACAAGTCCGTTGGCAGAATGACTTCTTACACCAGAGGTCTTTGGCCACCAGTGGTGATTATTTATCAAAATTTAAGCGGTGGCGGGTTTCGAACCTGAGACCGAGGATGTTTTGATTATTAATTAAAGACGCTACCACTGGAGCCCGTCCAAAACATGCACTTCCACTTTTTACCTTCTTCCTAAGACCCACAGACCCAGTTACCCTGGCTGTCCCATAGTTGCTGGGTTTGAAGTACCCACTGAATGTGTATCTGCATTAGCTGATCAACACTTGCAACCTATAGAAGGAAGACACCCCTCTACATTAAAGACACTAGCAATTTCCTAGACTGTCTGAAATCCGCGCCCATTCCACTCCCACCACATACCTTGCTTGTCACCACTGATGCCAACTCCCTCTATACCAACATTGCCCGTGTACTAGGGATGACCCAAAAATAACCAGAATAGAACAGTTGCACATGCACGCTGTGTAGTTACGCATTTTGCCACTAGGTGGTGTTAGTTTTGGTCCCCCACATCACTCGGTAAGCTGGCATCAGAGTTAAGTGGTTTGTTTGTGGTTCTCTGTTGTTTGCAGTACTATTTCAACCCTTGAATATTAATGGCATGGCCAATAAGAAGGAGTAAAGAGTCTGTGTGAAATTTTGTTTCCTGCATCCAAGAGTATTTCAAATCTGGCAACATGTCAACTGAAGACATGCCACACTCCAGTTGTCTTTTAGGAAGAAATTATGGAGACATTGCCTTAATCAAACATGCAATTGATGAAGATCATCGAAGGACCATTGACCAAATTTCTGAGGAAATGAAAGTGTCTTAGAGCATGGTCCAATGAATTTTAACCAAAGATTTTCACATGAGAGAGATGTATACCAAATTTGTTACTCGCTTGCTCACAGATGACCAGAGAGAGAACTGCGTGAATATTTGCCGCGACTTGAAGAGCGAAGTGCAGAATGATCCAAATTTTCTTAAAAGAATTGTGACTAGGGATGAGAGTTGGGGCTACGGATTGATCCAGAGTCAAAGCAAGTGTCAAGTAAGTGGAAAACTCAAACGTCACCACTACCCAAGAAAGCACATCCAATGTGAAAACTACATTATTTTATTTTTTTATGTCAATGGTGTTGTTCACAAGGCGTTTGTTCCTCCAGGACAAATAGTGAACCAACATTTTTATTTGGATGTGTTACAAAGACTGAGAGTGTGTGATGAAAACGGCCAGAATTGTGGAAAAACGGGAACTAGTTGCTCCTCCACAACAATGCTCCAGTCCACACAGCTCTGATGGTTCAACCATTCCTCACAAAAAACAACATGGTGCTTGTGCTTTGTCCACCATACTTACCCAATCTGGCTGTATCTGACCTTTTTACTTTCTTTTCCCCACTGATGAAACCAACTCTGAAAGGAAACAGATTCACTGATGTGGGTGACGTCAAAGAAAACACGCTAATGGCTTTGAACAGTATCCAGCCTCAGGAGTTAAAGAGCTGTTTCCAGCAGTGCCAAAAGTGTTGGGACAAGCACGTTAATGCACATGGACAATATTTTGTAGGGGACTAAAGTAATGTGAATGTAGAGTTCAGTAAAAATCCAAAATAACAAAAATTACCCTTGTACATCGACTGTCTGCTGCTGAACCTTACCTCAAACACAGCTCACCTAATTCCTAACCTATGACATCCTTCTTGCTCACCTTAATCAACTGCATACATAAGAATGTGTTCCCACTAAACTCCAGCATATGTTATTGAAGGCCAATTATGGCAGGATTTTGATGCGAAAAGTCTAACCACTGGATCATGCTGTGCCCTCACTCAAGAGGCACTACTTGCTCACACTGTTTAAACTTGACTGCCTCCACCCAAAAATCTATTTCCACTGACCCCAATGGCCTTATATCATTATTCCACACCCCATGCGATCTATAGTGTGGTGGGTTCCTTTGCCTCCAGCCCACTGATTTTCTACTGGCTACCAATACATGTGCCCCTGTATCTAATAAAAACTTGTTCTTTCTTCCCTTCACCATGCCCATTATTGCACATTCTGCCTTTGTATTCGTACTCGTTGCATCTATGTTTAACGGGAATGCCTTTCAGCAGACTTTGGGCTCCCTCTTGTGTTTAACGGCTGCTTGTTTTATCTCTGCCCACCCCACCACCATTACCATAATGCTGTTGACGACCCATATCACCACTATTCCACCAAGACTAGTGGCACTGCAGACCAATCCCCAATACTCGCCAACATTGTTATGTCCTCCACAAACTGAATCCTCAAACGACCTTCCAGAAAAGGGACTGATTTGTTTAGTGGCAGCTGGCTCTGTTACAAGGCTTGGTGGCCTGAGCAATAATAACTCATCACATTTAGTTGCAGGCTTATTAAGAAGACCATATTTTCTTCTCTGCATGATGTTACCTCATTAACTAAAGCCTGAACTGCATCCGGCCCAGTGACACCATGGCTGTCCCATTAAATCTTTACCCTTCATTCATAAAAAAGTTACACACTGTGCCCTATCATCAACTATCTACATTCTCTACGCTGCTTTGTAACATAACCAAAATGCTGGCATGTAAAACAGCATGCAGGTACAGATTCAACACATGATGTCCAAGCAGATTACACTGCGAACACTTCATAGGCTCTAAACACTGGCATTTACTGTTGCCAGTTCAGACATTTCAGCCAATTCTTCTGGTCTAAAGAACAGAGCCTTCAAGTTATGGCACTCCCTCTTAGATCCCATGCCTGGCTCACACATAAAAAGTGACAAACAGTTTCTCCAATCACCCCACCGTGTTGATACTGCAGATTGCAGTCCACATGTTGCACTGCATGGATGACTCACTCTCTACTGTCCACTGATGTCAGCACTTCTGCCATCATTTTATAGCGGTCCTCTGGATGGTGGGATGACTACTTTGTAAGAAGTATGGCTGGCAGGGGCTGAGAGTAGATGGCAGACTGACAAGGCCCAGAACAAAGCGGCTGTCAAAACTAACACTTTATTTCCAACTTAAATATTAGTTCTGTGGTGTGATGGGGAGGCGATTGTACCATTACTCCATTGGGTAGCATCCATCCAGCTGGGTGCAACATTTGCTGGTACCGTGCCGTGCTTTGCTAAGTATGAACTCGGTGCCAGGCCCATGGCTATTTTGAATGCGCCACAGCACTGGCTTCGGTGGTGTGTTCAGGAATTTTGCAGAATTATCTCCCTCTTAGATGAATTGGTGCAGCCAAGCATGTGGCAAGAGGCATGCCCACCACATTTTTGAAAGGTGGCTGCCGTGCCTATGGTGCGACCCACTGCCTCGTAGCAGGAGTCCAGCTCTGCTGAAGTGGGCGTAGAAGACTGCAGCACTGTGGCACCAAATTCTCTGGATGGACTTAGTGCAAGAAGCATGTACCCCAGTGAGAACTTGAAACCGTGGCTGGGGCTGGCAGCTGCATGGCCTGTCATCGTCAGGCGTAGCACCTGTGTTTTGGTGGCACTACTGTACTGTGAATGAATCTGTTACAAAGTCAGCAGTTGTTTATAGCAGATAGCAGTGCACTTGTTGTGCCAATATGCCACTCCTGGTCACATACTCAGCAACAGCACTGAAAATCAGAGATGGAGACATCTTGCTTGCATCATGCATTACTGCTGCATTGGCAAGTTATGCTGAGCAAAGCCAACCCATCTCATAATAGTTTCACATGCTTGTTGCCTTAAAACCAAATGTTGATATGCCATGCTATCGGCCTACAGCTGCTAATGCAACGTTCCACTGCATCTTCTGACATAATTTACTCTTAAACCTGGTAGCGGCACCACAGAGCAAAAAGCTAATTGCATTTACTAGGTAGAATGGTGGGGTGGGGTGGGGGTGTGGCAAAGTAGACAGGTCCAAAAATAAGACATAGAAAACTAAAAGGGGCAAAGAAAAGGACCAGTTACTGAATGGAAATGCCGAGACCAAAGAAATTAATGTAAATTTAGGCCAGGAGTCAATTTAAAATTCAAAGTGAAAGGACATCAGCGATACGATTCACTGATGACATTGCCTGTCCTGAGTGAAAATGAAGTAGTAAATGATCTGCTGAATGGAATGAACAGTCTAATTAGTACAGTATATGGACTGAGAGTAAATTGAAGAAAGGTGAAAGTAATGAGAAGTAGTAGAAATGAGAACAGTGAGAAACTTATCAGGATTGATGGTCACGAAGTTAAGGAATTCTGCTACCTTGGCAGTAAAATAACCAATGACAAACGGAGCAAGGAGGATATCAAAAGCAGACTAGCACTGACAAAAATGGCATTCCTGGCCAAAGTAAGTTACTGGTATCAAATATATGCCTTAATTTGAGGAAGAAATTTCTGAGAATGTACATTTTCAGCACAGCATTGTATGGCAGTGAAACATGGACTGTGGGAAAACCGGAGCAGAAGAGAATTGAAGCATTTGAAGTGTGGTGTTACAGACGAATGTTGAAAATTAAGTGTACTGGTAAGGAATGAGAAGGGCACAGAATTGGAGAGAAAAGGAATATGTGGAAAACACTGACAAGGGGAAGAGACAGGATGATAGGACATTTGTTAAGACATCAGGCATTGACCTCCAAGGTACCAGAGGGACTTGTAGAGGGTAAAAACTGCAGGGGAAGACCGAGATTGGAATAAATCCAGCAAATAATTGAAGACTTATGTTGCAAGTGCTACTCTGGGATGAACAGGTTGGCACAGGAGAGACGTGTGGCAGGCTGCATCAAGCCATCAGAAGACTGATGCCCCCACCACCACAAAAAAAAAAGAAAGAAAGAAAGGAGCTAGATGGGTGGCAAGAACAAAAGATCTGTTGTTACAGCAGTTCCCACCTGTGGAGTTGCCACCGTTTCTGTTCTATATTCCTGGGTTCAAAGCACCCACTAAACATATACCCGCCTTAGTTTATCAGTACCTGCAACCAATAGCACAAAGACTCCCCTCTGTACTTGAGATACCAATCATTTCCCAGACAGTCTGAATCTGTGCACATTCCACTTCCACCACAATCCTTGCTTGTCATCATTGATTCCACCTCCACTTACACCAACATTCCCCATATACATGAAACAATCCAGTTTTAGAAAAAAAAAGAAAAAAAACAGGAACTGTAGGGTATTGTAAAATGTTTGTAATTTGTAACTGGAAAAAAATTATGCCATGCTTGTAAAATTACATTTTACGAGCAAATAATAAACCAAAGCAACATGACAGTTGTGAACTCAGTGCCTGTTTCGCCACATGTGCCATCTCAATTCTTCCCCTTGACATCAGTCTTACAGAACTCTGCAGGTGGGAACTGGCATTAAAACATGTCCTTCATTCTTGCCACCCACCTGGCCTAAATTAATGTAAATTGCTATAGTCTCAGCATTTCTTTTCAATAACTATTCCATTTCTTCACTCCATTTTAGTTTTCTATGTCTTTTACTTTCTGATTTAACTATTTTTTTGCCACCTCACCTGTCTACCACAGATAATACACTCAGCCTCCTGCTCCTATTAAATCATACACAGTGTTTTGTCAATAATCTCTGTCTTGTTTACTACCCTATCTTCCACCTTTAAGCTCTCAAGTTTTCGAATCCCATCCCCCCCAACAATTGGTCTTTCCTTCTGTTCCTGTCTGGTATGTCTCCGCTGACTTGGGGTTGTGGGTGATTTATCCATAACTCTTTCCATTTCCTGAACCTTGCCAGTCCTTTTCCTTCACCTTCTTCCTTGCCCTTCAGCCAGAAGGAGCCATTGACTCTGAAAGCTTGCACATTTCCACGGCTTTTATATGTGTTTTCTCCTGCCGCCACTTAGTGAGTAGTTTTCTTATCCCTCCAACTATATTATATTTTCAATATTGGGACCATATCATAAGACACCATCAAAGTATGAATCAAGGACCAACTGAAAAACTATGACTGTCTGGGAACCAACACCCAGTATGGTTAAGGAGAAGAATGAGCTATTAAGCAAATACAATGAAACGGGTTCTGAGATGGGTGAAGTACCTACAGCAATGTCACCATCACTTTCACTGCTGGCACACAGTCCCTGACTCCGCCAGTATATAGAACACTGCTTCAGAGACATGGGTGGGTTATATATCCACTATGCATCCAGGAGGACAATTTTTCAGTGCACCTTGAAGCGTAAATACACCTCGTCGTAACTGCTGTCCGCTTCACGTCTGCTGTGCAGCGAGCTACCATAATTTAAGTATTAACTGTATTTTTCTTACTTGTCACTTCTTCTTCCATGTGTTTTTGCTTTTAGGAAGCTTTAATTGTCGAGTGCTACTAACAGTTCCATAGATTTCGTGTTTGTTTTGAATACAGTCAGAGAGAGTCCCTTTAGTCAACCATAGTGCCAGTAGTGCTAGTGTTTGTTTTCAATACAGTCCAGAGACAGGTTGTGCTATTTTCATTGTTTTCTACAAGAAGTGGTTAGCAACCACAGTTTAGTGAATAAACAGCCGCCTTTAGTGAATTAGCAGTCTAGTTAAAGGTTGATTAACTCTCTTCAGTAAATTGATTCCTTAGGATGGATAGGATGTGTGACTGCTGTGTACGGATGCAGGAGGAGCTGGCCACTGTTCGCAAACAGCTGAGCGTGTTGATGGCCGCGGTCAGCCGTCTTCAGGCTGCTGCCTCGGAGTGTAGCGGCATTGGGGAGTCTGGTGCGTCGCAAGGTACACCCCAGGTGTTACATGCTTCACCCACTGTCCCTGCTGTCGAGACATCTTCGCGGGTACCAGGCGCGGTTGGGCCACCCACTCCCCAAGGGGAGTGGCGGGTTCAGCAGCGTTCGCGGCGCATGAGGCGGAGGGTCAACGTGGAGGCTGGCCATGTGGCATCGCCCGCTCTGCCTGTGAGTGGACATGTGGCTGCTCCTTCAGCAAGGTCCGAGCAGGCACACGGGGGGAGGGGTTTATTAGTTATTGGGAGCTCCAATGTTAGGCGGGTGATGGAGCCCCTTAGGGAAATAGCGGGAAGGTCGGGGAAGAAGGCTAGTGTTCACTCTGTCTGCTTGCCGGGGGTCTCATCCGAGATGAGGAGGAGGCCCTACCGGCGGCGATAGAGAGCACTGGGTGCACCCGACTGCAAATTGTTGCTCATGTCGGCACCAATGACTCCTGCCGTCTAGGTTCAGAGGTCATCCTCAGTTCGTACAGGCGGTTGGCGGAATTGGTGAAGGCGGAAAGCCTCGCTCGCGGGGTGGAATCAGAGCTAACTATTTGTAGTATCCTTCCCAGAACCGATCGCGGTCCTCTGGTTTGGAGCCGAGTGGAAGGCTTAAACCAGAGGCTCAGACGATTCTGCGGAGATCTGGGGTGCAAATTTCTCGACCTCCGCTATCGGGTGGAGAAATGTAGGGTCCCCCTGAATAGGTCAAGCGTGCACTACACGCAGGAAGCGGCTACAAGGGTAGCGGAGTACGTGTGGAGTGCACATGGGGGTTTTTTAGGTAAGAGAATCCCCTCCCTAGGCCCGACAAGACGCCTCCTGAGACGCGGCAAGGTAGGAGTAGTCAAAATGCAACAGGGAATAACAATATTAATGTGCTAATAGTAAACTGCAGGAGCATCTACAGAAAGATCCCAGAACTGCTCTCATTAATAAACAGTCACGACGCCCATATAGTACTAGGGACAGAAAGTTGGCTGAAACCAGACGTAAACAGTAATGAAATCCTAAACTCAGATTGGAATGTATACCGCAGAGACAGGCTGGACAGTGAAGGGGGAGGCGTGTTTATAGCGATAAGAAGTGCAATAGTATCGAAGGAAATTGACAGAGATCCGAAATGTGAAATGATTTGGGTGAAGGTCACGGTTAAAGCAGGCTCAGACATGGTAATTGGATGTCTCTATAGGCCCCCTGGCTCAGCAGCTGTTGTGGCTGAGCACCTGAAGGATAATTTGGAAAATATTTCGAGTAGATTTCCCCACCATGTTATAGTTCTGGGTGGAGATTTTAATTTGCCGGATATAGACTGGGAGACTCAAACGTTCATAACAGGTGACAGGGACAAAGAATCCAGTGAAATTTTTTTAAGTGCTTTATCTGAAAACCACCTTGAGCAGTTAAACAGAGAACCGACTCATGGCGATAACATATTAGACCTACTGGTGACAAACAGACCTGAACTATTTGAAAAAGTTAACGCAGAACAGGGAATCAGCGATCATAAAGCGGTTACGGCATCTATGATTTCAGCCGTAAATAGGAATATTAAAAAGGGTAGGAAGATTTTTCTGTTTAGAAAAAGTGACAAAAAGCAGATTTCAGAGTACCTGTTGGCTCAACACAAAAGTTTTGTCTCAAGTACAGATAGTGTTGAGGATCAGTGGACAAAGTTCAAAACCGTCGTACATAATGCGTTAGATGAGTATGTGCCAAGCAAGATCGTAAGAGATGGAAAAGAGCCACCGTGGTACAACAACAGAGTTAGAAAACTGCTGCGGAAGCAAAGGGAACTTCACAGCAAACATAAACATAGCCAAAGCCTTGCAGACAAACAAAAATTACGCGAAGCGAAATGTAGTGTGAGGAGGGCTATGCGAAAGGCCTTCAATGAATCCGAAAGTAAAGTTCTATGTACTGACTTGGCAGAAAATCCTAAGAAATTTTGGTCTTATGTCAAAGCGGTAGGTGGATCAAAACAAAATGTCCAGACACACTGTGACCAAAATGGTACTGAAACAGAGGATGACAGACTAAAGGCCGAAATACTAAATGTCTTTTTCCAAAGTTGTTTCACAGAGGAAGATTGCACTGTAGTTCCTTCTCTAGATTGTTGCACAGATGACAAAATGGTAGATATCGAAATAGACGACAGAGGGATAGAGAAACAATTAAAATCGCTCAAAAGAGGAAAGGCCTCTGGACCTGATGGGATACCAGTTCTTACACAGAGTACGCAAAGGAACTTGCCCCCCCCTTCTTGCAGCGGTGTACCGTAGGTCTCTAGAAGAGCGTAGCGTTCCAAAGGATTGGAAAAGGTCACAGGTCATCCCCGTTTTCAAGAAGGGACGTCGAACAGATGTGCAGAACTATAGACCTATATCTCTAACGTCGATAAGTTGTAGAATTTTGGAACACGTATTGTGTTAGAGTATAATGACTTTTCTGGAGACTAGAAATCTACTCTGTAGGAATCAGCGTGGGTTTCGAAAAAGACGGTCATGTGAAACCCAGCTCGCGCTATTCGTCCACGAGACTCAGAGGGCCATAGACACGGGTTCACAGGTAGATGCCGTGTTTCTTGACTTCCGCAAGGCGTTCGATACAGTTCCCCACAGTCGTTTAATGAACAAAGCAAGAGCATATGGACTATCAGACCAATTGTGTGATTGGATTGAGGAGTTCCTAGATAACAGGACGCAGCATGTCATTCTCAATGGAGAGAAGTCTTCCGAAGTAAGAGTGATTTCAGGTGTGCCGCAGGGGAGTGTCATAGGACCGTTGGTATTCACAATATACATAAATGACCTGGTGGATGACATCGGAAGTTCACTGAGGCTTTTTGCAGATGATGCTGTGGTGTATCGAGAGGTTGTAACAATGGAAAATTGTACTGAAATGCAGGAGGATCTGCAGCAAATTGACGCATGGTGCAGGGAATGGCAATTGAATCTCAATGTAGACAAGTGTAATGTGCTGCGAATACACAGAAAGATAGATCCTTTATCATTTAGCTACAAAATAGCAGGTCAACAACTGGAAGCAGTTAATACCATAAATTATCTGGGAGTATGCATTAGGAGTGATTTAAAATGGAATGATCATATAATGTTGATCGTCGGTAAAGCAGATGCCAGACTGAGATTCATTGGAAGAATCCTAAGGAAATGCAATCCGAAAACAAAGGAAGTAGGTTACAGTACGCTTGTTTGCCCACTGCTTGAATACTGCTCAGCAGTGTGGGATCCGTACCAGATAGGGTTGATAGAAGATATAGAGAAGATCCAACGGAGAGCAGCGCGCTTCGTTACAGGATCATTTAGTAATCGCGAAAGCGTTACGGAGATGATAGATAAACTCCAGTGGAAGACTCTGCAGGAGAGACGCTCAGTAGCTCGGTACGGGCTTTTGTCAAAGTTTCGAGAACATACCTTCACCGAAGAGTCAAGCAGTACATTGCTCCCTCCTACGTATATCTCGCGAAGAGACCATGAGGATAAAATCAGAGAGATTAGAGCCCACACAGAGGCATACCGACAATCCTTCTTTCCACGAACAATACGAGACTGGAATAGAAGGGAGAACCGATAGAGGTACTGAAGGTACCCTCCGCCACACACCGTCAGGTGGCTTGCGGAGTATGGATGTAGATGTAGATGTAGATACATCTGTGGAATGTTCTGTCAACAAATATGCTAGGAGATACTAGAATTAAGAAACTGTCTAATTTTTGACTATGAATAGTATGGTGGACAATGAAGTGCTGCAGGTTAGATGGAGGGCAGAGGAGAGGTGGGAAGGGAGGGGGGAGGAGAAATGGGAAAGGAGAGGTATAAAAAGACTGGGTGTGGTGGTGGAATGACAGCTGTGTAGTGCTGGAATGGGAACAGGGAAGGGGCTGGATGGGTGATGACAGTTACCAACGAAGGTTGAGGCCAGGAGGGAAGGGCTTAATGGCCGAAAGCTTTAATTGTGAGTCTTTTTGTTGTGCCTATATGCGACTCAGAATCTCCACTGTTTGGTGAGTGGCAACTTCCCTTCTCTTAATATTGTTACATTCCATCCTGGATTTTCCGTTGTTTGGTATCGGGAAATTTAAATTTACAGTCACTGCACAGCTCTTGATATATTATTCACGTACCTGTGAATGATAAGTACTATACATGTCTTGTGCAAATGTATCTTGTTGTAAAGCGTAGTTTACATATATGTATAATGTACAATTTTTCTGTCTTTATCTGCAAATTGAAGCCATAATATTGTGCTGGGACTTCTGTATTGCTTTTCTGCAGATGTCAAAATCTGAGGGTAATTTTCTGACACTTTCGGAAGCCGTGGAGAAATTCAGTGCTGACGGAATGCGTCTAACACTGGCTGATGCTGGAGATTCACTTGAGGATGCAAATTTTGTAGAAAATATGGCCGATGCAGGTATCTCATTAAAACATCTATTATCTGAACAGTGAATAAGATGTCAATAGTTGTGTTTAAATTTATTCTACTGTGTTGACAGGTATTCTCCGTCTTTATACATTCATCGAGTGGACAAAAGAAATGCTGAAAGCAGAACTGAGAGATGGTGAACCAGATAGCTTTAATGATCAAGTATTTCTCAGGTAAATAATAGTTGGGGAAACTATCATTCTGTGTAATTATGGTGCTGCAATATAGTTTTTTTGATATGCTGAATATTATTTCAGTGAGATGAATCTCAAAATAAAGGAGACAGAAAACAATTATAATAGACTGCTTTTCAAGGAAGCTCTAAGAACAGGTTTCTTTGAGCTACAAGCAGTTCGTGATAAGTACCGAGAACTCACTGTGATGGAGGGAATGCATCGTGGTCTCATCCAGCAGTTTTTGGAAATTCAGGCATTACTTCTGTCACCTATATGTCCTCATGTTGCAGAACATGTTTGGTCTCTTCTTGGCAAAGTAAGCAAGCTCTAAAGTTGAAGGACACATTGTAAATTACTGTTAAAAATCTTTGTCCTGCGGAAAGAAGTGATCTTAATTTATACTTCTTGAGTTATTGTGTGCATTTGCTACAGATACAGCAATTCTGCATAAATTGCATGTTACTGGTTCTGCAATATAGTGTCTCAAATGTTGTTTTAATAATATGCAGTGTAATGTTCTGTTCTTTTCCATTTCTTTAGAAGGAAAGCATAGTCAAGGCCCAGTGGCCAGTGGCAGGTCCTGTTGACTACATATTGGTCAAGTCATCTGCTTATCTCATGGAAGCTGCACATGCTTTCAGAGTATACTTAAAGAATCACCTTCAGCCACGGAAAGCTCGTAAAGGTGAAAACACCGTTGCGCCATTGAAGCCTACCAATGCCACTATTTGGGTGGCAAAAACATTTCCACCATGGCAGTGTACAGTTCTGACACACATGAAAAATTTCTTGTTGGTAAGTAGCAAAGAATGCTCCTACTCATTTTTTTCCTCAGGAGCTCTGAAATATTGATATTTCAGTGCTCTTTATATACATGAACATACCTACCTACCTACATACATACATACTTTATATACATCTACATCTGCTGTGGTACAATACACTTCTTACTACGCAAAAAATGAATATACACTGTAACCACTTGATAGTTCACAATTCCAGACTGCACCAAGCCATTGTAAATTGTAGAACACACCAAGAGAGTAATCCAAATAGTCCAGAACCAAGCAAATCCGTCAATAACCCGCGTTACAACCATGCAAAAAAATAGTAAAGTTGAAATCCAGTTAACAGCTATAACATTAAAGTATGTTGTAAGTGGGGTGCAGATTTTAACACAGCACAACTTAAAGGCTCTTGTAGTCTCACAGTAGCCCAGTTTTCTCTCTGGTGTGATGTCAATGGCTAGGTCCATGTGACAGCCTGCTGACACCTTTTACCTGCTACCGGAGGAATTGTTGAACGTAACAGGGTATTAAACTTGTTGTCGGATGATAGAGATATAGCACTTTTAACTTAAAGTGTAATAATAGCAGTTAATTGCAAATAAATAAATACAAAGAAATGGGTTAAAGGTTTTCAGTGAATAAAGCAGGACTATGACTATTCCTTAAAGAATTTATATCATGCACACCATTAAATCCTTGGCCTATAATGCTAGATCAAATGCTAAAGTTTATTCTTGAAACATGAAATTTTTCTACCTTAGATGTGATAACTGTTGTTCTTATGAGTTTATTCTGCTATTGTGTTGAGCAATAACAACAGGAAGTAAAGTGAAGTAATATATGCGTAACAGTGAATCAAACATGAAACCATCAAAAAAAGATAAAGCTGAGTTATTTCTTCATCTATTAAAAGAGGAAGAGAGAGAGAATCCAAGGGCTAAGAGGCATTTGTACTGTGGGAAAAGCTAGACAGTTAATCATAATTTTTGTATTGAGATTGAATTGTTTCTTCCATAAAGCTCTGTACAAAAGTGCATGGTAAACAACTGTTCCTGGATATTGACAGTTGCCATCATTTCCAAGTGAAATCCTTAATTTTTCTGCCAGTTTCACTCCTCCTTCCTGTTTCTACTAAACAGACATCTAACCTCCCCACCGCTTTCACTTCTCCCAATTAGTTCACTACATCTTTAATTGAAATAATTTTATGATTGGGAACTAAGAGCACAGGGAGAAGCAGCATTACATGCAGAATACTAACACTCTTATTCTCACCCTTTCATGTCACAGTGAGTACATGTGCTTCAACAGTGTTGATTTGATGGAGGTTTACTCCATCTCGTAACTCCTTAAACTGTTCAGTCACAAAGTTATTTTAATCAAGCTATAGTTTTATTCACTATCACATTTCCCACCAAATCGTAAGGAGCCCTCAGCAAAAAGGCTGAATGAAATGAATGCTTCAATGTTGTGTAAAACATGGGTTCCTATTGAGAGCAACACACTCTTGCTCTCTTCGTATGTGAATGGACTGCTCACCCAAATGTAGGACAACATATAGTTTAGGATCTGAACCACTGCACCTCTCAGCATTTTTCTTGTGTTCAAAGCAGCATTAGAGGTGAGAATAAAGATGAGTGATGGACACCTTTGGATTTGTGAACTGAAATGCATTTGTTCAAGCACCGAGCAACACATGTAGATATCATAGACCATTGAACACTACATAACTGCAACTTATGCCAAACTCTTCTGCTTTTGTCAGCCTCCTTTTCACTTAACTTTTGTCATAGACTTTCTGTTCAGTCCTATTTGTTTCCTATTATTGTGTCTCTTTTTTTATGGTGTTCTTTAAGCAGGGAATCTGTTGTTTCTTCCTTTTTCTTTACTGCTGTTGTTACTCCCTCCTTGTCTCATCAGTGCTTATATTCTAGATATCTTCTCCTTGTGTCCAACTTTCTAATAACCTTTCTTTGATGTCCTAAAATCCCAGATTCTCTTTTCTGACAGTTAATAGCAGGCACTAAATTTTTCCATATCAGCATTACTGAAATGAAGTGAAATGAAATGACGTGTGGCATTATTGGCCAGGAGGCTCCATATCGGAAAGTTTGGCCACTGGGTTGCAAATCTCATTTCAGGTGACGCAACATTGGACGACTTGTATGTCGGTGGTAGTGTTCTTTGATGTCCTAAAATCCCAGATTCTCTTTTCTGACAGTTAATAGCAGGCACTAAATTTTTCCATATCAGCATTACTGAAATGAAGTGAAATGAAATGACGTGTGGCATTATTGGCCAGGAGGATCCATATCGGAAAGTTTGGCCACTGGGTTGCAAATCTCATTTCAGGTGACGCAACATTGGACGACTTGTATGTCGGTGGTAGTGTTCTTTGATGTCCTAAAATCCCAGATTCTCTTTTCTGACAGTTAATAGCAGGCACTAAATTTTTCCATATCAGCATTACTGAAATGAAGTGAAATGAAATGACGTGTGGCATTATTGGCCAGGAGGCTCCATATCGGAAAGTTTGGCCACCGGGTTGCAAATCTTATTTCAGGTGATGCAACATTGGACGACTTGTATGTCGGTGGTAGTGTTCTTTGATGTCCTAAAATCCCAGATTCTCTTTTCTGACAGTTATTAGCAGGCACTAAATTTTTCCATATCAGCATTACTGAAATGAAGTGAAATGAAATGACGTGTGGCATTATTGGCCAGGAGGCTCCATATCGGAAAGTTTGGCCACTGGGTTGCAAATCTCATTTCAGGTGACGCAACATTGGACGACTTGTATGTCGGTGGTAGTGTTCTTTGATGTCCTAAAATCCCAGATTCTCTTTTCTGACAGTTAATAGCAGGCACTAAATTTTTCCATATCAGCATTACTGAAATGAAGTGAAATGAAATGACGTGTGGCATTATTGGCCAGGAGGCTCCATATCGGAAAGTTTGGCCACTGGGTTGCAAATCTCATTTCAGGTGACGCAACATTGGACGACTTGTATGTCGGTGGTAGTGTTCTTTGATGTCCTAAAATCCCAGATTCTCTTTTCTGACAGTTAATAGCAGGCACTAAATTTTTCCATATCAGCATTACTGAAATGAAGTGAAATGAAATGACGTGTGGCATTATTGGCCAGGAGGCTCCATATCGGAAAGTTTGGCCACTGGGTTGCAAATCTCATTTCAGGTGACGCAACATTGGACGACTTGTATGTCGGTGGTAGTGTTCTTTGATGTCCTAAAATCCCAGATTCTCTTTTCTGACAGTTAATAGCAGGCACTAAATTTTTCCATATCAGCATTACTGAAATGAAGTGAAATGAAATGACGTGTGGCATTATTGGCCAGGAGGATCCATATCGGAAAGTTTGGCCACTGGGTTGCAAATCTCATTTCAGGTGACGCAACATTGGACGACTTGTATGTCGGTGGTAGTGTTCTTTGATGTCCTAAAATCCCAGATTCTCTTTTCTGACAGTTAATAGCAGGCACTAAATTTTTCCATATCAGCATTACTGAAATGAAGTGAAATGAAATGACGTGTGGCATTATTGGCCAGGAGGCTCCATATCGGAAAGTTTGGCCACCGGGTTGCAAATCTCATTTCAGGTGACGCAACATTGGACGACTTGTATGACGGTGGTAGTGTTCTTTGATGTCCTAAAATCCCAGATTCTCTTTTCTGACAGTTAATAGCAGGCACTAAATTTTTCCATATCAGCATTACTGAAATGAAGTGAAATGAAATGACGTGTGGCATTATTGGCCAGGAGGCTCCATATCGGAAAGTTTGGCCACTGGGTTGCAAATCTCATTTCAGGTGACGCAACATTGGACGACTTGTATGTCGGTGGTAGTGTTCTTTGATGTCCTAAAATCCCAGATTCTCTTTTCTGACAGTTAATAGCAGGCACTAAATTTTTCCTTATCAGCATTACTGAAATGAAGTGAAATGAAATGACGTGTGGCATTATTGGCCAGGAGGCTCCATATCGGAAAGTTTGGCCACTGGGTTGCAAATCTCATTTCAGGTGACGCAACATTGGACGACTTGTATGTCGGTGGTAGTGTTCTTTGATGTCCTAAAATCCCAGATTCTCTTTTCTGACAGTTAATAGCAGGCACTAAATGTTTCCATATCAGCATTACTGAAATGAAGTGAAATGAAATGACGTGTGGCATTATTGGCCAGGAGGCTCCATATCGGAAAGTTTGGCCACTGGGTTGCAAATCTCATTTCAGGTGACGCAACATTGGACGACTTGTATGTCGGTGGTAGTGTTCTTTGATGTCCTAAAATCCCAGATTCTCTTTTCTGACAGTTAATAGCAGGCACTAAATTTTTCCATATCAGCATTACTGAAATGAAGTGAAATGAAATGACGTGTGGTATTATTGGCCAGGAGGATCCATATCGGAAAGTTTGGCCACTGGGTTGCAAATCTCATTTCAGGTGACGCAACATTGGACGACTTGTATGTCGGTGGTAGTGTTCTTTGATGTCCTAAAATCCCAGATTCTCTTTTCTGACAGTTAATAGCAGGCACTAAATTTTTCCATATCAGCATTACTGAAATGAAGTGAAATGAAATGACGTGTGGCATTATTGGCCAGGAGGCTCCATATCGGAAAGTTTGGCCACCGGGTTGCAAATCTCATTTCAGGTGACGCAACATTGGACGACTTGTATGACGGTGGTAGTGTTCTTTGATGTCCTAAAATCCCAGATTCTCTTTTCTGACAGTTAATAGCAGGCACTAAATTTTTCCATATCAGCATTACTGAAATGAAGTGAAATGAAATGACGTGTGGCATTATTGGCCAGGAGGCTCCATATCGGAAAGTTTGGCCACTGGGTTGCAAATCTCATTTCAGGTGACGCAACATTGGACGACTTGTATGTCGGTGGTAGTGTTCTTTGATGTCCTAAAATCCCAGATTCTCTTTTCTGACAGTTAATAGCAGGCACTAAATTTTTCCTTATCAGCATTACTGAAATGAAGTGAAATGAAATGACGTGTGGCATTATTGGCCAGGAGGCTCCATATCGGAAAGTTTGGCCACTGGGTTGCAAATCTCATTTCAGGTGACGCAACATTGGACGACTTGTATGTCGGTGGTAGTGTTCTTTGATGTCCTAAAATCCCAGATTCTCTTTTCTGACAGTTAATAGCAGGCACTAAATTTTTCCATATCAGCATTACTGAAATGAAGTGAAATGAAATGACGTGTGGCATTATTGGCCAGGAGGCTCCATATCGGAAAGTTTGGCCACCGGGTTGCAAATCTCATTTCAGGTGACGCAACATTGGACGACTTGTATGACGGTGGTAGTGTTCTTTGATGTCCTAAAATCCCAGATTCTCTTTTCTGACAGTTAATAGCAGGCACTAAATTTTTCCATATCAGCATTACTGAAATGAAGTGAAATGAAATGACGTGTGGCATTATTGGCCAGGAGGCTCCATATCGGAAAGTTTGGCCACTGGGTTGCAAATCTCATTTCAGGTGACGCAACATTGGACGACTTGTATGTCGGTGGTAGTGTTCTTTGATGTCCTAAAATCCCAGATTCTCTTTTCTGACAGTTAATAGCAGGCACTAAATTTTTCCTTATCAGCATTACTGAAATGAAGTGAAATGAAATGACGTGTGGCATTATTGGCCAGGAGGCTCCATATCGGAAAGTTTGGCCACTGGGTTGCAAATCTCATTTCAGGTGACGCAACATTGGACGACTTGTATGTCGGTGGTAGTGTTCTTTGATGTCCTAAAATCCCAGATTCTCTTTTCTGACAGTTAATAGCAGGCACTAAATTTTTCCATATCAGCATTACTGAAATGAAGTGAAATGAAATGACGTGTGGCATTATTGGCCAGGAGGCTCCATATCGGAAAGTTTGGCCACCGGGTTGCAAATCTTATTTCAGGTGATGCAACATTGGACGACTTGTATGTCTGTGGTAGTGTTGGTGGTGGTGGTGGTGGTGGTGGTGGTGGTGGTGATATCACAACACCCAATCCAAGGGCAGAGGAAATCTTCGACGTGGCCGGGAATCGAACCCGGGCCTGCTGCATGGTAGGCAAACACGTTACCATGCAGCTGAAATCACTGCACATGATTCATGTTAATGAGTGTATTGTTTCTACAGAAAATAAATTATTCAGTTAGGATGTAAATGCAAAAACAGCTGCAGTTGAGTAAATGCAAAAACAGCTGCAGTTGAAAGGATTTGCTTGACCAAGAAGAGGACGAGGAAGGAGGTTTCGGAAATGTGATCTGTTATGACCTTGTTGCAGATGATGAGACTGTGAAGTGTTCTGTTTTAGGTTTGATGAATGCAGTATGCGGGGCACCTAATCTGTAACAGTTATCTGAGTTGACTGTTGTGTCATTCTAGTTAGTGGATTTTTTTTTAAATTTGTCTTGCAGGGTAAAATATCTGAGAACTATAACTCTTTCACACTGTTATGTCCAAGCTCAGAGACATTCTGATATTACTTATTTCATCAACCATAAATGATAGTGAAATGTAATTGTACAGATAAAAAATCTACTAACCAAGCAGTGGCAGGAAAAAATGTATATAAAGGTTAAGTAAAAGTGCAATCTTTCCTTCTCATCCTATCCAGCACATTTAACCTGACTCGAGGTCCGAACTCTCCCCATTTCCTAAACCTCACCAGTTCTTTTCCTTCCCCTTCAACCCTACTGCCAGAAGAAGGAGTCACTGGTTCCAAGAGCTTGCACATTTACTTAACCTTTACATGTATTTTATCCTGCTGCCACTTGGTGAGTATATTTTTTATCTATCCAGTTACATCATACTTTCAAAAATTTATTATTTTCATTGTTACAAATGAGAGTGAGCCGCACACCACCTTCAAGCAACATCATCTGAAATTTCCAATAGGTGGAGTAATATAGTGTGTGTGTGTGTGTGTGTGTGTGTGTGTGTGTGTGTGTGTGTGTGTGTGAGAGAGAGAGAGAGAGAGAGAGAGAGAGAGAGAGAGAGAGAGAGAGAGGGGGGGGGGGGGGATATTTTTGTCATCTTACAATTGCTAAAGAAGAAGGGGTGGAGGGAGAAAGTGTGAAAAGTTCAACCTCATTGTGATTTCCTTAATTTCATGATTCTCTGAAGTGATCCAAGTAACCTTTAAGAATTCAACTTATTTCAGAACATCCACCTTCCACCTTTGGCCTGAAATTGGAAGCTTTTACTCCCAAAAGTGTTGATTTTAATATGGTCTGATTTGATTTTAAGGTGGTTAACATTATAAATGTGGAGCTGAATCATTCTCTTAAATGTTTGTTGCAAGTAATTGTGTCCGTGTTTTCTTTTCTGTTGTCATAAGTATGCCATACCATTTTCTTTTTTCTTATTTGGAACAGCTGTCATTGTTTTATCTGGTTTAACAGGCAAATGGAAAACTGCCGGACAACCGAGTTCTCTCAGCAGAACTAAATGCAATTCCTGAGTTGAAGAAGTACGCCAAGAAGCTGATGCCATTTGTCCAGGCAACTCGGGAAAAGGTGGAAACACTTGGAGCTGATGCCCTGAACCTTTCTGTGGACTTTGATGAGAAGGAAGTTCTTACGAAGAATCTAGTATATCTGAAGAATACACTTGATGTAAGACATTGTTAATTGGAATTTTTCAGTACTTTCCATAATCGTGTAAACATAAATGTTTTACTGTATTAGCAGTGTTTATAACTTCTGCCTTAGAATTAAAAGTTTTATTAGTGTGAGGAGGGGGGGAAGGGTAGAGTACTCGAGCTTACGGGGCATGCACACATGCATGAAGACATCTGGTAGGGAGATTGACAGAATCAAACAGAAATGTACCCATGGTATGACAGCCAGTAGTGTCACATCTGTTTCTGTCATTCTTGCATTTTGGAATGCAAGTTGAATATTTAGGAATAAGTATACAGCTGTTGCATATTTGATGACTGCTGGAGTGTTATCATTGTGATCTGATCTGATAGTAATGAACATGTCCAGTGGTACAATATGATCAATGTTGTTTGTTGGTGTGCCAAGTGTTAAAGAGATTTTCGTATCCCATATGGTTTCCATTGGGTTCAGATCAGGCGATTTTTGTTACCAAAACATCAGAATAAGTTAAATATTGTGTTCTTATACCACTTTAGTGTGATTTCTGGCCTTGTGACATAGTCGCTTGTCCTGCTTGAAAATGCTATCACTGTAGGGGAAGACATCACGCATGAAGGGATGCAAGTGGTCCACAGTAATGTTCACTTAGTCCACAGCTGTCAGGACATGTTTCAATCAGTCTTTTGCCTGAATGATGATGATGTATCCACACATGACTATCAACCATGTGTAACAAGACGCACGATTCATCCACACATGCAACATATGACCATTGATCCATGGCCCAGTCTCGATGCTCCTGTGCCCACCGCAGTCGTAATTGACAGTGTTGCTCGGTCACCACGGGAACACAAGAGGGATCATCGCCCATGGAAGCACTTGTTCAACAACACACGTTGAATGGTGTACTCTGAAACAGGTGTACCTCAACAGGATTTTACTCTGTCATCAAATCTGCCACAGATAGCTGCCTACCCTCCTTTACAGCATGGGCAAATTTCTGATCTCTATGCTCATTCCCAAGACCTTATTGCCTACTCATGGTTTCACCATCCTTCAGTCACTTTCCATAGATGCTGACAACAGCAGCATGTGAACAGCCAGCCAGCATTGCCATTTCCGAAAAGCTTGTTCAGAGACCCTGGGCCATAACAGTCTGCTCTTTGTCAAAGTTGCTTATGTCAATAGTTATCCCCACTTGTAGCCTGTATTATCACTAGAATGAATCACAATTGGTTGCTGCTTTGTATATATACTTTCCTTGCTGCATCATGAGCACACAGTGCCACCAAGTGGCATTCAATCTCGCATTGAGCAGTGGTGACTACATTTAGACTCATTGTAGGGTGTGTGTGTGTGTGTGTGTGTGTGTGTGTGTGTGTGTGTGTGTGTGTGTGTGTGTGTTTTGAATAATTCAGTGGTGTCAGGTATTTTAATGTTTGTTATGTTACAAAATAGTGATTCTCATACGCTATCTATTCTAAATTTTATTTAGAATATTAAGGATAAACTGTGTTTGTTAGAACTGAGCTAAGTGTATTTACTTGGAATTGCACTTCTTTTCTTTCAGATAAAAGACATTGAAGTCCGTTATACAGATGAGGCACCCGAAAATGTTGCACAGGATTGCAGGCCTGGTTTTCCTTTCATGACATTCAGTGTTCAACAGGGAGTGGAATTAACCTTAGTGAATCCACAACCATGCAGTGGACACTTCACTCAACATATAATTGTTTACAATGGTGACACAGTGTCTACAATTCTGAAGCAACTGATGCAGTGCAATGGAAATATTAAAGGTTAGTTTCATATTCATGATTTTTGAATGGAAAGTTAATATGATTATGCATTGCTTTTGGTTTCACTTGACCAGATGTGGCTACTCTTCTGGGAATGTAGATTGTACTAAAAGGTAGAAACATTGAGGAGTCTTTAGATTTGTGCGTCCTTCATAATGAAAAAAATAGGTTTGAATTATGTTATTTAAAAGAACAGATATGACAAAGGAAGAGCCGCAAGCAGATATAGACGTACAGTGCACTTAATAAAATCAAAGAAAACAGCAGACATCTTAAGGGAAGATGATGATGCTTAAAAGTATCAACAAACTGCTGTGGATATGTTTACACACACAAAAAGAGAGGGATGGTGGATAAGTAGCAGATCATCACAGAACCATTATGCCATTCCTGATGTAAGGGTATGTTGTGTAAAAGAAAATTGACTGTTTTGTATACTTATAATATGGCTGACAATATCAAAAATGAATTAATAGGGGCATTGGAGGACATCTTCAGAAAGCAGGATTTTTGCTGTTGACAAAAATATACCATAGAAAGTTACACATCCATACCATGCAGATCCAATGGAATAATGGAACAGACTTACAACTAGTTCACAGCACATAGCTTATCTCTTAATCTTAGAGACATTCATTTTATGCAATTCCAAACAAATCAGAATGACTTGCAGGTACCAGAAGTAGAGATCAATGGGCACACACTAGATGAGGCTCCATGAGGGAAATTCCTCAGTATCCAAATGATTAATGAACTGAAGTAGGATCAGAACATGGATAAGTTAAACAAAAAAGCTGAATTCTGTCAGATTTGCATTTACAGACCTTGTTGTATTGACCAATATATGGACAACTATTATACTTCCACTCAAGATTGCCCTATGAAATAATCTTCTAGAGTGTTGCAGCTAAGGTAAAAATACTATGTCTTCTACAAAATCATGTAGTAAGAGTATTGTGTCAAGTCTGTAACCAAACATCTTGTAGAAGCTGCTTCTGTGACACTGGGATTCTAAAACTTTTATGGTGATATATACAATCCCTAATAGTATTTGTGGTTAGTAATCAGTATTTTATTTATAAAAATCACAGTGCTCACTGCGCTTTGCGTAATCTGTTAATCAAATCAGAGTGCTACAGATGAGATAATTTGTAATATACTGCTCCAGTGACACTAATAATCAAATAAATCTTAAATCCCCCCCCCCCCCCCCCCCCCCGATCTCATCCCTTGTTTTGACCTAAGCTGAAGTCTGCTAAATTAACCGCACTAACAGTTTTGTATTCAACAGTACGACAGAAAACAGTCCCAATACAGTGCAACATTGCAGTGCACAATGCAGGTAAGCTGAGGAACATAAAGCTGGCGGGTGCACAAGGGGGCGGGAGGAGAGGTGGGTGTAATATGACTTATTCACTTGTGCCTTCATCATCTTTGCATTTGTGCATAATTATATATATTTCAGTAATGTTCAATATCAAATAAGCCCAAGTGAAGTTTAATTAAACAGCTTCTTTTGTGCATTGTGGCATTTTAGATCAATATAAAAATTTGGAAGCCTACAAAAGGCAGAGACCATGAGAATTATGTTTTAAAACATATTTCTTTATGCTACAGAAGAAGCAAAGTAGCATTATCAATTTTGTGAGGCTTGGTGACCAACTGCGTGTCAGACTGCCAATCGAAAGGTGCAGGGTTCATTTGTCAGTCAATCTTAAGATTTTTTATGTCATTATCACTTCTTTCAGCAGTATATGTAAAACAACTAGCAACACATTGGTTTGGAGTGCACATTGAACTGTAGATCCCCCTGTAACTGACGGGATAAGTCAGAGGAAGCTAAGGGAATACCATCTTCACTAAGACTGTGCCTTGTAATTCACTTTGGTGTTCAAACCAAACTCTGGGTTGAGGATGATCTATTAAATCTTTATGAAATCTTAATCTTTAAATGTAGAAATTCAGCAGAGCACAGAACAGGGCAGTTACTAGGAAGAGTTAAAAACTGATCTAGCAGAAATAAAGTTCATGAAACTGTAACATTGGTGGATAGTTCACACAGATACATTTCTGATTGGTGCTTGTTGATAGCAGTGACAATCGTACAGCAGTATCACCTCAAGAGTTGTAAAGATGGTCATCATTCATCTGTGGAATTATGAAACCCTTGCATATATTATTAGTGCAGGTGAAATTCAGCCTGGTCATTTCATCTTAGCCAGCCAATGAGAATAGTTAGTTCTGAGGTCTATTGTTAAAATCTATTAGAAGTTCACTGTCTGACCATTCAAACAAAATGTGTAATGTTATTTTACGTAACAGTATGAAGGTTACAAATTTCACATTGTTCTTTCACACCTTTTGGACACATTCACATGATACCACATTAAAAGTTTAAGCAGTTTACAGTAGTCAGCAATTCTGCAATATTCTTAAGTATGTAATAAAATTTATGTACACTGTAAGATCGCTTTGACAACTCCTCTGAAATAATGAAAATCTACTAAGCTTTCAGATTAAAAAGTTTGTATTTTGTTGTATTTCTGGGTGAAGTTGGTGATACTTTGAAAACAACCAAATGCCGCCAATCGCTGTTTTTTCTCTTTGATGCCACCCTTAGTCCCCTCATTGTTTACTGTTGAAGTTGTGGAGATAAGAATGTTTGAAGTGGTTGCCAAGACATCTTCTGTCCATTTTCCACCAATTTATTTTTCAAGGGAAAAGATTCATATTATTTTATAATGTTTTTGAATGTTAATGTCTGTTATGAAATGTTCAAGAATATTCTCAAATGTTTTAGAATACAGTGGCTGATATCACTATGATCTGCACTCCTCATAACCAAAAAGTTGTGCAATGTAGTAAAGACAGATGAACAACCGATCAATAAAGTGTATCCACTTATAGAGAGAAACTATTGTGTGAGTTGGCAGTTTCAGCAACAAAAAAGTAACAGTTCAGCCAATAAATTGGCAAATACGGAATATGATAATGGGGGAAAGGCAAGTCAGTATTACACCACAAATTCCATTCATTTCAACTAACTCACCATTCAGCTTTTAAAAACTCAAATTTATGGTAAAATTAGCACACCATATGATTAGAAAGCACAAGAACAAATATTCTAATGCTGCAGAGTGAATTTTAGATATTCTCCCATGGACTATTATAAAAAGCATATTCGTGTGTATGACAGCCACAAAGCTTTTTCCTCGGTGCACTCACAAGTAAACAACCAAATGTAATGTATAATAATATATGTAAAAAAAGTTAGTGGCTAACAGATTAATTGCATATTTTTCTCCAATTCAGAAAACAAACAGAAAAAAGACTAAGTGAGTCCTTTTCAGCCAGTGAGTCACTAAAATGTTTGTGGCTCTGTGGTGTTTGACATAGCAACATGTATAAGTAATTCATTAATTCAGTGTAATCTCCAAGAACCTCATTACATAACTAACAAATTTTTTTAGAAGATAATGTAGTTAACACTATGCACTGATGGGATACTTCGTTGATCACATCATACATGCCAGTGAAGTCACTATGCTGAGACAACTAATTACACATTTACATACAAACAGTTGCATCATCTGAAAAATAAGTTTTGTTGTGTTCATAGGTCCATTTGTTAGATTTGTAACTATTTGTGCTGTTTGGTTTCAGATACATCATGTATTCAGTTGTGGTTTTATAAAGATCCTGAATTGGGTCCCCGTAAAGTGCCTGTAGCTGGTAAAGAGACTCAACATGCTGTACGCATAAGCCTTGAGGGAACACTCCATGTGAATACCGATAAACCTGGAATTGAACTTGAGTGCAATGGTACACGACAGTACATTGGAACAAACATTTTATATATAATTTCATCAGCAGAATCTAAGAGTGATAATGCATAATGACTGTTCTCATGTATTAGTTCATCAGTGCATGATCAATCTCCATTAATAACTGAAATGGAACTTGCAGTATTTTGTAATTATGTGCGTAGTTTAATGGCTATTTCAGTCAGGACAACAAATTGGAAAAAAGGAATATATTTTCTTAGGTAAATGAAAGAAAGGACATGATGTGATTCTTTATGTAATAAGTACACTAGATCACCTCAGTACCGCAGAGGAATGGTATTTTTAAGAGCTGTGGCATTGTTTGTATCAGATCTTGCAACATCTAATGAAGGGAACTTGAGAGAGGCATGTGTACTTAAATATAAAGTAGTAATCTAGTAAGGAAGTATGCCTGACTTGCTGATGGGGTAGATATGACTGCCTAAAATGTACACACGATTCTCGCTCTTCTTCCTGTTGAATTTCATATTGTTCTTCAAATTTGAATAGGTCTGGTTTTGTAGCAAGCCTGATATACATTACGTCCTTTACTCCACATTATTTTTTGTTAACAGGTGCTTCAAAGACCTAGTTTCCCATAGTAACAAATGGATTAATCTTCATTGAATAATACATGCTGATTTCTTTAATCTGGCAGTTAATTATTTTCATTATGTCCTGCTTTAAACATATTTACTGTTTTCACTGCAATATTTTGTTTTGTGTAATGAAGCTAATGTGTGTGAAGCAGGTATAAAGTGAAAACTACTCAAATTTGAATAAAGTGTCAAAATAGAATAAAAACGGAAGAAAATGGCAGTGGCTGAAAAACAGTTCAACAGGTGTTATTATTGTTTTATTAGCATGTTGCATCTGTGATACCATCCTACATTGTAAGTAACATTTTCTTACATGGTCTCAGTCTACTGTGAGGAGACTTGTGCTCATTCAGATTTTTCTGGTTCCACGAAGAATGTTAATGTTTTCACATAATTTTACATCCTGGCTTTAACTTGGCAGTATGTGTCATTTTGAAATTACATACCTTGAAGGTTGCCTCAATATTCTGTACAATCAGACCAGTCTAGTTGTATAAAATTAAAAAACAACTTCAAATGCAGGTGCGAGTGTACAATAAAGTACAGTTTCTTAAATTGACTGCTCTTTTAAGCTGGACATGTTTATGTACAAAAGTAATGGTAAGCTATTCCGTGAAAGTACTATTGTTTTTATTTAATGTTCTATGTGAGGTACCAATCTTCTGAGTAAACGAGACATTTGCCTCAATGTTACAACTGACAGCAACAAATTACCTTGAAGAGCTCCAAACTTCAAATTCTACCATTCAATAAGAATGGTACGTTTCACGGTTAGTGGCGTATTTTTGTTTCAAATTTCAAACTTCGTAACAGGTTTTATCATTAATCTTTTTTTCTCATATTTTCTACAAGAGCATCAAAGAATTCTTAAAATATCATTTTATTTATGAGTATAAGAATTTCAAACAATGAAAAGTATGATGGAAAACAGCGCTACTGTACGGAGATATTGCTACTCACCCAGTAGAAGAGGCATTGAGCCATAGACAGAAACAAACACATGACACATGGTCAGTCTCTGGAGCCCCAGATGCCCTAGGGCCTTAGTGTCCAGAGACTGGCCAAGTGAGTAACAGTTGTGCTTGTGCATGACTTTTCTACTGCTAACAAAGCACTTTATCCATAAGCTGAAATATTTGTAGCACTCTTTTTCATTTTACCTGTCTGCTACTCAGTGCCTGCCCTATGGAGTAAGTAGGAATTTGTCCTTTCCAAATTAATGTAATAGCTTCAATGTTTAAGATCCACACTGTAATCTGGCTGGCAGCAGGTTTAAATTTAATAGCACACTGAACTTGTGTGTATTTCTTGCAAACTTTGTTACCTATAGGTCACACACACACATTTTACAGTCATAACCAACTTTGTTTTATAGCACTTAGGGTTCAATCCTGTTTTTCCTGATGGTTGTTACCTTACATCTTTGTTTTATAAATTTATAAATTATTAATTTAATATTTATTGAACAAGTGTGCACCATTTATTTATTTATATATTTTCCAATAAAATATTTTCACTATGAGGAAATGTGTACTTATTTATTTATTTATATATTCTCCAATAAAATATTTTCATTATGAGTAAATGTGTGTTGTTTTGATACACATGACGGTGCTTCTATGTTGGAAGACTCTGTAGGGTAAAATGGTTTAAAGAACTTCAATTGATATGAATATTACACTGAAGTGCCACAGACACTGGTATAGGCATGGGTATTGAAATACAGAGATATGTAAACAGGCAGAATATGGCGCTGCGGTCGGCAATGCCTATATAAGACAACAAGTCTCTGGTGCAGTTGTTAGATCAGTTACTGCTGCTACAATGACAGGTTATTAAGATTTAAGTGAGTTTGCTGCAAGAACGATACCAATGATGACTGAAAAGAATTGTTCAACGTGACAGGAGATCAACCTTTCCGCAAATTGCTGGTGATTTCAATGCTGGGCCATCAACAAGTGTCAGCATGCAAACCATTCAACTAGACACCATAGATATGGGCTTTCGGTGCCAAAGGCCCACTCGTGTACCCTTGTTGGCTGCACAGCACAAAGCTTTATGCCTCGCCTGGGCCCAACAATGCAGACATTGGACTGTTGAGTGGAAACCCGTTGCCTGGTTGGACGAGTCTTGTTTCAAATTGAGAGATCTCCATCCCCTCGTACTCTTATGGATTTTTGGACAACCCTGCAGGATTCATAGTGTCAGTTCCTTCCAGCACTACTTCTTAGTCAAGTCTATGCCATGTTGTGTTGCGGCACTTCTGTGTGCTCGCAGGGGCCCTAAACAATATTAGGCAGGTGTACCAGTTTCTTTGGCTATTCAGTGTAAAAATCTTTTAACAACTATCTGCTGTTAACTGATTCTTTCCAATTTGTGTCATTAACTGTGTGGTTAAATAGACACAGACATGACTTCATGATACAGTTCTACATAACTTCCAGTCGCACTGGTAGACCCTTATATCAAAGGAAGCGTGATAATAAACTGGGGAATTTTTTTAGTGAACAGGAAAAAAGATTTATTTGAAACTGATATTCTGGAGGAATGTAAGGAGGAAATGAATATTAAAAATTATTGAAACAATTGATTTTGAAGAAGTAGCTTTGACAAGAGAGTTTGGAGCTGTGCTTCGTTGCTGGAACTTCAAGATGACATATTCAGAAAAATGGTGCAACGTCTAAATCGATAGACTCGTAGTTGAAAGGAGAGGGTTTCAAATTCCTGCCTTGCTATCCAGATTTAGGTTTTGCATGGTTTGCTCGAAAAAAGAAGGCTGATTTTTCATACTCCATTCATGTCCAATGAAAACGCGTACTCTGTCTCTAATGATCTCACTGTTGTCAGGATGTCAAACGATTATCTTCTTTTCAAGAAAATAGTAAGTAGTTCCCATTTAGAATATGAACATTATATATCCAGGAAAATGGCATGGTTCCGAGGCACTGGAACCTCCATTAAGCATCCTTGACATTGGTTTCATGTAGTTTCTCTATACATCAGTTCAGTGGAATACTGGCTGGAATTTTTCCTTAAAAAAGGCCACAGCCAGTTTCATTCCTCATTCTTGTTCATCTAAACTACTCGTTAAGCAGTGGAAAATACAAGATGGAATAACAACAATATTATGAAAAGATGACATTTTAAGTTGTGGACAGGCACAACTGAAAGATACACACAAGCGCGTGCTCTCTCTCTCTCACTCTCACTCTCACTCTCACTCTCACTCTCTCTCTCTCTCTCTCTCTCTCTCTCTCTCTCTCTCTCTCTCTCTCTCTCTCTCACACACACACACACACACACACACACACACACACACACACACATGACTGCCAACTCTGGCAGCTAGGGCCAGAATACAACTTTCAGGTGGGATGGAAGCAGCAGTCTGGAGAGGGTGGGGAAGGGGAAGGGATAATAGCGTATAGGTGGCGGGAGAGAGGAACGCTGTCTGGCCACATGTGCTGGAACTTGAATTTTAACGGGCACAGAGACCGGAGGTTTGGGGCAGGGAGGTAGGGAAAAAAGGAGAGCATCAGGGAAAGATGGTGGGTGCGTTGGCAAGGGGGTGGCAAATAAAGAGGGTGAGAGATGAGAATTGGGAGGATATGATAGAAAAGAGAGGCTGGAAACTGTTGGGTGAAGGATGTGGGGACAGTGTGTTACAATAGGTTGAGGCCAGGATAATTATGGGAGTGCAGAATGTGTTGTAAGTATAATTCCCATTTGCATAGTTCAGAAATGCTTTTGGTGGAGAGGAAGCTCCAGATGGCTTGGGTAGTGAAGCAACCACTGAAGTCATACACATCATGTTAAGCTGCACGTTGTGCAACAGGGTGGTCTACCGTGCTCTTGGCCACAGTTTGGCGGTGGCCCTTTACCCAGTGAACAACTGGTTGGTAGTCATACCAATATAAAAAGCTGTGTAGTGATTCCAGGAGAGCTGGTAAATGACATGGCAGCTTTCACAAGTGACCCAGCCCCTGGTGGAGAAGGGTAAACCTGTGATAGGACTGGAATAGGAAGTGCTGGGTGGGTGGATTAGGCAGGTCTTGCACATGGGTCTTCCACAGCACAGGGATATGACGCTTGTAGCAAGGGGTTGTGATTGGGAGTGGCCTAGAGATTGACAAGGATGATGTGGAGGTTGGGTGGGCAATGGCACACCACTTCAGGACGGGTGGGAAGTATCTGGGGTAGGATGTTCCTCATTTCAGGGCATGATGGTAGGTAATCAAAGCTGTAGCAAAGAATGTGGTTCAATTGTTCCAATCCAGGGAGGTACTGGCTGATGAAAAGCGGGGGGGGGGGGGGGGGGGGGAGGGGGGGGGGCACTCCTCTGTGGCCTGTTCTTCGGGTGGTGTAAGGATCGAGGGTGTGAGGAGAAAGGCACATGAGATTTGTTTGCGAACTACATCTGGGATATAGTGCCTCTCAGTGAAGGCCTTGGAGACACATTAGCATATTGGAGAAGGGAGCTTTTGTCACTGCAGACATGCCATCTCCTGGCGGCAAAGCTGTATGAGAGGGACTTTTGGGATTGAAAGGGATGACAGCTGTCAAAATGCAGCTACTGTTGGCGGTTGATAGGTTTAATATGGACAGAAGTGTTGATGGAGCCATCAGAGAGGTCGTTATCAATGTCTAGGAAGGTGGCATCTGGGTTGAGGAGGACCAGGTGAAGCGGATGGGAGAGAAGGTATTGTGGTTGTGAAGGAATGCAGATAGGGTGTCTGGGCTCCTCCATCCAGATCATGGAGGTATTATCAATGAACCTGAACCAGACTAGGTGTCTGGCATTTTGGGAGGTTGGGCCAACCTGTGTATGGGCCATCCAGAGGAGAACTTCCTAGCCTGTCTGCAATTTAATATGTAATCTTTACATTAGGTAGCAATCTGTCTTTTTCCTACATTGTTGATATTCTTAACTGGAGTTTCCTCTGTTTAATTTTACCAAACAGCATTTCTTCCATCCTATAACCCCGTATGTTTTTCTTTTTTAGCTTCTCTATAACAGTATTCTTTTCACTGTCCGGTCTTTCTCTTCTTTCCTGCCTCCAAACCACATCTACTTCCAAGCCATATTTTGTCAGCAATCGTCCACACACTACACAGGCTTTGTGACTTCAGGATTGTTGATGCAGCATCTGATACCCCAGATTCTTTCCTCCAATATTCGTACAGTAATTATATTTATTCGTATTGATCTGACTTCGCCCCTCACCCTGATGTGCTTTAGTGTTTTATTTTCGAAATCTGCCCATTCCCCACGAACTTCTGATCCGCAACCTAACCCATCACCCCTCCCCCTCTCTTCCCTTATTACATGTCGCAACACACACACACACACACACACACACACACACACAAACGAACACACCTCATTCGTTCCTTTCCTCTCACGTTTCTGTATGTTTTTAATGTATTTGCGCCTTCTTTTATGTGGTTTCACGTATTTTTGTGTACTATTTGTATGTATCAGTGCATGTTTTTGCTTGTCTTGGTGTATTTCTTACACATCTTTTCTCTCATCCAGCTCCTGTCACAGCTATCAACACCTATTTTGCCCATTTCCCTGTTATTCCCATGTTCTTTGCACCAATCCTGCCACAATGGACCCCTGCTCCATCTTTCTACAACAGTTCAGAAAAGTATCCCTTTCCCTGGCTAAAACCCATCCCACATCCTATTTCTCAAATGCTGTCTAAACCATCCCCACAAATGGCCTAACCATAAAAATTCCTTTCTCTGGATAGCAGCCCACCTTTCACAGTGATATTCACCATTTCACATTCTGCCAGTCCCTGGCCCCCACAAACCTGATTCTGGAAAACCACATCTCCATCACACAGACATTCCAGAACCATCTCTGCTCCCTCCTTAGGATACTACTACTACTATGCAATCCTTGCTTCATCCATCACTTCTCTGAAATTGAATCCCTTGCTCTCCACCTCCATAAATATCCAACCCATATCGTATCCAAGGTGTTCCTCCTTGTCCACCTCTCAAAGCACATAAACATTTTCTCGCTGATCTTTTCAACTTGCCACATTCCCCAAAAATCCCTATCAACACTCCACCAAATCCAGAGCCAAAAGTTTCCCATAACACTATTTTCAGGGTTGCCCCAAGTTCTGGAAATCCGGGAAATTTGGAAAAAAAAACACTGGAAAAATCTCTTAACATGAAATTGTTTGTTTATTGAGATGACATGCTTCATCACTGGCCGGACGCAGCTGAGTATGTGTGCCACTTCCTGACTCTCATTCTTACTGCTTCTACTCACCCCACCCCTCCCCTCCATTTGCAGTCAATGCTACCACCACTATTTGCTGCTAGCCTAGCAGCTGCACGAGACAGGGCGGCATGAGGAGTGGTTTGGTTGCATGTGGTTCTCAGAGTTTGTTGACGCAGTGGCCAGAGGCAACGGTCATGTGTGAATAAGTTGTGTCTGAGTGATTGTGTGAATGTGTGTGTGCTCTCTCTTTCTGACAAAGGCTATGGCTAAATTTTAATTGTGAGAGAGTGATTGTCTTTTCTATGTGTCTGTCTGTGGCTCAGCAATCATCTTTACTGTGAGTTGCTACATTCTGATTAGTATTGATTCTCAGAATATTTGCGCAAGTTATCTGTTGCATGGGTGATCACTGAGCTCTCATTTCATCAACATGGTGTCTGTGACATGTGAATAGCTGGCTACACGAGTGGACTTCCACGATGGGCCACAGCCACAGGCCATTTCTGTGGGTATCTCTAATGGATCAGGCCTGCCAATCTGAAGCCCATAGTTTCCCACTATGGTGTGGGACCTGCCTGTCAGATCTAGTATCGCTGATCTGCCCACAGGGTGGGTCTGTCAGTGTGTGGTGTAATGTGGAGGATTTTCATTGTTTATCTATGGACCCAAGCACCTCGGCAGGCCAGAAGCAATAGGCGATGGATTTCAGGAACTGTGACTGTCTCGCTGCAAGTACATTGTACAGTGCGGCAATTTATAGACATTCTATTTATTCTAGTACATTTTGGCACTTTGAAAGTAGTTTATATATTAGAAAGCAAGGACGATAAGAAAAAGAAAATTGTGGCAGTCACTGGCAGTTTGTACACTATGTACTCGTATATTTCTTGAAAGAAAAATCACACAATGCCTGTAGAATAATAGACATAACACAGTGAGTAATAACCGACTATAACGAACATAGTAGAACCAACATTTTATTCGCGATCACCTACAGCGTTGGTTTACACAACTCGTCCCCACCTTACACATTTCTTTCAAGAGATCTACTTTTTTCTGAGGTTATTTCTGAAAGCAGTGAAGGTATTTTAAATCTGTCTTGCGACTCCAACAAAATGCGTACCTTTGTCACCAAATGTTTTTCGCTTTATTGAAATAAAATATCACCAGTGGTCCTAATGAAACATATATATCATTTGGCTTGCTTTCTCCATCTAGCAGTTCATTACACAAGATGTTGATGTTAGTACTTAAGATTTTTGCTCGCATGTTTATAAATACAAATGTCCTTACATTTTTTTGTCAACTTATGTCTTTGAGATCTCAAAATTTGTCAGGGAAAAATGCTAAAACTTGTCTGGAAATCAGGGAATTTCACTTGGGAAAACTTGTGGCAACCCTGGTGTTTAACATCTCCACCAAAACCCTCAGTTCCACCGAGGTTTCAGTCATATCCAGAGGCCTCATCTTCAGCCCTACACTCAATTTTAACCATGCTGGACTTGTCAAAGTTCTCCTGTCCACCTCCCAATCTCTTCAATGGAAGCCCATCTGCTGTCAGTCCCTTTAACCAGAACTAACCTAATTCCAGCACTGAACACTGCCTCTCCCAGTTTATACCAGCATCCAACCGTGATGCTTCCACCCCAACTAACCACCTGCTGGTCACCTTCCAGGAATTCCTTACCTTTAAGAAGTTAGTCTCACTATCCTTCCTCAGAACATCAACCTTTCAGCAGAAGAAATAATAACTGTACATAAGTCAAAACAAATTTTGCCCTAATAACCCTACTTGCTCACAAAGGTTCCACCGCTGTTATTATGAACTGCAATAACTACCTGGTAGAAGGCCTCCACCAATTATCTGACTCCTCTACCTGTAAACTCTGGAAGAGTGATCCCACCATAGAAGCCTAACACAGCCTCCAGTTCCTGCTTAAAGCCTTAGGCCCTTCCCAGAACCTTTCCCCTGCATTCATTTCCCTCCTCACCCCTTTGATACCCTGCACATGCACATTCTACACGCTCCCCAAAATCCACAAACCCAGCCATTGTGGCTGGTTGTTGTGCCCCCACTGAAAGAATTTAGCCCTGATTGACCGACACCTCCAACAAATTGCCCGTAATCTAGCTTTCCACTACATCTTACTAACTTCATCCTAAACCACAACTACTTCTCCTTTCAAGGGAAGGTATACAAACAAATCTGCGGTACAGGCATGGGCATCCACATGGTACCCTCCTATGCCAACCTGTTTATGAGCCATCTAGAGGAGACCTTCCTAGCCTCCCAGAACACCAAACGCCTAGTCTGGTTCAAGTTCATTGACGATAACCCCATGATCTGGACTCAGGGCCAACACACCCTATCCTCATTCCTTCACAGCCTCAACACTTCCTCTCCCATGCACTTCTCCTTGTCTTCCTCAATCCAGGTGCCAAATTTCTAGACTTTGACATCCTCCTCTCTTATGGCTCCATCCATACATCTGTCCACATTAAGCCCACAACAGTACCTGCCTTTCGACAGCTGTCATCCCTTTCACACCAAAAATAACTCCCATAACCCCCCCAAGGGGGACCCGAGCTATTGCAGCCCTTTTTTCCTTCCCAGGCTGCTTTTCCTTCACCGTGCCTCTCCCTCTCCATCCTTGTTCTTTCCCCTCTCTCGGTGTTGTTATTTGTGTCAAGCTGGCTACCCACCTAGTTCCCTACATTCCATGCGATTTGGTTCCTCTTGCCTGCTCTCTCCTCATTTTTGGCATTTTGGTCCCCCCTTGGGGTTTGACATCCACTTCGAAATTTCCTGTCTTTAGTGTGAGCCATGTCGGGAAGAACTCCGTCCCTAGTGTCTACAGCATGGAGTCATCTCCGCCTCCCCCCCTTCCTTCCCCTCTTCCTGTCCCGCTGTAGCTGTGTTTCATCCCAAGACAGTGAGCCTGGCCCCCCTCCCAGGGCATAGCCAGGGAAGGGAAGGCTGCCGGGTCATACGAAGCAGCATTCAATGACCCTTTACCATTCAAAGAGACAGCCATTTGAGAGGGGTCAGATCAACAGGTCATAAGCAGTCCATGTGGTGGGATTGTTACCTACCCATTGGGCTGAGCCCCCTGACAGCACAGGGATCACAATACTGATACTTGAGCTGTTGCCTCTCCATATATGCCAAGCAGGGGGTGCTTGTCGTCATGGAGCACTGGAACTCCCGGCGGCAACAGCCGCAATGCCAGTTGGCTGTTGCTGTAGCTGGGTGGCATCCATGGGGAGACTGCCTGATCAGAGTGGGTGGTATCGGGGCAGACGCTTGGCGCATGAAGCATATCAAGCTGCAAAACTCTGACCACTCTCACATGGCTGTCTCTTCAAATGGTAAAGAGTCATTGAATGCTGCTTCGTATGACACAGCAGCCTTCCCTTCCCTGGCTACACCTTGGGAGGAGGGCCAGGCTCACTGTCTTGGGATGAAACACTTCACCACTACCTTGTCTCCACTCGGACGGATGGGGACACATTCATCACCACAAAGCCATTGTTTTTTGTGGAGAATGTCTAGGATAAGTTTGGTGAAGTGGAGTATGTCAGTAAGATGTGCTCAGGCTGCCTGTTGATCAAAGCTGCTTCTACTGCCAAATCTGCAGCTCTTTGTGCTTATGATCATGTTGGCAATATCCCAGTGTCTCTTACCCCTCACCAGTCTCTGAATATGGTCCAGGGAGTTATTTTTCACAGGGACCTCATCCTGCAAACTGATCAGGAGCTCCGGGCTGATCGGGAGCGACGCAGTGTTTATTTTGTTTGGTGTATGCGGAAGGGTCATAAAGACAACTGCATCGATACCCACCTTCAATCTGGCTTTCAAGGGAGATACCATCCCATAGAAGATCAAGGTAATGTGCTACAGATGTGATATGAAGCCATACATCCCACCGCTCATGAGATGCTTTTCGTGCTTGTGTTTTGGGCATATGTCTTTCTGCTGTATGGCAGACCCTCTGTGTAGTGACTGTGGGACACCCACTACATAAGGGAAGCCCTGTGTTCCGCCTGTGTGTGTCAATTGTCGTGACTGCCACTGTCCTCACTCACCAGATTGCCCAGCTTACAAGAGAGAAAAGAAGATCCGAGATCACAAGTCCTGCATTACCTGTCTTATGCTGAGGCTCACCGAAAATATGACTGACTCAGTCAGACTCACTTTCTTCAACTTTCGCTTCTGTTACATCTTTTCCCCCTCCTACCTCTTCCTGACCACAACCCCGTCCCCCAATCCCCTCCCTCTCCCTTGCAGTTCCCATGCCCTCCCCTCTGGGTGCCGCTCCCTCACTGCCAGTGATAGGTCTCCCTCCATTGTGATCCCTCCTCCCAAAGTCTCTCAGGCGAGAAGCCTAGTACGACAACTCTGCCACGAGATGCACTGCGTGTGTGCCCCAAGGTCACCTGCTCTCTTTCAGTTCCAGATCTTGCAGAACTTGTTCTCCCTCTGTGCCCTGCCCCTCCCCCCCCCCCCCCACCTCCAAAAGAGAAGAACAATAAACACAAGTCTCAGGAGAAAACCTCCATGGAGCCCCTAGGGCTGTCATCACACCCTCCACAACCTGAATCTGATGTCTTATCTATGGATGTCACCCCATCCTTGTCAGTGATGACCACTGACCATATGACATGACCTCCCCGGTTTCTTTATGTCTAACCTGGACTCTCACCACAAGATAATCCAGTTTGACTGTAGCGGATATTATCGTCATCTATGGGAAATACAACACCTTGCTTCCTCTTCCTTCTCACTCTTCAAGAAATGTTCTTCCATGATGACCATTTTCCCACATTTCGTGGTTATCGGGCATTCTGCTGGAACCGGCCCTGGGACAGCATCTGAAGTCATCTGCACTTTGATTCGCAATGATGTCATTAGTGACTGGATTCCCTTTGTACCAACATGGAAGCAATAGTGGTTAGAGTGCAAATGACCCCAGCAATCACTGTTTGCAATGTCTACCCCCCACCAGGTTGGCCACTTCCATACATTGAACCGTCTACCTTAATACAGCAATTCCCACCCACGTATCTCCCTGAGGATTTTAGTGCACATCACCCCATGTGGGGGAGTGCCATTTCAGTGGCTAGGGGTCTTCTAATTGACCAACTTATTACAGACTTTGATTTGTGTCTCCTCAATGATGGTTCCTCTACCCACTTCAGTGCTGCTCGTGGCATCTTCAGTGCTATCGATCTCATGATCTCCTCACCTGCTCTCATGGCTTCCCTACATTGGTCATGATGACTACTTTCCAGTGATTTTATTGTTCCCCTCCTGCTGCCAGGCATACAGCCCCCCACGTTGGGAATTCCACAGGGCCAATTGGCCTGTATATACGTCTGCTGTGCACTTCAACACCTCCCTCTCGAATTCCTTTGATGTAGTCATAAAGGCATCTCTGTCACTATTTTTCATGCTGCTGGCACTGCTGTCCCCCTATTCACATGTCCTCTTCATCATCAATCTGTATTGTAGTGGACCAAGACTGTAGCAGTCGCTGTCCAGGACTGTCGACGGGTGCTGCAGCAATTTAAACGACATCCTTCACTGCCCAATCTTATCACTTTTAAGCGTCTCCATGCTAAGGCTCGCTACTTTATTAAGCAGAGTAAAAAGGAATACTGGGAGCACTACATTTCTTTTGGGGGGGATGTTTACCTCTTCATTGCAGGCTTGGTCCAAGTTAGGTTGCCTTCTGGGCCATCAGCAACAATCAACTGTCCAGGGTCTTATCCTCCTGGGTGCTCTGTGCATTGATCCATCGGTCCTTGCAGAAAATTTCGTGAGACACTTTGCGACAGCATTGCCCTCCTCTTCCTATCCTGCTACCTTTGTCCGGCAGAAACCCCCTCTGTTTCATCCCCCACCAACCAGAACCCTATAATGAACCCTTCACTGAATAGGAATTCTTGCAGGCTCTTATCTTTTCACATGACAGCCCCAGGCCTGGATTCCATCCACAACCAGATGATCTAACACTTGGAGTTATCCAGAGGCAACAACTACTCAAGGTCTTCAACTGCATTTGGCTCACGGATGCCTTTCCCTCACAATGGTGAAACAGTATAGTTATCCCCATCCTGAAGCCGTCTCTCGACAGCTACTGGCTGATTAGCCTGACAAACACACTTTGTAAATTGCTCGAGAGAATGGTTAGTTTACGATTATGTTGGATGCTTGAATCTCAGTGTCTTTTGTCCCCAAATCAGTATGGCTTCTGGGAAGGACTATCTGCAACTGACCACATATTCAGATTGGAAACAGCAATCAGCAGGCTTTTATTCACCTCCGACACCTTGTCGCAGTCTTCTTTGACCTACATAAGGCATAAGATAAGCTTGGTACCATCAGATTTTACTATCCTCCATGACTGGGGCTTTCGCGGCCGACTTAAGATTTTTACCTGTGAGTTTTTATCCCACTGGCTCTTCCAGGTTCGAATTAGCACTTCGCTCAGCACCCCTCGGGTTTAGGAGAATGATATCCCACAGGGTTTTGTGCTACGTGCCACACTCTTCCTCATAGTCATCAACGGGCTTGTAACGTCTGTAGTGCCTCTGGTTACCATGGCATTGTTCATCGATGATTTTTGCATCTGGTGTAGCTCTCACTCGATAGCATTTGCGAATCCTGGCTACAAGGCACCATCCGACGGGCCTCTGCATGGGCCCTCCTCCCATGGCTTCCAGTTTTCTCCCTCAAAAACACAGGTTATGCATTTTTACTGTAGACCTGTGGTACATCCCGATCCAAAACTTTAATAGGCAACCAGTGCCTAGATGTTGTAGCACAGTCTTGTTTCTTGGGACTTATTTTTTTTATATAAAGCTGATATGGCTGCTCTTTATTCGCCACCTGAAGACAACGTGCATGCTGAAGCTTAATGCTCTCCACCTCCTGGCCCACATATTTTTGAGTTGCAGACAGTGCTACTCTTCTCCACATTTACCGTGCTCTGGTCTTGTCCAGATTAGATATGTTAGTCAGGTTTTTCACTCAGCAGCTCCTTCCACTCTGAAAATACTACACCCTGTTTACCACTGTGGGGTGCGTCTGGCTGTTGGTGCCTTTCACACTAGTCGCATTGGTTTCGAACGCAATTGCCATTTGCTGATTCTCTGACCATCCCAAGCACCCTATCCTTTTTGCAAACGAGGGATGTCTCCCTCCTGATACCCCATCCACGGGTGGGATTGCCAGTTGGCACACATCCGACTGCCCCCTGTCAAGAGCTCCATCTTCATTCACTGGAATGTTCCCCTTGTATTTCCTTCCTCTGCCCCTCCCCTGTGGACAATGCCTAGATCACAGATTAGGACCGACCTATTCCAGGGTCATAAGGTCTGATGCCTGTATAATCTTCCGGCATCTTGTACATTCCATCCTTGCTGAGTTCCAGGGTGCTATTGTTTTCTACACTCTAAGACGATAGATAAGGCGGGATATGCCTTCATGTCTCTTACTGACTTATAACTAGAGATGGGGGATCCGCTCTTGAACTAATTCATAGAGTTGAATCTTTCAAAGGAGTGAACAATCAGTGATTCAGAAAAAAAGAACGGTAGCTCCAAACGTTTCCCACGGCAGAGAGAGAGAGAGAGAGAGAGAGAGAGAGAGAGAGAGACGGAGCATATCAGCAGCGCCTCTGCTGGTCAGGGCACAGTGCACGCCACACAACACAGCCAGCGCCGGCCTCTGCCTGCTTCTACCTTGGCTGCCTGCATTGTGCAATGCCCCATTGGATTTTGTGTTTCACATATGCCGTGCCGTCTCTGTCCGTCGTCTGCCGCGTGCAGTGTGTGGCGCAGCTTAACTTCGCATCGCACTCTGTCGGCGATCGTTTCAGTCGCACGTCCTGCCCTCTGGGCAGTTGATGCGAGCAACAGGACAGAGAGCCACCTAGCGGATAACATAGGAACTACTTGCAACAACCTGCTCGCAAGGGAACGGACGATTTGTCTCGGAGCGGGTGAGTTCACCGCTCCCCCCACCCTCGGAACTCGCCCGCTCAACGCTCACCCCACCGTCTCGACTCTAGCCAGAGCGTTGAGCAAAGCAACTCAGGTGTCACTCTGGTCTCTGCGGTCTCAGCTCACGCAGTAATACAGCTCGCGGCTCAACCTGCTCGACTCAGCGCCTCTGCATCGGAGTTCGTCTCTACTGGATATTGTTCTTCGTAGTAATACCGCTATGTATATTACATTATTATGTTATGTATACATCAATTGTTTTTATTTTATTTTTATTTGTTTAAACTGATTAGATTAGGTTCCTGATGACTCCTCTTACTATAGGATTTTTATTATGGACACTCGAATTTATGCTTTAATTACGAGTGAACCGATAAACGTATTGCAAAATGTGATACACCAATATTTTCCTTGTTTTATTCTGCGTAAGGCTATATGCAGCACTTTCGTTTTACAGTCAAATTTATATTTTTTTTTCTTATTCTGGTACGGATTTTGCGATTTTAGGCGTCTTCGGAAGGAAACGTTCACTTTAAAAATATATGGCTTGCGATGTATTTGTATGAGGTTAATGAAATTTTAATACATTATAGCCAAATATATTGTTAATGTAAATCTCAAGTTACAACATTTTCCGATCACCCAAAAAACCACGATAGTGCAAAATAAATCAATAATCAAAAACTTTGTCATATCATGGAAATTTCAATAAACAATACAAAATTCTTACTCATTATCTGTGTTATTTCAAAATAAGATCAAAATACAGGTATAGTACTGGAATAAACCAAGTTTAAAGGGCAATGTGCCTTCCATTTATTTTCTATTGTAAATGAGTGGTGAGTCATGAAAAAGAGCTAATTCATTTCAGGGAGTGAACAGTTCTGATCCAATCTCTGAAAAGAACAGTTTTGTTCATCTCTACTTATAACACCATTTATTGCTGGGATCATGTAGTGTGTTGACAGCAGAGCTCCTGGCCATTAACAGGGTCCTCCGTTTTGTTACTCAGGCCTCCCTCCACGTACCTACTCAATGAGCAGCCTGCAGGCTATAGACCAATGCTACTCTTGTCGCTCTTTGGTCTCTGCTATCCAGGACCTTCTCTCTGCCCTTGGCCACTCCGCCTGCTCATTTGTCTTCCTCTGGGTACCAACTCACATGAGCGTCCCAGAGATGAACTGGCTGATTGTTTGGCTAGAGAAGCAGATACTGACTCCCCATTACTTTTCATGGTTCCGGCTGCAGATATGCGAATCTACATCAAGTCTCTCTTTGCCTGAAAGTGTAATGACATCTGGTGTGCTACTGCTCTCAGTAGTAAACTCCACACCATCAAGATAACTACTGTGGTTGGCACTCTTCCTTTCAATCCTCTCATAAGAAATCCACTGTCTTATGCCATCTAAGCATTGGTCATACCAGGCTCACCCATTGTTTCCTTGTGCGTAATGAGCCACCCCCATAATGTGACTGTGGAGCCAGATTGACAGTATCCCATATATTGGTGGAATGTCCCCTTCTTTTGGCCCTTTGTATTATATATAGTCATCCAGGTTCATTATCTTTAACATTAGCAGACAATCCACGGATGGTTGAACTGCTCTCCAGTTTCCTCCGTGAAAGTCGTTTTTATTTTCAGATATAAGGTTTTGCTTTACTCCTGGAGTAGGGGCAGGGTGGTTTCGGTTGGGGCCTCTCTTCATGTCTGGGAACCATGACCACTCCGCCATGCAAAGACCACTCTTTTTATCTCTATGTTTTTCCAGTTTTTAGATTTGGTATACCCTTTTGTGCCTTTGACTGTGTGTGTTTTAACTTCATAATTTTATAATTTGACCCCTCTGACTGGATCCGTCCAGTTTTAGAGAACCCTCCCTCATCCACAAGTAATTTTGGAATTGTGGGACTGATGACCTTGCCGTTTAGTCACATAACTCTCCTCCCCCCCCCCCCCCAAACCCCTTCCTACTCAGTTAATCAATCAATCAACCAACCCTACAGCCTGGCTATCTGAGAACTGCATATATGCAGTGCCAAGAACTCCCTTCCCCAGTATGCTGAGAGTCTCACCCAAGCCTTCACAGACAGGCACTATCCCCCCAGTCCGGAAACAAATATCCCATGCCATTTACCCTCTTACCCCCAATCCTCACACCACCCCAAAGAACCAGCCACAAGTGTCCACTTCATCACCCAGTACCACCCCAGACTGGAACAACTGAACCACATCCTTCACCAGGGCTTTGATTATCTATCAGAATGCCCTGAAATGAGGGACATCCTACACAAGATACATCCCACCCCTCCTAAAGTGGTGTTCCACCACCCACCCAACCTCCACAACATCCTAGTCCATCCCTATGGTACTTTCAAACCCAGCCCATTGCCACAAGGATCATATCCCTGTGGAAGACCCAGGTTCAGAACCTGTCCAATCCACCCACCCAGCACTTCCTATTCCAGTCCTTTCACAGGTTTATGCTACTCCATCAGGGGCTGGGTCACTTGTGAAAGCAGCCATGTCATTGACCAGCTCTGCTGCAATCATTGCACAGCTTTTTATATTGGTATGACTACCAACCAGCTGTCTACCAGAGTGAACGGTCACTGCCAAACTGTGGCCAAGTAGACCACCCTGTGGCATGCAGCTTAACATAATATGCTTGATTTAAATGGCTGCTTCACGACGCGAACCATCTGGATCCTCCCCTTCACCTTTTCTGAACTGCACAGGTAGGCGTTATCCTTGCAACAGATTCTCCGCTCCTGTAACTATCACAGCCTTGAGCTAATGTAACATACTGTCTTCCCACCCTCTTTCCTATCACCTCCTCCCTATTCTTGTCTCCCACCCTCTGCCAATGCAACTGCCCATCTTTCCCCGCTCCTCTCCTTTTTCCCCACCTCTCTGCTCCACAACCTCCAAATGCAGCACCTACTGGCATTCTAGAACCTACACACTCCGCCAGACAGTGTTCCTCTCTCGCCCTCCAATACACTACTATTCCTTCCTCTCCCCCTCCCCTTCCAGATCGCTGCTTCCATCCCACATGATAGTTGCGTTCTTGCCCTAGCTGCCAGAGTTTTGATGGTCAGGTGTGCTTGATTGTGTGTATGAATAGTGTCTGTCTTGTTTTCTGATGAAGACTGTGGCTGAAAGCTTGGTGCACGTGTCTTTAATTTTGCCTGTCTGCGACTTATTATGTCATCTTTACAGTATGTAGTAGTCTGCCTTTTCCTGCATTGTTGATTTTTCTACCTGGACTTTCCATTGTTTAATATTATGAAAAGGATAGATTGCTACTCACCATATATTGGAGATACTGAGTCCCAGACAGGCACAACAAAAAGACTTCAAGACAAGTAAACTTTTGTGTGTGTGTGATCTACTCCAGAAGAAGGCATTTTGGCCAAAAACTTGTTTAGTAGTCTTTTTGTTGTGCATGTCTGCTGCTCAGGATCTCCACTATAGGTGAGTAGAAATCTTATTTTCTCATAAATTGATCCTTCTCACATTGGAGGAACGTACAGATCTAGTTTACCTTCTTTGTTTAATTTAGAATATAAGATTGAAAGCACTCGGCAGAATATTTCAAAGCCTGTCTGTTATTTGTGAATATGTTATTTAGAGTTGTTTAAACAATGGCCAGAGCATGGAAGGGTGGTCAGAAGACCTGGGGTTGTAAAGAGAATGAAGTAACTTCACATGGTTAGATATACTTTTGACAGGAGATTGAATGCAACACTAATTTGTAATAGCTCCGGGAGGGGGGGGGGGGGGGGGGTGTATGGCATCTTGTAAAATGCAATACCTAATTCATAATTATAATGAAGTGTGCCCTATCTTGATGGAATGCAATCTCAGGTGTCCTTACTAAGAAGTGGGATTGGTCGCAATTAAAGCATGTGGAGATTATTTAACTCTAAGGTTTTTTTATGCACCATTATCTTTTCTCTGTAATATTGGATGGAATATATTGAGTTTTAATGTGCTTCAAACATGCTCAATACATTCACTGTGCACTAAAATAAAAAAAATTTACTCTCCCATTTGCACAGTAATATAGGGCCATAACAGAAAACTGGTCTTTCTGCAACAGGTATTCACATTTGATGTAGTCCATGTACTGACCACACTTCAGTCACTTGACAAAGACCATTTCTGGGATAATGGCAGTACTTGAGTTCTATAACACTTAGTATTACAAAAGTGTTTACAAAAATCTGTCAACAGTTTAACTGCTTACGCATACCTGTGAATTGCTCATTTGTCTATACACAGATCACATCTCAATGAACTTTTCATGAGGGTTATCCAAAAAAATAACCCCCATTAAGCTATAGATAAAATACTGGAACAATCCAAACATGAAGATACAACTGTATTACTTCTCTACATAACCGTGATTTAGATTTAAGCTTATTTTGTCTCATAATGTGTTGACAAAATCTGCATAAAATTCTGCAGCCAGCCTGTGGCAGAATACTGAAGTTGTATAACAGAGGTCGTGTTGGTAGCCAAGCCAACTTTTCATGTGTTGAAGTGGAAACCAGATGCAAATCTAGAATGTTGAGTAGATTTTTGAAAACATCCCATTTTAAGTGATGCGAGAACACTCTGTTTGCAAGGTGAAATTTGGCTGAGCACTGTCAAGCAAAAACAATACTGGTAGTCAAGAGGCTGCCTACTTGTTTTGAACAGATCAGTTTTCTTAATGTCTCACTAGGCTTCACAACTGATTGTACTACATTCCTTAACATCCACAAACAAGATTACATTAGTGACAGTTTAGTTTTGTTTGGTGAAGCAGTATCACCCCACACCATTGAGTGCTTTTTGTCTCTGCATTAGCATGGAATACCTATGTTCTGTAACCAGTTATGATTCTGTTCAGTACACATCCTCCTTCCATGTTATGGCAAAAAACGAAGTCCTAATGAAGCACATCTGCAGAGCTTTGTGGGTTTTTACAAAGGAATTTTGGAACCCAACAAGCACAGAATGCTACCCTACTTGTTTAGTTACGTAGTCCCAGCACAATGTTTTCAGCTGGCTCAGAGTAACTGTTCAGGTCTTTACCCGTAAACTATTTAAAGATAAGCTCAAATACGTAAAATAAGGTAAAGACAACTACACGGCATGACACACAGACACATGTAATAGAAAATTCTTGCACTCACTTCCCAATACATTTACTCTTTAATCATTTTTGATGCTGATAGTAAAAATCAGCTTCAGCTGAAATATAAATTACAGTCACAATATGAGACAAAAAACTAATTTTCACTTAGACTTTGTGTCCTTATCCTGCATTCAGAATTAAGTTATGTACTCCGGTGGAAAGTTATTCAACAAGCTTCCATCCAACACTAAGCAATGGTAGTAATTACTATAAATAGTACCCAGTGTCTACATAATATGTAGAAAAATGTTTTTGTTTGAAACATATGGTACCATTTCAGTCAAATAAATATTAAGTACTGATAGTGGATAAACAACAGCTATATAGTAATAAAATGGAACAGGCAGCAACATTTTACTAATTCACTCAATTAAATTGAGATAGCTTAAGTGTAAAAATATCATTAAAGACTGCTAATGCAGTTTAAATATTAAGTTAGAAGTTTCTATGATTTCCATTTCTCTTTTTTATACTATACATTGACTCGTACCACATTCTTGATGGTCTTCTTTATTGATGAGACCCGTGCAACACAAATAAATCTACAAGGATACTTTGAAAATCACTGTTTAAGTTCCTGGCAGAGGATTCATCAAATAACCATCACAATAATTCTCTATTTATTCCACTCTCGAACACGTGGAAAAAAAGAACACCTATAGTTTTCCATGTGATCTCTGATTTCCCTTACTTTATGATGATCATTTCTCCCTATGTAGTTCAGCATCAATAAAATATTTTCACATTCAGAGGAGAAAGTTGGTGACTGAAATTTCACTAGAAGATACTGCCGCAACGAGAAATGCCTTTGTTTTAATTATGTACACCCCAAATCTTGTATCATGTCGTGAGTTTCCCGTATTTCTCAATAGTAAAAGGCGTGCTGGACTTCTTGGAACTTCCTCAATGTACTCCATTAATCCTATCTGGTACAGATCCCACATTGCACAGCAGTACCCCAAAAGAAGACGGACAAGCGTAGTATAGGCAGTCGCTTTAGTAGATTTGTTGCATCTTCTAAGTGTTCTGACAATAAATCGCATTCTTTGGTTCACCTTCCTGACAACATTTTCTGCGTGTTCTTTCCAATTTAAGTTGTTCATTATTGTTATTCCTAGGTATTTAGCTGTTGAATTCACGGCCTTTAGATTTAATTGAGGTATCACATTTTAATAGATTCCTTTTAGCACTCATGTGGATGATCTCCCACTTCCATTATTTAGGGTCAGTTGCCAATTTTTGCACCCTACAGATATCTTATCTAATTAATTTTGCAATTTGTTTTGATTCTCTTATGACTTTACTAGACAATAAACCACAGCATCATTTGCAAACAACCTAAGATCGCTGCTCAGATTGTCTCCTACATCACTTATATAGGCAAGGAACAGAAAAGGGCCTACAACACTATCCTGGGGAATACCAGAAATTACTTCTGTTTTACTCGATGACTTTCCAACAGTTACCATGAACTGTGACCTCTCTGATTGGAGAAGTTGGTAAGCAAAAAGTCAGCGCTGGTCACTGGCATTTGATTGCAATTGACATACCTACCGGTACTCCTATCAGTCATGTAAGACAGAGTTTTCGTACAGTGTGCTTATACTATTATTATACTTAGAGGCATAATTTGTAATAAAACAGACCTTCTTTTGTTGAAATTATTTTTTCCAGTCCGCTTAAAAGTTTAATGAAGATATGTTTCTGTATTGTAAAGTCAGAGAGGACACATTGAGACTTACCCCAAGGCCCGTCCTAGCTCTTACTGTTCTGTATAAATAAAGCATAAAAAAACTTCTTATAGTTCTTCTCAGAACAGTGGCAAAATCTAGAAATTTGTAATAAATAATTTACAAGGGTAAAATGACAAACTTAAAAGCTTTTGTGCACAATTGACAATGCCATGCATACTATAGTCAATGAACTAGATAAAATCTTGTACCTTAATGTTTGAGAAAATGTGTTACTGGTCAGATGACTAATGATTTTGCACAAGCAGCAATTGAAACACACACATATATTTTATGGATGACCATGTTCTTTGAGAGTCAGCTCAATAAACTGCTGTGCAAAACTGAATAGTTCCCGCACCGTTTGTCTGTACCCACCAGTAGTAGCAGGTACGGCAAAGTGGCAGAAAAAAAAAATTGGGGGGGGGGGGGTGGCGGCTTTGCTTCAACACTGTTCTGCAAAGGACTGCCCTCTTGGGGTCTTGGTTTTGATTAGGTGTTGTTACTGTCCAATGCACCACCCAGACTGTGGGAGTATTGTTGTGTGAATTGGTGGATGGCATCTTATCCCACAAACAAGAAGGGAAAAAACAAATGATCTACAGAAAGCTCTGGGTTACCTAGATGAGACCAACACAAATGAAATGTGGTAGACATCCCAGAGATTGCCTGTTTCACCTCAACAGCCATCCAGCATGGGCTCACCTTGACGTTCAAGGTTTTTTCTTAACCCTTTAAGTGACAAAATGTCCCCCCCCCCCCCCCCCCCCAGCAGAACAATGCCATACATGTAGTTGTCTTAGGAAATAACAATGAATAACTGCACAATTTATTATGTATTTGTAAGTATACCATCAGATATGGGGTGGTAAATATTCGTACTTATGAATCAGGAGAAAGACAATTATAAATGGTAATTCCAGTAGTGTGTGTATCTATTTACCAGTGTCACTTAAAGGATTAATTAGGTTTTTTGCATTTTAACTACCGTAGTGGGTAAACCATAATCTTTGCTGACAATGAAACACAATGTTTCACCATTGTGCTCCCCAGAAAGTATGCTCACAGCTTATAGCTGTAGAGGATTGGCAGCGCTCACTATTGACCAACTCAAAATCTTTGGTTCATAAAACTCATACCCAGCCAAGATTGTTCACGTTATCAGAGGTGGAATCCTTAAAAAGTATCATTTAACTGTTGATGAGTTCATTTCAAAAATAACCTCATCACTGTTTTTGGCCTTAACAATTTTGGTGCATTCAGGAAGCCACTGATAAAACCCACGGTATCCTTAATCAATTATAGCAAAAGCAAGATTTCAAACAATGGAAAATCCAGGTACAATTACAGAAAGGTTAGATTGCTACTAACTGTAAAGATGACACACTGAGTTGCAGAAAGGCACAACGAAAAGACTGTTACACATTAAACATTCAGCCAAAGCCTTCATCAGAAAAGAAACACACACAATATGGCGGTTTCCGGCGACTAGAGGAAGCAAGCGGTACTGGTGTGCAAGACTCACACGTCCCCTTCATCATTGGACTTACTTGGAGGTGCTTTGCCGATCTTCTTCTCACGATAGCCAGCTGCGACGGTCTGCCCAACTTCTTCTCTGAAGATATGATGCTGTTTGGTGGAATTTTCTCTACTCTTAAAATGATTGCGTACACTCAGAATACTTTTAAATCAACCCTCCTATATTTCACTTCCACAAACATAACGCTACATAACAGTTTCACATCAATGAATCGTATTTCGTAAATCCAATGACTTCCAGTCCATCAGAAACTATTGATTACTTTTACAATAAATACAGTTCTAAAAATCTCTCAAGGCTCTCACCAGTCCACCATCTGCAACTCTAGAGAGTGTCAGGAAGTAAGTAAGTATGTAAGTAAAAGTGTCTGTCTTTTCTTTCCTGTTTCACAGTTCAGTTGTTCCTAATAATGACTGACATAGCATCGTCACAGATTAAGATGCGCTTGTTCCTAGTGCTGGTCATGTAACTTCTGTGACGAGTGAAGCAACCACTTGCCCGTGCCGACCAACCGTTCACCTTGTGGCATTCTCTTGACACACATCCACCCTGCACACACAGAAAACCAGCAAGGTAGACACTCTCTCGTTTTTCATCTCATACATAAAATATCGGGTGTTCGATGCGGTGGAAAGCGAAGGGTCTCTATAATTTGTGTCGAAATTCTTGAGGCACTACATAAGGTAGACACACTCCCATTTTTCACACTCGACGTAAAATATCAGGTGTTAAAGCTGAATGTGCAAGTCTTGTGCCCGCCTGTGACCTGTGATGTTTTTCCCCCCTTTGTACTGTTTTCTCTCGCATTTCTCTCCTCCATGTCTATTCTACATGTGTTTTTTCACCGCCTTTCAAACGAGCCATTGTTCTAACTTCCGAGCCATACTGGCGATGTGGCCTGAGCAGCCAGAGGTACTAATCGTTTGTGTGTGAGGTGTGCTTACTCATATGAATGCATGGTTTTTCTTTTCTAATGGAGGTTTTGACCAAAAGCTTAATGTGTAACAGTCTTTTTGTTGTGCCTGTGCACAATTCATCATTGTCTTTATGGTGAATAGCAACCTATCCTCAATTTCAGCTTTTGTACTGAATTACTGTTGCTTCTTAGAGAGAGAGAGAGAGAGAGAGAGAGAGAGAGAGAGAGAGAGAGAGAGAGAGAGTCCGAAAAGTAGCAAAGAGAGGACAGAATGAAGTAATTTTTTTTAATACAATCGTTCACAACTTAAGGAACAAACGACATTTGGAAAGACATTTAATTTTAATTTCAGATACATGTGCTGGCCAGAATACAAAAAAATTACTGTTATGTACTTTCAGTACATACTGGCTTATGGTATGATGATGTTAAACCAGTAACTTTTCCTTTTTCCCATGAGGGGGCCATTATTTAACCTAGCAATCAGGATCAGTATTAATCAGCCAATAACTTTTTTCAGTTCACACATCATTGCAGAGTGAAAATCCATTCTGGAAACAGACCCCCTAGGCCGCAACTAACCTGTTTCTATGAAATATCCTCTCTTCTCAGAGCACTAGTCCCACAAGGTATACAGGAAAACACTTGTGAAGTTTGCAAAGGATGAGAGTGAGTCTGGCAGAAGTAAAACTGTGAGGGCAGGTCACAAGTCATTCCTGAATAGCTCAGCCAGTAGAGCATTTCTCATGGGAAACACAAAGATTTCCGGTTCGAGTCCTGGTCTGACACACAGTTTTAATCAGCTAGGAGTTTCAACATTCATACTGTTTGATACTATTAGTAATATTACATCAGTTAGTTCTGCTAAGATATTTGTCAGTGGAGTAGGAGTTGGCCACCACAATACATCCCTTAAGCTTTTCTTAAACTGAGGCTTATTAGTAGCTAATGTTTTTGTGGCTGCTGTATTTTACAAAATGTTTCTTGTTGGGTTGCATTACTTTACTAGTATGTCTGCAAAACAAGATAAAAAAAAACTTAATTGAGAACAAAATGACATCCTGAGTTGCAGACAGGAACAATGAAAAGACACTTACCCATTAGCTTTTATTGGACAAAGCCTGCTTCAGAAAGGAAACACAAACACACACACACACACACACACACACATTCCAGTTCGAGCTGCCAGAGTTGGCAGTCGTATGTGCGTGAAGTGTGCTCGCTTGTGCGAATGAATGTGTTTCTGAAGAAGGCTTTAGCTGAATGCCAATGTGTAAGGGTCTTTTTGTTGTGCCTGTCTGCAGCTCAACGTGTCATCTTTACAGTGAATAGCAATCCATCATTTTCTTATAGTGTGGATATTCCAACCTTGAGTTTCCATTGTTTGATTGACATTTCAGTAGTTAAAGCAGACACAAATCTGTGTGGCCAATAGATACAAGTAACAGTCTGGTGCTGACATCTAGTGGCTAGAAAGAAAACTGCTAAAACACTCTCATATTTTCCTTGGAAGTGAAAGGGTGTAAATACACTTTTACCTCTTGCTACAAGTGAATGCAAACAGTTCTTTGTTTTCCTGACTGAGTCTTTAACAGAAGCTATTTAATTTAAAATTATTACATTGGTTATTTGTGATTTATTCTTATTATTTTATTTCCTACACACTTTGTTAATGTTATATATGTTTTTAAACTATAAAAGGTAAGTGCACATCTTTGGAAAATGTCTGAACACTGCAGAGAGTTTTGTGCAGAAAATAATTTACCACCTGTTAAAGAGAATTACTATGGATTTGTGTTCAATACAGCCTTCAATCTGGTTTGCCATATACCTTGTACCAATTCTTGTGTGACATGTGACAGGTTGCAGAATTTGATAGTTCATGGAGACCCGAAAATGTTCAGACTCTGACTCTTGAAAAGGAATTACATTTGCATACAGCACAGGCAGCTAGAGAAGCACAAGACAGGGCAAAAGAATGTTCCAAATATGACAGTTCACAATTGATCTGCAGAAGACACTCCCTAAACATGTGTTTTCTTGCAGTGGAGTGTATTATGCAAGACAGCTGTGGACCTACAGTTTTTGTATACATAATTTATTCTCTGGAATTGCAACAGTGTACATTAGGCATGAGAGTCAAGTTTGTGGATGCCAAGGAATTACCTCCTGTATTTTACACTATGGAAGTAGATTACCCACATCAGTGAAACACATCACAGCTTTTAGTCACAACACTGGGGGTCAAAATAAAAGTAAGTATATTGCTAAGTTCTGGCATTACATTACCCAGAATATGCACTTTCAGAATTTCATGATTTCTGACCATTCATATATGGAATGTGACCAAGATATTGGAATTATTGAAATGTTGCCAGGAAAAAATCGTTGAATTTTTGTACCTGATGAGTGAGCATTGTTTGTTTCCAAGGCCAGCAGGAAGTTTGAGGTAGTCCAGATGATTTCATCACACTAATTGGATTCAATGAATATCTCAAGGACTCAGTGAAAAGCTTGAGAAAAATGAAGTGGTTGCATTATCATAAAAAATCACCCATTATCTTATTTTACAAAGAATCTCTCAATGAAGAGCTGGAAGATGTTCAAAATGTTAATTACAAGAAAGCACATCGTTGTGGCAGAAATATCAGTGTATTCCCTGCTCTAGAAATAAACAATGAAAAGCTTCAGTAAAAAGGTCTGAAGTACAGAGACCTCCAGACTCCACTTCACTTTGTGCCACCAGTACATGATGAATTTTACGAGAAACCTTTACCTCACGAAGCCGCAAGAACAATGAATCCAGTTAATCAGAATCATGATGAAGTTGAGTGTTATTCAGAAAATGAACATGACAATGGACTCTGAGTAGACTAATGGTCATGTTCAGTTCATATAACAAGTTACTACCTGCGTGAACGTGTTCTTATTAATGTCACCATGATCCATGATTTATAATTAATAATGAAAAATTACAACTGTACAAAATTCAACAATGATTGTTCTGAATAAGGTAGGCAATAAAGCTTCAAAAGTGTTGAAATAATTACTTTTCCTTAAGTTATTCAAGGGTTCTTCCTGTCCCATTCATGTACAGGAAGAATGCTTGCTTGAACGCCTGTGTGTGTGTGTGTGTGTGGGGGGGGGGGGGGGGGGGCTTGCTGTAATTATTCTAATCTTATTCTAATGATTCCTATGCCAGTGGTACGTAGAGGTTTGTAGTATATTCCTAGAGTCATCGTTTACAGCAGATACCTGAAACTTTGTTAGTAGACTTTCTGTTTACAGCTGTCTTCAAGAGTCTGCCAATTCAGTTCTTTCAACATCTCAGAGACACTCTCCCACATGTCAAACAAGCCTGTGACCATTTGTGCTGCTGTTCTCTGTTTACTTTCGGTGCCCCTGTTAGTCCTATTTGGTTAAAAGTCCCACATGCTTGAGCAGTACCTAGAATCAGTTGCACAAGTGGTTTGTCAGCAATCTTTTTTGTAGTCTCAATGCACTTCCCCAATACTTTACCAATCAACCAAAGTCTACCATTCACTTTATCCAAGACAGACTATGTTATCATTCCATTTCATACCCCCACAAAGTGCTACACTCACGTATTTGTATGAGGCGGCCAATACCAACAGTGACTCACTATTATAGTCATAAGATACTATATTTTTAATCTTTGCACCCATCTGAAATCTTATCAAGATCTTATTGAATATTTACGCACCTTTATTCAGACACTACTACATTATAGATAACTGCATCATCTGCAAAAAGTCTGACATTACTATTGTCTGCAAAGTCATTAATATACAACATGAACAGCAAGGGTTCCAACACATTTTCCTGAGGCACACCTGAAGTTACTTCTACATCTGACAATGACTCACCATCCAAGGTAACACGCTGTGTCCTCCCTACCAAAAAGTCATCAATCCAGTCATAAATTAAACTTGATAGCCCATATGACTGAACTTCAGACAATAAGTGCAGGTGTGTGGTACGGAGTCAAATGCTTTTCGTAAGTCAAGAAATACTGCTTCTACCTGCCTGCCTTGATCCAAAGCTTTCAGTATGTCATGTGAGAAAAGTGTGATGTTTTTGAAATCATGCTGGTTGGAGTTCTGTTCAAGATACATCATTATGTTTGAGCCCAGAGAATATTCTAAAATTCTACAAAAAATCAATATCACAGGTATTGGTCAGTAGTTTTGTGGATCACTTCTACTCTACTACCCTTCTTGTAGACAGGTATTACTTGTGCTTTCTTCCAACTACTGAGGATGGTTTTCTGTTCAAGGAATTGGCTAATTCAGCTGCAAATTCAGTATAGAATCTGATAGGGATTCCGTCAGGCACTGGAGCTTTGTTCAGTTTTAATGATTTCAGCTGTTTCTCAACACCACTGACACTAACACTGCTTTCACTCATCTTTTAGTGGTATCAGGATTAAATTGGGGCAATTCTTCTGGGTTTTCCTTTGTAAAGGAAATCTGAAAACAGAGTTCAGCATTTCGGCTCTTGGTTTGCTACCCTCAGTTTCAGTTCCTGTCTTGTTCGCTGGGAACTGAACACTAACTTTGGTGCCACTAACAGCCTTGACAGAGGACCAGAATTTCTTTTAAGTTTTGTGGAAGATCATTTGACAATATTCTGCTACAGTAGTCACTGAAGGCTTCACGCATTACCCCCTTGACAGACAAACGTGTTTCATTCAGCATCTCTGTAACTATAGTCCTAAGCTTTGTTTTACACCTGTTATGCAATAAGTCTCTGTTTCTTCAGAAGTTTCTTTACAGTGACTGTATACCACGGATGGTCTCTCCCATTATGAACTGTTCTACTGGTATATATCTATCCCATGCATTCTTTTAAATTTGAGCCATATTTCTTCTTCATGCTCCTGACCTGTGCTGAAAGTTTCTACTTCCTTATTGAGAAATGAAACAACTGATTTTTTATCTAGCTTAACACACACACACACACACACACACACACACACACACACACACACACATCCATCATCAGCACATATACAGACACAGGCAGACGTATCTGGGAAAAGCACACCACAGAACTGCTGAAGCATCTTAACAAATCTTGATTTGCAATGTGAATTGTGTTAGACATAGGTGATACAAAAATGAAAAAGCTGGCATACTATGCTTACTTTCATTCCATAATGTCATATGGGATTATTTTTTGGGGTAATTCATCAAGCCAAGCTAAAGTTTTCCGGGCACAAAACGTGCAGTAAGAGTCATATGTGGTGTGAACTCAAAAACATCCTGCAGAAGCCTGTTTAAGGAACTAGGGATACTAACTACTGTTCCCAATATATTTATTCTTTGATGAAATTTGTCATTAAAAATATATCATTTTTTCAAACCAACAGCTCAATTCATAGAATCAATACTAGAAATAAGAATAATCTTCACAAGGATTTAAAGTCACTTAAGTCTTGCACAAAAAGGTGTGCATTATTCAGGAACACACATTTTCAATAACTTGCCCAGTAGCCATAAAAAGCTTAACCCACCAATGAAATTCAGTTTAAGAGAAGCCTAAAGGATTTATTGGTGGCCAACTCCTTCTACTCCATTGATGAATTTCTCAGTAGAACCAACTGATTTGTGTGTGTGTGTATATATATATAAGTACAATATAACTTCTGCACAATTTCAGTGCAGTAATGTGTTCATTGTAAATAAGTATTATAGTAGTTGTATTACATGTTTATTACCTTATAAATAAATTTAAAAAAAAACATTTTTTTATTTTAAATTCAGTGCATTAGTATTTGTAAAATGATTCTTTCATATAGTGTTCATTAAAAAATGATGATCATTCCACTTGGGACCTGTGGAATGGTACATTAGCTTATTTGTTTGAGTTGTAAATATTTGTCTTGTATTGTTGTTTTTCTGACATGTTCTACATCCTGGAGGACCTCCTCACTGCGGATCAAGTGGAATGAAAGTAAATCTTATCTAATCTAATCCATCTTCTAGCACTTCAAAGAACAAGGCTGGAAGCCCAATGAACAAAACCAGAAGTAGTATTCATACAAATGTGGTTACGACAAGCTCATATCATTTCCAAATAAATGCAATGATCTTTATGAGATGGAGCTAAAAATCTTTGAAAGATGACACAGATATCTGACTTCTTCACTTTTGCACATGGATTTTTAGTTGCAATTTCATTTTCATCACTAAACATCAGTACGAAAACTGGCACACTGGACTATTACAATACTACAAAGTGGTGCATGAGATGACAATTCTGATGGTGCTTCTGTCAGAAATTGTTGTATCTAATATAAAAAATAGCTAAATAAGACACACAATGATGATGTGATGGAATACTTATGACCATCCTACATTACATAATTGTAGATGTTGGGCAGTTTTATTTACTGTGGTTGATTATGCACACATCAAAAAACATCTTGAGCAGAATAAACTGAGGTGACAAAAATCATGGGATAGCAATAGGCACATGTGCGGAAGATGGTAGTATCACATACACAAGGTACAAAAGGGCAGTGCATTGCCAGAGCTGTCATTTGTACTTCAGGTGATTCATGTGAGAAAGTGCCCGACATGATTATGGCTGCACAGTGGGATTTAACAGACTTTGAACTTAGAATAATAGTTGGAACTAGACACATGGGACATTCCATTTCGGAAGTTATTTAGGAATTCAACATTGCAAGGTCCATAGTGCCAAGAGTAGGTCGAGAATGTCAAATTTCGGGCATTATCTCCTCTCATCATGGACAACACAGTGACTGATGGCCTTCACTTAACAAATGGCAGCAGCAGTGTCTGTATAGAGTTGTCAGTGGTAACAGACAAGCAACACTGCTTGAAATAACCACAGAAATCAATGTGGGACACATGACAAATGTATTCATTAGGATAGTGCAGCAAAATTTGGTGTTAATGGGCTATGGAAGCAGATGACCAGAGTCAAGTGTCTTTGCTAACAGCACGACATCACCCGCAGAGCCTCTCCTGGGCTTGTGACCATATTGATTGGACCCTAGATGAGGGGAAAATCATGGCCTGGTCAGATGAGTCCTGATTTCAGGTGGTAAGAACTGATGGTAGGATTGGAGTGCACACAGACCCAATAAATCCATGGACCCAGGTTGTCAACATGGCACTGTGCAACCTGGTGGTTGCTCCATAATGGTGTGCGCTGTGTTTACACAGAATGGAATGGGTCCTCCGACCCAACTAAACCAATCATGGAATTGGTTATGTTTGACTGCTTGGAGACCATTTGCAGCCATTAATGGACTTCATGTTCCAAACAATGAAGAAATTTTTATAGAAGACAATTCACCATGTCCCCCTGTCACAATCATTTGTAACTGGTTTGAAGATCACTCTGAACAATCCAAGAAAACGATTTGGCCACTCAAATCAGCCAATTCCATCAAACATTTATGGGACATAATCGGGAGATCAGTTTGTGTGCAAAATCCTGAAAGGCTATAGAGGCAGCAGGGGACTTCCAATGACTTGTGGAGTCCATGCCATATCACACTGCTGCATATGTCAGGCAAAAGGAGGACCGACACAATATTGCGAGGTATTTCTTGACTTGTCACCTCAGTGTATACTTCAGGATAACTATTTCTTCTACAACTCGCAGTAATGTGAGATGATTCAGAATAAGCTGAGAGAGGATTAAACTGTCATGTACTCAAGGACTCAGAAATGTCTTTTGCTGCTGTGTGAACCACTCCAGCATGTTCCAGAACATGACTGCTTATTGTTTTACTGTATATTCTACAACTAATGGGGGTGTGACAAATGCAGTTGCAGCTAAGAGTGATTTGGGAGGTCTGTGATAAAACCAAAATGTCATACCTGGCTTTTAATTGAGTCAACTGTTTGTTAGCTTTGTTGAGTTTAACTATGTTCTGTAAGTTTTCCTCTGCTACATAAATTTTTGTTCAAAAATATATTCCAATATTTTAAATACTTTCCTTTGATAGGTAAATACATTTCAAATTATTCCCCTGAATTGTAAAATTATTTCCTGCCTATTAGATTCTTTTGCTTTCACTTAATCCTGGAGCTCTTTACACATAACCAAAAACTTATCACCACTAGCATATTTGTCTATTCAACCTGAAAAACAAGTAAATAGCTAAACATAAATATAAAATCACTCCAATAATATGATTCAGTAAGCCAATAAGTTTTCAAAATCTTATACTTGTTATGTGATATTAGTCAATCCACTGCCAAGTTCAACATTAATTTCTTTCAAAAATAAAAATACAGGGTGTTACAAAAATGTACGGCCAAACTTTATTATGTCCACATAACATATTTTCTTTCTTTGTGTGTGAGGAATGTTTCCTGAAAGTTTGGCTGTACCTTTTTGTAACACCCTGTATATACACTACTCCTAGGTTCCTCCTAAAATTAATAAGAGGCAATACATTCACAAACAGATTGTGAAATTTCTTGTTGGCAGCCCCCCCTCCCCCACAAGTAAATGGAGGCAACCTTCCCCTGAGCCAGCTCTCTCTCTCTCTCTCTCTCTCTCTCTCTCTCTCTCTCTCTCTCTCTGTGTGTGTGTGTGTGTGTGTGTGTGTGTGTGTGTGTGTGTTCCTTTTTTTTTATTTTTTTTTACTTTTTTTTTTTTTTTTTTTTTTTAGTTTGATCAAATATGTGCATGTTGTCATTAATCGTTGAAGCTCAACATACGAATGTATTGCAATATGTGCATCTTACAATACGTGCCTCTTTGAAAACTATTTAGAGCTCACTCATGTAAAAAACTACAATTATTTTCAGCCCAGAGTATGTGAGGCAGTAGATATGAATATGTCCTACACCCGCATGTATGTAACTACTAGAATGCGGTAGTGGCTACATAACATCTTGGGCAAGGTCACCTAGTTCCAAAGATAATATTTATCAAAGATATGCCTACTGACATGCACACACTCCTCAGCTTTTGGTAAGATCAATGTGTAGCAGAAAGGAAGGCCCATTGGGCCCCATAATATGTTGTGGCACAGATTATATGAGTCTTTCATCTTGAAGGCATATGTGTATTTCATCACATAATAAGGGAGGCAAGCAAGAGACTATATATGTACTGACATTTTAGAGTCTTGCTTACATTAAAGAGATTGTGTATGTACCATTAATATATTAAAGTATAATCTTAAACGCCAATACATCTGAAGGAAGACAACTTTCCAAACTTAAAGCTAATGAACTTGAAGCAGAAAATTAGCCACTACTGTGGAAACTACTATTCACACATCATCAGTTACATTAAGTTGACGAGTTGGTGCATTCCTATATAAACGTATCAAGTTAAATAATCACTCACTCACTGAGATGCCTGCAATCTGTGTTCATCTTGTCCTACTATTTACAAGACAGTATTGGATAAGAAGATGGATTACAATATGAATGATGACATGACTAAATTTATTCATATTCTTCATGGGCAAAGTGTATTTCGTGGTGGTCAATTTCATTTTCTATAATTAGCATTCAGGTTCTGGTCAAAAATGCTATCATTTGTTTTTGTACTGTATGAGTTTGGAAAGTTTCCCTCATTGAGATGTATTGGTGTTTAGGAGATTCATGGTAACTAAAGCAGAAACTGCTCCTCATACAGATACTTCAGCCAAGTAGCAGCAGCTTTCCATGATGCAATCTGACATTGGTATTTGTTAACTAGGTTGCATGATGGAGGTAGTGGCTTCTAGATTTACTGCGTCACTGCTACCGAAATCCACTTCACGACTATCTCCATGTGGTGGCAGTAGCCGTGATCCTGTGGATCAGGCTTATGAGCACTCAGAACATATGTGAGTCATGTACCAAGTGCATCTGTATAACTGCTGGTGGTGTCTAATATCTGAAGGTACTAGACATTTTCTGAAGTTGCTGAGTGTGGCATCTATTTAGAGGAATACCATTCCCATTCAGGTATGTATTGTCATTGCCTTGTGTGTTATGTTAATGGTATTGAATTAAATGAAATTAATGAGGCTATGTGGTGGAATTCTGGTCTTGAAGTTCATTTAGATACTCAAGACATAAGTCACCAAACACTTGATTGCAGTGCATTACTAAGAGTGATTGCTTTCCATCAATTAATACTAAGGACTCCCAGTTTAATTTTTTTGTTCAGATTAAAATGTGGATGGAATGACCGTCTTGTGATTGACTATGCAGATTGGTTTGTTATTAACAATTGGCAAAACATTTTTCTGTTTTTGTAAGAGCTCATGGTATTTCAATGAAGTTTAAGTTAGTTGAAATATGACTGTAACATAGTGAGTTTTGTATATTCAATAAATAGAACCACATATTAAGCTTGCCAAAAAGTTGAGAACCAATTTCTCCTTTTCTTTTGCAGCCATTCTGGGCCCTCAGTGCAGTATCATGTTTCCTGGGGCTCCCTGTAAGTGCTCAATAGATTTTGTAAGCTGTTGCACTGTCCTTGAGCCAATAAAAATGTACCATAGTGATAGGTGGTTCTATATTTACTTAGACACTGCTGCAGACACCATTGTGGCGTATTGTCTGCTGCATCAACATCATAGAGTTGACACATTGTTATATAAGCACACCAAGTTAAAAAATCACTCATTCATTTATGTTGTGTACAGATGGCATCCTATCATATACAAGACAATATTGGATGTAGAGACAGATTACAATATGAATGTTGACAAGTCTAAGGTTATTGCTGACCTGTATGAGCAAAGTGTATTTCCTTTGGGTAGATTTAATTGTGCTTTAACAAGCATGGTTAGCTATTACCATTGTTCATATTAAGTCTGCTCTACATTTATTCCCTACAGGTTTGGAAAGTTTTCCTGATTAAGATGTACTGGTGTTTAGGAATTTATGGTAAGAAGCTGAAGTTACTATCCCCACAGATACTTTCAGCAGATAATAATTATTATTATTAATTTTTTTTTAATACAGGGTGTTACAAAAAGGTATGGCCAAACTTTCAGGAAACATTCCTCACACACAAAGAAAGAAAATATGTTATGTGGACATGTGTCTGGAAACGTTTACTTTCCATGTCAGAGCTCATTTTATTACTTCTCTTCAAATCACATTAATCATGGAATGGAAACATACAGCAACAGAACGTACCAGCGTGACTTCAAACACTTTGTTACAGGAAATGTTCAAAATGTCCTCCGTTAGCGAGGATACATGCATCCACCCTCCGTCGCATGGAATCCCTGATGCGCTGATGCAGCCCTGGAGAATGGCGTATTGTATCACAGCCGTCCACAATGCGAGCACGAAGAGTCTCTACATTTGGTACCGGCATTGCATAGACAAGAGCTTTCAAATGCCCCCATAAATGAAAGTCAAGAGGGTTTAGGTCAGGAGAGCGTGGAGGCCATGGAATTGGTCTGCCTCTACCAATCCATCGGTCACCCAATCTGTTGTTGAGAAGCATACGAACACTTCGACTGAAATGTGCAGGAGCTCCATTGTGCATGAACCACATGTTGTGTCGTACTTGTAAAGGCACATGTTCTAGCAGCACAGGTAGAGTATCCCATATGAAATCATGATAAAGTGCTCCATTGAGCGTAGGTGGAAGAACATGGGGCCCAATCAAGACATCACCAACAATGCCTGCCCAAACGTTCACAGAAAATCTGTGTTGATGACGTGATTCCACAATTGCGTGCGGATGCTCGTCAGCCCACACCCACACATGTTGATTGTGAAAATTTACAATTTGATCACGTTGGAATGAAGCCTCATCCGTAGAGAGAACATTTGCACTGAAATGAGGATTGACACGTTGTTGGATGAACCATTCGCAGAAGTGTACCCGTGGAGGCCAATCAGCTGCTGATAGTGCCTGCACACGCTGTACATGGTACGGAAACAACTGGTTCTCCCGTAGCACTCTCCATACAGTGACGTGGTCAACGTTACCTTGTACAGCAGCAACTTCTCTGACGCTGACATTAGGGTTATCGTCAACTGCACGAAGAACTGCCTCGTCCATTGCAGGTGCCCTCATCGTTCTAGGTCTTCCCCAGTCGCGAGTCATAGGCTGGAATGTTCCGTGCTCCCTAAGATGCCGATCAATTGCTTCGAACGTCTTCCTGTCAGGACACCTTTGTTCTGGAAATCTGTCTCGATGCAAACGTACCGCGCCACGGCTGTTGCCCCGTGCTAATCCATACATCAAATGGGCATCTGCCAACTCCGCATTTGTAAACATTACACTGACTGCAAAACCACGTTCGTGGTTGATGCTATGTACTGATGTGCTTGATGTTAGTACTGTAGAGGAATGAGTCGCATGTCAACACAAGCACCGAAGTCAACATTACCTTCCTTCAATTGGGCCAACTGGCGGTGAATCGAGGAAGTACAGTACATACTGACGAAACTAAAATGAGCTCTAACATGGAAATTAAGCATTTCCGGACACATGTCCACATAACATCTTTCCTTTATTTGTGTGTGAGGAATGTTTCCTGAAAGTTTGGCCGTACCTTTTTGTAACGCCCTGTACATATAATACTAGTAGGTGTGTACGAAATGATGCAATACATCTTTTGTCAATACATGTTCCTGTTATAAAATAAAGGCATAAATTTATAACTTCTTAAGTCTTCAATTATTGATTATAATTAGTTTTGAACGCCAACAATCTGGAAAATAAGTATTACCATTAGCAACACCAACATGAAGTATATAATGAATATATTTGCAGTGACTTCCACTATATACATAAGAAAATGAAACATCTGTAGCCATCCTTATGTCGTCGTTTATTGTATGGCTACCAGTTTTGGTGCTTCAGGTCACCATCTTTAGGTCTTAGCTGATGCTGAAGGGGTTAACACCATCCATATACACGATGCATCAGTGGCCTACACCTACAACTGCTTTACGCAGGCAACTTGTAACCTTGATGATGTCTCTCCAACTTTCAACTGACTCACTCACTGAGTCAATTGGTAGTTAATGGTTGGAGCGACAACACTACAATTACAAGTAGCCTACGTAAACTAGTTACAGATGTTGGCCACTGATGCACTGTGTATACAGATGGTGTGTAATTACTTCAGCATAATCAAAAGTCTGAAGATGGTGCACTGAGGCACCAAAACTGGTAGCAATACAACAAATGACATCTTATAAGGATGGCTGTAGATGTTTCATTTTCTTACATAAGTGAATAGCCGAAGTCCCCCAGACCTCCAATCGCATGGATGGACATACAGAAACCCAATATATATGTTCTGCGGTACAATGGTGTAGACTGTATGAGAGTTCTATGCTTCAGTGCTGCATTATGGTTATTGCTAGTTTTGTCTCATTTGGACATTGAATGTTATGCTGACTGCATACTTCTGTGTAATTACTTTATATGTGGAAATAAATCTTTTCATGATTAACCACATATAACTGGTACACCCAATGTGATTATGCATAACAGTACATCCGCCAGCTTCGACATTCAGCACCATGTCAAAACTACAACTATTACTCTCATGCCAGCCATGTCAGTTTTTCTTTCAGCATGAAAATGAATTCCTCGCCAGTACCTAAAGAGACAGTCTCAAGTAATGGAGTTATCAACAGGGTTACGACCAAACAACTGCCTGTTTGGCAAAATAGCTCTTTGCTTTGGTTCACATGATTAGTAAGCCAGTTCTTCTAAGCACAGATTACGGCAGATGTAATGAGTGGCCATACACCAGCTCTGTTACTGTGGCTTGGAGACCAGGCTTGAAGGCTGTTCATAATCCTAGTAAAACAATCAGTAGTATTTCTGTCCACTTGTCTGTCACGTGACATCGAAGGGCTGATTTCAATTGTCAGTGCAGCCATTCCGCCACGCTGTTCACTGCATGATAATAAGTGGGGTTCCTCATTTGATTGACACCTAACAATGTGGCAAGGGCCTTGAAGAGGTATGCCTCAAACTGACATACTTGATCTGTCGTTATTCTCAATGCCACACCAAAACGCACAATCCAACCTCTGAAAAATATTTTTGCCACAGTCTCCACAGTAATGTATGTCTGCCACGGGTAATGCTCCTGGTCATTTAGAGTGTCTGTACATGACTGTAAGGTCATAACTGCAGCCTTCAGATGTTGATAGTGAGCCAACAATATCCATGTGAACATAGTCAAATCACTGACTAAGCAGTATAAATGTACATAGCAGCGCCTTGACATGTTGTGTGATTTTGTTCTTTTGACAGGCCATACATTGTTAGACGTACAGACAGACAAGGCTTTCACTTGGTGACATAACGTAATAATTTCCACATATTTAATATTATCAGGCACTGTAATTACAACTGAAATCAACATATAATTCATATGCTTTTAATATTCATAACAATAAAAACAGTTCATATAAAATTATAAAATTTAAAGTAAAACAGTTCATAAACAAAATAGTAAAAAAGGCCAACAATAGATCATTCAACTGCATCACAATTAGAGTCTCTCTCTCTCTCTCTCTCTCTCTCTCTCTCTCTCTCTCTCTCTCTCCCCCTCTCCCTCCCTCCCTCCCTCCCTCCAATACTTCCTCAAAACTGCATCAATGCATAGGTTACAGTCTGTATTTAACACAGGCCCCACTGTTCAAAGAAATTTCCTGCTAGTGCCATAATGTAAGCTTCTTCTGTTAGAAATGTGACAGCTGATTTTTCATCACATACGTGAAATTCTGCCAATAAATGATACTGAGGTGGTAGATAAATTCCAACATGGTAATGACTGCCATCTGAAAAACATTTAAATACCACATGGAAGATTAAGCACACCGTGAAATTAACAATATTAATGCATTAATTTTATTATGACATCTTTTTTTTCTTATGAAGATAATGTACAATATAGAACTATTATTAACTAGAAATTTCCGACAACAATCTTCGAAGTTACACTTATCAAGATACTAGTTCACCTTTTATAAAAAAAAAAAGGCAGTAAACAGAAACACTTCTCTGCAAGATCACACAGCATTACGTTTATGCACACTTAACAGCCCCCAGAAAAAAAAAAGCAACACACACACACACACACACACACACACACACACACACACACACACAAAACATATGAAATTAAACACATTGACACTCAACACAAGGTTGCTCTCTCTCTCTCTCTCTCTAAACAAAAAAAAAAAAAAATTATGTGATGCTAATTGCTATAATTACAGAACTGGAAAAGGCAATTACTGTAGTGATGTGGAATCCAAAACAGAACAATTATAAGAAATCCCTCAGTATTGGCAACAGTAGCTCACTGGATTTGTCAAAAGTCTGAAATGTCACTGTGCTGCTAAACATAGTTCAGATCCCTCACAAGTATCTTTTTCATTATCACTTATTTTCATCTGTTGTTGTTGTGGTCTTCAGTCCTGAGACTGGTTTCATGCAGCTCTCCATGCTACTCTATCCTGTGCAAGCTTCATCTCCCAGTATTTACTGCAACCTACATCCTTCTGAATCTGCTTTGTGTATGCATCTCTTGGTCTCCCTCTACGATTTTTACCCTCCACGTTGCCCTCCAATGCTAAATTTGTGATCCCCTGATGCCTCAGAACATGTCCTACCAACCGATCCCTTCTTCTAGTCAAGTTGTGCCACAAACTCCTCTTCTCCCCAATTCTATTCAATACCTCCTCATTAGTTATGTGATCTACCCATCTAATCTTCAGCATTCTTCTGTAGCACCACATTTCGAAAGCTTCTATTCTCTTCTTGTCTAAACTATTTATTGTCCATGTTTCACTTCCATACATGGCTACACTCCATACAAATACTTTCAGAAACAACTTCCTGATACTTAAATCTGTACTCTATGTTAACAAATTTCTCTTCTTCAGAAACGCTTTCCTTGCCATTGCCAGTCTACATTTTATATCCTCTCTACTTTGACCATCATCAGTTATTTTGCTCCCCAAATAGCAAAACTCCTTTAATACTTTAAGTGTCTCATTTCCTAATCTAATTCCCTTAGCATCACCAGACTTAATTCGACTACATTCCATTATCCTCGTTTTGATTTTGTTGATGTTCATCTTATATCCTCTTTTCAAGACACTGTCCATCCCGTTCAACTGCTCTTCCAAGTCCTTTGCTGTCTCTGACAGAATTACAATGTCATCGGTGAACCTCAAAGTTTTTATTTCTTCTCCATGGATTTTAATGCCTACTCCAAACTTTTCTTTTGTTTCCTTTACTGCTTGCTCAATATACAGATTGAATGACATTGGGGAGAGGCTACAACGCTGTCTCATTCCCTTCCCAACCACTGCTTCCCTTTCATGCCCCTCGACTCTTATAACTGCCTTCTGGTTTCTGTACAAATTGTAAATAGCCTTTCGCTCCCTGTATTTTACCCCTGCCACCTTTAGAATTTGAAAGAGAGTATTCCAGTCAACATTGTCAAAAGCTTTCTCTAAATCTACAAATGCTAGAAACGTAGGTTTGCCTTTCCTTAATCTTTCTTCTAAGATAAGTCGTAAGGTCAGTATTGCCTCACGTCTTCCAACATTTCTACGGAATCCAAAAACTGATCTTCCCCGAGGTCGGCTTCTACCAGTTTTTCCATTCGTCTGTAAAGAATTCGCATTAGTATTTTGCAGCTGTGACTTATTAAACTGATAGTTTGGTAATTTTCACATCTGTCAACACCTGCTTTCTTTGGGATTGGAATTATTATATTCTTCTTGAAGTCTGAGGGTATTTCGCCTGTCTCATACATCTTGCTCACCAGATGGTAGAGTTTTGTTAGGACTGGCTCTCCCAAGGCCGTCAGTAGTTCTAATGGAATGTTGTCTACTCCCGGGGCCTTGTTTCGACTCAGGTCTTTCAGTGTTCTGTCAAACTCTTCACGCAGTATCGTATCTCCCATTTCATCTTCATCTACATCCTCTTCCATTTCTATAATACTGTCCTCAAGTACATCGCCCTTGTATAGACCCTCTATATACTCCTTCCACCTTTCTGCTTTCCCCTCTTTCCTTAGAACTGGGTTTCCATCTGAGCTCTTGATATTCATACAAGTGGCTCTCTTTTCTCCAAAGGTCTCTTTAATTTTCCTGTACGCAGTATCTATCTTGCCCCTAGTGAGGTAAGCCTCTACATTCTTACATTTGTCCTCTATCTTTTTTTTCATCTGTAAAGAATACAAAATGAACAGGACAAAGATATTATCACACTTATAAAATAATGAAAATGTGGGGTCACAGAGAGGCACACACATAATCACATATTTCTGAACAGCTACAATGCGCCAGCTGTGGTAGGTAAGGGGAGGAAAGGGGTCGGGAGTGGAGGGAAGGTAGGGGAAGGACAGGAAGCTGTTGCATGGGATGTGAATGTAAAACACAGGCACCAGAGCTGGTGCATTTTCACTCTGCCAGAACTTTCCATACTGCAGTTCCTATAAGATGTTTTGCAAGCCTGTTAAGGATGATTTGCCATTTCACTGAGATATTGTGTTTGAAACTTCCTACAGCTGACAAATAATTCCGTAACAGATTTGCAGCAGTGTGGGCTCCCATTATTCTAACACAAAAAGGACCAATGACTTGTCAAAAATGAAAAAGATCAGTTTTCTATTGTTGCCACAGTGTGGGTACTGAAAGATAAGCTGTGGTTCAAGGTCCTATAACTGGTAGCCCAGTATCTGATAAACACCAATCACAAGATCATCACTGCCATTTTTTATTTAGTACAAACAATATATTTACATGAGAACCGGTTGTCTGGCACCCACCACTTTTATATACATCCTATGGGTGCTACATGTGGCACTTCCATTGCTCTGGGAGTCCACCTGCAAAATGTTTGCACTAATATAAGCTGAATCTAAGGGATCAGTTACGTAATCTTTTCTCTAAATACTACAGCTGCTTTGTGAATCTAAACACAAACGTCCTTCCTCCTCCTCCTCCTTTCTCTCTCCCTTTCTTGTTGTGTCACTCTTTTTGCTGATGTTAATGCCTAGAAGCCAATGGGAGGTATGTGACCATAATTTTTAATGAAGCTTATTGGTTACTCTTCACATTTTGTAGGCATCAAGGTCCTATCTATCAGTATCACTAACTTTAGTAGATGAAATGAAGTTTTTTGCTCCCTGACATTTCTTCTCACTGCTGTATCGTTCACTGTTGAACACAGTAACTGAATATTGACTGAAATCTCAATGATGAAATAATAACACAGGTGGTCTCCAAGACTGCAACATTCCCATGTGCACCACAGCTATCATTTATGTCAATTGAAACTACTCTAAATAGAAAGCACAATGCTGAATGCACACAATTTACATTGTTATCAGAAGAATGTGTGATTAGTTGAAAGATACAGAAAAGAAATTAATCCTGAAAGTTGGGGTGTGGATGTGGGAGAGGATAATGAGGTCACTTCACTGAAATTTATGGATCAGCTCTTACCTGATTTGCTGTGTATTATAAAAGGTCCCAGTCTTTCTTCCAATTCTTTGAGAATTTTCTCTTTTGGAGCATACAGAATTGTGACAGACTCACAACATGATGCTTTTAGTTCACTCCACAATGCACTGTATAATCTCTCTTGAAAGGTGCTTTTTACAGCAGGATCTGAATCTAGAAATAAAAATTCCATAATGTGCGTTTATTACATTACAGTGCCACATAACATGCATTGTAATATAGTTATTACTGAAGTTTTTCTGAAACTAATTCTTAATGGAAATAAATCAAGAACACACAAAATATTTCTGAAAAAGGCAGCTGAAAGATATTGCTTCAGACATCAATTTCCCCTTTCAGAACTAAGGCTGAAAAGAAAGACAACAGAGACTGCAGAGGAATGGAAAGGACAGAAAGAAAGAATTGAATGGGCTGCCTGATTATCATTAATAAAGGATTTGCAATTTATCTGGTAATTCCCGTTGTTTTTCCATGAGTATTTTCCTCTTTGTCTGTACATTCAACTGCTTAAGTAGGAATCTTACATTCTGAAAATCAGTATAACATTTTACAACCTCAAATAACACAAAGTTAAGAATATCTTATCTATCTGTTCAACACAAGGGTGTGTGAAACATGGCATTCCATTGAAACATTGCTTGTCCTTCTGTCATGAGGAGTGGATACAGGGAGAGAGAATTGGGAGGCAGGGAGAGGGGTTGGGGTGGGTTGCTAGAGGCTTGAAGTGAGGCAGTTGATTTGTGGCTAGGAAAGTGGGAGGACGGGAGGGTGGCAAATTTGCAAGCCAGGTGTGTGATGCAGAGTTGTTGGAGTCAGTGAGGAATGACACAGGCTGAAGGTGATGTGGAGATGTGAATTGGGAGGGGGCAACAGAGCAGAGGGAGGAGAACTATTGGGTGGAGGGTGTGGGGCCAGAGAGTTGCCGGAGATTGAAACCAGGGTAATTACAGGAGTGAGGATGTGCTGCAAACTTTGTCCTTGGCAACAGTTTGACGGTGGTCACTCACCCTGGTGGACAGCTGGCTGGTAGTCAGATCGACATATAAAGCTGTGCAGTGTTTGCAGCAGAGTTGGTAGATGGCATGGCTGCTCTCATAGGTGTCCTGGTGTCTGATGGGGTAGGATAAGCCTGTGACAGCATAGAGGTAGTTTTCCACGGTCTTTAGTATGGACAGGGACTGCGACTGTTGTTATGTGCAGATTCGAGCCGAATTGGTGACACTTCACTCTCAGCTTCAGGCTGTGATGGCTTCAGTTACACAGCTTGAGGCTGCAGTGGATGGGCACCACTGTTGTGGGCCGGCCGTGGGGATCCAACGGACGTCCAGCATGTCAGAGTCCTCCGATCAGTCCTCACTGGCGGCCAACCCAGTTACTGCTCGCACTGAGGCTGACCCTTCACCTGTGGTCGAGTGGGTGGTACCCTGGGGCGAAGCACGCGGCGAAAGACTTCCCAGGCGGTCGCACGTAAGGCCCCCCCTCCCCTCCCCCCCCTTTGTCTGACAAACAGGTTCCAGGTGCTGTCTGTGGCTGACACTGTCACTGAGCCAGATGCTGTCGCCTGTCCTGTTTCTGAGGAAACCACTCAGCCTGCAAGATCTGGGCAATCGCAGGGGGTGGGATTATTGGTAGTTGGGAGCTCCAATGTTAGGTGCGTTATGGGGCCCCTTCTGACAAGAAGGGTAAGAAAGCCAATGTGCACTCTGTGTGCTTACTGGGTGGAGTCATTCCAGATGTGGAAAGGGTCCTCCCAGATGCCACGAAGAGCACAGGGTGCAGCCAACTGCAGGTGGTTGCTCACGTCGGTACCAATGATGTGTGTTACTTTGGAACAGAAGAGATTCTCTCTGGTTTCGAGCGGCTAACAGAAGTGGTAAAGGCTGCCAATCTTGCTTGCAAGATGAAAGCAGAGCTGATCATTTGCAGCATAGTCGACAGGACCATTTGCAGATCTCTGGTACAGAGCCGAGTGGAGGGTCTGAATCAGGGGCTCAGACAGTTCTGTGACCGTGAAGGCTGCAGATTCCTCAACTTACGCCAAACGGAGGTTGGGTTTCGGGTTCTGCTGAATAGGTCAGGTGTCCACTATATGCAGGAGGCGGCTACATGGGAGCAGGTGCTGTGTGGTGTGGACTGGGCAGTTTTTTTAGGTTAGAGGGTCTTGGGAAAACACAAGAAGGGCTTCTGTCACAAAGGGTGCAGGGTGAACACAGGAAGAACATAGATACAGGAACCATTGGTATAACAGTTGTAAATTGTCGTAGCTGTGTTGGGATAGTAACAGAGCTCCAAGCACTAATAGAATGCACTGATGCTCAAATCGTTATAGGTACTGAAAGCTGGCTAAAGCCGGATATAAGCTCAGCCGAAATTTTTGCGAAGAACCTAACGGTGTTCCAAAAGGATAGGCTAAACACAGTTGGCGGTGGCATGTTTGTTGCTGTCAGAAGTAGTTTACCTTGTCGCGAAATTGAAGTAGATTCTTCCTGTGAGTTAGTATGGGCAGAGGTTATTATTGGAAACCAGAATAAAATAATAATTGGCTCCCTTTACCAACCTCCCAATTCAGATGATACAGTTGCTAAAAGGTTCAAAGAAAACTTGAGTTTGATTTGAAACACGTACCCAACTCATACGATAATAGTTGGTGGTGACTTTAATTTACCCTCGATATGTTGGCGAAAATACATGTTTAATTCTGGAAGTATGCATAAAATATCATCCTAAATCGCTCTTAACGCATTCTCTGGAAAATTATTTCGAGCAGTTCATTCATGAGCCCATGCGAATAGTAAATGGTTGTGAAAACACATTTGACCTCTTAGCAACAAATAGTCCTGAGTTAATAACAGACATCAAAACTGATTCAGGGATTAGTTAACACAGAGTTGGCGTAGCGAAGTTGAATATTGTAATCCCCCCATCCTCGAAAAATAAGCGAAAAATATACCTATTCAAAATAGCAGATAAAAATTCACTTGACGCCTTCCTAAGAGACTAACTCCACTCATTCTAAATTAACAATATAAGTGTAGGCCAGATGTGGCTTAAATTGAAAGAAATAGTATCGGCAGCAATTGAGAGATTTATACCAAATAAATTAACAAACAACGGAGCTGATCCTCCTTGGTATACAAAACGGGTTAGAAAACTGTTGCAGACACAATGAAACAAACATGCCAAATTTAAACATGCAAAATCCACAAGATCGGCGATCTTTTACAGAAGCTCGAAATTTAGCACGGACTTCAATCTGAGATGCCTATAACAGTTTCCGCAATGAAACTTTGTCTCGAAACCTGGCACAAAATCCAAAGAGATTCTGGTTGTATGTGAAGTATGTTAGTGGCAAGAAACAGTCAATGCCTTCTCTGCATGATAGCAATGGAGATACTATCTAAGACAATGCTGCCAAAGCAGAGTTATCAAACACAGCCTTCCAAAATGCCTTCACAAAAGACGACGAAGGAAATATTCCAGAATTTGAATGGAGAACAGCTGTTGACATGAGTAACGTAGAAGTAAATATCCTCGGAGTAGTGAAGCAACTTAAATCACATAAAAAAGCAAGTCTTCTGGTCCAGACTGTATACCAATTAGGTTCCTTTCAGAGTATGACGACGCATTAGCTCCATACTTGACAATCATATACAGAAAGACTAGAAAGTTGCACAGGTCACACCAACATTCAAGAAAGGTAATAGGAGTAATCCACTAAATTACAGGCCCACATCGTTAATGTCGATATGCAGCAGGATTTTGGAACACATATTGCATTCGAATATTATGAATTACCTAGAAGAAAATGGTCTACTGACACACAGTCAACGTGGGTTTAGAAAACATCGTTCCTGTGAAACACAACTAGGTCTTTATTCACATGAAGTGTTGAGTGCTATTGACAAGGGATTTCAGATTGATTCCGTATTTCTGGATTTCCGGTAGGCTTTTTGACACTGCGCCACACAAGCGGCTCATAGTGAAATTGCATGCTTATGGAATATAATCTCAGTTATGTGACTGGATTTGTGATTTCCTGTTAGAGAGGTCACAGTTCTAAGTAGTTGATGGAAAGTCATCGAGTAAAACAGAAGTGATTTCTGGCGTTTCCCAAGGTAGTGTTATAGGCTCTTTGCTGCCCTAGATACACGATTTTGGAGACAATCTGGGCAGCTGTCTTCGGTTGTTTGCAGATGACGCTGTCATTTATCGACTAATAAAGTCATCAGAAGACCAAAACAAACTGCAAAACGATTTAGAAAAGATATCTGAATGGTGCAAAAAGTGGCAGTTGACCCTAAATAACGAAAAGTGTGAGGTCATCCACATGAGTGCTAAAAGGAACTCATTAAACTTCGGTTACACGATAAATCAGTCTAATCTAAAAGCCATTAATTCAACTAAATACCTAGGTATTACAATTATGAACAACTTAAATTGGAAGGAACACGTAGAAAATGTTGTGGGGAAGGCTAACCAAAGACTGCGTTTTATTGGCAGGACACTTAGAAAATGTAACAGACGTACTAAGAAGACTGCCTACACTATGCTTGTCCGTCCTGTTTTAGAATACTGCTGCACGGTGTGGGATCCTTACCAGATAGGACTGATGGAGTACATCGAGAAAGTTCAAAGAAGGGCAGCACGTTTTATATTATCGCGAAATATGGGGGAGAATGTCACAGAAATGATACAGGATTTGGGCTGGAAATCATTAAAGGAAAGGAGTTTTTCGTTGCGACGGAATCTTCTCATAAAATTCCAATCACCAACTTTCTCCTCCGAATGCGAAAATATATTGTTGACACTGACCTACATAGGGAGGAATGATCACCATAATAAAATAAGTGAAATCAGAGCTCGTATGGAAAGACACAGGTGTTCATTCTTTCCGCGTGCTATACAAGATTGGAATAATAGAGAATTGTGAAGGTATTTTGATGAACCTTCTGCCAGGCACTTGAATGTGATTTGCAGAGTATCCATGTAGATGTAGATGCTGGTTGGGTGCTTCGGGCACGTCTTGCACCTTTGTGTTCCACAGGGATATGATCTAAGAGGCAAACTTTTGGGAGTAGAGAGGCATAGAGACTATGCAAAGTGTTGTTTAGATCGCGTGGGTGAGAGAACATCACTTCAGGAGGGGTGGGAAGGGTCTTGGATAGGATATACCTCATTTCAGCCCATGATGAGAGATAATAAAAGCCCTGGTGGGGGGGTCTGTTTCAGCTGTTCTAATCTGGATGACAAGGGGACTGCTCCTTTGTAGTTGATTCTTGGGAGTTGTGGAAGGATAAGGCAAGAGAAATCTGTTTGTGGACTATGGGAGGTTGTGCCTGCCTGTGAAGGCCTTCGGGAAAACTTCAGCATACTGGGCAAGGGAGTTTTTGTCACTGCAGATACTTTGTCCATGCGTGGCCAGGCTGTATGAGACAGATTTTTTTGTGGAAGGGATGGCAGCTGCCAAAATGCAGGTACAGTTTTAATGTAGATAGAGTTGTGGACAGATCCATCAGAGATGTGGATGTGGAGATCAACATCCAGGAGGGCCAGGTGAAGTGGCTTGGAGAGAAAATGTTGAGGTTGTCAAAGAATGAGGGCAGGGTGTTTTGGCCCTGAGTCCAGATCATGAAAATATTATCATGGTATCTTGGCCCTGAGTCCAGATCATGAAAATATCATCATGAACCTGAACCAGGCCAGGGGTTGGGAGTTTTGTGGAGGTTTTCTCTAGGTGGGCCATAAACAGATTGGCATAGGAGCGTCCATGTGGATGCCCATGACTGTGCTGCATACTTGTTTGTATGCCCAGATATAGTTGGTAAGGTGTATAAGAAATGGGAGTTTGGGTTTAGGATCTGAAGCACATTGGAAGAGGTACTGTTTGACAGTAGCAAAGCCATGGGTACGAGGAACGTTTTTGTATATAGGGACATGGCATCAACTGTGATGAGGGATCCAGGAAGTAAAGGAGTGGGGAGGGTGGAGAGTCAGTGAATAACATGGTTAGTATCTTTTATGTGGGACATTGGTTTCACACCTTTGGTTGGAGGTGGCGTTCATCAAGAGCACAAATTCTTTCAGTGGGAATACAATAGCCAGCTACAATGTAGTGTCCACGATTGTTGGGTCTGTGGATTTGTGGAAGCTTGTAGATGGTGGGAGTGCAGGATGTTGGGATAAGGATGAAGATGGGCTCTTTGGAGAGGTAAGTGCCTATGGGTTTTAGTAGAGATTGGAGGTTATGTTGGACTTCTGGGATGGGATCACTCTGGTAGATCTTGTAGGTAGAGGTGTCAGCCAGTTGGCAGAAGTCTTCTGCCAGGCAGTTACTGTGACTCCACATGGCAGTGATGGAACATTTTTCTGCAGGGAGGATGATTAGGTCAGGATCTGGTTTAAGATTGTGTTTGGCTGTGCTTTCTTCTGCTGAAAGGTTAGTGTTCTTAGGGAGGTAGCTGGGGAAGGATGGTGAGGCCAAGTTGAAGGTAAGGAATTCCTGGAAGGTTGTTGAAACATGAAGGCTACAATATAATACAATGGTACTCATGTATGGATGACATAATCTGTCTCATAGATGAAACACAAACTAGGACAGAAGAGCGACAAAGTAACATCAACACAGTAAACCCATAAATACACTTCACAATGCAAACTGAAAGAAACAAGAAACTAAATCGCCTGGACCTTACAATTACAAGAGAAACAACCAACATTAATTTTCTGTCTACAGAAAACCTATATCCACAACCACTGTTACCCATAGCTCATCCAACCACATGAGAGCTCAAATAAGCCAGTTACAAACACATGCTCCATGGAATAAACAAAACACCTCTCAAAACTAAAAATTACACACACAAACTAAATATAATCAAATTGCTGTTGAAAATGAATGCAAAACAGATACCATAAACAAGCTCAACAACAAGATAAAAATGAAAGATACTGATATTAGAGACCAACTTAAGGGCACAACCGACGAGTCTGAAAACAGAGATATGGAACACACAGACAACACAGCACGTGACACCCTGTCAGAATAAAGAACCAAATGGTACAGTCTAACATACAAAAATAAAATACTACATAGCATTGCAAATATATTGAAGAAGCAAGGGATCCCAATAGCATTCAGAACAAACGACACAGTACAACAAAGACTACAATCAGACAAAAGAACTCCACACAAATTCAGCAATGTAGGAAAGTACTAACTTATGCACAACTCCTGTCAATAGCAATACATAGGAAAAAACAAGCAGAAACTTTGGGTTAAGGTACACAGAGCACACGATAGCTCTGAAGTGTGACAGAACAGATTCCACTCTCATAGAACACTTCATAAATACAAACCACCATCCCACGAATATTGAAACTGATCTACACAACAGGTTATAACAGAAGCTAGAATTAGAAGAGAATTACTGCAGACAAAAGGCTACACTGAAAACTAGCGACACATGCAAATAGCAAGATTGCATAGTGTTGTGGATTACTGCCAACGTGATAAGTTATGTTTTTGTGTGTTTTTAGACCATCCACAAGATGATCAACTAACATGAGTATACAACAGGTTACAATATACCCTAGTGCCCACCACGACTGTGTTCATATCAAAACCACAATTCCTAATACTAGAACACTGACATATGCAGTTCACATTCTGATAAATGTTAATAACAGCCATTCATACAGTTGCAGATGACATGCTGTATGCCAAAATGATGGCAACAAACACAGAAAACTATGCAGTGATTCATAAGTAAAAAAGTTATTATAAAACTATTTACATCATACAGTATCTTGCACCAAACAGTAATCCATGTAATAATGTTGTGGCTTTTCTGGCTTTCCCAACATATCTGTTGCAAATACACTTCTTGGGCTTGCCACCAGACCTACTGTACAGCTCCCACAATAATTCGATACAACTGTTCAACATCTTCGGGTTGTGGTAGATGCTGTTGTCAGTGCTACAAGATGCAACTGACGATAATTGTGTGATGGTGTTGAAATTTGTCAGGTCAGGAGCAGGCAGCTGAAGGAAAGCAGCGCTTATAGTGCCCGCTGATGGGCAGGGCTACTGAGAGCCATGACTGGGCTTGAGGAGGGGGTGTGATTGGCCTCCATGTCCAAATGCAGCAATCCAATTTTACTGTTATTTTAGAAAAGGTTTGATTGAAACAACACAATTCAGGAAATACTGGAGATAAACAAAAGATACTCATTAGGATGAAAAATAGGATAATCATAATTTCTTACTAAGCACTCGACGTATGTTTACAGATATAATTTATACTATCATACAATATTTTGCACAAGATATTGTCGGCAGAATTAAAGCAAGCTAACAGCTGTTCACGGCACAAAATACTGAATCATGTAGCAATGAGCAACTACAAACAGCACTAAGTTCAGCTGCATGTTGGATGCAGCGTTATCCTATATTTCACAGCCTGTGAACATTCATGGAAGTTATACAGTCTGTGATGTGTTACTGCATTGCACTTAGAAAGCAGATACTTCCAAAGAAATCACTTGAAGTTTTCCTATGCAGAGCAGAAGGTGTACGTGCAGGTTTATAAGAGTAACTGTTCCTAATTTTTCTGATGTCGCACAAGATGTGACCATAAACATACCCATCAATAATACAGCGTCTGCAAATGCTTCGTTTTCTATACAGAAGCCAGTGATCACCACTCAGATTTTAGATACTTCCGTTTTAGCTATGATTTTTACCACAGAAACAATGAATTACTAAAGTTTGTTCATTATTATAAGTCATAGAATATCTTCTTGAAATTTGTTTACTTAGTTTCTGGTGTTAAAATGTGTAACATTGTTTTTCTACAGGTGTGAAGAATGACAGACTTCCTAATTACAGAACTGACACAGAAAGTTAACTTCCTAATTACAGAACTGACACAGAAAGTTAAATTTCCTGCCTTCAGTACATAATTTTTTTCCAAGCTCACCTTCTGCATTCACGTTTCTCATTTCCAACACACATTTTCAACCAGAATGAGAATAGATTGCAGTAGTTACAAATTCAAAATATATTTGCAATTTTCATTATATTTAATTAAAATAATTTCATAGAAAGAAAACAGTTTGTAGCAGACTTGCATAATTTTTCCATTGTTAAGATTGTGCTCTAAATTTCACACTCATTTTGCAGTGAAGTCCTTCCAGAACTTTTATAACAATATACACTTTCCTTCATTCCAGTACAAGTTCAAAATGACAAATTACTGGTCATTGCTTTATTAATGTCAATGTTTAATTTCAAGCCATCTGTTATTTCAGAAGTGATACACGTTGTATCATGTTCTATCACAATCAACATCATTTGGAATGCAGCAAAACAAAAAAATTGTCATAAATCATGTCTCCAATTTCGCACTATGGTTTTGGATGAACTAAAACACCAATTGGATGCACCATGAAAGAGTGCAAAGATTAAACACATGGGGTGCCCAATAAGCAAGTTTCCCTGCTTTATATTAAAAAACAGTTTATCATGTTGAATTAATTTTATTGACAGTGTGCAGTGCTTCTGTCACTTTTTTATATAGTCTTTATGTTTTTTCCATGCATTTTTGGTAATGTGACATGTTTTTCCAAACTAATCCACTAAAGCTGTATAGGTCGGGTCCTATGCTCATATCACTATAGTGGGCCTCTCTGTGTGCTGTTCGTCATATACATTCTTCGCGCCCTCCCACATACTGCACACACCAACATCGAATGATTTAAATGCCCATACAACCTTCCCTATAGATGGATATCAACAGTGGATAGTTGTTTTCCTGTTAAAAAGTTAATGACAGGGCGCAGCTCACAAGCGGACACACTTTGTAGTGATAACTCCTTGCTAGGTGGCAACATACTGGCAAGATACTGCGGATGAATAACAATAACAACAGTCAACACTCAATAACCAATCAAATTATCATAAAAATTACAACAATTAAAAAGTCAATAATGATGAGGTGTTTCCAAAAGCCACATACCTGTATGAAGATGCTTTATTCGCAACTACCGGTTTTAAGTCAGTATAGATGCTTCTTCAAGTTTATAATGGTTATATTTCCATAATGTAGATGAGCAGTTAAGCAGCCCAAGTTCTCAGGAAGTTATCCTTGTTAATAGTCAAAGCAAAATAGATGGCTGTCATAATAAAATTGAGTTCATCCTAAAGAGGCGTCTCAAAATGTACAAAGCAAGACTGTTGCATAAGCCAGGTCAGATAACACCACGTAGGATATAATACAAGATCTGTTACACAGTAACTGTATAAACCAATGAAGTTAAACTTAAAATGTGTGTAGTCTCGCCATATTGCTAACAAGCTGATGTGTTGTAAGCAGTCCATGGAAGCTGTATACTGCTAGCCTCCATGGGCTGCTTACACCGCTTTGGCGTATTTGCAATATGGCAGAAGTACGCACATTTTAAGTAAAACTTAAAATGTCGGTTTATACAATTGCTGTCTTAACAGGCTTTATAATGTAACCTATGCGGTATTATCTGGCCTGGATCATTCAACAGTCATGTATATACTGAGAAGCATCTTTTCGGTGTACTCAATTTTATTATGACAACCCACCATTGTAGTTTGACTTTTTACGTGGATAAATTCCTGAAAACTGGGGCTACTTAACTGTCCATCTACTTTATGAAAATATAACCATTATAAACCTGAAGATGCATCTATATTGATGTGAAACCGGTAGTAGTGAATAAAACACCTTCATACAGCTATGCATCTTTCGGAAACACCTAATCATTCATGAATTTTTAATTGTTGTAATTTTTATGATAATTTGAATTGTTATTGAGTATTGTTATTGTTCTTCATAATGTGGAGCTGTGGTTGCCGTCCCCAGAAAGTTATTTGTAAGATATTGTGGTAAGTACTGTAAGCAGGTGTGAGCACTGACAACACATACCAGTCAAACTCACCAGCCTTATTGGATGACCTCATATATCGAGAAAGAACAGCAGCAGCATGGCGCTTTCACAGAATAGGAGACTGACAGTATAGTACTAAATATTGGTTTGAAAAGTAGTGATGAAGACAGCGATTAGAAACCCAAGACCACCACTGTTAGGGACTGGATGACAGCTCAACTGAGACCAACACTGCAACACAGAAAACTGATATGACTGATAAACTTACATCTTACAAGTTCGACTTCAGATGTTATTCAATAATGAATTATTGTAAACTTATGTATGTGCCATTTAACTTTATTTCATGAATTGGTTTAATTTAACTTCACTCTGAAACAAAAAGCTAAATAGATACTGATTTCTAAGTCGCCACTAATATTGCGATATGGAGTGTTCATTTCCAGCTCGTCCACTGGCATGCCTACACATTTCAGTAAACAGACATCAGTAAGCTTGCATGTAAACTGCAATGAATCGTGCAACGTGTAGCATATTATAACCTGCTTGCCCATAACACTGTCAATGGCACTTTGCAAGCCTTTCCTTTAGCGACTGTTTGAATTATAGCATCAAAATATAGTTGCCTTGCCAAATTACATTCATTGGCAAGGTCTCTAAATCTATGAGACAGTGTTGATGCACAGTTATCTTAGACAATTTTCATCACAAGTCAAGGTGCTGAATGCTACAGCTTCAGCTACATTTGCTGCTGAAAGAGTGTAGAAGATAAGCATAGCAACACATAGATTCAGAAATTTTAAACTAGAGCAACTTACTCAAGGGGTCTGATAGTTTAAAAGTAATGTAGTCAAAGTATTAAGTATGAATTATTTTCTGATATTTAATTTCTTCTTCTAAATCTTTTGTAACACCAATATGATAATCACTAATAACTAACTTACATGCCTCAGCAACCTGACTGTCAGTCAATTTCGATTATTTCCATAAAAATCCATGTGTTTCATCTAAAATCTTCCTAAAGGGTCATCAAGCTGGACACTAGAATGTCAATAATGACATAAAAACATTTATCTTTAACAAATCTTCTGAATTCACATTTGTCACTTACTCCCTGGTTTCATAAAGAAACTATTTCTTCTTCACAATGTGCACCTCCGGAAATTCAGGACCTATATTAATTACACTGGCAACAACTTTAGTTTCAGGGACAAGAGTATCCCAATTCACACAATGATATTTTAAGTTAATTAATGCGGTCTCAACGTGTTTTACATCAAAATCTATGGTAGTATTTTGAGCTTTTACTAATTTGTTTCTCTAGTCAATTAATACCAACAACTTTAGGCAGGTAGTTGTCACAGTTAAACACTTGAAAGAGCTCACATAATTCAAAAAGACCTATACCACTTACTGTGAGGCATCAATCCGAACACTCCAATGGATATCAGACATGAAATATAAGAAACTTCCAACATACTGTTTCAGAGTTTCCCCATCATTGTGGACTGCAACTGAACAGGTTGTAAGAAGTTGAATCACTCCAAAAAAAAAAGTAAATGCTTTATTACAACTCTCTGCTCCAAAGCTCTGACAAGCATACAGAGAAAATTTTGCAAGAGGATTCTATGAAGAAAATGTGCACAAGCTCCTTTATATGGCCCTCTCATCTTTCTTACATTACCATAACCTTGTCTGCACAATTTACTGATAGGAACCGAGTTTTTCAGAAGTACTCATCGAATTAAATGCGGAGCAACAATTCATCTTTTCTGATTACAATCTAGGAATTCCAAAAGCACACAATTTATTTCATACTAGCAAATTTCCTTACTGAAGTAAATATAATGCACGATGAATGTTTTCTGCCCAGTATGATTTGAATCAGAAGTTGTATCAACAATAATTGAATAATATTCTCCTTCCTCTCTTGTTCCAACATGGCATTTGTGACATGATGGGTACAACTAGAAATAAATTCATTCCCAGGATCATTCGACAGATAATGCACTTGCAAACACTTTCCAACTTCTTGTGCATCTTGACTTTGTTAATGCGTTTTGCAAGAATTGCATCATAGTGACCAAAGAGCTCTAATGTTTTGAGAAAATTTCCATTATTGGACCTCCACTTTTGTGAGATGAATTTCTGAAGGCAAGCCTCTTTAACCAAGAAATAACATCTCATCAAGTAAGATGAAAGCTCCCATGTAAGTTGGGTATTCTACAGAAAAAGAACAGTACCTCTTTACTTCTGATCATCAGCATGGCCAATGTACCACTTTTATGTCATTTAATTTCCTTGCTTTTACTGTACTTCCAGAGCAGTTATATACAAATACACAATCTTTTATTTTTGTTTACTCTTGAATGCAAAATATTTTCAGTCTATTTTGAGTAAAATCACCCCATAAATGGAATCAGTAAGGCATTATTTTTGAATGTTGTTGGCAATCCTATCAAATTTTAACAATGTTTCACAGCTGTTACCATGTACATTTGTGGGGGAAACGTTTTGGTAGGATTCCAACAATATTTTATAGAAGTGCATTTTCAATTTCATTGCAAGGTGGTTTAAGCAGATGATGTCTAAAGTATATATCATGCACTTAAGATTCAACATGAAATAGAACTGCATATAATTGGCCTATAAGAATCACAAATGTCAATAGCTGAAGTGGAGAGCAAGGGCTAGATTGCTAGGCTGCTGTTGAGGTAATGTTCTTTTATTTTTTATAATATACAGAATTTATCTTACAATAGTAGTCTGATATTTGTCAACTGAGCACCCTTAGGAATCCGATCCCTTGAGACAGTTGAGCCCCCATGAGGCTAGGATCCTGGGGATTTTACCCTCCCCCTTCTGTCTCATTGGGCCTGCTGCCAGGAGGCGCAGAAAGGCCTTCCGCGAGTGTGCAGTGGGCAAGGACTATGCTGCTGGATGCTCCTGTGGTTAAAAGCTGAATTAAATCTCAGCAGTGCACTGTGTCGTTTCATGATTTGCAAGTTATTGTTTCTTATGTTTTAATTTAATGGTTGCCAGTGCTGGACTTCAGGCAGCGCTTAATTGAGAACTTGCACCACTGTTGGTAAGATCTGCCATATGGATAAGTATGACCTCCTTAAGAACACAATCCCAGAAAGATGATGCTGAGGATAAAACTTCAGTATTATCATACAACATGCAATGTCCCATGTCCAGGAAATGCTCCACCACCACTGATTTATCAGGTTTCCCCAGGCGTGTTTGACGATGGTGTTCAACATAACATTCTTGCAGCAAAGTTTGACACAAAACTTCATGGCAGATTAAAACTGTGTGCCAGACCAAGACTCGAACTCGAGACCTTTGCCTTTGATGAGTTCGAGTCTCGGTCCAGCACACAGTTTTAATCTGCCAGGAAGTTTCATATCAGCGCACACTCCACTGCAGAGTGAAAATATCATTCTGGAAAAAACTTGACACATTTGCCCACCATAAGATTTCCTACAATGGCATGAGATCTTATATACATCACGTTTCCTAAGGTTCAGATTGCCTTTGACTGTACACAAGAAATTCCTAAAATTTTCTGGTGGCCAAAACACACACTTGATGTCATTTCCCTTGAGGATTTTTCTATTCTTGAAGACACGCCACCAAATACGGCACAAACACCATTGCAATGGTTGCCTCCACATCTTTATTAACATCCCTGCTCTGAATTTGCTTAGAACAGAATGCATGGCTATTCTGTCAATCAGAATAGCCGTTCTGTTTGAACAATGTTCTTAGGTGTTGCAGCTTATCAGGCAGACTGTTGTCGGTATCTGAAACCATATGTGGTTTATGTATTAAGAGTGTAAGTCGCTACAATGAGTAGGATGATGACAGCTTGTGGCCTGCAAATATAATTCTGCACGAGTTGGTTTGTGGACACTGTGTCCCAGTGTAACATTGGCTTTTCTTCTAACCATGATGTCCCAGAATGGTAAGATGCCATCTTTCACCACTTCAATGGTGAACTGTATATTTAGATGGCACGAGTTCAGATGCTCGAAAAACATAGGTAATTTCTATTCTGTGGGGCCACACCACATATGTATTGTCTACATACCGCCAGAAGCAGGAAGGTTGGAAACTTGCCAACTGCAGTGCTTTTTTCTCAGAATCTTCCATAAAATAGTTGGCCACCATGGAAGACAGAGGACTTCCCATGGCGACACCTTCCACTTGTTCAAAATATTGATTATCATCAGTCGCATCTTGTAGCAGTGACATCAACCACCACCTGTAGATCTCCGTTATATCAATGAAATATTGTGGGATTTTCAGAATACGATCCAGCAACAAACCTGGGAAGTGTATTTGCAACAGATCTGTTGGGAAAGCCTGAAAGGTCACATCTGGTACCTCTATGGGGAGGTGGTGGCCAATGATGTACACGAGTTTGATAAATTACATAAGAGAGGTAAACTGCTGTGCACTTTGGCCTTTTTATTGATATGCTGTGACAAGCAAACTGTCCCAATGTTTGCCAAGTTTAACCCTATGATGCATGAATTATTAACAAGTGAGAAAAATTTTTTGAAATGGGGTTTATATAGTGAAGATTGGTTGGTTGGTTTGGGGAAGGAGACCAGACAGCGTGGTCATCGGTCTCATCGGATTATGGAAGGATTGGGAAGGAAGTCGGCCGTGCCCTTTCAGAGGAACTATCCCGGCATTTGCCTGGAGTGATTTAGGGAAATCATGGAAAACCTAAATCAGGATGGCCGGACGCGGGATTGAACCGTCGTCCTCCCGAATGCGAGTCCAGTGTCTAACCACTGCGCCACCCCGCTCGGTATAGTGAAGAACAATGCCTATTATTACAAAATACAAAGTTTAATCAAATTTTCTATTTACAAAAAGAAAAATACGGATGTCCACTGGAGTGGACACTATGCACTTAAGAACTCCTGGGTCTGTGTCTGTTAATTATTTCTTTTTGTATGGAAACTCTCAAAACAATTTGGACATGTAGGTTCCTTACATTTAGTGCAAACATACTTAGTTTTCCTTCTGCACAATTGACTATGACATCTGATTGCATTTTTTATGTCCAAAAGTTTCGGCCAATGACCCCCTTGATGAAATCTCACCTCATCTGCTGCTTTACGTTTGGTCTCTTTTTCTGGGCTCTTGGAGTACAAACAGGTCTTCCTCTCCTTACTGCTGACTGTTCATATTTTCCCAGGTTTATGACTGACAGTGCCACTGACGTCTTGAAATCAAGGAGACGGATGGCGTTACTTGCCTGCCTATATAACAACCAAGAGTTCACAATGGCCATATCAATAAAACGAAAAAAGATACGCAGGTACCACAACCTGTTTTGCTGACGATGTGGATATAATGCTAGATACTGGTCCATGATGTCTACACCTCCCATATGATGATTGTAACAAGTGAAGTTGAATGGTTGAGGTACACTGATGGTCTTGGTCTCCTTTTTGCTCCAGTGCTGAACTTGTGATATGGGCTGTGCACCAGCACAGGTAGAAGCAATATGCACACACCTATTGTCAAACCATTTTGTAATGGTTATGCCCTCTTTACACACAACAGATGCACAGTCCCCTCGTGCACCCTTTCTCATGTCTGTCTGAAGGAAGCACCAACTGAGCACCTCAAAGCCGGTTTGCTCGGCATGTCCCAGTGCTCAAATGCAATTTTTTTTTAGCTCCTGGAGTAGTGGGACACTTGTAAAAATAAGTTGTCAAAAAATAATTTGTGGTTCTTGTACTTGGTATCATCACAAAGTCGTAGAATCAGCACAAGCTCCAAACTCACTGGCTGCCTCCCACCAGACCCATCTTGGTATATTTCAAAACGGTACACATAACCAGAAAAACCAGCTTTCACCCAGAATTTCAGTCTCCATTTCTTTGGCTTGTTAGCAACACACTGTTTGATATTGCTCCTCTCCTTGAAAGGTATGATCTTCTCGTCAATACACGGATGCTCCTCAGCTTCTGCGGCAAGAAGAAAGTTTTTTTGCAGACACTCCACAAATGGACAGATTTTGTACAGACGATCTGTGTTGCTTTGATCGACTGCACTATTATCCACAAAATGAAGAAAATACAGTATGTTATCATACCGATTGACTGGTAAAGAGTTGGTTACTAAATCCATCCTTAGACCTTCCTCTGATGACCAGTATGATCGGGTACGAGGGTACTTGATATATGTCATCACTATGTTCACACCTAGTAATGTTTTCAGTTCAGGAACTGTCAGTCCAAGATTCAATTTGCCATTCTGAAGATCATACAGATTAGTTTGAAACACAACATGTTCCAACATTTCATTGGGAATTATTTCTGTGAAGAAATCAATAGGACTGTCTCCAGTGATATTTATTTTTTCCACACCTGTAAATTTTGGTACTGGTACAGAATTACTGTCGATCTGCTGCTACTTGTAGTTTGACAGCTGTGTTCTTTTCACTGGCTGGGAACTTGTAGCATCACATGGAGTTTCACTCTCACTATCATCAGAATCAGAACCACTGTCGTGAGAGCTGGAACTTGTTTCCACAATTAAGTTTCTCGATGACTGTGGTTCCCTGAATTCATTGTCAGTTTCGTCTCCTAGTGTGCAATCTGAATCAGATGGCAAATCTTCAATTACTTCCTGAAATTCAGAATTTTGGGACTAATTTACGATTTCTTGTGTCATAATTTATAAGATCTATGCTTAACTCAGAAACTATACTAAAAACTGTAAAATAAGAAACAAACTAAATGTTTCAGAGTGGTGAGTTACTATGTCATATTGTAAGACAGCTCATGACCAATGCCTTTATTGCACGATGTTCCCTGCAGTGGACACATACTTTCTGCTTCATAGTAATATGTTTCGGCGATCTTTGATTATTTACAGATGGAGCAGTATCTATCTAGATTAATTACAAATTTTCTTACCATGTATCTTGAATGCCCATAGAAGTCTTTCGCTGAAATACTACATGCTGGTCCACAACCACGCTTCCTAGACGCCATCTTGATCACTTGTGATGCTTGGACGCAATCAGACGCTCTAATAGTTCTGCTACCGCCCTACTGATGGCAGCACCAGGTGGAGAGTGTCCACTACAGTTGAATGCATGCATTGACGACTTAAAAACACGGTCACAGTGTACGTAAAAGTGGCCAATAACAGCCATCCACTACAGTGGACACCATGCACCACAGGGTATTATATCTACATCTACATCCATACTCCACAAGCCACCTGATGGTGTGTGGTGGAGGGTACCTTGAGTACCTCTATCGGTTCTCCCTTCTATTACAGTCTCGTATTGTTCGTGGAAAGAAGGATTTTCGATATTCTTCTGTGTGGGTTCTAATCTCTCTGATTTTATCCTCATGGTCTCTTCGCGAGATATACGTAGGAGGGAGGAATATACTGTTTGACTCTTCGGTGAAGGTATGTTCTCAAAACTTCAACAAAAGCCCGTACCGAGCTACTGAGCGTCTCTCCTGCAGGGTCTTCCACTGGAGTTTATCTATCATCTCCGTAACGCTTTCGCGATTACTAAATGATCCTGTAACGAAGTGCGCCGCTCTCCGTTGGATCTTATCTATCTCTTCTATCAACCCTATCTGGTAAGGATCCCACACTGCTGAGCAGTATTCAAGCAGTGGGCGAACAAGCGTACTGTAACCTACTTCCTTTGTTTTCGGATTGCATTTCCTTAGGATTCTTCCAATGAATCTCAGTCTGGCATCTGCTTTACCGATGATCAACTTTATATGATCATTCCATTTTAAATCACTCCTAATGCGTACTCCCAGATAATTTATGGTATTAACTGCTTCCAGTTGCTGACCTGCTATATTGTAGCTAAATGATAAGGGATCTATCTTCCTATGTATTCGCAGCACATTACACTTGTCTACATTGAGATTCAATTGCCATTCCCTGCACCATGCGTCAATTTGCTGCAGATCCTCCTGCATTTCAGTACAATTTTCCATTGTTACAACCTCTCGATATACCACAGCAACATCCGCAAAAAGCCTCAGTGAACTTCCAATGTCATCCACAAAGTCATTTATGTATATTGTGAATAGAAACGGTCCTACGACACTCCCCTGCGGCACACCTGATCACTCTTACTTCGGAAGACTTCTCTCCATTGAGAATGACATGCTGCATTCTGTTATCTAGGAACTCTTCAATCCAATCACACAATTGGTCTGATAGTCCATATGTTCTTACTTTGTTCATTAAACGACTGTGGGGAACTGTATCGAATGCCTTGCGAAAGTCAAGAAACACGGCATCTACCTGTGAACCCGTGTCTATGGCCCTCTGAGTCTCGTGGATGAATAGCGTGAGCTGGATTTCACACAACCGCCTTTTTCAAAACGCATGCTGATTCCTACAGAGTAGATTTCTAGTCTCCAGAAAAGTCATTATACTCTAACATAATACGTGTTGCAAAATTCTACAACTGATCGACATTAGAGATATAGGTCTATAGTTCTGCACATATGTTCGACGCCCCTTCTTGAAAACAGGGATTACCTGTGCCCTTTTCCAACCTTTTGGAAAGCTACGCTCTTCTAGAGATCTACGGTACACCGCTGCAAGAAGGGGGGCAAGTTCCTTCGCGTACTCTGTGTAAAATCGAACTGGTATCCCATCAGGTCCAGCGGCCTTTCCTCTTTTAAGCGATTTTAATTGTTTCTCTATCCCTCTGTGTCTATTTCGATATCTACCATTTTGTCATCTGTGCGACAATCTAGAGAAGGAACTACAGTGCAGTCTTCCTCTGTGAAACAGCTTTGGAAAAAGACATTTAGTATTTCGACCTTTAGTCTGTCATCCTCTGTTTCAGTACCATTTTGGTCTCTGCTAGAATTAAATGATGAGAGGTGTTACTCAATGGCCATGATTATTGCAAGCTATGGGAGGATCCGAGATGCAAGATCCAGAGAAAACATTAGACTGTCTCAAGAAGAGTTCTATTCTGACTGAAGTAATTAAGGGCCTGTGCCAACAGGCTGCAGTTCCCCCAAAGCTGCACAGCCTACTGAAGATATGTGATGGTGGGTCCCCTCTTTGCCCAATAGTGAGCAACACTGGAGCTCACTCCTACCTATTTCCTCGCTAAATATCTTACTTCACTGTTGGGATCTCTTGTAGGCAAATGCAACCGTCACATCCAGAATTCAGAGGATTTCATAGGATGCCTGAAGACATTTAAGCTACAACCATTGGATATTTTGGTTAGTTTTAACATTGTATCTTTATTTATCAGGCCTAGTTAGAGCTTGGCAGCATCAAGTCTGAGAAAGACATTGTGGCATTTGTTTAAACATATACTTACCTCAACTTATTTTCTTATACAACAACCAATATTTTGAACAAGTGGACGGCGTCATCATGGGAAGTCCTCTGTCTCCCATGATGGCCAACTAAGAAAAAAGAACTGCAGTTGGTGAATTTCCAACCTTTCTGCTTCTAGCAGTATGCAGAAGATACATTTCTCGTGTGGCCCCACAGGACAGACACATTACCTGTGTTTCTCCAACATCTGAACTCGCACCATCCAAATATACAGTTCACCACGAACGTAGAGAAGGACGGCATCTTACCACTCCTAGACATCATGGTTATAAGAAAAGGCAACGGCATATTGGGAAACAGTGTCTACTGCAAACCAACTCGCACAGAGTTATATTTGCAGGCCACACGCTGCCATCATCTTGCAGACGTGGTAGTGTCTTACACTCTTTAGTACAAAGAGCACATGTGGTTTCAGGTACCGACAGTCTGCCCGATGAGCTGCAACACCTAAGAGTGGTGTTCCAACAGAACAGCTATTCTGATAGACAGATTCGCCATGCGTTCCACTCCAAGCAAGTTTAGAGCAGGGAAGTAAATTAAGATGCAGAGGCAACTCTTGCAATGGCATTTTTGCTGTATTTTGGTGGTACATCTTCAAGAATAGAAAGAATCCTCAAGAGACATGACATCAAGTGTGTTGTTTGGCCACCAGCAGAACTGAGGAATTTGTTGTGTTCGGTCAATGATGACCTTAGCCTTAGGAAATGTGGCATGTATAAGATCCCATGCCATTGTGGGAAATGTTATATTGGGCAGACAAGCCCAACCATGCAAGAATGTTGTGTTGAACACCACTGTCATACACATCTGGGGCAACCTGATAAATCAGCGGTAGCACAGCGTGGCCTGGACTTGGTGCATTGCATGTTTATGAAAAGACTGAAGTTTTATCCTCAGTGTCATCTTTCTAGGATTGTGTACTTGAAGAGGCCTTACAAACCCATATGGCAGACCATCTTATCAATAGAGTTGCAGAGTTTCAATTAAGCACTGCCTGGAATCCAGAAGTGGTTGCCATTAAATTTAAACAGAAGAAACAAGAGTTTCTAATTCATGAAATGACACAGTGCACTTCTGAGATTTAATTCAGCTTTTAATCATAGGAGCACCCGGCACCATGGTCTTTGCCCACAGTGAACACGCGAAAGGTTTTGCTGCGGCTCCCAGCAGGGGGCACTATGAGCACTTCTTTCCTCCACCTGCAAGAATCTTCATGCGCATGCATATTGCCTGCTCCCAACTTGCAACTTGATAAATTTCTATGCCGTTGGGTGATATTATAATCAGTCATGTCTTGTAGCAATGACAACAGCACCTACCACAACCTGAAGATGTCAAACAGCTATATCAACCAAATAGTGTGCAATTTACACAATATGATCCAGCAGTAAATCCAAGAAGTGTGTTTGCAAGTAATAATGTTTTTTGTAATGTTCTGTAATGATGCTAATTTTGCTTATTTTAGAACGAAGAAACCCGATGATGTTGGTGATGTTTCGTTGAAACTAGTTTGGGGAAGAGATTAAACAAAAGTGTTTTGCATCAAGGTGAATCCACAATCCCACATTGTTTTATGCAGTCACAGACCAAAAGAATAGTTTTCAAGATACAGTGACTGTCTACGTTCATGACCATAAGGAGATGATTAATATGCACTAGAATCCTATTTATCACTTCAGGAACTGGATACAAGAACAGTTGGATCTTGCAGAGGAACACGTATTCTACCTTCAGTATCTCATAACTCTTACATCACATGCAACAGCTTTTTTGGGGAACAGAGAACACTGTCCTTCATGGGCACTGTGGAAATGATTTAAGAATTAACTTTGTATGCAACTCTAATGCTTATTTCCAATTTCCACATATTTTTGATGGACACTTACATTTTTTTCCATTGCTACTGGAAAATGTACTTTAAGAATAAGGTGCACTCTTCCCTAAGATTCTTGTTGATAAAGATTCTTATTCATCAAACTCTTAGAGATGTTGTTTTGAAGAATTCCTTGCCAGTTTTGTTGCATCATTTCCTTGAGAAAATAAGGAATACACTCATCTGGTTGCTGACTCTTAGTACACTACCATTTCTGATGCCCAGGCTCTCCATAATGTGTACGAATTGCTTGATCTTCTCTGAGAAATTTTGTGATTTGCCCTAGATCGCAACAATTATTTCATCTTAATACTACATCACAAGCCGTAAACAGGGTGTTTCAGGAAGAATAGTAAATATTTTAGAAGGCTGGAATCCCACCTATTATATTTACTGATTTGGTCAAATCCTTTCAGCCATTTCATTGGATCATGATCATCATCTCTGAGATCACTGACGGATGCTTGATGTGCAGCTGACTTACTGCTATTTTGGATTCCACTGTTATTCTGGATATACAAACCTAGCGAACAATGTACTACTTGTATTCCAGTTTCTGCCCATGAAGGCAATGACTTTTACAATGCCTAATTGGAACCATAGTGATGTAGTTGTTTAGAAGTATTCGGCATCTCCACCAACCTATGTCATGTCATAATCACAATCAAGTCTGAAACCAAAAGCTGGGTTGTCAATGAAGTACAACTATTAGTACTGAAAGCACGTTTATTACGGACACCAATGCACAGACAGAACAGACTTGCCTCCTGGAGGGAGTGTGCTGCTATTTACACAGAATATGCAACCACTACAAACATAAGAAATTCTGTGAACCTTCTAGAAATGATAAATACTAAATAACCAATATTTCCTGGTAATTGGATTTGAAATAATGACCCGCAGCATGCTAGCCAGTGACTCTAACTGCACACAACTGGCAGCAACAGTTAGTATTCCTCCTGAAATACCCTGTATAGACACAACAGTAGTACAAGCACATTTCTTTTATATCTAAAAGAAGACCTTTTACTCAAGTACCAACTTAAAATGGATGACACATGTAAGTTTTACATTTGGAACTAGCTTGAAACTGTTTAATGATTTCTCATATAATTGGCACTTTCTCCCCCCCCCCCCCCCCCCCCCCCCCCCCCATTTTCAGACAGCAACTCAGTGACTTCTTCATATTGCATTTCTACCAGATAACCACACACACCTATGGCAAGAAAGCCTTTCTCTTTCTTTTTTGGCAGTGCACATGCCATTACATCACTTCTGTCAGCTTTCTCAATGATGTTTCTCTATTTTGTGGAAAGCTAGTCTCAATTACAACACTGTTCTTTATTCTAATGCTTTCAATTTTTAGTCTGTCTTTCTTTAGTTACTTTAGCTTATTTTTTAGCTGTAGAGCAAGTAAAAAGATCATTAGATTGTGTTCGTTTTAAAGGTTCAGTCCTCATGGTCATACTTTATTTCAGTTCATGTTGACCTGCCCAAACAACTGTAACGTAACTGGAAGCTTCTTGAATAGGTTTCACTGCCTCTCCCCTCCAAGAAGCAATTTCTTTACTTCATTACATTGCTTATCCCCCCCAATAGTAACTGATGGATCTTTCTCACTGCTGCTTTCTGTAGGAGACAATTAACATAATTTACTGACACCTTCTCAATTTTGGCCAAGTCAATTTCAATGAAAGAATGAAAGTTTTCATATGAGAAATAATATTTTACATTCTTTGACCCATTCTCCATCCCCATATGTTTATCTGTTAAGCCTGGATGATAATGTAGCCAATTCTGTAGGCAACTTTACAGGTACCTAGCACTCTTTTTTTAGTCTGCAAAAGCCGAACAAGGTGGCTGCTGGACTCGCATTCAGGATGATGACGGTTCAAACCCAAGTCCAGCCATCCTGATTTGGGTTTGCTGTGATTTCCCTAAATTGCTTCAAGCAAATGCTGGGATAGTTCCTTTGCAAGGATAGGGTCAACTTCCTACCCCATCCTTCCCCAATTCAATGGAACTGATGACCTTGCTGTCTGGTCCCTTTCCTCAAATCAACCAACCAACTCTCCAAAAAATCTCACTGTGAAGGAATACCAATCAGTGAAAATGAAACAGGAGTTTATTTACAGTTTTATCAATGATTCTGTATGTTATAAATTCATGCTGCCCCTGTTCCACTGTTAGCATCATCAGTAACCATTCCATGCCATGCCATGTCAATGTGTGACATCCCCAAGTATATGAAAAATCTTTACAGGAACACACTTCACACTGTTGTCACTGGAATGTAATATCAATAGACGTTAATAGCAATCATGCATATCGTGTTTCAAACTGGATGCTCTTCACAGTATCAGCACTGTTGACTTCAAGCATAATACTGCAATAAAGTTGATGAACTTCTACTTTGTAGTTAAATTATTAAAAAAGAGCCGAAACTCTGATCTACAAACAATTTATGCTGAAGTATTTATCCATATTTACATTTTTTAAATAAAAAACCAACCAATGCTTTTGTGCGAATGACTAATTCACAGCTACATGAAAAATTATCATGTATATGTTACACACTGTCGCATTCACAATTGTGTTAGGTGAAACAGACCTGGAACCTGACAACCTATTAACAACAATCAAGATACTAGAGATCAGCAAGTGCACTGAAAGTAAGCACAACCGAACAACAAATTTTACTACCATCAATACACTTCACGTCTCCGTAAGCAACCATATAGCTGATTATTTCCAAAGCTGAATCTTTGAATGAATTGCAACAAAATGACTATGTACATTTCTTTTGTAAACAAATGCTTCAACTGCCTACCAAATCGCTCAGAGGGAACTTTCCAAGTAAATTCAATTTTAATGAGAATTCCCTATTTTCCAGACAAGTTTTCTACCCAATAGTAACCTCAAATTTTAATTTTGGACCCAACATTAGAACAACACAGAACTTTGCCGAGAGCCAGAAAATTTACTTACTCTTTTAGCGTTCCACCTATCAGTATAATAATGACCTTTCCCCATCTTTATACCTCCATACCTTCGTACACCACAGTTTTCACTATCATGTTACTGGAAATTTCATAATGGAGTTAAAAATAAGGACAGCCAGACACACATGCCGCCTCTTCCCCCCCTCCATCCCACACACACACAGGCAGGCAGATGCGTGCGCGCGCCCGCGCCCACACACACACACACACACACACACACACACACACACACACACACACACACACACACAGAGAGAGAGAGAGAGAGAGAGAGAGAGAGAGAGTACATAATCTGAAAAAAAGAGATTATTTTGATTTTTGATTAAATATACAGCCCTGATATACTAACCTTGCACTGGTAAACATTCAAAGAAGTCTACAAATTCAATTGGAAATGAATCCAAGGAACAGACATGACATACTTCACCAACAGCAAATTCTGCTCTGAAAAATAAGGGCCATATTTACCAACATAATATAATGAAACAGGAAAGAGAGCTATTCAATGGTTATTTTGTATCTCACCTCACTTCACCAGTTATCGGATATGGGTTACGTGGAAAGCAAACTACTTCAATCTGATAGATATCTCTGAATTCTCGGAAGTTCTTCTTGTTGATATGGCCAACCATAGTTGTTTCTATGTGGCCCCAAGTCTCAGGGACTGAAAACCTGAGTGCTAAACCTAGATGGAGAATGATGATAAATAAAATAATGTTTTATTATGTCCACGTGAATGATGAGACAATGAGCATGAACATGATAAACTTTGCTAGCAGGTTGTAAAAGCATTTTATTTATTAATAGAAATCAGAAATGCAGGCAAGTGATCTCAAGTTGGTCATGAATTACTCAGTTGTCTAATGTTTAGTCCAGCTTATGAGCGATGCAGGGACAGCTCTCACACAGTGTAAAGTCATTTGTAAATCGCAGCTGTATGATTGGAAGAATAAGAAAGGAAGATTAGGGTCTATGCTCACTTGACACTATGGTCATTACAGACAGAGCACATGCTCCAAATTTTTCAATAGGGTCCCAGAAAACACACACACACACACACACACACACACACACACACACACACAACTGAAACTTGCAGTTTCAGGAAACTGAAACCACACTGCGAGCAGCAGCACCAGTGCATGATGGGAGTGGCGACTGAGTGGGGTAAGGAAGAGGTTGGGGCAGGGAGGGGAAGGGATAGTACGTGGGGGGTGGTGGACAGTGAAGTGTTGCAGATTAAACAGAGGGCAGGGGAGATGTGGTGAGGGGGAATGGGGAAAGTAGCAGAAAAGCAGAGAAATAAAGAAACTGGGTGTGATGATGGAATGACAGCGCTGTAGGGCTGGAATGGGAACAGCGAAGGGACTGGATGGGTGAGGACAGTGACCAATGAAGGTTGAGGCCAGAAGGGTTACGGGAACCAGCACAATTCACAAAAGCTGGTGTTGGTGGGAAGGATCCATATGGCACAGGCTGTCAAGCAGTCATAGAAATGAAGGATATCTTGTTTGGCAGCATTTTCAGCAAGAGGGTGGTCCATCTGTTTTTTGGCCACAGTTTGTCAGTGGCCATTCACGTGGACAGACAGTTTGTTGGTTGTCATGGCTACATAGAATGCAGCACAGTGGTTGCAGATTAGCTTGTAGACCACATGACTGGTTTCTCAGGTAACCCTGCCTTTGGTGGGATAGGTGATGTTAGTGACTGGACTGGAATAGGTGGTAGTTGGAGGATGTATAGGACAGGTCTTGCATCTAGGCTTATCACATGGGTATGACCCATGAGTTAAGGGACTGGGAGCAAGGGTTGTGTAAGGATGGCTGAGTATATTGTGTAGGTTTGGTAGACAGTGGAATAACCCTGGTGGAGAACTGTGGCTGGACGGTGGGACTTCAGGAGGAAGTAGGAGACTGGAAAGAAGGGCACAGGAGATTTGATTTTGTACAAGGATTGGAGGATAATTGCCATCAGTGAAGGCTTCAGCTTTCCCATAGCTTTCAAACGGTCATAAGTTGTTTGTTGTGTAATGTTTAGCATTGCTCCCATTTGCTTCTGACTCAAAGTATCATCTTCATCCAATATTGCTTGCAATTTGGCGTCTTCAAACTTTTTTGGTGGTCTTCCACATTCTTCATTTCTTACTTCAAAATCATTATTTCTGAACCGTTGAAACCATCTTTGGCATGTTGTTTCTGATAGAGCATGATCACCATATGTCTCGACAAGCATTTGATGCTACTCTGCAGCACTTTTTTACAGATGAAAACAAAAAATTATTGCTTTCCGCAAACCATCACTTTCTCGTACAAAATTCAACATCGTTAACACGATGAAAACATATGATGATGTTTGTTTCATGACTTTATGTGTACTAAATATCTTTGACAGATGTCATACCAACCAAAAAAAAAAAAAAAAAAAATTAAGGCTCGTTCACAACAAATATTCCCTATCGACACATTTGTATCTTAATGCTCATTTCATACCGGTACACCTGGTAGCTGTACCCCAGATTTGTCTGTAGGTAATGCCTTCAAAGGAGAAGTAATGGAGGGTGAGGATGCAGTTGGTCGTGGTGATTAGGAATGAGGTTGTTTGTTCAGAACCGTCAAGCGTTGGGAAAGGTAGTGTTCGATAGCGGTAAAGCCATGGGCATTAGGAATGTTAGTGTACAGGGAGGTGGCATCAATAGTGACAAACAGAGCACCCTATGGTAAAGGGACAGGAACTGTGGAGAGTTGGTGGAGGAAATGGTTGGTATTTTTAATATAGGAAGGTTAGTTTCCGGGTAATAGGTTGAAGGTGTTGGTCTATGAGAGCTGAGATTCTCTCAGTGGGGGCACAGTAACCAGCCACAATGGTATGTCCTGGGTGGTTAGGTTTATTGATTTTAGCATGTAGAAGGTAAGAGTGCAGGGAGTGGTAGGGGTGAGTAGAGAGATGGACTCCGGGGAGAGGTTCTTGGTTGGGCCTAAGGAATTGAGTAGTGACTGGAGAGCCTGCTGGTTACTGGAATGGGGTCACTGTGGCAAGGTATGCCGAGAAATATACTGAGGATCTCACTGAAGCCTTCACGGACTGTAATTATCCTCCCAACCTTGTACAAAAACAAATCTCCTGTGCCTTATCTTTTCAGTCTCCCACTACCTCCTAAAGTCTCACTGTCCAGCCACAGAGGAGCATTTCCCTCGTAACTCAGTACCATCCAGGACTGGAGCAACTGAATTACATCCTCTGTCAAAGTTTCGATTACCTCTCGGTCCTGAAATGAGAAATGTCCTGCCCACTGTCCTTCCCACCCCTCCCATAGTGGTATTCCACTGTCCACCGAACCTACACACTACACTCGTCCATCCTTACATAACCCCTGCTCCAAATCCCTTACTGCATAGCTCATACCCCTGTGATAGACCTAGATGCAAGACCTGTCCCATACATCCTCCCACCACTACCCACTCCTGTCCGGTCACTAACATCACGTATCCTATCAAAGGCATGAAACCAGTCATGTATGTGATCTACAAGCTAAGCTGCAACCACTGTCTTGCATTCTATGTAGGCATGACAACCAACAAGCTGTCTGTCCGCAAGAATGGCCACTGACAAACTGTGGCCAAGAAACAAGTGGACCACCATGTTGCTGAACACGCTGCCAAACATGATATCCTTCATTTCAATGACTGCTTCACAGCCTGTGCCATATGGATCCTTCCCACCAACACCAGATTTTCTGAATTGTGCAGGTGGGAACTTCCATGTTCGCACAACCCTCCAGGCCTCAATCTTTGTTAGTCACTGTCCTCACCCATCCAGTCCCTTCCTTGTTCCCATTCCAGCACTACAAAGCTGTCATCCCACCAACAAACCCAGTCTCTTTATTTCTCTCCTTTTCCACTACCCCCCCCCCCCCCCCACTTCACATCTCTCCCCTGCCCTCTGTCTAACCTGAGACTGCAGTCATGTGTATGAGTTGCATTTGTGTGTGTGTGTGTGTGTGTGTGTGTGTGTGTGTGTGTGTGTGTGTGTGTGTGTGTGTGTGTGTGTGTACTGTTGATGAAGGCCTTAATGACCGAAAGCTTTAATTGTGAGTCTTCGTGTAATGCCTATCTGTGACTCAGCATCTTTGCTATATTGTGAGTGGCAACTTTCCTTCTCATAACATTGTTACATTCCATCCTGGATTTTCCATTGTTTGATTTTAACCTTACTGAAGTATTTTAATGATGCACTGACATCAGATCATCTGGGATCTGCAAAGATCCTTGGCAGAGTCACTGGCCAGGTCTCTGTTGATCTGACAGACATTATGTAAGCCACTGCAGGAAATGCTAATGATGGAAACATGAATCTGGTACCAATTCCTCCTGCAGTTGCTTCATTTCATCAGATTAGAACTGATCTCTTGGGGATGCTTCCCAAGTCAACAAATGGGAATAAATGGATAGCTGTGTGCACTGACTACATCATCCGTTAAACTGTCACAAAGAATGTACCTACTGCCAATGCATCAGAAATCCCTAGTTTTCTCTTCCTTTTTTTTAAGTGAAAAAAGTGTTTCAGTCATGACTGGTGTCGGAAGTAATTTGGCTTGCAAGATGTCAATTACAAAATTAAAGATGATGATCTTACACTGAAGAGACAAAATTGCAGACATGCCTTCCAAGACCTTTCCATTAAGCGCTTTCATGAGCTTGAGGTGCATACTGGTAGCAAGAGCTTTCTTTACAATGAACATGAAGATATGTGCACCAGTCAGGATGCCTGAATACAAGTAACTCTACTTCAGTGCCATGGTGACCAGGAGGATGCGACAACATTACCAGTAACTGAGATCCACCACTGCCACCATATGGAGCATCACTGACTAGATCCAAAGCCAAGAAGCTATAGCACAGTTTGAAACTTAATTATTTATTGAATATTGTTATTTGCTAGAGCACAGTATAGGTATAAATAAGGACATCCACTATTGAAACTGGAGTTGCACTTTGTATTCTTTCATGTATGCTCGATAAACATGTTTTCACTGTGATGTGTGAAGTTATTGTTGACAGCCCTACTATCATAAATGATACTATATTCCTGATTCTACATAACATTCTTTCACTTAAAGGCAACATGAAGTTGCCTTTTAAACTTCACCTAAAGCGTTTTTCCAATTTTTTATGTTTAGATGTAGATGTAAATTTGGTGCATATGCTAGATGTCTGAACAATTTCTACTTAAAACACTTAAATCTTTTCATTTACAAAGCTTCTTTACTGGTAAGTGCAGAGCTCTAATGACAGATGATGTGATTTAATTGCCAGTTGTGTATGTCTGTATTTGCGAGCGCGCGCAGTATAGAGAGAGGGGGGGGAGATAGTTGGAAAGTGGTGGTGATGAGGAACCCACATGGGAGGGGGGAATGGTGGGAAAAGGTAGTATATGATCTGGATGGGGAAGGAGTGGAGTGGACAGAGGAGAGAAGAGAAAAGGTAAGCTGAGGCAGTGGGAAACAAGTTAGTGGAGGTTTAGTGCAGGGGAATAGAGAGAATGCGGGATAGAGTGATTGTGTGGTCATTTCGAGTGCATACATGTACAACAGTTTTAGTTCTTATCCACATTCGTTTGTTGTAATAAATGTCAGGGCAGTGATAACCTCGCCGTTGGGCACCCAAATGGGTCATTCCCTTTGATTGACACAGGTGCAAGACCTGTCCCAAATATCCAGGCACAACCTCCTACCACAGTCCAGTCACGTTATCTACTACCCAGTAAAAGGTCGCAGTTACTGTACAGAATTCTGTACGCGCGCGCGCGTGCGTGTGCGTGTGCGTGTGCGTGTGTGTGTGTGTGTGTGCGTGTGTGTGTATGTGTGTGTGTGTGTGTGTGTTGTGGAGGTGGGGCTGCAGGCATGTGTATGCATGCATGATGGATGCACAAACACACTCAAATGACCACTCACACAGTATCTTATTCTGCCTTTCCGAATTTGATAATATGATAATGTGAAAAGTGATATTCAATGAATGAGTAATATAGAAATTTAGCTTGTTCTGCAGTGTGATGGGTCTACTGTTGATGAACTTTAATGTTTACAAGAAAAGGATCTGTAACGAAGATCTGTGCAATATATTAAATGTTGCAAAAGAATCATTCTTACCAGAAGCTGTTACTTTTATGAATGGTTATTTATCTAATCTCTTGGTAAAGCACCCAAAAACTGAAAGTGCACAATTTGAACTTACACTTTCTTTATTTAGAGAATGGGGAAGATAAATGCCTATTTCTCACACAGAAACAATAACAGGGAGAGACTGACAAAAATTATTAATAAAGCCAGTTTACTCAACTTACCATCAAGAGATTGTATGTTTCGACCACACTCTTGGGTGAATGCAAGTGAACAATTTAAAACAATACATGCCTGGGACCTCACATTCTTTATACTGCTGTAATATGCCTGTGCAATTTCTGAAAAATAAATTAAAAGAAAACATGAAAAAGCTGTGGCACATCATTTAAACATTTTAATGAGTTTATCTTTTTGTCATTAACAAAAAATATGTAATGCAATACATTTTTTACTGAAAAAACTTCATTTCATTTATTAAACTCTATTCTCTTCACCTAACATCCTATCTCTTAAAACTACATACACAGTATTGAAGACTTATGTAAAATAATGGATAGGCAACCACTTAACTGTATATGATTGGTGCATGGTACACAGAAATACATAATTGTAAACAGTTAACACTAACTTCGGAGCTTTTGTCTTTTTTCTAGTAGAAGTACACACATTTCCATAGACACCCAAATGTCCACAGTCACGATAGCAGTGAGACTGGTTATGGAAAGTAGTTGCTTGGGTAGACGGGGACTGAGAGGGGATAGCTAAGGACCCACAAGGCGAGAGGGCAGGTCTTACACCAGATGGCTCAGTGGCTCCACAACAAGACAAAAGGATTTCAGAGCGTAGAGCATATAGGGGATAGAGAGAGGGAGAGGGGGGGAGAAAGTTGGAAAGTGGTGGTGATGAGGAACCCACATGGGAGGGGGGAATGGTGGGAAAAGGTAGTATATGATCTGGATGGGGAAGGAGTGGAGTGGACAGAGGAGAGAAGAGAAAAGGTAAGCTGAGGCAGTGGGAAACAAGTTAGTGGAGGTTTAGTGCAGGGGAATTGAGAGAATGCAGGATATGCTGGAGAGATGATTCCCACCTACGTAGTTCAGAGAAACTTGTGCTGAAAGGGAGTATCCTAGTGGCCTGTGTAGTGAATTAGTTGCTGAAGTCATCAGTATTGTGGCGTACAGCATGTTTGGCAACTGGAGGGTCAAGTTTGCGATTTGCGACAGTTTGGCAGTGGCCGTTCATGCAAATAGACAGTTGGTTAGTTATCAAGCCCACACAGAATTCTGTACAGTAACTGCGACCTTTTACTGGGTAGTAGATAACGTGACTGGACTGTGGTAGGAGGTCGTGCCTGGATATTTGTGACAGGTCTTGCACCTGTGTCAACCAAAGGGAATGACCCATTTGGGTGCCCAACGGTGAGGTTATCACTGCCCTGACATTTATTACAACAAACGAATGTGGATAAGAACTAAAACTGTTGTACACGTATGCACTCGAAATGACCACACAATCACTCTATCGCACAGGTACTCTGAAATCCACTAAAACCAATGATAAGGGAAGACAACTACCGTATTTACTCGAATCTAAGCCGCACTTTTTTTCCGGTTTTTGTAATCCAAAAAACCGCCTGCAGCTTAGAATCGAGTGCAAAGCAAGCGGAAGTTCTGAAAAATGTTGATAGGTGCCGCCACAACTAACTTCTGCCGTCGAATATATGTAGCGCTACACAGGCATCCTTTCTAGTAGGCACAAAGATAAATACTGGCGCCAAAACCTCTGCGTCAGTAAATAAAATTTAAAAAAAAATGGAAGACGAGCTTTTTTTCTCCGCCCAAGTTTCGACCACTGCTTTTTCATACATAATCCAACGAAGTAAATACAAATTCCGTATTGTTCATCTTCGAATTTCAATGTACTACAAAAATCCGACTGGTAATACTGGGATTTTTGTCAATATGGCCAACTCTACGTTCTGAATTTTTTCCTACCTGTGAGAAGAGATGGTTGCTAATAGGAACCTGATGAAATGTGAATCACGTGCAGTATTCTCTTCACCATAAGAATAATACGAATATAAACATTTTGCCATGTATTCTTTCGTGTTTGCTTCTATCTCATTTATATCCTGTCTGCCAAATAAACTACGAAACTAGAGTGAGACAACAGCAAACGCGGAAGAATATACGTATCGTGTCATGTTTATATTCGTATTACTCTTAGGCCTAATAGTGATACAGTCAGAAATGAAGCACGGCAACTGACTAGATTTTTAAATCTAAGATGACTAATTTCTGTGCAGAAATTGATGTACTAAAGAAGCAGCCGCAATGATTTTAAAACAGAGAAAAATTTTCGCCAAACTCTCGTTCAGAACATGTTCTATCATACGTAGTCTATTATTTGGTTCTTGTTGATCATTATCAAAGAAAGCAGCAGTCTAAGTAACAACAAATAGCAGTCTCTTGCCATTGTTTCGCTAATGAGATGATTCCTCTCCTTTTTAAATTGTAGGCGGCGGTAGCGCGCACAAAAGCAAGCCATGCCGCGAGCAGCGACAAGCCGTAAACACGCACTATCAGAATGCGACGAACAATGCATGACACAGTATAGTAATGCATTTTCAGCTTCGAGTGACTGACGTAAACACCTATAACATAGAAAACGGCACTTATCAGATCAAAGCAAAATAAGCAATCGATTCAAACCAGACGAAGCACGTGAAAAAGGAAGGGTATCCGTATAAATACGGACGGAGCGCCTGACGCATAGCAATGGCTACCTGGTAAAACTTAACTGCTAAGCTTTCGACTCGAACCAAATTACTGTAGCTGTCTCGTCATTCATTCGACCTAAATTGTGTCTCATATTACAATGGACCAACTTTGTTTCGATTTGGAGGTGCGGCCTAAAACTTTTCTCTCCCCTTGAATTTCGAGTCTCAAATTTCAGGTGCGGCTTAGATTTGGGAATTTTTTTTTTCCTTTATTTCGAGTCTCATTTTTCAGGTGCGGCTTAGATTCGAGTGCGGCTTAGATTCGAGTAAATACGGTAATCAAGAAATTAAAACAGGGGGAAAACAAAACACAGAAGAGCTAAAAGAACAACACAGGGAAATGTGACTGGCTGACTACTTACAAAAAACTTGGGTGAGCCAGCCACCCTGCTGACACATCAAAAACATCTCTCCAAAATCTTGTTACACATGTGGGACAATTCACAAAACTACACGAACCACAATCATTTGATCATTACATAAAATAGACTGCAGATACCTCATCAAATCTGCTGCAGTCCGCTGGTCGGCAAATAAAATTCAGTCCAGTAAAATGTGGCGCACCGTGATCCGCACACCACAAGCACCACACATCGGAGGGTCCTCTTGCCAGAGTACAAAGTAAGAGCATATGGACTATCAGACCAATTATGTGATTGGATTGAGGAGTTCCTAGATAACAGGACGCAGCATGTTATTCTCAATGGAGAGAAGTCTTCCGAAGTAAGAGTGATTTCAGGTGTGCCGCAGGGGAGTGTCATAGGACCGTTGCTATTCACAATATACATAAATGACCTGGTGGATGACATCGGAAGTTCACTGAGGCTTTTTGCAGATGATGCTGTGGTGTATCGAGAGGTTGTAACATTGGAAAATTGTACTGAAATACAGGAGGATCCGCAGCAAATTGACGCATGGTGCAGGGAATGGCAATTGAATCTCAATGTAGACAAGTGTAATGTGCTGCGAATACACAGAAAGATAGATCCTTTATCATTTAGCTACAAAATAGCAGGTCAGCAACTGGAAGCAGTTAATACCATAAATTATCTGGGAGTACGCATTAGGAGTGATTTAAAATGGAATGATCATATAATGTTGATCGTCGGTAAAGCAGATGCCAGACTGAGATTCATTGGAAGAATCCTAAGGAAATGCAATCCGAAAACAAAGGAAGTAGGTTACAGTACGCTTGTTCGCCCACTGCTTGAATACTGCTCAGCAGTGTGGGATCCGTACCAGATAGGGTTAATACAAGACATAGAGAAGATCCAACGGAGAGCAGCGCGCTTCGTTACAGGATCATTTAGTAATCGCGAAAGCGTTACGGAGATGATGGATAAACTCCAGTGGAAGACTCTGCAGCAGAGACGCTCAGTAGCTCGGTACGGGCTTTTGTCAAAGTTTCGAGAACATACCTTCACCGAAGAGTCAAGCAGTATATTGCTCCCTCCTACGTATATCTCGCGAAGAGACCATGAGGATAAAATCAGAGAGATTAGAGCCCACACAGAGGCATACCGACAATCCTTCTTTCCATGAACAATACAAGACTGGAATAGAAGGGAGAACCGATAGAGGTACTGAAGGTACCCTCCGCCACACACCGTCAGGTGGCTTGCGGAGTATGGATGTAGATGTAGATGTAGATGTAAAAAACCATGCATCATAGAGCTGTGCCCAATGTGAAAACAAGTAAGAAGGACCTCGTCCCATTGACATAGCTGGAACGAAGTACACCATGGCCAAATTGTGGGCTTGATGACACGGAGCTTGTTGTCGGTCACTTCTAACCACTCGACTTCCCATCGACACAGGACTTTATACCTCACAGTGAGGTGTGAGCATACAGGGGGATAGCACAATTTTGACCTGACGGTCACAACATGTCTCCTTGGCTGCTCAATCAGTCCTTTTATTCTGAAGAATTCCCACGTGCCCTGGTATCCAACAGAAAGACATCTTCCCCAGTAGGTGTAGTTGGAGGAGGGCGTCCTGGATAGTCTGGGATACTTTATCTGCTGGCTACAAACTTTGGAGAGAGTAAAGGGTGCTCATAGAATCTGAACAGATGAGAAATCTAATATTAGGGTATTTTTGTGTGTGTGTGTGTGTGTGTGGGGGGGGGGGGGGGGGGGGGGGGGGGGGGAGGGCGGCATAAAGTTCAAACAATAGTGTTAACTGTCCTCTATCATGTGTTTCTGTGTGCCACACACCAATCCTCCATTATTGTTAGTATTGAAGATACATTACCATGTCTGACTACAAAAGTGTTTATTAAAATATTTGTTCTATAGCAGAGCAAGTTGAAACGTTTTTTCCAGCTAGCGCTCACTCAGATGATTGTGGTGCCACTGAGATGCTTTTGACATTGTACAATAATATAAGTGAAGTATTAACTTTGTCTGTACTCTAATTATAGTATTTAGTTTGAAGTGCATACATTTTATAATTGCACTAAAATGGAATATTTCTGGTCATAAAATACGTTGTATTGGGTGGTTTATTGCCAATGGAAACTAATACAAAATTGGTTGAAGATTATATAACCACCTGCTCCTTCATTTTCAATGTTGTGGAACAGACAGTTGGATTCAAACTTTGTTGTATTTCTCTAGGAGATGATCTATGTATGTAAAGCATACCGTAATCTGAACTCAGATTGAAAAATGTTGCAAGTCCACACAACACTGAACAATCAGCAAGGTGCGTGTAATAGTTGATTCCATAGATACTTCATAAGGAGTATGATGCACTTTACAATAAAAACTGACTATGACAAGGCTTCCTAGCGTTTTACAAGAATGTCGGCCAATTATGCTGAATACTGACCAATAGAAAATTCAAAAATATATTGGAACTGTTTCACCCATTTTAAACAAAATTCAACTGATTTCGTGAGCCAATGTGTTACTTGGATGAGAGGGTAGATCACTACTTTACTCTACAAATGAATAATTTGTCATAACAATGGGTGGAATGCACTGTGTGTGAAAAGGGAAAAGATAAAGTGATTTCATTTTCCAACATGCAACAGATATTATTCTTATTAATCACCTTACAAAAGAAAAGAGAAAAAAATGTTTTCTCAGGATAATACAGATGCCCACAAATCTGCTTTGGAAACTGAAAACTGAGCAATTTCAAGTATAAATCCTTGGAAGATCAACCTTGTTACACTTGGGAGATTGAACTTGCTCACTAAAAAACCAGTGGACATAGTACAGCTTGAAAAGCAAAAAACTTAAAAAATTAAATGTTCTTTCCACTTGAAAATAACCTTTCACACCCAGACCAATACCTTTTCATGTGACTCATGTACATCAGTTCATAGATGGTATGCCTACTACATTTTATTTCTCTGTGATGACTCAGCCTCTGTACAAGTTGTAATTTTTGATAACACCAGAAGAACTAGATACAAGAAACTTTCAAGATTCAGAATGACTTTGGCTACAATGTCATGAATATTTAATAAAGAAAGGATCACATCAACTTGTCCAAAACTTTAAGTTAAAGACTAGTCCAGGTGACGGATTGTCAGTGAACTGTTGTGTACTTAATGAGAGAGGAAGAGAGAGAGAGAGAGAGAGAGAGAGAGAGAGAGAGAGAGAGAGAGAGAGAGGGAGAGGGAGAACCCAACAATTGAAAATATGTGTAACACACTACAGAATTCATGAAACAACAAGTTCATAAGTTATTGCCTGTTGGTATTCTTTGCAGGCACTCTGGCTGGTGGCTACTTAACTGTTTTTCTTATATTTTGCCATGACAAATGGCTGGTTCTGTCAAAGAATCACTGTTCGTTCTCTGATTCATTCACTGACTCATATGGTTTTCCATAAATCCCATAGTGAAGAAGAGCCTTAAGGGATGGAAAACAAGTCCATTTACATATCAAGAGATGAATGGATTAACTCTATGTTACTTTTGTAAAGTAAAACAACAACCATTTGGGAATTCAGACTACTATCAACCAAAATATACAAGAAAAGAGCCAAAACTATCACATCCATAAGTGGCCACTAGAACATAAACAATTTCATTGTCCTTAAACAGAATGCTAACTACTAATAAATTTCAGCTACTGGCGAAGTCACATGACTTGGAACATCCCCCCCCCCCCCCCCCTCCACACCCTTATCCACCCATCCCTTGTTCACCTCTCTCTTTTCCTCTAGTTGCATCTCCTGCTTGCTGACAGGGAGCATTTTCGTGTTTGTTAAAATTTGTGTAAAAAACTAGGAAAGTAAAATGATAAAATTGTGTTTATATTCAGTTAGCACGAAACATGATTTGCTGCATTAGTGGAGAAGTAGCCTGGATTAGTTCAAGCTGTTCTTGCCTATCAGCAGCAGCCAATAGCTATGGACTGTGGGAAATTTTCCTTGTTAACACTATAGCAGCAAGAAATTGTTTCTGAACATTGTTAATGTTACTGTCAGAGCACTACATGACATTTAAAAAAGAAACAGGAATTATTTCCTGTAACAGATAACATAAATCAATTAACAAAGAGGAACTAACCACTCAGTGTTGTACTATAGAAGATTTCACAACTTCAGATATGTGAAATGACAGATTCAAAATGCAAGATATGAGAGTCACTCAGAAAAAAAGATCATTTAGCTACACAAAAAGAAAAACAAATTTATCGGTAAAAACAATTCCGTTACATACCTGGAGCTCAGCTCCCTTCATTTCTCTATTTAGTCACTGTCTATACTCAAACATTTGTCTATCTGGTCACGAGCTTCAGAATTTCCATGTTATACTCTTCTGGTGCCAGTTCCTTAAGCCATATAGTCACAACATTAAAACAAAATACTGCCCACACATTTCTGTTGCAGAGCTCACTCCTCTTCTCTTTTAAGGGTCAACTGGCTTCCATAACAACTGTGCTCATAATACTGTGAGTGGAGGTTGCAGGAAGATGCCCTTGTGCACCTGGTATGCGGTCAAAACGAACTGCGAAATTGAAAATCTCACCGTGAGGTAAGGAGAGTTATTCAATTTCTGGACATTCAAAATTTAGTAGCATCTGAAAGCAGGATATGGTGATAATGCAAGGAATGAAATAACACAGTGTTTCTCGAGAATACGGCCTATCTTGTCATCAGACTTGCAACTCCCTCTGAGGATGGCCAGACGATACATGGCTGAAATATCACTGGAAAAAATTTTATTTGCACGGCTGAATACCTGAAATTTAATGAACTAATCATCCTCGTCCCTAAAAAAACTGAAGAAATTCAAACAGACTCTCTCGTACAAAAGTCATGTCAACCATCTTTTGGGATCGTAAATGTGTTCTTTTGGTGGATTTCACACTAAAAGGCACTATGATCAGTGCAAATCATTATTGTGAAACACTAAGAAATCTCTGGCAAGTTACCCAATATGAGAGGCGAGGAATGCTTTCTGGAGGAATTGTACTTCTTTAGAACACTGCCCATTCTCACACTGCTGCTGCAAATCAAGAATTGCTAGAGGATCAATTTGAATAAGAAATTTTTGTTCACCTACCTGATAAAACCGACCTTGCTTCTACTAACAATTTTCACACTTTCTCTAATCTGAAAGACTTTCTGGGCAGTAAATGTTTTGGAAGTGATGAGGAGTTGGAGAATGCAGTGGGCACCTGAGCTAATGAAGAATCTGAAAGACTTTCTGGGCAGTAAATGTTTTGGAAGTGATGAGGAGTTGGAGAATGCAGTGGGCACCTGAGCTAATGAAGAGTATAACATGGAAATTCTGAAGCTTGTGACCAGATACACCTGTTTAAATATAGAAGGTGATTATGTGGAGAAGTGAAAGAAGCTTTGTATATGTAATGGAATTATTTTTTCCAATCAATATTTTTACTTTGTATAACTAAGAAGTCTTTATTTTCTGGATGAACCCCATATTTTACAATCAAAGGAAACACAATAACAAAGCAGATTTTAATATAAAATTATCATGATATATTGAATGAATCTCAGTAATAAAATAACCACAGCAAGCTTAGTTATATTAATAGTACATAGTTTTACAGGGTGTATACGTGGACAAAGAAAAAGAATTCCCCGGATTTCCCGGTAAAAAATACACGTTCTCCCGGGTGAAAATACACTTTTTCCATGTTAAGTGACAGTACACTCTTCCTCGGCACTGTAAAACCTTTGAATGTTTATGGTTTTATATACCGACGTAGAATTTCCCGGCACTTCAGAAAACGAAACTCTCGGGAGGGGGTATTATTTTCGTATTACGAAGGTATAAATTTGAATTCCACCAAACACCACAGGTCACTTTCCGAAGCATTGAAATCGGGATTGTGATGCGCTTTTGTAAGCCAGTCATAGCTCGTGTCACTTGATCTCGACTGCTGACAGCATAGAACACGTGATGTAGTCAGCCAATAGCAAGATCACCCTTAAGTAGCGCGAACACACAAATAAAAAAAGTTCATGGTTTAAATTACGATACATCACACAAATGTGCCAGCAAAATTTTTAATAACGATGTTAATGTCTGATCTGAGCTCGAAATTCTTCTAAATGGTCATCCTCAAAGGGTTGATTTTTAAATGAGAGTCAATCGCTTTGTGATTTAAGAAATTCATCATACATTCTCGCACACAGTTCATCTTGTGCAAAAGGAAATTTGCTTTGAATGTAACAACTTTTCAAACCACAATTCGCAATATTTTCCCGCGGCCTGTTAGAAATAGGTTTGTTTCAGCAGTTGCAAGAGAGCGCCACATAATAGGCATCACCGCGCTTGCGCTGCTACGATGACGCAGGAAGCCTATATGTTCGTACGTGTAAAACATTAAAAAATATTATGTCATAAACGAAACAAGAAATCAGAAGATACTTCAAGAGCATCGGAATTTTGTGAACCCCACTAAAATGCATAATTCGGCTTAAAGTGCACATTCGTATGTCCGTATTTGGATGTAAATTTTCTTGGAGTACCAGTGCTGTATTATCTCATGTTTGGTTCTTTATTATGGTATAATACCATACATGCACTTGAAATGCAGCAAACACTTGAAACCAGCCAAGAGTGCGAAATTAAACTCTTCATTTCAAATAAATTGACTGCATAAGCAGAAAAGATTAATAAAAGTCGAATCTCTTTAGCAAACCGACAAAAATAACTTCATTGTTCTGCGAGGCGATTAATGCTTCACTGTCAGAAAAGTGGAAATAAAATTTGAAAGTAATAACATATTTTTGCCTTCCGTTACTAAGCAAACGTATTTTAATTCATTTGATAGCTCCTGGCGACAAAAATCCGCCATTTGATAGCTCCTGGCGACAAAAATCCGTTTCATCATCATTTAACGTGAGAGCAATAAACGAAGACGAAACAAAAAAATCACCGAACGTAAAGACGGGTCACGTGGAGGCGACCCACCTCCCCACCACAACTCTGACTGCTCTGTACATCAGCCCCAGATTTACTATATTCCCAAACCAGGGCAATATTAGGTAGTGGCGCCCAGCCACACTTCGGTAACCAGAAGCGGGGAAGGTACTACGCATACACCACTAAAGTGCGCATATGCAAGAGACTAACTCTCAACTGCTCAAACGACTCTAAACAGTTGTCACATCACTCTCATCAGAGGCAATTTGTTGTTATGAAGCATTGCATAGTCTTCCTAAGCCTTCAACATGCTGTGCTGTTGGCAGACATTTGTATGAGCACTGTGTTTTGTTGTTGTATATGGTGCATTTCCTTTGCAACTACAGTTTTATTTTAGTTTTTTTTCTCTCATTCATGTTTTTTTGCTGCAGTATTATTCTGCAATAGCAGGATACAGTAATATCCTTAGTTAGAGTATTGGTTCTTACCAGTCAAAAATCACAAAAATTTAACCGAAAACCAAAACAATGAAAAATTCCTGGAATTCTAAACAATTTCCGGGTTTTTCCTGGTTTTCTCCCGGATGAAAAAATTCCCGGGTTTTTCCCAGATCTCCTGGTTGTCCTGGGTCGTATACACCCTGTTTTATACTTTAATAGCCAATGTGTCACATCCAATCATTGTACTGTGAACGTCATGAAACATTTGATGGGGTGCATTTCTTCTTTACATGCATCTTTACATGCAAAGACCTTAATTTCTTAAAGCACAGCCACCAAAACATTCTTTCACCACTCTACCTAGTGTATAAGCTACGGAACAATGAGGTTCAAAAAATACATGTATATACCTTTCTCTGACATATCTTTGATTTCCATGGAGAATAAATTTGACTGAATTTTAGTTCCACATTTTGAAAGTCTCAGGATTGGTTTTTCCAGTTTCTTGAAAACAGAAGTTGGTTTGAAACTCTCTTCACATTCATCTGCTCCCAGTGAAATTTGTTTTGGCACATTGAGCTGAAAAAAGAAAACAATTCAAACAATGGAAACTCCAGATAGGAATAACAATACAGAAAAATATAGATTGCTATTTACCATAAAGATAACACACTAAGTTGCAGATGGGCACAATTAAAAGACACTTACACATAAGCTTTCGGGCACAGCCTTTGTCGGAAAAAAAGAAAAACGCACCATTCACTCATGTAAGCAAGCACACAACATCCACACATGAAAGGCAACTTCAGCAGCTCAGATCAGAGGGCAACTATCACATGGGATGGTAGCAGCAGTCTGGAGTGAGCAGGGAAGAGGAAGGAGAAGGGATAGCAGTGTAAACTGCTATTTCCCCTTCCCCTCCATCCCACTTTATAGCTGCATTTTGGCCTGACCTGACTGGGTTAGCGGTCATTTGAGTGTAAGGTGTGTTTGCTTGTGTGAATGAATGGTGCGCTTTTCTGTTTTTCCAATGAAGGCTGTAGTTGAAAGCTTATGTGTAAGTGTCTTTTAATTGTGGCTGTCTGCAATTTAGTGTATAATCTTCGCACGTGCGGGAGGGGGGGGGGGGGGGCACGAGGGGGGGGGACACGTGCACATGCACCCTTAAAACCCACATCCTTTCGTCTTTCCCTCTCCTTCCCTCTTTCCTGATGAGGCAACAGTTTGTTGCGAAAGCTTGAATTTTGTGTGTATGTTTGTGTGTCTGTCGACCTGCCAGCACTTTCATTTGGTAAGTCACATCATCTTTGTTTTTAGGTATATATATATATATATATGTCTGCTTGTGTCTGTATATGTGTGGATGGATATGTGTGTGTGTGCGAGTGTGTACCCGTCCTTTTTTCCCCCTAAGGTAAGTCTTTCCGCTCCCGGGACTGGAATGACTCCTTACCCTCTCCCTTAAAACCCACATCCTTTCGTCTTTCCCTCTCCTTCCCTCTTTCCTGATGAGGCAACAGTTTGTTGCGAAAGCTTGAATTTTGTGTGTATGTTTGTGTTCGTTTGTGTGTCTGTCGACCTGCCAGCACTTTCATTTGGTAAGTCACATCATCTTTGTTTTTAGATAGATATATATATATATATATATATATATATATATATATATATATATATATATAAAAACAAAGATGATGTGACTTACCAAATGAAAGTGCTGACAGGTTGACAGACACACAAACGAACACAAACATACACACAAAATTCAAGCTTTTGCAACAAACTGTTGCCTCATCAGGAAAGAGGGAAGGAGAGGGAAAGACGAAAGGATGTGGGTTTTAAGGGAGAGGGTAAGGAGTCATTCCAGTCCCGGGAGCGGGAAGACTTACCTTAGGGGGAAAAAAGGACGGGTATACACTCGCACACACACACATATCCATCCACACATATACAGACACAAGCAGACATATTTAAAGACAATATATATATATATATATATATATATATATATATATATATATATATATATATATATATATATATTTAAAAAGAAAGATGATGAGACTTACCAAACAAAAGCGCTGGCAGGTCGATAGACACACAAACAAACACAAACATACACACAAAATCTAGCTTTCGCAACCAATGGTTGCCTCGTCAGGAAAGAGGGAAGGAGAGGGAAAGACAAAAGGATTTGGGTTTTAAGGGAGAGGGTAAGGAGTCATTCCAATCCCGGGAGCGGAAAGACTTACCTTAGGGGAAAAAAAGGACAGGTATACACTCGCGCACACACACACATATCCATCCTCATATACACAGACACAAGCAGACATTTGTAATCTGTAATGTCTGCTTGTGTCTGTGTATATGAGGATGGATATGTGTGTGTGTGCGCGAGTGTATACCTGTCCTTTTTTTCCCCTAAGGTAAGTCTTTCCGCTCCCGGGATTGGAATGACTCCTTACCCTCTCCCTTAAAACCCAAATCCTTTTGTCTTTCCCTCTCCTTCCCTCTTTCCTGACGAGGCAATCATTGGTTGCGAAAGCTAGATTTTGTGTGTATGTTTGTGTTTGTTTGTTGGGAACGTTTCCCTCTATTATATTCATATATATATATATATATATATATATATATATATATATATATATATATATATATATATATTAGAATTTTAGAATTTTGGAATTAGAAATTAGCGGAGATCTCCGCTAATTTCTAATTTCAATTTGCCGCCGCTCATACCTCACCTGTCTTTCAACAACATCTTTGCCTCTGTACTTCCGCCTCGACTGACATCTCTGCCCCAGACTCTTTGCCTTTACAAATGTCTGCTTGTGTCTGTGTATATGCGGATGGATATGAGTGTGTGTGCGAGTGTATACCTGTCCTTTTTTCCCCCTAAGGTAAGTCTTTCCGCTCCCGGGATTGGAATGACTCCTTACCCTCTCCCTTAAAACCCAAATCCTTTCGTCTTTCCCTCTCCTTCCCTCTTTCCTGATGAGGCAACCGTTGGTTGCGAAAGCTTGAATTTTGTGTGTATGTTTGTGTTCGTTTGTGTGTCTATCGACCTGCCAGCGCTTTTGTTTGGTAAGTCTCATCATCTTTCTTTTTAGATACACTTTGTGAAGCACATCAATAGAAGTATATTAAATGCACGAGCTAGCCAAATGACTGAGTGTTCTTTCACATCCAATAAAGTAATCAGAGATTGTCATTCATATTTTGAATGCTTTATGTTTAAACTAGCCCTGAAACAGTTACTTTTGCAAGTGAATATGAACATTTAATCAATCTATGAATACATTATGGACTGAGTTTTACGCCTTCATCTTGTCCTGGGTTTCCAGACAACTATCCAAACTTCAAATAACTCTTGGATTAATGTTGATGAAGTGTAACAAATTAAACTATATTCAATAATGTATATGCCTCCATGAAAATGTAACTCCATCACATTATTAAAACTATGCTGGAAAAGGAATTAGACTTGATTCTGTGTTTCAGGTGCTGTGCACTACCAATTGTCCTATCCCAAGTAGTCTGTGAGATAAATGTATTGTCCCTTAGTAATAATAATACTGAGTTATTGCCTCTAATGATGATAATAATAATAATAATAATAATAATAATAATAACAATAACAATGATTATGCATAACTGTACTTTATAAAAGAAATTCTTCATTATTGCAGACTGCCAAGCAAAGGTATTCTCTCAACAGAGAGAGTCACAACAGTTTCTGTAAATGTAAGCACAGCACCACTGACCAATAATGAATGCAAAAAAAATAATAAAAATTTATTTTGTTATATATTTTTGACCAAAGTTCAGAGTTTTTATTACTTACAAAAGGGAAATAACTTTCATTTTAAATTTATTCCATTTGGTTTTCTTTTCTTGCTTTTCATAAAGTTACTCTTAGATACCCCAATAGATGTGCAAATCGAAGGAAACGGATGTGTCAAAATGTGTAACAGACACCATACTGGCAAGACTTCCAATATCAAAGACTGGTCACATGAAATTACACAGCACGCCAATAAAAGGCAACCTGATGACTGGCTTGCCCTCAGTATTTTCTTTGTTAGCTGCAATTATCTGCCTCTGCCTCTACGAAGTGAACTATGGCTGCCACTGATGCTTACCTGGATCTGTGAGTGGACAGTAACTGCTGTGCTTTCAAACTTACTTCAAGACTAAAGTGAAGGGCCTGTTATCTGCATGCCATGGAGTGATATAACATTTATGTAGAAAGCTTTTATTTGATGACCAATGTGAGAATAGCTGCCACTGTGTTCAATATTATAACTGTAGTAAGCATGCACAACAAAGCTATTGTGTTTGGACATCATTGCTTTTAATAAGCCACTATTACTGTTTGGTTTGGTTTTAAGGACTAATGAACAGTTTAATCTGTTGTTACAGAATGCTAATTTGTGTTCAATAAATGTTTGTTGGCTTTAAGTCCCAGTTACAACACTTAGAATTCAACACAAAACCTCCCATTCTGTTCGTGCAGTTTGCCATCTGTGAAGTAATTAATACAGATAGCACAAAATCCAGCTTGCTCTGTTCATACACAAGATCCAGACATCTGTAGGCAGTGGAGCTCATAATTACACATGAAGGGGCTACAAAAAACAAGGAAATTACGTCCGTTAGTAAAAATGAATATTTTATGAGCTGTACACTGACATCAAGGTAGTGCTGTACTTGTCATAATACATACCTATTAGGGCATCATTTCCTCTAGCACACAGAACTGTAAAGTATGAAACATAGCACTCTGATATTGCAGCTCAGCACCAGACATTAGTGGGATTTCAGCTCTTCAGTCTAGCATGCTATGAGGAAATGATGTACATATCATGACAAATGCAGTATCACCTAGACATCATGGTGCACCACATATTCATTTTTACCAATGAACATAAATGCAACTAAGAATTTTTCCTCTTTCTGTACACTGCTTTGGTGTATTATCTATTGCACTGGATGTTTTTTGCTTTATTCATTGTGTATATGACAGAAGGTACACCATGGTTTCCTAAAACTGATTCTGTTAAATATTTCACAGATGTTTTCAGCAACATTCCTCCGCTGTATCCCTGACAAAAACCAAGCTTATACGTGCATGTGGACGTCAGACTTTTCTCTTGGTAAGCAACTTTGCATCCACTTAAAGGTACATTTTACCCTAACTCTTTCTTAAGTATAGTGCCTGTCATCAACAATACAAATGTTAGCTGTCCAATAACCTCACCATACACCCATTTCTCTGTTAATGTTGACTCTTCATGCCAATGAGTAACTAAATTTTGTGTTGAGTGACATTGAATACAATATAGTGAAAATAACACAACAAAAACTCTACTTCATGCCTGGAATATGACATAACACTTTGAGAAAAGTGGATACATATTACGTAACTGTAAAAAAGGGTAGAACAAAGGCAAAAACCGGAGCATACAATACTGCATTATCACATGTTTATTTTCTGCCCCCCCCCCCCCCCCCCCACACACACACACACACAAGGCTCCTATCCCCTATCACTGAAGAACATGAAAAGTGGAGGGGGGAGGGGGGGATGGAGGGAGAGAGAGGTGCAGACAGCAGCACAGTGAATGGAGTAGATGTTAGCAGAAAAGTATGTATATCATTCCATGCTTTCAGAGGGAGAAACAAAAAGAGCTCACAAAATGAACTATGGAGAATGTGGAGAGGACATACATAATTAGGCCCAAAGAACGTCAAATGATACATGTGTAATGATAAAGACGATCAGAACAACGAAGTGACAAGAATCAAAATGAATTTCCATACAACTAGAATAGTAATTTACCTTTTTAGCTGAATGACTTGCCATTATAGCATAATAGATCTGTGCTCTGTCTTGCAAATCGATATCAGTGCTCCAGGCAATTATTGATCTAAATACTTCACAAAGTTCTGAAATAGAGGTGAAGAGTAATGTTACAACTATTAATTAAATAAATGTACCAAAAAATATGATGTACATCTTGACAAATTAACAACTTATGGGCTACAAATACTCACCAAAGTAAACTTCTGCAGGGTCATATTCCATCATTAAAAAGTAACACAATGACAATATCTCATGACCTGAGGACCAAGATAGAGCACTGCAATTTTCTTGGTTTACTATATGTTTCATAAGATATAGTAGAATTGTCTGTAAATAATTTTTAAAAAATGTTTAGAGTAGAACAGATAAATTAGATGAGATTTTTTCCAACAAAAGTTTGGTACATTATCAATATTAATAACTATACTTTAAATAAATGTTACCTGCAATGTTTTTTAGATTAAATGTATACACGGTGTAGCAATATGAATACAAAAATATGTCCTGAAGTGATTAGAATGTTATAAATTAAATAGAAGCGTACCACACTCTATAAAAACAACATTTAATGTTCGGTTTATTCTCAATACTTGCTGTCCAGATTTTGTTACTGAGATTCATGTCTGTATAACAGATTGTGACTTCAGAGAAGTCATATTGTGACAATGCAACAAATCATCACTCCAAGTCTCATTTTATAGCACATCATGTCTTATGAATAAGACATTTACCTACTGTAAGCTTTTAAAATTCCTTGAAACAATTTACTATACCTAATGGAAATTAAGAAAATGTATGGCATAGACAGTGGCAGCTGGTGATTAGGTGCTAATGTGCTACAGCACACTGTAATTGTCACACTTAAATTATGCCATTTCTCTTCAAATGCGAGCTCGAAATCACATTACAAATAAACCTTCTCTCTTGGAATGCATGCTGGTATACAAATAAAACGGATGAAAAAATGTATTGTAGCATTCTGTCCATGATAATTATAAACCAGTGTTGAGTGCTGAAATGATGGTGAGATGCACTACAATCAACTCCAAGTAGGGACAAAGCTCTCTGTTTTCGGGTGTGCCTGTTCGTATGTGGCATCATACCTTCCGGCATTGTAGGTGCTACGTTGCTCACAGCACCAAGTCAATATTTTTCTTTGGAAGTGCATGTAAAGTATTGTGCAAGCAACATGGCAAATCCAGTAGATGATCTGATAAAGAGGCCCTTTTCCAGTATATCTTAGAAGGAGAAAGCGAGTAGAAGAAGGTAGAAGCTCCTTTGAACTCCTAGAATATTTTGTCCGAGTGATCCGCAGAAAAAGGTAAGTCACTCTCTAAAGGTACATATAGTGGTCAAATGCTCCAATGGGCAATTCATTGGCTTGTGTACAATTGCTGGTGCTGTCATCTTTCTTTTTATTTTTATTTTATTCCTTGCAATGTTAAACTATTAATTATAAAAGTATTGCAGCATAAATATACAAAAAAGATATGCACTATTAAATTGTTTACATAAATTTTGCATCAGAAATGTATTTTTTATTTGAAGGCCAAGAGTAAAAGTATTAAATTATTGTGCAAGTATGTAAGAGTCAAAGCAGCAACAAACACAACTTAGGCAAGGTGTTCTGGGTTAACTGTGATTCAGAACCAGACTGGCCAGTGGACTTTGTCCCTCCCAAGTGGCATGACATTTACAGCTGCCAAGTCTCTGGCCAGTGTTACCTCAACAGATAAGCCTCCAGCCAATGACTTGCCAGAGAAAGTGCGTTATACGTGCCAACATTTGACATAATGACCCATCAACAGTAATAGTTAACTTTGGTGGTAAACAGGAACACAGCTGAGACTGAACAAACAGCATTTTGCAGTACTGCTCCCTCTCTGTTTTTGACAAGTAATGACCGGGGCTCCATCTAATGCCTAACAGATACACCACAGTGTATTCTGCCACCCACCAAACCCATGCAATATCCTTGTCTATTCCCAGTCCATCCCTGCTCCCAAGCCCCTGCCTTAGGGATCATATTCCTGCAATTGACTTTGATGTCTGCCACCACCACCACCACCACCACCACCACCACCTCCTACACCAGCCTAGTCACAGGTGTCACCATCAATGGTAGAGCTACCTGTGAAAGTATGAAAGCAATTATGTGATCTACAAATCAAGATGTAACAACTGTGATGCTTTCTACATGGGCATGACAACCAAGATGCTGTCTGTGCGCAGGAATGGCTACCCACAAACTATGGTCAAGAGGCAGCTGGACCACGCAGTTACTGAACATACTGCCCAGAAGAATGTACTTCTCTTCAATGACCGATTCACAGCTTGTGCCATATGGTTTCTTCCCACCAACACCAGCTTTACTGAACTGCACATGTGGAAACTCTCCTTGCAGTACATCCTACATTCCCATAACCCCCCTGGCCTCAACCTACTCTGATCCCTGTCCTCCACCCACCTATCCCCTTCCCTGCCATGGGTCCACCACCACAAAGCTTTCTATTCCACCACCACATCCACTGGTCTTTTCTCTCCACTACTTCTCTACTCCCCCCCCCCCCCCCCAAGCACCCTCCCAAACTCTCCAACTGCACCTAGCAGCCATACCCTGCCCCCACCATGCCCCTGCATGCTCCCACAAGCAGCACTACACTTTCTCTCACCCCTATCCTACTATCCCCACCCTCCCTATCCCAGCCTCCTCCTTACCCCCACCACCCACATATTGCTTTCCCATCAGGCGTAGTTGCTATAAGAAGCCTGACCTCAGTGCCCAGACACATTGGGCACGTGTGTGAGAGTTGTGCTTGTGCGTGTGTTTCCTGTTTCAGAAGAAGGCCCTTTGGCCAAAAGCTCAAATGTATGGTTTTGCACAGTGAGTGCACATAATTAAATAGTGCGTGCCTCCACGTCCGGCCTAAAGAGGAAACCTCACACCGGCACAGATGGCACAACAAATGCTGCACCATGTGCAAAACAACCATATATATAAGCCAGTGTGCCAGATCCTTGACCACTCTAATGTTTAAGTGACTACTGAATACTTCACTGTAGACTGTGCCTTCATATATTCCCTGATTTCATGTGTTATACTGACAACAATGTCGTTCAGAGACTTAGTATTTTTCTTTATGTGGAGACAAATTAAAAGTTGGTTGGTGGTAATTCTGTTATTGTTTGTGCAATGTTAGAGTACACAGCAGTTTTTGTTGTGCCTGTCTCAAACATCTCTATATGAGTAGTAATCTATCCTTTTCATAATACTAAAAAATCTGAAACACCTTTTCATTTACACGTTAATATCAAAGTGGCTTCAAGTATGTACATGTACATATATATACACACTGAAAAACACACAAACACACACACAAAATTTCGAGCTTTCGCAACCCCCGGTTGCTTCGTCAGGAAAGAGGGAAGGAGAGGGAAAGATGAAAGGATGTGGGTTTTAAGGAGTCATTCCAATCCCGGGAGTGGAAAGACTTACCTTAGGGGGAAAAGGACAGGTATACACTCGCACATACACACATATCCATCCACACATATACAGACACAAGCAGACATATTTAAAGGGCCTATCTACCACAGCGCTTTCCCGTTTGGTAGGTATATATACACTGAAGTTCATATGGTAATTCTTAACAATGTAGGAAGAGAGAGATTGCCACTTACTGTAAAGAAGACATGTTAAGTTGCAGACAGGCACAATTAAAAGACACTTACACAGATCTTTTGCATACAGCCTTCATCAGCAAAGGGAAACAGAGAAACACAGCATTCAAACACACAAGCAAGCACATCTCATGCACACATAACCACCAACTGCTGTGGTTCAGGCCACAATGCCATTCTGGCCTGAACTTCCTGAGCTGGTGGTCATGTGTATATGAGGTGTGCTTGCTTGTGTGCACAAATGGTGTATGTTTCTGTGTTTCCCTTCATGTTAAGTGTCTTTAATTGTGCCTGTCGGCAGCTTAATGTGTCTTCTTTATGGTAAGTAGCAATCTATCTTTCCCTACGTTGTTGATATTTCTACATGGAGTCTCCATTGCAACATAATTATTAGGCTGTTGTAGCAATGTATGATCAAACAGAAAGCAGTTTACAACATTTATTTACAATGATCATATTACTGCCCTGAAGAAATGAGAAGTCAGATTTTAAATAAGACATATGTCATTTGAATCAAGCAATGGAAAAATGCAGGATGGAATGTAATAATATTATGAGAAGTAAAGTTGCTACTCACCATCAGTGGAGATGCCAAGTCACAGATAGGTACAACAAAAGGACTCTCACAATTAAAGCTTTCAGCCACTGACCTTCGTCAACAATAGACACACACATGTGCACGCGTGCGCACAAACACTCACACTCACACAACTACAGTCTCAGGCAACTGAAACCACACTACGAGCGGCAGCACCAGTGCATGGTGGGAGTGGTGACTGAGTGGGGGTAAGGAGGAGGCTGGGGCAGGGAGGGGGACAGATAGTATGGTGGGGGCGGCAGACTGAAGTGCTGCAGGTTAGACGGATTAGACAGAGGGCAGGGGAGAGTTTGGGAGGGGGAGTGTGGGGAGGAACCCCCCCCCCCCCCAGCCTCCTCCATATTCCCACCCAGTCGCCTCTCTTATCATGCACTGGTGCTGCTGCTCACAGTGTGGTTTCAGTTGCCTGAGACTGCAGTCATGTGTGTGAGTTGCATTTGTGTGAGTGTGTGTCTACACATGTGTGTCTATTGTTGACCAAGACCAATGGCCAAAAGCTTTAATTGTGAGTCTTTGTTGTACCTATCTGCAACTCAGCATCTCCGCTATAGGGTGAGTAGTGACTTTCCTTCTCACATAAGTTATTTATTAATATTAATAACATATACCTCAATTGGTTCAACTAAGAAATTTAACAGTGGAGTAGATGATATTGGCCACCAATAAATCCCTTAAGCTCCTCTTAAACTTAACTTTATTAAGGGTTTTTTTAGTGGTGATGGTAAGTTATTGAAAATGTGTGTTCTCAAAGCCATTCTTCAGGAACAAATTATGTGACTTTATATCCTTATATCAATTATTTAAATTTTTAGCACTGATTCCACAAATTGAGCTGTTGATTTGAACAAGATATATATTGTTAATGATAAATTTCAGTAAGGAATAAATATACTCAGAAACAGTAGTTAGTGTCACCGACATGCTCATGTAGTGTAATGCGTAACATGCTAGCTTGCGAAACAAGAAGATGAGCCACATCTACGTCAAATCCACATGATAGATAATGCACTGACCAGTCTGAGTGTGGTTTTTAGGTGGTTTCCCCTACACTCATTTAGGGAAATGCTGTGCTGGTCCCAATTTCCACAAACAGTTAAAATACAATCACATACAGAGGAAAGTTTACATAATTCACAGACATTTGGTACACACGACTTCTCTCCCTTAGGTTATTTGCAACTGTGGAATTAAATAAATTTCTCAGATCTTGAGTGCAGCAGACTCCATACTAGACAGGATAACCTAGAAGAAGAAGAAGAAGAAGAAGAAGAAGAAGAAGTCAACAGCCCCAGTCCCTCAAATATGCCTCTGAAGGGCATCCTTGAATTTATACCATATCTTTATCATTTTCTTAATGGTCACCCCAGTGGCAGTGCAAACAGCACATAATGTAGTCCACACAGGAAAATGCTCTGGTTTATTTAGTAACTGGAGAGTAGCGATAAATTTAATCTGTTTAACAGTGTGCTTCCAGGTAATCTACCAAGTTTCTGTTTCCATTTATGCACAAAATTTCAACATCTGACTGAGCCATCTTTTTCATGTTCTACTAGTTTTGCTGTTAAGTGTACTCGCTGCCTGGACTCCAACCAGATTGGTTGGATTCCAGGCACAGAATATGCATAACAACAAAACATGCCGCACCCGAAGAAGACAGATGGGTCGGTCATCAAAATATTGTGCATAAAATGTATGGTTGAATCCAGGCAGCAAGAACGTCTAACAGCAAAACTCGCAGCACTTGAAGATGACGACTCGCCCAGTCATCAAAATATTGCGCAAAAAATGGAAACAACAGCTCGGCAGAACACCTGGAAGCATTCAAAAAGTAACTAAAAGGAAGACTATAGAATAAAATTGAAGATGATATAAGAAATTGAGAAGATACTGAATAAGATTACAAAGATATTATCTCGATCTGTGATGAGTAATAACTACAAATGAGAAACACATACAAATTTTAAACTTAGGTTTTCTCATAAGTAAAAAAGGTTCCCCCTTTAGTGCCATTATTTTGGGAACTATGCAACAGAGCATGCTCAAATCTTCAGCAGCAACAACAGAAACAGAGAGGATACTGAGGAGGACATACATTTCAAATACAGTAATGACAATCACATGAAAAGACAGAAGCATCACCTTCACCCACTCCATCCCCTTCTCCGATTGACGAAGAGCAGCCCAGAATACTGACACCAAATGACCTAATGTTGTATCTTCCATGTGCACAGCTCCTGGAGCAGGTTGTGTAGTAACCTGCACCAGCAATGAGAGCAGCTCTCTGGGAACAGCACTTTCAGGACGCCGATCACGCATTTTCTCCTCAAGACTGAGTGCAAATGGGATGAATGTCACATCATCCTCCACCACAGAAGCCACCAAACTGAGAAAAAAAATTGTAATCAGTAAAAATAAACTAAAAAGAGTTTATAGAGATTACTATTTCAATTAGTGTTATGCGAAAACTGGTAAAATAGGAATGCTAACTTGGACATCATCAGAGACAATTTAGTATTGTTCACATTTTTTTTGTGTGGCTTAAAGACCTGGCTGAATGTGAGCTCATTGTCAATACCTTGGTTTTGACAGACAGATGGAGAGGGTTATGTTGCTGAAGGTGCCAGTAAAACATGTAACAAGATTTTAGGAAATCATGCAGTACCTTATGTCATATACACAATGGCTAAAACACAAAGTTTCCACATCAAATAGTATCAAGTACATTACATCCAGCACAACAGCACAAAAACCCTTTACAGGAGTGGAGGCTGCCATTACACACGGACACACTTTCATAACAAAGACAAATGATACCGCCGTAACAATGAAAACTAATTAACTTGTTATTGCAGGTCTATATGGTCCTCCGCATAGAGTAAGAACATCTAGCAAGTGAATCTTACTCACTGACCCTCTTCAGTTTTCTTCACACTCACAGTACACTGTGACAAAAGTCACGGGATACTTCCTAATATCCTGTGGGACCTCCTTTTTCCTGGTGTAATGCAGCAACTCCACACGTCATGGACTCAATACGTCATTGGAAGTCCCCTGTAGAAATATTGAGCCATGCTGCCTCTATAGCCATAGATAATTATGAAAGTGTTGTTGGTGCAGAAGTTTGTGCATGAACTGACCTGTTGATTATGTCCCATAAATGTCTGATGGGATTCATGACAGGCACTCTGGGTGGCCAAATCATTTGCTCAAGTTGTGCAGAATTATCTTCATACCAAACACAAAAAATTGTGGCCCAGTGATGTGACGCATTGTCATCCATAAAAATTCCATCTTTGTTGGAGAACATGATGTCCATGAATAACTGCAAATTGTCTCCAAGTAGCTGAACATAACCATTTCCATTTAATGATCAGTTCAGTCGGACTACAGAACCCACCACATTCCAGGTACACAGCCCACATCATCATGCAGCCACCAGCAGCTTGCACATTGTCTTGTTGACAAATTGGGTCAGTGGCTTCAACGGGTCTGCACCACACTCGAACCGTGCACCAGCTCTTACCAAATCGAGACTCACCTGACCAGGCCATAGTTTTCCAGTCATATAGGGTCCTTTCAATATGGTCATGAACCCAGAAGAGGTGCCGCCATACTCAAGTTACAGCAGATGCAGCTCGTATTTAAAGGCTCTAAGGTGAAGCCACCCCAAAATAATATATTAAAAGAAAGTCTCAATAATGTATTAGAGAATTTAAATTATCAGAACACATTCTGCAGATTCCCCACATGGATTTAATTAATATCGGTCACTGTCACAAAACAATAATACTTGATGTTTCAAAATGAAATACTGAAAACATTAAGCATGAAGTGAACCTCACACACACCATGTTAAAGATCTCTTCAAAATACATCTTATAGTATGATTTGTTGAGGTAAACCCTTGGGCAGCATTATGTTGGTGGATAAATAAAATACCTATAGATGTTATCTTGGAGTTAGCTTTTGATATTATTTAGTAGTTGATTATGAAACAGAAAGAAGATACAGTATGTTAACGTTTGGCTAGAGTGCGATAACCACCCCCCCCCCCCCCCGCCCCCCCCCCCCCCCTCCTCCTGAAATCTTGGTTGTCGTGACAGGCTGATTTGTATGTAGTGTGACCAAGATCTAGGTTAGTTCCGATCGATAACTGTCACAGCTTTCCACAGTATGGAAGCCACGAGCCATGCCTGAGTTACAGGTACCATTACATCAGGTTAAAGGATTCGAGTAGTTAGCCTCAAACACACAATTATAATCAATTGCAGCACCTGTCACGTATACGTGCGTCCACTGTTTTGTACATTTTTCTATAAGCCAAATCGACAGTCCACTGCATTGTCCCACATATTGCTTGATCACAGATTACAGCAGTTTTAGGTTGTTTTATAATCAGTTTCCTTAAATATATAGAACTTGTATAGCACTGTCTACAAAAAAAACGAAAGTCCTGTCATTGCAAAGACCTGGTTACATTCTAGCTAGCAGCAACACTATTTTTTACATTTATTTATATTCTATATTTATTATCATGTGTAAATGTCATTTACAAAAAAAGGAATTACTTTTTTAAATAAAAGTAACATCTATTTATTTTTCATTATCAGTCATTACAACAAGGGCGTTTTTTGTTGCAGTAAGATCTTTCTGCGAAATTTCAGTCAATAACTTTTAATCCCACCTATATAACGAAAAATGATCACCATAAAAGAATAAGATAAGTCAGAGATCCTATAGAAATATTTAGTGTCCATTTTTTTCACATGCTATTTCAGATAGGAATGGCAACAAATAGCCTGAAAGTGGTTCTATCAACCATCTGCCAAAACTTAAGTGATTTGCAGAGTAGCCATATGTGTGCAGATGTTGAAAGCACACCTCAGACATCAAAAACAAAGTGAGTGAGAAGAAATCCCCACCCTCTAGATAATTAATGTTATGTCAAATTCAGGACTAAAACTGATCTATAGTGTACCCAGAAGTATAGGTTAGGTTTATGGCTGATAGTTTAAGTAGTGAGTTGACAAAGCAGTACCAAAGACTTCAATTAACCCAGTACTGATAGATGAGATTATCATCAAAGTATCAGTTTAATAAGTTGTAGTTGCAAAATACTGACACAGATTACTTACAGAAGAGTGAAAAATTAACAAAGGCCGGACTCAGCTGTAATCAATTTTTAGTTCCGAAGAAATGCAAGAACATGTGGGGCAATACTGACACTATGTTAAAAGATAGTCTGAGAAAGGCAAGCAGCATTCATAGCATCTGTAGGTTTAGAGAAAGCTTTTGACACTGTTGACTAGGATACACTCCTTGGAATTCTAAAGGCACCAGGGACTGAATACAGGGAGCAGAAGGTTAATTACAACTGTTACAGAAAGAGAGGCAAAAGTTATGAGTAAAAGGAAATGACAGGGAAGTAGTAGTTGAGAAGAGAGTGGGAAAGGGTTGTGGGGTATCCTAATGTTTTTCAATTTGTACACAGAGCAAGTAGTAAAGGAAACTTAGACCAAATTAGAAAATAGAATTAAAGCTGAGAAAGAAGAAATAAAAACGACGAGTCTTTCCTATGGCATTGTAATTCTGTCAAACAAAGCAAAAGATGTGGAACAACAGTTGAATAGAATGGATAGTGTCTTGAAAAGTGGTTATAACATAAATTTCAACATAAGTAAAACAACAGTTTTGGAGTGTGGTCAAAGAAAATTAGGAGGCACTTATGGAATTGGATTAATAAATGAGATACTAAAAGTAGTCAATGATTTGTGCTATCTGAGCTAGCAAAAAGAACTGGCATGGGCAGTATAGGCCAGGTGTAAAATGCAGACCGGCAAGAACACGAAAGCACTTCTGAAAAAGAGGACTTTATTAACATTTAATACAATTTTAAATAATGGAAAGTTCAGGTCAGAATATCAACAATATTATGAAAAAGATACATTGCTACTCACTGTAAAGAAGATATGGTGAGTTGCAGACAGGCACGATGAAATGACTGTTACATACAAGCTTTTGGCCAAAGCCATCTTCAGAAACCAGAAATGCACCCCCTCCCCTCAACACACACAAGTAAGCACTCCTCTCTGTCCAGACTGCAACAGAAATGCTTTCAATGGGAGCAACAATTCGCAGAGGGGCTGGGAAGAGGGAGGGATAGTAGGGTATCAATGTGGGGGGAGAGGAATCAACACTGCCCGGCAGAGCATGCAAAGATTAGAGGTGGCAGGACACGGCTAACACGCACAGTGTCAGGAGTCTGTGGGGGAGGGAGGTGTGGCGCAATGAGCAGTGCACAGTGAGGGTGAGAGGAGGTGAACTGAGAGGAGGTGACAGGGCACAGGAGGAGGGCAGGGGTTGAGCATCTGGGTGGACAAATCAGGGACAGTAGGTTACCACAGATTGAGGCTACGATGATTTTGGGAGAGGAGAATGTGTTGTAAGGATAACTCCCATCTATGGAGTTCAGAACAGCTGATGGTGGAGGGGGAGGATCCAGATGACCTGGGTTGTGAAACAACCACTGATATCAAGTATGTTATGCACAGCTGCATGTTGGGCCACAAGGTGGTCCACTTTGCTCTCGGACACAGTTTGTTGGTGGCATTTCATCCTCGTGGACAGCTGTTTGGCAGTCATACTAATATAACAAGCTGAACCAAGATTGCAGCAGAGCTGGTATATAATATGGATGCTTTCACAGTTGGTCTGGCTTCTGATGAGGTAGGATAAGTCTGTGACAGGACTGGAATAGGAAATGCTGGCAGGTCTTGCACCTGGGTCTTCCACAGGGATACGATCCCTGTGATAAGGGGATGGAACTGGGAGAGCGTAAGGATGGACTAGGATGATGTGGAATTTGGGAGTTTGATGCAACGCCTGTTTAGAAGGGGTGGGAAGGATCTTGGGTAGGACGTCCCTCATTTCAGGGCTTGATGGTAGATGATCAGAACCCTGACTAAAGATAAGGTTCAGTTGTTCCAGTCGGGTTTCTATTGGGTGACAGGGGGTGCTCCTTTGTGGCTGGTTCTTGGGATGGTGGAAGGATTGGAGGTGCGTGGGGTACGGCACAGGAGACCTGTTTGCAGACTAGGTATACAGGATAGTGTGTGCCTGCAAAGGTCTTTGTAAGACCTTCAGTGTACTGGGAAAGGGCGCCTCAGTCACTGCAGATATGCTGTCCACAGGAGGTCAGGCTGTATGGGAGCAAAGGTGGAGAAGGAAAGCAGCTGCACCTTTCCAAAGGAACCATCCCTGCATTTGTCTTAAGCGATTTAGGGAAATCGAGTAAAACCTAAACCAGGATAGCTGGATACAGGTTTGAAGTCGTCCTCTTGAATGCAAATCCTGTGTGCTAAGCACTGTGCTACCAGATTCAGTTTGATGTGGAAGGGATGACAGCTGTCAAAATGCAAGTATTGTTGGTGGGTTTGATATGGCCACAGGGGTGGCTAGAGCCATCAGAGAGGAGGTGGCCAACATCTAGGTAGGTGCCACACTGGGTTGGGGAGGACCAAGTGTAGAAGTGGACAGGAGAGATGGCACTCAGGTTGTGATGGAATGAGGACAGGACCAGATCATGAAGATACTATCAATGAACCAGAACCAGACCAGGGGTTTGTAGTTTTGGGAGGCTAAAAGGTTTCCTCTAGATGGCCCATAAACAGGTTGGCATAGGTGGGTGCTGTGCTGCGGATTTGTTTTTATACCTTCCCTTCAAAGGTGAAGTAATTGTGTGTTAGGATATAATTAGCGCAATGTATGAGGACTGAGGTAGTGGGTTTGGAGTCTGAAGGGTGTTGGGAGAGGTAGTGTTCAACAGTTGTAAAACCATGGACATGAGGAATATTGGCGTATATGAAAGTGGTGTCAACGGTGATGAGTAGGGGGGGGTAAAAGGATGGGGACGATGGAGAGTCGGTGAAGGAAGTCATTGGTATCTTTGATGTGGGAGGCTAGAATTTGGGCAACAGGTTAGAGGTGTTGGTCAGTGAGGGCCAAAATTCTTTCAGTGTGAGCATAATAACCTGCTAAAATGGGGTATATAGAATTGTTGCATCTGTTGATTTTGGGAAGCATGTAGAAGTTAGGTGTGCAGAATGTCATAGGAGTGAGAAGGGAAATGGATTCAGGAGAGAGGTTCTGGGAATGTCTCAAGGCTTCAAGCTAGGATTTGAGATTATGTTTGACTTATGGGATGTGATCACTCTTACAGAGTTTATAGGTGGAAGTGGTAGAAAGCTGGCAGATTCCTTCCACCAGGTAGTCACTGTGATTTGTAACAACAGTGGTGGAAGGTTCGTCTGCACGTACAATAAGGTCACGATTCGCTTTGAGGTTGTGTACGGTTGTCCTTTCTTCTGCTGAAATGGTTGTGTTCTTCGGAAGAGACCTGGGGAGGAGCAGTGTGGCCAAGCTGGAGGTAAGTAACTCCTATAAGGTGATCACGGGGTGGCTGTGGGGGAGGGGTGAAGGATCACAGTTGGATGATAGTGTGAACTGGAAGAGGCAGGGTTCAATAATAGAATTAGGTTGGATTTGGTTGGAAGGACTGGTGGCAAAGAAGTGTTTCCATTGCTGGGAATGGGAAAAGGAGAGTAGCTCTTTGACAAGTTTAACATGGTTAAACTGTGGTGCAGAACTGAAAGTGAGTAATTTGGATAGGACTGAAACTTTTGTAGGGCTGAGAATTTGGATTCTGCCTGACATTCTCCCAACATATCCACTTTCATGTAGCAGCCAAAAATTGAAATAGCTTTCTCTTCTAGTCACTGTGCAGTTTCTTCCTTCTTTGTATTTGAATTACGAATTTCTCCTTTTTTCCTTGAATGATAACAGTTATTCATGACGAGCACACAACCCTCTTCTAAATCATGTAATAAACATGAAAACCAGTGTTTAAATATGTCATGATAATCACTGATTTGCTGTACACTTTTGATATTCAGATGATCCTGCATGATAGATACACTTTCTGACATGATTTTGATTGAGCCATGTCTCATCAAGATAAATAACATAACAACAATTATTTTTTTAGGATTTGGTGTATTTTTTTAGGATTTGGTGTATTTTTCTCAGAAAAATTACCCCAGGTGCTTCAATATCAGATCTCTCCATCAGAATACATCTACCACGCAAAGATTTTAGAATTTATCCACTCAAGTGGAAACCCTATGTGAACGCAGTCTTATCGTGTAAAACATCTGCTACCTTTGGCCTTGTAGAACACTTCTCATAATAAGATGATTGTTTTTGCTGGATATCATCCAAATTAGTGTCAATTTTTCTTCCACTAGTATCTTTCCTCAGAGGTTAAATCATCATTTCATGACCACAAGTTTCTGTTCTCCATGTTCTTGTGCATACTCTCTGTACTGTTCATAATGAAACACTATACAACTTTCCTGTTGGAGTCTGAGGTGCTGATAATATTTTCTCTCTTCTGGTATTGTCTTTATGATCACAAAGAAATTTGCAAGTCTTGTAAGTGACTCTCTTTGTTTTGCTCTGTGTGTGTGGACACTACGGCTTGGAAGCAAAAACAGAAATCTAGGCAATGAAAATTACTGATCTCTTCACTAACATAAACCTCCTTACGGCAAATACAAAAGCAAAAACAAGGCAACAACAAAGTTGTAAAACCATGCCCAACGCAGCATGAATGATGGGCAGTGTTGCCACATAAATCCTGTTAATCCTATTAATGGTGGATGTTTGTTTAGTAGCTGTTGCTTCTTACGGTTCTATCTAGAAAGGACCTGTGACAGAACTGATACTATAGCAACAACATGTACTTAGAGTCTAAAGACCAAGTCCGACTAGCCAAACACTTCTCAATGGTCATTAAAAATGGCGGGAAGATGAGGGGCAAGAGAACTCCCAGTTGGAACTTTTGCTGATCCCAACAGTCTGTTCTAAATTAATTTAGAATTGATAGCTATAACAGAAGTAGTACGGGAGAGGCCCACTTAGAAAGCTCAGCATGCATACTGCCAATCCCATAAGATCCGTAAAAGCAGCAAGCTCCTGTAGCTGCCAAACCTTCACCCACACTGTCAGAACTCTTCCGCTTGCACTATGCTTCAGTTTTAGCCAGCAGCTGACCTTTGTGAGCATTGTGTCCTACGATTTTGTTTTCATTTTTACAGCTGAAGAAGTTATTATTTTATTTGTTGTTTTTGTTATTTGTTAAGTGGTACAGAACACTATCAGAAGCAAGTTCACACAAAGCTAAGCGTGGAAAAGTTTGACATCGATCTCTTGACCAGGAGAGGGTCATACGAGGTCAGTTGAGAGAAATAGTTTGGCTTATTGCCTACTCTGCGACTGGAAATGTTAATAGTGGCCCACTGCTCTCCATTAATACGGTAATCGATACAACTCCTGCAGCACTGAATATAAAGAAAAACACTGTTGTGACGACTGGCATGGAAATTTTCGAGAAAGAAAAGAATGCTGGGAAAACAATGAAGCTTGAAACTATGGGGAAAAAACCATTGTGTGGATAAGCACATTGCCCATATAAATTAATTTATTGAGGATGTGATTCATCTTAATATTAACGATTATTATCATAGAAAGGAATATCTGATGCTCAGCAAGTTATTGGTCGTCGTTAAGGGCTGATGCCTTTTTCAAGTAGTCACGCATTACTATCCACAGTTTTACACAAACCATGATTTCACTACAGACCATTCTGTGGGTGTACACTTTTGATGGAGAGGGAGGATATAACTGCATAGCAACGCAGATTTTGAAGGCAGATTCATGGCATGAATGTAAATAAAATGGTGTGGTTTAATGAAATGTTGGTGAATTATGGTCACATTGTTGAACAGGGCTGGGCAGACAACACAATTAAAGAAAGAAAAAGCAATGCCTTTCGGCAAGATGCGAAGGTGCAGGAACCTCACACAGTTTTTTCTCAAACCATTTCCTGCCTTTTAAATTAAAGATGACAAGAGATTCTCACAAAGGAATAAACCATGTTATGTTTATCAAGTGGTTCACAGAATCACTAATTCCAAATCTGGGAAACCAGGTAAGAATTGTTATAGATAATGCTCCTTAATGTTGTAAAGAGTCTTCACGGGGTTGCTGCCAGATGACATTGTGCAAATTCCACAATATTTCCATGGAGCAACTGTTCAACATCTTCAGCTGGTTGAAACTTGCTGGTGGCTAGGTACGACTGACGGTATCGCATGTCAAGAATGCGCAGGTGTGGAAATCACACATGTGCAATGATTTGCAGATACATGGTTTTCGGCGGAGGGCATTTGAGTAAGGTGCCATCTACCTGCAAATCATTGCCCATGCATTATTTCTGCTCCTGGGCATTCTTCACGCACTTGTTCTATATACAGGGGTGTCGACGTGCTGATATCGTCAGTTGTGCCTAGCCACCAGCAAGGGTTCAACCACTTGACGATGTTGGACAGTTGTTCTGAGGGAATAGCGTGGAATTTGCACAGCGTCATCCGGCAGCAAATCCTTGAATACTGTTTACAACATACCCACCATGAAAGCTCGAAGAGTCACAATGCTCCTCAATATTTAGCTGTTGTGAGAAAGCAACTAGCATGGCTAAGCAAAGGAGTAAATGCTGATGAAAGTAATAACCTTACAAAGGTGGAGATAATTACGTTAATCTCTCTCTACAACCCACAGTTCCCCAATGATGATACTGAAGGGCTGGAAAATAAATAAATAAACTGAGTGTACAGTCTTAGGTTACCACCTTACCACTGTCATTTCAAGCTAATAGGTGTTAGTATACACCCAAATAAAAGGTTATATTGCCAGGAATAATAATAAACTAAAACACTTATAAAATAAGTTATTAGGAACATTGCCTCTGAAGACTGGAAACAGGTCATCAACCAAACGTGGAGCATCATATAAAGTTCCAAGCAGAATGAAGCTGTTTTACAAAATTAAGTGGAGGAAATGATAGTTTCATTAAATAACAACAGTGACACTCACAATGAAGTTGACAGAAACACTTCAGCCAACTTTCATAGCAACAAGAGTGATGTTAGTGGAGTTTTTCCTATTATCATAATAGGAAGACAACACTGGTGGATATGACTTAATTTTTTGGAGTATGGAAAACAGCTACACAAAAAACTAATCTCAGGAGTACAGTGTACATCACACAAAATAAATATCACCATTGCACAATGTAATTGCTGCAATTGTAAGACATTGCCTCTGCATCACTTCTGTTCTCTCCTCTACTACCAGTTACCTAATTTAAAGTAATTTTTCTTACCAGAATAAACAAGCATAATCTTACTTTTTTGTTAGAAATAAACAGCTGGATAAGAAAACTTAGTAACAGGTTACTCATAAGCCTAGTAATTTGTTTCTCATGACTGAACCATAAGGAACGAAAACATGCAAGCAGACCATTGTGCAACATATTTAACTGAAATTATCTATGTTAGAAAACTCCAACAGAGTTCCAATTTGAAGTAGATGAAAACGTTATGCTTTCTTGCAAGTTTGTTCACATAATGTACTCGTCTAACATCAGCAACAAAGAATGCTTCCTGCATATCAGAAATTCAGTAAAGTTGTCAGCAAATTCATTTTCATAAACTATCTTTATTTCATTTTAATAATTTTCTACCAAAACTAAAACTAAAATGAGCGCAATGATGCCAGCTCCATCTTTGTACAGCATATAGTTGTCCAATTTGAGTGAGTCGAATGAAATTAATGTGATGCATGTATTCCATGTGGAACATATCAACTCGGCTCAGTGTCTCCCTGTGCTCCTACCAAACTGTCAGTCCAAAAGTAATTTTGATCAGCCTGAAGTAAAAAGAAAGGGGTTGATTAATAGAACATATCCTGAGGTATGAAGGAACTGTCAATTTGGAAACGGACAGAAGTGTGTGCGTATGGGGGTGGGGGTTAAAACCGAAGAAAAAGAGCAAGGATTGAAGGCAGGAAGCAGTAGTTACGCAGATGCGAAGAGGCCTGTACAGGAATTATTTTTGTGGAGTGTTGCACCAAAAAGTCTTTGGACAGATCACTACAACTAAATTCATTCACACACCAGTATATTCTATAGATTGAAGTATTGAAACAAACTCTAGTAGATTTTTACTACAAATGATAGTACTCTTAACAAATAAAGATTATTTTGTCATCCATAAAACAGATTCTAACTAGACAGAGATATAAGACAACTAAGCACATTCATTACTGATAAACCTGGTAGGAGCCTTTACACAATTATAACAGAATCTACTCCTTCTGTATTAAAATTCACAACAATTATTAGATAATTTGGTAACTATGTACGCCTTCTGTTTTTAAATGACATGCATTTTGGAGAAGAATAACATTCCCACAATATGTGTATGGTATCAAACCAATAATAGAGTTAAGTTAGCAGATAAAGAACTGTGCCACTTCGCCTCATACATTTAGTTGACAGTGTGAGCAATACATCACATTATCAGAAATGTTTTCTTCCTCCTTGTTTCCACATAACAAATAGATACACACATTGATGATTAACACACTTACTTTGGTATTTTGCTGTTTAAATCACAAAGATGCAGATCACTCCAGCACAGGAAAATAGCCTTGACTAATATGGATTTTAATTTTGTGGAACTTCTACACAAAATTTCTTGCCTTACACTTTCTATCACAGGTACTATGACAGCTGCGGCACCTATGTGAAAAAGTTTATATTAGTTCTGTTGTATCACAGGAGGGGTATAAAAATATGAAATCATTTCTAGTACTAAAAACTGAAGCCTTAACAATGCAGTTGCAAACAAACAATACTGAAATACACAATATAAATTATGAATATAAATTCAGCACTCCAAATGACAACAGTACCATTTAGTCAAAATTTGCAAGTGTTGTGAGTGAGCACCAAAAATCAAATCCAACAGATTGCAAACTTCTCCACGGTACAGTGCAGCATGTTTTCATATATAAGTACCTGGCCACAATGCGAGTTCCAGAAGAAGACACCTCTTTAGCATACTAATGACCTTATAATTACAAAATCTAGATAATAGGAAATGAATGCACATTCCTGTATTAAGACTGAGAAAATTTCCTGAACAAGTATTTTATTCAGTAACACGGAGATAAGAAATGTAATGCAAATAATGGCATTCAAGAACTGTCTGTACCCACAGGAAAGGTAGCAGTCTTTATTTTATGAAACTTTCTTCTTTGTAGAAATACTCAAGTGACAAACTAACCCCTACTGGACCAAAATGTGTCACAAGATTTGTGAAGGGGGAATTCACAATTTTCAACTCAGATGCATTTTTTTATTTTAATCTTTTGAGTCACAAGTATATATTACTTCGGGGTGTTAATTTCCCTATCCACTTCCCCATTTCTCTCTCAAGTGTGGCATTTGATCCGAGCCAAAGCTATTCAGTTGTGGAATGAGTCCCTACATAAATATGATTACCACAATACACCAAAAACCAGTAAATTACTGTGAAAAACTTTTCCTCAGAATAAACAGTATGTAGCACAAGGAAACTTTTCAACTCCAAATAAACAACTGATTTTTTTTATTCCCAGTGAAATCTACTTAAAATGTAATGTGTGAACTAATGCATAAACTTCTGTAAAATGGCTGAGAAAGAGTTATCAGAGTCCCAATTATATTTCTGGCTAATGGTCCATGAGTGAACTGCAGCTTCTTTCCCTGGGCATGGTACCCAGACCCAATTGAAGGCTGCCTACTGAGTGGCTTCCAGGGGGCAACAAAAATTTGGTTTTCAATATTTTGCATAATTATTGACAAAAATAAAAATTTTAAAATGCTGTCATAATCTACTCATTAGGAGGTACGATCTTATGTTAAAAGTTTAAAACAATAAGGACAGAATTACAGTTAGAAACAGTGTGTTTGTCTTGAGACAATGTAACTGAGAGGACACAAATGGCTGGGTTTCAATCATCCGTTATTTGAGATGGAGAGCACACAAATGGCTGGGTTTCATTCATCCATTATTTGAGAATGAGAGCACTAAGCAACTTCCAACAAGCTTTACACACAGTTCCAAACCTTTTTGATACTTTTTCTCACTGACAGCCCTAACAAAATGGTGAAAAGAACATTTATTGGTTACTACATCTCTGCTGTTCCTGCAGTAAAATGCCAACATCAGGAATGATGTTTTAATTCATTACTTATTTACTACTGGCTCTATTCACGTCACAGTTTGCAGACAGTATCCATGTATTCTACTGAATGTACCTAAAAAATTATACCATTATACAGCACATACTTCAGGAGATATGATATCCTTTGCTTAAAATGGAACACAAATTACCCAGTTTACATTCATCCAGTGTTTCATAATGGGAGCACTTAGTAAATTCCAATAAACTTAAAGCATAATTTCAAACCTTTCCTAAATTTTTTCTTAATCACATGCTTCAAGGAAAATATTTACGGCATTTACTCAATTGTAATGTAATCAGATGTTCGAAGCTACTTTTACATAGGAGTTGGATTCTTTAAAGAATTGGGGTTTGCTTCTTAACCACTAATGGCACAAGGTCATACATTCACAGGAATGGCAGAATTATATGATGTATGTCCATATTCCTTTTTGAAATTTGCATGCTGACATCACAAAAAGTAGTAATCACACTTTTCTGATCTGAAAATGTTCCTTTTACAGACACAGAATTACAGGGCTATTACAAATGATTGAAGCGATTTCATAAATTCACTGTAGCTCCATTCATTGTCATATGGTCACGACACACTACAGATACGTAGAAAACTCATAAAGTTTTGTTCGGCTGAAGCCGCACTTCAGGTTTCTGCTGCCAGAGCGCTTGAGAGCGCATTGAGACAAAATGGCGACAGGAGCCGAGAAAGTGTATGTCGTGCTTGAAATGCAATCACATCAGTCAGTCATAACAGTGCAACGACACTTCAGGACGAAGTTCAACAAAGATACACCAACTGCTAACTCCATTCGGCGATGGTATGCGCAGTTTAAAGCTTCTGGATGCCTCTGGAAGGGGAAATCAACGGGTCGGCCTGCAGTGAGCGAGGAAACAGTTGAACGCGTGCGGGCAAGTTTCATGCGTGTATCTGGACATGCTGGAAAATTGGCTCATGCCACAACTGGAGACCGACAGCGCCGACTTCATCTTTCAACAGGATGGTGCTCAACCGCACTTCCATCATGATGTTCGGCATTTCTTAAACAGGAGATAGGAAAACCGATGGATCGGTTGTGGTGGAGATCATGATCAGCAATTCATGTCATGGCCTCCACGCTCTCCCGACTTAACCCCATGCGATTTCTTTCTGTGGGGTTATGTGAAAGATTCAGTGTTTAAACCTCCTCTACCAAGAAACGTGCCAGAACTGCGAGCTCACATCAACAATGCTTTCGAACTCATTCATGGGGACATGCTGCGCCGAGTGTGGGTGGAACTTGATTATCGGCTTGATGTCTGCCAAATCACTAAAGGGGCACATATCGAACATTTGTGAATGCCTAAAAAAACTTTTTGAGTTTTTGTATGTGTGTGCAAAGCATTGTGAAAATATCTCAAATAATAAAGTTATTGTAGAGCTGTGAAATCGCTTCAATCATTTGTAATAACCCTGTACTTAACAACATGATACAACATAACATAATTGAGTGAAAACAAGCACAGGAAAATATCTGGAAATTATTCTGAACGTAGCACTTAGTTTCTGCATAATATCCTGATATAAGTGTTGTAAGAAAACTTTCCAGTCTTGCTACAGCCATGGGACTGTGTGTTTGGATATCTATGTGTGTGTGTGTGTGTGTGTGTGTGTGTGTGTGTGTGTGTGTGTGTGTGTGTGTGTGTGTGTGTGTAGTATTGCTGGAAAAAGAGCTAGTGCTCAATAGGTAGTGTGAATTCCGTTTTCTGTTACATGTTACTGTGATCCACATATCAAGCCATGTAAGCGAGTTGTTGCCTTTCTTCCTTTTCTCATTTTACATATGAATAAATATTTATTCTGATATGGACTGCTTTCCTTTAAAATATTATGATCACTCTTGTTCCATAATGAAGTCAAAAGTTATGTAACTATGTATGTAATTTGTCTGTGATAATCCATACAATATGCTGCTCATAGTAGTCCACTCACATTCTTTTCTTGTTCATTACAATACCTATTCCCATATTATCCCTACTTGATTTTCATGGTATCACTGTACTCAGCTGACCAGAAATCCTATTCTTTTTGCCACTCCACTTCATTAATTTGCATTATACCTAACTTAAATTTATCCATTTCCCTATGCAACTTACTAAGTTACCTACATAGTTTCATAATGTAACACAAAGAACATTAGATTTGTTTTTCTGATGACAACTTCCAAGGCAGTCCCAGCCTGCAGATCTGAATGACCTTTCAACCCCCAAAATGTTTTATCCAAAAGGACGCTATCATCAATAAACCATGTACAGGGGATAGGCAAAATAATGTGAACAGTGGTAATGGGATGGTTAGGTTTGACTGTCAAAAATGCAAGAAAGGCACATGTCACGCTGGACTGTGCATGTTTAGCACAGACTAGGCATCAGTGCAGGTTGTTTCAGAATAGTGCACACTTCATATTTGCATTCAGAGATCGCGGTCGATGTGCAATGAAAAACCTAATGGAGTTCCAAATAGAGCGGATTAGGGGGGGCTGATTAGCTGGAGCGTCAATAACCAAGACAGCCAACTTACTGAATGTTTCAAGAGCAACTGTTTCACAGTCGTAACAGCCTACACAAAACGTGGAAAGACATCACTGTGAAAATGTAATAGTGGGTGCAAATCAAAACTAAATGACAGAGATCGTTGTATGCCAACACTAATTGTGTCAAAACAACACAAAACTATGGTAGCTAAAGTGACTGCAGAGCTCAATAACCATCTCTGAAACCGCGTATCTATCGACACTGTCCACCAAGAACTCAATAAAGCGAATATTCGTGGACAAGCTGCTATAGCGAAACCATCAGTGACAAGTACCAACGCAAAGAAGCATAAAACATGGTGTCAGGAGCATAAATCCTGGCCACTGATCAGTGAAAACACGTCATAAGAATCCGACGAGTCAACGTTTTCGTTATTTCCACCATCGGGCCGGATTTATGTAAGGAGAATGCCAAAAGAAGCCTACAATCCTGATTGCTTGATTTCAATGGTTAAGCATGGAGGTGGAAGTGTGATGGTATGGGTATGGTATGGTATTATGCTGGTCCCATCATTATTTTCATAGCATGCATTACAGCCAATGATTATGTGAACATTTTAGGTGATCAGGTGCATCCATGATTCAAATGTTGTTCCCAACAATGGTGTCATATTTCAGGATTATAATGTACCCATTCACACAGCCAGGACAGTACTGTCATATTATGAGGAGAATGCAACTGAACTGCAGTGTCTTCCCTGCCAGCACAGTCCCCGGACTTACACTTGTGGGTGGTATTGAGGTGCAGACTCCGGAGCAGGAGTCAGAAGAGGTTCTGACAGAAGAGTGGCATAACATTCCACTGGAGACTATACAATCATTATATGCCAGTATTCCAAGAACAACTGCAGCTGTATTACAGCCAAATGGGGGTGCAACCCCTTATTAATAAATCATTCCCAAGCAAGTACAGGTGTTCACATTGTTCTGCCTATCCCCTGTATCTTAGGGCAACATGTCATTAAGAAACGTAAGCATTGTAGTTTCTCCTTGCTTTTAGGCATTCACAGCACTGACGTAGCAGTCTTACTGAGTTATCCTACAGGTCATTTCATTCTCCAGATTGTTACACCTGGAACTACTATCCAGGATGCTGACTCTCTTAAGAAACAATTTATTAATCTCGCCTCTTCACAGATACCCTCCAATGTGGCTGCACCTACAGTGTGGCTACTTGTATTGTTGAGGCACTCAAGTTACTACACCATGGCATGGTTCATGGTTTGTGTGGATCACTTAATTTAAAGTAATCAATTTCATCCGACTTAAATCCACTTTATCCCTTGTTACAAACAAAAGTGAAATGATCATTAATACATACTTGTAATAGGGTTATTTATGACATATTACATGTTAATATGTATTGCCTTAAATAATATTTACTTTCGCTGTTTCACTAAATGTGGTGACTGCTGTTTTTTCTTTAGGGAATCAATGTAAACTATTTTACTGCTCAAATCTTCTGGCTATTAAGAAGGACATAACAGTACCAATTATTTTGACAGAATCCAACAGGACTTAGTCAGCATTTGGAGATTTTTTGCTTTGAATAAAATGGAGATTATATAGTGTTTTATTGTAGTAATCTAATTTATCTTTCACAAATGACAGTATTTTTTCCTTCCCTGCCCGTTTAGATGCTAACTGTGTGTTTTATGACAGCTCCCATTAATATACACGATTTATCAGTTCCATGACTATAATTGGTACTTCCATACGTGTCCACCATTTTACATTTTTAATATATATGAAGACTCAATCATATATGGTGATAGCGTTGGAAATTTCCATATTTACATAAGATGATTCAATGAAATGATAACTGGAACTGTAATTACAGTACTATAACATTTTTCTTAGTTACCTTGTCTACTATATTCTTCAGCTTTTCTTCACTTGTCTTCATTTCATTAAGCTAAACTTTATAAGCACCAACATCACTGGGAAGTTGTCTGAAGACAGGTTTCTGAATTCTTCCATGTTGATCATATAATGTAGGCTTTCAAGGCCAGTATTAACTTCACTTAAAACTTCCAGACTAACAGGCTGTGGTTGATATGTAAAGCTTTCCTCTAACATTTTGTGTCTGGCTGTGGGAGACATCATCAGAGGTGAAGCGGGCTAGGATGGTGGTTAGATTCTTTATGAAGGTCACGATCAGTATGCATGGCTTTTCTATACGCCTTATGGACCAATGACCTGCCCATACATTTGCTTACTGTCACATCCAGAAGATTAAATTGCCCATTATTCTCAGTCTCCATATTAAATCAGATTTTTTGGTAGATATACTATTTAAATGTACCTAGAAAGCATCCAACTCTTCTGCATGTGTCCATACTATAGAGGTATGATCAACACAGCAATACCACTCATCTGGTCTTTTACTGGCAGTCTGTAGTGCCCATTATTCAAAAGTATCCATAACAAAATTGCCCACAGATGGACAAACAGAACTGCCCTTAGCCACCACATCAATCTGTTCACAAAAATTATTGTTGTATTGGAAGTAAGTTGTGATGGAATGAAGTCTGAATAACGACACCATATCAAGTTGAAAAGTATCAGCTATTCACGAATAGCTTTATTCACTAGAATCGGGGTAAATAACAACACAACATCAAAAGCGACAAGAATATCACTTGTGCCCACATTTATCTTTTCTCATTTTGCAATGAGATGAGCTAAATTTTTAATATAACTTACATATGTATTTATTACCTTGTCTACCATATTCTTATGTTTTTCTTCACTTTATCTTTGTTTCACAGTGCTAAACATTATAAGCATCAACATCACTGGGAATAGGTTTTAAAGGCACTGTAGCATTCACAATAGACCTCAGAGGAATCTGTTTTAACATTGTATCGACACGTTATCAGAAGCAAAACCAAGCAAGTTTTACACTGCTTTCACATGTGAAGAGATCCACAATGAATAAGGTATACAAGTCTCATAACTATAGAACACATCCATACACAGTCTCGTAAATGAGCATAAAATAAGCAACTAAACATAAGTGAGGGTGAGGGCTCAGTGGGCCAGTTTGTGAGGGCTGTTCAAAAAGTAAGGTGACTTTTCAAATTGCGCTGGCAATGTACATTTGATTATCTATTTTTTTATGTTGGCACACATGTCCTGAACATATGTTCACAGTTTCACACGTACAGCATACTTTGTTTGTTTCTGACAGATGTAAAGGTTAGACGTGTTTTAGTGTGCGCAGCAATTTTTGATTATTATAAGAAATTGAGCAAAGAATTTGCATCAAATTTTGTGTGAAAAATGGAATCGAGTGCTCTAAAACACTTGAAATGTTGACAGTGGCATACGGCTAGTCTGCTCTAAATAGCAAAAAATGTTTACAATTGGTACAAGTTCTTCCAAGACGGCCGAGAAAATACCAATGACGAACCTCGCTCTGGACACCCGAGCACATCAACAACAGATGATAATGTCGAAGCTGTGAAGAAAATTGTTTTGGAAAATCATTGAATTACTATAAGAGAAACTGCTGAGGATGTTGGCATATCAGCCAGCTGGTGTCATGCAATTTTTTCAGGTGTTTTGGGCATGAGACGTGTGTAAGCGAAGTTTGTTCCAAATTTACACAATTTTAATCAGAAGAACCGTCGCATGAGCATCACTCAGGAACTCTTGAATGACGTCAATGATGATCCTGATTTGCTCAAAAGGATCATAACTGGTGAGGAAACATGGGTTTATGGTTATGACATGGAAACCAAAGCCCACTCGTCCCAATGGAAGTATCCCAGAGAGCCAAGACCAAGAAAGGCACGCCAATTTTGATCAAATGTCAAAGTTTTGCTTACTGTTTTTCTTTTTCTTTTTTCAATTACCATGGCATAGCACATCATGAATTTTTGCCTCAAGGTCATACAGTCAATAAGGAGCATTACCTTGATGTTATGTGCCGTTTGCAAGAAGTAATACACAAATAATGTCCGGAACTGTGGAAAAACAATTCATGGCTTTAGTACCACAACAATGCACCTGCTCATTCAATGTTGCTTGTGAGAGGCTTTATGGCCAGAAGTAACACAATAATCCTGTCTCAGCCAGCATATTCACCGGTTTTTGGCCCCTGCACCTTTATCCTGTTCCCAAAACTGAAGAGACCTACGAAAGGATGAAGATTTTCAATGACTGAGGGAATAAAAACTGCATCGCTGGAAATACTCAAGGCTGCACCAAAAAGTGCTTATGAGAAGTGCTTCAAGGACTGGAAGAAGCGTTAGCATAAGTGTATTGTATCTTAGGGCAATTACTTTGAAGGGGACAACATGAATATTAATGATTAAATAAATATTTTTTCATAAAAATATAAAGTCACAGTACTTTTTGAACACACCTTGTAAATTGGGCTGTTGTGCATATGCACAGTGCTTGCTATGGTGTCTGTGCAGATTGCAAGGCGATCTCTCAAGGCAGGCTGTGGGAGCTCTTTTATAGTGCGCTGTTTGATTTTGAGCACTCACACTATAGGTTTGCAGCAGAATCTATGGCTTGTGCACTTTGGGTGATTGATAGAGCCTAGGTGGGCACACTTCCATTTCACAAAGTAGCTGCTGTCATCAGAGGTGAAGGAAGACGTTTTCACCAATTGATTGGTGATTCTTAAAATCTTCGTGGTAAGATCCTGCTGAAGACTTTTTATAATTGGTGAGACTCAAAACATCAATGAACTTTCCCTGATAGTCCTCACTCTTCATCACAGTGATGGCATTACCCGTCTGTGGTAAGAACAATAATGTTACTAACTGTGTTAATATCCCTCAGTGCCTTCCCTCGTGTATGTGAAAAATTATTGTTAGCCGGCTTACACTTTCATAGGGTTCTAGCTGTTTCCATCCAAATTATATCAGTGAACTGCTATGGAAGCTGCCAGATACCGCCTCAATAGTTGCTCCATGAGTACCTTTAGAGGTGCCTCCATCGATGTCTGATTGCACACTCCACCTTTGAGGATGTTTCCTGAAGCCAGAGATGAAAAGTTAGCCTCGAAGTTTTAAGTGAAGTCTTCCATGTTGGTCACAAGACGGTATAGCCTTACATCTGGCCACACTATTCCTTCAGTTCTGACACTGACTGCACTGTCAAGTCAGTGAACTGATAGCTATTCTCTTCCACAACATTGCTGAAGGTTTTTAGACCTTAACTTCCTACAATATTTTCCACATTCCTTTTGTCTTTATTAACATAGATCTGTCATTACAATGTAATGCAATATATTTATGTTACACAGTGTCTGAAGATGTGAATTACACGTGGAACACTTTCTTGTACAAGTGATGTTCACTTTATTGCTATCTGTAAGTAGTGCAGTTCACTCTCCATTCTGCTTGTTTAGTCTTTTTCTGGAAGAAATCTATGTTAGAGTTTTGGGATCACACTTGTGACATTTCCAACCAACCTAACAGTATCTACCACATTAAGAACACTTCCAATTCACGAGTATGGATTTCAATCCTCCTTATGTCTCTACTTGACTATGGTTATCTTTATTTCACACATTCATGAATAGTATTTATACTATCTGAAATATACATCTTATTGTTCTCATCACTGACATTTTGTGTAATAAGCACACACTTCCTCCTATGAGGCATCAGTTGCTATATTATCAGTCACATACCATGACGAGTGTGCAGCACACTAGTTAATGCAATTATCTTCTTGAGCTGTGTCTCAGGTCCATCAAATGATGCTGGGAGCAGGACAGTAACAGCTGCTGCCTGACCCACAGGATTCACTGCAGAAGGTATTGCAGCAAGGCAGTCAGCCAGTATGTCGAGTGCAATAAGACGATGAGCGACAGGAAGGCATGTTGCAGACGCATTCAATGAGAGTAGTGACAAACTGTGTGACTGATCTTGGTTACTTGTCAGTGTCTCACCAATGTCCCGCTACAAATTTAGAACAGGCATTAAAACATTATTTATGATTACAAATTTTAATCAAATATGGGGAAAAATTATACACTTAACATATAGCATCATACACAAATAAAAATGGAACTAATCCTACGTTTAGAAGGGACAAGTCATTCAGACAGTAAACAAAATATCCTCACTGGATCCTGGATTCAGGTGGGCACACCAGGGCAGGGTTAAGATAAATTAATACACTGGTGAGCCAAAACATCATGAACACTTGTTTAACAGTGTGTTGGTGCACCTTAGGAATACAATATAGCACTGATTCCATGTGGCACAGATTCCATAAGCCTTTTTTTATGTTTTTGGAGGTGCATGGCTGCAGATTCCGATGCACAGCTCATGCAGTTCCTGTAAATCATGGGTTAATGGTTTATGGATGTGGAGCTGGCAACTGACAGCATCACAGTCATGTGCCATTGTGTTCAAATTAGGCAAATATGGTGGCCAAGACCTCAATGTCAATAGTATCACACTCCTCAGACCACTGTAGCAAATTTCTGGCCTGTAACAAACACAGTTATTCTTTAGGTAGATGCCTTCACTGTCAGGGAATACATCAAGCAAGAAGGGGGGTAAGTGATCTGCAATAATGTTCGTGCAGTCTGTGGCTGACATGATGTCTGTAATTACTGCCACAGGTCCCTTGGAAGCCCCTGTTAATGTCCCTTATAGCATAACACTGCACTCACCGGCCTGTGCCCATGACACAGTGCATGTTTGGAACAGCCTTTGGTCTGGACGATGGAGTATCCAGTCAATATCATTGACATGATGTAACAAGAAATGTGATTCCTCCAAGCAGACATCACATTTCCACTGATACAAAATTCAATCTCGATGGTCGATTCCCCACTGAAATCCTGACTGACTATGTCACTGGGTCAACATGACAACTCACACAGGTCTTCTGCTGTGGAACCCCATGTATAACAATGTGTGCTGAATGATGTGCTCCAGAACGCTTGGACCTGGAGCAATATCGTACTCTGCCATTAGACCTACCACATGTCAGACTTCAATGTATATAATCCCAATGCTGTAAGTAGCATGTGATGACAGTTTTTCAGGAGAACATGAGTCACAGGAAACTGGTTATAAAGGGGAAATAAGTCCTGACCTGGGTTACAAAAATAGCATATGTCTCTCAAGAAAATATGATGCAAATAGTCTCAACTACTTAGACTATCACCTATTTATGACAGATTATAAAGATAAGATTGTAAAGCCGCAGATTGCTACTGAAATAATATCACTCACTAAATTGTTTTACTGTCAGCAACTCCGTTGGGGAGAAATAGTGTTTTTCAGGAAAGAACATACTTTATTCTCACACAGACTCCTTTAGGGCACTGAAATACACACACTAGATAATAAATTAGTCACCCTCAGGAGACATTACACTAGAACTATCTAACTCTGCTTCTAAACTTGATAATGGTTTCCATTCAATGAGGCAGAAGAGTCTACAAATTTCCTCAGGTATGCCGTATCCAGCTGAAGCCATTCATTGATGATTAGATCTCTTACAGCTACCAAACTGTGAGGATGTTGACTCATACTATTTCTTAAAGGGTGAAAATGATGTAGTGGGTCTCTTTACACTTTTTCACCAAATATGAATAAACTTCTGCCGGCAATGAACTATACAAAACAAAGAATTATGTCCATCTGGACAAAACACTCACAACAAAACTCAAACAAACAAAACTATTCTGCTGATCTAGTTGACACTTATATTTTTTTGCAACATTTATCAACATAATGTGAACAAAATTTGATTGGTGCCAATACTGTACCTATGCCAAGCTAAAAAATTTCATCTTGCTCTTGTACCACAACCTCTTGTGTCCAAATGATTTTCCTTGCATATCCACACTAACGAAGCAATGAAAACAATGACTCTATCTTTGCCCAGTTAGACTGTAGGAGTAGCAATAATAATAATACACACACCAGAAAAGTTTATTGTATGTGTGTAGTTGTAGCTGAATGCTCTAAACAATAACACACGTTTGTAAGCTGAATTACCATGTTCCAATTCTTGTTTATGTGACAATTTATTGTTCAACACAGTAGTCACATGATGAGTGGTGATCTTTACTCATACTATTGTTTAAATTTCATCCTGTATTTTCTAGTGTCACACAAATGTTGTCATGTAGTTTCTTTTCACTCTGTAACCTTGTGCCAGCCACAATTTTTTGTTGTATCTATTTTCTACATTTCTCCCTCCTATTATTGTGTCTTATGGTTACTTTCTCACTGGTTTTAAAAATATATGAATTACCGCTTACTACGTAACATGTGCCACTTAATGCACATAATGGGTTGGTTTCTTTGATAAGGAAACAGTAAATTTCCTTCCCACATTTTCCCAGCTCGATCATGCGCTCCAAACAAGACCCTGATGTTTAGTGGGCATTAAACTCTTCTTCCTTCATAAAACTGCACATTAATGAACTACTGATTGCAGGAACTGTGTAGTCTAGTTCTGGCTATCCCAATGACAAGTGCAGGGCAGTCTCATTTAAACACATACATAAAACAACTGCTGATCAGTGGTGCTTAGGAAAAGATAAATATTTGCCGCGATAGTTTGGCTGTGGACAGTACATTGCCCACCAGATATCATATGCTCGGTTCAAATTTGATATTTTGTAGATAATCAGTTTGAGTGTTTCTAGCCAACTCTGATAAACAAACAGCTGACATTATTTAGAAAAGTGATAAGCATGTGTGATCTATTTTTGTGTTTTCCTTGCTCAGAAAACATCTTATTTTTGTGACAACTTATTATCAAAGCAGTACTTGGTTTCAGAAACTCAAAAATTACATTGTAGTAGACACACTTATGTCATAAGGAGCACAACTGCTTAGTTGTCAGAAACTGACCATAGACAGGTGTCACGTGTGACAAATACATAAGCAACATAGCTGGGTAAGTATATAACTGGAGAAAAAATACAATGAGGTGGCAAAAGTCATGGGATACCTCCTAATATTGTGTCTGACCACCTTTCATCAAGCGTAGTGCAATAACTCAATGTGAAATGGACTCAACACGTCATTGGAAGCTCCTGCTGAAAAAGTGGGTCATGCTTCTGCAGCCCATAAATGTTCAATGGGATTCATCTCAAGCAATCTTGGTTGCCAAATTGTTCACTCTAATTGTCTTGAATGTTCTTCAACCCAAGTGCAAACAACTGTGTCATCCATAAAAACTCATTGTTGTTAGAGTAGGTTAAGTCCATGAATGGCTGCAAATGGTTTCAAAGTAGCCGAACATAACCATATCCAATCAGCGATTGGTTCAGTTGGACCAGAGGACCCACTCCATTCCATGTACACACAGCCCACACCATTAGGGAGTCACCATAAGCTTGCACAGTGCCCTGTTGACAATGTGGGTCCATGGCTTTATGCGGTCTGTGCCACGCTTGAATTCTACCATCAGCTCTTACTAACTGAAATCTGAACTCATCTGACCAGGCCACAGTTTTCCAGTCACCTAGGTTTCAAGCGATACTGTCACAAGTCCAGGAGAGACACTGCAGGCAATGTCTTTCTGTTGGCAAAGGCACTCGTGTTGGTTGTCTGATGCCATAGCCTATTAACACCAAATTTCACCACACTATCCCAACAGATACATTTGTCATTCAGCATATGTCTCACACTGATTTCTGCAATTATTTCACACAATGTTGCTTGTCTGTTAGCACTGACAACTCTAAACAAATGTCACTGCTCTCAATCATTAAGTGAAGGCCATTGACCACTGTGTTGTCCACGGTGAGAGATAATGCCTGAAATTTGGTATTCTCATTGCATTCTTGACACTGTAGTTCTCAGAATATTGAATTCTTTAATGATTTATGAAATGGAATCTCCCATGCATCTAGCTCCAACTATCATTCTGCATTCAAGGTCTTAATTCCCGTTGTATGGCCATACTCACATTGGAAACCTTTTCAAATAATAACCTGAGTACAAACTAAAGCTCCGCCAATGCACTACTCTTTTGTACCTAGCATATGGGATACTACTGCTACCTTATATGTGAATATCGCTATGGCATGACATTTATCACCTCAGTGTAAACTGCCTGAATATGTTCATTAACTCTCTTTTGGCCAAAAAACCCCAACCCCTCCATCCCTGTTTTCACTCATTCTACACTCATACTCTTCTCTTCACAATCTCTCTCTACCTCTCTTCTGATCCTCCTTCGAACCTTCAAATCCACTCCTCCACTTCATTGTGCGACACAAAAAACTTTTTCCTGCTTGTAGCAGGGTGAACTCACTGGTAACACATTCCAACTCCATACCCTTGCTGTCTCTCCCTCTCTGCCATCAGCCACCATTCACCTCCCCCCCCCCCCTTTTCTACTCACACCAACTCCACCCAATGCAATCCCTCATCTCAGTCAAGTCATAACACCAGTACAATATAGTCAGTTGGGACAATGGTAGGCACATGCACGTGTGTGTGTGTGTGTGTGTGTGTGTGTGTGTGTGTGTGTGTGTGTGTGTTTTAATTCTGAATAAGAATGTCATCCAAAAGCTTATCATTTTGGCTTGTTTATGTGCCTGTCAACCACCCAACACAACTATGTTAAAACAATAGTCTAGTTCACAATAATATTTTACTAATTACTGATTTCAACTTCATACAGAAGCCATCATGAGAAAATGAGTACTATTTGGCTGCTGCTGGCAGCTCTCGGATGCTCACGTGGCAATACGATCATAAACTGCCCAGTTTACGATCATGTTGCCATGTGAGCATCCAAGAAGCCACCAGTAGCAGCTAGATGGTGTTCATTTTCTGAAGCTAACTTTTACATGAAGTCAAAACCAGCCACTAATAAAATATTATTGCAATCTAGACTGTCGTTTTAACCTGTATGAATTGTTACTGGATTCACAGATAAAATGTCTTCTTCTCTGTCAAACACACTGGCATCAATTAAAGAACAATAATCTGAAATTCTAGTCATATCTTCAGAAAGAACAACACCAAATGAAGAGACCATCAATTAGGGTAGTACTTGCTGCTCAAAGTTTACAGCTTCTGGATACTGGTATATAAAACTTCGGGATGAAAACACCAGTGACCTCCAATATGTTAAGTGTACAAATAAATATTAAGTTTATTTTAATTGTTTTTGTTAAATTTATTTTCATTTAATTATAAGAGCATCTTTCATTTGGTCTTCAAATTTCACTGATTATACCACTATGACATAAATACTACACTGTTAAGCTACAAATAAGTTTCAAAATATGCTCACTTACATTTCAGTGGCTCTTGAGTGTTGCTGAGCCTATTTCAATGAGTTACGTTCATATGAGCTCTAGAAAAAAACCTGCCTATAACACTGCAAATGACATTTGTTTAGTCTTCGCCACACAATATTTTTTTAAAAATTTACATGCTCTTTAAAATGTATGCTACTTTCTCTTATTAGCTTGTGTCACTGAAGATATCAGTCATTGAAATTTATTAAGAAATGTGGGAAAGCACCATTAAATTCCACTTAAACACCAAAGAAAAGTTCAATGAAGACAGAAAAATTGAAGGAAAATATAAAGACAGTAATATGTACTGTTGTTGTTGTGTTGTGGTCTTCAGTACTGAGACTGGTTTGATGCAGCTCTCCATGCTACTCTATCCTGTGCAAGCTTCTTCATCTCCCAGTATCTACTGCAACCTACATCTTTCTGAATCTGCTTAGTGTATTCATCTCTTGGTCTCCCTCTACGATTTTTACCCTCCACACTGCCCTCCAATGCTAAATTTGTGATCCCTTGATGCCTCAAAACATGTCCTACCAACCGATCCCTTCTTCTAGTCAAGTTGTGCCACAAACTTCTCTTCTCCCCAATCCTATTCAATACCTCCTCATTAGTTACGTGATCTACCCACCTTATCTTCAGCATTCTTCTGTAGCACCACATTTTGAAAGCTTCTATTCTCTTCTTGTCCAAACTAGTTATCGTCCATGTTTCGCTTCCATACATGGCTACACTCCATACAAATACTTTCAGAAACGACTTCCTGACACTTAAATCTATACTCGATGTTAACAAATTCCTCTTCTTGAGAAACGCTTTCCTTGCCATTGCCAGTCTACATTTTATATCCTCTCTACTTCGACCATCATCGGTTATTTTACTCCCTAAATAGCAAAACTCCTTTACTACTTTAAGTGTCTCATTTCCTAATCTAATTCCCTCAGCATCACCCGACTTAATTTGACTACATTCCATTATCCTCGTTTTGCTTTTGTTGATGTTCATCTTATATCCTCCTTTCAAGACACTGTCCATTCCGTTCAACTGCTCTTCCAAGTCCTTTGCTGCCTCTGACAGAATTACAATGTCATCGGCGAACCTCAAAGTTTTTACTTCTTCTCCATGAATTTTAATACCTACTCCGAATTTTTCTTTTGTTTCCTTTACTGCTTGCTCAATATACAGATTGAATAACATCGGGGAGAGGCTACAACCCTGTCTTACTCCTTTCCCAACCACTGCTTCCCTTTCATGCCCCTCGACTCTTATAACTGCCATCTGGTTTCTGTACAAACTGTAAATAGCCTTTCGCTCCCTGTATTTTACCCCTGCCACCTTCAGAATTTGAAAGAGAGTATTCCAGTTAACATTGTCAAAAGCTTTCTCTAAGTCTACAAATGCTAGAAATGTAGGTTTGCCTTTTCTTAATCTTTCTTCTAAGATAAGTCGTAAGGTCAGTATTGCCTCACGTGTTCCAACATTTCTACGGAATCCAAACTGATCTTCCCCGAGGTCGGCTTCTACCAGTTTTTCCATTCGTCTGTAAAGAATTCGCGTTAGTATTTTGCAGCTGTGACTTATTAAACTGATAGTTCGGTAATTTTCACATCTGTCAACACCTGCTTTCTTTGGGATTGGAATTATTATATTCTTCTTGAAGTCTGAGGGTATTTCGCCTGTCTCATACATCGTGCTCACCAGATGGAAGAGTTTTATCAGGACTGGCTCTCCCGAGGCCATCAGTAGTTCAAATGGAATGTTGTCTACTCCCGGGGCCTTGTTTCGACTCAGGTCTTTGAGTGCTCTGTCAAACTCTTCACGCAGTATCTTATCTCCCATTTCGTCTTCATCTACATCCTCTTCCATTTCCATAATATTGTCCTCAAGTACATCGCCCTTGTATAAACCCTCTATATACTCCTTCCACCTTTCTGCCTTCCCTTCTTTGCTTAGAACTGGGTTGCCATCTGAGCTCTTGATATTCATACAAGTGGTTCTCTTCTCTCCAAAGGTCTCTTTAATTTTCCTGTAGGCAGTATCTATCTTACCCCTAGTGAGATAAGCCTCTACATCCTTACATTTGTCCTCTAGCCACCCCTGCTTAGCCATTTTGCACTTCCTGTCGATATCATTTTTGAGACGTCTGTATTCCTTTTTGCCTGCTTCATTTACTGCATTTTTGTATTTTCTCCTTTCATCAATTAAATTCAATATTTCTTCTGTTACCCAAGGATTTCTATTAGCCCTCGTCTTTTTACCTACTTGATCCTCTGCTGCCTTCACTACTTCATCCCTCAGAGCTACCCATTCTTCTTCTACTGTATTTCTTTCCCCCATTCCTGTCAATTGTTCCCTTATGCTCTCCCTGAAACTCTGTACAACCTCTGGTTCTTTCAGTTTATCCAGGTCCCATCTCCTTAAATTCCCACCTTTTTGCAGTTTCTTCAGTTTCAATCTGCAGTTCATAACCAATATATTGTGGTCAGAATCTACATCTGCCCCAGGAAATGTTTTACAATTTAAAACCTGGTTCCTAAATCTCTGTCTTACCATTATATAATCTATCTGATACCTACTAGTATCTCCAGGATTCTTCCAGGTATACAACCTTCTTTTATGATTCTTGAACCAAGTGTTGGCTATGATTAAGTTATGCTCTGTGCAAAATTCGACAAGGCGGCTTCCTCTTTCATTCCTTTCCCCCAATCCATATTCACCTACTATGTTTCCTTCTCTCCCTTTTCCTACTGACGAATTCCAGTCACCCATGACTATTAAATTTTCGTCTCCTTTCACTACCTGAATAATTTCTTTTATCTCGTCATACATTTCATCTATTTCTTCATCATCTGCAGAGGTAGTTGGCATATAAACTTGTACTACTGTAGTAGGCATGGGCTTTGTGTCTATCTTGGCCACAATAATGCATTCACTATGCTGTTTGTAGTAGCTAACCCGCACTCCTATTTTTTTATTCATTATTAAACCTACTCCTGCATTACCCCTATTTGATTTTGTATTTATAACCCTGTAATCACCTGACCAAAAGTCTTGTTCCTCCTGCCACCGAACTTCACTCATTCCCACTATATCTAACTTTAACCTATCCATTTCCCTTTTTAAATTTTCTAACCTACCTGCCCGATTAAGGGATCTGACATTCCATGCTCCGATCCGTAGAACGCCAGTTTTCTTTCTCCTGATAACAACGTCCTCCTGAGTAGTCCCCGCCCGGAGATCCGAATGGGGGACTATTTTACCTCCGGAATATTTTACCCAAGTGGACGCCATCATCATTTAATCATACAGTAGAGCTGCATGTCCTCAGGAAAAATTACGGCTGTAGTTTCCCCTTGCTTTCAGCCGTTTGCAGTACCAGCACAGCAAGGCCGTTTTGGTTAATGTTACAAGGCCAGATCAGTCAATCATCCAGACTGTTGCCCCTGCAACTACTGAAAAGGCTGCTGCCCCTCTTCAGGAACCACATGTTTGTCTGGCCTCTCAACAGATACCCCTCCGTTGTGGTTGCACCTACGGTACGGCCATCTGTATCGCTGAGGCACGCAAGCCTCCCCACCAGCGGCAAGGTCCATGGTTCTGTATGTACTATTTACTCAAATTGTATACAAAAATAACAAGACAGATGTATAATTTTATATATTATGACAGATAAATTGTATTTTAATAAAGAAGCAGCTCAAAATATACCAAAGATCTGGACCTTAATTGGAGAAATCCTCCCTTCGTGATATGCACTTCTTTTAATAATTAGAAACAGAAAAATAATTTAGGTTACACCACAGAAAGCACTTAAATTTACTGCCTAATGTAATAAATATTGATGAGGCTCTCAGGTATTATGTGGAAGGCTTTGCTAATGCTTTGTGATATTTCAAAGCAGCATCTATTTGTTGCCTACAGATGATGGTTTTTGGCGAAAACCTAGACAGGATGTTAATCGTCATGGAGAAATGAAAGTGAACATGTGATGCTTTAGTTTTTTCCTGGAGCTAATGATAATTTTTCTGTCATCCAAAAAGCTGGACTTATCTGCACAACAACTGCAGTATTTTTGATAGTGAGCATCATCAGATGTGCCAATGACCAACTGTTTACGGGTGAGAGGCGGGCATTTATCTCCATGCTTGTAATTCCTCATGGTTGGTCTGTGGCAGCTCCATTATTCTGTCCTTGATTTATCCCTGTGGGAACATTCAATGAGCAATATATGAATTGAATGTGGTCTACATTCAAAGCCTATTCATTCTTGTTGCAGGGTAATGCATCGAAACTTATAATTAATCCAAGTGGCCTGGGAGACAGCGCTGCATCCTTCCTCCCCATCTTACAGATCAGAGATACATCATTTTTCTTCAAAAAATACTAGTAGAGTTCTTGGAAGATACAACATTCATAAAGAAATGTGTGCACTTTCTGCAGTCCTCCAGCTATGGTAATCTCGAGGAAAACTGATGTCCAAAATTTTGTTTTTGCACGACAATGCTCGACTTCACATGGTAAACTGCACTAAAGAGCTCCTTAATTCATTCAAATGGGAAATTTTCCCTCATCCACCCTACAGCCCCAATCTTGCACCAAGTGACTTCCACTTGTTTCCCAAGATGAAGAACTGGCTTGCAACACAGCACTCTGATGATGAACTCCAGACCGACGTGACTCACTGGCTGAAGTCTCAGGCGGCAGAATTTTATGATGAAGGTCTTTCAAAGCTTGTCCACTGGTATGATAACTGCCTCAATGTGTTTGGTGACTATGTGGAAAAGTAGTGTGTCAGTCACTCTTTCAGATGTATTTCTTGCACATAGTTTTTTTTTTTTTAATGCCAACACAGGCCCTACTTTCTAAATAGCCCTCGTACTCATGCTCACTGTTTGGTGGTTGTGTCTGCCAAACAGTGCAGTACATGTTGCTCACCAAACTTGTATGCTGTGCAAGCAGTCAGTAAGGTGGAGTTGTAAAAGTTTGGAGAATGCTGTGAAAGTAAAAGCATTATTCTCTAGTAATAATAATACATCCAGAAGTTATTCTGTGAATAAATCAGAGAAGTAACCAAAATATGGAGCCTGAATGCTTATTATGAGAAGAAGTTAGTAACTCTAAACTATAAAATTTAGGTGTCAGTATACCTCCAACAACAAATATAGCACTACCTGTCCTACAACATTTATATTGAAAATAAGGTTTATTAACTACTAGGAGCTGTTGCAATTAAAAAACTTGAAATTTTGAACATTATTAGCATTTTTTGTAATGGCAATATAATTACAGTAGGGTTGTTACAATTATACAAGAAATGTAGATAAATACAAGATAGTTATGGGACATGGGTCAAATATGGTTTGGTTTGTGGGATTGAAGGGACCAGACTGCTAGGGCCATCAGTCGGGGTCAAATATGTTGTTCTTGTAACATTATACTGTTAAATGTACATCTTCTCCTACACAAGCGTAAAATATAATTATAGGAAACCCACAACTTTAACAAGTATGACCTCCAAAATATCGCCGATAAGAGAGAGAGAGAGAGAGAGAGAGAGAGAGAGAGAGAGATTGAATAGACATCCTCATGATTCAAGCAATATAGAGCACATACCTGAAGCAAATGCACAATATGAAGTAGTGGAAGGTAGTGTGTACGAGTGGCAGTCAGAATTAGAGGCTGTAAGAGAGGTAGGCAGCTTGGAACAGACTTCAACAGTGGTGCTAGTTGTTCCACTACCCATGTTATTGCCTCACTTGTACAAAGAGGCACCTGGTCGACCATAAATGACAAAACCTATAAATAAATAGACAAAGATTATTGTTATGACTACTTTATGAAACTCTTCAACAGTACTTTATATAAGAGCTTCAATTTTCACCTTAAAAACTATCGACAAACTTTAAAAAAATATTCAAAATGAAAGTAGGAACTTAATATTTACAGTGCTTATGAACAAATGCCCCCTTACTCCCCACTGCAGCAGGATGAACACAAACAAGATCGAAAAACACACAAACTCTGAAATATGATTGATACTCCTGCTCTATGATATTTTCAAAATGCTTTCATAGGGAGAAAGAAAAAAATATATGCAAACAAGAAATGGATGCAGCAATACACTGTAGTGACAAAAGTCATGGAATACCTCCTTATATCATGTTGGAAATCCTTTTGAACAGCGTTGTGCAGCAATTCAACATGGCATTGATGCAACAAGTCGTTGGAAATTCCCTGCAGAAATACTAAGCCAAGCTGCCCCTACAGCCGTCCGTAATACCGAAAGTGTTGCTGGTGCATGAACTGACCTGTCAATTGTGTCCCATAAATGTTCAATGGGATTGATGTCATGTGATCTGATCGGCCAAATCATTTGCTCAAATTGACCAGAATGTTGTTAAAACCAATCACGAACAACTGTGGTCCAGTGACATGGCACATTCTCACCTACAAAAATGAAGTCCATGAATGGTTGCAAATGGTCTGCAAGTAGCCGAACACACCCATTTCCAGTCAATGATTGGTTCAGTTGGAACAGAGGACTCAGTCCATTCCACATAAACACAGCCCACACCATTATGGAGCCAGCAACAGCTCCCACAGTGCCTTCTTGCCAACTTGGGTACATGGCTCCATGTGGTCTGTGCCACATTCTAACTGTACCATCAGCTCTTACCAATTGAAATTGGAACTCATGTGGCCAGGCCACAGTTTTCCAGTCATTAGGGTCCAAGTCAAATTGATATGAGCTGAGGAGAGGCGCTGCAGGTGATGTTGTGCTGTTAGCAAAGGTACTTGTGTTGTTCGTTTGCTGTCATAGCCCATTAACACCAAATTTCGCTGCACTGTCCTAACGGATACACTCATCGTACATCCCACTTTGATTTCTGCAGTTATTGCTCGTCTATTAGCACTGACAACTCCATGCAAATGATGCTGCTCTTTGTCGTTAAGTGATGGTCGTTGACCACTATGTTGTCCATGGTGAGAGGTAATGCCTAAAATTTGACATTCTCGGAGCACACTCTTGACACTGTGAATCTCGGATATTGAATTCTCTAACAATTTCCAAAATGGAATCTCCCATGCCTCTTGCCGCACATACCATTCTGCACGATCACATCCGAAACTTTTTCACGTAAATCACCTGAGTATAAATGACAGCTCCTCCAATGCACTGTCCTTTTACACCTTGTGTACGTGATACTACTGCCATCTCTGTAAATGCATATTGCTCTCCCATGACTTGTCATCTCAGTGTAAGTGTCTACAGCTGCTGAAGGAAGAAAATCTTGTTTGAAATATTGATTTAGAAGAAACTATATAGCAGAAATGGTTTGGAAGTAACTACGGAGTAATAGCACAGTCTGAAATTCCAGAAAGTCACCAATAAAGAACTGCTGGTAGTAAAGAAATCATAAATTGGAAGAAGGGCACAAACAGAAATGAGAGATACAGCAAGGTAGAAATAAGGCTGATGGTCAAATGGAAAAAAGAAAATATTAAATTAGATGAAATACAATAATAAAACGAACTTTTAGGAAGATGGTGCACTCTACAGGAGAGGAAAAGACAATACAGAATTATAAATTGTAAGTGGGTGAAACAACACTGAGGAAGAAACGGAAAGTGAGGTTAGCAAAGAGTATGATCTGGGAGATAGCATAAGCAAACTACACAAAGTAGAGTCTATTCTAATACCTGGACACTGGTAACATTGGTGCTGAATGGAGGGATCCATTCAATACAAGTGATAAGGTCTCTAATGTCACATTCCACAGCATGCTTAGCAAAAAGATACTGGGTGTCGCATGTGAAGACAGTTTGCCTGTGGCAATTCTCTTTGGTAACCAGGTAGTGGCTGGCCAATATACAATGCAGGACAAAAATTACTGGTTGGCTGAATAATTAAATGGGTGCTCTTAGCTGTCTTTTCTGCAATTATGTATAACTTGATACTGTTACATTGACAGGACAAATAAGACAGCTCTTACATTGCAGCCAAACAATGGCATTCATTAAATGCAGTCTGATCAAATAATAATTTTATGTAAACAGATTTTGGTAAAAAGACGAAATTAGTTTAGACTCGACAGAGTATGCACCATGTGTATTATTAATTACAAGTTGAGGCTGGATGCTTGATATCAATCTTCTTCTGCTGCTTATCCATTAATGAATTTTGATGACCACATGTTGCATCTTTCTTCTGTGAACTGCAGTATGTAATAGCTGGTCCACACTTCGCAGTCCTGTCCACTGCTTTATACTGTTGTTGTTGTTGTTGTTGTTGTTGTTGTTGTTGTGGTCTTCAGTCCTGAGACTGGTTTGATGCAGCTCTCCATGCTACTCTATCCTGTGCAAGCTTCTTCATCTCCCAGTACCTACTGCAACCTACATCCTTCTGAATCTGCTTAGTGTATTCATCTCTTGGTCTCCCCCTACGATTTTTACCCTCCACGCTGCCCTCCAATACTAAATTGGTGATCCCTTGATGCCTCAGAACATGTCCTACCAACCGATCCCTTCTTCTGGTCAAGTTGTGCCACAAACTTCTCTTCTCCCCAATCCTATTCAATACCTCCTAATTAGTTACATGATCTACCCACCTAATCTTCAACATTTTTCTGTAGCACCATATTTCGAAAGCTTCTATTCTCTTCTTGTCCAAACTATTTATTGTCCATGTTTCGCTTCCATACATGGCTACACTCCATACAAATACTTTCAGAAACAGCTTCCTGACACTTAAATCTATACTCGATGTTAACAAATTTCTCTTCTTCAGAAACGCTTTCCTTGCCATTGCCAGTCTACATTTTATGTCTTCTCTACTTCGACCATCATCAGTTATTTTGCTCCCCAAATAGCAAAACTCCTTTACTACTTTAAGTGTCTCATTTCCTAATCTAATTCCCTCAGCATCACCCAACTTAATTCGACTACATTCCATTATTCTCGTTTTGTTTTTGTTGATGTTCATCTTATATCCTCCCATCCCTTCCGTTCAACTGCTCTTCCAAGTCCTTTGCTGTCTCTGAAAGAATTACAATGTCATCGGCGAACCTCAAAGTTTTTATTTCTTCTCCATGGATTTTAATACCTACCCCGAATTTTTCTTTTGTTTCCTTTACTGCTTGCTCAATATACAGATTGAATAACATCGGGGAGAGGCTACAACCCTGTCTCACTCCCTTCCCAACCACTGCTTCCCTTTCATGTCCCTCGACTCTTATAACTGCCATCTGGTTTCTGTACAAATTGTAAATAGCCTTTCGCTCCCTGTATTTTACCCCTGCCACCTTTAGAATTTGAAAGAGAGTATTCCAGTCAACATTGTCAAAAGCTTTCTCTAAGTCTACAAATGCTAGAAACATAGGTTTGCCTTTCCTTAATCTTTCTTCTAAGATAAGTCGTAAGGTCAGTATTGCCTCACGTGTTCCAGTATTTCTACGGAATCCAAACTGATCTTCCCCGAGGTCGGCTTCTACTAGTTTTTCCATTCGTCTGTAAAGAATTCGTGTTAGTATTTTGCAGCTGTGGCTTATTAAACTGATTGTTCGGTAATTTTCACATCTGTCAACACCTGCTTTCTTTGGGATTGGAATTATTATATTCTTCTTGAAGTCTGAGGGTATTTCGCCTGTTTCATACATCTTGTTCACCAGATGGTAGAGTTTTGTCAGGACTGGCTCTCCCAAGGCCATCAGTAGTTCCAATGGAATGTTGTCTACTCCGGGGGCCTTGTTTCGACTCAGGGCTTTCAGTGCTCTGTCAAACTCTTCACGCAGTATCGTATCTCCCATTTCATCTTCATCTACATCCTCTTCCATTTCCATAATATTGTCCTCAAGTGCATCGCCCTTGTATAGACCCTCTATATACTCCTTCCACCTTTCTGCTTTCCCTTCTTTGCGTAGAACTGGGTTTCCATCTGTGCTCTTGATGTTCATACAAGTGGTTCTCTTATCTCCAAAAGTCTCTTTAATTTTCCTGTAGGCAGTATCTATCTTACCCCTAGTGAGATACGCCTCTACATCCTTACATTTGTCCTCTAGCCATCCCTGATTAGCCATTTTGCACTTCCTGTCAATCTCATTTTTGAGACGTTTGTATTCCTTTTTGCCTGCTTCATTTACTGCATTTTTATATTTTCTCCTTTCATCAATTAAATTCAATATTTCTTCTGTTACCCAAGGATTTCTACTAGCCCTCGTCTTTTTACCTACTTGATCCTCTGCTGCCTTCACTACTTCATCCCTCAAAGCTACCCATTCTTCTTCTACTGTATTTCTTTCCCCCATTCCTGTCAATCGTTCCCTTATGCTCTCCCTGAAACTCTGTACAACCTCTGGTTCTTTCAGTTTATCCAGGTCCTATCTCCTGAAGTTCCCACCTTTTTGCAGTTTCGTCAGTTTTAATCTACAGGTCCATGTATACAACCTTCTATCATGATTCTTAAACCAAGTGTTAGCTATGATTAAGTTGTGCTCTGTGCAAAATTCTACCAAAATTCTTAGCCCCAATCCATATTCACCTACTACGTTTCCTTCTCTCCCTTTTCCTACACTCGAATTCCAGTCACCAATGACTATTAAATTTTCGTCTCCCTTCACTGTCTGAATAATTTCTTTTATTTCATCATACATTTCTTCAATTTCTTCGTCATCTGCAGAGCTAGTTGGCATATAAACTTGTACTACTGTAGTAGGTGTGGGTTTCGTATCTATCTTGGCCACAATAATGCGTTCACTATGCTGTTTGTAGTAGCTTACCCGCATTCCTATTTTCCTATTCATTATTAAACCTACTCCTGCATTACCCCTATTTGACTTTGTGTTTATAACCCTGTAGTCACCTGACCAGAAGTCTTGTTCCTCCTGCCACCGAACTTCACTAATTCCCACTATATCTAACTTTAACCTATCCATTTCCCTTTTTAAATTTTCTAACCTACCTGCCCGATTAAGGGATCTGAACATTCCACACTCCAATCCGTAGAACACCAGTTTTCTTTCTGCTGATAACGACATCCTCTTGAGTAGTCCCTGCCCGGAGATCCGAATGGGGGACTATTTTACCTCCGGAATATTTTACCCAAGAGGACGCCATCATCATACAGTAAAGCTGCATGCCCTCGGGAAAAATTACGGCCGTAGTTTCCCCTTGCTTTCAGCCGTTCGCAGTAACAGCACAGCAAGGCCGTTTTGGTTATTGTTACAAGGCCAGATCAGTCAATCATCCAGACTGTTGCCCTTGCAACTACTGAAAAGGCTGCTGCCCCTCTTCAGGAACCACACGTTTGTCTGGCCTCTCAACAGATACCCCTCCGTTGTGGTTGTACGTACGGTACGGCTATCTGTATCGCTGAGGCACGCAAGCCTCCCCACCAACGGCAAGGTCCATGGTTCATGGGGGGGTGCTTTATACTGTCCAACCAAAATGTTCTTCTCCGCCCTTGTCTTCTTTTTTGTTCAATCTTCCCTTCTATTATTAACTGCAGCAGCATATATTTGGTGTTCCATACTGTATGTCCTAGACATTCAGTTTTTCTTATTTCAAGCACTGTCAACATTTCTCACTTCTTGTTCATTTGTTCCAGTACTTCAGTGCTGGTTATTCTTGCTGTCCACGCTATTTTAAGCATTCTGCGATAAATCCACATTTCAAAGGCCTCTAACTTCTTTGTTGTTGTCATATGTCATGTTGTGATATCAATGTTTAAGCTCAAATGGTTTCTTTTTGTGGGAAATGCATTTCTTATTCACCCACATGAGTGCATCACAGGAGAAATCAAAGTTTCCGCTAGTCTGCTTTCTCTCCATGGCTTACAAGCTCTACAGTAGTTCCTTTGTGAAGATTTAAAGCAAGCAACACTTGGATAATGTATGTGTTAACAGTGGGTTGTAACAGCCAATGTCATAGCAAGTTACTGACATGAGTCTTTGCAAACTTGCAAGAGTGCACAGTTTATTACACCTGTTATTACAGAAATCACCTGCGTCACCTCCACTAATATAAACATGTGCAGGAGTTTTTGCTGGTTTCCATATGCATGGTGTTTCAGAATGACATTAAAAAATTTGGGGTCAGACTCCTTACACCAAGCCAAGAAAGAAATGTCCAGTAAACATGGGCCTAAAATGCAAACCTTAAGAGCTATGATCACTCGTTCATCTTCAATACTGTACCACAGTTCTTTTACTGCAAGCTCTTTGATTTCCATATTTTGGGAGGAGGTAGTATGGATCAAAAGAAAAAAAGTCCAGTAAACATGAGGCCTATAATGCATACCTTAATAGTTACAAGCACTTTTCATCTTCGTTTCAGCAAAACACATCTCTTCCACTGCACAAGTGCTCATAGCTCTTAAGGTACGCATTTTAGAACACATGCTTACTGGACTTTTTTCTTGTTTTGCTGTAAGGAAACTCATCCCAAATATTTAAAATAGCATTTAGAAACCCCTTGTATACACATTGTCACTGAAGTTTCAGTGCACCATATTAACACAGAACAAAACTTCAATGTAATGCTGTAGCACATAGTCAATCGAGTATGCTTCTCTCTCTCTCTCTCTCTCTCTCTCTCTCTCTCTCTCTCTCTCTCTCTCTCTCTCTCAGCACTATGTTGTCTGTAAGATGTTAGGAGTCAACTTCAAAAGAATCAATAGATGCTCACTGCTTGATTTTATTCTCAACAGCATCTTTATGGTTAATAAAACAGGAACTATGTTGACTACAAATAAAAATGAGAAAAATCAGTCTCTTACAAGCAGCCGATTGATGGGTGGCACATACTGCCCTCACTATGGCACTGTTGTATGGTAAGTTAACTTGGAGTTGCAAATGGCACCAATGACTGCTTATCAGCTGCACACTGCACTGGTGCCTGCCCATTTCAGAGCATTGGAAGATGGAGTTGCATTAGGTATGGTAAAGATCTCATCAGGACTGGAAAGGAAGGTTGATGGAGCAGATTAGTACAAGTATAGGTGGGGGCAGGACTATGCATAGTCAAATCCTATTTTTAGAGTAGATTACAGCAACAGGTTCCTCTACCTGAAAAATGTCTCCACCAGTTTAGAGATTTCTGTGACAGTTACAATGAAGAAAGCTTGTATCACACTGCAGGACACATCACCAATAATAGGAGCTAAAAGGTACAAGGCCATACACCACAGAAACACATACAGAATTATCATCTTTCTTCAAATATAGTCTGTTGCAAATTAATTTTGAAAAACACAGTGGTACACATTACAGAGCACTGGTGTAGAGACACTGAAATGTAGCACATAGTTCTATCACCACATGAAAGGGCAATCTGTTACTGTAGAACTACCATAAAGAGCATGGGTTCGTGCATTTATACCTGAAATGGGATACATTTGAAAGATAGTCAAAAACTGATCAAATTTATAGTGTTATGGATGTCAGGATGCAGGTGATAGTGTGCTGCACTGTGGCAAGGAACTATAACTAATAGTGCCATTCAGTTGTGTCTTTTTAGCATACACTTCGAGTTGCACACAGAACATTTAGTGTCAATTTTCACATTAGTTTAGATATGGTGAATATATTTAACCATTCAAGGATTACTTCTTGATGGCATAAAGCAAACATTCTAAGTCTTGCCTTAAAAAGAGTCAGCATCAGTTTTTTGAGAATATAAATTTTTCTCAGGAGCATCCTCCCCCACCCCACCCATGAACCATGGACATTGGTGAGGAGGCTTGCATGCTTCAGCGATACAGATAGCCGTACCGTAGATGCAACCACAACGGAGGGGTATCTGTTAAGAGACCAGACAAATGTGTGGTTCCTGAATAGGGGCAGCAACCTTTTCAGTAGTTGCAGGGGCAACAGTCTGGGTGATTGACTTATCTGGCCTTGTAACATTAACCAAAACGGCCTTGCTCTGCTGGTACTGTGAATGGCTGAAAGCAAGGGGAAACTACAGCCGTAATTTTTCCCGAGGACATGCAGCTTTACTGTATGGTTAAATGATGACGGTGTCCTCTTGGGTAAAATATTATGGAGGTAAAATAGTCCCCCATTCGGATCTCTGAGCGGGGACTACTCAAGAGGACATTGTTATCAGGAGAAACAAAACTGGTATTGTGCATATCGGAGTGTGGAATGTCAGATCCATTAATAGGGCAGGTAGGTCAGAAAATTTTAAAAGGGAAATGGATAGGTTGAAGTTAGATGTAGTGGGAATTAGTGAAGCTTGGTGACTGGAGGAACAAGACTTCTGGTCAGGTGAATACAGGGTTATAAATACAAAATCAAATAGGGGTAATGCAGGAGTAAGCTACTACAAACAGCATAGTGAACACATAATTGTAGCTAAGATAGATACGAAGCTCATGCCTACCACAGTAGTACAAGTATATATGCCAACTAGCTCCACAGGTGACGAAGAGATCGAAGAAATGTATGAGGAGATAAAAGAAATTATTCAGATAGTGAAGGGAGATGAAAATTTAACAGTCATGGGGGACTCGAATTTGATAGTAGGAAAAGGAAGAAAAGAAACAGTAGTAAGTAAATATGGAATGGGGGTAAGGAATGAAAGAGGAAGCCGCCTGGTAGAATTCTGCATAGAACATAACTTAATCATAGTTAACACTTGGTTTAAGAATCATGATAGAAGGTTGTATACATGGAAGAGGCCTGGAGACACTGGAAGGTTTCAGATAGATTATATAATGGTAAGACAGAGATTTAGAAATCAGGTTTTAAATTGTAAGACATTTCCAGGGGCAGATGTGGACTCTGACTACAATCTATTTGTTATGAACTGTAGATTAAAACTGAAGAAACTGCAAAAAGGTGGTAATTTAAGGAGATGGGCCCGGATAAACTTAAAGAACCATAGGTTGTATAGAGCTTCAGGGAGAGCATTAGGGAACGATTGACAAGAATGGGGGAAAGAAATACAGTAGAAGAAGAATGGGTAGCTTTGAGGGATGAAGTAGTGAAGGCAGCAGAGGATCAAGAAGGCAAAAAGACGAGGGCTGGTAGAAATCCTTGGGTAACAGAAGAGATACTGAATTTCATTGATGAAAGGAGAAAATATAAAAACGCAGTAAATGAAGCAGGCAAAAAGGAATACAAACGTCTCAAAAATGAGAACTACGGTAAGTGCAAAATGGCTAAGCAGGGATGGCTATAGGATAAATGTAAGGATGTAGAGGCATATATCGCTACAGCTAAGATAGATACTGCATACAGGAAAATTAAAGAGACCTTTGGAGAAAAGACAACCACTTGTATGAATATCAAGAGCTCAGATAGAAAACCAGTACTTAAGCAAAGAAGGAAAAAGAGAAAGATGGAAGGAGTATCAGGGTGTATACGTGGACAAGGAAAAAAAATTCCCGGATTTTTCCCGGATTTCCCGGTTGAAAATACAGTTTCTCCCGGATGAAAATACACTTTTTCCGTGTTAAATGACAGTCTACTTTTCCTCGGCACTGTAAAACTTATCAATCCTTAGAATGTTTATGGTTTTCTAAACAGACGTAGAATTTACTGGCACTTTAGAAAACGAAACCCAGGGGAAAAAAAACAGGTTTTGGAAAGATCTTTGATGCGTAGCAACATGTACGCTGCATTTCTTCGTTTTACGGAGGTATAAATTCGAATTCCACCAAACACTGCATGTTACTTTCCGAAGCAATGAAATCGAGATTGCGACGCACTTTTGTAAGCCAGTCATAGCTCATGTCACGTGATCTCGACAGCTGATGACACTACAAGACACGTAGTGTAGTCAACCAATAGCAAGATCACTCTTAAGTAGCGCGAACACACAAAAAGAAAAGTTAATGGTTTAAATTAGTACACATAGTTTTGATAGAAGAAAAACAAAGCTTTCACAAATAATATTGGTCTCTAAGATTAATAAGCTGCAAAAGAAGCTAAGCTTCCACATACAATGCTGATCATTTTGCGTGTGTTACACTTTAAGATACATGACACAAATGTGCCAGTAAAATTTTTAATAACGACGTAAATGTCTGATCTTCTGGGCTCTAAATTATTCTAGATGGTCGTCCTCAAGGAGTTGATTTTTACATGAGAGTCAAACGCTCTGTGGTTTAAGAAATTCATCGTACATTCTCGCACATAGTTCATCTTGCATTAAAGGAAATTTACTTTGAAAGTAACACTTTTCAAACCATCATTTTCCCGTGACCTGTTAGAAACTGGTTCGTTCAGCAGTTGCCAGAGAGCACCAGATAACAGGCGTCACCGCGCCAGCGCAGCTACGATAACGCAGGAAGCCCGTATGTTCGTACGTGCAATCTTGCATTACGTCATAAAAGAAACAAGACATCAAAGGATACTTCAGGAGCATCGTAATTTCGTGAAACATACTAAAATGCGTAATTTGGCTTAAAGTGCACAATCATATGTCCAGATTCGGATGTAAATTTTCTAGAGTACCAGTACTGTATTATCTCATGTTTGGTTCTTTATTATGGCATAATGTCATACGAGCTAGAAGATGGAAAACGTGCACTTGAAATGCAGCGAATAGTTGAAACTAGCCAACAGCGTGATATTAAACACTTCGTTTAAAATAAATTGACTTCCTGAGCGCAAAATATTAATAAAAGCCCAATCTCTTTAGCAAACCGACAAAAATAACTTCATTGCTCTGCAAGGTGATTAATGCTTGATTGTCAGAAAGGTGGAAATAAAACGCGAAACTAACATATTTTAGCCTTCCGCAATTATGCAAACGTATTTTAATTAATTTGGTAGCTCCCGGCCACAGAAATCAGTTTTGTTTTCATTTAATGTGAGAGCGATAATTGAAGAGGAAACAGCAAAATCACTAAACGTAAACGCAGTTCACGTGGAGACTACCCACCTCCCCACTACAACTCAGACTGCTCTGTGCGTCAGCCCCGGATCTACGATATTTCCGAACCGGAGCAATTTAGATAGTCGCGCTCAGCCACACATCTGTAGCCAGAAGCGGGAGAAGGTACTACCCATAGGTGACTCAACTGCGCATGCGCGAGAGCCCGCCCGCAACTGCTCAAATGAATCGAATGTAAACAGCTGTCATGCCCCACTCATCGGAGGCAATTTGTTGTTAGGAAGCACTGCATATTCTTCCCAAAGCCTTTGACACACTTTGGTTGGCAGACGCTTGTATGAGCACTGTGTTTTGTTGTATATGGCGCAATTCCTCTGCCGCTTAAGTTTTATTTTCGTTTTTCTTCCTCTTGTTAATGTTTTTTTGCTGCAATATTATCCTGCAGACGTGGAATACAGTAATACCCTTTGTTGGGGTATTGGTTCTTACCAGTCAAAATAACAAAAATTCAACTGGTAACTAAAACAAGGAAAAGTTCCCGGAATTCCAAAAAATTCCCGGGTTTTTCCCGGTTTTCTCCCGGACGAAAAAATTCCCGAGTTTTTCCCGGATCTCCCGGGTCGTATACACCCTGAGTATATAGAGGGACTATACAAGAGTGATGTAATTGCGGGCAATATTGTGGAGATGGATGAGGACGTAGATGAAGATGAAATAGAAGATATGATACTGCGTGAAGAGTTTGACAGAGCACTGAAAGAACTAAGTTGAAACAAGGCCCCAGGAGTGGACAATATTCCATCAGAACTACTGATAGCCTTGGGAGAGCCAACCATGACAAAACTCTACCATCTGATGAGCAAGATGTACAAGACAGGTGAAATACCCTCAGACTTCAAGAAGAATATTGTCACGTAGAGGAAGGTGTAATTAGATGAATGATGAACACCAACTTCATTTAACGAAGGTTTATTCAGCACCTGCACATACAAGAGTGTGGAGCGATCTGCTTCCGGCCAGAACACATACGGTATATATACAGCTACAGAACATTCCAGTACAATGATTCTTGCCATTTGTGGATACTTCTAGAATGTACTCAAACCAAATATAGAATTTAAAATGTTTCAGTTCAGGTGAGTTTTAAACTCATAACCATCCATGCAACAATCGAGTATCATAACCACTACATTACGGCGACTGCGCTACTCGGCTTCTTCTGCGACATTGCTCCCTCCTCAAGAGGACAGCATCTCAGTATTACGTCCTCCTAGTCCTACTCCGACTCCCGATGACTGATGTTTGCCCTGGCAGTGATCTTCTTAGAACTTCTTGCCGCTACGTTCTTCGGTACCTTTCACTTGTTCCCTGTTGCTGGAGCTTCAAATATACCCTGGGTTGCAGGATCTTTATAGGGCTTCATTCGAAGGATGTGGACTGTATCTCTGATGTTTCGTCATCCTGTATCAGGGTCGAAATCTTCACCTTCATAAGTAACATCAGACAACTGTCTTACAACCTTATAAGGTCCAAAGTAGTGCCTGAGGAGCTTCTCAGAGAGACCAACCTTCCAAACAGGAGTGAAGATCCAAATGAGGTAACCAAGCTGGTAGACAACAGGGCGGCGGCTCGCGTCATACCTTCGGCAATCGTTTTCTTGAGTCTGCAGCGTGCGGAGTCTAGCTAAATGCCAAGCTTCCTCAGCTCTGGTTAACACCTGGCTGATGTAGTCATCGCCCACATCATCAGGATGTAATGGAAACACAATGTGCATTGTCGTCATTGCCTCACGGCCATGCACCAGGAAAAATGGCGTAAATTCTGTGGTGTCTTGTTTAGCCATTTTGTAGGCAAACGTCTCGAAAGGTAGCACGTCATCCCAGTTGCTCTGCTCAACACTGATTGCATGTCGGCCAAGGTCTTATTAAGGCATTCCGTAAGCCCGTTAGTTTGCGGATGGTAGGCAGTCATCATGTGATGAGTAATGTTGCACCGATGCTTTCTCTCTGTTACAAGACTCGATTGAAAAACTTTCCCTTGATCCATAATTAATGACCTTGGGGCACAGTGTTTTAATACAATGTCTTCTACATTGAATTTGGCTACCTCGAATGCTTCAGCTGTTTTCACAGCTTTTGTAATGGCATAACATGTCAGATAATCAGGGCAAACAATAAACCATCTATTGCCACTAGCAGACATTGGAAATCATCCAACGAGATCAATCCCAACACGCTGCAAAGGTGTTTAGGCTGGTGGTATTGGTATGAGTCGGCCAGGTGGTTTCTGAGGACCTGCCTTTCTCCTCTGGCACTCTTGATAGTGCGACACATAGTGACGGACACTCCTAAATTGACTAGGCCAGAAAAATCTCTTGCGGATCCAATCATATGTCTTAATAAATCCTAAATGTCTGGCATCAGGTGTGTCATGGAATTTCTGTAGAACATCTAAGAACATGTGTTTAGGAATCACTGGTAGCCTCTTTTCAAAAGGATCATAGTTTTTCTTGCAAAGTAATACATTAACTACCTTAAATTGTCCTTTCACATCCTCCGGCCGATTTAAGGCTGGCGTAATTTGAGATAATTTGGCGTCCTCCTTCTGCTCAGTAGAGAGCCTAGAGTGCAGCGAGACAGTCACTATCTTCATCAAAGTCTTGGTGGTCTTGCACACGGTTTCTTGAGAGACAGTCGGCATCTTGGTGTTTTCTTCAACTTTTGTACACTATGGTAATCTCAATCTTGAAGGCGTAGTGCCTACCTGGCAAGTCGGCCTGTTGGATCCTTAAGACGTGTCAACAAACAAAGTGAATGATGGTCTATAACAACTGTGAATGGCATTCCATAGAGATACTGTCGAAATTTGCACATGCCCCAGATCACAGCAAGACATTCTCTTTCTGTAGTTGAGTAGTTTCTCTCAGCTTTTGTAAGTGCCCTACACGCCATAGGCTATAACCCTCCTTTTTCCATCCAAAATCTGCACCAGAACAGCACCGATCCCATATACACTGGCATCTGTGTGTAGTTCTGTTGATGCTCTCTCATCATACAGACCAAGTACAAAATCAGTCATCACAGCTTTTCGCAGCACACTGAAAGAATCTTGTTGAGCATCACACCAGATAAATTTAACATCGGCTTTTAACAACTATTTGAGTGGCCTGGCTTTGATACAAAAGTCTTTGATAAAATGATGGTAATAAGAACATAAGCTGAGGAAGCTTCTCACATCTCTAATACTTTTGGGAGGAAATTCCATTATAGCTCTCACCTTTTCTGGGTCTGGCCGCACACCTTCGTTTGACAAACAGTACCCAGATATTTTGATTTCTTTTGCGCCAAAGAGACACTTTCTTCGATTAAGTTTCAGTCCGGCTTGTTGGAGACACTTAAGTTTTTAAGTGTTCATCAAATGTCTCTGAGAACACTATAATGTCATCTAAATACCAAAGACACATCGTCCACTTCAGGTGCCTTAGAAGATTATCCATCATTCATTCGAAAATTGCTGGTGCATTACACAAACCAAGTGGCATTACCTTAAACTCATATAGGCCCTCAGGGGTAATGAACGTAGTTTTCTCAAGATCAGCCTTACCTACTTCAATTTGCCAGTATACTGAGTACATGTTCATGGTTGAGAAAAACTTAGCCCCCTTCAGTCAACCTTGTGTATCGTCAATTCATGTAAGAGGGTTAAAGTCCTGAAGCTTCCTGTAATCAACACAAAAGCGCCAACTGCCATCCTTCTTCCTGATGAGAAGCACACGTGACGACCATGGGCTTTGTGAAGGCTGAATGACGTCATTCTTCATCATTTTCTGTACCTCGTCGTGAATTATTCGACGTTCCACTGCTGACACACAGTATGCTCTCTAGCTTATTGGTTGATGGTCTCCAGTGCTAACCCGGTGCTTCACCGACAAGTTGTCTAATTTGCTCTTCACCTGTGGATTGAAGCATTCAGAGAACTCTTGAAGAATGGCAAGTAGCTGCTTCTGTTGTTTTTTTTTTTTTAGTGAGGTCTGGCGATAGTCGAGCTAGAAGATCTTGTCTCATAGTGGTAGCACTAATTTCGCCCACAGACTCGGCATGGGAGGTTTCTATGACACTCAGCTGTTCTGCAATTAACGGCTCAGCATTTGCTATGCACATGCGTATTGGAAGAATTTGCGGTTCTCGGTGACAGTTAACTATCCACAATTCGCCGAATCCATTCTTAAATGAGATGGCAGAGGCTGGGATGAGCACGTTATTCTTCAGTGGTATGCTTCTCTTACATTCCACTACAAGACCCATGGGATGATGCATGGCATGACACATGGCAGCTACCTTTCTAGCTCTTACTGCAGGAATGATCGCTTCATCCAGCACATACAGTCTCCACACACTCAGATGCGCATCTTCCTGTCCACAGTATCTCATCTCGTCTAGCATAATCTTCGAGTGACCACAATCTATAATTGCCTGAGAAGGTTTCAAAAAGTCCCATCTGAGAATGACGTCATGACTACACTCTTGTAAGACGAGGAATTCTAAGGGCTGCGTATGGCCATTTATATCCACACGAATGGTACATCTTCCTTTAGGTTTTACATATTTCCCATTAGCCACCTTCAGCAGAGATGTATTGTTGTCAACAAATATGGTTTTCTGCAACTGGTGACCGTACTTCTCCGAAATGACTGAATACGATCCTCCAGAGTCCACAAGAGCTTGGGCTGGTCAGCCATCCATGAGGATAAAAAAACATGATAGTTTCCTATCATTTTTGTAGTGATCGATGGTAGAGGATTTTTCTCTTCGGCGGCCTCACCTCCAAGGAAGGTCTTACCCTTTAGTTTTCCAGGTTGCGGCGTCTAAGTGATTGGCTGGAGCTTCTGAATGGCGATGGAGACCTTGATCGGCATGTTGGGGAGCATCCTCTCCAGTGGCTAGGTTGCGGGGATGGTGACCTACAACGTCCTGCACCCACATCATCTTGTTCATCTTAGTTGTCCCAGAGTTGGCGTCAGCTAAGATCAGGCTGCTGTCTTCTGGCGCGGGCATTGTCAAATATCCACCGCCTTTCTCGACAATAGTGCACATGTCCCAGTCGTCTGCAGTGGAAACATACTGGTTGGTTATCCTGAGTCCTCCAGACGTCAGTCTTCCTTGGTGCCCAAACAGGTTCCTCATGCGGCATTGTAGGAACATAACTTCGCCTGGGTCTCGACTTTTTTTACCGTTTTAAAGGGAAATGAAGGAGAAGAGACTGGGTTCAATGTCTGTATTACTTCCTCCCTTACGGCCTTTTGAAGCGTCTTGGTTTTTTGCTAGCCGTGCAATCCAAGTGCCTTCTGAAATTCCTCTCTCACTATCTGACAAAGAACACTTGGGAAATTAGTTTCTTCCTTCATCACAGACATCAATACGAAATTTGGAAGCCGTTCAAACTTCCTGCCTGTAATTCTTTTTGGATGCATTGTCTCGATATACTGGCACCATTTTATGAGTCGTCTGCTGTCGAAACCTCCTTCAGGAGTAGGGCTTGATATATGTTCTCAGCAACACCCTTCATGATATGTGAAACCTTATCTTCCTCCTTCAATCGAGGATCCACTATTTACACAGCTCCAAGGCGTCTTGAAAGTAGGATGCTGTTGTTTCTCCTGGACGCCGTGCCCTGCACTTTAATTTATCTACGGTCTTGCACTTCTGTCGTGTGTCGCCGAAATACTTGCGCAGTTCCACCTGGAATACTTCCCAGCTTGTGAACTTCTCCTCGTTGTTCTCATACAATTGCTTGGCAGTGCCCTCCAAGTAGAAAAATACGTTAGCCAAACACACTGTGTCATACCATTTGTTAAATTTGGCTATACGCTCATATACCTTCAGCCACTTGTTTGGATCTTGGCCATCGTCACCAGAGAACCCGGTAGATTGTCTCATGTGGTGGCATACAGTTGCTGTCATCGTGGTGTCCTCCTCCTCCTCCTCCTCCTCTTCTTCTTCTTCTTCTTCTGTCTCCGATAGATTGTGATCTGTTGAATATGGCTTGAACTCGGGTTTTTCACCATGTAAATGGCGGCTCTGTCATGGCCTGATGGGAGCCACTGTGTCGTTGATAATGTGCAGTATCACAAGTTCCTATACCCAGCGCATCCACCAGAATAATCTCACATAGAAGAATGTGTAATTAGATGAATGACGAACACCAACTTCACTTAATGAAAGTTTATTCAGCACTTGCAATACAAGAGCGCGGAGTGAACTGCCTCCGGCCAGAACACATATGGTATATATACAGCAACAGAACATTCCAGTACAATGATTCTTGCCATTTGTGGATACTTCTAGAATGTACTCGAACCAAATATAGAATTTAAAATGTTTCAGTTCAGGTGAGTTTTGAACTCACAACCATCCATGCAACAATTGAGTACCATAATCACTACACTATGGCAACTGTGCTACTCGGCTTCTTCTGCGACAATATAATAATTCCAACCCCAAAGAAAGCAGGTGTTGACAGATGTGAAAATTACCGAACTATCAGTTTAATAAGTCATGGCTGCAAAATACTAACACAAATTCTTTACAGACGAATCGAAAATTGGTAGAAGCCGACCTTGGGGAAGATGAGTTTGGATTCTGTAGAAATAGTGGAACATGTGAGGCAATACTGACCATGCGACTTATCTTAGAAGATAAATTAAGCAAAGGCAAACCTACATTTCTGGCTTTTGTAGACTTAGAGAAAGCTTTTGATACTGTTGACTGGAATGCTCTCTTTCAAATTCTGAACGTGGCAGGGGTCAAATACAGGGATCGAAAGGCTATTTACAATTTGTACAGAAACCATACGGTGGTTATAAGAGTTGAGGGACATGAAAGGGAAGCAGTGGTTGGGAAGTGAATGAGACAGGGTTCTAGCCTATCCCAGATATTATTCAATCTATATATTGAGCAAGCAGTAAAAGAAACAAAAGAAAAATTTGGAGTAGGAATTAGAATCCATGGGGAAGAAATTAAAACTTTGAGGTTCACCGATGACATTGTAATTCTGTCAGAGACAGCAAAGAACTTGGAAGGGCAGTTAAATGAAATGGACAGTGTCTTGAAAGGAGGATATAAGATGAACATCAACAAAAGCAAAACAAGGATTATGGAATGTAGTCAAATTAAGTCGGGTGATGCTGAGGGAATTAGAATAGGAAATGAGACACTTAAAAGTAGTAAAGGAGTTTTGCTATTTGGGGAGCAAAATAACTGATGATGGTCGAAGTAGAGAGGATATAAAATGTAGACTGGCAATGGCAAGGAAAGTGTTTCTGAACAAGCGAAGTTTGTTAACATCGAGTATAGATTTAAGTGTCAGGAAGTCTTTTTTGAAAGTATTTGTATGGAGTGTAGCCATGTATGGAAGTGAAACATGGATGATAAATAGTTTAGGCAAGAAGAGAATAGAAGCTTTCGAAGTGTGGTGCTAGAGAAAAATGATTTAGATTAGATGGGTAGATCACGTAACTAATGGGGTAGTACTGAACAGAACTGGGGAGAACAGGAATTTGTGGCACAACTTGACCAGAAGAAGGGATCGGTTGGTAGGACACGTTCTGAGGTATCAAGGGATCAACAATTTAGTACTGGAGGGCAGTGTAGCAGGTAAAAATCATAGAGGGAGAACAAGAGATGAATACACTAAGCAGATTCAGAAGGATGTCGGTTGCAGTAAGCACTTTGAGATGAAGAAGCTTGCACAGGATAGAGTAGCATGGAGAGCTGCATCAAACCAGTCTCAGGACTGAAGACCACAACAACAACCCAGGAGCATCAGAAGCACAAACAGTAGTGCCTTCTGTGGCACACACCGCAGCATTAGCTGTTACCAGTTTAGGCAATGGCTTGAGCATGCAGCTAGTAACAGATACAGAGAGAAAAATGGCTCCAAAATGCTCCATTGAATTGTGCAGAATGCATCATGCACTTGCCTTCTTACTTGCTCTCTACTAAAGTGTAGGAAAACTTTTGAAATTATTTGAATTAACAAAGCTTGACATCTCATAACCAGTTTCAGGCTAACATGCCCATCTTCAGATGGCTAATATTTTTCATTGCACAGATGCTTCGATCAACAACACATTGTCTGCTCCACAATACAGACCAAGAGATGGTGATTTGTTTTGTTGTGGCCCATATGGTTTTCTAGCTGAATGCATATGTTCTTGAATGGAGAGTGACACAGTAATTTATTTGCAATATATATGTGCTGTGTGGATATCAAGAACATATACCTAGAGCTAGAAAACCGTAGGGGTCACAACAAAACAAATTGCATCTACTGCAATGTATTGTGGAGCAGACGACATGCTGTTGATAAAAACCATCCGTTTATTTGTGGCTGGTTGTGTCATTCACCAACTATCATTAATGGCCGCAGTGTCCACAAGATACAACATGGATAAAAGAAAAACAATATTATGTGGAGGTGCAAACATAAACAGAAGTATTAAAGATAAAATACCGTAAGTTTCCTACTATCTCATCCCGTATGGTACGTCTCGCCTGACCAGCGGTTCTGTGTGACTTTCCCAAAATCTACCCCTTTTCTAGAACTCTCCAGTCCTTTTCCTTCACCCATCTTCCATCCCCTTCAACCCTTCTGCCTGAAGAAGGAGCCAGTGGCTCCAAAAGCTTGCCAGTCACAATAATCTTTTATGTGTGTATTCTGCCACCACTTGGTGAGTAGATTTTTTATCTATCCACTTAAACCGTTCTGAATATTTTTTGGCATGGTACAAATGGTAAACAGCGCTACAAGGGCAAAAAACACTATTCATCAGCCTTAAACTATGTTCTTACAGATACAAGCACAGAAACTTGCAGGGTATAGGTAAAAAGAGTTAGGCCTCAGCATTCGCTACCGCTAAATAATAAAGCTAAAGGCAGTCTTGGAAAATCCCACTGCACATCTACAACATAAACACCTCTAAACAACGAATGACATACTTCTTCAAGGATTCTGGCAAACCAAACCTTGGATGAAGCATATACAGAAAACAATGTAGATGAAAAACTCTCTCAGTTCTGTACACTGTTCAAACTAATGTTTGAGGGTACAGTTCCAAAAATTGGACATTTCAGCAACTGGATATTAGTCAGTCAACTGAGGCAATTAATGATCTCAATAATATTTTGAAAAGTATAGATTGCTACTCACTGTAAAGTTAACATCTCGAGCTACAGACAGGCATGAAGAACACACTGCTATATGTTTAGCTTTTGGCCATAGCCTTCTTCAGAAAAGGAAACACACACACACACACACACACACACACACACACACACACACACACACACAAAAAATCACACAAGCAAGTGCACCTTATCCACACATGCTGCCATAGATGGTGGGCATCTGTGTGTGGGATATGCCAGCTTGTGTGAATGCATCCGCATTTTCTTCTCTGAAGAATGTTATGACTGAAAGCTATATGTGTAACAGTCTTTTCTGTGTGCCTCTATGGAGCTCAATGTGTCATCTTTAAGATAGGTATCAATCCTCTATCCTTTTCATAATATTGTCGATATTCCAACCTAAACTTTCCATTGTTTGACTTAAAAAAAAAACACTGCACTAATTCATAATGGATAAATTATCACAGTTACAGAATGACAAACATAGTGGTACTTTTTGCTGCAAAAAATCCATTTAAAGACAAAATATATATAATACAGAAAATAAAAGATAGTACAATCAGGTGCCATAAAATAAGAAACTGGAAAAGGAAGGCCTGTAAAGTAACATACAAATCAAAGATAGTGGCACTTGATTAATAGAAAATCTACATTAACAGAGAAATTTTGAAAAAAGTTTTTTTAGGTATTGCAGAGTAACTGCAAAAAAAAAAAAAAAAAAAAAAAAAAACCATCCCTAAAACAGGTGTAGCACCCATAATGGATTATGCAGCCAGCACAACAACATTGTATCTTACAACAAATTATGAAGTTGTGAAGACAATACAAAAATTAAAAAAAAATGAGGAGTCAGCAGGGCTATACAAATTGCCAATCTCTGTTCTGAATTCATGCACAGACAGCACAGAAACTTCGTTAACAAAGGTAAGGTATTTTTTCTGGAATGCTAAAGCATGCTCAAGTTGGGCCCCCTACGAAACAAAGATAATGCAGACAATACTGAAAACTACGGGTCAGTTAAACTACTCTCATCATTCTCAAAAATAATCAAATTAATTATGAAAGGAAAATAATACACTCAATCATGAAAGACAGACTAATGAGTTACCAATACAAACTTCTTAATGAAAGGTAGCACAAGAACAGCAGTGGCCTTTAGTGAGTTCTTAAAAGTGATATTTAAAGCCCTTGACTGAGATGACTGTTTTACGACCATATTTTCAAACCTGTCCAAGGCTTTTGACACTGTTGACTCACAAAATATTGTTAAGCAAATTAGAAGTAATAGGTGTAAAAGGAATAGCTAATGCATGGTTTCAGTAATACCTGGAACATACAGTTCAAAGTATATAGGTAAGCCACACTTCAGATGAAGCTAATTTATTAACCATTTGAAATATGCCCAAGCAGATTAAAAAGTTAGCTAAAATGCATTTATTTAAAAAGGCAGTCAAAGCGTATCTCTAAAACAAATATTACTTGGAGAGCTGAGAGTAAAGGTTAATAAAAAGAAAGTGACAACTAAGAAACCTCTGTCACGTTATAATAAACATTCACAATAAAATGCTTGTTACAGGAAAATCATTCACCCAAAGCCTGTAGAGCATAATATACCTCATTTATCGTGAGGGGATACTGACACAGGTGGAGATGTAACAGAGGTGTAGCAGCATAACCACCATCATGAAGTCATCTGCAAGTGTGTGTGGTGTACCCAGTGATTTATTTTGAGAGACATAATTGGCAATGTACAATATTTCCCAATCCTATCGAACTAAACTGTTTGAAATGTGTGTCCCAAGAGCACAGCACACTGGGTGCATCCTGAATGAGGTAGAAAATTTACTAAGACATTGGCCTTGGGAGGACTGAGGCTCATGTTGTTTTCAGCCATCCTGTTATATGTTTTATGTGATCATCTAATTCACTGAACCTAAATGCCGGGATGGTTCCTTTAACAAGTCCAGTCACCGGTCCTTTCCTCATCAAACACTTGGGTATATATTACTATGTTCCTACATATTACTTACATTTTTACTTGTGTCAGGTGGTGGTTGTTGGGATGTTTAAGGGGGACTAAACAGCTAAGGTCATCAGTCCCCCATTCCAAAAACAAGCGAGACAAAGTCGCAGAGCAGATAAAACCCCAAGGGGAAGGAGACTGCCCCCCCCCCCCCCCCCAGGTGCTAAAGAACACAAATTAGGCAACGAACACTACAGAAAAGAAGAGTACAGACGAACACCAGACAGAAAGAAATAGAAGAAAAGAAGATGGCCGGAGACTGGTTGACTGACCACGACAACAAAAAAGGGAAAGAGTCAACCATCCGATGAGACACCAAAACAGCAACAAATATGGAGAGACGCGAGGACAAAAGACACTGAAACGGAAAAGTGCAGGACCCCCCTAAATGGATCCATAAAAAGGACTAGCATGGATAAAATGTAAAACATTGTCAGCCATGGAGGCATCGTCGCATAAAATCAAAGGCAAGGTGCCCGGGAAATTAAAAGACTGCCGAAGGGTGTGCAGTCGGGGACACTCCAATAAAATGTGGGCGACCGTCAGCCGGGACCCACACCGACACAGGGGGGGATCCTCCTGACGCAAAAGATGGCCGTGCGTCAGGTATGTATGGCCGATGCGGAGCCGACTTGTGTCAGGCCGACAAAACCTGTATCACTGTAAAATGAACATTGAATGAATAAATTTCTACAATGTGAAAAGAAAAGTTGCTACTCATCATATAGCGGAGACACTGTGTTGCAGATAGGCACAACAAAAATACTGTCACAAATACAGCTTTTGGTCTGTAAGGCCTTAGACAAAATTAGATGACAAACACACACATACACACTCACGCAAATGCAACTCAGGCACACCTGACTGCAGTCTCGGGCAACTGAGGCCACACTGCAAGCAGCAGCACCAGTGCATGGCAACTGGGTGGGGAGGGATAGTAGGATAGGGGTGGCAGACAGTGACATGCTGTAGCGGAGCATGCATTGACAAGGTGGAAAGAGGGTAGGGTAGCTAAGTGCAGTCGGGAGGTTAGATGGAGGGTGGCAGAGAGGAGGGGAGGGGGGGGGATAGCGGAAAACGAGAGAAGTAGAAGGACTGGGTGCAATGGAAGAATAAGGTCTATGTAGTGCTGGAATGTGAACAGAGAAGGGGCTGGAGGGGACAGGACAATTACTAACGAAGGTTGAGACCAGGAGGGTTATGGGAACATAGGATATACTGCAGCAGAAGTTCCCACCTGCACAATTCCATAAAGCTGGTGTTGGTGGGAAGGATCCATATGGCATCCATATGGAGCCTGTGCCATATGGATCCTTCCCACCAACACCAGCTTTTCTGAATTGTGCAGGTAGGAACTTTCCCTGCAACATATCTATGTTCCTGTAACCCTCCTGGCCTAAACCATCGTTATTCATTGTCGTTTCCCATCCGGCCCCCCCTTTCTCTGTTCACATTCTAGCACTACACAGACCTCATTCCTCTATCACACCCAGTCTTTTTACTTCTCTCTTTTTCTGCTATCCCCCCCCCGCACACTCCCTCGCCAACCCTCCGTCTAACCTCCCGACTGCATTGTCAATGCGTGCTCCCCTACAGCATGTCACTGAATGCCACCCCTATCCTACTATCCCTCCCCTTCCCTGCCCACCCTCCTCCTTACCCCCCAGCCAGTTGCCACTCCCATCATGCACTGGTGCTGCTGCTTGCAGTGTGGCCTCAGTTGGCTGAGACTCCAGTAAAGTGTGTGTGAGTTGTGTTTGTGTGAAAGTGTGTGTGTGTGTGTGGGGGGGGGGGTCTATAATTTTTTGACTGGACAGTCTTTTTGTCGTGCCTATCTGCAACTCAGCATCTCCGCTATATGATGAGCAGCAACTTTCCTTTTCACAATGTTCTTACAATCCATCCTGGATTTTTCATTGTTAAATTTCTATACTACTACTTTACTACACACATATACTACTGTGGTGGGTTGTGTCTTTTTGTCTACCTTGGTTGTGATATTTTCATTATGTTGTTGACATCAGATTACTTGCATAACTGTCACCTTGTTTATGATTCTGCTGCTATTGTATTACATTCACCTCATTTTTTAACCAGTAACTCTCTACTCACCTAACCAGAAATCCCTGACTTCCCACCACTTCACCAATCCCCATTATGTCAACCTATCCATTGATCTTTTCAGGTTTCTAACCTACCTGCATTATAAATGGACCTAACATGACACAGCATAACACACCATTTTTGTTTTCTCGCCCATTCTAAAGACAACTTTCAAGTTAAATTAGGCAACACTGAGGGAATTAGATTAGGAAGTGAGACACTAAAAGTATTAGAAGAGTTTCACAGTTTGGGCAGCAAAATAAATGTTTATGGCAGAAGTAGAGAGGATGTAAAATGTAGAGTGGCTATAGAAGAAAAGTATTTCTGAAAAAGAGCAATTTGTTAACATCTAAGTTAAACTTAAGTGTTAGGAAGCCTTTTCTAAAGGTATTTGTCTGGAGAGTATCCTTGCATGGAAATGAAATGTGGGCGATAAACAGTTCAGACAAGAAGAGAATAGAGGCTTCTGAAATGTGGTGCAAGACAAGAATGTTTAAGATTGAGTAGACCGAGTAACTAAAGAGGAGGTACTTGGTCAAACTGAGGAAAAAAAAAAATTATGGCACTTCTTGGCTGGAAGAAGGAATTAGTTGATAAGACACGAGGAATCACGGAATTGTTAATTTGGTAATAGAGGGAAGAATCGTACAGGGAAACCAAAGTAAGACAGTAAATAGTTTCAGAACAGATGTAAATTGCAACTGTTGTTCAAGGATGAAGGGGCTTGCACAGGATAGACTTATGTAGAGAGCAACTAAAGACCAAATGAAACTACAGAACTGGCTGCTGCTCCTCTTTTAAAATCTTAAATTGATTTCACCTCTGAACTGTGATGAGGAGGTGGAATTAACATAATATAAAAATGAAGGTAAGGAAAAATAATAGGACAACAAGGACTGGGGAAATGGATGAAATGGGAAGCCAACTATAGAATTCTACACAATTTTAACACTGTTGATCTTTGTTAAAGAATCCTGAAAGAAGGTTGTATACCTGGAAGGAATCTGGAGACATAAGATAGATTAAATAACTTTACAACAGAGATTTATAAAGCCGATTTTACATTCCATGACATTTCCATAAGCAGATGAAATCTGTGTAAGTTGAAATAACCAGAGCTTGTTAAGAGTTTCAAAGGAGGTATTAGGCAATGACTGACAGTAGTAGGTGAATAAAATATGTAAGAAGATAAATGGAGTGATAAAATAATAAATGCAGCAAATATACAACTAGCCAAAAAGAAAAAGCTCAGCAGGAATACTACGATAATACATAAGATACTAAATGTAATTGATCTAAAGATAAAACATAAAAATGATGCAAGAAAAAGGGAATACAGACAATGCCTAAAAAATGTGATAGACAGAAAGTACAAAAAGGCCAACAGAAATGGCTAGTGGAGAAATGAAATCTGTAGAAGCATGCATGACTGGGGAAAGAGAGGCAGCATACATCAAAATTAAAGACATCTATGGAGAAAAGGGAAGCAGCTGCGTGAACATCAAGAACTCAAATGGCATGTCAGAACTAAGCAAAGAATGGAAGATTGAAAGGTGGAAGGAATATAAAAGTGTATATAAGTGAAGTCCGCCTTTGTTGCTGAGTGGTTGCCGCATGTGACTGCCAGGTAGGGGACTCAGGTTTGATTCCCTGTACTCCCAAGGACTTTTCCTTAGTGGGAGGACTGGTGCATGGTACTCAGCCTCATGAGGCCAACTGAAGAGTTACACAAGCGATTAGTAGTGGTTTCAAGGTAAACAAACCTAACAACGACCAGGAGAGCTGTGTGGTAACCACATATTGCATCCAATGATGCCACTGGCAGAGGAAGACACACCGGTCGGTTAGGTCTAATCAGCCCATCTAGAGCCAGACCGTGCAACTTTAGCTTTACCTTATATAAAGGAAAGAATCATGAAGATAATGTGATAATGCTATGGAAAGGGAAGTGGAAGTAAATGGATATGGTATGAGGGTGCAATATTTTGAAAAGCATTTGACAGAATAGTGAATGATGTTAAGTTAAAACAAGGCAATAGGAGTAGATTCTCTCGGAATTATTAAAATCCTTGGGAGAACATACCATAATGAAACTGTTCCATATGGCATGTATGATATACAAGACAGTCTTCCAGAAAAATGTAACAACACCAACATCAAAGAAGTGATGTGCTGACAAGTGTATTATGGAACCATCCTGTTTAATAAGATATAGTTGCAAATTACTAAAATAAATTATGTATTGAAGAATAGAACAACTGATAAAACCAGAATGTGAGAAAGATCTGTTTGGGTTCAGGTGAAAATTACAAACAGTGAGTTACTTTAGAAGACAGATTGAAGAAAAACCTACATTTATAGCATTTGCATACACAGAAAAAGCATTCAATAATTTTAATTGGAATACATTATCCGAAATTCTGAAGTTATTAGGGATAAAATTCAGGGAGAGAAAGGTTATCTACATATTTATAGGCAGAAGCTAATAGCAGTTGAAGGAATGAAAGGGAGGCTGTAGTTGACAAAAAACTGAGAGAAGTTTGTAGCCTAGTAACCTTAGAACTAAATCTTTACATAGGCCAAGGAGTTAAGGAAACCAAGGAGAAATCTGAAAAGGATATAAAGTTCGGGAGAAAAAAAATGAAAGATTTAAAGCCTAGTAATGACAATGTAATTTTGTCAGAGATGATAAAGGACATGGAAGTTCAACTGAATACATTGGACAGCGTTCCTAAAAGGGATCATAAAATGATCATCAACCAAAAATAAAACAAGGATAAGGGAGTGTTACATAAAAAAATGAATCACTAAAAGACAGATCTTCAAACTTGGGAAGTAAAATAACTTATGATGACTAGTGTGTGCATTTGTGTGTGTTACAGAGAGAGAGAGAGAGAGAGAGAGAGAGAGAGAGAGAGAGAGAGAATACATGTATGTTTATACATGTGTGTGTGTGTGTGTGTGTGTGTGTGTGTGTGTGTGTGTGTGTGTGTGTGTGTAGGGAGGTAGGGAGGGAGGGGGTGACCAGGCAAGGAACGGAGGGGGATGAGTAAAACTTGTAGAGGGAGACAGAGGTTAGACTGTAGTAAGCAGGTCCAAATGGATATAGATTATAGTAGTTAGGCAGCAGTGAAGAAGCTTGTAAAGGATAAGAGTGCTGTAGAGACTAACATCAAACCATTCTCTGGGCTGAAAACCACTCCATGAAATATGAAACAAAGTAACTAATAGTAATTACTCACCATAAGAATGTTTTAAATTTCCAGATAAATAAACACTAACCTTAAAACTAGGATGTTTAAGAAGAATGGAAAAGCATTTCAATTTTTGATTGTCTCAGGCAGAGTAGACAAAAAATGTAAACAGCTGGAAATGTCACACTTATTAAAATATTCCAGGCTATTATGCCATAGAGGAATTTCTTATCGAACGTATTCAAGGAGGGTTACAGCTTTTTTTAAGATCGGGTGCACACCTCGGCTTGTTAATAACTGAAGTAAAATTCTGTGTCCACATGCTCCCATGCAGAGGTGTGACATCACATGTTTTGAAAACTCAAATGTAATTGGCTATTGTCAGTTGCTCCCGTCTACCGTTGCTACCACGCTACGGTGGAAGAGCGATACACAACTACTTCAACATCAGTACCCTGATACCATGTAGTTTCACACCCTCCTACCACCAACTAAAATTATTGGGGTGTTTAGTAATCTCTGTGGCCTCTAAGTATAGCCTTCCAAAATATCTGCTCATGGCTTTCAGTACCTGAGTCTTGTCAAATCAAATGTGGCGGTCTCCTAGCTGTAAAGGAGGTTCTGCAATAGCTTATCTGTCCTTTTAGTAGAATCCTCTTTGCATGTCTCCACAACTACATGGTTTCCTGTAACGCCAGCTTTCTCCAACAGTTTGTGAGCATCCTTAGCAGACTTAGGGTATTCCTGTATCTTAGGGGTGGGTTTGCAGATTACAATAATATTCCATTTCATAAAGATCTTTCCCATCTGGTCAGCATTGTCTTTTATGAATGACGTTAAATCGTAGAATTTCACAGATGCCTGTACATTGCTGTTTTATTTTTGTTGCTTTCTTAATACTCTTTATCTAAGCATATGAATATCTTTCTTAAGCAATGGATGAGATTCTGAATTATGTTTCGAGCTGCTCTGGTTCACAGATGTTCCCTGCTCTTTCTGCTAACATTTTTGTAACATCTCGTTCTTGTCATGAATGACGACTAGAATTTCGGTGTAGGTAATCGTCCAAGTGCATGGGTTTTCAATACACTGTGTGGCTGGAGCTATAATCTTTTTTTCCGAAGACTAGCACATCAAGGAAATGTAATTTGCCATCTACTTCCTCCTCCACAGTGAACTGAATCTTCAGATTAAATTCACCGAGATGTTCATGAAAATGTTACTTAATGCCAGTTTTTCTATAGAGATGTTTGCTATCACCAGGCCTAAGGGGCTTCCCAGAGCCATGCCATCCAGTTGTATCTAAAATTCATCATTCCATTTGAAGTATGTAGTCAAGAGAGAATATTTACAGAGTTCTTCAACAGTGTCAGGAAAAATCCTGATTCAGCTGTTTGAACACCTCATTAATCGAAAGGAGGAGGGTGTGAAAGTAAACAGTATCTCGATTCTGGCGCTGAAGACTATTTGCACTGGACAATGACCAAATGCAATTGGGTTTTTAAAAGATGTGGTGTCATGCCTCTGCACAGGAGCACACAGAAATGTAATTTTACTTCAGTTAGTAGTAAGCTAGGGTGTGCACTGGATCTCTGAAAAAGCTATGATACCCCTTGAAGATGCCCTCCACAAGAGGGACGAAATGCCGGGGCTTCAGCAAGGGATTCATTTGACAGCATAATATCCTCAAATATTTTAATAAGTGCGATATTTCCAGCTGAGAAAGATTACATTTTACAATTAGACAATTCTATAAGGAGGATGTGTCAAGAGATGAGTGATGCCTGGAAAGACTCTGAAAGATGAGAGCACAGCTTTTGTGCTCCATCACATTTATGTCTTGTTCCAGGGCAATCATTGATATTCCAAAGTTTCTGAAGAGAAATCATATATTCAGCTCAGTCAATGCACAGCGAATTTTCAAACCAACAGAGGCGGCTTTATGACATGAACACATTCAACAGACCCGCCAGGATCTGGCAAGTTCAAACTGTAAATTAATAACTCTTCATATGAGTATCAGTGAGAAATTGCATTGTGGTGACTGGGATGAAACTGAAAGATTGTTGCATAATACTATGGGGAAGCCCATGGTGACAATGTCCAGAAGGCAGCAGAAGAAATTTGAGAATTTACAACCAAAAGTTCATTATTCGATAATTGATCTGTGCTTTCCAAAGACAGAAATTTTGCTGTTAGTCCGCAAGTTACGCCCACCGTGAAAATTGTAAGCAGGCACTTGTAATGTGGATGTAATAGCAGCAGAAGAAATGTGTATAGAAGTCGTACGAATACTGGTATGCCAGAAGCCTTCTAAAAATAATGAAATTGTGGCTGAGAGGAACACAATAAAATGCCTGAATCAGGATAACAGTACTATCATTCTCTCCGACGACAAGCGTAATGCAAAGTATTTGTGACTGTCACCCACTACCTCAGTAAGGTTACAGACTTGTTAAGCCAGTACACATACAGGAAGCTGAGTAAGGAATCAACCAACAAAGTTCTTAGGCGATTTTGAACAGAGTAAATTACATGGCATAGTGGTGCAGCTGAAAGAGATATTATTCAGTTTTGATGTATCGCTGTTTACCATGGTTCCACTTAATGACTTGTTGGAACAGCTATATCGGATTTTTCCTGCCAATACTGCAGAACTCTTTAAATATTGTCCATTGACATTTACTTCAAAGGCAAGAATGAGCTGATGTGGCTATGGTGAGCCCCTTAAGCCTGGTGATAGAAAATTTGTTTAAGGATAAATTCAAAGAACAGGCATGAGGAACTGTCAATAATAAATCAAATATATAGTTTCATTACACAGATGATATGTTTGTGTTGTTGGCACAGGGCTGAGAGGAACTGAATCATTTTCATGAACATCTCACTGAAAGATCCAGTTCACTACAGAAGAGGAGGTAAACAGCAAATTACTTGATGTGCTAATCTCCAAGAAAGAGTAGTTTTGGCCACATAGTATACTGAAAACCAAAGCACACAGACCATTATTTGTGCTGGAATTCAAATCACTATACACAACAAAAATGAAGTGTTTTAAAAATATTAGTGAATAAAATGAGGAACATATTTGAACTGAAATATCTCACCAATACATTGCTAAAGAAGGGATATTTGCCTGTTGAGTTTAAAGAAGCGTGAAGAGAGTCACAAAAAGAAAATAGTGATGTACTGGCATCTGCAAAATACTATGTTTTCCTGTGATTCATAAAGGATTTTACTGAAGGAATAGAAAAGATCTTGATGAAATGAAATATCAGGTAATCTACAAACCCACCTGGGAGAGACAGGAACACTAATTTTGCCAAGGATACTCTCAAACCCCTGGAGAATGGAGGCATTAAGAATACTGTGTAAATGCTCATGTGGGTACAACTATAAAAATAGTCAAAAAATGAATATAAAGACACAAGAGAACGCGAGAGCAACTGTAGAAAGGGAGAAACTGATAAATCAGCTGTTGCAGATATGCTTTACAATCACAGGACTATTGGATTCAGTTTGACTCATCTCAAGTACTGGTAGCCACAAGCAGACACTATGAAAGAGTACACAGAAAGGCCATAGAGATTATTAAACACCCCAATAATTGTAATTGGAAGGATGAGGTAGCAATGGGAAAAACTGATTAGTTAAAACCAATACTAGTTTTTTAGTTCTGAATAATGGGTATTTTTTGGTATTTGTCTGCTATCATTATAACTGATGTTTTTATTTTCATTAATAAACAGGAAAAGAAGAAAGAAATATCAATTAATCATTGCATCAGTGTCAAAATTTTTTATTTCCAAATAAACCTTTTTTAAAGAATGAGTAATTTTTATTTGTAAAATTTGCATTGCTTTGGAATACTGCGTTATTATAGAAAATGGGGATAGTGATCAGTGCTATTTTAATAAAAATGCCAACAGAAACGAGCAACAAATTCATGGCATAATAACAGCTGAGACAATAATGTACCTGTTACCATGTTGTAGGGCCCATTAGATGGTACGTGTATACATGCGGTGTGCAACACATGTCTCATCTGGTCTATATGGCAATTTCTCACTGTCGTCTTCGGACATCAATTGTATTACAGGATGGCTCCATCCTTTGAGTGGAAGGTTTTATGAAGTGCAGTATCAATGAAGTACAATGCTCCATTTGCTTTAAGAGGTTAAAAAACGGGAGAAGCAACAATGAATTTTTTACACTACAAGAACAAAACTTAAAACTTAACAGTTCATTAATAGTTCGCAATAAAAATATAAAGCAACTCATCAGCTGCTGTGTCTACACAACATGTCTTTACCTTCATGGAGCCTTTAAGAATGGACAAATTAAACGAAAGATACAGTTCTTCAACCTCAGTTTCCACTCTTCAGCACTGACTGTTCATAAAGTCCAAATAGTGGTATGACCCCCAATTACAACATTATTTTTGACCAGAGTTTCAAAACATTAGAATCAATAGGAGAATACTGGTAATTTTTTGTAGTAGTCAAGCACTTATCACTTTTCGAGAAAAGCAGAAAATGGTGGATGAACTATGTTTTCTTTCATCTGCCTATTTAATTTAATATTTTGATCCTATGTATCTTAAAACTGAGGAAGTCAAAAATTTTCAATCTTTGTTCCATTTCTATGTTTAATATAGGAAATAATAGGAATAAAAAAACCAAAAAGTGGTTATTGTGATTGGTTTTAATAGTCCAGTTCAACTTGCATTTAAAAACAGTTGTTTCAGCAATAACTGCCATCCGTAGGAGGGGTATGTGAAACACAGTATCTCGATTCCAATGCTGTAGAAAATGTGTACAAGTCTCCTGCCATGGGATGGTAGCAGTAGCAGACAATACCACCTGACAAAGGCCAATTGCATTTGTTTTCAAAATACGTAACATCACACGTCTGTGCGGAAAATCGAGGAAATGGATTACTACATCAGTTTGTAGTGAGCCAGGGAATGCATCGGATCTTTGAAAAAGCTAAAATCCTTCTTGAAGAGTTACACACAGAAGGATATGAAACATTGGGTTTCAACAAAAAATTCATCTGACCATGACATAATACTTTAATAGTGAGAGTAAGGTTTAACATCCCACTGATTAGGTCATCAGGGAGGAAGCATAAGCTCAGATTGGGGATGGAAACTGACCATGCCCTTTTACACAATTCGAATTAGGGAAAACTAATTTTGTATGGCCAAATTAAATAATTACAAAAGTATTTCAATATCTGGCAATATCTGTACACTTTGTTTTAAAAGGAATTAAGCTGTCTGAAAACTTACTTGATTTATGTTGGAAAAAGAAACATCAGGAACTGCTGTTTCAGGCCAAGCCATTGCACTCGGCAATTGTTCTCGAATAGTAGGTGGCAAAATGTCCAGCCTATTCATATACAGAGTAAATGTATATTTTACAAAAATTGTGATTACATACAAATATCAGCTAACAAAATTTGATTAATGATACATATACGGTACGAGTTTAGAATGATAATACATTTACCTAGCAGATGATTCATAACAGAGAAAATTCTTAATGGTTAGAGCTAACAGACAAAGATATTGCTGATGTGCTGTTGTTGTTTCTGTAACAGTGGCTGTGTACAGAGTGTCCACATACGGCTTCAGAAGTGCCTAGAGAATAAAACATTATGAATTAGAAAAATGAAGCAGGAATACTTACATACATATCACACAGATTACTACAAAATGTTTGCACCTTTGACTTACCTTATATTTTCACAAGCTGCGGCATAGTCGCTAATGCAAACTGTGATCCAGGTACTGTATATCATCGAACAACTTAATATTATGATCAAAGACTGGAATAAAAAACTTTTGACTTACCTAATATTAATGTTTCTTGTTATATATAAGGATGCAGTGTGTAAAGAATGATTACCTAGAGACTTCTTTGTGAAATGTTACAAGTCAAATTTAACCGGGGTCGCTACAGGAGCAACATATGGCAAACGTAAGAATATTTTTAGATTTTACTGCATGACAACTGATTCTTGGAACCATCTATGAAGGTTTGCATGGAATGTATGGCAAACAAAATTAATGCAACAGGACATTCTCCAGCAAAAAGCTTAAGTTTGATAGAAGAATTATGCAGGGTCAATTGATAATTTGTGCTGGGTATTAGACTTATTACATAAAATATTCTTTATGACAAAGCTTTATTAACATTACACTAATATAATTAGTATTTCATTTTGTGTTCTTTATAAGTGTTGAAATTTTCATCATACATGCATGCTAAGTGCTCCCTTTACCTGAAAAAATGATTTAGAAATGAATTCCATGAGACTAATAACTTACTATTAACAATTCACAGTATGGGATAAAAAAGTCTTAACTTTCTTCAATATATTATGATCAGAATAACACAAACGGTTAATAATAATAATAATAATAATAATAATAATAATAAAGTGTTTGGTACATATGTAGAAAAAGCTTTTGGACAGTGACCTGGGGTGTCAATAGCTAGTGGTAGTTAAGTAATCAGCAAACTGGTGAACAAGTGCTTTATAACTGTCAAGATATTCCTTTATGCAGACATGAACTCCTTTATGTACAGAACATTCTACAAATATTTACAACAGAACTGTAGGCAGTTACTAAAGCATCATCTATCAAGAGATGTATTTATTAAGGTGGTACTATTTAGATTTTATGCAGTAGTTGTAGCCACACGACATATTAGCCAAGGTTGGGCACTAACTGCTGATGTTTGGTTTGGTGAGCTTAGTTTAGTTTTTGAGCACCATATTTGTGAATCATGATGTGAAATGTGTCAGTAAATTTATAAAATGATACATATTTTCTCTGTGAAAACAGTACTGCATGCTAGCCATTCATATAATTGGATTTTTTCTTATAAGCTTAATCCCCCCCAAAAATTTGATAAATCTAACTCTACCACGTACATGCTACCTACTCCAAAATTAATGTATGGGACACAAGGAATTGCAAGCAGAAATGATTTCAATTTGTTTTAAAACTTTCATTATCTAACAGCTCCTTCAATTCATGAGACACACACTTAAACATTTTTATGGCTACTTAATTTGCTACTTTTTGTGCAAGAGTAAGGTTAAGTTGTGGACAGTGGGGATTATTTTTATTCTTAGTGTTATTATTCTGCCTGTTTTCAAATTGTACCTGATTCCTCACAGTAAAGTTTGTAGGAGGTTATATGTACTATGTGGTGGTTGTTAGTGTGTCTAAGAGTTGCCTTTATGAAGTTTGAGGATTGGCAACAGATATTTACAGGATGTTTCTGTGCAATGAATACTTTGTATTTATGAGTATGAGTGGAACTGCTCCAGAAAATTATTCCATATGACATATACGAACACCAGTACGCAAATTCTCTTACTCTGCCAAGTAAGATAATTTTGTAATGCTTCTATCACAGAGACCCGCATTTACAAATGTTGCTGAAATCAGGTGTTTGATATCTATAATATATAATTTACAATTCAAGTTCTGGTCAGTAGGGGCACCCAGGAATTTCAAACAACTAATTCTACACATTTTCATTCCTCATTGCTACACTGTTATGATTAATGATCTATCCTGTCCAATACAGAAAATAATGGACTCTGTTTTTTTCTAAGTTATGTGGTAGACCAATTGCCGAGAATTATTCAAGAATACCTGTGAATATTTCATTCATTGGTTTTTTGTTATCGCACTTCTGTTGGGCTTGCACCATCAGTGAAGAGCACTATTTCTGCTCTATCAGTGTTAGATAGAAGGTCATTTACATATATCATAAACGTGAGTGGACCCAGAATACAGTCCTGAAGAATGCCAGCAGAAATTAGTCTCCACTAAAAAGAAGGTTGGGGCAACATAAGCTACTTAACAAGAGCTTTTATTTCCTATCTGTTAAATATTAAGGGGACCACTTACTCAATATTCCTCATGAATATAGTACATCAAAGAAGCCTTCACAAGTGACTGTTGTTTACGGAACACAATCAGACATATCCTGGAAATGTTGAACCAGAGTCAGTGGCTAAACCTTCCACTCCTATGAAACATCAGTTAAGTATCAGAGAAAGTTGACAAACACATACAATTGGTTCTTTTCAAGACTGAAATTATCATGACTTCATTCAATACTGGATTGTCAAGATAGAAAAGAACTACTACTATCACACAAGTGGAAACAACATTTATGGCCATTTTAGCATAAGAAGAGACAGACAGGTGGATAAATGAACAAAGAACAAAAATTGCTGGGATGAATGCGGAATTAGAATGCCATAATGCGCACTATGGTAGCACTATCTTTTTTAAGACCAGATACAGAGATTGAGGCAACAAGCATCATGGACAAAAACAACATTGAAATTTTAACAATTGAGCTACTGTCATGTACTACTATGTCAATTTACAAACCACCCAAAATTGATTTTATCTTCCACAACCCAAATAATTTTCATAATGAAACTCTAGAAACCCCATTCTCACCTAAAGAACTGGAAACAGCAGTGCTACAACTAAATCTGCAGGCCTTGATAACATATGAACTGAAAAAAATAAAACAGTTTAGTCCAAAATGCTGTGCCTCCCACGAGAAGATACTTGATAAGAATTAACATGACACAGGTAAATAAGGGCAAGGGTTTATTATAAACAAAGTAGAGAGATTTAATAACAAAGTAAGACCTTTATCAATAAAAAAATAATACAATTTTTCAGACATTAACAGCTTACACCTGGAACACGCAGTAAATAAACGTAGTGAGACATAACGACTGTGCCACTGATAATCCCTAATGACAGGGGTTAAGTGTTCGGTGTAGTTGGCCGAGAGGTATGTCTTGGGATATCACTGAAAAGTCTTAGGTCCCACCGTGGTGGCTTCCAACCAAGCTCTGACTGATGGGCTGTTAAGATTCGGAGCACAAATTGGCCCAGAGCTGCGACGGAGCAAACTGCTGACATGTTGGCTGGGTAGTGGAGCAGTTCGTGCCGATCGAGTTCCACACACGACGGATGAAATGGGTCCCTGGAACAGAGGACCTCTGGTGGTGCTTGTCCTGCCATCTGCCGTCCTTTTCGTGATCGACACAGTCTGGCGAGGCAATGTCTTGTACATGTGCAAACTCTTGATGATTCAGTGTCTGAGGGTTTGCCAATTCCTGTAGGTGGACAGTGGCTACACAGCACAAAAACTAACAAATGACTTGTGAGGACGATGAACAGATATTTGGAAACATTTCTGATTTGCAAACTTCGGAGAAAAGCTCAAACAGTTGGATTACTAAAGCCTGACAAAGAGCCGTCCGAGCCAAACGTTTTCCGTCCCATTTCCGTAACCTGCCACTTATATAAACTATTTGCAATAATGATTCTGTCTAGAATAGCAGCCAAAATTGACAAAACTTATTACTGAAGAAGCTAGTTTTAGATGAGAGAAACTGTGTTTTAGTCCAATACTAAACCTGACAACACACACTGAAAACAGTTTTGAAAGGAATTTAATAACTGCTGCTGCCCCCCCCCCTTTTTTTTAATGTGTATGTACACAAATGACCAGCCACATCAGATGGAAATAAAAAGCAGACGATGCCATCATTACTGCTTAAGGAAGAACTTTTGGAGAGGTTGAAAGAAAATTGACAGAGGCTTTGGAAACCTTGGGAAACTATTATGAGGAAAATCATCTATGACCCAATCTAGGAAAAACTGGAAGCCACAAGACAACTGGAAATAAATGGAGGGGCACTGCACCAACACAAAATACTTAGAGTCAAGCTAGATCGCGCACTGTCATTTAAGAAAAAAACACTCCTCTGAGCTCAAAGGAAAAATATAAATAAGAAACAGTATTATATGTAAACTGCCTGACTCAAAACAGGGAGTGCAGCCGTATGTACTTTGGTCATCAGCAATATAGCTGCAGAACATGTGGCATCAGTATGGGAGGTGTCTTGCCACTCCAAACACATAGACATCACTTTACGCGAGACTCTCAGGGTTGTCACCAGACGTCTGAGGCCTATACCTGTCCACCGAATTTACACACTGGCCGCCATAGCAACCCCAGACCTCAGATGCAAAGTAGAAAGTGAAACACAGAGAAAACAACAGCAATACAACCAACAGCACTTAATGTATTATTGCCAAACAGTTACAACTCGTCTAAGTCAATAGGCAGTATCACTGCCTGAGGTATTGGCAGAACAAACAGGAAATTTGTTATGTGTTACATATTCCAAGAAATATCCTTATAGTGTTATTATGTCTTGTAGTGCTATTATTTATTAATGTAAAAATCATTGTAACTGTATTATAAATTTTTGACATGCCTTCTGTATGCAAACCAAATGGATTGCAAATGTACATCATGAGATGAATAAAACACAATTCACACTTCCCTGAAGTCTGACCTGTGACCCACCGCTTAATGATTATGGTCAGACACTCTGCAAAAGCAGAAGCCACCCAAGTGCAGCAACTACAATACAGTAAATAGACAGTATTGAATAAATTAAGAACAGGAGTCATAAAAGGACAGTAAACATCGTGAAGTGTGCTTATTCTGAGGATGACCAGCACGAATGCGAAGGAACACAGTTGACTGAACGTTTAGCCATGTGCCACTGGAAGGATGTTTTTTTAAGGCAATGAGAAGGCTACTAAAGCTGCAGACTTCTGGAACACAAGAGAGTTGAGATGTTCTTGCCTGGATACACACAGTACAGTGAAAGAGTAAATATAATTCTCCAGAAACCATAAATATTGAGCTCCTCCAAAAGAACATTGTGATTTGTACAGTAAAATGTCTCAGACAGGTAAGAAAAAATCCTGGTAGGTGAAATAGTGTCATTCACATATTTTGACACATAGTCGATAAAATGGTAGATGGCATCCCTAGTGGGGAGTCCTTCTAGAATCCAAAATGTGACCAACTCCAAATCTCATATTTGGAGATACATTCAACAATTTTTAAATATATTATTTTCTTACACTTCCAAGAAGAAAGTTAACAGTGAAAATGCTCAATAATTATTACTATCTGTACTATGCTTCTGAAACAAGGATCTAACAATGGCATCTGTCTGGAAAGCTACCTTATGAAAGTGTAGCAGTAAATAAAATGGCCAAGTATAGAAGCTCTATCAGAAGAATATGCTTTTAATATTTTGCTTGAAATGTTATCAGCAGCATGAGAACTTTTACTTTGAAGAGAGTTAATAAAAAGTTGAAGAGATCTCGAATTGATGGGATGCTTGTGATACTCATTGTCACATATACAGCAACAATTTTTCTTTTGGAGAACATCCTGTAGACAGAACAGTCATTAGAGACTGAGCACAAGTTCAGATTATGAAAGGATGAGGAAGGAAATACACTGTGTCCCTTTCAAAGAAACCATTTTGGCATTTGGCATGAGCAACTTACGGAAAACTTGCATCTGGATAGCTTGACAGGGATCTGAACCACTGAATTTCTTTTGATCTGACTGTATCTAGTTTCTCAGTTACATTTAAAAAGTGACTGTTAAATATGCTTGACACATGTTTTATGTGATGGACCATTTGGTCATTATCTTTAATTACTAGATCATCTTGTTCCATACCAGACTTATGTTTCCCTCGTAACTACAGTCTACACTGTTCTCATTGCCTCAAATATCTCATTCCATCCTATGCTTTGAAGGTTCTTCTAACGCTGTCTGTTGTGAGCTCATTAACCATTTTAAAAGTTTTCCTAGTCATTGCAAGATTTACAGTACACATGTCGATTGTTATAGCTAGCTATGGTTTGATTACCTATTTAAAACTGGATGAACACTATCTCTGTTGACAATGCTAAGTCTACTTCGAACAGTTCATAGGCAGCAACTGATGAAGGTAGGGAGGAAGACAATAAGGAAACTATCAGGCAAGTTATTCACGGAAACAAAACAAGGAAATTCATCCTGTTACTTAATGGGCCTCATGTAACAGTAAGAATTCTCCATCATAAAGTGGTAATATTAGCCCACCAAAATTCAGAAATAATGGAAGGCTTATACAGTGCACAGAATCTGAAGAAATACATACCTGCAGAACAGAAAGAGAGTATAGATACAATAATTTCACTTCCGATTAAAGTAGTAGTAAGTGCAACTTCAAATGTAAACTCCAAAAATGAAGATATAGACAACTATCCACCTCTAAGGTTTGGGAATGCTTGGAGCTAATAGTAACACAGGAACAAATAACAGATGGCAGTACCATACAAGGAGATTGTATGTCCAAGTTGGACGAGATACCTGATGACAATGGGAAATTAATCACTAGGAAATGAAAGAAACGTCCACAAGCCCTGTTGGCCCACTGGTAGTGACCAACTGCTGTGTCATCATCAGCCAGTAGTGTCACTGGATGTTGTACAGAGGAGTGTGGAGTCAGTGCACTGCTCTCCTGGCCACTGTCTGTTTTTGTGAGCTGAAACTGCTACTTCTCAATCAAGCAGCTCCTCAACTGGCATCACAAGGTTAAGTGCACACCATTCCAGCCCTCCTGCCATGGAAAAATCACTGCACTACTGGGAGCCAAGCCTGATCCGCCGCATGGCAGTCAGCCATGCCGACTACTCAGCTATGGAGGTGGACAATAATATATGTTGTAAAGCTTTAGCGATAAACTCCAGGAAGTATTTTTACTGGGGTATTATGAACCAACAATATTTCATGATAAATGTAGACCACAATGAGACAGTCATGACTATACAATTCTAGCTAGGAAGCCAATGTCAGACAAATGCAGTATAAAACAAAAGAGGGAATGGCATAGATGACTTGATGGAAAAGTTAACCAAATCCAACCTGACAGGCCAAACAAACTATTTATTGTGGCCAACTTAAACTTTAATTTATATTATGGTGGATGAGGGGAAAAAAAGAAAAAAGGGAAGTTCTTGTTAAAACACACACCCGCTCAGACACTGGTATGGGTGTTTGAGCACAATTTAGATAACAATGTTTAAATAATAGTGGTCTAGTTGAATGCAGACTAGAAGGCAATGCCAATTTTGTTTATCTATTTATTTATTTATTTATTTTGTAGGTGCAAATAAAAATGAGAGATTGGCCTCAATGGCTTATTAATGATGGGACATTATGCTGTTAATAACTACCGGAAATGTTATAAACTTACGATGTTAACCTGAAGAACACCATACCCTATCTAAACTTCTGACAGAATTTCACTTACTTTATATATACACGAAACAATCATGCAACAGGAAGGGCTAAAAAATAATGAGAAGATATCCCTGAACCACTCTCTGATCATGCTATCCAAGGACATTATGCTCCCCCGTGAGAGCCCAGGTAAGACGGTGGTTCACACTATATGTTGTGTTACAAGCCGCAAACAATGTTAAATCCAGTTCCCATATGGAAAAGCAGCACTTACAAATTATTTTGTTGTTGGAACAACTTGTTTTCTCTCAAAGTAAAAACTGAAAAGTACCTTCTTCTTTGTACAAAAATTTACAGTTTCACACAGAGATGCATTCTTATCATATTTAAACAGGATAAATAGCTATCAAGAGGACTGACTGAACAACATACAACGGATTAATATCACATTCACTCATGACAAATGAGGATGTATTTCAGCAATTCACCTGAGTGTTTTTAAGGCACAAACTCAAAAAAGTTCACACCTTATATTCGGGAATATCAGTAAATGCTTAAGATCCATTCTCAAGAATCCCACCTTGGGCTGCAATTTTGGGACTTAGAAATGGAGGAGTAAAGAGTAGGAATGGTGGATGTGGGGAGAGAGGGAGGATATACTTGAGCATACCCGTCTATGCTGAAGCTAGTTATTTAATTTCATGTTCCATGGATCAATTTATACAATAAATTGAAATTATGTGGAAAGGGTCATTTTACACTTGCATCTCAAAAATACAGAGGTGAATTGGTAATTCCTACAGACCACCTTTTACACATTACAATAACAGAAATTATTCTGCAGAATAGGAGGAGTTGTCAAGGAAAAACTTCCAGAATGAGATTTTCACTCTGCAGTGGAGTGTGCACTGATATGAAACTTCCTAGCAGATTAAAACTGTGTGTCGACTGGGACTCGAACTTGGGACCTTTGCCTTTCGTGCGCAAGTGCTCTACCATCTGAGCTACTGAAGCACGACTCACGGCCGGTCCTCACAGCCTTACTTCTGCCAGTATCTCGTCTCCTACCTTCCAAACTTTACAGAAGCTCTGCTGCGAACCTCGCAGAACTAGCACTCCTGAAAGAAAGTATACTGCGGAGACATGGCTTAGCCACACCGGCCGTGAGTCGTGCTTCGGTAGCTCAGATGGTAGAGCACTTGCCCACGAAAGGCAAAGGTCCTGAGTTCGAGTCTCGGTCGACACACAGTTTTAATCTGCCAGGAAGTTTCAAGGAAAAACTTCTTTAGTTTGTTTTCAGATTTTACTTTGTTGTCTGTCAGACACTTTATATCGTTGAGTAAACGAACAAAAATTCTCGTAGCACCACTGTGCACCCCTTTCTGTGCTAAAGATAACCTTAATGCAGAGTAATTAACATCATTTTTCTTTCTGGTATTGCAGTTATATACATCATTGCTCCTTTTGAATTACAGTAATCAGATTTGCCAAACACATGTGTCCAAGATGATTGTGGGTGAGCACCGCATAATAATCAGCATTTTATGAAGGGTAACAAAACTAATTAACAAATGAACTGTGTATTGTTGTATAACTTATCGCATAGAGAAAACAAATTGATAAGAGTAACACATCTAAAAAACATGTATGGCAACAGTAAACACACAGTCTAATAAAAGATGTAAGGCAGTTTACTTACTGGAAAACACAACTCCAGTTCCAAAAGGCAATTGGCAGCAACTGATCTCACATGCGAGTTTTTCACATTATTCACTTGTTTCACAAGTACCATTAAAAAATTGAGGACTTCCGAGAATAGTCCAAATACTTCAGAGCCCTGAAACTATAGCAGAAAAATTGCATTTTAAATTAAAACAAGGAAGTTATTGTTATGTCAAAACATTAACTGTTGACCATCATGACATGTGAGCTTGAGCAATTCCCTGGCGTATAGACCATAATTTCCGAAAGAGTGACTCAAAACCAGGGTGATACAAATGCCACAAGACATTATTAATATAATTATTTCTTTTGAAAAAAAATCATGACAATTAAAATCACTTGCACAATAATCATATGTAGTTCATCTGAGTTTCATGTGTTTTGCTGATGTAATGACTCTTTTAGTAGTGCTAATTTCAGTCTTACAGATGCTGTTCTCAAATCATCATTGTAAGCAACAAACAGAAAATGTTTTTCTTTGAATGGGAAAGACTTGATAATTATGCTGGTGTATCAAATTATTAAAATTTTAAGAAAAATATGTAGGGTATGGATTTGTTCCACAAATGCCCTGTGCAGTTTTGTCTTTGCGTAATAATCTGTACATGCAGAAGATGGGTTTTTGTCTGTTTGGTGGCATACATACATATGTTAATTTATACGCTTTCTTATGATAAAAAAATAAAGGAAACTGGATAAACCTGCCACCCACCTATGGGAAGCATTGACTTTGAACAATGATTAAAAGCATATGCATTGTTCTTTGGTCTACCAACATAACTTTACTCAGTTCCATAAGATATTATTAGTATAATAACTTTTTTGTTTTTAGTTTTGTGTTTAGTTCCTCATTTACTTTTCGCTGTCATGGCATGTTTTCATCATCTTAAGAATAATATTAGTTTATTTGGTTCTGTGTGTATGACTGAATTATTATTGCTTGTATTATGGAAGAATCCTGTAACTTGGTGAACCCTAGAATACAAAGGAATACAGAAACCCCAGTCAATGTATAAAATCAAATAGTGACTTCACATTATGGCTTCTATTGGGTTGTAATGGCAAAGCTGGTTTTACAACTAAGAGATCTGCAAAAGTGGATTAGTGAATTACAAACACAAAGTGCAACACACAGCGGCATTAATTTATACCTGCAAGCAACGAGACAGACTGTATTTATGACAAACAATACTTATCAGAGAAGTCAGAAATGTGGTTTGCAATGTTAGACATGGCACCATGCAAAACATTGTTACTAGATATCACATAAAATTTGCAGTGACAGTTAACAGCTTAGATGCCTGAGCAGTCACAGTGGTTTCAGACATTATATTAAAGTCCCCCTTGCAATATCAATATCTCCATTTGAGGGACACCTTAGTCAGCCAAATGTGTAAATCAGTAGACCAATGTATGCTGCAGGTATCCCAGTGTGAACATATCGGTGATAGAGCATAATCTCAATTCCGGTGACACCTAAGAAACATCACTAAAGAAGAAGCAAAATCGGATGTAATATTACGACATGTTTGGCTGACACAGCTAGCCTTATCAGTAAAAACTGCCATGGTGATGTGCGATAAAAGTGATATTAATCCGTTATTATCAGTAGCAGACAAAATTCACACTATGATGGAACAGGAAAACACTTAGAGGTAGTGATGCAAGCAATTAATGATGTCAGTTACACCGCTGCTATATGACATGAGCAGCAAACTAACATGAATAGCTCTGGAGTCTGATGTCATACGGACACACTTCAGAAGCAGCGACAAACAAGCGATCCTGCACCAGACAAAATAAAGAAGACAATCACTCATTCCACTGGTAGAACCAAACAGATGGCCAAATAACAGAAGGAAAACAACCTTACTCTGTTTGCTGGCACCACAGGCATTTTCGCAGTCAGGCCACAAGGTGCATGTCTCCACGCCTACTCCCATATGTCATCAGCAGTCTGCAGTGGGCACAGCAGACAACATTGTCCCACAAAAGCATCGGCTCATAAATGGAGGAGCCACTGTTAGTCCTGGAAGCACAGCTGATGACATAACCAAAACTAACCAAGACACAGTATTTAAAATTGGCCCAATTATATCAATGACAATTTGTCGATGGGCACACACGCTGTAAATCAAGCATGTTTGTTGACATTATCACACCACTTGTATGTGAAGGATAAAAAGTAAACTGTGCTAGCTTATCGACACAGGTTCAGACGTAAGCATGCTATTGTACAGATGGAATGAAACTGCATCAGTGGGTGCATCTCTCCACTTCACTGCAGACAACATATGGTGAATGTGAAGTAACAGTCAAAGGTTTGTGGTAGAAAATGTTATTAAGCCAGCACTGGGAGCAGATTTCATCAACTACTGAAGAATGAAAATAAAACTCCGTGCGCACAAATCAGGATGGACTGTGAGTTGGTCATAGACAATAAATGGAAAAGTGCTTCCTTTACTCAAGAGTGATAACAGGCATAAAGTTGAAAATTAACAATCCCTGCCACTCCTCTCAGCATTCTGTAAAGTAATCAAGAGATTAATGAAGAATGAATTCCCAAGTACTTAATTAAATGACCACAGTCTACTGAATAATAATCCTCATGGTTTTCGAACAGGTAGAAGTTAAAGCCTCTTGTGCGACATTGTTATATGCCACCGAGTTGCAAGAAATTATATATTTACATAAAATCAGTACAAACTGGCTTATTATCGAGCTCCATTTCCTGCTCCTGATTATAGGTTAAAGGCGCAGAAGAATAAGTCTGTTTTTCAGGTAGTGGCAGAATTTCTTGGCATTATCATGAGCAACAACGAATTTGATGTTATTAGTATAGTGCTGGCACAGTGTGATCGAACTGTCTACACATCAGTGCTTGAAGTTGTCTGAGCATTGTGGAAATTCCAAAAGGAAGTGACATTCAGTGGAAAAGGCTTTTTAGACACTGTCAATGGCAAAGCTATTGAGGATACAAGGTACTTATGAATGGTGGAAAATTCGAATTTTTTTTATGACTTTATTAAATTCTATAGTCTTTCCTGATTATATTGATATATACATTATAGGGTTTCAAATGAAAAATGACCTATATACACCAAATTTTAAAGTTATGGTCATGTAAACTGCCACACCTCATTTATTTTTGTTACAGAAACCAGAATTATTTTGAAAAGAACTGTGAACTGTTTCTAGTGATTATACATATGATACATTGTATATGTTGGTAACAGTGCACGTTTCTAGTGTCTGTAAATGATTATCTTTGCTAGTATTTATTTTGTTTCACTAAAGCAGTTTGTTACTCAGTGTGTTACTCAATGTTTGTTGCCCAAGTGCTACGTATATTTGTGGAAGTACATATCCTGTAGTGTGCAATAAATATGAACTATACCACGCATCAAGAAATTCAATAAAAGGAAATTCCATGGTAACCAGTTCACAAACAAAGCAAGCCACACAGTTGAAGGTAATCTATGTATCAGTTCTTCAGGGAAGAAACTCCCATATGGCACGCCTCCGGTGATTCAAATTTTTGTGTTAACAACAACGCTATTTGTAGTGGATTTGTTGTTGTTGATGTGGGCATTTTATCTTCTCTGATGAAGGAAGTGGCGAAATGTAAACAATGTGATGGTGTAGGCTGTCTGGAAATAACTGAACAACAAAGTAGCAGGAAGGGTTTAGCGTCAAAATTGGTTGTTCTGTGTAGATCCTGCAATAAATCTGCCTCGAACAGGACTTCGAACATTGCGCATAATTCATATGATGTGAATTTGAAGTTAGTGTATGCAATGCGTGCAATAGGAAAACGAAAAACAGACTGCTCAAACATTTTGTGGTTTGATGGACCTTCCTCCTCCTCCTCCCAGTAGGTTCAGTAAGAACATAAAAATACTTTTAGGTGCCTTGACAGTTGTGTCTAAAGCATCTATGAAACATGCAGTAGAAGAAACTGTAAATATTAGTGGAACCAGGGACATTGCTGTTGCAGTTGATGGGACATGGCAATGTCGAGGACATTGTTCCTTGAATGGTGTTGTAAGTGTTACTTCTCTGGAGAATGGAAAAGTTGTTGATGTTGAGCTCTTATCTAAGTACTGCCACACCTGCCATGGCAACACTGGAGGGGCATATTGAACATCAGTGTTCTAAAAATTATGATGGTTACGGTGGAGGTATGGAGTGTGATGGGAATCTAAAAATATTTCAAAGGTTGGGGTCCATTTATAATGCTAGATATACGCAGTACCTAGGTGATGGGGACTCTAAAGCTTTCAATAAAATTAATGAGTTCAATGTTTATGGTGATGCCTTGGTAACAAAACTGGAGTGTTATGGACTTGTGCAAAAGAGGATGGCTGCTAGATTGAGGAAGCTACGAAGAGAAATGAAAGTAAAGTTGCTATCTGATGGAAAATCTCTGTCTGGCCGAGGCAGATTGACAGAAACTGAAATAAACCTCCTTCAGAGTTATTATGGACTGGCCATTAGATGAACTGCACCTCAGAATGATGTTACAGCAATGAGAAAAGCTGTATGGGCCACTTACTTTCATAAGTTGTCCACAGATGACCACCCCGTTCACGGACTTTGCTCTAAAGAAGCAGATTCTTGGTGTGGTTACCAAAAAGCAAAATGAAGTGGTCAAATATATCATAAGCATTCTGTTGTTGAGGATGCTATGATGAAATAAAACCAATTTTTAGAGACCTGAGTGATCCTGATCCCACTTAGTAAATGTCTTCATGGGGGCACTCCGAATACAAATGAAAGTTTCAACCATTGCATATGGGAAAGATAACACAAGAATGTTTATGTAGGACTAAATACATTAAAATTTGGTGTACTAGATGTAGTGATATGTTTCAATGATGGAGTGATAGGAAGGTTGGAAGTCCTGAGAAATTTAGGCATTAAATGTGGCTCTAATATGGAAGATCAATTGCTTGCATGTGACAGACAACAGGTGCATGAAGCTGAAAGATTGACTCTTCAAGTTACCAGTGAAGCAATAAGTGCTAAAAGGAATGTCAAGAGGAAGCTTGAAGATGAAGAAATGCTGCAGGATGAATACTATGCTGCAGAAATGTTTGAGGCGCAGTTTAATTGGACTCACATCTTCATTTGCAGTTTCCTGCAAGTTGTACTTTTCAGAATTCAGGTACAAATATTTCCTAAAGTTTATAAAGTATTGCTCTAATTTTTTTGTGTAACTTGCAATAGTCCATACTCATGTAGTAGACCTAAGCTTTACTGCATAATCAACTAATTTATAGAAAAAATAACATTTTTATTAGGAAAAAAATTATAAAAATTAAAAAGTAAGATGTGATGTTTTTTTTATCCTTTTAATATAGATAATAGGTGGAATTAAATAGGTCTAGTACCTCAGCCATCATGTCATGCATATCTGGCAAAAACGTATAACATTAGATTAAATGGTACCTCAATTTGAGGAAGCACTTTGGAAAAAAATGCATCAATTTCTTTGTAATTTTTTAATAAGCCTAAGCAGGTTCAAAAATATTCGAAATACCTCTAATTTGTTTAGAAAGTGTGCTGCATTACCTGATATCAACAAAAAATCTGTAAAACATATACATTATAAAAAGTGCCTGAAAGAAATGTGTGTTGATTTTTACATAATACTGAGCTGGAAAAGTACCCTGTATCCTTAAGCCTCTGAAGAAGAAAGAAGCTGCAGAAAAAACATGAGTGGGAAAGGATGCAAAAGCATATGAACTTATTGCTGATGTAGATCACCTACTGTCGTATACGATGTCGGCTGGCATGTGGGCTAAACGGAGGACAATGTATGAGAAAGAGTCCACAGTGAGCATTCACCCACTTCAGCAAAAGTTTTCTCACTTCAATTTGGTGATGACTCGATAGTTACAGTTATGTCAAAAATAGAGGATATCAACATTAATTTGAAGCAAGTGGGTGAACCACTTTCAGAGAAAATGATAATAACCAAGGTGTTGATGTCCTTGTCAGAGAGATATAAACATTTCCGTTCTCATTCAGGAAGAGAGAACCTATCAGCTCGATTAACGGAAGGTAGCTTTGGCCAGTGTAAGCAGGCAGCAAAAAATTACCTGTTACACTTGTGGTAAAGAGGGCCATTTTTCAAAGGACTGTAAAAATAAAATGAAGAGGGAAACGAGAAGCTACAATTACTGTAAGAAAAGAGGTCATTTGAAGTCAGACTGCTGAAGTCCATAGCAGGCAAAAAGTCTCAGGATGTAAATGCCTTTATGTGTATGAGTCAAGGAGCTGACCTAGAAGATTACTGGTTCATGCATACAGGGAGTAGTCAGCATATTTGCAATAAGTGTGAGTTGTTTAAGAAAATGGACAATGTGTGAAGCTCAATGTAAGTAACTGTGGATGTTGATAAACTCGTTGATGTGATTGGTCATGGTACTGTGGAACTGTACACCTGGAACAGCATTAAGTTTATCAGAACAATAGTCAGTGGAGTGCTTTTAATGCCTGAACCGCAATTCAACCTGTTTTCACTAGGAATTTTATTGTACAGAGGTATGTGTGTAGTGTCAAACAGGGAACACTGTGAATTCTTGAACAGTAAAAGTGAAGTTCGTGCATTATTCCAACATGTAAATAACATGCATTGTATATTGTTTTCCTTAAACAGTACACAATCAGAGCAATATCAATAGTTACTTTGAAGTGTGGAGATAAAATGCACTACACGGTTGACAGTATGACACTAGTGACTTTTCATAGATCAACATTGATAGTGTGTGTGAATTACTGAACTTAAGTACGATAAATTTGTCTAAAAATGTTGAGAACTTGAGTGTTCAGCATAAAAGATTGTGCCATCGCAGCATTACGCTTATGAGCGAGTTATTGTTGCATAAAGGGGTGGACTTCGTTAATGACTTTGTCACTTGCAAAGCGTGTTTGGCAGGTAAACAAATCACTTGTCCTTCCCCATCAGCTCAAGAGCTAAAGCCTCTCTTGAATTGGTTCATACAAACGTCTGCAAACCTGTGGAAATATATTTACTTCTTGGAGGAGCGCGATTATTTTTTTTTTTTTTTTTTTTTTTTTTTTTTTTAGGATGACTATTCAGGTTATCACAAAGTATTCTTTACAAAACAAAATGATCAGGTTAAAGATTTGATCAAGAACTTTATTGCAAAAGCTTAGAGAGAAACTGGCCTAAAAATTAAAGTTATAAGGAGTAATAATTGACAATAATTTGTGAATACTGATTTAGGTCCATTTTTGAGTGAAAATGACATAACTCATCAAAGAAGAACTGCACACATCAGAGCAAAATAAAAGAGCTGAAAGAGAGAGGTGCACTATGGCTGAAGCTTCTTATTCAATAATTTCAGTAATACCCAAAAATTAATGGGTTGAAGCAGATAACATAGCAGCTTATGTAATAAATAAAATTGGTCCAAATCTTGTGAGAGGTAAAACTCCTTTTGAAGTCTTTCATGTAAGAGGATTACCATTACAAGATTCAAAATATTTGTTGTTCATGTCTCTAACCTTGTACCCAAAGAAAAGAGATTGAAACTAGACCACAAAAACAAAACAGATTTATTTATGATTTACGATGATGATGTGAAAGCGTAAAAAATATTTAATCTTCTACAAAGAAACTGAGGTGCACTGATATGTAGTTTTCTTGTTGTCAACAAGCTCTGAAAGGAAGAAGGAAATTGGTGTCGCTGTAACAGACTCTGATACTATCTGTCGTGATGAAGATGTCATAGATAAAATTTCAGAATTGGGGGGTGCAGAAATGGGGATTGAGGGTGTGGAAAAAAAGAGAAGTCAGCTTAGAGAAGAGCAAGAAATCAGTGAAGAAAGAGAAAACAGAGAAGATTCTTTTGAGGATGCAGAGGAAAAAGTAGATGATGAGGATGAGAGGTCATACAAACTGAGACCCATGAGGAATATTCAGTGCCCAAATTACTTGGAGAATTATGAGTTGGGATTGTTGACAACAGTGAATGATGGTGACTCCCAGCACCTACACTGAATCAATGTCTTGTAGTGATGCTAAAAATTGTAAAGATGCCATAGCAAGAGAACTGCAAGTCCTAGAAGAAAATGATACATGGGATTATAAATGTTAGGCAAACGAATGTAATTTTATTGACACACAGTGAGTTTTTAGGTGAAAGAGAGATGAGAAAGTTATTTTTTATAAAGCTTGTTTTGTAATTTAAAGTTTCCAGCAAAGGAAAATAGGCCGAAGGCATGAACTGAAGTTTATGTTAGGGAGGGCATTGGACTATGGTAATTCGTACAGCTGTGTTACCTATACTGATACAATGGTGTAAAGGCTAGCACATCTACCTAGTAAGCAGGACACCCGGATTCAAGTCCCAGTCATGACACAAATTTTAAATCAATTCTTCAGCACCTATTATTATCGTAAATAAAGATTGGCATATTCATAAATGTACAGTCCAGTACCAAATCTTACTTCAGCGAGACTTTTTCTGGTTTTCTGTAATGGGAATAACTTTCCCATCGATCAGCTGGATGTTTGCACTGCTTTTCTTTATGGGAAGATAACTGGAGATTTTTATGCTAAATTACCTATTGGATATTGCATTATAATGAATGATAAAGTTTGTAAATTTAGAAAGGACTCACTCAAAAATTGCAATGTTAAATTCCACACAATAATAACTAGGTTAGCATTTGTAAGAGGTGATTTTGGGTACTGCTTGTATAGAAAGACACAAAACAAGAACAAATCAAACTTACCTGTTTATATTGATAATTTGGTGATAACTTCAGTTTCTCTGGGTGAAAATGACAATTTAAAGATTGTATTAAGTGATAACTTTAAACTGCAGGCTTAAGAACTGCTTAGGAACTATTTGAGAATGAATGAACTGTTCAGGATTTAAAAGGGGGAACTGTTACTACTTGACAAAGTGTGTATCTTGAGAAAGTATTAAAGGTTTTTGAAATGTTTAAATGTAATTCTGTTGCAATTCCCATGGGGGAATATTTTGCTCACATTAGGTTAAAAAGAGAAACATCTGAAAATGAAGACATCGAGAAAAAGACATAAAAAATTAAAATGGTCACTGATGCATGCCATATTAGGTTCCAGACCAGATATTTTTGTAGCAATAAGTTTTTTAAGCAGGTAGAAATCGGGTGAAAGCCTGGATTTATGGAACGCTTTAAAACATGTATGCATTATATTATTGGAACTCTTAAAACTGAGTCTGCTATATGCTAGGGATGAGAAGTGTGCCAAAACTATAATCGGTTATGTTGACTCTGATTAGGCTGCTGTCGGAGTATAGAGAGAAAGTCCACAGATGGTTATCTTTTTAAAGTTTGGGGTTTTCGACTTTCATGGGCAACCAAGAAACAACCCACAGTGTCTTTAGTCATCAACAGCTTCAGAATTTGTAGCTCAAGTAGGGCAACTAGTGAAGCCTGTTGGCTCAGTAGTTTGCATTTTATTCTTTCTATAGCTGTTGTACTGTATGAAGATAATATGCCAGCAATAAGCATTTGCAAAAACTGACAGTTCCATCATAAACTTAAGCATACAGATGTCAAAACTTTATTTGTTAGGGAGAAAGTATCTGCTAAGAAAGTTGTGTTAAAGCACATTAGCACAAATGAGCAACCAGCTGATTTTCTAACAAAGTGACTACATAAAACAAAATATGAAAAGTTTAGTCTTGCTATGATGTATTTAAATCTTGTAATTTTGTTTTTGTAACACTGATAATTAACACGGTATTATGTTACATTGTTTTAAGGTGGCAACACAGCTTTTTTGGTTTATGTTAGTTTCCATTTTTAAGCCTCTGCGGGTGTCACTATCATTTGCCATTGAGTTATGTGCTATTATATATTTAAATAAACTCTGTACAAACAGACAAAGCTTCATTTACTACCCCAATTACAGATTATATCAATGAAATAGAAACTTAGGTAACAACAAAAGTATTGTGGGAGTTAAATTAGATCTTTCGATACAGTTAGTCATGAATTCTTTTAGATAAGATGGAAGCAATAGGGTAAAAAGGAATAGAAAACAAGTGGTTTCAATCATACTTGTAAAATATTATCACAGGTTGTGCAGCTCACATCAGCTCATACTAATAGATGCAAGGGAAGTCTATACAAGTGTTCCCAGAGGAGTGTGTTAGGCACCCATCTATTCCATATTTATAAAAATGACATACGAATCTCAGAAACTCCAGGCAAGACCATGTTCTCTACAGATGATACTAATGCAATAGTAAGTGATCTTAAGGTATCTCTCTCCACAACAACAGATCAAGCCCTTATATTTATGGTTGAATGAAAACAGGTTGACTGTTAATGCGACGAAAATAGATTATATAGAATTTGAAGATGAATCGAAACCAAAATCTTCATTTGGTACTGGGTGGAAATGAGTTAGAAAGGGTATGATGCGCAAAACTTTTAGGAATACGTGTTGACTAATACAAACTGGAAAGACTATGCAACTAAACTCTCCCAGTGACTCCAGTTCTGCATGTTTTGCCCTGGATGCTTCAGATGCTGCTGGAATGGTTTAGTTAAGTTACTTACAGTCCCTTGCAGCTCACGGAATAGTTTTCTGGGACAAGATTAATAGCAGATTATGAAATTTACACATAGCTCTGATAGGGTTCACTGCAAGCCCATATTTCAAAAGTTGTATTTGTGCTGATGAAAAGAGCTAGACCAGTAAGAAATATAAAAATGCCATCATCCCGAATTTATTTTATTGGCTACAAGTTTTGGCAATATAATATGTCCTCCATTCTAGAAAGTGGCTGAATTTTTCAATGATAAAATACGTGAATGACCTATATGAAAAATAACCAGTCTTTGCACCAGCTTACACAAGCACAATTTTAGTACACATCAACAATTAAAACACAACTTACTTGTGTTCTAGCTGTTGATGTGTGCTAAAGCTGCAAGGTCTGAAACATGTCCATTGTGTGCAGCTGTCGAACCTGTTGCCCAAGACAATTTTTGGAAAATGTGTTTAAATGTACTTCACAAGATTGGTTGTCCTTACTGCCTGCAAACTAATGGTACACAATTTGTGTATTTTTGTGGTACTGAGTGTAGACATTCTTTGAATGATACTAAAACTGTCACTTTTAACCTTATGACACCAAAATAATTTCACATCAGAAATACAGCACCTATGTCCAATCTTCTCCAAAAATGGTTACACAGTCAACCATTTTCAGAAGGCTTTTCAACCAGCTACTTTGCTGCATGGTAGGGAAGTAGAGCAAGATGAAGTAAAGACTGTGGCTTACCTACCACATGTGGGACCTATTTCTGCCAAGAACAGCAGGATTTTCAAGAAGCATAACATCAAGTGTTCTTTCCATATACCATGCCAAAATAAGAGGGCTACTTGGAAATCTGAAAGATGACCTTGATTTTCACAAACCAGGGTTTTATGATATTCCATGCCAAAGTGACATGCCATACAATGCTACAACCAGGACAATAGTCTTCAGATGCAAAGAACATGAGATGCACACCCAGTTGAGAGAGACAACTATGTCAGCCATTGCCGAGCACTATCTGTATCTTAATGACATGAACTATTAAAAAAATGATGGTTCTGGCACAGACAATGAATCAGGACACCAAGACCCTGCACTGGAGTTGCTAAAACAGCACTGCAACAGAACTCAAGAAAAAGATCATGGAATGTGGAAAGGGGAACGAACCCCAGAAGCACTGTACTGAGAACAGAATGCCAGACCACAATCAAGCAAATCTGGACAAAATAGGAGTGCTAGCTAATGGCCGGGTCCACTGGACCGAAAACGGATGTCTCAGGACAATTCTAGGGGGAATGAACCACAGACGAGACACCTAGTACCAACTACGGAATGGGAAAGCAGTAGATATAAACTCTGGACCAGTTCCACTTGATTAGCAGTTTTAGTAGCACCTGATGAAGCCAAAGCATCATGTTATCAAAACATTATGCATCGGTGACACTGACATCCAGTAGAACACCTGACACCGCAAAATGTCAACAGAATGCTTGGAAAGCCTGAAGAATTACATCCTATAATTGACTTGAGTTCACCTAGACATGTTAGACGTGTCCCAATAACTCCATGGTCAGACTCATTAGATAAAATATTTTTGCCCAATCCAATGAACACTCCTCCACTTACGGTGCCTCATCTGTCTTTTCAATATACCATGCAGGCCTCATTTCAAGAGCTTTCTACTTTCGGTTTCAACCAGTTCTCAGTTCTGAAAATAATTTGCAGCAACAACTTTCCTGGAAGGCAATTCATGAACTTTTATTACAAATATTTCAACAATTTACTAATAAAATTTTTACAGTCAAAGTGTCTTTACTTTGTACTTGGTCTGATTTTGCTCTCTACATATTGACAGGTGAGCCCTACAGTTTTCCACCCCACAATGCAGGTCCAGAACTCTGCAGCCAAAACTGTGACAGAACCAAAGAGACCTTCTACTTGGTTCCAAACTAAAGTCCCCCCCCCCCCCCTCCAAATTGATTCTGGGAATGAAGCTGCAAATTGTGAGCTCTGCTTGCTCCCGATGTGTGAAACCAGCATCCTTCACAACTTCCACCAGCTGCCCCTACAGACTGAGGATGGCCTCAGAACCCAAGCAACAATCACTGGTGCTGACATGAGCCACCACTTGCAGACTGCACCCTACATGCCTGACAGCTGCGGGCAGGGTTACCTCCATATCCCTGCTGAGCCCCCCCCCCCCACCCGACTTCCCTCTGTTGACAGACATACTGAGTTACTGAATGCACATTGGATTTCAATCTGCCCTGGATGCTATTTCCATAACGGGTTTAATAATGCACCTAAATCTGAGCTCTCAATAACTAGCAAATCCCTCTCCCTTGTGTGCCTCCTTGTTCCCTGCTGAAGGACTGGCCACCTGTCCACTCACTGGGTGAATAAGCCCAACATGGAAAAAAGCATCTTCAGCTGCTCGCAAAATGTGGCCAGCTCCTCCTCTGCCTGCACACAGTGTGAACACAATCAATCCAACCTCATACTACTAATTTAAGAAGCATTGTCACTTAAGACAATAGGTGTACCATGGCAATCAGAAGGAGACTTTCCCACCTGACGTGGGGAAGGATGCTGAAAATAAGCTCGAGAGAGAAAATTTCTAACAAGGGGGTCCTGAAGGAAATAGATGAAACAAGAGAATTGATGACTACCATAGAAAAAATGAAAGCAAAATGTTCATTGGCCACACTACAAGTCACAAAAAAATACTTGTCCACAATATTTGGGGGATGAACAGAAGCGGAAAACTTCAGAAGAATCATCTCGATTCTATGATGAATAGGCTTAAATTCAAACAGTACAGCGACTTAAAACAGTCGGGTGAGGAGAGACTAATATGGCAGCATCAGCAAGGCCTAGCCTATGGGAGAAGATGGTGATAACAAAATCATTATCACAGTGAAAACATTCCTGCATGAATGGATAAACAAATAGATTTCATTAGTATTTCATTTTAAATAATCTACCTGTTTTAAAAATAGAAGTTTTACTTGCAGCTGTTATTCAATGCATATTCCAGTGACTTCAGAGTATCAAATTACAAGAGGGTTTTCGTGGGGTAAAAAGTTTTTTCCGAATCATTGTTAGTTTTTGTTATCATAACATATCATTTAAACAGAGTATGGTTACGAAAATTTGACTTACGACTGTTATTGTTTGCACCAGCACAGTTGTCATTGTTGACAAGCATTTTCCTTGTAGCAGAATATCATCATCTTCCACACAAGACTCAAACAAATTCTGAAATAGATTGAAATTATTCCTTTTGTTGCAGCAATGCAGCTAACTGCTATTTGGTTAGAGTACTGGCCCTCCAGTTACTTGCCTTCAGTGTTGCAAAAATTAATTCTGCGTCAGTCACAGAGTTCAACAGAGACGTCTGTTCTTCTATAAACGTGCATATACTTAGTTTGGTAGTCATCACAACATATTTTTCCTCTAAGAGCACCTGAAAATTTGACTATTACAATAGGTGAAAGTGATTTTCATCTTTTACGTACGATGGAAAAAAACTTTTACCTTCAGTGCACAGTCAAAAATGTCGTGGAGTTCAAGAGAATTCGAAAATACATCCTTCAAGCCAAGCAGTTTCAATTGGTGCTTATCTTTGGTGGTCAACATTATCAAAACGGAACATGAACTTAGCTATTCGTAAGTGATTTTGCTTTTCATCACTTTCATCATTTAACGCATAACGTGTTATCCAAGTGACTTCTTTCGATTAACATTTCCTTATAATACGCACATTGTGCTTTACTTTGACAGCACAATACGCCTCTAACCTTCACACCAGTGTTTGTTTACTTACACTGCCTGTCAGATTACAAAACACAGCAAACTGCAAAGATATTTATCTAGATTGTTGGGTTAGATTCCTTCAACGGTAGATTCTCAGTTGAGAATGGAAAACATGGATCGTTGAAAATTAAGATGGCATAGTTTCCTTCCAGATCAAAAATTTATTTAACTGTATCATAGAGGTTTTATAGTAATAAATTTTACTATTTAAAAATTAGATCTGAATATAATATGGACACTAAAAATACTATGTGATTATCCTAAATGTTTTTCTACGTAGCCTAATTTATGTGTAAGGACTTCCTAATTAAATAATAACATTCTAGTTTAATCAGGTTACAAGCCAATAAAAGATTGGTTCAGTTCACAGTAATAATAACAATGTATTGTGAAATTTCTAAACTTCACGTGCCTGGAATTTACAGAACAAATATGTTATCTGTGGAGTTTTAAGCCACGTCCCTGCCTTTCGACCAATCGGAGTAGCTCTTGCTATACAACGGGTCTGTAATAGCAGCGATCTTGTTCTTTCTCTTGCGTTGTAGGAGGAGGATGGCTACGAACAATTATTTTGGTTTTACGCACGGCGGGACGCAGTATGGGTGTGTATATATTTGTTTACGTTTTGCATGAGATATTTTTCTCCTATTATTGTTATTAACTTAAGCGATTGTTATCAGGCAGGGTTATTTTTGGTGAATCCTGTTCACCGGCTTATCCGATTATCGTGAATGGCGGCGAGGGGTGTCGGTTTCAAGCATGATGGGATAAATATTTGATGGAAGCTAGTGTTATATGTTCAGTTGTAATGTAAAGAAAAAGTAGTACGAACTTGCGAGTTAATTACATTATTTCTTATCCTTTTTTTTAGGAAGTTTATGTTCGCTCGTGAATTGGCGGTCGTGAAGCGACGCCATCTTGGCCTTTGAATTTGTTTAGTTGAATTTTAGGTAACAAATTTGGGTTCTTAACATTGTCATTTCGGCGAATCGGCGCGAAGCTATGCTTATCTGCGAAAATGTTAATATACTCGTATTCCCGCCTATCCTTTGAAGTGATTGTGTTGAATTCGTGTACGGCCATTGTCTACGGAAAAAGGCAAGAAGGATACATCACGTTTCAAGTTTGAGGTATAACTTAATCAGGAGGAGTTCGTTGAATAATTAGCCTATATTTATGGGAAGTGGTTTGGACGTGGTGTGTTCTTAAGTGCTCCTCGAACGATATACCGTTATACTTGATCTTGATGTCGCGTCCTAGAATGTTTCCTTTACGCGTATCGATTGACGATAGATATTGCCCGGGGAGAGTGCTTTCATCCTACTGGTTGAAATAAGTGATAGAGCAGAGCAGTTTAGGTGTACAGATTGTTCCAACCCGCGTGGAACTTCTTAAATATCAGTAGATTTCAGTATAAATTGTCACGCCAACCAAAAGGTAGAACGTCGTTGATTGACAAAGATCAGCTGTACTGTTTGTATTTGGATCATATCCAAAAATTACCAAAGTGTGGTAACAATTAAATCCATGTAACTGGTAATCTGACATTAGTATGTACTTGTCAGTGCATTAATCCTCGTAGTAATGGAAATACATTGTTTGTATCCATTCTCGCGTATTGTATTAATGTGAAAGATGCCGTTGTAGAGTAATAACATATCGGATATTTTATTAAAGCATAGTGAATAATAAAATTTAAAGGGTAGTTAGATTATGTCTTGGCTTAAAATCAATTTTTTCGCTGTTTCCACACTGTTTATCTGAATTCGTCACAATTTATAATTACTTTTACTAGAAGCGTTACATTTATTGCAACAATCATTTTACAGTCAACTATGATATAATAAGCTGATTAAAAGTTTGAGCTCTGTTTAGTTTAACCCAGAAATTAGCCACTGTACTGCAGTGACAAGCTTTCCGAATCGCCACTACTCAGGGCATAGACATACAGCGTGTTCTCGGTAACATGGTGATTTTACAGGCACTGTCAGAAGTGGAGCACCATTTGTCTTGGAGTACTGCCAACATTAAGCAGTCTCTAGATGCAAAATATTAATGTATGTTTTGTTAAGGGTGGTGGTGCCTGCACTGTACAAAGCAGCTGATAATTTCTTCCTGTCACCACTCGTCAACCCTTAGCGGGCTTAATGTGGGGGCAAGACACGCCTCCTACCATTACTGAAAGTCATCTCATGAATAGTCAACTTATCATGGTCAAGCTGTTCATACATGTAACTTTTGTGCCAATTTGCTATGTCTTAGTTATGTAAAGGAAACTAGCTGTACACTGGTTCATAGCATCTAGTATCTGCTCAAAGCAAATCAGATTGCCCTCTATTAAACAGTTATCATATTGTTAATAGTCTCATTATTATGCAACTCTTCCGCCAACTGTGACATCGCTTGTGCTCAAATCAGTACTAAGTAAAGCATTACGTGTATTTCATACTTGTTTCATGATGGCCGGACTCCACTTTGTACCAAGAGGTGATTTGCGAATTTAATTTCAGTCATTCCTGTTATTGTATTATCACAGAAACGATTAACACTCGTGAATGCAGGTGGTGTGAATCTTGTACAGTGTCTGTTCTATAGCATATCCTGCGATGCCTAGTTTATTGGACACAAGACGTGATAGACTTAATGTGTTCTTGCCAGTGTTGCTCTACAGTGCACACTGTCATTTTGTCATTAGCTCACAGAAAGGCAAAAATGTAAGATTCTTGCATTCTTTGTGTTTAGTGTCTGGAATAACCTGTGAATCGCGCAGTGATTGTAGTCTTTTGGAAGACTTTGTAGGTGGCTGCACTCTTGTGACAAGATTTTTGATATCTTCAGTGCTTTTGCTCAGTGCAGTAGCGTCTTCAGGACACTATGCTTTCTGTGTCAGCTACCAGTAGCAGAGAGCATCCAGATAAGGGGACTAGTGCAGCAGGGGATACAACCCGTCGGCTTTGAACAATGTCACAAGTCGCCAGAGAGCATGTATTACAGAGATGAAAGAGCTGAGGAGAATGTTGAGAAACAAAGGAATGCGAGAGAGATAAACATTGATCTTGTCAAAAGCATAAGTGTTTTTTGACTTTTCAAAAAAAAAATCTCACAAGATAGAATAAACTGATCCTACTTTATTAAGCAATATCTTGTCAAAAGCCGAGAAGCGATTGTTCTTAATGTTCTAGCTCCCTTCAGTACGTAATAAGTGTTTTTTGACTTAAAAAAAAAAAATCTCAAGAGATAGAATAAACTGATCCTACTTTATTAAGCAATATCTTGTCCAAAGCCGAGAAGCGATTCTTCTTAGTGTTTTAGCTCCCTTCAGTATGTAATAAGAGTTTTTTGGCTTTTTTTTTTTAAAAAAAAATCTCGAGATAGAATAAACTGATCCTACTTCATTAAGCAATCAGTAAAGAAACGATTTTTTGACTTTTTAAAATCTCAAGAGATAGAATAAACTGATCCTACTTTATTAAGCAGCTCCCTTCAGTACCTAATAAGTATTTTTTGGCTTTAAAAAAAAAAAAATCTCACGAGATAGAATAAACTGATCCTACTTTATTAAGCAATATCTTGTCAAAAGCCGAGAAGCGATTCTTCTTAGTGTTCTAGCTCCCTTCAGTACGTAATAAGTTTTTTGGCTTTTTTTAAAAAAAAGTCTCACGACATAGAATAAACTGATCCTACTTCATTAAGCAATCAGTAAAATGATGCACCCAATATCAAGCGATCGCTTTTAGATTTACATTCAATTATTTTAATGATAGTGCTTATTAGAACACAGAACTGCTTTATTATCTATGCCTCGAAGTGAAGACATTACGATCTATGACTAAGGAATGACGTCATTGTTCAAAGCCGACGGGTTGTATCCCCTGCTGCACTAGACCCCAGATAAGTTGGTGTATGTGTTTTGTTACACTCTGAGGAGGTACTCAGTTTTTCACTAGAGAGAGATCAAGGAATGGCAAGGCATGGTTTGTCGCCATTGTGAACATTGTGTTTGCAAATACTATTCAGGTGTTTGAGAGCTCTTAAGTTCGTTGAGCAGTTGCCAGACAGCGCCAGACAACAGGCTGTACTGCTCATGCTCAACTGTGATGACAGACAGCCTGTGCTTGCTCTGCTCATAATGCTTTTTGTTGCATTTCTGTGTGGAATTTTGTGCGTGGTGGGGCATCACATGACAATTCACAGTACTGCAGCATTAATTCTATGCAGACGGAATGCAAATAAGGAAGCAGTTTTTTGCGTATTATTCATTTCAAAGCTAGACTCCACAGCTCAAAGTACCACAGCATTTTGCTATGTAGTGAAACTATTTCAAAATGTGTGAAAAATTAACAAGGTTGTCTGTGAGGCAAAGAAACTGAACAACTGACAGTTTATATTCTACTCTAGGAATAAAAATAAAGCCATGTTGGGAGTTTAAATGATAAAACACGGTATGCTGCCTGTCTACGATTTGGCATAGAATGGCATTCTAGAAATTTAAGATGTAAACAGAAATCAATAAATAACTTCGGGACTAGAGGAAGTACTAGACAAGTGCCCTGTGATCAAAAAAACACTGTTTCACAGAAGGCAGATTTGTAAAATTCTGCTACAGCTGTCAATATATTTGAAACAAAATTTTTAGTTCAAAACTACTGACCAAATTTGCCTGCTTAGCCACTTCAAGTCAATGTTTACATATGTTTGTACGTATATAGCATTAAGACATCCTACCATGTCATAAAAGGAACAGGGCATCAGCGACTACTCCAGCAGTGTCGGTATTTCGTGAACCATACTGAAATGCTTCATTCCGCTGTAACTGCACATTTCTACATTCTCAGCTTGTGGTCTTGGGGTTGCGTTCTCACTTCCTGAGCATGGGGTCCTGGGTTCGATTCCCGGTGGGGTCAGGGAGTTTCACCTGCCTCGAGGTGACTGGGTGTTGTATTGTCATCATCATCATCATTCATCCCCTTTATGGATGGAGGAAGGAAATGGCAAACCACCACCACTAGGACCTTGCCTAGTATGACGGTGCGAATCTCCCGCATCGTTCCCCTACACTCTTGTCAAGGCGTATGGGACATCATCATGATGTCCAGATGTACCCTGAAGTACCTGATATTCAGCTTTTCTATGTGGTTTTCGTGATATCGATTTTCTTGGAGGTCCAGTGCTGTATTCTCATGTTTGGTTCTTTATTATGGTATTGTCATTTGTCCCAGAAAATGAAAATTTGCACTTGAAATTGAATGAAATTGAAAGTAGACAATAGTGTGGAATGAAACACTTCGTTTCAAATAAACTGCCTCGGTGGAAAAATTAATAGAAGGAAATTTCTGTACATAACTGACAGAAATAGCTTCATTAAGACTTTAATGGTTGGTTGATAATAACGTGTAAATAATATAAAATTGGAAAATTGAAACTACTAACTTATTTTGGTTTTTCATGGTTATGAGAATGTATATTAATTAATTTGATGGTTCCTGGCCACAGAAATGTTTTGTTTTCATTTGACGTGGGAGCTGTAAACAGACCAACATGATCACGAAACGTGTACATGGGTCACGTGGAGGACGACTCCTCCCACTATAACTGCTTGCTCTGCGCATGCGAGAATCTGGCAGCTTGGGCGCGCCAGAAAAAATTTTCTGGGTAGCATCTGGCTACTTGCTGCTACTGCTTATACGGCAAACACACACTTCAAGTAGCCAGAAAAGGGTGAAGGCACTACTCGCACACAAATTCAGCCCTGTGCATGCACATGAGCCCACTGGCAACTGCTCAAATGAACCTCTTCTTTCCATCTAGTAGATAAATGGGATCACGTAAGCAATGTTGTTCAAAGTACTTAGGCTAAAGCCACCATTGGTTGTATAAAAAAAAAACGAGACTAATCCTAGGCCGCTGATACTTTGCACTGATGTTTGTTTCCAATTGGCTGTGTGACATCAAATGAGGAACGATAGGCATGAGGTTCTAAGCGGCAGCTGTGAACCAATTCCAGTGTGGTAATCGCTGCCCATCATGATGTCAAAGCTCCCATGTTGCCAGCTTTGGTGTGAAAGTAAACAATGAGAATTGTGTATCATTTATACAGTGTACTTGTTTTGGACTGTGAAAAACTGAATTTGCGTAGTGACATTCCTTTGTTCAAGTTGTGCCACTAGCCAGCGAGGCTTTGAAGTTACTACAGAGAACTTATGAGTTTTACGAACAGGAGAAAGAATATACAAGTATTCATGGACGACCATCAGTTACTACCAATAACATATTGTAACACACATCAAAAACCTTTGGAATTAGTGCTGGAATGATAGTAAGCAAGGCATTGTTAGTTCAAAAGTTTATAGATGGTGTGAGCCGTATTTGACCCATGTCGATCAGATAATGTATTTTTAGTGACAAAAGTGAACTTATCAGGGATGGGAAAAGTCACTAAGTGTGCTGAAAAGTACAGAGATCTGTTACAAAGCGCTAGACAAATGCAGAGTCCTGTGAGAAAAGGTGCATATTGTTATGGCTCGAAGTGTATTCCTGCACAATGTTGTGGTCAAGGGCATCTGTGTTTGTGGTGATAACTATGAAGACTGTTCTGATGCTGATTCTGACTACAGTGAGCTGGATGGAATTGTGCCATTGTTGCCATAAAATAGAGTGAAAGGCAACGAATATGGTTTATTTCTTGTATCATTGTCATTATAAAACAGGGTGAGGAGCTACAATCTCAGTTGTTGTTTATTTGCTGTCATTGTGGTAGCAAGTCAAAAGCGAATTCTTATATATAGTGTTAGTGCTCGATGGCTTACATTTACAACAGGGTGTCTACGACCTGGGAGATCCGGGAAAACCCCTGCAATTTATTTGAATTCCTTCTCGGTTAAATTTTTGTAATTTTAACTGGTAAGAACCAATACTCTAACAAAGGATATTACTGTATCCTGCTACTGCAGAATAATACTGCAGTGAAAGAGAGAAAAAAACTGAAATAAAACTTAGGAAATGCTCCATATACAGCAACAAAACAGTGCTCATACAAGCGTCTGCCAACAGCAAAATGTGTCAAAGGCTTTAGGAAGACTATGCAATGCTTCGTAACAACAAATTGCCTCCGATGAGCATGACGTCACAACTGTTAAGATTAGATTTGCTTTAGCGGTTACGATTGGGATCATGTGCAGTTGAATAGTATCTAAAGTGCCTAGCATCCAGTGCACATTGGTCTATCCGTTATTCGTATGACTTTGAAACGTGTCCTTTTCGGTTTTTGAACATTGTTGAATGCATGCATAGTGTACGTGATGTCTCTGTCAGTGGAATCCTCGTCACATCTAGAAATAAACTTTCCTGCAGACAAAAGGGGCTATATGAGCTGAGCAGAGTATAGCCGAACGAAAGAAAGCCAACCACTGTCCGATTATGTGGTTGATTGGGTTTTCGAATGATGAGCGTTATGATAACCAGCAAAATCCATTTCAGACTACCAGAGTGCGAATAAATGACTAACAGGAATAACAGGTAAGAAAGATCACGTATTATCTTCTCGGTGTATCCAAGAAAATTTTTGGCCAGATCGATATACTAGCAAGGGCCAGATGTACAGTCTCCGGCTAGCAGCCGCTTTTAAGGTCTATTCTGGAAGTAGCGCAGAAAACGCATTGTACGAACAGATAACGCCTAACCGGAGAATAATTGCGGGATAACTAAACTGGTGATTCTGGCAGAGTTAGTCAAGTTATCTGGCAAATAAGCTTTTGACACTGGCAGGAATAGATACAGAATTAGTAATGACAACATTGTTTGTTAGAACGAGGAAGGAGAAGAAACGGTGAAATCACTTAATTTATGGAAGAATGACGATTCCAAATTTTGTGCTACTACTTATCGATCTCATGCTTGTGAAACTTGAGCGTATGAATGAAGTGTAAAACTATTTCCTAACGAAAAGCTTTTTGCTTGTGGCAGGCCTAATAGGCATTTGTTATTGGTACTTTGTGAATTATATTCTGCCGTGCTATAAAAATGACCATTTCTGCCAAAACAATCTCGTTTATTTGGCGTGTGTTACAATTGCTGCAGTATTATAAAGGCCTATTTTGTTTTATCTCACAGACAGTGACAAAATACAGGTAATCAGGTCGAGAAACCACACCAGTCTTGGGTCTATTTGTAATTACAGCTTTTTCAGTATTAGACAGAGACATTTCGATTTTTCATGTAGCACAACGTTTGACGAACTTTGAGGCAACAGATCCTTTCGCAGAAAGGAAGGCACGCCATGTAAAGTTGCAGCAAGATAGAGAGAGAAATATTCTAGGAGCTAAGGATTGAAGAAATGAGTACTGTCTTGCTAGTCTCTTCTCTTTACTAGTTTTATGTATCCTGTACTGAATTTTGTCACACAAAGCAGCAAGTTGTTAGCTAATAGGGATAAAAGAGTGCAAATTTTCTGAAGAATTTTTTAAAGGGGGGGGGGGGGCAGGATGTCAAACCGGCAGACTGGAAGCAGGAGAGGCACCATAGGACATTTTAATTTCCATTGTCTTGAATATAATTTGATGGCATCCAGTACAAAATATACATGTTTCAATACCACAGACCGAAATACAGTTACATGTGATAGAAGAATGCTGTATGAAGAGGTGTGGTGCTGCTCTTTGGCACACTTAAGATCAAATAACATGTCTTACAAATCCTCGGACACATATGTTTTATGTATCAGACTCTTCAGAAAGATTTGTGCTACAAAATGAACACTTTTAATAGGGAAGCGAGTATTCTCCATGTGACCCGTGTTTACATTTAGTGATTTTGTCGTTTCCTCTTTGTCTACTGCACTCACGTCAAATGAAAACAAAATTGATTTCTTTGGCCGGGAGCTACCGTGTGAATTAAAATACATTCACATAATTATGGAAGGCTAAAATACGTTATTTGTTTCAGATTTTATTTCCACCTTTGTAACAGTCAAGCATTAATTGCCATGCAGAACAAGGAAGTTGTTTTTATTGGTTTGCTGAAGAAATTTTCTTTTATTAATCTTTTTCGGCTGAGGCAGTCAATATATTTGAAACAAAGGGTTTAATTTCAAATTATTGGCTAGTTTCAACTGTTCAGTGCATTTAAAGTGTAAGTTTTCATGTTCTAGCACATATGGCATTATGCCATAACAAAGAACCAGACAGGAGATAGCAAAGTACTGGTACCCAAGGAAATTTACATCCCGATACCACATTGAAAAGCTTAGTATCAGGTCGATGCCTACTTCCCTGTGAATTGGGGACTCATTTAAAAGTCAGCTTTTTGATGCCGAGCCTTGTAGAAGAATTTATAGCCCAGATCATCACACTTTTATGTTATTAAAAAATTTACTGGCCTATTTGTGTGATATAACTTAAAATGTAATGTGCATGTAAGACTAACATTATATGTGAAAGCTCTGTTTTTCTTGTAGCAACATTATATGTATATTATTTTAAACAATTAACTTTTCCTGTTCGTATGTTTGCTGTACTTAAGTGATGTTGCTATTGGCTGACTACTCCACGTGTCCAAACCTCTGAATACCCGGCGTCATCAGCTGGCAAGATCACGTGACATGAGCTATGACTGGCTTAACAAATACGCATCGCAATCTTGATTTCAATGCTTTGGAAAGTAACATGCGGTGTTTGGTGGAATTTGTAAAACAAAATTATGCAGCGTACATGTTACTGCACATCAAATGTCTTTCCAAAAGGTGGTGTTGTTGTGTGTGTGTGTGTGTGTGTGTGTGTGTGTGTGTGTGTGTCCTTGAGTTTCGTTTTCTAATGTGCCGGGAAATTCTACACCCATGTATAAAACCATAACCACTCAAAGGATTGATAAGTTATACAGTTCCGAGATAAGATATACTGTCAGTTAACAGGGAAAAACTTATGATTCCACCCGGGAGAAAGCGTATTTTTAACTGGGAAATCCGGGAATTTTTTTCCTTGTCTGTGTATACACCCTGTAAAAGTCGAAACAGAAAACCAAATAGTTTGCTATGTGTATAGAGGCTGCTGTTCCAACATTGCTATTGTGGTATATAGCCAACCTAACTTTACGTAATGCAAATTGTCAAGTGCATTGTTTCACTGGTGCAGGTATAAGGCACGCTTAATCTAGAAATTGTCCTATGAAAAGCCAGAGAAAGGTGTATACAGTATTTTCATCAAACAGGTGTAAATAACAAACCATATCAGAAACGGCCATTCAATCTCCTCCAAGATACAGAAATGTTGCAACTTAAGATGTCTAATGGACAAAGAAATTATTGATACACAATTTGGCCAGAATCCTAGGTTCGTTTCAGCAGTTACCAGATAGTCAGACAACAGGCCATACTGCGCATGCTCAGCTATGATGACCTAGGCAGCTCGTGCTTGGCGTTTGCTCTGCTCATACACTTTTCGTCATTTCTGTGTGGAATTCCGTGCGTGGTGGGGTGTCGTGTGACCATGTGCAGTCCTGCGGCATGTTGTTGAGAGGACCTAGGGAATTGTACCTGGAGCAATTGTTTTATCATATCCTAGCCAGATAAGGAATGCAAATAAGGAAACAGTTCTTGGCATAATATTAATTTTAAAATTAGACTATACAGCTCAAAGTACCATAACATTTTGCTATGTGGTGACTTTGACAGATTTTTTTGTTAATTGGTACTCAGCATTATTGTTATGTAGCTTTTCCAATCAGGTTTACATCTACAAAGCACTGCAAAAAGCTAGTAAGAAGGAATACACCAGAATAAAGGACAGTAAATTCCATGACTATTTCAAAATGTGTAAAAAAATTAACAGTTGTTTGTGAGGCAAAGTACAGCTGAAAGTTTATATTCTACTCTAGGAATAAATATAAATTCATGTGGGGAGTTACAGTGATAAAGACATGGCATGCTGCCAGTCTACAGTTTAACATAGAATAGCATTCTATAAATTTGAGATGTAAACACAAATTAAGAAATAACTTCAGGCCTACAGGAAATACTAGACAGGTGCCTTGTGATTGAAAAACACTGTGTTTCACGAAAGGCAGATTTGTAAAATTCTGCTGCAGCTGTTGGTATATTTGAAACTAAATATTTAGTCAAAACTACTGATCAAATTTGCCTGCTTAGTCATTTCACGTCAATGTTTACGTATATTTGTACGTATATAGCTTTAAGAGATCTTACAGTGTCATAAAAGTAACAGGGCATCAGAGATACTCAAGCAGCATCAGAATTTCATAAACCATACTAAAATGCTTCATTCCACTCTTAATTGTACATTTGTGTGTCCAGATGCACTCTGAAGTGCCTGATATTCAGCTTTTCAATGTGGTTTTCAGGATACCAGTTTTCTTGGAGGTCCAGTACTGGTTTCTCATGTTTGGTTCTTTATGATGGTATAATGTCATTCATCCCAGAAAATGAAAATTTGCACTTGAAATTGAACGAAGTTGAAAGTAGCTAATAGTGTGGAATGAAACTCTTTTGTTTCAAATAAACTGACTCACTCAGTGAAAAAGATTAATAGAAGTGAATTTCTCACAAAACTGACAGAAATAGCTTCATTAAGACATTAATGGTAAATCTCTAATAACTTGGAAATAATATAAAATCAGAAAATTGAAACTTATAACTTATTTTAGTCTTCCATGATTTATGAGAATATATATTAATTCACTTGATGGCTTCTGGCCACAGAAATCTGTTTTGTTTTCATTTGACATGGGAGATGTAAACGGAGAGAGACCGGCAATATCACGAAACACGTACATGGTTCATGCGGAGGATGACACCCCTCCCCCCCCACTATAACTCGGCTTGGGTGCGCCAGACATCTTTTCTGTGTAGCATCTGGCTATTTGCTGCTACTGCTCATACAGTAAACAGCCACGCTTCAAGTAACCAGAAGTGGGAGAACACACTGCTCATACCCGAATTCAGCACTGTGCGTGCGCGCGAGCCTGCTGACAAGTGCTCTGATGATGGTGTCAGCAGCTATTGCGTTGTACATCAATGTTGGAAATTCATTGACTGTTGTAGACAGTGGGCCATTGAGAATCGCCAAATGTAATTATTTGTTTGGCGGAACATGCAAGCAGTTTACATCTGTTTTCAGTATGGAGAGTGTCAGAATAATTTTTACCGATCCGGTTGTTATGAATTTTAAGGTTGGTAACAGATTATTTTGTTTTACTTGCTAACTGAAAACAAACTTTTATGTTCTGACAAGCTGACCTGTAGTGAAGCCCAAGGCCTAGGTCAGGCTGGAATGTGATAGTTTGCTTTTGATACGTCAAACCCAAAGAAATGTCTATATGAAAATAAGATAGCTCTACTAGATTGATGTGTAGTGTAGCCCGAGTTGCAATAGCCTACTTGTCTTATTTCTGATTTTGCTGGAAATCTATAGGACATGTGTAAATTCTAATCTAATAGATTAAAATATCACATAACTTTATTAACATGCCATAGGAAACTATGAAAGAGTAGTGTGGTTGGCTACTCACAACCAAGTCAAGATTCCTTGTATTCAGTTCCCATCTCACAACGTACAGCTGTGAACACTGTAAGTGTGCTTTTATCCACAATGTCTGTCGCAGTTCATTAAAAAGAAATGTATTTGTGAGAACCGAAGTTTCGTCACATATGGGTATTTTTAACTGTCCTTATATCATAAGCTATAATATAATGATAACAGCTAAAAACCACCCACATTGGAGGAAACTTCGGTTCTCAAAAATATAACTAACTAATTAACTAATTTTAAATGATCTGTGACACATTGTATGCACAGAAACCAGTGGACAGTTAAGAGTCAAGGGGCACAAAACGGAAGCAGTGGTTGAGAAGGGAGTGAGGCAGGCTTGTATCCTATCCCCAATGTTATTCAATCTGTATATTGAGCAAGCAATAAAGGAAACATTAGAAAAATTTGGATTATGAATTAGACCTGGGAGAAGAAATAAAAACTTAGAGGTTTGCTGATGGCCTAGAATTTTTGGCACAGGCAGCAAAGGACTTGGAAGAGCAGTTGAATAGAATGAACAGTATCTTGAAAGAAGGTCATAAGATGATTATCAACAAAAGCAAAAGGAGGATAATGGAATAGTTGAATCAAATCAGGTGGGGCTAAGGGAATTAGAATTAGGAAATGAGTTAGTGAATGAATGGGTGAATGAATGAGTTTTGTTGTTTGGGCAGCAAAATAACTGATGGTTGAAGTAGGGAGGATATAAAATGCAGGCAGGCAATGGCAAGAAAAGCATTACTGAGAAATTTGTTAACTTAGAGTATAGATTTGTCAGGAAGTCGTTTCTGAAAGTATTTGCATGCAGTGTAGTCATGTATGGAAGTGAAACACGGACGATAAATAGTTTGGACAAGAAGAGAATAGTAGCTTTAGAAATGTGGTGCTACAGAAGAATGTCGAAGATTAGATGGGTGGAACGTGTACCTAATGGGGAGGTACTGAACAGAATTGGGGAGAAAAGAAATTTTTGGTACGGCCTGACAAAAAGAGGGGATCAGTTGACACGACGCATTCTGAGACATCAAGGGATCACCAATTAAGTACTGGAGGGAAGCGTGTGGGGAAGAAATCGTTGAGGGAGGCAACGATGAATACAGTAAGCAGATTCAGAGGGTGTAGGTTTATTGTTGCTTGGAGAGAAAGCAGCTTGCACTGTCAGCAGCAGCATCATAAATACACTAACAAAGTAAATTATTCCTAATTTGTGTGCACTCCTCTGCATAATTTGATCATTGTTTCTATTATCAGAGCGACGGGTGCAGCAGCTTACCAGACTGGACAGACGGGATATGCTGTGACTCCAACTGCAGCAACAGCAGCGACATACACAGCACAGAGAGCTGGAACAGGGTATGAGACGGCGTATCAAACAGCTGCCACTCACACAACAGCTGGGACCTATGCAGGTGGGGAAATATTGTATTGTGTGTTCATTTTGGAATATTGTATGTATTTCAGGCAAAGCTAAAGATCTCATCCTTGACTGAGTAGTTGTGGCACTGCTTACTGTTGACATGTACACATTGTTTTATCTTGTTACATTAAGTATTTACCCAGTAGCACAGTAAACGGCCTTGTGTAATTATCAGTATACATTATGGCTGGTAGCCTGTGCTAAAGCAAATGTTTCTTCACTCTACACTATTTGCTCTGCCAGTGTTGCAGAACTAATTAAGGGTGTAGATACAACATATATATTACACACATTATAATAAGAATTTTAATAATAAATGGAAATCAAATTATTTCTATTGTGCCTGCCCAAATTGTCGAGTTTTCACAGGAACTTTGAAGAGATTTGTTCCTCCCTCCCCTCCCTGCTATAAATCTGTTTGAGGATTATTGTTTCATTTTGTCAGGATTATTGTTCTGAATTTCCAAATATTTGCAAACCAGTTTTTATGTATGTGGTGGTTAACTTAATTGCCAAATCATCACTAGCTTTTGCTAGGGTCTCAAACAAAACATCAGAGAAATGTCGTATGTATTGTTTGAGAACTGTCATCACATTGTGGAGCTATCATGCTGTAATACCTAGTTTTAGTTTCCACAGTGGATTAATGTGCCATAGTTTGTGTGACATTAGATTCCTAAATAATTGTAACCCAACGATATGATTTGCATCTGCACTCATGAGGGCTACTACACTTTTTACATAAGACAGCAGTTAATCATTCAACTTTGTAATTTATGTATTTTCCTGAATACATTTCCAAAAAGGATCCATTTGCTTTATTGCAAGAAGTTCATGAAATGAATCTATGAAACTGCATGATTAGTTTTCAGAACATACTGAAATAATTTGCCTTGGCCATTTCTGATTCTACAGCTCCCTGTTAAAAATAAATTTGTCAATCTTCTTGTGTTGGCAAGCAAAGACTGGTTTTCAGAGAAATTTTGTCGAACAATTTGGCCAACAAGTTCAACCATTTGCACATGCATTTGTGAAACAATAGTGAAAGTGCACAGAGGTAGGAAGAATAATTGCAGATAAATTTTTGAAGGGGTACTGTACACACTAAAATTGGAGAAGTTCTGCTGTCTGAGATTTTTGATGGATTTGTGTTTGATAGATGAACTTTGCATGGAATAAATTAGTCAGTTGGAACAGTCCTAACTCCATTGCAGAGTTTAGATTCATTCTACCGCAAGCATAACTGACACATAGTAAGTTCACTGGTCCCTTAGTAAAACTCTAGATAAGCAGAATATTTCCAGTGATGGGTGAATTCTCCAATAACTTGATTGAACAGTTAGGGGAGAGGTGGAATGCCCAAGTGAGAATTTACAGTGTCTTTGGATTGATTGTGGAGAGGTGTAAATACTAAAGCTGATTTCATGTCTGTTTCTTTGCCTAGATATTTCCCTAGTAGATACAGTTAGATAATTTCCAGTTCACTTAAAAGAACATGATTCAAGATTTCTTTTGGGACAGTTCCCATGATAAATTTTGTTTAATGTTGGTGTTGATACTACATGAAAGCATATATCACAATGAAGGAAAAATTATTTCTTTTCTTCTCCTAGCTACCATGAGATGTCAATAATACTGAGGCTTCTACAGTGAATAATTTACTATGTGTTTATATTTTCTGTTCCTCCTTGAAGTAACTGACAGTTTGCATGTGCTAATAAGGTGTCAGGTAAATTAACATCTTTCAATTGAAGATATAAGGAAGACTTCTTGTGGTATTACATATAATCTGTGCTTATCCCTAGTGTATCCGCGTTACTATTTAGCATATTTTATATGTGCTGAAGTTGACAGTAAAAAAATTTTTGACCTCCTAAGGTGTATCTCCCCCCACCCACACAAACTGGCTCTTTTTATGTTGTCAGCCAACTTTTAGCTTTTATCCTAACACGTATCCACCAGTGGAACAAACATCAACTTGGGGCCTACCAGAACACAAACAAAAGTTTTCATTGCTTATTTTTAGTAGAAATTGTACGTCACAGCTTAAAATTCCAGATATTTCTCCTTAAACATATCATACATGTCTTTAAAGTCAGTACCACCATTAGACAGTTGTTTGTTTACAGTGTTACATTTACGCTTAGATAATGATGATTTTGGCTTCAAAGTGCCATTATCAAGTGTTTTAAGTGTTATAAATTGCCTAAGATGGCATACTGTTGTATTAAATTACACTATTAGACACATTGTCTAAGAGTTGATATTCTATATTCCTGGCAGAGCCTTTCATCTCGAGTCAAGATGGTGTATTCAGTAATGAAAAAAAGCAGTAGGCCCTGCCAGAATTATCAACTCTTAGACATTGTGTCTAATAGTGTATTTTAATATGACGGTATGCCATCTTAGGCAATTTATAACACTTGATTATGGTGGTACTGACTTTAAAGAAATATATTATGACTGTGGCCCCACATTATGAAAAAATTATTAAATATCATACATGATTTAACATAGTTATATCTAAAAACAAAGATGCTGTAACTTACCAAACGAAAGTGTTGGTATGCTGATAGGAGACAATAAAAAACACACACATACATAAATCTCGAGCTTTCGCAACCCAAGGTTGCTTCATCAGGAAAGAGGAAAGGAGAGGGAAAGACGAAAGGATGTGGGTTTTAGGGGAGAGGGTAAGGAGTCATTCCAATCCCGGGAGTGGAAAGACTTACCTTAGGGGGGGAAAAAGGACAGGTATACACTCGTGCACATACACACATCCATCCGCACATATACAGACACAGGCAGACATACATAAATGCAAAGAGGTTAGGCAGAGATGTCAGTCGAGGCAGATGTACAGAGGCAAAGATGTTGAATGACAGGTGAGGTACGAGTGGCGACAACTTGAAATTAGCGGAGGTTGAGGCCTGGCGGGTAATGGGAGGAGAGAGTATATTGTAGGGCAAGTTCCCATCTCCGGAGTTCTGATGGGCTGGTGTCAGTGGGAAGTATCCAGACAACCCGGACGGTGTAACACTTTGCCAAGATGTGCTGGCTGTGCACCAAGGCATGTTTAGACACAGGGTAACCCTCATTACCAACAAACACTGTCTACCTGTGTCCGTTCATGTGAATGGACAGTTTGTTGCTGGTCATTCCCACATAGAACGCTTCACAGTATAGGCATGTCAGTTGGTAAATCACGTGGGTGCTTTCACACATGGCTCTGCCTTTGATTGTGTACAACTTCCGGGTTACAGGACTGGAGTAGGTGGTGGTGGGAGGGTGCATGGAACAGGTCTTACATCGGGGACGGTTACAAGGGTAGGAGCCATAGGGTAGGGAATGTGGTTTGGGGATTTCGTAGGGATGAGCAAAGAGGTTACGAAGGTTAGGTGGGTGGCAGACACACACTCTTGGGGAGGATTTCATGAAGGATGGATCTCATTTCAGGGCAGGATTTGAGGAAGTCTTATCCCTACTGGAGAGCCACATTCAGAGTCTGATCCAGTCCCGGAAAGTATCCTGTCACAAGTGGGGCACTTTTGGGGTTCTTCTGTGGGAGGTTCTGGGTTTGAGGGGATGAGGAAGTGGCTCTAGCTATTTGCTTCTGTACCAGGTCGGGAGGGTAGTTGCGGTATGCGAAAGCTGTTTTCAGGTTATTGGTGTAATGGTTCAGGACTGGAGCAGATTCGTTTACCACGAAGACATAAACTGTAGGGAAGTGACAGTTTGATATGGAATGGGTGGCAGCTGTCAAAATGGAGGTACTCTTGCTTGTCGGTGGGTTTGATGTGGACGGATGTGTGTGATTTGTTCGTACCCTTTCCAACTAGTGTGATTCTATAACAGGAAAATGTGAAATGTTGACTTTTATTCCTTCAGTGTGCCCTGGAATTGCACGTAAGGGCCTCCCTAAACCTCTTTTTATCTGTAGGAAGTTGTCCTTAATGCAGTAGATTACTTGATCGGTGCTTGTAGTATTAATGAGAATTACGGGATTTTTCTTGATTATGGCTTCTTTTGCATGGCAGCAGGGCTGACAGGTTAAATGAGCTTGTTCATTCTTTGTAGAATTTTAATCCTGTGAATTTCATCTTTCGTGTCGTTCAGCTTGGCAGTACAATCCGTCTGCACAAGGACAAATAATTACATTGTGTATTGGGTGGTTATCTTCACCATTTCCAACATTATATCCAAAAAACTTGGAGTAAGTTATTTACAGTTAGACCATTTATCTTTAGTTAGTAAGTAAGAGATTAAGTAGAAAGATTACTTGCAACGAACATTACAACTTTGTGGATGTAATTCTTTGTTATTACTGCCTACATATATGGTTAATTTTTATTATGTTACAACACTTACATACATGTGTGTTTCTAATTATCTCTTTCTTTTTGATACTAACATTGCTATATTATGAAGAATATATGCTTGCACAGGCTTAAAACAACTGGAAAAGCATTATGCAAAAAAAAAAAAATCGTGATATCTGAAATTCTTGTTACCAATGATGCCGATAACACAACTAGTAGTGAAACACAGTTACGCAGTTCGAAAACCAAAGGAAATATTCACAATCCCCACATGGTCATTATATGAGTTTTCCACACATAGTGAAATATCTACCCTTCAATTTTCATTTTGTCACAAAAGATGGAATTGTCAAAGTGTCTAACGGAATTTTAAATTTGATCAGTTGCAGTTAATCGCAGTTTCCAGTAAAAACATGCATTTTCAGTTATCTGTGAGTTTCTCTGCAGACGCCATTCTGTGTTCTCAGATAATCGGGAGCTCGCTGTAAATCGGTGATATGTCTGTCAATTTTGTAGAGTAATTCTTGTTCATACAGATAAATTAAAGTAAGATTGCGGCCAGCAGTCATCGGTTTCAAAATATGCGAGTTTCTTAAACTGTACATACATTATTTTCTCTCATCCCTGTCCAGCATGTACCACTTTGTGGTGGGTAAGGGCTCTTTCTTGAGTTTATTATTGTTCTTCTCTTATTTCATGTTTTAAATGAAATCTTAACAAATTTGTTGCATGTTACAGCTGTTGGGGCTGGTACTCCAGCAACTGCCACTACATATGATTATGGATATGGACGCACAGCACAGACAGCATATGACAGCACTAAGACATACTATCAGCAACCTGCTGCAGCTGCCGCAGCAGCAGCTGCCACCTATTCTACTACGGATACACACTATCAGGGTAAGAACAATAAACATTTTTCCTTAGATTGCCTTGTCTTTGTTGAACTTATCTTATTGTGGATGTGTACTGCCTCTTTTATCTTATAAAGATGATAAACATAGAATGGAACTGTTACCAATGTAATAAGTTTATGGAGCAGAAATATGAGCAGTAGCAGACTGATAATGATTAGCAGCTGTTGTGTAAAACTATTTTGACAAGTTTCTGTCATCAAGAATTTTTCAGAAAACTAATGGGAAAATGAAGACTGTTGGGGTCGAAAAAAGTGCTTGATGTAATTGACGATCTTCGACTGAATTAGAACAAGGTTACGTAGTTTGTGGAAAACAGAATTGTAGTGGCAGCTATGAGACGTAGAAGACCAAGTGAATTTGACAAAATTGGTGGGGGAGGGGGGGGGGGGTTATTTTATGCTCCCAAGACTACTTACTGGATATTAATGTTGCTGTACAGCTACTTTGAATTGATCTTACCATTTTAGATATTACAACAAAAAGTGTTGAATAAGGAGTGACAGGATCACTTAATTCAGTAGTTAGAGTAATACTTATATTTGATGTAAAATGATGTATTGAGGATGTAAATATAGGTGATTAAAGTGTAAAAGCACATTTCCACCAATGCAGTTTTAAGTGCCATATATCATTTGGGTCATAATCTTTCTTTTCTGTATCTGCTACTATGTGAAAACTAGCTAATCTGCTCCACACTAACAAATAGGCATAATTCCTTGTAAGAGGTCAGATTCTGATTGATTGGTACCATATAAATCGCACACCCCATTTATAGCAAGTGATAAAAGCAAAGCAGTAATACAGCTGGAAAAGCTATCCATTACTATCAGATGTAGTCAATCCAGTGATAAAATTGAGATTGAACAGTATTTTCCAAAATTGGATTTGGTCCTCTTGCTGTTAAATATCTTAGGGTCATTGTTATAAATTTTGAGGTGTAACAATTTACTGAATTAAATTGAATGTTTAGTTTATCTTTACGTTAAAAATTACAAACTTCCAAAATTTTTGATAAGTTTGGAAATGTAAAAGTGCAAGTACAGGTGAGAATGAATAACTGATCATCTGTACCTTAATTGAGGTACCTTCCTAACTGTGTATTGGTGAGGTCCCAAAAATGTATTGTTGCATTCTGATTAATTGCAGTCATTGATTTCATCAGTTGTTTAAACCTGGTCCAAAACCTTTCTGATAATGTGTGTTTAAATAGAGCTGATTCCAATTTTTGCAGCATCGAAGCCAGCTTTCAGCACGAGCACCTACACAGCAACAACAAGGCAGGTGACTCAGACAACGCCTAAGGCAGCATCCTACAGTACTGCTTATACCACACAAGGCACCCAGGGTGCTAGTTACACTTCAGGTTACACAGCAGCTGCTGCACAGACAACAAACACCACAAAGGGTAAGAACTGTCTCGATGGAACTAATACTTCTGTTATACTTTGTGTATTCACCAGGCATCAGAGTTATGTGGTGTAGACTTTGATTTATCGACTGCATAATGTTTTCAGTCTTGAGTACTAATTACTGTGAGCCCACATTTTTTAAGTTTATTTAATATTAAAAGTGTTGCTAGTTGACTACTTTAGAACCTTATTAGTTATAATGACACACATTAAGTTTTTGAGTAGCATTGATAACATTCAGATGTTGTTCACTTTGGATGATAAAGTAGGTATATATATGTAAACGTATTTTTGGTATAACTTTCAGCAACTGGCAACACAACATACTCTGGTTACGATGCTGCCCTGTACAGTGCTGCTACTATGTATGTAGCTCAGCAAGCACAAACAGGTTCGGCAGCTGCAGGCACTGCAACAGGTGCCACAGCAGCAGTAGCCACAAATACAGGTGTTGCAAAACCTGCAGGCACCTGGCAGGGTTATAAGAAGCCAGTGCCTGGAGGTGTCAAGACAATGAAGCTCAAGCAGCCACCAAAGCCCCAGCAGCTGCATTATTGTGATGTCTGTAAGATCAGCTGTGCTGGTCCACAGGTGAGTTACAGAAGGGGTTGCTCCTTTTGTCACTACATTCAGTTAAAACTAAACGTATTTGAGTAAACACTGCCTTACCACATTTATTCATTTTTTTTTTTCTTTTTATTCTAAATACGTTTGTATAAGTTTGGGGTTTAATAAAATTTGCCAGTGGCTTTGGTGGCTGAAATGAAAAATGTAATATAACATTAGTTCATTGAAATACTAATATACTTGTAATTTTCATTGAACTAATTTAAAGTTTAATTTGTAAGGTAATGCAGGGTGTCTACGACCCGGGACAACCGGGAGATCTGGGAAAAACCCGGGATTTTTTTCATCCGGGAGAAAACCGGGAAAAACCCGGGATATTTTTAGAATTCCGGGAATTTTTCATTGTTTTAGTTTTCAGTTAAATTTTTGTAATTTGACTAGTAAGAACCAACACACTAACAAAGGATATTACTGTATCCCGCTACTGCAGAATAATACTTCAACAATAAAACATAAACGAGAGAAAAAAACCAAAATAACTTAAATTGCAAAGGAAATGCGCCATATACGACGACGAAACAAGTGCTCATGCAAGCGTCTGCCGATTGAAAATGTGTCAAAGGCTTTAGGAAGACTATGCAGTGCTTCATAACAACAAATTGCCTCCAATGAGCGTGAAGTCGCAACTGTTTACATTAGATTTGTTTTAGCAGTTAACGCGCGGGCTCATGCGCATGCGCAGTAGAGTCATGTTTGAGTAGTAGATTCTTCTGCTTCTGTCAACAGGAATGTGGCTGTTAGCTGTGCAAGCAGTCGCAGCAAGCAGCTAGATACTTCCGGGAAATGGGGGTGCCTAATTCATATTCTTGAGGGGAAAAAAACTTGTTTCGCGAAGCACTTAGCATCCAGCGCACATTTGCCTATCAATTAGTCATATGATTTTGAAACGCTTTTCTGTTGGTTTTTGAACACATTTTAAGTTGATTTCTGAATGAATCATAAGCTGACTTTTGAATGCATGCATAGTGTACGTGATGTCTCTGTCAGGAGAATCCTCGTCGCATCTAGAAATAAACTTTCCACAGACAAAAGGGGACGGGGTTATACGAGCTGAGTGGAGTAAAGCCGAATGGATGAATGGCAATCGCTGTCTGATTATGTGGCTGATTGGGTGTGCGAATGATCAGCGTTGTTATAATTACTAGCGAAATCCATAGATTCATACTATCAGAATGGAAATAAACGACTGACAGGAATAACAGGTGAGAAAGATTATGTATGATCTTCTCGGTGTGTCCCAGAAAATGAAGTTTTACAGAAAGTGTTTGGCCAGATCGCTACACTAGTAAGGACCAATAGTACAGTCCCCGGCTACCAGCCGCTTAAGTTCTATTATGGAAGTAACACGGAAAACGTGTTGTACGAACACGTAACATCGCCTAACCGGAGAATAATTGTGGGAGAACTAAACCAGTGATTCTGGCAGGGTTAGTGAAGTTAATCGGCGAACAAATTTTGACAGTGGCAGCAATAGCTACAGAATTGGTTATGACAGGATTGTTTGTTAGAACGAGGACAGAGAAGAAACGAGGACATCACACAAATTATGGAAGAATAAGACAATTCCAAATTTATATAAAAATTTTGTAATACTAGTTTTCGATCTCATGCTAGAGAAGCTGGTGCATATGAATGAAACTATTTTCTAACATAAAGCTTTTTGCTTGTAATAGGCCTAATAGGCATTTGATATTGATAATTATTGGATTCTATTCTGTCGTGTTATAAAAATGACCATTTGTGCCAAAACAGTCTCGTTTATTTGGTGTGTTATAAAATTGCTGCCGTATTAGAAAGGCCTATTTTGTTTTATCTAGCAGACAGTGACAAAATAGACGTAATCAGATCGAGAAACCTCACCAGTCTTGGGTATTATTTGTATTAACAGCTTTTTCAGTATTAGATAACTACATTTCGATTTTCCATGTAGCAAAACGTTTGCCATGTAAAGCTGTAGCAAGTTAAGAGAGAAAAAAATGCTAGGAGCTAAGGTTTGAAGAAATGCGTAATTTCTTGCTTATCTCTTGTCGGTACTGGTTTTATATATCCTATATTTAATTTTATGTCTCACAAAACAGCAACTAATGGGCAATGAAGAGTTCAGATTTTCCGAAGAGTTCTTGTTCTCTCGATTACAAATAATCCCATCCGCTATTAATTGCGAGATTTTTTTTTTTAAGAGGGGCAGGCTGCCAAACCGGCCGACTGGGAGCAGGAGAGGCACCACAGGACATTTCAATTTCCACTCTCCTGAATATAGTTTGGACGTGCAGTAGAAAAATGCTTTATGAAGAGGCATGGAACTGCACTTAGGCATACTTAAGACCAAATAATATATCTTACATTTCCTCGAATACATACGTTTTATGTTTCAGACTTTTCAGAAAGATGTGCGCTACAAGATGAACATATTTTGAAAATTTGATTATTTTTTTTTTAATATTGACCCGGTTCGCAAATGTCGTAGATCCAGGGCTGATGCGCAGAGCAATCTGAGGCTATAGTGGGTAGTCTCCATGACCCGTGTTTACATTCAGTGATTTTGCTGTTTCCCCTTCGTTTACTCTCACGTCAAATGAAAACAAAACGGAAATCTGTGGCCAGGAGCTGTCAAGTGAATTAAAACACATTCACATAATTACTAAAGGCTGAAATAAGTCATTAGTTTCAGATTTTATTTTATTTCCACCTTTCTGACAGTCAAGCATTAATTGCGTTGCAGAACAATGAAGTTATTTTTGTCTGTTTGCTAAAGAAATTTGACTTTTGCTAATCTTCTCCGCAGAGGCAGTCAATGTATTTGAAACGAAATGTTTAATTCCACAGTACTGGGTAGTTTCAACTGTTCGCTGCATTTCAAGTGCACGTTTTCATTTTCTAGCACGTATGGCATTATGCCATAATGAAGAACCGAACACGATATAATACAGTACTGGTGCTCCAAGAAAATTTACATCCTGAAAACCACACTTAAAAGCTTAATATGAGGTTGGGGTCTACGGTACTTCATTGGGAATCTGGACATACGAGTGTGCCTTTAAGTATGCACTTTAAATGTGCACATTTTAATATGGTTCACGAAATTCCGGTGCTCTTGCAGTATCATCTTTCATTGATGATCTTTTACACGTACGTACATACGGGTTTCCTACGTCATGATATCTACCCAAGTGCAGTGTCGCCTGTTACCTGAGCTCTCTGGCAACTGCTGAAACGAATCTACACTCCTGGAAATGGAAAAAAGAACACATTGACACCGGTGTGTCAGACCCACCATACTTGCTCCGGACACTGCGAGAGGGCTGTACAAGCAATGATCACACGCACGGCACAGCGGACACACCAGGAATCGCGGTGTTGACCGTCAAATGGCGCTAGCTGCGCAGCATTTGTGCACCGCCGCCGTCAGTGTCAGCCAGTTTGCCGTGGCATACGGAGCTCCATCGCAGTCTTTAACACTGGTAGCATGCCGCGACAGCGTGGACGTGAACCGTATGTGCAGTTGACGGACTTTGAGCGAGGGCGTATAGTGGGCATGCGGGAGGCCGGGTGGACATACCGCCGAATTGTTCAACACGTGGGGCGTGAGGTCTCCACAGTACATCGATGTTGTCGCCAGTGGTCGGCGGAAGGTGCACGTGCCCGTTGACCTGGGACCGGACCGCAGCGACGCACGGATGCACGCCAAGACCGTAGGATCCTACGCAGTGCCGTAGGGGACCGCACCGCCGCTTCCCAGCAAATTAGGGGACACTTTTGCTCCTGGGGTATCGGCGAGGACCATTCGCAACCGTCTCCATGAAGCTGGGCTACGGTCCCGCACACCGTTAGGCCGTCTTCTGCTCACGCCCCAACATCGTGCAGCCCGCCTCCAGTGGTGTCGCGACAGGCGTGAATGGAGGGACGAATGGAGACGTGTCGTCTTCAGCGATGAGAGTCGCTTCTGCCTTGGTGCCAATGATGGTCGTATGCCTGTTTGGCGCCGTGCAGGTGAGCGCCACAATCAGGACTGCGTACGACCGAGGCACGCAGGGCCAACACCCGGCATCATGGTGTGGGGAGCGATCTCCTACACTGGCCGTACACCACTGGTGATCGTCGAGGGGACACTGAATAGTGCACGGTACATCCAAACCGTCATCGAACCCATCGTTCTACCGTTCCTAGACCGGCAAGGGAACTTGCTCTTCCAACAGGACAATGCATGTCCGCATGTATCCCGTGCCACCCAACGTGCTCTAGAAGGTGTAAGTCAACTACCCTGGCCAGCAAGATCTCCGGATCTGTCCCCCATTGAGCATGTTTGGGATTGGATGAAGCGTCGTCTCACGCGGTCTGCACGTCCAGCACGAACGCTGGTCCAACTGAGGCGCCAGGTGGAAATGGCATGGCAAGCCGTTCCACAGGACTACATCCAGCATCTCTACGATCGTCTCCATGGGAGGATAGCAGCCTGCATTGCTGCGAAAGGTGGATATACACTGTACTAGTGCCGACATTGTGCATGCTCTGTTGCCTGTGTCTATGTGCCTGTGGTTCTGTCAGTGTGATCATGTGATGTATCTGACCCCAAGAACGTGTCAATAAAGTTTCCCCTTCCTGGGACAATGAATTCACGGTGTTCTTATTTCAATTTCCAGGAGTGTATTTGTAACAGGTCGCGGGGAAAATATTAAGATTGGTGGTTTGAAAAGCATTACTTTCAAAGTAAATATCCTTTTACGTAAGTTGAACTACGTACAAGAATGGACCGTGAATTTATTAAATCACAAAGCGTTTGACTCTCATTTAAAAATCGGGTGTCTGCTGACGAGCCATTTAGTTAGAAGCATTTCGAACCCTCAAACCCTGATGATCAGACATTTGTCATTATTAAAAATTTTTCAGGCACATTTGTATCATATCTCTTAAAGTGTAACATGCGCAAAAAAGATCAACAGTATATGCGAAAGCTTAGCTTCTCTTGCTGCTTGAGAACAATATTTTATGTGAAAGCTTTGCTTTTCTTGTAACAACACTATGTATATTAATTTAAACTATTAACTTTCCCTGTTTGGCGCGCTACTTAACACTAATCTTGCTATTGGCTGACTAAATCACATGTCCTATGCTCTTAATATCCTCTGTCATCGGTTGACGAGATCACGTGACATGAGTTACAAATGGCTTACAAAAGCGCATCGAAATCTCGGTTTCAATGGTTTGGAAAGTAACATACATCCAATGTATGTTTTCTTAATACGAAAATACGCAGCGTACATGTTGCTGCACATCAAAGATATTTCCAAAACGTGTCTTTTTCTCTGAGTTTAGTTTTCTAAAGTGCTGGGTAATTGTACGCTCGTGTACAAAACCATAACCATTCTAAGGAGTGGTAGGGGAAAATATACTGTCATCCGGGAGAAAGTGTGTTTTTAACCGGGAAATCCGGGAATTTTTTTCCTTGTCCACGTAGACACCCTGTAATGGTATGACTAAATCTGAAATGTACTAAAAACAATCTTGATCATGTTGAGCACCACAGTTCACACTGATATTAACAAAAACCACCTCAGCTGTATTTTACACATACATTGTCTTTAGGCCAGTTTCTTTGTTGAACAGCCTCAGGTTGCAGAGTTTTGCTGAAACAGGGGTAGTAAACCCTTTATTCTACTGCCCACTTTTGTATCTCTGTCAATAGAATTTTCAAACCATTCACTGGTTCCATGGTAATGGTGATTTGACCAGGTTAACTACCTCTGTACTAAAGCAATGACACAGATGGCCTGGTTGTCATATGAAATGATCTAGACAGAATGCAAAAACACCAATCATAAGCATTCCACCAGGTGGTCAGCAGAATGTTTATGATCAGTGTTTTTGAATTTACTCTTACATTCCATACAACAATCTATGTCATGATTTAGCTTAGCACAACTTGCAACCAGATCATCTTAAATGAAACTACTCGTTACACAACAAAGTGTAATAATACAGGTGTGGTGGCATTTGTTAATCATTAACATAATAAAAAAATTGAGCTAAAGGTATATGTGGAAAAATGTCCTGCTGCTGTGTTCTTCAATGGTCACATCACAATGATTTTAGTGACAGTTGAAATGCAATTTTGTTATTTCATTTAGTTGCAGAAATAAGTTTTAAAATGAATGTAGAAAATTGCCTGCTGTAATTTGTACAAAGAAGCATTTATATTTGTCTTTTTTTTGGCTGCACGTTTTGCTCTCATCCAAATGTTGGTTGAAGTACCTCATTCCTGTTGTTTGGCAGCTCAGCATAATTTCTTCATGCTATTCAAACAATGTGCCTCCACACACATTCATCTAGGTCCACCCCTGTTATTTCTTTTTATAGTAAGCAACATTGCCTTGTGCAAACATTTTGATCTTTCTGGTGTTTTAATTTTATCTATTCCATTGCAGGGGTAACAAAATGTCTTCCACTGCTTAAATGGTCTCTTCACAAAAGTTGGAAACTTGGTAATGCAGCACATACACTGCTGTACAGAATTATACTTACATGTTAATGTGCATATTCATCCTTCCATTAGCACATTTGTGTTTCATTGTGTATAGTTCACAATTTTCATTTACTGCATTTATAGTTTATTTGGCCTGGTATCCATATAACCTCTGCTGACATTTTTTCAGTAATTGATGATTTATTTCTCCAAAGAACATACAAAACTCTTGTAATTAACTCATTTCTTCCCTGTTTGATGTACATGCAATGCAGTTTCAGTAATTTTTTTCGTTAAGTGTTGTCGTGAAGTGCCTAGTGATACCCACCCGATCATTTCTGAATATAATATCTTCTGCTGGATAAGAATATATTAGCGATTACATTTGTAAATACATCTAGCAGCAGCTGCCCTGACTACGAAATTGTTAGAAAATGCAGTGTGTGATATGGGGAAACCATCTTTAACCAGCCACAAATAATAATTTTATGGGTGGTTTCATTCAAGAATTAGTTTACTAACACACAGTCCTATTGTCTGCTTTTTTTACAATTGCCTCCGTTCTCTATCGGAATATATAGGATGTCCCCAAAATGTTGGGACAAACGTTGAGGTATTTTAGATGGTGTTTTGTGGAACAAACTGAGGGTAGGAACTTTTCTGGAAATGTCCTCCAATGACACTACAGGGCATTGAAGTTACAGGCTTCAGTGTCTGCCACTAGGCCACCCCCTTTGGCAGTAAATGTGAGTTTTTCTTGGATAATGATAGAAGCTGAAGAAATGAATTAATATTCGTCCTGGGGCCGGGACCTGAAAAGTCCTGGTCAAGGCACAAATTTTGTTTCTTCACCTTCTATAATCAGTGAAGATTAATTTCTGATCCTCATGTCTCAAGCAAAATTCAATGCCATCAGATGTGACTTACATGCTGACAGACGATAAGCAGAATGTTTCACTGTTTGTTATTCAGTTGAACAACTGATTACCACGATTGCCAATGGAGAAGATAAAAAGCTAGCTAGTGCATAGAAAGGACTTGTCCAATGAATATGATGTTCCATTGCCTTCGTGGATTATGGTTTCAGGCAGTGATATCATTTTGCAGTTTTTCTACTGGAACCCTCTAAAATCCTCAAGTTTTTCAATATATAGGACAAAAGTACCTTAAATTGTAATCCACCAAGCCAAGGAAGCATCCCATTCATAGGAGACACAAGGCCTGTCCATGCAGCAGCTGGCTCCGTAGTCTCTACTGGTGATCATGGCAATAAATTGGAATAACTGGATAATAAAAAACATTGCCAGATGTTCCACCTATGGTCTGTCGGCATACAGTCATATTTGCTGCCAAAGGGGTGGTATGGCCACAGGTGCTGCACCTATAACTTAAACGCTCTGCAATGTCGTTCAGTGACGTTTCTGGACACACTCTATGGTCCATCACTTTTGGCACAACATCTGCAAAATAGAATAAAATATTGTGGTGCCGGACGCGGGATTGAACTGTCAACTCGCATTCGGGAGGACGATGGTTCAATCCCGCGTCAGGCCATCCTGATTTAGGTTTTCTGTGATTTCCCTAAATCGCTGCAGGCAAATGCCGGGATGGTTCCTTTGAAAGGGCGTGGCAGACTTCCTTCCCTAATCCGATGAGACTGATGACCTCAATGTCTGGTCTTCTTCCCCAAAGAACCCAACCCCTATTGTGGTGCCAAATTTTGGTTATTTTGAAGGCATCTCAACTGTGCGTTCAGTTTTTTTAGCCTGCTATATCTAGAAAGAGTATTCTTGATCCTAAGAAGCTGGTTTCAAACCCGTGCCTGCTTATGGGTGAAATGTCTTTCAAAAAATTTTGTTAATGAATTACTGAAATTTATTTTCCAACATTAAGACACTGACGGCATATTTTTACACCATTATTGAAGTGATTTATTTAAAACCCAATTCCTCTCCAGTTTTCTTCTTGTAATTAGCTCACTCTTACAAAGTTTTGTGACTGGACCTAATTGTCATAAGTGTTCATATTTTTATCATGCTAAAAGCTTAAGCCAGTGGTAGTAAATAAAGCTTAGATCAGAACTTAGTTTGACAGAAGAAACCCAGATTTTTTTTTTTTTTTTTCCCCCATACCACAATGCTTTGCTGATGACAATTTCAGTTTCTGCAAAATTCATTTGAGAAAAACATTTAACTGTTTACAGCCAGTTGACATTTCTCATATTGAGAAGATGAAAGTGTTGACTAGTAAAGTTTGGCCAGAATCTTTGCCTCGTATATAGACAAGGATTTGATCATAAGCAACAAATGCCTCATAATGAACAAGAATCAATATACAGAAGCAGTTGATACTTGCGACACAGTGAACACTTCAATAGCATCTCTTGGCTGGCTTTTGGAACTAGGTATGGATTAGCAAAAGGGATTCAATGGATTGCATAAGATGGAAAGTTCAGAAAGCCCAAGATTATCATCAAGGTTGCAGCAGCAGCACTGTTTGGGAACACCTTGTGAAGCAATACCAGAAATGAGAGGATATGGACATTTTAAAATGCAGAACACAAAGCAGTTGTTTGGACAAGACTGTTACTAAAGAGCTAGCTCAGGCCTGATCTCCAGTTCAAAACACCCACCACTTAAAACAGCCACATTAAGTTTCCACATTACACAAGCTTTTGAAAGATGCAAGGTCTCCAGTCTTAGTGCTGTGTTGCATTATGCAGTGTGTGTGTGTCTTACGCAGACAGTTCAATTGTGCACACTTTAAACATGGCATCAGAGCATTAAGTACACCGGTGCGTCATTGTGTTTGTGCATTGTTTTACTTTGCAAACATGCTCTTATGCGCATTGTCTTCCCAAGTTGGGACTCACTGGATGATGTGCATTATCAGTAACTGAAAGTTGGGGTAATTGTCGGTATTTGTATGTAGAAAATAAAGCTATTTCAGTCAGTCTGTAATGAAACAGTTCATCTGAATAAAATTTGCTGTGAAATGTTGTAATATTATCACCGGGGGGGGGGGGGGCAGTGTTGTACAAACTTGTTCAGTATTTCAGATGTCAGGAGGGATGCACTGAGTTTAAAAAGACTTCTCATTAAAGAGGAGGAATCTGATAAAGGCAGCGGATTCTCCAAGTTCATCGCAACCATTTGATTTTGTGTGATTTGCTGATGAACAAAGCTAGGCCTGGCCAACATTTGCCATTTGCACTCACACTCTGTGAGCTTCCTCCACAGTGCATTTTTGCGAGCAGGTGTGTGAGGTGGCTATACACAAAAGTGCTGCATGTATGGGGATAATTAGGAAGTCATGTTTGCAACACAGTGCAACCACTTCCGAGAGGTGGTAACTGCAGCACGGGTTGATAAACAGAATATTTTGATATTAGAATACGTAATACATCTGGTCCTATGGCTCGTGATACAGTCACGCATGGAGTTAGGTGTATTAAATTCTGTGAAACATGAATGTTGGTGTGGCTTCATAAATTTCAAAACACAAGGGGGAAAAGCATTTGCACATATGCAGTGTACCAAATAAAATAACTTGGCGGCTTGTCTGTGCAGTCAAGGATATTGCTCTTGGGGCAGTATTTATAGAAGTTTTGTAATAACTTCCTGGGTTGAGGCTGTTGTGCTGTGTATGTCTATAACCTCAAGTTTTAATTAATGAGATAAATTAGCAACAAAAAGAGAGAATGAGCTGACAAAAAAGAAAAATTGAAATCTTGAATTTTTGGAATGTCTTTGAGAACTCGTGAAGTACAGGAAGCATTCAAAGTCCTTAACAAGAAGCTATTTCCATAGGACTTTTGTTTGATAGTGTCAATTTGTCTACAATATCTTTTACTGAATGATTCTCCCCTTGCATTTTAATAATGAATTCAAATAATTGGTTACATCAGCAACAAGATTTTGTCACCAATCTATCTACCAGTGACCCAGTTCTTCCATAATGGCCTCATTCAGTTCGGCCAACATTCACTGTTAGTAAAAAGACAAGTGCATCATACTGTCTTCCTGGCTGAGTTGTAATAATAATCCAGTGAGTGTTTTTCCAGCTTATAATAGTGCGATAGATTCTTAAGTGTTTTGCATGGCCTTTTAAATTATACGAAAATAGGTAATTACCATTTGGCATGGAACGATGTGGGACACCATAGTATTCCTAATACGCAATGAAAATCTTATTTATCGCAAGCAGTTTTGTAAGCAAACTAGCTGAATACTCCAGTGGTGTCCGGCTAGACCCTGTATTTTCCTCCTCTTCACCCCTGTCTCTCACATCTGCATTCAGAGCACTAGGAAGGAGGGTAGCAAGAGTGCTTGTGGAGTGCTGTTTGGCCAGGCCTGTTCTAAGTAGACGGAGATGGAGAGGTAGTGACATTCCATTCTGTTCCGTCTCTAGCTGCCGTTTTCACTGTTGCAACAGTTGACTACTGGGGCTGTTGTGGAAAAATTGAGATGGGGAGACATCTACTGATGCTAATTTTCTAAGTCATGCTATCTTAATCAGTGCCTGCACCTGAATCTGAAAAGTTACTTTGTGGTAAAATACTTAAATGCTCCAGAATAAGCATAATTAAAGTTTGAAAATGCTAGTTGCCAGCGAAAAACGGCAACAGTCAAAAAAAAAAATTAAAGTTATGCAGCATCTGCCAGTGTTGCAATCTTCTCAACAATGTATATATCATTTGGTGCAGTGATTGCTGATCAAAGCAAAATGCAATGCAATGACCTTCGTAATTGTAAGAACAGCTGTTGTTATTATTCTAAAAAGGAGGTAAACAAGTATATTTCATAAAATTATGAAAAAGATCAATTAAATTGCAGTATACTATTGCCAGCAGTAGAATAAATGCGAAAAAAAGCACAGAACGATGGAAAGATGCTAAAAACTGAATTCATAATTTGTGGAAATGTCATATTATACCTTTCAATGTTTTAAGTTGATTAGTAATATTTTGTGATGTACCAAAAGTAGTTTGTTTTGCAACCTGCATAAGTTATCTATTATTATGATTTACATATTTTTATGAAGTATTCACATTGGTCAAAATGTCTCAATATCTGCAGTTTCTAATGCATTGGTATTCTCCACGGAATGACTTAATGGGAGACCATACTGTCCCAGTTGGGTTGTATAACAATTGGCTGCTGTATATTTACAATGTATATTTTTCTTCCTGTTTTTATTTTGTTTGAAATTAAATGATTGTGGTTTGTGTTTATGCATGAACATAATTGTTATAGTGTCTTTCACTAAAAAATCTGTGACCTACAAATGTAGAAGGGAAACTAAATTTTCAGACATACCGTGAACATTTAGATGGCCAGAAACACAAGAAGAAAGAATCTGCACTTACAGCTGGTTCAGCCCCTGTAGCTCGAGGTGGCAATGCACTCCGTTGTGAGCTTTGTGATGTCACATGCACTGGTTTTGATGCATATGCTGCCCATATACGAGGTGCCAAACATCAGAAGGTAATGTCTATCATGTATATTCACTTTTTTACCAAAAGAGAGGAATATGCAATACATACTATTGAATAGTTGTCACTGACTTCCTTCTGAGTTGTCTGATAAGTATGTTAGTAAGTTGTGTAATCATTTTCATGTACTGTAAGTAATTTGGGTTATGTTGTTCAATTATGTTGCAGGTTGTAAAATTGCACACAAAACTTGGCAAACCCATTCCATCAACTGATCCTGTAGTAGTAGGTGGAACAACAACAAAAACAACCGCAAGTTCTGCCATCACAACATCTACTACGTCAACAAAAGCTACTCCTGGTACTACTACTACTGCAAAAGTAACTGTGGCAAATGCAGCTGCCAAGAAACCAACCACAGCTGCACCTAAGATCAATTTTGCTTCTGGTATGTACAAAAATATTAACTTGAAATAGTGTTATCTCGGGTTAAAATAGCAGGTGAAATTGAAAGTATTGTGAATTTTGGTGTGAAAATACAAAAGTCTGTTAGAGTAACTGAATTTTTTAGTGTATATCATTGAACTAATTACATTTTATATTTGTTCAGTTTTCTGTTATGATTAGAACTTTTTAATAAGGCTGCAGTGATGACATACCTAGCTCGCTTTGACTGAAGGATGAAGAATATTAAATGTTCCCTATTTCTTTTCTGAGCAGTCCTTGTTTTGAGAACTATATTTTAATATCATAATGTCACTTACTTTTTTAATATCAGTGTCATTTTTTAAATATTCTGATGTCACTTACTTTACATATGAATTATGTTTATACAGGGACATCGGCTAACACAGAAATAAAATGTGATACTAAAGAAGAAACTACAGTATCTGAAGATGTAACACTGAATGATAAAGATGTGCAACCTGTTGGTCAGGACTATATAGAAGAGATAAAAAATGATGAAGGTAACATTTTAAATTTGCATCAGAACACTGTTGTTTTCCTGTTTGGTAAAATTACGGTGTTCTTATCAGCTTTGCAGTTCATTTATACTGTGTGGTAGTGAGCATAGAGTTGAAATTTAACAGATTTGCTATTTGTTGTTAAACTTGTGATTTACTTGGAAAAAGTTTCACTGGTAGGCTGTGTGACCTAGTCCTCTCCCATCCAAAATGCTATGAAAATATAATACGGCTGGAATGATGATACACCTAGCTCGCTTTGACAGATGGCTGAAGAACATTCAGTGTTCCCATTAAATACCTGATCAGTCGTATCATATAAAATTCTCATTATATGCAGCATTAGAATCCTCTACAGAAGTCTTAATTTTATTTTTCTTTAATTTACAGGAAAAGTTATCAGTTTTAACTGCAAGTTGTGTGAATGCCGTTTTAATGACCCAAACGCAAAAGAAATGCATATGAAAGGTAGACGTCATCGTCTTCAGTATAAGAAGAAAGTAAACCCTGAACTAGTTGTGGATGTAAAACCATCCCTACGCCAGCGTAAATTACAAGAGGAGAAACTGCGTCGTCAACAGTTGCGTGCTGAATATTGGCGAAGACGGGATGAGGAAAGGTAAGACACCTAGGATTGGTAGCTGTTTATGGTTTTGAAAGTAGTCATTATTATAGTGGGTAGTGTGCTTATTTGGGGGGGGGGGGGATAGTATGTGTGGGGATGAGCAAATAATATAAAGTCGGCATGGGGTCATTCCTTTTCTTATGTAGTGATTCATAGGATTAAGCCTTATTAGCCTTCTAAAAAATACTTGGATTCTATTCATACAATGTCGTTCGAAGAAAGATGTGACTACAATGATGATATACCTAGCTCGCTTTGACAGATGGGTGAAGAACATTTTGTTCCCATTTTATAACTGATCAGTCATATCATAACAATCTCTTATTTTTAAGTATTTGTTCTGTAGTAAGACATAAGCATTGTAACTTTTTATAATATATTTGCAATTTCATTTCTGCAATAATAAATAGGAATATACCATACAGGATGATGGAGGAAGAAGAACGTATGTATTGGGAGGAACGTCGCCGATATGAAGAGGAGGTGGAATATTTTGAATGGTACAGGCGATATGGTCGTGATCCTCGTGCTCTTCCTCCACCACCACGCCCATTTGGACCTGGTGTACCACCACTAATGGTAATTTATTCGTCTATAGAGAAATACTTTGTTTTATTGGTTGAGAAAACAGATAAAATAATTGAATACAAATGTCAAGTGATCTATCAGCATATAGGAGAAAAACTGTTCATAGTAGTAATGAAAAAATTTAGGGAAATATTTGAGCTGAGTAGCTACATTAATAAATAAGTTCAATACATTGTCAAAGTTACTCACTCTGACTGGTATTGCAAGAATTTCTAATAAGAAATTACTATAGTGGAATGTTTTCAGATTTGTGGTAAAATACTTAAATTTAATGAATTACCTTGTGTTGTCAGTAATTAATTTTATGTCGACAGTTTTTCCCTCAGCCACCAGTGCGGCGGCCAGACTCTAGTGACGATCGCCATGTGATAGCTCGCCATGCTGAAATCTATCCTAAAGAAGATGAACTGCAAGCTGTCCAAAGGATTGTCTCTCACACGGAAAAGGCTCTAAAATTTGTATCGGACCAACTTGCAGATCAAGCTGTAGCTGCAGCTAAAGCGAAGAATCCTGTTACAGCCTCAGGTATGACCTTTGTTTCCATGTACTTTTATTATTGTAAGTTGTTTAGCATATCTCCTATGCTTATTATTTCCTTAGTTACATTGACCATAGTGTCACACACTATTGGGTACACAGAATAAATTTCTTTGTTGTATTGCAATGATACAAATTAGGTTGCAAAAATATTTAGTGAAATGTTTACCAAACAGGACCCCGCCGCTCTCCGCTGTCACTTCCTCTCGATTCTTGACGTGTTTGGGGGCTCTGAAGTGGTTTATACTGACGGCTCAATCACTGATGGTCACGTAGGCTTCACCCTCGCCACCCTCTGGTAGTGGCCATTCAGGAGTCCATCTATGCCCTGGAACAGTCCCACCATTCTGTGGTGTTTGTGTGGACTCCAGGACATGGAATCCCCGGCAATGAACTTGCCGACAGGCTGATCAAACAGGCAACGCAGAAACTGCTTCTGGAGATAACGCATCTCTGAAGCTGATGTGCGTTCTGTCTTACACTGCGGTTTTCCAGCTTTGGGAGACTGAAGGGCATAACAGCACACACAACAATCTGCGTGTCATTAAGGAGACCATGAATGTGTGAAAGTCTTCCATGCAGGCCTCTTGCAGGGAATCAGTTGTCCTCTGCCGGCTCTATATTGGCCATACACGGCTTACGCATGGTTACCTACTCCGTCGCGAGGACTCATCTCAGTGTCTCTGTTTCTCCCGAATAACAGTCGTCAACCTCTTGCTGGACTGCCCACTTTTAGCCACTCTGCGGCAGAATTTTAACTTTCCCAGCACCCTACCATTGGTGTTGGACGACAATGCCTCCACAGCAGCTTTAGTCTTGCATTTTATCCATGAGAGTGGGTTTTATACTTCTATGTAGGTTTTAGCGCCTGTCCTGTGTCCTCTACCATAGTGCTTTTTGGATGGAGGTTTTAATGTGTTTCCCTTTTTATTTTCGTGGTTGGCCAGCCACTGTAATTTGCTTTCACGTTTTACTCTGTTTCTAACGTCTCTCTGTTGTTTTCTTGTCATCTTTCATTCCTTTTAGTGTTTGTTGCCTTCGCAGTCCTTTGTTCTTGTGGCTTTTCCTTTCTTTCCGTTTTGTGTTACATGTTTCGTCCGTTTTATTCTCACACTTGTGGCATTGTTTTATTAGGAACACAGGACTGATGACCTCATTGTTTGGTCCCTTCTCCCACCTTTAAACCAACCCACCATCCTTCTGTTTTAATGTTTTGAATGCAAAAACAGCTTCTAATATGTTAAATTCTAATTCGCCAAATCCCATGATTACAACAATTTACAAAACCAACCAGAGAGATATATGTGCATTTGTGCCTGTGTCCATCCAAAGATTAAAAAAGTTCTTGATAGTTTTCATAAACTCCTGGAAGCAGTAATTAACCTGTACAGCCATTAAATAATGGTTCTTCCACAACAACATAGTCCACATACCTCCAGATATTTACTTTTCACACTCCTTTGCTTCCAGCTGCTTCAATTGTGTAATTTTCATCTCCGTGTACATTGTAATTAAACATTTTGATATGCACAGGTCGAGCACATTTCTGGTGTCACGTTTTAATATAGCATTTTTGCTTTATATTGTAATAGTGTGGAGGTGGTGCAATAATGGCAAGTCCCAGAGACAGCCTCTGTATTGTCACGCGTTGTGTGTGTTACAGGATTATCAGACATGAGAAATGTGCACAGCATTGTGCTCTTGTCTGTTGCATTTATCAATGGTGTTCTGTGAAGTAAGGGATGTCAGTTTTATCTTGCAACTGTAATTATTTGCTGACTAAGTAGTTGAGGTGTTAATAAACGGTGAATCTGATTTAGTAATTTTTGATGTTTGTGGTAAAGCTACTTTTCAGCATAAAGACATCACAGGTACTTTCTCCATAGTCCTATTTTGGTATTAGGCAAATGACTTAAACTTATGGTACGTTACTAAATTCTGGCTGCAAATATTTTCCTTGTCATTCCAAGTATACAGCATCCAAAGTAGTAGCCTTTTTTGACGGTTCTGTTTCCATTCTTTTTAACTGTGGGAATTTTTCTGTTTACCATGAAATACTGTTTCAGTTTTATTGAATCTCTTGTCAAGTTATTTCCTTTCATTGTCTTTAGTTTGTGAATAATTTGCCCCCTTCATTGTGTATTTCCTCATGCAAACTACACCCCACTTTCCCATCTGTGCCAGTAAAACTGAAAACTTTTAATTGTTAAAATTCTTCCCTTTCATCCCAAAGTGAGAACTATCCAGATAAACAGTGCAAATTTAAGTTTACTAATAAATGCACTCATTTTCAGGAACCACACCTGCAACAAAACAAACTGTTCAGGCGACTGCTACTGCCAAACCAGCAGCTTCACCTGCATCTGTCCCTACTGGTACAAAGCCTACACCAAGTCAACCATCCACACCAATTCAGATAAAGACCGAACCAAATATTAAAGAAGATTCTAAGAAGGAAGATGGTAGAGATGGAAATCTGTGAGTATTGGGGCTAATTTGTAGTAGTGAACTTCTGCATTTTCAAAAGAATGCAGAATTACAGCTATTTTGCATGTGGAATTCAAAGCATGTTCATTGCCAAGGATGTACAATCAAATGGAATGTTGCTTTTTGCTACGAAATGTGCCCTATTGAGTTTTAAAGTTGCTTCCAAATGCTATTGATTGAAATTTTGTCATGAATGTATTTAAGGTTATGTATGATGTTCAGGTGTTTACAATAATTACATTTGTTCTTTCATTCCAGATTCTCATTTCACAGAGATAAAGATGACAGCCAAGTTCCAAGGGTTTTGAAAGGTGTTATGAGAGTAGGTGTACTTGCAAAAGGACTTTTGTTGCATGGTGATACAGCAGTAAATCTAGTTGTCCTTTGTGGGGAAAAGCCAACACGCACTCTTCTAAACAAAGTTGCTGAGTGTCTCCCCAAGCAACTAAAGGTTTGTTGAGATATGAGATATGTGAAATGTTTGTTTCATATTGTTAGCAACCAGTGTACATTTTTCTCTCATTTTGTGGGCAGTAGTCAAAGAGAGAAACATAATGTTTGAATCTTTGGGTAAACCCATTCCATATATTTAGAACATTGAGCTTTGTTACATCAAATTAAAGGATTGTTAATTAGACATTAGGGAATGTTCTCTGTGGTCTGGAGGAAGTTTACTTCTGTTAGCCTCCTTGGATAGGTAGGAAGACACAATAAATTGGTGTGCTTGTAACAAAATGAGCAGTAGACAGTGTGTGTACTATCATGCCCAGACCCTTGGGGTCACATGCTCCACTCTTCCTTGTCTTGGCATCTGATAATCTTGGATCCTGGTCCACATGGAACTGCCAAATTCCTTTTGATTTTAAAAAAATTCGCTTGTTATATTTTTTTGTTTATTCTTCACACAATTAACAGTGCTAAAATGTCTGAAATGTCAGCTGACTAGTTGAATTCGCATAAGTTGATCCCAAACAGTTGCAGTGGGCTGGTCGTGGCAATTTTGTGGGCGTACCTCAACAAATAATAAGATTTTAGTGTTTTCACAGATCTGTAGACAGTTACTGTTTTCAGCTGCAGCATTTGAAAGCTAGCAACTGTGGTAAAAGCTGTCAGAGATTTTCTTATGCTGTCTAGACTATTTTTGGGCATCCACCATATAATAAGAGAACAGCACTTCTAGTTAGTTTTCAAAATAATGTTTATTTTTACAGCTAGATGTAACATTAGTACTTGCACCATTTTGTATATTTATTTGGATTAGTGCAGCTGATTATATTAGATAGGGTGCAGTAGTTGAAAAAGAGATCATAGAACTGATTACTAGCAAGTAATAACAGTGGTATTAAAGCATGTTTCCAGTTGACTCAAGAATTATTTTGTGAAAGGCATTGTTAATGATTGCATAGTTGTTACATCTGAATGTGGCAATTTCTAGATCAAGACCACAAAGATAAAATAAGAGAGATTAGGGCCCTTACAGAGGCATATAGGCAGTCATTTTTCCCTCGTTGTGTTTGGGAGTGGAACAGGGAGAGAAGATGCTAGTTGTGGTTCGAGGTACCCTCCACAATGCACCATATGCTGGATTGTGGAGTATGTATGTAGATGTAAAATGCTACTTTCTGCAATTTTTTGCCCAACAGTACTTACAGTTTATGGTGAAAGTTTGAGGTATCAATCCTGATCTAAGAGTGCTTCTTGCTGCAAATTTCTTTTATTGTGAATTGCAATCTCAGTTGGTCTAACAGCTCTTGTGTTACTATTTTAATTGCTGTAGCTAATACATCTCAGCATTCTCTGTTACCTGGTTGCGTATTATAATTTTTATCTCACTTTATTACTTGACTCTGTTTAGCTGCTTTCAGTAACCACGTTAACTGTTCCTTGGTGCTGTTCGTTCCTAGTAACATTTTTCTTCTAGTATGGGTCATAATTTGTTACCTAGTCTATTATTTTTAATAGGCTTAACATTTCAAAAATGTTTCTATACAATACTGTGCTCCAGATGCTGAAACTGTAAAACTTCTTAGTCTACAGGGTGGCTCATGAAATGGGTTACCATTTTGTTTTTGAATATAAACTTTGTCAATACAATCTGAAAGGAACATATACTACAATGAAGAGCCGTCCATGGAAATTTGTTGTAACTCAGCACATGCTCAATATGTCCACCATTTCATTGCCTAACTTACTTCAAATGAACACTGAAGTTAGTGATCACCCTACGGCACATATCTTGCGTAATTTCACTGCAAGCTTGAAGAATAGGTCTTCTTAGCTCCATTAAATCTGTGGACATTTCTGGAAAATTTTTTCCTTCAGGTACCCCCAAAGAAAGTCACATGGATTGCAGTCTGGACTATTGGGGGGCGATTTTGTCCGTCATTGAAGAGACCTGGAAACCTGAGTGAAATTATTCGCATGTCTAAATGCTCGTGTAAAAACTCGCAATACAGTGTTTGCAGTATGTGGCCTTGCTCCATCTTGCACGAACCACTGCGTGTTGAAGGGCAAGGCAGTAGCAAGAAGCTCTGGAATGAAGCTATTGTGAAGCATGCTCAAATAACGCTTGCTGTTTGGTTCCTTCAAAGAAAAAGGGTCCAATAAGTCCGTGACTAGAAATTGCTGCCCATGCTGTAACCCTCAGAGCATAATGTTGTCGTTCATGAAGCACTTGTGGGTTTTCAGTGGCCCAAAAGTGTAGATTTTGTTTGTTAACCACACCGTCTAAATGAAAATGCACCTCATCTGAAAACTAAACGCTGTTGAGAGTTTCTTCCTTATCCTCCACCCACTGAGCAAACAGTAGTCTCTGCTGCTTGTGTTCTTCAGTGAGCTTCTGTGCACAGGTCATCTTGTATGGGTACATATGGGGGTCACTTTTAAGAATGCGTTGAACAGAGCGTCTGGATATTCCCAGTTGCACTGCTGCCTTTCTACACGATTTCCCGGGACTTCTCTGTACAGTAACTCGTACCCTTTAAATATTCTCTGGCGAACAAACAGGCTTAGGCCAAGATCACTTTGCTTCCACTACTGTTCCTTCCTGTACAAATTTATCGTACAACCTGTGGAGGGTCTTCTTGCAAGGGACCCATCGTGTGTTAAACTGTTGTCGAAAACTACTCAGTCACAACAAGGCTTTTCGTTTCATGAAAAAGTAATAAAATTGCTGATCGTTGCTGTGTCGTCAGTCTTCCATTGTCAGTCATTGCTGCTTACTAGTCTCATAGTGGCAGTATCGTGAATTACACTTCATTTCGTAACTCATTTGTTTTTCCAAGCTCTGCTGGTGCTGCTGTAGAGATTCCAGCGGGATATCTAATCTGTGTCGTAAATTGTGAAAGAAACAATTGGTAACACATTTTGTGCGCCACCCTGTATATCGATATCTGACATCAAGAGTTAAGTCATTTGTGAAATCGTCATTTGTCTTTGCCAATCTTCTGGTGTCTTCTGGTATCTTCCTTGTATTGTCTGCCTTATGTCTGTCCAGAAGGGGCTAGGTCATCAGTGTACCATAGCAGTGGCATTTGTGTGTGTTGTCTAATGTGAAATTACCTGTAGTTGATACTTCATTTTCCCACATATCCATTAGAATTGTTTAATTTGGAAAACTCTGTGTAAATATTTTCTGTATGAACCTTCTGATTCACAGGTGGTGTCCCCAGAGGATACTTATAAGATACAACGGAAAGTTGAAGAAGCTGCCATAGTTGTGATGGGTGTAACAGAACCGCACATCACTGTTACTATCACGCTAACTTCTCCTGTTATGCGTGAACAGTTACTGTGTCCTCCAGAAACGAGTGGTGGTAAGACTTCAGTGGAATGTGTAAAGTAACAGCTCACACCAGGGGCCAATTTTGACAACTTAATTAAGAGAGCCATGTCAGGCAGTTGATTGTGGCCCCTGGAGAAATATTTAAAGATAATTTTGTGCTAGCCTGAACAGAACAACTGCCAGTTCAAGGGAGGTGAATTGCAGGCTAGCACCTGCCAGGCCAAGAAAAGGATAAAGCAATGTTTAATCTGTTTTACATTCATGCTGTAATTTTTTTAATATCTTTCATATCAAGAAACTAAATAGTAATAACTTTTAATCAAGATTTTATCATTTTTCTGATATTTGTTCTTTTCATGAGCCTGTGTGTTAATACTAAGATTTCTAGGTGTCCCATCGACTTAACAGCCACGGAGGAGGGGATCTTAGAAAGTCGAGGCATACTGGAAGGATTTTTGACCATGCATACAAAAAGCATTTTCATAGCCACTAGGTTATGGTCACCAAAGCATTTTTAATTCCTCTTTGACATTTCACATTTTGTTAAGTCAGATATGTTGTAAACATTAGCTCGTGATTAAGCCTGTACATTGTTAATTTTGCTTGAATTAGTCTGAAAATTCCTTCTTATACTATCTTGTGTAAAACTTTCTTGCATTGATTTTAATGAAAACATTTAACTGTCAATTCTGTATATTAATATAAGTTGTTAAAGATGTTATATATTGTAATTAAATTGTGTGTAAAATGTGACCTGTACCTGTGACTTGAAACTGTTTTTGGCAGTGTGTGAGCACCAGTACTGCAATGGTCAAACACCCTTTGTAATGTTGTCTGATCGACTTTGTTTCTTCCCCCAACCCCAGACTCGGTGTCTGTGAGTCAGGCCCAGGTGATGAAGGATCCACCAGACGTGCTCGACAAGCAGAAATGTTTGGATGCCCTGGCAGCTTTGAGGCATGCCAAGTGGTTCCAGGTTTGAAGGAATTCTTCCTTTTTAAAGTCAAAAATCTTAAGGAAAATATACTTTTCAGCCTTGTGTCTGTCAAGTAGTTTTGCTGCTGCTTTCTGTAGTGGCAGGATTGCAGTATGGTCTTTTTTGCATGCCAGTTGAATTACTAAATATAAATTTTGTTTAAATTGATATGATGTGTATGTGTTGCACATATTGCTTATTGGGTGGGTGGGAACAAAGCAGTTCATGAAATTTGTGGTGGTCTGTAGGAAGAGCGTACTGCACTTCAGCTACTACTCTTTCTCTGCTCTAAAAGCAATTCATTTTCAATGTAACTGTGGGAGATTAACACTGAAGCAGATTTCAGACGTATACTTTGTAGTTTCTAATATTTGGCTAATTTGCATTGTAGAATTTTGCTTTATTAGCAATATTACTTTCAAAAGTCTCATCCATATTGTAAACTAGATGTAATTTAAAAAATATATTTTTCTTTAAGTGCCAAAGGCCAGTATGTTAAATATTGGGGTTCTTTTGTAATTCCGAACAATGGGAAAAAATACATGAGGCTGGAAAGTTAGCAAAAGATAGACCACAATAATCATTCGGCTTCACTCTTTGTTCCCAGGGCATTGCCTCTAGGGGTTCAGGGTTATTTCTTATGAGTAAAACAGTTCGTCCATGCTTGTTTATTGTGTGCATGTTAGAAACCTTGTCAGTTTCAATTGGGAGTAAAGCCTTCAATAGGGATTTTTTATTGCACTAGATCTTTGAAACACATTGAAATTTCAGTAATTTGATTAATATATTTACTAGCATGCACATTTGATGTTTAAATTTCATGTTGTTAGGACGAACATTAGGTACCTTTAGTTATAGTTCCTCTTTGTATTCACTACACCTAATACCAAATTTGTTTTACAGGCTAGGGCAACTGGTTTACAAAGTTGTGTTATGGTTATTCGCATTCTTCGTGATCTGTGCCAAAGGGTCCCTACGTGGGCGCCCCTACATAGCTGGGTAATAATTTTTATACTGTTATTTGAAGCTGAGATTTGTGAGTTTTTATGTGGCATTTATAACTCATAACCATGCATGATGAACTTTGTTTCCTAATCGTCATTTGAAATGAATAAGTGCCTCACTTTCATTTGACAGGCAATGGAATTGTTAGTTGAAAAGGTGATAAGTTCGGCAGGACAACCACTAAGTCCTGGAGATGCACTACGCCGTATTATGGAGGCTTTGGCATCAGGTATTCTACTTCCGGGTGGTCCTGGGCTGATGGACCCTTGTGAGAAAGATCCCTCTGATGCAGCAGGAAATATGTTGCCACAGCAAAGAGAGGACATCACAGCATCTGCGCAGGTTGGTACTTTGAGTAATTTGAGAGCAGAATTTTTACGTAATTCCTAATAAGCAGAAATTATTTTGTGTGTTCTATATGGGCAATTTCTTATTATTGAGAATTTATTAGTTTGGTGTGTTAGGAAAATAAAGGTTGCACAAATGTAATGACATATTGGTGCACCTGATGCTCTGGTGCCTTGTAAACTGTGGACAGTAGAGTCATTTGGTAAGACACATTGTGTGATGCAATGTTGGAATCAGTCGGGGTTCTATCATTTTTATGATAAAGAAACCTTAGCTAAACCTCAAAAGTGTTTTTTCCTTCTCCCATTCACACACTTTAACTTGGTGGTTTTAGATAGCAGATTTTGAACTACGGTTGCATCAGAATACTGACAGAAGTTAGGCCAGAACTACTTTGTTTGAAACTGCCAACCTTAGCGAACAATGACGAAGTAGCCTGTTCTGAGTGCTTTGTGATGCTTGTGGTTTCCGTTTCTCATTTTGAAATGAGTGGGGAGGCAATGACAGAGTTCAATTATAATCCTCGCAATGCCAGAATGGATCAGCAATCCCTGTGACCACGTCAGTTCTGCTTTCACAGAACCCTGGTGTAGGCCAGCTCCCTGTGATAGGTGGCAAGGAGGGGGCAGGGTTTGCTTGCTTCCACCACTCTTCTCACAGCTGGCTGCTTCATTCTAGTTAGTTCACACTTGCAGCTGTCCACTGGATTATACTGCTCCTCTGCACTCTAGCAACCCAAAAAACAGAATCTGTAAACATGCTTTGACCATGCCCAAAGACTTCCCCTAATGAGTGAATTATGTCTGGTTTAAGCCAAGTACCTTGTTGGTCCTATCTGTAGCGTTGTGAACTATGAGTCACATGGGTTCAAATAGCCACAAAAGGTCAAAATAAAATTCCGTATACTGTGTAATTGTTGAATTAGATGGGGGGAAGGACTGTACACACTTTAAACCAGAGGCAGGGTAAATTCTGCTGCGTCTCAACAGAAACGATCATTTGCTGTAAGTAGCCAATAGAATAAAACCAAAACTGTTTGGGGGAAAAAAAACTTGTCAAGAAGCTCACCAATAACCACTTTAACAGTTGTTTTCAAAGCACTAAGTGTTAGTCTTCTGACATATAGTGTGACAACCTTTTAAATTTATGTGTAGAATCATTTATAAAGGAAAAAAAATAGCTGTGGATTTTGGCAAAAATAGGTAAGTCAGGTTCTGCTGACCATTCCAATTGACTTCTTTGTTTGTATGGCTGGTAAAACAAGTTTTTGACTTTGTCTCAACTACTTGGGTGTTCGTAATGGTAAAGGACAGGGATTTTTGCCTCTGATTAACCTGATGTCAGAAGTAGTTATGGGTAATAGCACTCCAAAAGTCCTGAAGCCAGCCATTAGTGAGAAGTTGTAGCAGTAACTGCTCTACTTGTTAAATGTGGATAAAATTGTGACATTTGTTTCAGCACGCATTGCGCCTCATTGCTTTCCGGCAAATCCACAAAGTTCTGGGAATGGATCCACTGCCTCCGCCTAAATTCACAAGAGGTAGATTCAACCGCAAAAGAAGGCGTGATGATAGCAGTGGAGAAGGCAATGGTTCTGAAGGTGAATGTGATATCTGTTGCTATTCTTTCAGTTAGCTGTAAGAAAGTCTTCATTTGTATTTTTCATGATGTCCATCAGGGGAGGGAATGATGTCAAATACATGAAATAAATTTGCATATTGATAAAATACTTAATTGTGTGGACAAAATAAACTACTAAGAAACTTGTTACTACAATCTTCCAAACTTGCTTTCTCTAGGTAGCTTTTAACATATATAGTTTACTCAAACTTCGGTTACATCTGAAAGTATTTTTATACTGATGCTCAGCTGTATAAAATTTGGTGTTCTCTGTCTTCAGCCGGGGATGGGAAGAAGGACAAGAAAGAAGAGGGTGCGGAAGGTGACATGAAGATGGATGTCGTCGTGAAAACGGAGGTTCAGAAGTGAACCCATCAATTTTGTTCCAATTTATTTTGTTTTTGTACAGTTGTTAGCGATGATCACCATCATGTTTTGCAATTCTCAGCACCGTAAGATGTTTTTTGTCTCCAGCATGTGTACACTAAAAGTATTTAAAATGGCTGTAAGAAGAACCATCAGCTGCATTATTGTAGAAGGCATGTCCAAATTGTCAGCTTTTCACTACAAAGTAGACATGAAAAGGGACAGAAATTTTCTGTTTATATGTTTCTTGTGGAGTGTGTTCATCAATGTTAACACAGTGAACTGTCATAGGTGATCAGTTATTGTTGAGTATTAAAATGTTAGATTAAATGTTTGCCATTCCCTCTGAGTAGAATATTCTCTTACTCCACAAAGAGCAGTGAAAAAATTTCCCTCGCAGTATTTTTATTTTCTTGATGCTTGTGTCTCCCAGGGTTAACATTGTATTATAACCTTGCAGAGATGTGTGTCTGTTGGTGATACTTGTACCATATGTTTCTTTGTGTCTTTAAGTGTGTGTTTATTTTTGGATGTTTCACATTAGTGAAATAAAGTAATGAAACAGTAAAATGTGTTGTTCTCTTTGCAGACCTGAGTAAGCAAGCCACTGTCTTGCGACCCTTGTTGAATTGTTTGGTAATAAAATAAGTATTTATTAACGGAATTGCAACAAGTATTCTATTATTTTATGACTACATTTAAAGGAAAGTTGGTGAAACAAATATTTTCAATTGAAGGTTGAAAAGTATTTGCTTCCCCTGCAAGAGAATGGTGCAAGCATTTTACTCCTTTGCACAAAGTCCGTCTTTGAGTGGTGGTTGGTGGTGGTTCAGTGCTCATCATACTTCTGTTGGTATCTAGGGCTTCACCTCTTGACAATTGTTGCAGACAAAGTTGTTTGCCATAGTAAGTTGTCATCTCAGTCTTTCGCTGACAACTCTTTGGTTCCTTATCTTTAAAAAGAGATTATTACTATATATGCTAATATTTTGTGGTACTGAGACTAATATGAGATGCGTTCTAACAGTGATTTCTTACAAATGTGACAGTTTTGCAAAATGTAGTAGCTTATATTTAAAACTGAAATAAAAAATAATCCAATTGTGAAATTACTGGTTCGATTGGTGTCTTTGATACATTCACAAAGTGTTAACATTGAATACTGACAAGGGAACCTCCCCATCGCACCCCCCTCAGATTTAGTTATAAGTTGGCACAGTGGATAGGCCTTGAAAAACTGAACGCAGATCAATCGAGAAAACAGGAAGAAGTTGTGTGGAACTATGAAAAAATAAAATATACGAACTGAGTAGTCCATGCGAAGATAGGCAACATCGAGGATAATCTCAGCTCAGGAGCGCCGTGGTTAGCGTGAGCAACTGCGGAACGAGAGGTCCTTGGTTCAAGTCTCTCCTCCAGCAAAAAGTTTCTATTTATTTTGGCAAAGTTATGATCTGTCTGTTCGTTCATTGACGTCTCTGTTCACTGTAATAAGTTTAGTGTCTGTGTTTTGCGACTGCACCGCAAAACCGTGCGATTAGTAGATGAAAGGACGTGCCTCTCCAATGGAATCGAAAACATTTGATCGCAAGGTCATAGGTAAACAGATCCCTCCACAGGAAAACACATCTGATATATTCTATACGACACTGGTGACGGCATGTGCGTCACGTGACAGGAATATGTTGTCGACCCAACTAACTTGTACACTTGGCGAATGGGTAAAAACTTTCTTCTGTGTTGCCCGATTTAGGTTTTCTTGTGGATGTGAAAATTACTCCCAAAAAAGTGATGAAAACATGAGAATTTGTCTCAAAAACTGCAACAAATGAATCCAACAGTTTCGCAATCGTTCACTTTTCCCTGTGCTCTGTCAAAACATACGTTTCAAATTTTTCCGTGTGTAGACCGTCAAATCGTGCCTATGTCCAAGCAAATCTGAACATGTCCTGGAATTTTGGAGAGCGAAGTTGATTATGTGTGAGTGCCTGAATGTTGATAATTGTCTGAAAATAAAAAATTAAACTTTTTGCCCGAAGGGAGACTTGAACCTAGGACCTCTGGTTCCACAGCTGCTCACGCTAACCACGGGACCACGGCGCTCCTGAGTTCAATTTATCGTTGATGTTGTGTATCTTGCACATTGACTACTCGGTCTGTATATTTTGCTTACTTTTTCATAGTTCCACACAACATCTTCCTGTATTATCGATTGATCTGTGTTCAGTTTTTCAAGGCCTATCCACTGTGCCAACTTACAACTAAATCTGAGGGGTTGTGATGGGGAGGTTCCCTTGTGGAGGAGGTATGTGTCATTTAGGTGGATTGTTTTCCATTAGCTTCATACTTTTGCCAGAAAATCATTCCTTCGATATAAGCAACTTGGGGATGTCTGTATTCACAGCCTTTTGTTCAGTAACCACATGAATATGTATAATTCTGAAAATCTGTGCTGTTTGATATGAATAATGCTGAATGTCAATGGGAAAAAAAACTTTCTGGGCTAATACCACCTTGTCGCCACATCTGTATTGGGGCAGAATTTGTTTCAGCAAGAGCCCTACAGATCCAAGGAAATGTCTGTTGGAAAATCTTGCTCTTAAGGCAGACTAGTCCCTTATTTCTATGAAAGCTGGACAAGTGCATGCTTCATAGGTTTTCTATGCTCAAATTGATGGACTGATTAGTAGTCACCATATTCAGTGGCACATCAATTGCTGTGTAAAGTGATAGGTTGCTACTTACCATGAAGACAAGTTGCAGACGCACCACAAAAAATGGTTACAAAGCCTTCTTCAGAAAAGAAAGAAACTTGCACTTCTAGAAGTGGGCACATCTGACTGCAGGCTCTGGCCAGACTAACGTGGTTAAAGTGGCTGGAGATAGCAGTTGTCTGACAATCTTTACGGTGTCTGATGTGCAACCAAAACATAATTTGTGACTAAAACTTCTGGCATAAACTAGAAGAGCAGCTGAATATTTGGTTACTATTTCTGCTCTGGCATAACTACAAGTGCCGGAATGAAGATAGCGGAACGCAAGACCAGAGAAGGCAATGAGGAAATGTCAGCCAGTGGTTTGCGGAATTGGACCGTGCCGCCCCAGGAGTGACATCTGAAAGAATTACCACAACTGTCGACGAGGATGGATAGTTGCAGTAATTCTTTCAGATGTCACTCCTGTTGCAGTCCAATCCCCCATTTCACTGGCCAATGTTTTGTCACCACCTTCTCTGGTCTTGCATTCCGCATCTTTGTTCCGGCAGAAACAGTAACCAAATATTCAGCTGCTCTTCTAGTTTCGGCGAAAACTGAAAGATGTGTAGTTAAAATTTCGCTAAATGTACTTTGTACCCCAAATCATCGGTTTTTCCGAACTTTGCAGTAATTATCCTATTAAGGTAAAATAAAAGTCCTCAATATGTTAGGTAATCACTTTATTTTGTGAACCTAATGTAGATTGAACTGGAATTTATATAAATCTTTTAAATATCTCATTACTTGTGGCAATTAACTGGTGTTCTCAAGATTTTTAAATGTTTGTTCTGTTATTGCTTTATCTTTTGGTAGTCTCATATAACTATATTCTTTCCTTAATTCAACAGCCACTGAGATCTTGTATTTGACATGTTCGTAGTAATCTTAACTAGAATGTCTTATACTGTAAGCTAAGAAAAGTTTTCCACAGTCTTATTAAGCAAATTATTGTGACAATTGCCTAAATTTGACAAACAGCTTTTCACTAGGAAAGGTACTTGGACTGCTTTTCTTAGAGTGGGATGAGTATCTGTCAGCACTGTGTGGTCTGCTGGACACCTGAAGTTAGATCCTGCAATGCTGTGTCTGCATCTGATCAGACACGTGGTAGTGTGAATCCCATAGACTTATTCTAGCTTAGTATTGATTACAGACTGACTGTTCTGCAGAAGTTGAAGGCTCATTTGACTCTACCAGTACACTGTTATGCCCATTCAGGAATCCAATTATTTCGGGCATTCCAATATCCACGTTGTCGGAGCTGAGATATTTGGATTTAAACCTTTGGTCGAGTAATGTCCTTTAACATAGAATAATTCCTTGTTTTAAAGATTCATGGAGTGTTTTTCTCCTATTTGCCGTTGTCTCATCTTCATTTTCACATCGAACTTTCTATTTGCAGTTCATCAAGGAAAACAGAGGTATTATTACAGAAATATGGATGAGCCAAAACATTATGACCATATGCTTAATAGATTGATTGTTCATCATTGGAACAAAATATGTCACTGATTCTGGGTATAGGGGATCTGACAGTTTGTTGGTAGGTTTTGTGGAGGTATGTGGCACTAGACATCAATGCACCGGTTATGTAATTAAATAATAGGCCCCTGATTTGCGCATGTGGTGATGGCGTCTGATGGGGTACCAGATAAGTTCCATAGGATTTACATAAGGCGAATTTAGTCGCAGAGACAATGTGAGTTCACTACAATGGTCCTCGAGCCACTGTAGCACGGTTATGGCTCCGAAACAGTTGTACTGCTGAAAGATGACATCACTGTAGGGGAAGACATCAGTCAGGGGATGCAGGTGATTTGCATCTGTGTGTCTTCGATTACTACTGTGTGTCCCATGCAAGTGCAGGAGAATGTCTCCCATAGCCTGATAGTGCTCCCACCAGACTTCGTCCATGGTGTGCTGCACATTTCGAGCCGGTGTTCATCTCAATGACAGTGTCTGTGAAGACTACCATCAACCTAGTACAGCCGAAATGCGGTTCAGCCGAAGAGCAGTCACATTTCTGTTGATCAGCGGTCGAATCCCCGTGGTCACGTGCCCACTGCAATTGTAATTGACAATGTCAGATCAACATAACACGTAGGGGTGGTCTGCTGCAGAGCTCCATGTGCTTTGAAACATTTGTTCTTGTATCAGCATTATGCTCTTTCCGTAGATGTCACTGATCTCAATCTACCCTACTTTGCCAAGGAGACAAGCCTCCTAGCCTCAAGTGATGTGGAGAGTCGTGGATGTCCAACCATTTAGCACCTAGTGGCACCGCACTACCTCACTCCGCAGATACCCATGACAGTAGCTTGTGAACATTCGACCAGCTCTGCCGTTTTCAGAGGCTCTGTGTAATAATAATCTGCCCTTTGTCAAAGTCCGTTATCTCAATGGCTCTCCCCATTTGTGGCCCATGTCTTCACTCAGGTGATCCATCACCCGTATCTGTCTGCTTACATGCTTCTGTTAACCGCATCAGATGGCATCCGTTGGTGGTGGCCATAATTCTTTTGGCATATCAGTGTACATGCTTTGCTGAGAGGTAAGTCCAATGTGTCTTCATTGAAAAATTTCAGGACGTCTGTTTCATAACATACTCAGAATGGCAAAGTGCGATTAATTCCACCATGTTCAACACTTGTTTGACAAGCTATCATTCTCTTCAAATTTCACTTCCACAATTTTGGATTCATGGTTAATCTTAACCATTTCCTAACTGCGATAGATTAACACTTTTTTCTTTTTCCAACCAATCTATGCCTAGAATCATTTCAGTATTTAAGTCTGCTACTGCCAAGAAATCGTGTTCAAACTCCTGGCCTTTGATACTGATGTCAGCCAATACTTGGTCTTTATTGGCTTCCTAGATTTACCTGTGGGGCCTATGATTTTTTCACCACTAACCGACATTATGACCAGTCCAGGTTTATCACAGATGTATTCCAAAAATGATTGAGAAATTGCCCTATCTGAGAGCCAGTATCCAGAAGTACTTGTATTTTGACATTATAAATGTCAATCGGGATTATGGTCTGCCTGGTTGTTAAATTATTGTCATTATTTTGTCCCTTCCACAATAGATCTTGGTCATGTCCTTCTCCTGTAAATCACCTATATCAGGTGGCTTCTTTGGTTTCTGGATTTCAAGGTTTTTAATTACTTGAACTCTTCGTTGAAATGGTACCATATCATCAGGTGGTTCTTTCCTTCTTTGTTCAGTAATGACGTCAGGATTTTCTTTGGAAACGCCGTCATAGGTTGGTACAACATTGAAGTTACTTGCACCTTCATTGGTTTCAGGTACACCGAAAATTTCGTCATCCGAGCAGTCATCTGAGTCCGACCATTTTACTTCGCTTTCTGGATCTAACATGAAAGCTTTTCTAAGATGGGCTCTAAGTTCGTTTTCTGATTTCATGTCAGACCTTAATTCAGGCTCGCAGTTTTCTTCTGATGAACTATTATCCTCATACGCTCTAATAACATCCAAAGGTATTTCATACTTCGTACAGTCTTCATGGTCATCAAGAACACATACACAAATGTATATATTTTCATTATCTTTAAATTCTCGCCTTTCAGAGCAGTTAGTACTCTTTGTGTATCGTTAACAGAGGTTATTTCACCTTTAATGCTGAGGATTTCGTCCTCCAGCAGACTTCTATCCATAACGACATTTTTATTGGCTGCACGCGACTGTTGTGAGCAGCTTTATTTACCACCTCCTTATTTTCAGCCTGTGTCACCTTATCGACGTCCCTATTATCTCTCAGTGATAATACTATCACCAAATGCAACATCCGAGGTCCATAAATACTGCTCTTAAGCTCTTTTGGCCTCAGAACTCCAAGAATATGAGCCACAATGATTCGCTACTGCTAGTGAGATGTTAACCACAGAGCTGCTCAGCCATGACTCCTTAACCATCACAAAGGACAAGATGCCACTTACACACCAACCACATTTTATCCACTACAAAATGGCTCTGAGCACTATGGGACTTAACTGCAGAGGTCATTAGTCCCCTAGAACTTAGAACTACTTAAACCTAACTAACCTAAGGACAACACACACATCCATGCCCGAGGCAGGATTCGAACCTGTGACTGTAGCGCCTAGAACCGCTCGGCCACTCTGGCCGGCTTATCTACTCCGCCAGGCTACTACCATAGTTGTGGGACATCCCCACATCTTTTACATTCAATTCTACATACCATAACTATGGACTAAGTCATTTACAGTACATTATACGACAATCATTCCAGTAGTTATTTAAATTCACGAACACAGTTTAAACAACATGGTTCAAAAAGTTCACCTAACTGAAGTATGTATACACTCAAAGAATTTCCATACAGATACAACATTCTACATAAGCAACACTACAAATTGACATAGAAATATCGATAGAGACACAAAATAGTTCTGAAATAGGTGTTTCAAACTTACGACAATGTCTCAGCGACCAAATTCGCCTGATGCAAATTCTGTGGAGCCCGTCTGGGTTGCTGTTGGGTGCCATCACCGTGTACGCAAATCAGGGGCTAGTTATTTACACTAATTACATGACCTGCACATAAATAGCTAATACCTCACACCTTCACAAACCTACCAACAAACTGTCAGATCCCTGATATGCAGAATCAGTGATGTATTTCGTTCCAAAGACAGACAAACAAGCTATTAAACAGGTGATTATAATGCTTTGGCTCATCATTGTATTATGGGTATGGTGTAATAGGTATCAGCAAGCTTTTGATGAAATAAAGAGATAGTTATGTGTTACCAAAGTTTTGCACAGACTAGGTTTGACATTAACATTTTACCTTACAGCAGATAGTACGAGGGTCACTCCAAAAGAAATGCACACTATTTTTGTAAAAATACAGTTTTAATTCTGCATGAGTGAAAGTTTTACAGTGTGTAGATCAGGGCTTCACAACATACGTGCTCGCGGAGCAAGCTGTGAGTAGCAAGGCGCGAGCACGGAGCAGTGCGAGCACGCTACCCCCACTACCGGACCAGAGCGGAGAGTGGGGAGAGTCACGTGGGGCACACAACAGCTGCCGCCAGTCAATGTAAATCCGCGGCCACCTGCAGGGATATCACCCACGAATTAGTACTGCGACAAATGAAACAATACACGTGCCACATAATTTTATTTGCTTAGTCTATGCCTCTACATTCGTATTAATTTGTGAACTGTTACACAATAAAAGGTGTCACTGAAGTGTGGGGTTCTCGGTTATCTTGTACTTTCTGCCCTTTACAATTGCGTCTGTGTTCAGAGTAATTGTTCTTGTGCATTGTAGGCGCAGCGTGCAGTTTAAATTTCGATCAGACAATGCGTTTCTCAGGCGCGTCTTGTTACATTTCATTGCAGAGATCAGTTGTTTACAAACATACGTGGAACCGATCATTGATATTATTGTAGCCGCCAGTTTGTGCAAACGAGGAAATCTATCCTGAGGAAAGCCTCTGTAGAATTCAAAAATGTTTTTCTTGTTCTGAAATTTGTCTCTGTATTCTCTGTCACATTGCAGGTCAATAATTTCTAGTTGCAGCTCAGGACGAATCTCTTCAATATTCGCTGAAAATGGAGAGGAGAACAGATCAAAATCACTGTCTAATACTGTCAGATCTTGAAAGTGTTGATCAAATTCTTCCTTAAGGGCATGTGAATAACGTTCACAGTCTTTGTGAACATCTTGCATGGATGATAATGTAGGCAAATGAGCTAGATTTCCTGTTTCCAGCTGACTCACCCAAAGTGTCAATTTCATTTTAAAAGCTCGTATTCGATCTATGAAATGAGTAATTAGCAGATCTTTATCTTGTAGTGAAATGTTCAAAGCATTCAGATGGCTAATTAAATCTGCTAAGAACGCGAGATCACATTTCCATGAAGGCTCTTTCAATTAAGGAACACGCATATTATTTATTTCCTTGAACATATTTATCTCATCTAATAGGCAAAAAAATCGATTTAATAATTCGCCACAACTAAGCCAGCGGACCTCGCTGTAATAAGGCAGGCTACCATACTGGCTTTCTACATACTCAAGAAAGCTTTTAAATTGCCTGTGTTGTAACCCATGCTTCCTTATATAATTGATTGTACGAAAAACAACACTCATCACATTTTTTAGTGTGATACTCTTTGCATAAAAGTTTTCCTGGTGGATCAGCCAGTGAACGCCCCTTGTTTCATTCGGCACGGTCAGTTTTTGCATTTTCTCCTTCAACAGCGCGACGAAACCTGATTTTTTCCCTGTCATCGCTGGTGCACCGTCTGTTGACACTGAAACTAAAGAATTCCACGATAATCCTATATTTTCAACACTTTCTTCAACACTACTTAAAATATCACCTCCGGTTGTAGTGTTCTTCATGGCTTCTACATCGAGGAGCTCCTCCCTCACCTGAAGATCTCTATTAACACCTCTAATAAATATGGTAAGCTGCGCTGTTCCTGTGATCTCAACACTTTCGTCCAGAGATAGAGAATACGCCATAAAATCTTTAAGGATATTTGCAAGCTGGCTCTGGACGTCGTCTGCCATGTCCTGTATGCGACACATAACGGTCATGTTAAGATAATGGCACAATCCGAAACTGTTCAACTTGAGATGGACTCAAATGTTCTGCGGCAACTACCAAACATTCTTTTATTAAATCGCCATCAGTGATGGGGAGCAAGGATTTTGCTAAAAGCAAAGCAATTTTGTAACTCACTCTGAGAGCTGCCTCAGTTGATTTTTCTTCGTCGTCCAGATCCTCTTCGGATAGCTTCCTTTTAAGTTTAATAATTTCCTGTGCACGATCTGGTCCATCACATTTTACACTTCCGTAGTCTTTTGCGTGTTACGACATATAATGTCGCTGCAAATTAAATTTCCTAAAAGAATTCAGCGTTTTGTGACATACTAAACATTTTGCAACACCTTCTTTTTCTGTAAACAGATACAATTCCTCCCAATGGGGGTTGAACTGCGAAAGCATGGTTGGGGTTACACAATGGCGACTTGACATGATTCTTAACCAGCGAAGTGACTGGTAGAGCTGATCGTAGTACTTTAAACGTTACACAGTCGGCGCGAATTCAATGGGCACGCTGCGGCCCTATCCAAATGTGCGCGTGCATTTCCCCTCCCTCCCTACTCGGCGACCTTGCACCTGCTCGCGAGCACGTGCCTGAGCAGGCGCGAGTACTCGCGCTCAAAACCGGCCAGTTGTTAAGCCCTGGTGTAGATACATCCTTCCCGCTTGTTTTCAAACTTAGTTCAACCTGTTCCCGTGAGTGGCGCCGTCACAGCATGTCTTCAAAATGGCTGCTACACTTGACGTTCGTCAGAAGCAACGTGCTGTCATAGAATGCCTGTGCTGTGGAAACGAGACAGTGGGAAACATCCACAAGAGGTTGAAAAAAGTGTATGGAGATGCTGCTATCGATCGCGGTACAGTTAGTCGGTGGGCAAGCAGGTTACGTGATGAAAGCGGGCATGGCAATATTGAGGATTGTACTCGCAGCAGCAGGCATCATACTGCACACTTTCCAGACAATGTGCAGAGAGTTAACGAATTGGTGAATGCTGACAGACGCATCACAGTCACGCTATGTTGGGATAGAGGAAGGAAGTGTTTGCAGAAAACTGAAAGTGTTGGCATTAAAAAAGGTTTGTGCCAGGTGGGTTGCCAGGAAGTTGACAGAGTCTCACAAACTCGGATGGACAACACTGAAACACCCACCTTATAATCCTGACCTGGCTCCATGTGACAGTCATCTCTTTGGGAAACTGAAAGACTCTCTTTGTGGAACAAGGTTTGAAGATGATAATTCCCTTGTGCACGCTGCCAAACAGTGACTCCAACAGTTTGGTCCAGAATTTTACCATGCGGGTATACAGGCGCTGGTCCCAAGATAACATAAGGCAGTTGAGAGGAACGAAAATTATGTGGAGAAATGAAAATACTGATTCTAAAGGATGTATCTACACACTGCAAAACTTTCAGACATGTAGAATAAAATATGGATTTTAAAAAAAATAGTGTGCATTTCTTTTGGAGTGACCTTCGTAGTAATAGTGAGTGAAAAATCAGTTATTTCAAGAGAAAGCAATAGATAGTAGAACAGAGCATCATTCTAAAGCATTTGCAAGCAGAGCACTACAGAACCACGAAAAGTGTTATGTTATGGCTGAAAAAGAGTTATTGGCAGTACATTGGGCTTTCACCAAGTTTAGAAATTATTTACATCAACATAGAACCATTGTATATTATGATCAGGAGCCTTTAAGTTATTTGCAAGTTGTATCACAGTAGAATTACAAGATGGACACTTGTCTTGGAACAATTTCACTATTTGATAAAACACATATTAGAGAAGGATAATCATGTTGCAGATTTATTACCTACCTTACCAGTTGGGGTGAAGGTGAAGAGTATAGGATTCAAGTAGAGAGGGATATCAGAATTATGTACATGAAAGAAATTAAAAATGAAAAAGAAATTAGGAGGATATTATTATGATAAGGAGAATCCAAAACCATGATGAAAACAAAATTTTTATGAAAAGTTATTTGGTCAAGAAAGCAAAAGTAAAGTTGGAAGAACATTATGAAGTGTACAAGGGAGTATTATTTAGAAGAAAAAGTCCAGATAGTGTCATTTGAAAATTGTGTTGCCAGAGCAGATTTTAGATAGTGTGATAAAATTATTTGTTACAGCATAGGAATGAATCTATTTTATATGTAATGATATAGCAAATATGGGTGATCTGTTTGGAAGGGATGTCTGCAATTGTTATTTCTGACCTTCCTAGCTGTTCCTGTCTTTATACAAATAATGAGATACCAGTACTGTTAGAAAAAATAATACCACACTTATCCTGTAAACTACATTGACTATATGATTGTAAAATCCTGCTAAAATGTATCGATGATTCTTGTCAAAACTACTTTATGGAAAATGAAACGTCCATCTTGAAATAAAATGTCCATTTTGAAATGAAATGTTCATCTTGAAATGAATACATAATACATCTAAGTATAACCAAGATAATGTAGAAGCTTTCCCTTGTTAGTTATCACCAATCCCTATATACCTGTAAAAAACAAATGCAAAGTTCTCTTGTTAATTCTCACCAGCTGTTTCCATTCCAATATACTCATAATAAATCAAAGTGACACATCTTTTACTGATGTCCAACAATTCCATTATATTCACAAAGCTGCAAGAAGCATAAGCAGATATATCATCATTGCTATAGAGTTATACCATCGTGAAAACAATTCTTACATCAGTAAATACTCAGTAAAACAAAACTGATATAACTACTTATATGAAATTGACATGTGTACATGTTTCACTGTTGCATAAAATGGTTTGTATCATAAGTTTCTGATTACATAGGAAATGATGGGAGGAAATTGTTATCAAATGGTGACAACCAGTATTATCTATAGATAGTGAATCTAATGCGATGTTATCAACTGAATTATATACCTCACTGCTGTTGTACATGTCAAAGGATTTGTAATTACTGAGATTACACACTGGTGTTTCATTGGATTTATGACCTTACACAATAACAGTTCATAACAGTAAAAACCTATTGTATTCCATGTCATAAAGGACAATAGCACCCCACATCTTTTTTCATTGAAGAATGAGTATTGTTGTTTAAGAGACATGATCTTTTTAATGATAGTTTCTAAGTGGAAGGCCTTGCCATGTTATTTACTTACACATAACGTATACAAATACTGTTTACAGATTTTGGAGTGATATTCTCAGACATTTAATACTTACATGAATTTGTTTTAATGGAACAAACGTGTGTATTATGGTGAAGACCGTCTATAATATTTGTCTATTTTTTTAAATACAAAATTGTGTAATTACTGTTGTGATGAGAAGAACATTTCCATTTATTATACAAACATTATGTCTGAACACTTATGCACACTATGTTGACTGAAATATATTCTGGGAAAGAGCATTCTATGCAGTGATTGATTTACTACTGGAATATATAAAAACAAGAAAACCCTTCTCATGACAGAAACAAAATGTCATAGAAAAAGAAACAGATAAGACTATAAAGATATAGATACATGTAATTACTACTTTTCAGTTTACTAGCTAATATTACTGAACAACCAAAGTAAAGCTGAAAGAAGAATAGCTTAGAATTTATATTCCATTTAAGATTTATGCTGTCGTATTGTGATTGTTACTTGAATAATTTACAAAACGAACAAGTTCATTCTACTTAGCAATAAATTTGATTAGCATATCATCTTGTGAACCTTGGCTCCACATACACTACAGGCATCCTCAACACTGGAGCAAGACATTAGGAGAACGATTGCACAGTTTTCCGCGTCCCCCTTCCCCCTCCCACACGTTTCCAGACACGCTTTACATACCCTCCACTTCTGGTGCTGTCACCTGGCTTCTGTGAGTACGAGGGCTGCCCAGACAGGAATGCGCCGGCTTTTTTTTTTTTTGTTTTCTCAGCCGAGAACAACGCTACAAATGCGAAACGCTACGTATGCATACTACTGGCCATTAAAATTGCTACACCAAGAAGAAATGCATATGATAAACGGGTATTCATTGGACAAATATATTATACTAGAAATGACATGTGATTACATTTTCACGCAATTTGGGTGCATAGATCCTCAGAAATCAGTACCCACAACAACTACCTCTGGCCGTAATGACGGCCATGATACGCCTGGGCATTGAGTCAAACAAAGCTCGTATGGCGTGTACAGGTACAGCTGCCCATGCAGCTTCAACAGGATACCACAGTTCATCAAGAGTAGTGACTGGTGTATTGTGACGAGCCAGTTGCTCGGCCACCATTGACCAGACGTTTTCAATTAGTGAGAGATCTGGATAATGTGTTGGTCAGGGAAGCAGTCGAACATTTTCTGTATCCAGAAAGGCTCGTACAGGACCTGCAACATGCGGTCGTGCATTATCCTGCTGAAATGTAAGGTTTCGCAGGGATCGAATGTAGGGTAGAGCCACGGGTCGTAACACATCTGAAATGTAACGTCCACTGTTCAAAGTGCCGTCAATGCGAACAAGAGGTGATCGAGACGTGTAACCAAAGGCACCCCATACCATCACGCCCGGTGATACCCAGTATGGCGATGACGAATACACGTTTCCAAGGTGCGTTCACCGCAATGTCGCCAAGCACGGATGCGACCATCATGATGCTGTAAACGGAACCTGAATTCATCCGAAAAAATGACGTTCTGCCTTTCATGCACCTACGTTCGTCATTGAGTGCACCATCGCAGGCGCTCCTGTCTGTGATGCAGCGTCAAGGGTAACCACAGCCATGGTCTCCGAGCTGATAGTCCATGCTGCTGCAAACGTCGTCGAACTGTTCGTGCAGATGGTTGTTGTCTTGCAAACGTCCCCATCTGTTGACTCAGGTATCGAGACGTGGCTGCCTGATCCGTTACAGCCATACGGATAAGATGCCTGTCACCTCTACTGCTAGTGATACGAGGCCGTTGGGATCCAGAACGGCGTTCCTTATTACCCTCCTTAGCCCACCGATTCCATATTCTGCTAGCAGTCATTGGATCTCGACCAACGCGAGCAGCAATGTCGCGATATGATAAACCGCAATCGCGATAGGCTACAATCCAACCTTCATCAAATTTGGAAACGTGATGCTACGAATTTCTCCTCCGTACACGAGGCATCACAACAACGTTTCACCAGGCAACGCCGGTCAACTGCTGTTTGTGTATGAGAAATGGGTTGGAAACTTTCCTCATGTCAGCACGTTGTAGGTGTCGCCACCGGCGCCAACCTAGTGTGATGTTCTGAAAAGCCAATTATTTGCATATCACAGCATCTTCTCCTTGTCGGTTAAAATTCGCGTCTGTAACACGTCATCTTCGTGGTGTAGCATTTTTAATGGCCAGTAGTGTAGTTACTAGGAATCAGTATACACAAATAAGTTATACTAATTTAAACACAAATGAATGACTCTTGTACCGTTTAATAATGCAACTACTTGATGCATTTAACTTTTAACTGAGTAATTTTAGAAATTGCAAAACCTAGTCATGCATTTGGATGGTTTAAGGTTATGCATAAATTTTCTGTAGTTGTGATCAGACTGAACTGTTGGTAATGGGAACTGTGTATTACTTCAGAGAAACACAAAACATGAAGGAGAAGTGGGCAGTGAATGGTGATGCTTCAAGGATGTGTTTTGGTTGTGTGTGCAAGTTCATGGAGGGGAGGAAGAACATTCACAAAGCATTTATAAAAGAAGAACATAGGATAGTTTTATATATATATATAAAATATCTCTGGAACAATAACAGCTATTGGAAAACGACTTTCACCGGTATCAATGTAGGGCTGGGGCCCATGAATGTACGTATTTGGAAACATTCTAAAACGAAAGCATATGTGTTTTTTAACACAAACTTATGTTTTTTTTAAATGGACCTCCTATACTCTTTCTTCAGAAATCCATAGCATGAGAAAGCACATACACAATGGCGTTGATTGCATCGCAATATTCCCATTACATCCCGAGATATTGAGACGCGAAGTTGACGCTTGAAACACCCGACATGCGCTGCTAGCGCACGTCCTGAGGCTGCCCGTAATCGCGATGTGATTGACATGTGTAATCACACCTCCATACTTACCAAGAAGTCCGAAACGAATAATACGGTCTGCTGTCATCAACTCTCATAAACACATAATGGTTTCCCTCTTGCACGTTTTACGTATCTACGTACACAATATGAACCAGTACCGATCACCCGTCAGGTTGTCTTATTTATCCTGCACAACCAAAATAAGGTTTATCTAATGCGTTATATGACCCATTGTGCCTGTCGCGCAGGGTCTGGCTCTACCTAGTACAGTGTCCAACGTAGTTCCCACTACTGCCACAGTTACCACTTCACGTTGTTTATGATTTGCGACCCATGCAAACTTCTGTACTCCACCACCCTCCGAGCATCCCATTTGTTGTTGCTTTGGCGTGCAGTACACCGCTTGCCAGTGTAGTCGTGCATCAGAGTAATCTAGTGACGGCACGGAGGTAGTACACATTGTGAATAAACGTTGTGTTGTGGAACTTATACTGTACAGTATAATGTACACACATGAAGATATGGTAGAAATGCTGCTGATCTATGGAGAATGTACGTTGACGGGAAATACGTTATGAGATTGCTTGTTTGTTGATAGTACTGTTAGCGAACATTATGATTATTAAGTTAATATGTCTGTTTTCTACCCTACTCTACATACCTGTACTGTACCCTGTTGTAGGTGGACGAAATGCTGTTCAGGCAGAACGACTGTACAGAAGACGATTCCCTGACAAGCCATCGCCTTCGCGCCGGATGTTTGGTCGTGTCACATCTCGTCTACGTGAAACGGGAAGCTTAAATCCAAGACCTCGACATCGTCCTAGAACACGCACAGATGAACGTGCTGAAGTTGCTGTGCTCGCTACCATAGCTGTGATTCCTGAAATCAGCACACGTGAAACTGAACGTGAAGTTGGTGTGTCGAAATCAAGTGCACAGCGTATTCTTAAACGTCATAAATTTCATTCTTACCATGTTCATTTACACCAAGATCTTCATGGAAATGACTTCCGCAATAGGGTAACATTTTGTCGGTGGGCTCAGCAAAAACTTCTGACTAATCCAAAATTTTTTGCAGATGTTCTCTTTACCGACGAGGCATCATTCTCCAACAAAGGAATTGTCAATATGAGGAATATGCATTATTGGTCCGCAGACAATCCAAAATGGCTCCGTCAGGTAGAGCATCAACGTCCGTGGAAAATTAATGTTTGGTGTGGGATTATTGGAGATACCATTATCGGACCTTTCTTTATAAATGGCATGCAAAATGGCAGACAATACTCCAGATTTATACGACACAATCTTCCTGTTCTCTTGGACACCGTACCTCTGAACCGGAGAATGGTCATGTGGTATCAGCATGACGGATGCCCTGCACATAACGCCTTACGAGCACGACGACTTCTGAACCGTAAGTTCCCTGGTAGGTGGATTGGACGAGGTGGCCCAGTTAGGTGGCCTGCCCGATCTCCGGACCTTACACCGCTGGATTATTTTCTTTGGGGAGCAGCGAAGGATGCTGTTTACCAACATGAACCAACAACACAAGAGGACATGAAGCAACGCATTATTGATGCTTGTACAGCCATCAAAGAGGAAACAGTAGCACGAAGTAGGGCATCCTTCACCCGCAGAGTGACCTATGTATGCAAGCCAATGGGCATCACTTTGAGCATGAGATGTAAACGCTATGTTTAGTATGTAGTGCTGGTATCACAGTGGAAGTTTCTACAATGGGCCATTTTACCCAGTGATGTTAAGAAACATTTGTTTGTAACAATTTGTCATTTAACGCATTAGATAAACATAACATTGATAATTATGTGATAATAAAACTAATTGGTTCAACATGTTTACATTCGTCTTCTATGTCCTTCTTGAACTTCCCAAATCAAAACATTTTTACCTAAACAACGGTAAAACTTTTAGTCCACTTGCTCGTTTCACTAAAACCATCAACATGAATTTTACTATTACGAGTGAATGATTAACTGCCACTTGCGCTAGATCTACGGTAAAGTAAAGTTTTAATGTTGAACGGCATTACCTTTTTAGTAACGGATTAACGATAAGCGAAGTTAACTTTATGACTAACGTTGCGGTACACAGATATGTTACAGAACCGCATCACCCCTAGCCTATGGGATAAATACCTGCTGGAATGTACGACGTTAATGCAGGATGGCAGCAGACCGTATTATTCGTTTCGGACCTCTTGATAAGTATGGAAGTGTGATTACGCATGTCAATCACATCGCGATTACGGGCAGCATGGGGTTCACGCCTGAGCCTCAGGACGTGCGCTAGCAGCGCATGTCGGGTGTTTCAAGCGTCAACTTCGCGTCTCAATATCTCGGGATGTAATGGGAATATTGCGATGCAATCAACGCCATTGTGTATGTGCTTTGTCATGCTATGGATTGTTGAAGAAAAAATATAGGAGGTCCATTTAAAAAAAACATAAGTTTGTGTTAAAAAAACACATATGCTTTCGTTTTAGAATGTTTCCAAATATGTACATTCATGGGCCCCAGCCCTACATTGATACCGGTGAAAGTCGTTTTCCAATAGCTGCTATTGTTCCAGAGATATTTTGGGTGGACAAGATAGCTGGGACACCCTTATTTTTTATTACATATTCGCGTAGTACCTAAAGAAATATGAATGTTTTAGTTGGACCACTTTTTTCGCTTTGTGATAGGTGGCGCTATAATAGTCACAAACATATGGCTCACAATTTTAGACGAACAATTGGTAACAGGTAGTTTTTTTAAATTAAAATACAGAACATAGGTACGATTGAACATTTTATTTCGGTTGTTCCAATGTGATACATGTACCTTTGTGAACCTATCATTTCTGAGAACGCATGCTTTTACAGCGTGATTACCTGCAAATATCACATTAATGCAATAATTGCTCAAAATGATGTCCGTCAACCTCAATGCATTTGGCAATACGTGTAACGACATTCCTCTCAACAGCGAGTAGTTCGCCTTCCGTAATGTTCGCACATGCATTGACAATGCGCTGAAGCATGTTGTCAGGCGTTGTCCTTGGATCATGATAGCAAATGTCCTTTAACTTTCCCCACAGAAAGAAACACGGGGACGTTAATCCGGTGACCGTGCGGGCCAATCCGCCTGTCATGAAATACGCCATTCAGTACCGCTTCAACTGCACGCGAGCAATGTGCCGGACATCCATCATGTTGGTAGTACATCGTCATTCTGTCATGCAGTGAAACATCTTGTAGTAACATTGGTAGAATATTACGTAGGTAATCAGCATACATTGCACCATTTAGATTGCCATCGATAAAATGGGGGCCAATTAGCCTTCCTCCCATAATGCCGCACCATACATTAACCCGTCAAGCTCGCTGATGTTCCACTTGTCGCAACCAAGTGGCCGGGTTAGCCGATCGATTCTAGGCGCTACAGTCTGGAACCGCGCGACCGCTACGGTCGCAGGTTCGAATCCTGCCTCGGGCATGGATGTGTGTGATGTCCTTAGGTTGGTTGGGTTTAAGTCGTTCTAAGTTCTAGGGGACTGATGACCTCAGACGTGAAGTCCCATAGTGCTCAGAGCCATTTGAACCACTTAACTTGACATGTTGTTTGAATTAGCAGGTACGCATCATAGCGGACGGATCATTTATTTAATGTACAGTTACATCATCCATTCGACGAGAAACAAGTACAAAAGTAAGTATTCAAGATTATTCCCAGAAGCAGAGAAAACGATATGAAGACAATGGCATTCCGAACATGGGTGAGTGGTAAAGAAAACTTTAGAGAATCAGAATGAGGGGAGCGAGAATGAGTGCAAAATTTTTAACCACGCTGTGAACTAGTGAGGCTTTTTATTACTAATTACTAATTTTCTCTTCTCGACGCACACAAACGCAAACGTACCGTAGATTTCCATATTTTAACGCTAGAACTAATCTTTATTGCAAATGCTATAGACATTGGGGTAGGAATAAAATGACGCCGTATGTACCGTTAGCACACATGTGTAGTTTGAAATTTCTGCATGTTACATAAAAGTGGGTACTGGAAAGGACAATAATCAAGTAACGTAACGTAAATTTATTTCACGTGACAGTGACTTCGATGGTGAAACTTTCGGGCCGGGCGATGTGGCCGAACGGTTCTAGGCGCTTCAGTCCGGAACCGCGCGACTGTTACGGTCGCAGGTTCGAATCCTGCCTCGGACATGGATGTGTGTATGTCCTTAGGTTAGTTAGGTTTAAATAGTTCTAAGTTCTAGGGGACTGACGACCTCAGATGTCAAGTCCCATAGTGCTCAGAGCCATTTGAACCATTTATGAAACTTTCGGTGGTAAAAGATGCAGCCTCGCTGTGACCGACATGGCCAACGCTGAATACAGATAAATGAAAATGATTTCTATAGCCCTATATAGCGAAATTTTTGCAACTGCACTTCTTATAATTCAACTGCGACAATGAAGTGCCTAGAACAGTCAATCTATATTTACCTCCTCCCACACGTATCTCACGAAATGGCCGTTAAGGTAAGGTCAGTGAGTTCTGGGCTCACGCAGAGGTTTATCAATATAACAGTTCTTCCCGCGGCTGGATCACGACATGGTGGAAGTACACAAGGAACTCTTCGCCACACACCATAAAATGGCTTTCGGGGTATAGATGCAGATGTAACGAAGCTATTGATAAGTGAGCTCTTCTTGACGATGCTCCATATGAAATATTTCTTACAAGCATGCTTCGTGTTTGTAAACAGTTCCCTTCGGCCGCTCGGATCAACATTTATTGCGTACACTTTTCAAGTACCATTAACTAGTACTCTGCAATTTTGTCAAAGAACTAGTTTGTCTCGAGGTAAGTGAACATAGCGGGATCACCTAAACCGAAACATTCCGGTTAGCAGCAGCACTTCGAACAGCTTTGCTAAGTATGAGACCGGAGACCAGGTGCTTTAGTTGGACAGCCAGTTATCCTTGATACGCTAACAGATTCACTTCTTGTCAGACCTTTCGTGTAAATTCACTGCTTACCCATAAACTGTTATGCATAGCTCGAAGCAGAATATGCATCTGTTTGTTTCGATCGTCTTTGTAGTCCGATTCAGTGCCCTCGGTACTAAATAATTTATTCGGTGACTGCTGACAGAAGCAGATATAACGAAAACCAAGTCACCAGTTGTACGCATCAAATTCGCTACGTGTCACAGCTCTACCACAAAGATAACATGCTCCAACACATTCAGCCTGTACTCGTTCCAGCGTTTCCATTACTTTCTTATTTTTGTGTGGGCTCTTGTGCTTGATTCGCTTTGCATTTGGGTTACTTTATTGCATACGCACAGGCATCAAGTTTTAATAACCGTACTCTGAAATACATGCGGCAGGTGATGTTCCACACCCGAAACATGTCGGTGAATAAACGGACAGCGTAGTAAGTGAATATCTTTATTGCGCTATAAGTGTCGACCTTCTAATAACGTAGGACATTATCAGGCAGTCAGTCAGGAGTGAATCTAACTTAATTCTAACTTAGCGAACCAGATTTCCAAAATCAGAATGTGCGACAGGAATTAGAAGTTGAAATGCATCGACATTTTGTGGAAACTTTCGTTAACGCTAAATCTGTATAGCAGATTTTTGTTAAACTATTTACTTTATACTAAAACTACACACTGGTAGATCATAGTTCAATTATCCGGATGACTTGGGACTCCAGACCCAATCAGGATAATTAAATATCTGGATAATTGGATAAATTATGAAAAATGTAATTTCTTTAAAAAAAGATATATTTGTGTATAAATACTACTGCAATATTACACTACTGACTATTAAAATTGCTACACCACGAAGATGACGTGCTACAGAAGCGAAATTTAACCGACAGGAAAAAGATGCTGTGCTATGCAAATGATTAGCTTTTCAGAGCATTCACACAAGGTTGGCGCCGGTGGCGACACCTACAACGTGCTGACATGAGGAAAGTTTCCAACTGATTTCTCATACACAAACAGCAGTTGACCGGTGTTGCCTGGTGAAACGTTGTTGTGATGCCTCGTGTAACGAGGAGAAATGCGTACCATCACGTTTCCGACTTTGATAAAGGTCGGATTGTAGCCTATCGCGATTGCGGTTTATCGTATCGCGACATTGCTGCTAGGGTTGGTCGAGATCCAATGACTGTTAGCAGAATATGGAATCGGTGGGCTCCGGAGGGTAATACGGAACGTCGTGCTGGATCCCAACGGCCTCGTATCACTAGCAGTCGAGATGACAGGCATCTCATCCGCATGGCTGTAACTGATCGTGCAGCCACGTCTCGATCTCTGCGTCAACAGATGGGGACGTTTGCAAGGCAACAACCACCTGCACGAACAGTTCGACGACGTTTGCAGCAGCATGGACTATCAGCTCGGAGACCATGGCTACGGTTACCCTTGACGCTGCATCACAGACAGGAACGCCTGCGATGGTGTACTCAACGACGAAACCTGGGTGCACGAATGGCAAAACGTCATTTTTTCGGATGAATCCAGGTTCTGTTTACAGCATCATGATGGTCGCATCCGTTTTTGGCGACATTGTGGTGTACGCATAATGGAAGCGTGTATTCGTCGTCGCCATACTGGGGTATCACCCAGCGTGATGGTATGGGGTGCCATTGGTTACACGTCTCGGTCACCTCTTGTTCGCATTGACGGCACTTTGAACGGTGGACGTTACATTTAAGATGTGTTACGACCCCTGGCTCTATCCTTCATTCGATCCCTGCGAAACCTTACATTTCAGCAGGATAATGCATGACCGCTTGTTGCAGGTCCTGTACGGACCTTTCTGGATACAGAAAATGTTCGACTGCTGCCCTGGCCAGCACATTCTCCAGATCTCTCACCAATTGAAAACATCTGGTCAATGGTGGCCGAGCAACTAGCTCGTCACAATACGCCAGTCACTACTCTTGATGAACTGTGGTATCGTGTTGAAGCTGCATGGGTACCTGTACACGCTATACGAGCTTTGACTCAACGCCCAGGCGTATCATGGCCGTAATTACGGCCAGAGGTGGTTGTTGTGGGTACTGATTTCTGAGGATCTATGCACCCAAATTGCGTGAAAATGTAATCACATGTCAGTTCTAGTATAATATATTTGTCCAATGAATACCCGTTTATCATCTGCATTTGTTCTTGGTGTAGCAATTTTAATGGCCAGTAGTGTAATTTAATGACTACAAAACGATGTTGTTTGTATTTTGTGCAATACTGTACTTATAGACAGTGTCAGTTCTTGAACATATTGATTAGAGTCAGTTGTTTTGCTGTCTTCAATCCTTTTCGTGCATCCGTTTGACTATGAGCAGCTGCGTTCGACCACATTCAGTCTGTCACTATATCCATATTCGAACAGTGTCAAGGCACGCAAATGCCTCACAGCTGATGGCCCCGCATCTAGTTCAGCAATGATGTTAACCTCCTAGCCATAGTTTCTTCTCTCATTGAGAATTTGGTATCCAGGTTGCGAAGACTCGCAAGCAAGCCACTCACCTGCATCCTCTGCGCTCTAATCAGAACGAGTTTTCGAAAGTATATTTCTTATGTCCTCAAGTGATATTTTGCCTTCTGCCACTTCTATTTCTTCATCGTCCCTTTCATACTGCTTCTTTTCGTCTTCACCCTTCTGTGCCTCATCTTTGGTTGAAACGTCTTTGAATTTATTCCAAGCTCTTTTTAACGTGGATGCCATCACCAGATTCCATCATGAAACAGCAGTCCTTTAAATTCAGTTTATGAAGGTGAGCCACAGTGCCCTCTTTATATCGATCTCCTTTCAAAAGCTTCTTCATCAGTTGTCTTCTGTGACTTCGCTTCACAGTTTCAATAGCCGTTTGGTCCATTGTCTTTAGCAAGTTCTTTACATTTTGTGGCAGAAAGAATGTTTTGAAACGTCCCTCTGCTCTATCAAGAAGGCTTTCTGTAGGGTGGGTGGGTATATTGTCTGGGATTAACATCAACTTATGGTCTTATGGTCTTTTGGTAACGAGGACGACGGTTCAATCCCGTCTCCGACCATCCTGATTTTGGTTTTCCGTGATTTCCCTAAATCGCTTCAGGCAAATGGCGGGATGGTTCCTTTGAAAGGGCACGGCCGATTTCCTTCCCCATCCTTCCCTCACCCGAGCTTGCGCTCCGTCTCTAATGACCTCGTTGTCGACGGGACGTTAAACACTAATATCCTCCTCCTCCTCCTCCTCTTTTGGTAACATTTTTTTTTTACTTAAGGTATGAAAATTGAACCATATCATTGACAAAACGAGGTAGCAGTTGATTTTTGATTCTTTTTGAAGCCCGAGGTTTTTTCGACTTTCCTATCTACAGAAAGAATATTTTGTGGTTTCGTGTACAGTTAGCACAGTTCAATAGGACAACACGGTTTTTACCAACCTTATAGCCACGAGCACTAGTTTCCCTTTTCGAAGCTAAAGTTGTTTCAGGCAAAGCCTTCCAAATATGACCTGACTCATTTAAGTTGTATAAAAATTCAGGTCTATAAGATTCTGCTTTAATTTTGTATTTTTCAATACATTTATTTGCCGCTTTTGTGCATCTGCCTTGTCTTGCCATTCTGTAGCCAGCCATTGTTCGCTTTAAATGAAGACAAACCGTCGATTGTCTTGGCTAAAAACTTTGCTTTTTCGCAAACAATCGAAGCGTAGAAGTGGGTCTCTCAGTGCTTGAAGCTGCCAAAACCTTTTGAGTAAGCTTTTTAACGTTCTTTGTTTTTTCATCGCTTTTCTCGACGCTCTCACAAAAATAAAATTCGTATTTTTTATTGAAACTGTTGATGTTCCCACGCTAAACATCTTACATAATTGCTTACCACTGACGCCCTTGTCTAATTGTTTGTCTGCCAACGATAAATACAACTCGTTTCCTTTTAGAAGACATATGTCGCACAGTACATTAAAACACACGCACAGAAGACCCTGAAGACAGAACTTACGTTAAGGTCATGACACAGACTGAAGTAGGGTGCAATGCATGACGGGCACCACAAACGCAACAATGCGCCTACTATATTCATTGTTCACTGAAGACTTCGTCTTTTAATACAATGGCTAAAAATTGATTTTAAAACTGTAAAGAAACCTACAGTGTACCGCATACTGTAATAACTATCTAAGAGGGGAAAATCAGCAATTTTAGTACTATACAAATTTATGTTTCCTCGATGCGATCCGCATATCTTGGAGGTCCAGATAGCTGGAGATCAAATGACTGGAGTTTTACTGCACCTTTTTCTAAACGCGTAGAAAAAAACATCAAAATATCTTGCCTTACTAATCGAGTAAATATTTTTTTGTTTTATTGTTGACACAAGCAAATACATATCATTGTGATAAAAATGTTACCGCATGGGGCCGTTGCTACAGCGTATATGCAACGTAGCGTGACTCCGATGTGGATATACAGGGTGTTTAAAAAATGACCGGTATATTGGAAACGGTAATAAAAACTAAACGAGCAGCGATAGAAATACACCGTTTGTTGCAATATGCTTGGGACAACAGTACATTTTCAGGCAGACAAACTTTCGAAATTACAGTAGTTACAATTGTCAACAACAGATGGCGCTGCGCTCTGGGAAAAACTATAGTACGATATTTTCCACATATCCACCATGCGTAGCAATAATATGGCGTAGTCTCTGAATGAAATTACCCGAAACCTTTCACAACGTGTCTGGCGGAATGGCTTCACATGCAGATGAGATGTACTGCTTCAGCTGTTCAATTGTTTCTGGATTCTGGCGGTACACCTGGTCTTTCAAGTGTCCCCACAGAAAGAAGTCACAGGGGTTCATGTCTGGCGAATAGGGAGGCCAATCCACGCCGCCTCCTGTGTTTCGGATAGCCCAAAGCAATCACACGATCATCGAAATATTCATTCAGGAAATTAAAGACGTCGGCCGTGCGATGTGGCCGGGCACCATCTTGCATAAACCACAAGGTGTTCGCAGTGTCGTCTAAGGCAGTTTGTACCGCCACAAATTCACGAAGAATGTCCAGATAGCGTGATGCAGTAATCGTTTCGGATCTGAAAAATGGGCCAATGATTCCTTTGGAAGAAATGGCGGCCCAGACCAGTACTTTTTGAGGATGCAGGGACGATGGGACTGCAACATGGGGCTTTTCGGTTCCCCATATGCGCCAGTTCTGTTTATTGACGAAGCCGTCCAGGTAAAAATAAGCTTCGTCAGTAAACCAAATGCTGCCCACATGCATATCGCCGTCATCAATCCTGTGCACTATATCGTTAGCGAATGTCTCTCGTGCAGCAATGGTAGCGGCGTGAGGGGTTGCTGCGTTTGAATTTTGTATGGATAGAGGTGTAAACTCTGGCGCATGAGACGATACGTGGACGTTGGCGTCATTTGGACCGCAGCTGCAACACGGCGAACGGAAACCCGAGGCCACTGTCGGATCACCTGCTGCACTAGCTGCACGTTGCCCTCTGTGGTTGCCGTACGCGGTCGCCCTACCTTTCCAGCACGTTTATCCGTCACGTTCCCAGTCCGTTGAAATTTTTCAAACAGATCCTGTATTGTATCGCTTTTCGGTCCTTTGGTTACATTAAACCTCCGTTGAAAACTTCGTCTTGTTGCAACAACACTGTGTTCTAGGCGGTGGAATTCCAACACCAGAAAAATCCTGTTCTAAGGAATAAACCATGTTGTCCACAGCACACTTGCACGTTGTGAACAGCACACGCTTACAGCAGAAAGATGACGTACAGAATGGCGCACCCACAGACTGCATTGTCTTCTATATCTTTCACATCACTTGCAGCGCCATCTGTTGTTGAAAATTGTAACTACTGTCATTTCGAAAATTTGTCCGCCTGAAAATGTACTGTTGTCCCAAGCATATTGCAACAAACGGTGTATTTCTATCGCTGCTCGTTTAGTTTTTATTGCCGTTTCAAATATACCGGTCATTTTTGAAACACCCTGTATAAGCATCGACATGTTGGCAAGGTATCAGTGTGGCATTCGTGTCTTTCCCAGGTGAGTGACGTAAATGCGGAAACGTGAACTTTGGCGACGTTATTACCAAATACGTCAAAAGAGGACCAACGTGCTGCCTAAGGACAAATGATGGGTTATTTCGATAGTGGTACAAGTCCATTTATGTTCATTCTGAGATACAGATCCTAAAGTGTATATACTGGAATATTTCTGGTATCTCAACTGCAGATTTTTCAGCGCTCATTTAACTTTAGGAGTCTGTATCTCAGAATGAACACAGATGGACTTGTACCACTATTGAAATAAGCCCTTCAAATGCCAGTAGGCAACCACCAGAGAATGGAGAATGTGTATGACGCAGCATGCCCGTCGATAAACGACCATTATGAAATGGCTACTGCTGCTTCATGATTACGCATGTCCCCATATCGCAAATGCTATAATGCAGAAGTTACGCCAACTCGAGCACCCGCCCTGTACTCCTGTTCATACTCCTCTTGGACGGGGATGTGCAGCAGGAAGTTCCAGACTTATTCACACAGCAGGACAGGGAGTTTTACCAAATGGCTTTCTTCAACCTGGTGCTTCAGTGGGATTATTGCCTCGCCCACCGGCTTGCTTGATTAGTACGAGGTGCATTCAAGTTCTAAGGCCTCCGATTTTTTTTTCCGGACTGGAAAGAGATAGAAACATGCGCATTGTTTTAAAATGAGGCCACGTTCATTGTCAATACGTCCCAGAAATGGCAGCATCGTACGGCAGATGGAATTTTACCGCCAGCGGCGAGAATGAGAACTGGTTTGAATACTTAAAATGGCGACGTTTTCCTTACTTGAACAGCGTGTAATCATTCGTTTTCTGAATTTGCGTGGTGTGAAACCAATTGAAATTCATCGACAGTTGAAGGAGACATGTGGTGATGGAGTTATGGATGTGTCGAAAGTGTGTTCGTGGGTGCGACAGTTTAATGAAGGCAGAACATCGTGTGACAACAAACTAAAACAACCTCGGGCTCGCACAAGCCGGTCTGACGACATGATCGAGAAAGTGGAGAGAATTGTTTTGGGGGATCGCCGAATGACTGTTGAACAGATCGCCTACAGAGTTGGCATTTCTGTGGGTTCTGTGCACACAATCCTGCATGACGACCTGAAAATGCGAAAATTGTCATCCAGGTAGGTGCCACGAATGCTGACGGACGACCACATGGCTGCCCGTGTGGCATGTTGCCAAGCAATGTTGACGTGCAACGACAGCATGAATGGGACTTTCTTTTCGTCGGTTGTGACAATGGATGAGACGTGGATGCCATTTTCAATCCAGAAACAAAGCGCCAGTCAGCTCAATGGAAGCACACAGATTCACCGCCACCAAAAAAATTTCGGGTAACTGCCGGTGTCCATGTTCTGGGACAGCGAGGGCGTAATCCTTACCCATTGCGTTCCAAAGGGCACTACGGTAACAGGTGCATCCTACGAAAATGTTTTGAAGAACAAATTCTTTCCTGCACTGCAACAAAAACGTCCGGGAAGAGCTGCGCGTTTGCTGTTTCAACAAGACAATGCACCCGCACATCGAGCTAATGTTACGCAACAGTTTCTTCGTGATAACAACTTTGAAGTGATTCCTCATGCTCCCTACTCACCTGACCTGGCTCCTAGTGACTTTTGGCTTTTTCCAACAATGAAAGACACTCTCCGTGGCCGCACATTCACCAGCCGTGCTGCTATTGTCTCAGCGATTTTCCAGTGGTCAAAACAGACTCCTAAAGAAGCCTTCGCCACTGCCATGGAATCATGGCGTCAGCGTTGTGAAAAATGTGTACGTCTGCAGGGCGATTACGTTGGGAAGTAACGCCAGTTTCATAGATTTCGGGTGAGTAGTTAATTAGAAAAAAAATCGGAGGCCTTAGAACTTGAATGCACCTCGTATATTGATCTGACTGTATGGCCTTCGAGCTGAAACTTTTTGATCGCCCATTATGTCAGTTTAACGTAACGAGGACTTTAACTAGGTCTGAAAAGATTGCTATTTACAGAGGTGAATTATTTTTCAATCTTAATTTGCCTGGAATCTTCGTCGTAGGTTGTTTCTCAAAAGTTTTGTTATATATTTTGAAGGAGAATGTATGTCACTCACGAGTTTCATATTTTCAAACAAGACTTTATTTTTAAAAAAATGAATATAAAAAATGGGTATCAGTTCGAGTTATTTCCTTAACAGTTTTCACTCTAAACCTATTTTTTCATCAGTCCCTAAAACATTTGTGGTAGAGAACACTCTTTGTGCAGTAGCATTAGTGCCAAGTGGGTCTAGCACAAACGTCTTGCAGCAGACATCGTGAGCTGCGAGGAACTTGAAAATGATAGACCTCGATCAGTTTGGTTTAATCAAACAGTGAGTAGTGTAGCAGTGTATGTCCTGGGACAGAACGTATATTGCTACCCTACACCAGAATATTTTCTTTATTCTTTGGGTGTGACCATATATTTTGTTCTTCATTTGGTTATGCTACACATTACTTCAAAACAAACTATTTCAAAATATATGAGACAGTTATTGAAAAGCAGGACAATATTCGTCCCGCGCGTATTTTATCAGTACAATGGGACACTTGAGCTAAATAAGGAATGATCGTGTGAAATATGGGACTTATGGTCACCCTATTCTAACTTGAAAATAAGAATTATTTGTATAGTACATTACGTTAACACAGTAGTGAAATTTCAGAAAATGCTTTGGTGCGTTTTCGGCGTGTTGTTGTTGTTGTCTTGTTGTTGTCTTCAGTCCAGCGATTGGCTTGATGCAGAACTTCATGATATTCTACCCTGTGCAACCTCATCCCCTCTGTATAACTACTGCAAGCTACATCAAGCCAGCCGCGGTGGTCTAGCGGTTCAGGCGCTCAGTCCGGAACCGCGCGACTACTACGGTCGCAGGTTCGAATCCTGCCTCGGGCATTGATGTGTGTGATGTCCTTAGGTTAGTTAGGTTTAAGTAGTTCTAAGTTCTAGGGGACTGATGACCACAGATGTTAAGTCCCATAGTGCTCAGAGCCAGCTACATCCATTTGAGCCTGCTTAGGCCAGTATTACACTAGCAAATTTCTTTGTCAAAGTTGATATGACAAATATTTATGTCAAAGAAATTTGATAGTGTTATAGGGAACACAGTCAAATCTCGCCTTTCGTCAAAGAAATATGATCAAATCTAGGGCCTCCCCATTCCTCTCTTGCTCACTGCAATATGGAATGTAACCACTTGGAGCGTTGGCATCCCTTCAGCTAATTGACGTCTGTAGTTTGTTTGTAAACATAGTTGCAAAGTTAAGTTGCTGTGGTCCTTCGACTATTCATAATAACATTGCTTCTACAGGGCACAGTGCATGCTATTAATAATGTTATGATGACCATGTGGGATATACTGGGGGCAACTTCAAATCCACAATTACAGCTACAGCCATCCACCTCTACATCTGGAAACATCCAGGCAGCTTTTCGGCAAGGCAGAATAGAGGATGACACACTATAAAATAATTTTTTTTCTTAGATTTCCATTCTAGTTTGTCTGTTTTCTTCCTCTGAATGCCACAATTTAAAAAGTGTTTCATCTGTTTCATACTTTTTATTAATTTTGTAGTTGTTGGAACACTAATTCCATTAATTAAGTTATTCAACAATAAAAATAGCTCTTAATGCCCATATAGTGCACTAAACATTTATTTATCTTCAGTGCATTATAAATCACTTTAGAGGTTTCTGGAATTATTTTGGTTAATATGCATTGTGGTATTCGAGCACTGTATAGTAAGCTAGAGTAGCTCTCTCCTGTAGCAAGAAATCGCAGTATTATGGTGACTGTCTTCTGTACGTATAGCATTACTTTGCTGAGTATTCTGCTTTGTACTATGAGCCACATTACTGAACAAATACTCAAATGCACTCTCTTCCATTCGTAAGTAATTTATAGAAGACTTGAAGTCCTCTACTTGTAGCTCTCGCAACAATCTTTTTAACACTGTGTCATCTTCGTATCTTATGTTGTTAATCCACACCCCATTTACTTTTATTCTTCTTCTTCTGCTGCTACATATCCACTGATGGACGTTTGCGATCACATTTGGCCAGTCTTCTCTATCTCTTCCAGCATGGATCAAGTCGCCAGTCTTTCTTATTCCTGTCCACTGTCTGATGCTGCGGAGCCATGTCATTTTTCTCCTGCCAATTCCTCCTTTGCTTTCAGTCTTGCCCTCGATTATCAGTTTAAGAAGGTGATACCTTTCATATCGTTTCACATGGCCTAAGTAAGCTGCTTTCTTACGTTTGATTGAGTTTGGAGTTCACGTTCTCTTTTTACTGTTCCCGAGATCTCTTCATTTGTTTTCATTGCTGTCCATGGAATTTTTAAGTATTCTTCGATATAACCTCATCTCGAATGCTTCCAACTTGCTCACAGTGTTCATTTTCAACGTCCAACTTTCCACGCTATACAAAAGCGCGGATAACACATAGCTCTTCATAAACCTAATTCAGAGGTTAAGATCAAAGTCAATGATAGCGATTACTTTGTTAAATTTTATGAACGCACTGCGGGCCTTTTGTATTCTACATCTGATTTCCATGTCCAATGACCAATTTTCACACAGCCATGTCCCCAGGTAGTTAAATCGATTCACTCTGTCAATGGGTTGATTGTTATGCATTAATTCTGGATTCTGATGTTCACCTGAATTGCAAGTGACTATCATAAATTTGGTCTTTTTGATGCTGATATTGAGACCCATATTCCTGTTGTGTTCTCCCACTGTAGACCGAAGACCTTGCAGATCGTTCATGTTACCTGCAATTAACACTGTGTCAGCTTCGTATCTTATGTTGTTAATCCACACCCCATTTACTTTTATACCTATCTCACAATCTTCAAGAGCCTCCTGTAGCATATGTTCCGAGTACAGGTTAAAGAGGAGTGGTGAGAGTATACAGCCTTGTCTAACTCCGGTACAGATTTTTTTGTACTTCTGTCAATTGGCCGCCAGTTCTCACCTCAGCAGTTTCATTCCAGTACAGATTTCCTATACATCGAATATCTTTTCCGTCTATGTCCAGTCTTCTCAAAATTTGTACAAGTTTATTGTGTTGCACTCTGTCAAATGCTTTTTCATAGTCTATGAAGCACAGCATTACATTCTTCCTCTGATCGTAGCACTTTTGAACAAATACCTGAATCGCGAACAATGCTTCCCTCGTACCTACACCCTGCCTAAATCCAAACTGTGAACATCCCATATCCCTTTCACACTTGGCCGTGATTCTATATCGCATGGTCTTGAGAAATATCTTTAGGGTATGGCTTATCAGGCTAACTAGTCTGTAGTCTCCGCATTTTCTTGCATTGTTTTTCTTGGGCAAAGGGATCAAATGTGACGTCAGCCATTTGTCAGGAAATGTACTCGCATTATAAATTTGATTAAATATTTTTTGGAGAACTGAGATGCTGTTATCATCTAATAATTTCAGAATTTCAAGTGGTATTTGATCTGGACCAGCTGCTTTTTTATCTTTGGGCGTTCCTATTGCTCTTCTGATTTCATCTTTTGTGTTGGCAGGACCAAATAAACACTCATCATCTTTATTTTCTGTTTCAGATCTTTCATCTGGAAAAATATTGTTTATATAGTTGCCCAAGATAGTTTTCTTTTATTGATCGTCCAGTGCTATTTCCCCTTGGTCACTTTCTATATCTGAAAAAGTTATCTTACGATATATACCAGCCGTTTCCTACATCTTCTTATGTAAGCTAAAGTCGTCACGTATTTGCTGCAGTCGTTCCAACTCTTTAAGTTACGTTGTGCAAGACGCGACAGTTGGCTGCGACTGCGACGCTGCCCCCTCCTCTTTTCCAACCCTGGCAGACGGCGACACGGCCACAGCACGACAGGAGTCGTCGCTGTTTCCCAAGCTCCGGTCGGCGGCGGCGGATTCAAATACATAAGAAAAATAAGAATTCCGATTTTCTTGCTGTAAAAAATACTGTACGTTAATGCAACAAAGTTACATCGGCTCCCAGAGTTAGTTTTTCGATACAGATTCTCCTTTTACTTTAAAAAATGGAAAAGTATCTCTTCCGGTTTTGCGTGTTTTTTTCGCTGTATATTACTTCTCTATCAATTGTGAGGAAAGCAAAAGTCACAAAAAATTGATGTTTGCGTATCTTACAGTTTCACATCACAGCTTGATAATGAGGTGTCTATTTTTCCGATATTCGTCACAGTTATTCCGATACTTAATTTACAAGTAACCTACTGCATAAAATTTGAATTGTGCACAGTGAAAAATGTGGTCGCTGGCTACTTTACGTATGGTTCACGTTAGGTCATACATCGTTGCCGATGAAAAGAAGCTAACATATCGAAATTATTTTTAAAGTTGAGACCAGAATGATATCGATCTCCGTTTCCGAGATTTGGGCTCATATATCTCCGGGAGCGTCGCGACTAGCCGCCAGTTCTGTCGACGCGCAACGAGAATCGTGTGGTCATCACACGATAGAGAATGCATTTGTTTTGTTTCGCTGACAAATTTGGACCTAATGAAACCATTTTATGTCATATATTTCTCCGGTATGAGTTACTAATATTTCTCCCTATGCTCTTGACAATTTCATTTAAAATGCCACGAAATGTAGGTTTCTTAAAGCCAAGTGATCAAGCAGAACCCATTTTCTTGGTTTTGCTGAGGCATCTGAACCTGTTCCAAGCTTTCTTTCTTGTTTATTTCTCTGATACGAGTCCCGAATATTCCTCCATCTGTTTTTACACATTTCACCTAAAATTCCAATGAAAGATAAGTTTATTAACAATAAGCGCACGCTAGCGCCATTGCATTGTTTCAAGTTCTTGACAACAAGATAGGGTTACACCTTAAACATCTCTAGAATTTTCATTCTAAACGTCTACAGTATACACTGGCAGAAATGTGGAAGAAATAATGACCGTGCTTGTTCACAAAATTTCCTCAAATTATACTTGTCAGTTTCTCCCATGCAGAAACTTTTGGAACAAGCTAAGGCAACTTTCATAGCCGACTGACTCTTTATTCCCATCCAAATGAACTTCCTTATTCTTATATTCTGACAGCATACATCGTTATCGATGACATGAACATTTAATCTTGCCAAGCTGCATTCAAAAGATGACTCCAGGATTTACAAAAGACGAATTTCAATTGTGAACTGTGTCAGACCAGAAGGGCCTTGTAAAACAGTAGTGCACTTTTGGCACAAGTTTTTTGAGCACCATCTTCTACCAATGAATTGAAGTGAATGTGACAAATTACTTATTGCAGCGTACTGTTTGCGCAATCTGTTGAGAAACGCCTTCCTCAAAAACGAACGTCTATTGATTACAGAAAGCTGTACAACAATCTGGTGGTGGTTTTTCACAACTAGAAGGTATGATCAAGACACCAATCTACCGTTAATTTTCAAAATGAAGGTATCGTAAAATGTAACTTTCTCGTTGTACTTTAGATTGTTCATATTATAATGTACTTGCCGTTTTCAATTTTTATCGTCACAAAAAAGAGTAATGCGAAAATTGACCTTCAAGTTCATTTTCATCATTCTAATTCTACATCTGCATAGATTATACTGATTTTCATAACAGGCCTGAAAAATTTGCATTAATGGGAAAATATTATATATTTCACTCACCTGCCAGTTTCAACTGTGCACCAATTTCTTCCCAAATTCTGTCTGTGAACATAGTGTCTCTATATTTAGGGTTCTTCAAATCGTAAAGGCAAGGATGTTGCGAGACCAGCTCACAGAGCATCACATCCGGTGAGTGGCTCATTTCAGTTTTCCTTGACTGGCTCGACATCTTTCTGGCAGCCGTACGTCTTTGTGTCGTGTGACTTCCATCGCAACACTGCTCACTGATGCAGTGCTGCGGCAGCTGCCGCAACAGTCGCGCGTCGCATCCCAAACTCGAACTGCGCATTCGCCAGCAGGCAACTTCTGACGTCACGTAGCGATCCGTCGCAGTCGCTAGTGTGCGTCGCGTCTTGGACAACATACCTTTACAATGTTGTTTCAGCCAGTTATTTTTTGCTGCTCTTATCATCTTTCTTATGACGTTCTGCGTGTTCACATATTTGTTCTGGTTTCTTTTCTTTTTATTTTTTCTTCTTTTTTCAAATAATGTCAAAATTTCGTCTGTCATCCAATTTTTCTTTCGTGTTTTCTATTTGTAATCTATTTCATTTTCCGCAACGTCTGTGACAGTTTTCTACATTTGCTCCCATACGTTGTTTATATCTGTTCCTTCTTCTAGTTATGGTTTGATTGTATCTGTAATTCTTTTCCTGATTTTTGTGGTTACCCTGTTTCTGACAGCTTCATCTTTAAGACGATCACATTCTATTTTCAGCTGTTACGTATTTTTTTGACATTTTTAATTTTTATTTCCTATACTAGCAGGACATGGTCTGAGGGAACGTCGGCTCCCGGATGGGTGCATGCCCTCGTTACCGAGGATCCAAAGCGCTTGTTAATCAAAAGTTAATCTATTTAATTCTGTACTGTATTGTCAGGTTGATCAGCTGGAGCTCCCCATGTATAGAAGCGTGTAGTTGGTAGCTCAAACCAAGTGTTTGGTTATCTTCATCTTTTCCTCTTGACAAAATTGACAAAGCCGTTCGCCTCGATCTTTTCGTATTCCTAGTCATATGGACCGACTAGTTCTTCCCTCTCCCATTTTTAAAATCACCCATTATTTTTATCTAATTTTCTATTACCAGCCTAAGAAGTTGTTTCAGCTCTTCATAGAATACCTCAACTTCATCTTCAGTTGAAACTGATGTAGGCGCGTATACTTGGATGATATTGACATTCATTGGAGTGGCATTAACTTTAATTAAAGCCATTCGGTCTGAGTGTGAGAAGAAATTTATTACAGATTTCGAACTTTTTCTGAGACAATTATTCCCACACCTATTCTGAGTCTATTGTCTTGGTTCCCTGAAAAGCAGATAGTTCCTCCGTGAACCTCACACATTCCAGCATCTGGCCACCATGTCTCTGCCACTTCTAGAATATCTGTTTTCAGTCTTCCCATTTCCTGCATTAAGTTAGCGAATTTCCCAGCTTCATATAAACTCTATACGTTCCAGGTACTGGTCATTACCTTGTTTCGAAGATTCATCTTTCTACTCTCAGCAGTATTTAACGCAGTTCCCTCTGGAGATCCGTTTGGGGAACTATTTATACCTCTGGAAAATTTTGAGTTAAATGTGCTTGTCATTTGGCTTATGTGATTCTCCTGGGAATAATTGTCGGAGGTGGTTTCCCGTTGCCTTCCTGCTTATGTACACTACTGGCCATTAAAATTGCTACACCAAGAAGAAATGCAGATGATAAACGGGTATTCATTGGACAAATATATTATACTAGAACTGACATGTGATTACATTTTCACGCAGTTTGGGTGCATAGATCCTCAGAAATCAGTACCCACAACAACGACCTCTAGCCGTAACAACGGCCTTGGTACGCCTGGGCGTATACGTCTAACAAAGCTTGGATGGCGTGTACAGGTACAGCTGCCCATGCACCTTCAACACGATACCACAGTTCATCGAGAGTAGTGACTGGCGTATTGTGACGAGCCAGTTGCTCGGCCACCATTGACCAGATGTTTTCAGTTGGTGAGAGATCTGGAGAATGTGCAGACCAGGGCAGCAGTCGAACATTTTCTGTATCCAGAAAGGTCCGTACAGGACCTGCAACATGTGGTCGTGCATAATCCTGCTGAAATGTAGGGTTTCGCAGGTATCGAATGAAGCGTAGAGCCAGGGGTCGTAGCACACCTGAAATGTAACGTCCACCGTTCAAAGTGCCGTCAATGCGAACAAGAGGTGACTGAGACGTGTAACCAATGGCACCCCATACCATCACGCCGGGTGATACCCTAGTATGGCGACGACGAATACACGCTTCCATTATGCGTTCACCGCAATGTCGCCAAAAACGGATGCGACCATCATGATGCTGTAAACAGAACCTGGATTCATCCGAAAAAAATGACGTTTTGCCATTCGTGCACCCAGGTTCGTCGTTGAGTGTACCATCGCAGGCGCTCCTGTCTGTGATGCAGCGTCAAGGGTAACCTCAGCCATGGTCTCCGACATGATAGTCCATGCTGCTGCAAACGTCGTCGAACTGTTCGTGCAGATAGTTGTTGTCTTGCAAACGTCCCCATCTGTTGACTCAGGGATCGAGACGTGGCTGCACGATCAGTTACAGACATGCGGATAAGATGCCTGTCATCTCGACCGCTAGTGATACGAGGCCGTTGGGATCCAGCACGGCGTTCCGTATTACCCTCCTGAACCCACCGATTCCATATTCTGCTAACAATAATTGGATCTCGACCAACGCGAATAGCAATGTCGCGATACGATAAACCGCAATCGCGATAGGCTACAATCCGACCTTCATCAAAGTCGGAAACGTGATGGTACGCATTTCTTCTCCTTACACGAGGCATTACAACAACGTTTCAACAGCAACGGCGGTCGACTGCTATTTGTGTATGAGAAATCGGTTGGAAATTTTCCTCATTTCAGCACGTTGTAGGTGTCTCCACCGGCGCCAACCTTGTGTGAATGCTCTGAAAAGCTAATCATTTGCATATCACAGCATCTTCTTCCTACCGGTTAAATTTCGCGTCTGTAGCACGTCATCTTCGTGGTGTAGCAATTTTAATGGCCAGTAGTGTAGTAAACAGCCGCTTTTAACCTAGAGAACAGAGGTTGCCGGGAAGTCGCTCCTCTGGGTATTTCATTTTCCCGGTACCACCCATATCTGGGAGGCATTACCCAATCCGCCACCTTGGGAGGCGCCCGATGGGGGACTAGCAGGGGACTAGCAAGCCCTCACGGGACGCTTTTATTATCTCGACGTAAAACCCACAGCTTCACCCAAGTATGATTCCTTTATTTCCGCCGCTCGTCTTACAAATGCACATACAATGCAATTATCGTACAAGCAACTGCAGCACATAATAACAAGTGTTGTTGTGTGTCATCTTGAACTTTGACGTGAAATACACTCCTGGAAATGGAAAAAAGAACACATTGACACCGGTGTGTCAGACCCACCATACTTGCTCCGGACACTGCGAGAGGGCTGTACAAGCAATGATCACACGCACGGCACAGCGGACACACCAGGAACCGCGGTGTTGGCCGTCGAATGGCGCTAGCTGCGCAGCATTTGTGCACCGCCGCCGTCAGTGTCAGCCAGTTTGCCGTGGCATACGGAGCTCCATCGCAGTCTTTAACACTGGTAGCATGCCGCGACAGCGTGGACGTGAACCGTATGTGCAGTTGACGGACTTTGAGCGAGGGCGTATAGTGGGCATGCGGGAGGCCGGGTGGACGTACCGCCGAATTGCTCAACACGTGGGGCGTGAGGTCTCCACAGTACATCGATGTTGTCGCCAGTGGTCGGCGGAAGGTGCACGTGCCCGTCGACCTGGGACCGGACCGCAGCGACGCACGGATGCACGCCAAGACCGTAGGATCCTACGCAGTGCCGTAGGGGACCGCACCGCCACTTCCCAGCAAATTAGGGACACTGTTGCTCCTGGGGTATCGGCGAGGACCATTCGCAACCGTCTCCATGAAGCTGGGCTACGGTCCCGCACACCGTTAGGCCGTCTTCCGCTCACGCCCCAACATCGTGCAGCCCGCCTCCAGTGGTGTCGCGACAGGCGTGAATGGAGGGACGAATGGAGACGTGTCGTCTTCAGCGATGAGAGTCGCTTCTGCCTTGGTGCCAATGATGGTCGTACGCGTGTTTGGCGCCGTGCAGGTGAGCGCCACAATCAGGACTGCATACGACCGAGGCACACAGGGCCAACACCCGGCATCATGGCGCGGGGAGCGATCTCCTACACTGGCCGTACACCACTGGTGATCGTCGAGGGGACACTGAATAGTGCACGGTACATCCAAACCGTCATCGAACCCATCGTTCTACCATTCCTAGACCGGCAAGCTTGCTGTTCCAACAGGACAATGCACGTCCGCATGTATCCCGTGCCACCCAACGTGCTCTAGAAGGTGTAAGTCAACTACCCTGGCCAGCAAGATCTCCGGATCTGTCCCCCATTGAGCATGTTTGGGACTGGATGAAGCGTCGTCTCACGCGGTCTGCACGTCCACCACGAACGCTGGTCCAACTGAGGCGCCAGGTGGAAATGGCATGGCAAGCCGTTCCACAGGACTACATCCAGCATCTCTACGATCGTCTCCATGGGAGGATAGCAGCCTGCATTGCTGCGAAAGGTGGATATACACTGTACTAGTGCCGACATTGTGCATGCTGTGTTGCCTGTGTCTATGTGCCTGTGGTTCTGTCAGTGTGATCATGTGATGTATCTGACCCCAGGAATGTGTCAATAAAGTTTCCCCTTCCTGGGACAATGAATTAACGGTGTTCTTATTTCAATTTCCAGGAGTGTATGATGACGGTGTAAACCCCTTTTTAGCGCCACGTCAAAGATAGTGACGATTATTTGATCATATTTCTTTGTCAATGAAATATGATAGTGTAATACCGGTCTTACTGTAGCGAAGCTTTGGTCTCTCTCTTTTGTTTTTACCCCCAAACTTCCCTTTATTACCAAGCTGACAATTCCTTGAAGCCTCAGGATGTGCCCTATCAACTGATTTCTTCTTTTAATGGAGTTGTTCGATAAATGTCTTTTCTCGCATATTCGATTCAAAACCTCTTCATTAGTCTTCCTATCTATCCATCTAATTTTCAGCATTCGTGTGAAGTACAACTTTTCAAAAGAATCTGTTCTCTTCTTATCCAAACTGTTTGTTATCCACGTTTCATTTCGGCAGAAGGCAACACTCCACTTCAAGATAGGCTCCCTAACACATTGTGGCAGGTGTTATAAAATACTTCTTTTTTCAGATATGCCAATCTTGCTATTGCCAGTCTTCTTTTTATATCCTCTTTGCCTCTGCCATCATAATTTATTTTGCTACCCAAATAGCAAAGTTCATCTACTACTATTAGTGTCCCATATCCTGATCTAATTCCCTCTGTGTCATCTGATTTAATTAGACTATATTCCATTACCTCTATTCTAATTTTGTTGAAGTTCACTTCATAATGTTTTTTTTTTCTTTTTCAGGACAATATCCATTCCATTCAGATGCTCTTCTCAGTCCTGACAGAATTACAGTGTCATCGGCAAACTTCAAAGCTTTTACTTCTTCTCCCTTAACTTTAATTTCCTTTTCAAATAGTTCCACGGTGTCCTTTACTGCTTGCTGAATGCTTAATTAGAATAACTTCAGGGACAGACTACAACCTCTCTCACTCCATGCTCAACTACTGCTTCTGTTTCATGTTCTTTGGGTCTTTACAAACAAGGGGAATTTTAGGTAAAAGGATAAATTTCAGGAGGTGATCGCTAACAGTAAAAAAAGAATTTATATTAACGTACATCATCTGAACAAACATAGTGGACGCCTATTAGTGGGCATTAATATGGGATGTGTCCACCCTGCGCCCTTATGATGGCTTCAACTCTGCTGGGAAACTTCCAATAAGGTGTCTAAATGTCTGTGGAGGAATGACATCTCATTCTTCGTCAAAAACCAAAACCAGAGAAGGTGGTGATGTTGGATCCTGGGGTCCAGAGCAAAGTCAACGTCCTAACTCATCCTAAACGTGTTCCTTTGGGATCAGGTCGGTGCTCTGGGCAGACCAGTCCATTTCAACAATGTTATTGTCCATAACCATTGCCTCACAGTTTCAGCTTCATTACAGGGTGCAGTGTCATCAGTGGTGGCTTGTGTAAAATTATACAAATGTGCTACAGTACGGTGGCCTACAGCCTTTTGACTTGCAATGGCAGTAATCATAACTAAATATAATATATTAATTGTACATATACAAACTGAACTGTTTAAATATATTTAAATTTTATAATTAATAATTTAACATTGCGAGGAAAAAATGAAATTAAAAAAAGAAATGTTGTATCTGTGGGACTACACAAAGTAACAAGAAATAATTCTCTCTCAATGTCTTCATCAGTAATGGGATTATTCGGCGATTTTCAGTTGGCCAACAAGAAAATTCCAATTGTCTACCTACATCTCCATCTCGAAGTTGTTGAAACCACTGTAATGATCAGTATAGAGGCTGAATATACGTAATGCCGGCCGCGGTGGTCTAGCGGTTCTAGGCGCTCAGTCCGGAACCGCGCGACTGCTACGGTCGCAGGTTTGAATCTGCCTCGGGCATGGATGTGTGTGATGTCCTTAGGTTAGTTAGGTTTAAGTAGTTCTAAGTTCTAGGAGACTGATGACCACAGATGTTAAGTCCCATAGTGCTCAGAGCCATTTGAACCATACGTAATGACTGCTATATCCTTGTGCGTCGAACCCCAATATGTATAGATGTGTGTGCGCTTGTTGAAGGACTACGTTCTGCTGACTGAATAATGTCTATCACTTCAGTCACACTCCGTACGTTATCACCTTCGGATGAAATATGAGTGCTGGACATTGCACCCCTTTCACGCTAGTAGTGGGAAGATGAGTAAAAACTCTTGAGTCTTGTTCACTGCAATTAGAAAATCGCCTACCGCATTCTTTACAAGCAGCAGCAGCGTTTCCGTTACAAAACCAACACACAAATGCCACATCAGCATACTCAGCTTTTGTAAATACATTCAGCATGCTTAAATGATACACTAGTACTGGCCCAAAAATCACAATTACATTTGAAAAATTCAGTTGTATAAATTCAAGAAAAGTTTTACAACTTGATCTTCACATCAGTGACAAAAATAAACCCATGGCAACTGGACTACCAATACCTAAAATGAAAACTTATCTCAGTGACCGGTTGTTTCTCTGTAATCAATACAAATTGGACACAATGTTATACTGCAAGTTTTTTTCGAACTAGCCTATATCAGCACGTCATAAAATATTTACTATTTCTCCCGAAACACCCTGTATGTCTGAAATACACAAAATAATTTGAAGCTATTGTCAGCATGATCATGAACACATGATATCATCATATCCCTCCCCTCTCTCTCCACCACTCTCCTCTCTACCGTCCTCCTATCCCCTCCCCACTCCTCCAATCACTGCCCAGTACTTAACTGGTCATTAAAATGAAACAGCCAATCGCAGTAAAGTATCTTACCAGCCATTGAAACATAACAGATCAGTATGTATCCCCCCGCCCCCCCTATAGCCGCCATATTGTCAGAATTAGGAGCAACCTGACACAACTTCGTCAATACAATCACAAGTTTGTCGAGTCTCGACTAGTGTGAGACCTTGGTCACTTCACAGGAATGTGATACAGCTTCACCAGCAACTCACTCACACACACACAAGCAAGCACACACACACACACACACACACACACACACACACACACACACATTAAATCTCTCAGTTGTAGCCCAATGTTTTACTATCCACTGAAACCAAACAGCTAGTCACAGCCTAGTATATTGCCAGCCATTAAAATGAAGCAGCCAATCAATGTGTACCCCAGTAGAGCATACCATCTTTTGTCCGTACCCCCCCCCCCCCCCCACCTGACAATGAATAATAGTCTATCTTTGTATCCTACTTGAAGTAAGGCACAATGAACCACTAAATTAAATATTTCCACATCAAAATTGCCTGTACCATTTATCAAATACATGTGGCTCACTTATTGGGAGTGCTAATCAGGTTTAAATGTTAGGGTACAACTAGCAATGAGAAAAGTTTGATCTTCATAATCCTATTCGTGCACGGTCTGCTACTTCCTGACAGTAGATGTCAGTTGTTGGAAGAGTATAATTAATCCATAACTTGCAGGTTAGATTGCACTTTGCCACCTAAAACATGACCGAGGACTCTCAAATTAATTTCCACAATGCTATTTCCACATCTAAATTTCCTGTGGTTATAATAATATACCAAGCAAGCAAGGTATTAATAGCTGCCAGTTCCCCTTCGGACTAAGTGAGGCTATGTTCGTGGTGGTACAAAACGAACTTGTTATCATCACACGAAGAACCATTTTAGGGGGAAGAAGATAATGCATCATATTCTGCCAACAACTCACACTACTGACTGACTTATACAGGTTTTTATTACTTCTGAGCTTACATTATGATATTTACTAATCGGATCTATGGCGTGAAGGCTCTCTAATAGACTTTACAGACTATCTCCTTTCCTTTCTATAATAAACTGATAAATAAAACCGAGATCTATAGCATGTTTATCCACCGTCATTACATTTTGCGTCACTTGAGCACAGCAAACCATTCCGAAAATGATGTGTTTTAGAGAGCTTTAATGCGGTATTACACTCAAATTGGATATTTTCGTTACACCCAAGTATGACAACGAAATGCACCAAACACAATATATTAGCCTCATAAATACTTATCCTGGGAACTTACTGGAGTATTTCAATGTCAATTTCTTGTGTTGAATATTCTGAAAAACTCAAAATTCTTGATTACATTCACTATTAATGACGCATCAGAAATACTTAAATAAACAAAGAAAAACCAGACGGCTTGATCTGAAGATAATACATTTCATTCATGCGTAATTAAAATACTGTAACTTAAATATCTTACCTCAGTGTTAATCCTGGCCGATTATTTCAGTAGGAGTTCCTTCCAGTTCCACGTTGAAAGTTATGAAACTGAAGTGTAAAATCGTACAAAAAATCAATCGAATATGATTCGCAGCAGCAGATACGAAGTGACTGAACCGTCTGCTACTGGACTGCTTTCACTGGACAGTTGTGTAGGCTCCAGTCAACCAATTAGATAGTTTTACTGTAGAGAGCATGGAGGTAAAAAAAGAAGGATAGTGCTATAGACTTACACAGTACGATGTTTTGAAGTCAAACTGGGCGGGGTATGCCACCATCTTAAATAGCCCACATTAACAGACTGCTGTTAACTATTGCTTCTTTTTCATTATTTCTGTCGTGAGCGCTCAACGACTGTTTTAAACACTAAAACTTATAGTGTTTACACGAATAACATGGCGTCAGAAAGACAATTTCGAACGTTTTTCTGTTCTTGAATGTGTATTTTTTCCAGTAATACGTCCACATTTGGTCTCGTCAATGTATCTTGTTTTTAGTTGATATATTTCGAATAACCAAGAAGAGTAGGATGTGGTGTGAAAAGGATGCTTTCGTAATCCATTTAATTCCACTTTTTCTGTATTTATATCGATAGCAAATCAAGATTAAACTCCGAAACCAAGCTTGTTTGCTTACTCGTACTGCCTCCTGTTTGTTACATTTTTCAACTTTCAACTCGTACACATTACATTTTTAAGGATCATTTTTGCAAAAAACTTACCTACAACTTCTTTGATAGTCTTTAAACGAGTACAGTGAGGAGAGAAGCAAAGCATGCTATCGTATGTTGTACATGTCAACAAACTGAACGATTATTGAAATGTCAAAGAAACAGAACTCCAGAGAGCATACCTCCGCGCATAATAGATTTCTTGTTTTATTAGATTGTCAATGCATTAGTCTCGCTGTGGTTTACACATCTCTCTTTCAAATTTTGCCTACGACGCGTCATTCAGTGTGTGACCAGTAATAGCAATTTACAAGGTAAACAAAAAAACCACAACAATAAAAGTAAAAGGCACAACCATAATTCTTGTAAACAAAAGAAAATATCTCTTGAACGGCTCCACTGAAGAATGAAATGTAATTTCTTTAAACTTTAGATTTCGATCAGATTGATTAGCACACCCTTAAACGACGCAAGCTCGCATTTTTGATGAAAGAACGAAGTTTCCACACAGTCAAGTACCAGATGCTATTTGAGATACGACCACGAAGGCAACATATATCCCCAACGGTCGAAATTGGAAGAGTGGCCAGTGCCCATTAGACCACAGATAATACGGACAGGCAGCCGCCATCATTTTGGCCAGAATTCGAGTGGAAATACTGTCGCCTGGCGACTATCTCAAGAAATCGATTTGACACTCAAACTGTAGCAGAAATTCTAGCTCGTTATTTAGTATGTGACTACTGTACATATAATGTGGAGTAAATTAGTGTGTGGCGTGAAGAAATATGTCAGACATTTATTACGTTCTGGAAAAAATGGGAATCGACCAGGAAAAAACAGTTTCATTTGTATTATTTTAGATGCTCGGAAGCGATTTCCGATAGTCATTTTTGAAGTTAGTAGCCCTAAGCTTTATATAGTTTTTACCTTGCCAGCTAATATATTGTAGATGAGATCATTGTGGATCTAGAAACTATGCTTTATATTGGAAGCATGCAACAGTCATTCTGTTATTGCGGGTACTCGTATTTTCATACAGTAAGTAATTAAACATTAACAGATTATGGTCCAGGATTTGTTAATTGACATTTAAATTCGAAAAATAAAAATCAAACAAAAGTAAAAACAATAATGGATCTGCCGACAGGACGGTTTATAATTGTGAATGCTGCTTACTGAGCTACACACAACATTAAGACAGACTGGCGAAATGTTTTATAGATAACAGTACGCAGAGATTTTCGAAGCCATTTTTTTCTTCCCAAGACAGGAAATCTGTAGCGTGGTATGCCATAGACTGATAGACTGAAGCAGTTTTCCAAAATTCTTGAGAACAATAATCAAACTCAAGAAAGCGCTACGAACATACGAATCAAGAGAGACCCATTGAAAAAAAAAAAAAAGAAAGGCGTCGCAGCTGATCAGCCAATCACGAGCGATTTCATCAATTGCCACTCTCTATCTGTATCCTGACTCTCTACTTCATTGACCCTCCTAGCGCCTCAAGCGATGTGTAGATGAACTAAGAGGCATGTTTCCAGGTTTTCCATATAGCTTTTAGCCCCGTAAGAGAAGGTTCCACACAAAGGAAAGTTCGATCTCTGATTGCGAACAAAGACTGATCTTTGCACCAAAATTAAATAGCACTTAAAATTGTCTTTATTATTTGTCAAAATACGTAAAGATCAACTGTATCTCAGAAAAAAGAAAAAAATATGGGACTACTAATCTAATTTACAGGTTAAGGTGCAATGGTTAACAACGATAGTTTTATCTTTGTTCCCTCAAGTGTAAAGAAACCAAAACTTGTCAGCATTGTTTAACAAAATACATCATTCAGCGTAGGCATGGTCTAAGTAATTAGTGACCCAAAAATTTTATTTCAGTTCTATGATGAATAAACTTATTATTTGTAAAAGACATGCTGAATAACCTCCTTCGCGCCCTCTGAGGCGTCTTCTCACGGTCCGTCGGAGTTTCCGAGTCCTCCCTCTAGCGTGGGTGTGTATGTCGTCCTTGCGTAAGTTAGTTTAAGTTAGAATAAGTAGTGTGTAAGCTTAGGAACCGATGACCTCAGCAGTTTGGTCCCATAAGACCTTACCACAAATTTCCAAAAAATAACCTACTTGGGATTGTGACACTGCCAGCCCATGTGCAAGTAACGTGTGTGTAATCTGTGGTTCTTTTCAGTATTTGTGAAAACATGCTGCATGTCACAAACATAGTGCTGAATGTTTGCAATCTGGTTACAATGTGACCATTTAAAATTTTTCTCCAGAGATGGTAATCGGAACTGGAGTTCCTCTTTATCCCGAACTTGTTGCTGGTGAAGTGTTGCATGCATAATTCGTGACACAAGGCCACTCATGTTGAGAACACTGTGTGACTGCACGAGATATCATCGAAAAAATTGCAGTAGGTGATTTATTTTTGAAAACAGAAACAATAATCTTTCATCAAATATTAAGTACATCGAGGTCAGTATGAATAGTTCCTATTTTTTGTTTATGACGCAGTTCGGAGCGCCACTTGTGTTCGGGCGATGTATGAATTTGTGAATTACATCGATCAATTAGTACTATTTGTCAAAGTATATGGTACCGTTCTGTCGTCCGAGCTGCCGCTATGGCGTTCTACTGAATGTTATGTGTCGTAAGGCCCCCGTCAACGATCAAACGTTTTGTCAAACGTAACTATGCTTGCCAAATATTTGACCGTGAACGGTGCTGCTTGACGTGTTTGTGAAGCATAGATCGCGTCTGACGAGTTTGCGAGAAATTTTGTTGACAGAAAGTTTGACAAGACGGCAGACGTTGTTTGTGCCGATGTGTCACCACACATGTTTAGTGAATAAGTGTTTTGTTACAATTAATCTCGTTGTATCGTGAATTTCTATAACTGTGAAAAGTACAACCAAGTATAAAAACTAAATAGCATTCATGGTAGAGGTATCACATCCTTCCCAGCCATACATTACGCTTGAAGAGGTTATGAACAAAATCAATATTTTACGCATACAGTAACATACAAGCGAAGTGGAATGAAACAAAAGAAATCGAAGTTCTCCGGTTCTTCCAAGGACGATGTGGGCTGTACGTTCTCATGTTGTGGTATTTTAATGAACTATCATTAGAGGACCAACTAGACGAGAATAAATTTTCGCGTATCTGTGTCTTCTTTTGCAATGTGAGGCCGAAGTAACGCTAAATAATTTATTAAACGTTTCATTGTCCATCCGTAGGAAGCTGATGTAAGCATCAGGTTCTAAATATGTAACACTTTCACTAACGGGTTTTCAGTTGTGTATTACTCATTTTAAACCATTCCCAGGGTCCAGCGTTTTTTTCTTCTTCTTTAACATAGTGTCAGAGGCAATGTTAGAAATGCTTTACCTGTAATCGTAGCCATTCTCACTACAGCCAAAATACAGTATACACGAAAAGCGCCTGCTTCAAAAGCAAGGTTAAATTGACAATCTTTCTTTGACACATCCGTGGCTACATAAGAGCGAATTTGATAGGCAAGTTCGCTCTTTTAGAAGGACCATAACAAGTTTTAAAAAGTTTCATTGTCCATTCGAAGAAAGTTGTTGTGATTATGGGGTTATGTGAATAATATTTTCTTTAGAAGATTTTCATGGTTAAATCTCTCATTTTAACCTACTGATCGAACCAGAGTCTTGTTTTCTTCTTCTTCTTTAAACACAGTGCCAAAGCCAATGCCGGAACTGCTTTCTCTGCATTTGTGGTCGTTCTCACGGTCAACATACACACGAACAAGAACAGCGTCTGCTTCAAAGTGAGATTAAACTGGCAAACATTGTTTCAACGTGTCCGGGCTGCTTGACAAATCCGTTGCTAGATAAGAGCGATTTTGTCAAACACGTGAAGGCTTGTTCAACATATAGTTCTAAAATTTTAAATGCTAACTACAGGAAGGAATCGGGAAAGCGGTGGCAGAATATGCTATTTCATGGGCTAGGGAGTGATTCCTTAAGAGAGAGCAGAGACACATGGTACAAATTAGAAAATTCCTTTATTTTTGTTGTTCTTAAACTGTACACACCAAGGAAGTCCAGTATTCTTCTAAAAATGATCCACAGACGAATAAAACTCCTACAACAACAATAACAACTGCTACTATTACTACTACGAGGGCGTGCCGAAAATTCTTAAAGCTCTTAAATAAAACAAACGTTTTAACGTTCTGTATCTTTGTTCGTCATGTTTACATATTCGGACCTTTTCCGCTATAGGGTTCTGAATTAAAGCGTGTAACATAGCCAGCCATATATAACGTAGCTACTGTAAGTAACTGCGTGAAAAACAACCTGCTGTAATCGAGTTTCGAATTCTTCATCAGCGTGACAATACCAGACCACACACGGTTGCTGTGTCATCTGGAACAATCCACCGCCCTGGGTTCTCTGTCATCGATCATTCTCCATACGCAGCCGACTGGGTCCTATCTGACTTTCATCTATTTCGAAAAGTGAAAGAACACCTTCAGGGACTTTACTTTGATATGACGAAGCGATGCAAGCAAAAGTGAGGTTGCGGCTCCATCAACAAAGTCAAACATTCTACAGTGACGGCCGGCCGGGGTGGCCGAGCGGTTCTAGGAGCTACAGTCTGGAACCGCGCGACCTCTACGCTCGCAGGTTGGAATCCTGCCTCGGGAATGCTTGTGTGTGATGTCCTTAGGTTGGTTAGGTTTAAGTGGTTCTCAGTTCTAGGGGACTGACGACCTCAGAAGTTAAGTCCCATAGTGCTCAGAGCCATTTGAAGCCATTTCTACAGTGATGGTATCAACGAATATGGCTCTCGTTGAGTATAAATGAGTTCGCCGCCAGTATGGCTGTGTTGAGAAATAAATATATAAAACAAATACCGTCTGCACAGGCCTTGAAAACCCAACGGTACCGACCGGCAGTTGTGTCACCCTCTGCCTTTTGGCGTCACCGAAAGCGGATCCGGAGGGGAGTGTGGTCAACACATCGGTCTCCCAGCCGTACTGAGTTTTCGTGACCGGTGCCGTTACTTCTCAATCAAGTAGCTCCTTAATTGGCGTCACAAGGGTTTAGTGCACCCTGCTTGCCAATGGCACTCAGCGACCCGACAGTAACCCATCCTAGTGCTAGCCAAGCCCGACAGCGCATATAAACATGAAGAATAACGATATTAATCTTAATAAAACTTGTTTTATTTAAAAAGCTTTGAGCGTTATCACACAAAAGATACACTCCTGGAAATTGAAATAAGAACACCGTGAATTCATTGTCCCAGGAAGGGGAAACTTTATTGACACATTCCTGGGGTCAGATACATCACATGATCACACTGACAGAACCACAGGCACATAGACACAGGCAACAGAGCATGCACAATGCCGGCACTAGTACAGTGTATATCCACCTTTCGCAGCAATGCAGGCTGCTATTCTCCCATGGAGACGATCGTAGAGATGCTGGATGTAGTCCTGTGGAACGGCTTGCCATGCCATTTCCACCTGGCGCCTCAGTTGGACCAGCGTTCGTGCTGGACGTGCAGACCGCGTGAGACGACGCTTCATCCAGTCCCAAACATGCTCAATGGGGGACAGATCCGGAGATCTTGCTGGCCAGGGTAGTTGACTTACACCTTCTAGAGCACGTTGGGTGGCACGGGATACATGCGGACGTGCATTGTCCTGTTGGAACAGCAAGTTCCCTTGCCGGTCTAGGAATGGTAGAATGATGGGTTCGATGACGGTTTGGATGTACCGTGCACTATTCAGTGTCCCCTCGACGATCACCAGTGGTGTACGGCCAGTGTAGGAGATCGCTCCCCACACCATGATGCCGGGTGTTGGCCCTGTGTGCCTCGGTCGTATGCAGTCCTGATTGTGGCGCTCACCTGCACGGTGCCAAACACGCATACGACCATCATTGGCACCAAGGCAGAAGCGACTCTCATCGCTGAAGACGACACGTCTCCATTCGTCCCTCCATTCACGCCTGTCGCGACACCACTGGAGGCGGGCTGCACGATGTTGGGGCGTGAGCGGAAGACGGCCTAACGGTCTGCGGGACAGTAGCCCAGCTTCATGGAGACGGTTGCGAATGGTCCTCGCCGATACCCCATGAGCAACAGTGTCCCTAATTTGCTGGGAAGTGGCGGTGCGGTCCCCTGCGGCACTGCGTAGGATCCTACGGTCTTGGCGTGCATCCGTGCGTCGCTGCGGTCCGGTCCCAGGTCGACGGGCACGTGCACCTTCCGCCGACCACTGGCGACAACATCGATGTACTGTGGAGACCTCACGCCCCACGTGTTGAGCAATTCGGCGGTACGTCCACCCGGCCTCCCGCATGCCCACTATACGCCCTCGCTCAAAGTCCGTCAACTGCACATACGGTTCACGTCCACGCTGTCGCGGCATGCTACCAGTGTTAAAGACTGCGATGGAGCTCCGTATGCCACGGCAAACTGGCTGACACTGACGGCGGCGGTGCACAAATGCTGCGTACCTAGCGCCATTCGACGGCCAACACCGCGGTTCCTGGTGTGTCCGCTGTGCCGTGCGTGTGATCATTGCTTGTACAGCCCTCTCGCAGTGTCCGGAGCAAGTATGGTGGGTCTGACACACCGGTGTCAATGTGTTCTTTTTTCCATTTCCAGGAGTGTATTTGGAGGCACACCCTCGCACTAGTACTACTAACTGCTCGATTACAAAATGTTTTCCATAGAAGAAATAGTATTGGTTGATGCAACAGTTGTCACGGTGAAGAAGCGCCAAATAATGAAAATAACGAACAGGTGCCACCCAATAACTAGTTCTCTATTATGTTTCGGGAGCTTTCTGCTACCCTCCCGAAACATTTCGAGCAGATTTTCAGAAGGTTTTCAGTTTCTAGTCAACATCATTGAGGAACTGATAAATGGAGCCCAGATTTTAATGCAATACCAACAAACCAAATATGTATCGAATTATGTAATGAATATGAGTTAAATATGTAAGAAAACCGGAACACCACTAAAGCATTACATTAAATATTTCACATAAAATAATAATTTCAACAGAAAACAACTTCTGAATTACATTATAGGCCACTACACTAACTTCATATGCACTTCTTAATATACATCCCCGGATTCTAGTACATTTAGTACCAGAAACACGAAAAGTACATTAAGAGATTAATTAAACCTTACTTAATTCTTTATTTTCTAAGTTTATATTACGTCATCATCATCATCATCATCATTTAAGACTGATTATGCCTTTCAGCGTTCTGTCTGGAGTATAGTCCCCCTTATCAAATTCCTCCATGATCCCCTATTCAGTGCTAACATTGGTGCCTCTTCTGATGTTAAGCCTATTACTTGAAAATCATTCTTAACCGAATCCAGGTACCTTCTCCTTGACCTACCGCGACTCCTACCCTCTACTGCTGAACCCATGAGTCTTTTGGGTAACCTTGCTTCTCCCATGCGTGTAACATGACCCCACCATTTAAGCCTGTTCGCCCTGACTGCTACATCTACAGAGTTCATTCCCAGTTTTTCTTTGATTTCCTCACTGTGGGCACCCTCCTGCCATCGTTCCCATCTACTAGTACCTGTAATCATCCTAGCTACTTTCATATCCGTAACCTCAACCTTATTGATAAGGTAACCTGAATCCACCCAGCTTACGCTCCCATACAACAAAGTTGGTCGAAAGATTGAACGGTGCACAGATAACTTAGTCTTGGGACTGACTTCCTTCTTGCAGAAGAGAGTAGATCGTAGCTGAGCGCTCACTGTATTAACTTTGCTACACCTCGCTTCCAGTTCTTTCACTATGTTGTCATCCTGTGAGAATATGCATCCTGAGTACTTGAAACCGTCCACCTGTTCTAATGTTGTTCCTCCTATTTGGCACTCAATCTGTATATATCTCTTTCCCACTGACATTACTTTCGTTTTGGAGATGCTAATCTTCGTACCATAGCCCTTACACTTCTGATCTAGCTCTGAAATATTACTTTGCAAACTTTCAATCGAATCTGCCATCACAACTAAGTCATCCGCGTATGCGAGACTGCTTATTTTGTGTTCACCTATCTTAATCTCACCCAGCCAGTCTATTGTTTTCAACATATGATCCATAAATAATATGAACAATAGTGGAGACAGGTTGCAGCCTTGTCTTACCCCTGAAACTACTATGAACCATGAACTCAATTTACCGTCAACTCAGACTGCTGCCTGACTATGTAAAGACCTTTAATTGCTTGCAAAAGTTTGCCTCCTATTCCATAATCTCGTAGAACAGACAATAACTTCCTCCTAGGAACCCGGTCATATGCCTTTTCTAGATCTATAAAGCATAGGTACAATTCCCTGTTCCACTCGTAACACTTCTCCATTATTTGCCGTAAGCTGAAGATCTGGTACTGACAACCTCTAAGAGGCCTAAACCCTCACTGACTTTCATCCAATTTGTCCTCAACTAATACTCTCACTTTCCTTTCAACAATACCTGAGAAGATTTTACCCACAACGCTGATTAAAGAGATGCCTCTGTAGTTGTTACAATTTTTTCTGTTTCCACGTTTAAAGATTGATGTGATTACTGCTTTCGTCCAATATGATGGAACCTGTCCCGACTCCCACGCCATTTCAGTTATGCTGTGTAGCCATTTAAGACCTGACATTCCACTGTATTTGATGAGTTCCGACTTAATTTCATCAACCCCAGATGCTTTATTTCACTGCAGTCTATTGACCATTATCTCCACTTTCTCAAATGTGATCCTATTTCCAACATCACTCCTATCCCATTGTACATCGAAATTTGAAACATTACTGATCGTATTTTCACCTACATTGAGCAACTCTTCAAAATATTCCCTCCTTCTGCCCAAGGCATCAACAGGATTCACCAGCAGTTTTCCTGATCTGTCCAAAATACTTGTCATTTCCTTCTTACCTCCCTTTCGAAGATTGCTAATTACACTCTAGAATGGTTTTCCAGCGGCTTGACCCAAAGTCTCCAGCCTGTTTCCAAAGTCTTCCCAAAATTTCTTCTTGGATGCTGCAATTATCTGTTTAGCTTTGTTTCTTTCTTCAACACAACTTTCTCTGTCTACCTGAGTTCTAGTATGTAGCCATTTTTGATACGCCTTCTTTTTCGTTTTACAGGCTGCCTTGACTGTGTCATTCCACCAAGCTGTTTGCTTCATCCTACCTTTATACACAACTGTTCCAAGACATTCTTTAGCCACTTCTAGTACTGTGTCCCTGTATCTTGTCCATTTCTTTTCCAATGACTGCAACTGACTACATTCAACTATCTGGTACCTTTCTGAGAACACTGTTATGTACTTGTGCCTGATTTCCTTATCCTGAAGTTTCTCCACTCTTATCCTCCTACATATAGACCTGACCTCCTGCACTTTGTTATTGTCACTGCAGATTAAATAGTGATCAGTGTCATCAACGAATCCCCTGAATACACGTGTGTCCCTCACAGCCTTCCTGAATTCCTGATATGTTATTATATAGTCAATGACAGATCTGGTTCCCCTGACTTCCCAAGTTTACCGGTGAATGTTCTTATGTTTAAAAAAGGAGTTTGTGATTACTAAGCCCATACTGGCCCAGAAATCCAAGAGTTGTTTCCCGTTCCTGTTGGCCCCCATATCCTCTCCAAATTTACCCATAAGCTTTTCATACCCTTCTGTTCGATTTCCAATCCTGGCATTAAAATCACCCATGAGCAGAACACTGTCCTTGTCCTTTACTTTAACAACGACATCACTGAGTGCGTCATAAAAACTATCCATCTTATTTTGATCTGTCCCTTCACAATATTACGTTAATAAAAGAAAATTATTTTTGATCACATCTATTTACTAAAATGTCCATCTTCACTGAAATTCATAATGTACCATACATTACCTTTAATTTTGTAGCGTTATGAACAACCAGGTACTTCTCCAAATTCTCTGCAGTCATAGAATGCCACCGATCAGGAAGAATGTTTTTGTGGGAAAAAAATGATCCCTCCACATTACAGGACGTTGATGATGCAAACTGTGGGAGATGAAATGTTTCTGGAGAGATGTCCTCTGAAGCATGTTCTTTCTCTCCGACCGAGGATACTGTAGATAGTAGCAAAAATTGAATAGCCTGCATCTCTTGGCAAAACTACATCAAACTTAATCACTACCCTCTGCCCAGTATCATCTCTAATCATTGACGGCTTCCGTAAAGGCGCTGTGGAACTGCAGTACTTCTATTTCCACTTGGTATTATTGATAACATTTAAAATAATCAGTACCTTTTTCTTCAAATCTTTATTTATAGTTGTACTGTACAGGGTGTTACAAAAAGGTACGGCCAAACTTTCAGGAAACACTCCTTACACACAAAGAAAGAAAATATCTTATGTGGACATGTGTCCGGAAACGCTTACTTTCCATGTTAGAGCTCATTTTATTACTTCTCTTCAAATCACATTCATCATTGAATGGAAACACACAGCAACAGAACGTACAAGCGTGACTTCAAACACTTTGTTACAGGAAATGTTCAAAATGTCCTCCGTTAGCGAGGATACATGCATCCACCCTCCGTCGCATGGAATCCCTGATGCGGTGATGCAGCCCTGGAGAATGGCGTATTGTATCACAGCCGTCCACAATACGAGCACGAAGAGTCTCTACATTTGGTACCGGGGTTGCGTAGACAAGAGCTTTCAAATGCCCCCATAAATGAAAGTCAAGAGGGTTGAGGTCAGGAGAGCGTGGAGGCCATGGAATTGATTCGCCTCTACCAATCCATCGGTCACCGAATCTGTTGTTGAGAAGCGCACGAACACTTCGACTAAAATGTGCAGGAGCTCCATCGTGCATGAACCACATGTTGTGTCGTGCTTGTAAAGGCACATGTTCTATCAGCACAGGTAGAGTATCCCGTATGAAATCATGATAACGTGCTCCATTGAGCGTAGGTGGACGAAACTAAAATGAGCTCTAACATGGAAATTAAGCGTTTCCGGACACATGTCCACATAACATCTTTTCTTTATTTGTGTGTGTGGAATGTTTCCTGAAAGTTTGGCCGTACCTTTTTGTTACACCCTGTATACACGACAGGGTAGCCGAGAGCGCTAATGCGCAGCCTTCTGGACTCGGGTAGGCGTGCTGGCCCCAGATCGAATCCGCCCGGCGGATTAACGACGAGGGCCGGTATGCCAGCCAGCCTGGGTGTGGTTTGTGGCGGATTTCCACTTCCCGCTAGGTGAATACCGGGCTGGTCCCCACGTTCCGCCTCAGTTACACGACTCGCAAACATTTGAAAACGTTCGCACTATTCCATGGCTTACACTAGATGCAGACTGCAGGGGTACACTAATTCCGTCCTGGAGGGTTCAGAGTGGCGGCAGGAAGGGCACCCGGCCACCCTCTGTGACTAACGCTGCCAAATCAATAGTAACACGGCCAACCCTGCGTTGAAGCGGGACACAGGCCCCAAGAAAGAAAGAAAACTTGTACTATAGATCCTCTTTAAGCTTAATGTCAGTAGACCTCCTCTAGTTAATGAAAAAGTTACGAAAACCTGTGTAAGGAACTGCGCGCTTCACACTCCCAGCGGCGTGGTGCTTTTGTTTGATGTGCGTATGTGCACAGAGGAACTTGCAAGCGAAGCAGCAAGGGGGAGAGGCATTGTCGCTCCCGCAGTTCCGACCCTTGCGTTTGTTTTCTTTTCTTTTTTTGCGCAGCGTATGTTGTGCTTAAAAATATGAGTAATATATCAGACAGGCCCAAACTCGCGTACACACTACGCCAAAGAAAGCCAACAAACGACAGTCAATTGCTCCGCTGGCCGAGATTTGCTTGGTGTGTACAGAAGGCAAATCGGAGCCAACGAAGCGATTGGCCTTGGTTGCGGTTCGGTTTACAGGCGGTAAAATCAAAGCGTTGGCGGTTGGTTGGCCTTGGGACCTGTCTCCTAGTGTGAACATCGGATCGAACGCTTGTTGGTTCAGTAGCGATTTGCTTGCTGTGTCTCTAGCACGAGGGTGTATTTAAGTTTTTCAGGACAGCCACAAGTGGCGCTTTATATGGTTTATTAACTGGTTTCGCTCTTTAATTTAACAGGAGCACCATGAGAAACTATTAAATTTAAAGTTTAAAGTATCGTAGTTGGCTGTTAAATCAAAGAGTGAAATTGGCCGATAAAACATACTGAGTTCGACTTGTGGCTATCCTGAAAAACTCAATTTCAAAAGTCACTGTTGCCCCTGAAGGAAATACACACTCTCGCTAAGGGTGTGTATTTTTTGTGTTTAAAGATACTGGAGCATGGAGTGGAATATGGAGAGAGCATTAAAGCTGATAGTGTGTTTAATTTCAAAAGTCACTGTTGCCCCTGAAGGAAATACACCCTCTCTCCAGTGTCTTTAAACACAAAAAATACACACCCTCTCGCTAAGGGTGTGTATTTTTTGTGTTTAAAGACACTGGAGCATGGAGTGGAATATGGAGAGAGCATTAAAGCTGATAGTGTTTTATTGTGAACATGAGTGTTTATGTGCCCCTACGCACTGCGATTATAAAAACAAATTGAAGATATTGGACGCTTGGAGGGAAATAAATGAGCCATTAGAAAGAAGTGTACACAATGTGAAAAAGAAAATTCGGTCCTTACCGAAACTGGGAGTGACCATTAATCCTTCTGTTGCAAGTGCAGCTCTCCTACAAGCTTGCAAATTTAGTGCCTACACAATTCAATAAACACTCGAAACCTGTAGCTTTCATTTGAAAAAAATTATGAAATAGTCCATATTCCAATTCAGCTTAAAGATCAGACATTAATTTTGTCCCACCACACTGCTCCGTACATTGTAAAAGAGAAGTCGTCCGCCGGTATCGTTTCTTCTTCTTTTTCTTTTTCCGATGATCGGCTTCTTGCAGTAAAATAAATGCTTCCCTCATAATATCGGTCTGTGAAATTGTAGTTAGAACGCTACTTTATAACAATAACAAAACGGGAACAACATCGAAGGCCGAATTCCTTGGACGCAAGCCCTTCGTCTGGTGAGGATGAGAAGCTAACGCCAATGGATTGGCTACCAGTGGTGTGCCGAATGCGTCTCTGTTGTTCGTGTGTACAGCCTTAAGAAACAACACGTAACACATTCGTACCTTAAATTCTGAATGGTATCAAAAGAAAGATTTGCTTTGCAGATGTAAAGTAAAACTGCTTTGCTTCAGTTCCCATTTTTGCTATTTGGAGTTGATGTAAGGTGAACAAAAGGAGGAAATCAGTGTTTAACTTTCCGTCGACAACGAGGTCATTAGACACGGAGCACAAGCTCGGATTAGGAAAGGATGGAGAAGGAGGTCGGCTGTGCCCTTTTAAAGGAACTATCCCGGCGTTTACCTTAAGCGATGTAAGGAAAACATGGAAAACATAAACAAGGCTGGCCGGACACGGGTTTGAACCGTCGTCCTCCCGAATGCAATTCCAATGTGGAAAGATAAACAAAACGAAGGAAAAACGGAAAAGCATGGGAAGTCAAAGAAGTACGTTGATAACGCAGTTTCAGTGTCTCTTTTACGAACCGTAAGTGTTAAGGAAAATTTTAGTGAGACTTACAAAGGCTGAAAAACTTCTGGAGCAGCACTCGCACTAATTGTAGCTACGAGCTAGAGGTAATGTTAGTCAACTTGCATTTGACACGTCGGGATTTCTCTTATTATCATGGGCTCCATCCATTTCTTCAAATACATTAGCTATCCCTACACAGAATTCAGCACCCACTGATACACCATCGGTGGTGGCTGCAAATTCTGAAAAGTTTTTTCTGAATACTCTCCAATATAAATCATATAATCCCTATTACTTTGTGAAATTGAACAGTTGTAGAAATACCAGCCTGGAATTATTAATCTGTCAGCATTTATTTGTATATGCACCACACTGAATAAAGTATCATTCTAGGCGGTCTTACAGAAAAGAAACTTTTCGTGGCGGCATTTTTAATGTCATTCACACACTTACACCAAATGAGAAATAACGAGTCGAAAGTTTGTATCATACTTCGTCGGAACAGCAGATATTAATTACTTCAGAAATTGAGTACTGGACCCATTCTGCAGATTCGCATAATTTTTCGTATTGAGAGACCTCACGAGAAACCACAGCCTTTCGATGTCTATAGCATTTTTCTTTTTTGTTTGTGTGTGTGTGTGTGGGGGGGGGGGGGGCTTGAAATAAATATAAACCACAACAACGTCCTCTTCAGATCTCAAGATTACAAGAGGAATGTGATTCCTGGTGTCTTCTTGCTTGTCGTGTGGTGTTTCGCATTGCGTGTAGTACCTCACATCGTATTATTCCAGTAGTAACGCAAGTGTCGCATCGACTATGTTTACATGTTACACATCTTCCGAGGGTTGGATTGGGTTGTTGTGGGGGAGGAGACCTGACAGCAAGGTCATCGGTCTCATCGGATTAGGGAAGGACGGGGAAGGAAGTCGGCCGTGCCCTTTCAAAGGAACCATCCCGGCAGTTGCCTGGAGCGATTTAGGGAAATCACGGAAAACCTAAATCAGGATGGCTGGAAGCGGGATTGAACCGTAGTCCTCCCGAATGCGAGTCCAGTGTGCTAACCACTGCGCCACCTCGCTCGGTACATCTTCCGAATTCCGGGAATCTTTTTTCTCTGTCGTGTGTACATGTTAAGGTCTGAAGCGGATTTGCTAGTCCAGTTAAATATGGGGTCTAGAAAACAGCTGACGCAGTTTCTGATTCAGTCAACACGGCCGTTATTTCTCTTCACTTAAATATTGCAGGTAGACAGCATCATGCACATTCTAATATTTCTGTTTCTCCTTCACTGCGCAAAAAGTCCATATGAACCGAATCTTCGGAACACAAGACGGAACTTGGTGATCCAAGCAAGCTTCAAAACCGGTTGCGATTACGTGGGAGCGAAAATCGATTGAGGTATTGGAAAACAGGCAACTATTTATTTACAGATACGTGTTTCAAAGTTTTACTGACCTTCAAAGCAGTCACCAGCATTGTGTATAACCCGTTGCCAGCGATGTGGAAGTCGTAGGATACTCTTAGCAATCCCATTTCCGTCTATAAGGTGGTCAGTGATTTTCGCCTGCGTCGAGTTGACTGGGTGCTTGTGTTGTTCTCATCATTTAATGATCATTCTCGAAAGTGGAGAGTTTGGACTGAGCAAAGGTTGGGAACTTGTTCTGGCTCTGATAACCGCGCAGTTGGGCAGCCCACAAACCAATCATCATCATCATCATCTAAGCTGGTCGTAGGTTGTGTTCCTAAAAGCATAGAGACAGAAGTGATGACACTTTCTGCAGGACCTGACCGTCATTTTGCAGGACAATGCTCAAGCACGTACAGTGCAAGCTGTTATTGATTTGTTGGACTGATGGGGCTGCTAAGTGTTATATCACCTACTGCACTCCCGTGACTTAAGCCCTCGTGAGTTAAACTCGATTACTAAACTGAAGGAAACACTTCACGGCATTCCCTTCAGAACTGCTACAAATTCGTCCGCCAATAGACCCCACCGCTCGAGCTGTCAACACAACTGACACTGCTAAGAGTATCCTACGACTTCCACATCGCTGGCAACGGGTTATACACAATGCTGGTGACTACTTTGAAGGTCAGTAAAACTTTGAAACACGTGTCTATTTTGTACGAACTGTAAATAAATAGTTGGCACTATTGAAGTTCCAAGCCTCGTAGAAGCGGATTTCCATAATCGATTTTGAAGTGGTTACACGACCACCCAGAAGCGGTATTGGGAAATCGGTTTACGAAATCCCATTTTCGGAGCCCCATGTGAACGGGGTGATGGATATGCGTCGCGTCGCGCAACGTCGCGAATCGTCTCAGTGTGAACCGCGCCTAAGGAAGAATAGAGCGACTGACCTGACATCTAGTGAGCCTCACACGGACACTGTAACCGCGCGATTTAGAACGCGTGCGAGGATGTCCGTGTGAACGCCGTGTCATGGAAGAGACAGGAGCGTGGCTATGCCGGCTGACAGATAGGCCCGTACCTGCCCGCCAGCGCATTTAGACGTACATTCCTGGCGTGTGGCGTCGTCACGCATGCTGTTGTGCGCTCTCTCGCATATTGTTTTGTCGGTTGCATTCAGTACGCGACGGGACTGTTGTGTACTCGTTCGCAGATTCTTGTCACCAACCTACAGTACACGACACGATCGTAGAGATTTCCGTTGCTAGACCAAGGACTGTTTGACGGAATGTATAAATATGCACAAAGAGCTTGTGGAAAGTAAGTTCAAAACACTACACAGGATTAAGATTAATAAAACCGACAGACTATACGGTTGAGTTCCTGACTGGAAATGGAGAAAAAAATATTCTACGAACATGTGTCTGGAAACGGCCGGTGCGCTTAAAACGACAATGACACCGAAGAGTCAAGCAGTATATTGCTGCCTCCTACGTATATCTCGCGAAGAGACCATGAGGATAAAATCAGAGAGATTAGAGCCCACACAGAGGCATACCGACAATCCTTCTTTCCACGAACAATACGAGACTGGAATAGAAGGGAGAACCGATAGAGGTACTCAAGGTACCCTCCGCCACACACCGTCAGGTGGCTTGCGGAGTATGGATGTAGATGTAGATGTAGACAACAAATCGCCACGGAACACAATACAGAGCAGCATCCAAGTGACATCAGATGTTCAAAGAGGCCTCCATGAGATTGTAGGTGATAGTAGTGGTTGTCATTCAGGATACACACAATCGTACTTCGGCTTACAACATGTTGGAGGGCCATTTGCCAGGAACTTGTACTAGGGTTCGTCTCGATATCTTGTAAAGTCCGGTCCTCCAAATCTGGTATATACATAGTTCGCCTTTTTCTTTGCTGTTTTTATAGGTTTAGAAAAGGCTTTTGACAGAGTTCAGTGGAACAACCTGGTGGATATTTTGAAGAGGAAAGGAGTAGATTTGAAAGAGAGACGACTGATACAGAATCTATATTTGCACCTAAAAGCAAGGATAAGGATTGGAAATAAAATGTCAGAAGGAAGCAGCATTGGACGAGGCGTTAGACAAAGTTGTTGCCTTTCCCCGCTGTTGTTTAATGTATACCCTGAAGAAATTATTGCGAAAAGCTTAGTTTGGCAAAGAGGAATATGTATTGGTGGAAAGAGAATAGAATGTATAAGATTTGTTGATGACATGGTATTAGTGGCAGAAAGTGAGCGGACAGTGAATAACATGCTGAAAGATCTAAATGAAGCTTGTGTGGAATATGGGATGCAAGTAAACACAGCAAAAACAAAGAGTACGGTCATCAGTACAAGGCGCAGACTGTCCAATATTAAAATAGGACAATCTACCATTAGCCAAGTAAGTGCATTTAAATATCTTGGAAGCACCATAACTGAAGAGTTGATATGTCACCAGGAGGTGAAAACTCGAATTGCCATAGCGAATGAGGCATTCAGCAGAAAGAGGAGACTCTTATGTGGCAAATTAGATAAACGACTAAGGAAAAGGCTTGGCAAATATTTTGCCTGGAGTGTGGCACTATATGGGGCAGAAACATGGACGCTGAGACGAGAGGATGAAAAAAGGTTAGAAGCATTTGAGATGTGGATGTGGAGCAGAATGGAGAGTATAAGCTGGATGGAAAGAGTGAGTAATGAAAGAGTATTGGAAAGGGTTGGTGAGAGAAGATGTCTGCTGAAGGTTGTAAGGGAAAGGAAAAAGAACTGGTTGGGACATTCATCGAGAAGGGAGTGCTTGCTAGCAGATGCTTTGGAAGGATTGGTTTGTGGGAGAAGACTGAGAGGAAGAAGAAGATGATAGACGACATAGAGGGAAGAGGAAATTACACAGACCTGAAGAGGATGGCAGAAGACCGGACAGCCTGGATAACTACCATGTGAAAACCTGCCTTTTGGCAGAACACTGATGATAACATAGTTCGCAGCCTCCCTGAACGTTCGTCTGTCTGAAATAACCCATGATCACTCAAACACCCAAAAAGGACTTGCATGTTGTGTGATGTGGTTGGTGTCCGTGAGAGGACTTGTGTTGGTATAAGCCGTGATGCCTCTCGATCATTTACATCTGCTTGGCCGTTTAAAAACACCATGTCGGCTTGTTCCCGACACGAATACCGACCATTCTGATGCTTACAGTACCTCCCGTCAATCACACAGCCTGCGTGAATATACGGCACACTGACAGAGGCATTCGTCAGCGCCATCTACTGTGGAAACAATGCATTTCCGGACACATGTTCACAGGACCTTTTTTCCTCCATTTCCTGTCAGGATCCCTGCAGTTTGTCGATTTTGATAATGTTCACCCTGTATAAATAAGAATTTAATGACTGAAGTTTATGATAGATTGGTTGCCTCTGCAAACCTGTTTTCTTCGCAGCCAACCGTAGCTTTTTTGCAAAAAAGTACGAAGCTTAAAGGGCTCGTTTGGAAAGCAACTCAAGAAAGTTTGTGACAGTAAGCGTATAGGCGATCTCTCGAGTATGTTTATATACCAACGTTGTGGTACTACAATTTGCTTTTATTTACTGTGGGTCAAAAGCTGCCGACGTCTCCTGAAAACTTTAGCTACCCATATTGATTTGCCGCGCGGGATTAGCCGAGCGGTCTAGGGCGGTGCAGTCATGGACTGTCCGGCTGGTCCCGGCGGAGGTTCGAGTCCTCCCTTGGGTGTGGGTGTTTGTGTTTGTCCTTAGGATAATTTAGGTTAAGTAATGTGTAAGCTTAGGGACTGATGACCTTAGCAGTTAAGTCCCACAAGATTTTCACAGACATTTGAACCAGATTGATTTGTGCGATAATAATATGGTGCTACTAACACCATCCCATGCCTCAACGCCTTTTTCACCTTCATCTCCTGCATCTGTAGGACCTCACACTTCAATTCCAGGTCAGAACACTACCTCCCCATTTTACTGACAATGTGGCAATTATATGACCACAGAGCAGTTAACAGTGGAGATTCTTTCTTCTAGTTTTTAAGCAATGAGTCGCTGAAAATTATACTTGGCTATCTGTGTGAGTTTCCTTCCCTGTAATTTTCAGCAATTTCTTAAATGAAAAACAGTAATACAGTAAGTAATACATTAAACTGTTTACCTTCATGACATCGTGGTGTAGTGCACCACGAAGCGCTTTGAATGTCTCAGGAGTTATGACATTATGCAGCGACGTTGTGGAAATTTCTGTGGCAATATTAATTCTTCCAGGAAGCAACTCAATTCTGAAAGTAGAGTTCACGTAGGATGATGTGGCCAATGCGCAATGATCAATTTTTGTCCAGAGCGCTGGACGAGTTCATTCATTTGTTCGGAGGGGGAGGCCGACACTGTCTGCCAACGTTCGGCCGTTCGGCGATGACAGTATCGAGGTGCACGCCCAGCAATCTTCCTCAAACAATTTTATAGAAACTGTTCGGTAAAAAAATCACTTTTGCGTACCTTGTACACTACTGACCATTAAAATTGCTACATCAAGAAGAAATGCAGATGATAAACGGGTATTCATTGGACAAATATATTATACTAGAACTGACATGTGATTACATTTTCACGAAATTTGGGTGCATAGATCCTCAGAAATCAGTACCCACAACAACCACCCCTGGCTGTAATAACGGCCTTGATACTCCTGGGCATTGAGTCAAACAGAGTTTGGATGGCGTGTACAGGTACAGCTGCCCATGCAGCTTCAACACGATACCACAATTCATCAAGAGTAGTGACGCGTATTGTGACAAGCCAGTTGCTGGGCCACCATTGACCAGATGTTTTGAATTGGTGAGAGATCTGGAGAATGTGCTGGCCAGGGTAGCAGTCGAACATTTTCTGTATCCAGAAAGACCAGTACAGGACCTGCAACATGCGGTCGTACATTATCCTGCTCAGATGTAGTGTTTCCCAGGGATCGAATGAAGGGTAGAGCCACGGGTCGTAAGACATCTGAAATGTAATGTCTACTGTTCAAAGTGCCGTCAATGCGAACAAGAGGTGACCGAGACGTGTAACCAATGGCACCCCATACCATCACGCCGGGTGATACGCCAGTGTGGCGATGACGAATACACGCTTCCAATGTGCGTCCACCGCGATGTCGCCAAACACGGATGCGACCATCATCATGCAGTAAACAGAACCTGGATTCATCCGAAAAAATGACGTTTTGCCATTCGTGCACCCAGGTTCGTCATTGAGTACACCATCGCAGGCGCTCCTGTCTGTGATGCAGCGTTAAGGGTAACCGCAGCCGTGGTTTCCGAGCTGATAGTCCATGCTGCTGCAAACGTCGTCGAACTGTTCGTGCAGATGGTTGTTGTCTTGCAAACGTCCCCATCTGTTGACTCAGGAATCGACACGTGGCTGCACGAGCCGTTACAGCCATGCGGATAAGATGCCTGTCATCTCGACTGCTAGTGATACGAGGCCGTTGGGATCCAGCACGGCGTTCCGTATTACCCTCCTGAGCCCACCGATTCCATATTCTGCTAACAGTCGTTGGATCTCGACCAACGCGAGCAGCAAGGTCGCGATACGTTAAACCGCAATCGCGATAGGTTACAATCCGACATTTATCAAAGTCGGAAACGTGATTGTACGCATTTCTCCTCCTTACACGAGACATCACAACAACGTTTCACCAGTCAACGCCGGTCAACTGCTGTTTGTGTATGAGAAATCGTTTGGAAAATTTCCTCGTGTCAGCACGTTGTAGGTGTCGCCACCGGTGCCAACCTTGTGTGAATGCTCTGAAAAGCTAATCATTTGCTTATCACACTATCTTCTTCCTGTCGGTTAAATTTCGCGTCTGTAACACGTCATCTTCACGGTGTAGCAATTTTAATGGCCAGTAGTGTAACTTTGTATGCCAGGTTCAAGATAATGTGCCCGTCATTTCGTTAATGGTCACAATTATTATTGTGATTTTTACATGGAAGTAACACACTGCGCGAAATTCGAAAAAGTTTTCTACGAAAAATATGGGTCGCTGTGATTTTGCAGTTGATGCATATAACATACAATGTTGCTGCGTATGAAATTTAGCAAACATATCGATTTTTTTTAATGCTTGGGTGGAGGTTTCTGTCACCAATCTCAAGAACATTGATCTTATGTAGTACACTCGTTCGCGATCGTGGAGTGCCAGCGATAAAGCCAGAGTGTAATATCCACAACATTTCTCGTATTTCCTAAATGGTTTGAGATATCGGAATGAAATTTTGGTACATGATGGCACCCAAATAGGGGAGTATTTTGCCATACGGTTATTATACAAAACTTCATTATCTACCGTGTTATTCCACTACCTATAGACTTTTTTGATGAAAGAATGTAATTTTAAGCGGCAATCGATATCTGGTGAGAAGAAAAATGCTATAAGTTTTGGAACAACATAAGTGAAGACATGACGGGTTTATTTTGTACCGAGTATGTGCTTTTTCATAAGATACTGAGCTTACTTTTCCTCTGTTCCTCACTTAATAAAATTAACAAATCATTGTTTCAAAATTCTCTCGCAGTTGCGTCTGCACAACTGGTTAGTGAGGTGCCGCTGTGTAAACTCCGCTGTGTTTTGGAAAAAGAAGCACATTTTAACATAGCAACAAGATAAATGTGTAGGTTTTACTCAATATTCGCCACTCATGACGCATCTCTGAAATTGATAAATGGTTAACAAGGCAAGCGAAAAAAAACTGCATTTTCAGCGGATTTTTTGTTAGATACTAACCAAAACAGAGGTGAGCGATCTTTTTCAATAATCGCCATGCACGTGTGGGCGTGGAGGGGCTCCACTTGATATTTACAAAAACTGTGAGCATAGGCTTCAGTTTAGAACGGCACTTCCTCTCCGGCGCTCGGAATTTCCCCCACAGCGCCTGCCCGTAACCCACCTAACTATTACTCTCCCCGCACTTGTCCTACCAACTGCGCATCTACTGGCCACAATATCCTATGCGGACTCTGGCTGTAGTACGTTTCTCTGCAGAAATGCTCCACCTCATAACTGTGTCGTTCCAACTGATTTTGTCCTTGACGATGTCCTGTAATTAGTCATTCTTAAATAGGATGGTCCATTGATGGCGACTTGGCCACATATCTCACGAAATAAGGACAAACGAAAAAACAACAAAGAACGAAACTCGTCTAGCTTGAAGGGGGAAACCAGATGGCGCTATGGTTGGCCCGCTAGATGGCGCTGCCATAGGTCAAATGGATGTCAACTGCGTTTTTAAAAATAGGAACCCCATTTTTTTATTACATATTCGTGTAGTACGTAAAGAAATATGAATGTTTTAGTTGGACCACTTTTTCACTTTGTGATATATGGCGCTGTAATAGTCATAAACGTATAAGTACGTGGTATCACGTAACACTCCGCCAGCGTGGACGGTATTTGCTTCGTGATACATTACCAATGTTAAAATGGACCGTTTACCAACTGCGGAAAAGGTCGATATCGTGTTGATGTACGGCTATTGTTATCAAAATGCCCAACGGGCGTGTGCTATGTATGCTGCTCGGTATCCTGGACAAGTGTCCGGATCGTTCGCCGGATAGTTACGTTATTTAAGAAAACAGGAAGTGTTCAGCCGCATGTGAAACGTCAACCACGACCTTCAGCAAATGATGATGCCCAAGTAGGTGTTTTAGTTGCTGTCGCGGCTAATCCGCACATCAGTAGCAGACAAATTGCACGAGAATCGGAAATCTCAAAAACGTCGCTGTTGAGAATGCTACATCAACATCGACTGCACCCGTACCCTATATCTATGCTCCAGGAATTGCATGGCGACGACTTTGAACGTCGTGTACAGTTCTGCCACTGGGCACAAGAGAAATTACGGGACGATGACAGATTTTTTGCACGCGTTCTATTTAGCGACGAAGTGTCGTTCACCAACAGCGGTAAGGTAAACCGGCATACTATACACTATTGGGCAACGGAAAATCCACGATGGCTGCGACAAGTGGAACATCAGCGACCTTGGCGGGTTAATGTATGGTGTGGCATTATGGGAGGAAGGATAATTGGCCCCCCATTTTATCGATGGCAATCTAAATGATTTCCAACGTAATGTTCTACCGATGTTACTAGAAGATGTTTCACTGCATGACAGAATGGCGATGTACTTCTAACATGATGGATGTCCGGCACATAGCTCGCGTGCGGTTGAAGCGATATTGAATAGTATATTTCATGACATGGTCCGCACGTTCACCGGATCTGACGTCCCCGGATTTCTTTCTGTGGGGAAAGTTGAAGGATATTTGCCATCGTGATCCACCGACAGCGCCTGACAACATGCGTTAGTGCATTGTCAATGCATGTGCGAACATTACGGAAGGCAAACTACTCGCTGTTGAGAGGAATGTCGTTACACGTATTGCCAAATGCATTGAAGTTGACGGACCTCATTTTGAGCCTTTATTCATTAATGTGGTATTTACAGGTAATCACGCTGTAACAGCATGCGTTCTCAGAGATGATAAGTTCACGAAGGTACATGTATCACATTGGAAAAACCGAAATAAAATGGTCAAACGTACCTACGTTCTGTATTTTAATTTAAAAAACCTACCTATTACCAACTGTTGACATTGATGTTCGTGTTCATAGGTGCAACACCTACTGTTGTAATAACGATAATAATATGTGTTCGATCCGTTTCCACTAGGAACATCGCTGCAACTAACGTACTTTCCGCGCACATGCCACGCAAGATTTTAGAACTGGCTGAAGTCAATACGCCGTGCTTGCACATGTACCTACGAGCAGGTTTCACCATTTACACACAGACGTTTGTGACAGATGTAACCTTTTTGTTTTACACAGAAAATAGTATTTTTGGTAATATTTTGGATGTCACATAGAAAAGTAAAGTTTCAATAGCATCTGGGTAATAGCGGGCGAGACACTGTTAGTAGTACCTTTGTTTGTGAGTGGAGTGCTGTCTTGGATGGAGGGAGAAATCGAGTTGAATCTCGTGATGGAGTAAGATGTGTTTAGCCCGCCCCGTTGGCCGTGCGGTCTAACGCACGGCTTTCCTTTCAGGAAGGAGCGCCTGGTCCCCGGCATGAATCCGCCCGGCGGATTTGTGTCGAGGTTCGGTGAACCGGCCAGCCTGTTGACGGTTTTTAGGCGGTTTCCCATCTGCCTTGGCGAATGCTGGCTGGTTGTCGACCACTGCGGATGTGGAGGGGACGGAGGCTCTCCGTCGTTTCTAGGTCCCCGGTTAACATATAATACAATACAAGATGTGTTTAGGCCATGCTGTGTGCCGCCAACAATTTTCTTATACTATTTTTCAGTTATGGAGAGATATTTTGTTAAATTCATTCAGAAGACTTCAAAAGGTAGTGTAACAGCGCATTTTCCGAAACATCCAACTGTAGTACTTAATTTGGTCAGGGATTAAGAATTGGAGATTTGTATGATAATGCAAAAATGTGTGATTTGCTGATTTTTTCTTCTAAGCATATGTGTTTGTAAGAAAGTAAAGAGAATTTGTTCAGGTTGTTCCACCATTAATGTAAAGTGAATTTTTAATATTTCACGTGTTAAAATATTTTATCTTAGCGATATAAAGTCTTGTAAATACAGTTACTTTATTGTTTTTCCGTCAATCAGCATTCGTCTCTTTATTTCAAGTTTCACAAATATATTTTTGGTTACCCGAGTTTCTCAGTAATTGACAATGATCACTGCAGTAATGAGATTTATTAGCAGTGGAGTTTCGTGGCTGTCTCTACAGTTTAAAGCATACATTACATAATGTGTTGCTGGTAGTTCAAATTTTTATTCTTTAACTAACATAGCAGCAGCAACTGCAATAGTTTGGAGATAGTAGCAGCACAGCATTTATTCATTGTGCAAACAGGCAGGCCATTTACAATTTATGTATGATATAACTGAAACTTCACATGTGACATTCTTTTCAGACTGGGCATCTTTGGTAGTTATTTATATTTCATATTTTTTCTGGCATACAATTTGCTTGTATTATTGCTAACATGACAATTTATTTAAATTAAACAGAACAGGCTGTACTCTCGCCGTGAGGGCTGCAATACACAGTTTAATGTTGCATTTCCGATTAACTTTTGCATTGCTGATCACTTTTCAAGAGTTGCGAGATTACTTACAAACTTAATTACGAGCTTAACTGTTTCTCTAATCACGCTAATTAACCACTTTCATTCGCACTCCTGAATGCGACTTGCGCGCGAGTAGGAAAGTTCCCCTAAACGTCACTCCACGCACCTGCGCGCCTCGGTTCTGCGGGCGTTTAGATGCGCATACAGATGTGCCCCACTCAGTCACGCTGTTAAGATCGCGCGCGCAGTCAGGATTGTTTCGTACCATTAGTCAAGAGTAGGCGGCGGACTAGTGCGGCAAAATTTTAAGGTCCGCAAAAGGTGGACAAAATTAATTTCAAATCAAACAGCGAAAAAATTGAGCAAATGTGGAGGAAAACTGAAAAAGTGGAGAAATTAAAACACTGAATTGCTTTCAAAAGAATAAGGAACAGTTAACTAACAAGTCTTTACTTACTTTGACGAAAGTACACACATTGCCTCCACCTACCCCATACCTAAAGCAGCTGCTAGTGAGTACGAAATGGAAACAAACCTGCCGGCAGCGGTAGCCGAACGGTTCAAGGCGCTTCAGTCCGGAACCATGCGGCTGCTACGGTCGCAGGTTCTAATCCTGCCCTGGGCATGGGTATGTGTGATGTCCTTAGGTTTAAGTAGTTCTAAGTCTAAGGGACTGATGACCTCCGATGTTAAGTCCCATAGTGCCTATAGCCATTTGCACCATTTTTGAAACAAGCCATTTTTTAATCGTGGTTTAACGACTCGGTCATCCATGCCTAATTTAGGGCCACTGACTCGAGGAGAGGGAAGAGCCAGTGTCGTTAGACAAATAAGGTCCATGCGTCGCCGGGATTTGAACTCGGACCCACGTCGAACTATTGGTCTGAAGCCACTCACTTAGACCAGTGCGCCACCAGGGCAGCAAATAAAGAGTCTAAATACAAAATGCAGACAAGGGATCATTTATTTATTCAATCGCTATTACAATCATATTGGGAAATTTCAAAAATTGAGCAAAAAAAAAAAAAAAAGAAAAAACGCAGGGCGTCTGTTGTCCTCAACAGGTTTTAAAGCAACTGAGAGCAAATTGAGGACTGTTCCCAGAAAATGAGGACGTCTGGACACCTTATTTAATGATGAAAACTATAATAGGAGTTTGTATTGCTGCGCCGTTGGGTATCTGTAGAGTTGGGGAGGGTGATTATCGGGAAGACCGATCTTAGTAAAAAAGAGGAGGCGTAATTTTTCAATTGTCACCTAGGGCGGCAAAACCCTAGCAACGATCCCTTGTAAATACTGTCCCTAAATGTGTAAGGGCGAAGTAGTGACGCACACGAATGTCTCCTGTCCCGAAGGTCCCATTTGACTGAGGAGAACAAGGCAAGTGCCATCACCCGATTTCCAAGGAACTTCGCTCAGTGGAAGAGGAGTCAAAATAATCAGACGTGTGTCTCGGCATATCCGCAGATACTCGACCATTTCTGAAACAACGGCGGTCAATGTTTTCGTGGTACTTTATGTGCGGTTTACCGCACTGTATCCTCAGACGAAATGGTGGCTCAGTGGTTGGCATCGCAGTTTCTAATTGCGCCACGTGATCGAAACCCGATTATAGTCGACCGCAGACGAACGAATCCGAATCAACACAGACGGAGAATCAGAGTCCGCAGATTTAAACTGGGCGCCAACGCTCTTCTCCTGCGAGCGCTAGGCCGCGATTTGGGGCCGTGCTTTCTCCGCGTCGGACGTGCGACGAACCATGGCCCGTTTCTCCGGCAGGGGCATTGGCTGTCGCCGTACTCTGTGATTCGTCTACGATGACGTTATAGCACCGCTCCTTGGCGCCTGCGCTTTTCTAGCCACGCAGCGCGTATATTGGCGAACCACTGCAGCAACACATCAGTAAGCGCCTCAGGATTTCTAGCAGCTGTATCTTCGAAATCTTGCGCAGCAGCTTCCACATTATCCGACGCGACGCCCGTGAACCAACGAAGCAGTTATTACGACGGGATAGTCTCAAAGAGCATAACCCTATTGTTGTTATTATTTTATTTTTATCGTTTTCATTTATCTACCCATGTCCGTAAAAGGTTACTACACGAATGTTTCTTATCAGATTAGGAGATGCAAGAGTGTTATATTAATAGTAAAATTACGACTGGATTTTACAATAAATGTTCAAAAAAAAAAAAAAAAAAAAAAAGCTTCAAATGGCTCTGAGCACTATGAGACTTAACATCTATGGACATCGGTCCTCTAGAACTTAGAACTACTTAAACCTAACGACATCACACAACACCCAGTCATCACGAGGCAAAGAAAATCCCTCACTCCGCCGGGAATCGAACCCGGGCGCGGGAAGCGAGAACGCTACCGCACGACCACGAGCTGCGGCTACAATAAATGTCACACATTCATTGTATAATATGTGTGTGTGTATGGTATGTTGAGGGATTACAACCTTTTTAAATTCTCATATTCATATATTTCGTTCTCTTATCAACTATCATATTAATTCTTACATTTTATTCATATGTTCTCCAGGAAGATTTTGTGCATTCCCTTAGATGAAGCCGATCGTAGAAACATTCAATACACAGATATTCCGAAAACCACTATCATTGCACGAAGGCATGCTTGTCGCAGTGACATTTCTTGGTATGAATCTCATTCGGGAAAAAGAGTCGTTTACATTGGTGAAGATTTCGAGCGTTGGCAATAATTTCGCGGCAAACCATTGATAACGAATCACTTTTCCGAAAACTGGTGCTTGTAACTGATTAATACTCAAGATATACAACAAGAATTTTCCCGAAAACAATTTCAAATGATTATCTCATTTTTTTTTAACACTGAATCACACAGATCCACTAGGTAGTATTTCTGTGCCTACGTCTCAAGGCCTGTGTGTTATTTACCCCCTCTCGTCTATCCCCCTGACTCGGGCATTCACAACAGGCAATAGTGTGTTTACTTCCGCAAGAACAATACCTTAGCTACAGAGGAGCGACGGATCGCACAGACAACATGCCAGCATCCCCCTAAGTATTCTTGATTCATTGAATTTTCCTCAATGTAAAGTCTCTTTGTGTTTTACATTCAAGAATTCTGTATGTGAAGTGGAAATTATTATTGTGCACTTACATAATAGAAGCTTGTGCTGGATCTCGTTCTAGTCTTCCTCGTTCCTTTACAATGGTCTCAACTACTCTTCTTATTTTATTTATTTTTTTTTTTTTTTTGCAGCTATAGAATGTTAACATTGTTTACAGGCCTGTTGTTTGTCTGGATATGGATTCAAATGAAATTCGGGATACACGCAATCCAGAGGTTACAGATTTTCAACAAATTTTGTTTGATGACAGAGATGACGAGGGCGAACATGCTGCACACAGGACTCCTATTCTCGAACTGATAGACGAAGAGATCGATCCTGATGCTTCAGAAAGCGTAGAAGAAAGGGACGACTCAGAGGCCGAACAGAGTGATAGACGTAAGTTCAGGTGAGGAAGATGGCGACGTGTATCGTTGTTATAGGAAGAGAGGAAAAAAAATCGAATCATTCGATTGGAAAAAGACACCATACATAAACCGCAGCTAAACCCAAAAATACAACATTCTCCGCATAAGGTTTCCAGGTGTCACTGGGAATGCAAAAAATATTGAAGGAATTTCAAAAACTCGGGAATGCTTATTTGACGAGAAAATGCTGGAAATGATTGTAAAGTACACGAACCAGTACATTGAAATTATCCGAAGCAATTACCAGCGAGCACGAAATACTCACCCAACGGGCATAGTTGAGATAAAAGCCTTCATTGGACTTCTGTACATAGCTGGAAAGCATAAGGCGGGAAGTAAAAGTCTTCGAGATTCGTGGGATTCCAAGGGGTTCGGAATCGAGATATTTCGGTTGACCATGAGTGAGTACAGGTTTCGTTTTCTGCTACAAGGTCTGCGATTTGATGATAGACAATCACGTAGTGAACGCAGAGTAGTGGACCGCCTGGTGCCAATTCAAGATTTATTTCAAAAGTTTGTGAAGAACTGCCAATCTTGTTAAATTGTAGGCCAAAAAGTCGCCATTGACGAGAAGCTCGAGGCCTTCAGAGGACGTTGCTCCTTTATCCAACATATACCGTCGAAGCCGGCAAAATATGGAATAAAAATATTTCCTACAGTTGATTCTAAACTGTTTAGCACCTGCAACATGGAGATCTATGCTGGCAGACAGCCAGATGGCCCTTTTCAGCTTAGTTTAAAAGCAGCGACGTGGTTGAACGTTTAGTGGCCCCTCTCACTAATTCAGGTCGCAATGTCTGGGCTGACAACTGGTTCAGCGATGTATATCTGCTCCATGATTTGTCAGAGAAGCACGGGCTGTTGGAACTCTGAAAAAAATAAATGCCAGATCTCGAAAGAAATGAAGTACGTGAAAACCTGGGCTGCAAATTCTAGCATATTTACTTACAGAAAAGAATGTACGATCTTTCCTTACGTCCCACGAAATAAAAATAAGCCGGCCAGTGCGGCCACGCGGTTAAAGGCGTTTCAGTCTGGAACCGCGCGACCGTTACGGTCGCAGGTTCGAATCCTGCCTCGGGCATGGATGTGTGTGATGTCCTTAGGTTAGTTAGGTTTAAGTAGTTCTAAGTTCTAGGGGACTGATGACCTCAGATGTTAAGTCCCATAGTGCTCAGAGCCATTTGAACCTTTTTTAAATAAAAATAACAAAATAAATAATTTATTGATCTCAAGTTTGCATTATGGCGCTGGAATTGACGAAAACACAGAAAACAGAAGAAAACCTATTATGATAACATATTATAACACACGCAAAATTGGAGTTGATATGGTTGACAAATTGGCTCTGTCTACAACGTTCAGAGGGGCATACGACGATGGCCCACTGTCGTATTTTATTCGACACTGAATGTTGCTGGTATAAAATCCCAGATAATTTATATGGGAAATGGCAACGGAAGTCTCCGCCGACGGCTATTTCTTCGTCAGCTCGGATGGGAACTCTTGGAAGATAAACTGGTAAAACGAAGCCAGGTTCCCAATCTACCTCGGACCCTGACTACGCGCATTATTGAAATTCAGCCGCAAAATCCCCGACTTTTAGGTCTTGTTGGTGAGAGAGTCGACAATGTCGACACCAATCAAGGGAAAAGGAAGCGTTGCAAACCCTGCCTCACGACTAGTACAAGACGACTCACGAAATACTCATGTAAATCGTGCGGAAAATATCTGTGTCTTCAACACAGTGATTTTGTTTCAAAATCAAATCTCTGTGAAATCTGATGGGACTTAACTGCTAAGGTTATCAGTCCCTAAGCTTACACACTACCTAACCTACATTATCCTAAGGACAGACACACACACCCATGCCCGAGGGAGGACTCGAACCTCCGCCGGCAGCAGCAGCACAGTCCATGACTGCAGCGCCTAAGACCGCTCGGCTAATCCCGCGTGGCTGATTTTGTTTGGCGTGAAGGATGTCAATTGGGTGCCCCTCTAGAAGAAAACGTCTCTCATTTGTTATATTTTTAGTTGTAAGTTACTTATCTCTGATTGTCGTACATACCATGTAAAACATTTCCTGAACATTATATTTTTCCAAGCATAGTTCCTTATTTCTATGCTGTATGTTTATGAAATAGTTCTCTAGTAAAATTATTAAAAATAAATATAGTACCTTACACGACCCTGGAGCTCATCCATATGTGATATTTTTAAAATATTGTTAATTTGAGTGAATGGATTTCGCAGATCCGCCGCCAGCATCCGTGCGAGTTTAGGGGCACCAGTATCGGAGTGTTAATTCATCCAGTTTTCTTCAATTCATTTGTCTGACACACCATTAGTCGACAACGTTATGGCAATGCACACTGGAAAAAGTGGCATAGTAATCTTTTACAGACTTGAATATATAAATAAAAACAAAAAGAAATAATAATCGCAAAATTAAGAAGCTGCTACGCTAACCACTGTGCCACCATTTCGTCTGACGATCTGCCAGCGTAACAGGCACATTAAATAGCTGGCAAATATCTCGAAAACTGACCGTCGTTTTTTCAGGAACGGTCAAGTATCTGCGGGTAAGCTGAACCATGTGTTTGATTATTTTGACCCCTTTCCACTGAGCAAAGTTTCTGGGAAACGGATGATGGCACTTCCCGTGTTCTCCTCGACAGTGTAAAGCGAGTAGCGGCGACTAACTGATCGAGCTATATTTAACAAGCTACATTGAACCGAAGACGAAACCGTGCGCCCCAGGTATGATAAGACGCTTAAGGCTTGATGTAAAGTGAAGCTCTTCAGCTCTGCATCTGGATGCACAGCTTCCCGAGTGATGGAGGCTTTAGTTGTGTCATTGGCTAGCAAGTGTCATCAGCCCCCGGCAGGCAGACGATACGCAGAGCGCTTACAAAGTCACACCATCGCCTAGCCAGTGTGTGACCCGCTAATCTGGCTTGCTAATGAATGGCGTACAGAACAGCGCAGGACCCGAGATAGGCAGATGTTATCTGCGACGAGAACTACAGGCGCGGCACGCGCGAAGCAGCCAGCGGTTCGTTGACCCGCGAGCCTTATCGTCTGGGCCGACGTGCCCGCCCCACCGTCTGTTCCGGTGTCGCCATTGTATTTTGCCGAATATGCGTGGCGCTCTAAGGCTACGGCCACTCTTGCGATTTTTACAGCGGCATTGGAAGACACGCAAGGAAGTAAAAAGTTCAGCTTCTAAGTGACGGTGGCCACACATTTGACGTCGCATCTGCGGAGGCAGGATGCGTTCAAGGTCACGCGCAGAAGAATGCGACCCGGCCTTTTTCTCTGCAGAAATACCAACTGTCTTAGCGGCCACACGAACAGTTTTTCGCGCTCTCAGTGATGATGTGTGACATGGGTTATGTGGACAATATCCAGGCCCGGATCTACAATATTTGTTAGAGCCCCCCACCCTCCTCCCCCTTATCTTCCACTCGAACGTTCATTTTGTGAAACTCTGTCCGAACTGGCCTGGAAAGGCCCAACGGTACCGACCGGCCGCCAAGTCATCCTCAGACCACAGGCGTCACTGGATGCGGATACGGAGGGGCATGTGGTCAGCACACTGCTCTCCCGGCCGTATGTCAGTTTCCGAGACCGGAGCCGCTACTTCTCAGTCAAGTAGCTCGTCAGTTTGCCTCACAAGGGTTGAGTGCATCCCACTTGCGAACAGCGCTCAGCAGACCGGATGGTCACCCATCCAAGTGCTAGCCCAGCGCGACAGCGCCTAGCTTCGGTGATCTCAGGGGAAACTGGTGTTACCACTGAGGCAAGGCCTTTGGCACATCTTTCTGAAGAGTTTGACATATGAAACATGTGAAATACACTCCTGGAAATGGAAAAAAGAACACATTGACTCCGGTGTGTCAGACCCACCATACTTGCTCCGGAGTCTGCGAGAGGGCTGTACAAGCAATGATCACACGCACGGCACAGCGGACACACCAGGAACCGCGGTGTTGGCCGTCGAATGGCGCTAGCTGCGCAGCATTTGTGCACCGCCGCCGTCAGTGTCAGCCAGTTTGCCGTGGCATACGGAGCTCCATCGCAGTCCTTAACACTGGTAGCATGCCGCGACAGCGTGGACGTGAACCGTATGTGCAGTTGACGGACTTTGAGCAAGGGCGTATAGTGGGCACGCGGGAGGCCGAGTGGACGTACCGCCGAATTGCTCAACACGTGGGGCGTGAGGTCTCCACAGTACATCGATGTTGTCGCCAGTGGTCGGCGGAAGGTGCACGTGCCCGTCGACCTGGGACCGGACCGCAGCGACGCACGGATGCACGCCAAGACCGTAGGATCCTACGCAGTGCCGTAGGGGACCGCACCGCCACTTCCCAGCAAATTAGGGACACTGTTGCTCCTGGGGTATCGGCGAGGACCATTCGCAACCGTCTCCATGAAGCTGGGCTACGGTCCCGCACACCGTTAGGCCATCTTCCGCTCACGCCCCAACATCGTGCAGTCCGCCTCCAGTGGTGTCGCGACAGGCGTGAATGGAGGGACGAATGGAGACGTGTCGTCTTCAGCAATGAGAGTCGCTTCTGCCTTGGTGCCAAAGATGGTTGTATGCGTGTTTGGCGCCGTGCAGGTGAGCGCCACAATCAGGACTGCATACGACAGAGGCACACAGGGCCAACACCCGGCATCGTGGTGTGGGGAGCGATCTCCTACACTGGCCGTACACCACTGGTGATCGTCGAGGGGACACTGAATAGTGCACGGTACATCCAAACCGTCATCGAACCCATCGTTCTACCATTCCTAGACCGGCAAGGGAACTTGCTGTTCCAACAGGACAATGCACGTCCGCATGTATCCCGTGCCACCCAACGTGCTCTAGAAGGTGTAAGTCAACTACCCTGGCCAGCAAGATCTCCGGATCTGACCCCCATTGAGCATGTTTGGGACTGGATGAAGCGTCGTCTCACGCGGTCTGCACGTCCAGCACGAACGCTGGTCCAACTGAGGCGCCAGGTGGAAATGGCATGGCAAGCCGTTCCACAGGACTACATCCAGCATCTCTACGATCGTCTCCATGGGAGAATAGCAGCCTGCATTGCTGCGAAAGGTGGATATACACTGTACTAGTGCCGACATTGTGCATGCTCTGTTGCCTGTGTCTATGTGCCTGTGGTTCTGTCAGTGTGATCATGTGATGTATCTGACCCCAGGAATGTGTCAATAAAGTTTCCCCTTCCTGGGACAATGAATTCACGGTGTTCTTATTTCAATTTCCAGGAGTGTATGTATGTTCGAGGAAATGTAAGACATGCTATTCGGTCTTAAGTATGCCAAAGTGTAGTACCACGTCTCTTCACACAGCATTCTATCGCACGTCACTGTATTTCGCTGTGCAACATTCAGGCGTGAATATTATGTAATGGAAGCCATCAAATCTATAATCAGGACAGTGAAAATTAAAATGTCCTGTGGTGCCTCGCCTCTTCCCAGTCGGCCGGGTTGACATCTATCCACTTTTTTTTTTTAACACGTTAATACTGGTTTGGATTATTTGTGACCGAGCGAACAAAAACTCTTCAGCAAATTTGTACTCTTTATTGCCTATTAGCTAATAACTTTCTCTTTTATGCGACATAAAATTAGATATAAGAAATATAAAACTAGTGAAGACAAGCAAGATAGTAAACATTTCTTCAATCCTTAGGTCCCAGCATTTTTTTTTTTCCTCTAATCTTGCTACAGCTTTACATGGCATGCTTCCATTTCTGCGAAAGAATCTATTATCTCATCGAAGTAGGCCAAAAACGTTTTGCTACATGAAAAATAAAAATGTCGTTGTCTAATACTGAAAAAGCTGTTAATACGTATAGTGATTTCTCGATTTGATTACGTCTATTTTGTCACTGTCTGCTAGATAAAACAAAATACGCCTTTCTAATTTTGCAGCAGTCGTAACCCATGGCAAATAAGCGAGACTATTTTGGCACAAACAATCATCAAAAAAAATGTTCAAATGTGTGTGAAATCTTATGGGACTTTACTGCTAAGGTCATCAGTCCCTAAGCTTACACACTACTGAACCTAAATTATCCTAAGGACACACATACACACCCACGCCCGAGGGAGGGCTCGAACCTCCGCTGGGATCAGCCGCACAGTCCATGACTGCAGCGTCTGAGACCTCTCGGCTAATCCCGCGCGGCTTAAATAGTCATCTTTATCTACCTCATTTACATAAATAACACGACAGAATATAATTCACGAAGTACCAAAATCAAATTCCTATTAGCCTAGTGCAAACAAAAAGTTTTATACTGGGAAATAATTTCACATTTCATTCATATGCTCCGGTTTCTCAAGCATGAGATTGTAAAATAGTAGTAGTAAGAAATTTTTCTATAAATTATGAATAGTCATATTATTGCATATTGCCTTTGTGTGATATCCCAGGTTCTTCTCTTTCCTCTTCCTAACAAACAATCTTGTCATCACTAATTCTATAACAATTCCTGCCATTGCAAAACTTATTGTCCGGTTAACTTTGCTAACCCTGCCAAAATCACCGGTTCAGCTATCCCGCGTTTATTCTACGATTAGGCGTTATTACGTGTTCGTACAACGCGTTTTCCGCGCTATTCCGAGAATAGAACTTCAGCGGCTGCTAACAGGGGAGTGTACAACTGGCCCTTAGTAGTGTAGCGATCTGGCAAACAAATTCTGTCAAAATTTCATTTTCTTCGATACGCAGAGAAGAAAATATTTAATCTTTCTTGCTTGTTATTTCTGTCAGTTGTTTATTTCCACTCTGGTAGTCTGAATTTATGGATTTAGCTACTAATTATAACAACGCTTATCAGTCAACCACATAAACAAACAGCGATTGGTAGTCATCTGTTCGGGTTTATTTGGCGCTGCTCGAATAGCCCCGTCCCCTTTTGTCTGCTGAAAAGTTTTATATTTCTTGAGGCGGCGGGATTCTCCGGGCAGAGACATTACGCACGCGTTCAAAAATCAACTTATGATTCGTTCAGAAATCAACTTAGAATATGTCCAAAAACGTTCGGAAACCAAGAGGGTTGCTTTTCAGAATCATTTGAATAATCGATAGACCGACATGCGCTAGCTGGATGCTAGGTGCTCTGTGCAACAATGTTTTTTTCTTCAACAACATGGGTTTGGGCCCTATGAAATTCACGCCCGGAGCACATTTCCTGGTTTGTCCCCCCCCCCCCCCCCTCCCACGTCCAAGATCCGAGCCTGACAATGTTTACGATACGAGATACTCAGACCATAAAAACACGAGTATGAAGATGGAGTTCTGGCTAGCAACTACCGTAGCCCTTATTAGGGGAGACTGGGAGAAACTGGAATCGGAAGACAGAAAACGGTTGACAGGTCCGAAAAGTAAAGAAAAATTTTTAATTTTCACTTTATATACGTTTACAAGCTAGTTCTTCTTCATATCCGGTTAAGATAAGTATTTACACTGTGGAGACAAAAGAAGTCATTGGATACCTCCATATGACGTGTATTACGGCAAGTCAACTGGCGCGCACTCAGCAAGTCGCTAGAAGTCTTCCGCAGAAATACTGAGCCACGCTGCCTGTATAGCCGTACGTAATTGAGAAAGTTTTGCCGGTGTTGGATTTTGTGCACGAAATGATATCTCGATTGTATCCCATAAATATTCGATGGGATTCGTGTAGGGTGATCGGGGTGGCCACACCATTCGCTAGGATTGTCTAGAATGCGAATATTGTGTGGCCCATTGCATGACTCATTATCATCCATAAAGATTCCATTGTCGGTTGGGAACAAACGATCTCCAAGTAGCCGAACATAACCATTTCCAGTCTATGATCGGTTCAGCTGGACCAGAGAACTCAGTTCGTTCCATGTAAACACAGCCAACACCATTATGGAGCCAACAGCAGCTTGCACATAGCCTAATTGACAGCTTGGGTCCATGGCTTCGCGGCGTCTGCACAGCACTCGAACCCTACCATCAGCTCCTTCCAACTGAAGTCGGGAGTCATCTGACCAAGCCACAATTTTCCAGTCGTCTAGGGTCCAACGATATGGTCACGAGCCCACGAGGGGCGCTGCAGCCGATATCGTACTGATAGCAAACGCACTCATGCTGGCCGTCTGCTGCCACAGACCATTAACGTCAAATTTCGCCGCACTGTCCTGACGGATACTTTCGTTGTACATCCCACAATGATTTCTGTCGTTATCGCACGCAGTGTTGTTTGTCTGTTAGCACTGACATCTTTACGCAAACGCCGCTGCTCTCGGTCGTTAAGTGAAGGCTGTCGGCCACTGCATTGTCCGTGGTGAGAGGTAATGCAGAGGTAACGCCTGAAATTCGGTACCCTCGACAGTCTCTTGACACTGTGGATTTCGGAGTATTGAATTCCTTAACGATTTCTGAATCGGAATGTCCCATGCGTCTAGCTCCAACTACCATTCCCTGTTCAGTTTGTTAGTTCCCGTAGTGCAGCCGTAACCACGTCCGAAACCTTTCCACATGACTTACCTGCGTACAAATGACAGTTTCGCCAACGCAGTGCCCGTTGTAACTTGTGCAGCTATAAGACTGCCAAATCTATATGTGCATATATCTACACCACTGGCCATTAAAATTGCTACACCAAGAAGAAATGCAGATGATAAACGGGCATTCATTGGACAAATATATTATACTAGAACTGACATGTGATTACATTTTCACGCAATTTGGGTGCATAAATCCTGAGAAATCAGTACCCAGAACAACCTCCTCTGGCCGTAATAACGGTCTTGATACGCCTGCGCATTGAGTCAAACAGAGCTTGGATGGCGTGTACAGGTACAACTGCCCATGCAGCTTCAACACGACACCACAGTTCATCAAGAGTAGTGACTGGCGTATTGTGACGAGCCAGTTGTTCGGCCACCATTGACCAGACGTTTTCAGTTGGTGAGAGATTTGGAGAATGTGCGGGCCAGGCCAGCAGTCGAACATTTTCTGTATCCAGAAAGGCCCGTACAGGACCTGCAACATGCGGTCGTGCATTATCCTGCTGCAAGGTAGTGTTTCGCTGGGATCGAATGAAGGGTAGAGCCACGGGTCGTAACACATCTGAAATGTAACGTCCACTGTTCAAAGTGCCGTCAATGCCAACAAGAGGTGACCGACACGTGTAACCAATGGCACCCCATACCATCACGCCGGGTGATACGCCAGTATGGCAATGACGAATACACGCTTCCAATGTGCGTTCACCGTGATGTCGCCAAACACGGATGCGACCATCATCATGCTGTAAACAGAACCTGGACTCATCCGAAAAAATGACGTTTTTGCCTTTCGTGCTCACAGGTTCGTCGTTGAGTACACCATCGCGGGCCCTCCTGTCTGTGATGCAGCGTCAAGGGTAACCGCAGCCATGCTCTCCGAGCTGATAGTCCATGCTGCTGCAAACGTCGTCGAACTGTTCGTGCAGATGGTTGTTGTCTTGCAAACGTCCCCATCTGTTGACTCAGGGATCGAGAAGTGGCTGCGCGATCCGTTACAGCTATGCGGATAAGATGCCTGTCATTTCTACTTCTAGTGATACGAGGCCGTTGGGATCCAGCACGGCGTTCCTTATTACCCTCCTTAGCCCACCGATTCCATATTCTGCTAGCAGTCATTGGATCTCGACCAACGCGAGCAGCAATGTCGCGATATGATAAACCGCAATCGCAATAGGCTACAATCCAACCTTTATCAAATTTGGAAACGTGATTGTACGCATTTCTCCTCCTTACACGAGGCATCACAACAACGTTTCACCAGGCAACGCCGCTCAACTGCTGTTTGTGTATGAGAAATGGGTTGGAAACTTTCCTCATGTCAGCACGTTGTAGGCGTCGCCACCGGCGCCAACCTTGTGTGAATGCTCTGAAAAGCTAATCATTTGCATATCACAGCATCTTATTCCTGTCGGTTAAATTTCGCGTCTGTAGCACGTCACCTTCGTGGTGTAGCAATTTTAATGGCCAGTAGTGTCTCTCTGACTTTTCTCATCTCGGTATATATTTACAAGCAAGTTCTTCATATTCCGGTTAAGATAACCTTTCAATATTTACTCTTTACAGTAGTTCTGCGAAGGCACTGATCCATGAGTAAAAAACAGAAATAGTCCGTGAAGTAGTCGCTGACAAATCTTCCGCTTGTGTTGCCCTTTGTTCTGCATGCAGATATAATTGTCAGAGACATGTAAAAAGTCATCAAAGCTCTAACTGCTAACAATCCTCACTTATTGTGTACTACACTACTTGTTGTAACTACAGGGTACTCTAAAATTCCCCTTAGAAACTTCAATGACTTGTAGGGGGCACTGAATAGATAATATTTTGAATTGGAATTCATGTTCGGAAACGTATAGTTTCCGTGCTGCAACCATTTGAAAATACGTTGGAAACGTGATCACCTTTACAAATATTTTTTTTTTAGGCGTTGAGCCGTGCTCATTCCCAACTCTGCGTTTTCGTGAACTTCGCTGTCTATCTGTGTTTGGTTTCTCGCCCTTGTTGCGGTTACGTCGTGGTTCTTCTTCCTTCTAAGAGTGGCAACAGTGATGTGTATCGATATTTGCGCCGTGTACCATCTTTGGTTTGGTACATATAGTTTCCGGCTAGGGGGTCTAGAGGCTGTCGGTCGGTTGTAGCGGACGCGGGAATTTATCTCCGCGCGGTGCAGTCGGCTGGGTCCGTTGGTAGCCCCTGCGCAGTGTCGGAGCGGGGGTGGAGCTGTCCGATCGCTACGAGCTTCGTGGTTCACCGGCCCAGGGCGTCAAAGCTGAGTAGTGGTTTCAAGTATCCAAGCCACGTCCATTCATGTTGTGGTGGTTAGTTTCGGTGGTTTGCTGCTGGAGAGGTTTTCCTGTGAGCAACACCGAGTGTTTCTACTGCTGAAATTTAGCCGCCATGCGGTGGAATTAACTATTTTGGTCGACTACAATTTGAGTGCACCAGTGGAATTTTCTGTTTTGTGGACGTTAGTGTTCCGGTCACCTGCCATGGGCACTGACGTAAATTCAGGCAGTATTGTTTTGAGTGAAGTTAACTATATTACCGTGTTTTAAATTCAATTGTACCAGCAGAATTTTCTGCCTAGTGGCCGTTAGTGTTCCGGTTACCTGCCGTGGCCGCTAACGTAATTTCAGGCAGCGTCCTTTCCTCACCTGTTGTCGTTATCCAACATAGTGTGTAATTTTGACAGCTAATACATACTCCATTGTGGATTATCACGTTTGTAACCTTTCCGGTTTGAGTTCTCATGTACTGATTGACGGGAAGCAAGTCGTTGTGTCGGTCGGTCCGTGGCTGTCCTCTGGTTGGGTACCGACGGATCAAGTATAGTTGGGCTTCAAGTGGCTCTGAGCACTATGGGACTTAACATCTGAGCTCATCAGTCCCCTAGAACTTAGAACCACTTAAACCTAACTAACCTAAGGACATCACACACATCCATGCCCGAAGCAGGATTCGAACCTGCGACCGTAGCGGTCGCGCGGTTCCAGGCTGAAGCGCCTAGAACCGCTCGGCCACACCAGCCGGCTATAGTTGGGCTCACCACCGGTCTCGCCTAAGTGAACGAGGGCAGACCGACATCCCTGGGTACTTCTGAGTGCCACCGGTGTTTAATTATCTGTTGTCAGCTACTTTAAATTCAAGGCTTATGGTAACTTTTTTTTAATTTTCTTAAAAATTTTGCTAAATTAATTTTTAAATTTATCTTTTAAGCTTAAACATTGCGGCCTTCTGCTTTTAAAAGATTATGGTAATATATTTTAAAATTTTGAAACTTAATTGTGGCCTTCAGCCTTTGGTACTGCACCTTGCATATATATTTTCTATATGCTTAGCCCCCCAATGAACCATGGACCTTGCCGTTGGTGGGGAGGCTTGCGTGCCTCAGCGATACAGATAGCCGTACCGTAGGTACAACCACAACGGAGGGGTATCTGTTGAGAGGCCAGACAAACGTGTGGTTCCTGAAGAGGGGCAGCAGCCTTTTCAGTAGTTGCAGGGGCAACAGTCTGGATGATTGACTGATCTGGCCTTGTAACAATAACCAAAACGGCCTTGCTGTGCTGGTACTGCGAACGGCTGAAAGCAAGGGGAAACTACGGCCGTAATTTTTCCCGAGGGCATGCAGCTTTACTGTATGATTAAATGATGATGGCGTCTTCTTGGGTAAAATATTCCGGAGGTAAAATAGTCCCCCATTCGGATCTCCGGGCGGGGACTACTCAAGAGGATGTCGTTATCACGAGAAAGAAAACTGGCGTTCTACGGATCGGAGCGTGGAATGTCAGATCCCTTAATCGGGCAGGTAGGTTAGAAAATTTAAAAAGGGAAATGGATAGGTTAAAGTTAGATATAGTGGGAATTAGTGAAGTTCGGTGGCAGGAGGAACAAGACTTCTGGTCAGGTGACTACAGGGTTATAAACACAAAGTCAAATAGGGGTAATGCAGGAGTAGGTTTAATAATGAATAGGAAAATAGGAATGCGGGTAAGCTACTACAAACAGCATAGTGAACGCATTATTGTGGCCAAGATAGATACGAAGCCCACACCTACTACAGTAGTACAAGTTTATATGCCAACTAGCTCTGCAGATGACGAAGAAATTGAAGAAATGTATGATGAAATAAAAGAAATTATTCAGATAGTGAAGGGAGACGGAAATTTAATAGTCATGGGTGACTGGAATTCGAGTGTAGGAAAAGGGAGAGAAGGAAACGTAGTAGGTGAATATGGATTGGGGCTAAGAAATGAGAGAGGAAGCCGCCTGGTAGAATTTTGCACAGAGCACAACTTAATCATAGCTAACACTTGGTTTAAGAATCATGATAGAAGGTTGTATACATGGAAGAACCCTGGAGATACTAAAAGGTATCAGATAGATTATATAATGGTAAGACAGAGATTTAGGAACCAGGTTTTAAATTGTAAGACATTTCCAGGGGCAGATGTGGACTCTGACCACAATCTAATGGTTATGACCTGTAGATTAAAACTGAAGAAACTGCAAAAAGGTGGGAATTTGAGGAGATGGGACCTGGATAAACTGAAAGAACCAGAGGTTGTACAGAGTTTCAGGGAGAGCATAAGGGAACAATTGACAGGAATGGGGGAAAGAAATACAGTAGAAGAAGAATGGGTAGCTTTGAGGGATGAAGTAGTGAAGGCAGCAGAGGATCAAGTAGGTAAAAAGACGAGGGCTAGTAGAAATCCTTGGGTAACAGAAGAAATATTGAATTTAATTGATGAAAGGAGAAAATATAAAAATGCAGTAAATGAAGCAGGCAAAAAGGAATACAAACGTCTCAAAAATGAGATCGACAGGAAGTGCAGAATGGCTAAGCAGGTATGGCTACAGGACAAATGTAAGGATGTAGAGGCTTATCTCACTAGGGGTAAGATAGATACTGCCTACAGGAAAATTAAAGAGACCTTTGGAGATAAGAGAACCACTTGTATGAACATCAAGAGCTCAGATGGAAACCCAGCTCTAAGCAAAGAAGGGAAAGCAGAAAGGTGGAAGGAGTATATAGAGGGTCTATACAAGGGGAATGTACTTGAGGACAATATTATGGAAATGGAAGAGGATGTAGATGAAGATGAAATGGGAGATACGATACTGCGTGAAGAGTTTGACAGAGCACTGAAAGACCTGAGTCGAAACAAGGCCCCCGGAGTAGACAAAATTCCAGTAGAACTACTGACGGCCTTGGGAGAGCCAGTCCTGACAAAACTCTACCATCTGGTGAGCAAGATGTATGAAACAGGCGAAATACCCTCAGACATCAAGAAGAATGTAATAATTCCAATCCCAAAGAAAGCAGGTGTTGACAGATGTGAAAATTACCGAACAATCAGTTTAATAAGCCACAGCTGCAAAATACTAACACGAATTCTTTACAGACGAATGGAAAAACTAGTAGAAGCCGGCCTCGGGGAAGATCAGTTTGGATTCCGTAGAAATACTGGAACACGTGAGGCAATACTGACCTTACGACTTATCTTAGAAGAAAGATTAAGGAAAGGCAAACCTACGTTTCTAGCATTTGTAGACTTAGAGAAAGCTTTTGACAGTGTTGACTGGAATACTCTCTTTCAAATTCTAAAGGTGGCAGGGGTAAAATACAGGGAGCGAAAGGCTATTTACAATTTGTACAGAAACCAGATGGCAGTTATAAGAGTCGAGGGGCATGAGAGGGAAGCAGCGGTTGGGAAGGGAGTGAGACAGGGTTGTAGCCTCTCCCCGATGTTATTCAATCTGTATATTGAGCAAACAGTAAAGGAAACAAAAGAAAAATTCGGAGTAGGTATTAAAATTCATGGAGAAGAAATAAAAACTTTGAGGTTCGCCGATGACATTGTAATTCTGTCAGAGACAGCAAAGGACTTGGAAGAGCAGTTGAACGGAATGGATGGTGTCTTGAAGGGAGGATATAAGATGAACATCAACAAAAGCAAAACGAGGATAATGGAATGTAGTCGAATTAAGTCGGGTGATGTTGAGGGTATTAGATTAGGAAATGAGACTCTTAAAGTAGTAAAGGAGTTTTGCTATTTGGGGAGCAAAATAACTGATGATGGTCGAAGTAGAGAGGATATAAAATGTAGACTGGCAATGGCAAGGAAAGCGTTTCTGAAGAAGAGAAATTTGTTAACAGCGAGTATAGATTTAAGTGTCAGGAAGTCATTTCTGAAAGTATTTGTATGGAGTGTAGCCATGTATGGAAGTGAAACATGGACGGTAAATAGTTTGGACAAGAAGAGAATAGAAGCTTTTGAAATGTGGTGCTACAGAAGAATGCTGAAGATTAGATGGGTAGATCACATAACTAATGAGGAAGTATTGAATAGGACTGGGGAGAAGAGAAGTTTGTGGCACAACTTGACCAGAAGAAGAGATCGGTTGGTAGGACATGTTCTGAGGCATCAAGGGATCACCAATTTAGTATTGGAGGGCAGCGTGGAGGGTAAAAATCGCAGGGGGAGACCAAGAGATGAATACACTAAGCAGATTCAGAAGGATGTAGGTTGCAGTAGGTACTGGGAGATGAAGAAGCTTGCACAGGATAGAGTAGCATGGAGAGCTGCATCAAACCAGTCTCAGGACTGAAGACAACAACAACAACAACATGCTTAGCCTTAAGGCTTTCCATGTAGCCGTGATACGTTTCTTTATTTATTTGATTTGCTTCTTTAATTGCATTTTAATCTTGTTGATTTTTAAGATTTCTTGTTGTTAAACATTCTGGCCTTCTGCCTTTAAAAGTCTATTGTAATATATTCTAAAACTTTGAAATTTAATTGTGGCCCTCAGCCATTTCTATTGCACTTTGCATATGTTTGCTGGTTTTTTTAAATTATTTTATCGCTATCTTAATTGGATTTTTATCTTGTTGATTTGTTAAGATGTCCTGTTTGGAGGCCTTCAGCCGCGAAAGAGTTGCATTCGGTAAAGGTCCGGCTATGTGCCGCTTTGGTTGTAAAGGTTATTGAATTACAATAAATGACAATTAGAAGGAGATACTGACCTCAGCCTTTGGCCCTTTCCACAATCCTATTACCTGTTCTGCCCAGCGAATTTAGCGGGTATATCAGGCGTGGCCCAATATATCGCTTGTTCAAAAATTCTACTAACAAAAGAAACAAAAAGAATACTTAATCAGTTTCCACAAACACTGTTGTTTACTGTTAATTCAGGTATGCGGCGTCTACTTGGAGCACCAAAGGTCACGCCTGCTAACGGTGAAGATACCCTTTCTGGAAGCCCTTGCCTAACTGTGGTGAAAAGGGTATGCAATACAGTCAGACTTTGTGGGTAACGAACATGAGAAAGGGCGCGAGCAGCTCTTGCATTATAAGGATCATGCCGATGTATTACGCAAAACATGTACTCAACCATGTTGCCCTACCACTCACAGACTACCCAGCAAACATGCTTTCAGTCGGCTGTAGCATGGAAATGGCACGTTTCTGGACACGGGATCCAATTCAAAATATTGTCTACTCAGCCGGCCGCGGTGACCGTGCGGTTCTGGCGCTGCAGTCCGGAACCGCGGGACTGCTACGGTCGCAGGTTCGAATACTGCCTCGGGCATGGGTGTGTGTGATGTTCTTAGGTTAGTTAGGTTTAAGTAGTTCTAAGTTCTAGGGGACTTATGGCCTAAGATGTTGAGTCCCATAGTGCTCAGAGCCATATTGTCTACTCAGTCTCCTCTACAAGTTCCAGAAGTCTATGATGGGTGTTTCCGAACGCCCTACATAATGTCAACAAACTCAACACTCACATTTATAGACCAGTGTGCAAAGTTCACCATTTTCTTGCCAAAAATTCAACAAAATTCCTAGCTGTTAATAATCTGTAGTTGAAAATTGTTTTGAGGTGGCAAATATCTTTAACGAAACTGTCTTCAGAGGTTTCTGGCGCTGCAGTCCGGAACCGCGGGACTGCTACGGTCGCAGGTTCGAATACTGCCTCGGGCATGGGTGTGTGTGATGTCCTTAGGTTAGTTAGGTTTAAGTAGTTCTAAGTTCTAGGGGACTTATGGCCTAAGATGTTGAGTCCCATAGTGCTCAGAGCCATATTGTCTACTCAGTCTCCTCTACAAGTTCCAGAAGTCTATGATGGGTGTTTCCGAACGCCCTACATAATGTCAACAAACTCAACACTCACATTTATAGGCCAGTGTGCAAAGTTCACCATTTTCTTGCCAAAAATTCAACAAATTTCCTAGCTGTTAATAATCTGTAGTTGAAAATTGTTTTGAGGTGGCAAATATCTTTAACGAAACTGTCTTCAGAGGTTTCCACATACTGCAAATGTCTCCTCAGCCGTAAACACAGAGTTTGCCAGGAGGAATGTTCAGTATTCAGGGACGCAACAGAAACGATCATTTGAAGCAAAAAGGTCCAGTAAACACGGGATCTCAAATGCGTACGTTAAGGGCTATGAGCACTTCTTCATCTTCGATACTGTGAAACAAATCTCTTCTGCAGTAAGGTGGTAGTACGGACCAAAAGAAGAAAAAATTTTCTAGTGAACATGGGCTGCAAAATGCATACCTTAAGAGCTATGAACATTTGTTCAGTAAAAGAGATGTGTTTCACTGTCGCGAAGATGGGCAGGTGCTCGTAGATCTTAACGTGTGCGCTTGAGAACACATGTTAACTAAACTTTTTTGCCTCAAATGATCGTTCCTGCCATATACCTGAATACTGATGGTACCTCTTGGACACACTGTATAAGCGAAAGAAATGTAGAGCTAGGACAGCTAGCAGGTTTCTGCTGAGACCAGTTTAATTTGGGTATCTAAATTTTTTCTCTGGATCATCGGTTGCTTTGAACAAATTTGAATCTCCTTCATGCCTTTAGCATCCCACATCAGTATATTTGAAACTGTAATTGCTATCTGCCACAGCTACTACAACAATTCTTGTTCACTTTATTTCTTTTAGAAATTTCGGTTTTCGCTATGGATACCAGTTTCTCTAAAGAATTAACTGACATTCAACAATACTCAAAACTGTATCTGAATATTCCTTCTGTTCCTATCTGGGAGAACGAACTTTTCTTTGTTGACTTCTCACATACCTGTACGGTAGGTTCACCATTTCCTCTGTTGTCAAAAAGCAGAGACGACGATAGACTAATAAACGTAGTGCGAAAACTGAATTGGTATGCAACGAAACACTGTCCACCACTGTTCTCGAGAAATTGCTTGTCCGATGCCTGTACCTGGCCATCTTACCGCCAGTGCATGGGAGTTTTTCCTGATCTGTGTGGCCGACACACTTGCTAAAATCCCTACCGCGTTTTTTCCAGCTCGAATACCGCTGGAAAATTGCACGTGTGGCCGTAGCCTAAAGACTGCTGTACGCGACGTAGCAACTCATGGTCTTGTGGTTAGCATTGCTAACCGCAGAACACCAATATAGTAGAAGTGCAAAGACCACGTTATTATACGGAAACACAGAACGACACCAGCGCTACTTGTGGCCTGGCTGTGAACTTCAATACGAAAAAATATGGCGCGAAAATCTCTTATGTTTATTTCTAAATACGCGAATTAGATGACAATATTTTTCATTTAATCTTTGAATGTGGGCCGCATAGAGCAGTAATAAAGGTTTTTGAGATCTTGCAAAGTAATATATAAAAGAAATCTCAATCAAAAACAAACATTAACTACTCGTAGCTGCAGTTTACATTGTGAAAATTTTCGAAAATTATGACGTCACCTTTTGTCTGTGAATTTTTTTTGTAAAACTCAATATTGCGATTTTGGCCGAGTGGCCATTATCATGTGGAAATAGACGAGCTTTAGCACATGTCAGACTAAAAAATCATCTGACATTGCATGCATATATAAATGATTTTTACGTTTCCACATATCCTAAAGCACATTACGTCCACTCGCATGATCGAAAGTGGAATAGTAGGTTACACAAATAAATAACTACACAGCTAATGGATAACCAAGAGGTCACTTACAAAAAAATCTGTGCTACAAACCAAGGATGTACTGTAAAGTCTACAAAATCCGATTTATTATTTTTTCTGTTGATTGTTATTTATGGATATTCAGTCATCTGAAATTGAACTTCTGCACAGTTCAAATAAATTTATGAAACACACAAAATACTACTTTACATCAACTGAAAAACAAATTGGGAGCAGAGCGGGTAGACACTCCATGAATGTAGCCAAAATGTTTTTGCCAATGAGACATACAAAGAAAATGAACTGCAACACATAATTTTTTTTTCTTTTTTCCCCAACTTGGCTGTTATTTTGGCAACACCACCATGTTTAAATAATGAAAGAAGACGCTGGTACAACATTTATTTTTAACATTTTTATTTATTTACTTCCTCTTTGAAAACTTTGTTTGGTACACTACTGAAAATTAACACAAATTCCCCTTGACAGCACTTTATTCATTATACTTTTAGAATCCAATCATCACATCTAGAAAGTGTTAAGTTATGTTCCTGCTGAATTACCAGATTTTGTCATAACAAATCAAAGGCATGATTTTGATACAAGAACGTGTAATTCTCTGCTTTTAACACAACATTTCTATATGTATAGGGAGCTTACTCTCATTGTACACATAATAAACAAAATACAAAGTCTTTTAACATGATTTGCACTTCTTTTTAAGTTGTTGCATACACAACTTCCTCTTGTTTGTAAATTTATTTTCTTTCACATACTTGTATATTATAAATGGAATACTTGTCTTCAGAAGTCTCTCTTCAACGTCATGTTTATTACAAATTGTTGTATGAGACAGAACAAATGTTTTTTTTTAAATTATCATGTAGTCTTGTTGTGTGACCATGACTATTTAGATGCTCATACAGCTGATCATGGAATGCCCTTAGGAAAATCATGACTCTTTCACTTGCATATTTCAAATGAGAATGCTCCTCACTATTCTCTATAAATGAGGTAAACAAATGATTTTCAGTCACAACAGAGGAGTAGAGACTGGTATTACATGTTTCACAATCATCTGGTACATCTATGGCTTTTAGTACATAGCCTGCTACATAGGCTAAGGATTGTTGATCTTCTACAGACTCGATGATACCGTCTGAGTAAGAATAAATTTGCTCATGTGTATCAGTGTCACTCATCTCACATTCACTTAAATGTTCACTCCTACCACTAGCTGCCAAAAAGTGACACAAACTGCTCAAGGGAGTGTAATCATCATTTTCACAGTTACTTACACTCATGGCTTTGAAAGGCAAAGTCATATGATTGACAACACAAGTCTTCAGAGCTTGTACAAAATGAAAACAAGTTGGGTTTGTATTAGCAATACCATGTTGTCTTATACAACAAAAGAAATTTTCTAACGCATCTTGATTGAACACCTTTAAATTTAAGTACTTAAAGCCAACCACTTTCAAGGTCTTCCACAAGAAAATAATAGACTGTAATGTAATCTGCCAACCTTTTATGAAGCTAAACATATTAGTCTTGTTTCTTCCCGTTTTTAAATCTATTATTTGCCAGCTGCCTATTTCCCTCAATATGCTATACCACATTTCTAAATGTGGCGAATTTTCTGATAAAGCACACCTAAATTGTTTTCCATCCCTGGGATATTGCTCATTACTGTTGAGTGAATCAAAGAGATTATCTACCTTTTCCACAAACTCAGCGGTGTGCATAGCTTCTGATGGTAATGTGTGAGTAGAAACATATGTTTCAATTGCAGCTGCAACAGTATGGCTCATTTGTGCAGCAGCAACTTTTACCTTAATTTTGACATGGGAATCAGAAAAGTTAAAGTGTTGTGCTTTTAATTTGGGTAGAGTTTTGAACCTTTTTTTTATCCAAAAAGAACACTGTACTGCTGCTTTGTGAGGTTCATATTGAATTTTATTATCTATCAAAGCATTTCTAGTGTTTTTGAGCAGATGTGGTACATCATAAATGGTAACAATTGGTTGATTATTGACGAGAAAATGAAATATACTGGGCTTCAACAAATTTGCTTCACACCGTTGCTTAAGGGGCTTTTGGTTTGTTGCATTCTGGTCACATACAGTACAAACCACTTTGAACCCAATATTCTGTAGTTCACTTATGATGTGAACAATGAGTGATTTCAAATGGGTGTAGTGGAAAGTGGCTGCAGTAAAGTAATATGCTAGAACTTGTTTCCAAGTTCTGTGAATGCCTTTCAGCATAAAAACCAATGCTTGACTAGCAGCTACAGGTGAACGTCCTAAATGACTCAAGTCCTGATAACCATAGATTAGCTGTTTGTGTGCATCATAGTACATACCATCATCCAGAGACATTTCATCAAAAAGTAGAGCAGAATACTTGTCATTTTCATGCATATTACTTATTTCCCTTGCTAAAAAGCTTAATAAAGCTGGATTAAGTCCTGTATCAAATGGTATGTGGGAAAGCACTCCCTTGAGCAGCCTGACAGATGGAAGGGAGAAATATCTGTACAACTGGGGACTACGCTTATAAATAGATAAAGCAAATGCCTTAACTTGTATAGACCACCATACTGCTGTGGGATGCATATTGGCATTTCTTAACCGACTATTAATAAGAGTTTTAGTCTCATCATTCAACTCTTCTTCAATTAACTGAAATTTCCTGTCATCATACAACTCTTTTAGAATTTTCAATTTATTCCTCTCATTCTGTTGCTGTTTTTCCAATTTACACACTCTAGAAACTGCAATTCTATGCAGTTTATACATTTTGTGTTTTCTTCGAGTTAAATCACGTTTAGAAGCGCCAGATCCCATTACACCTGGACTACTTTCAACATCATAAACAGGTGAGGATAAAAAGCTGTGCTCACCATCTTCTGTGCTCTGTAAAGGGGGACTGCTTCGTTGTATTACTGTAGATTTTGCATTGTGACATGTCTCGTGCACACTTATATTCGCACCCGGTGTGGTGAAACCACCACCACCACCACCACCACCACCACCAGTGTAACACAGATGGGTGGGGGGAGGGTGATACAACACCAATTCCATGTGCTTTGGTATAACACCAGGATTTAGCCTGTGTCTAGTAAAGTTCACAAAATCTGCTTCATAAAAATGACCCTCACACACATAATAATAACTACAGTTGACGCCATCTATATTACAGATCAATTTCCACTTCTTTAAAGTCTCACTTTTTGATGCAGCTGGAAATTTATAGAAATGTTTATTCTTGTGTTTGGAATTTGTTTTTGCATAATAACTGCCCCTGCATCTGGGAAACTTGCACGAGTATTTCAATTTCAATCTCAAACTGGATTCTTCTCTTCCTGTATGATCCATCCTCATGTGTCTGAAATGTTATTCAAACCAAAAATTAGGAACGAGAAAAAAGATCAGGTATGGTTTACATTGATTAATGTTAAAGAAAACTCAATGTGAAATTAATTTCACTATCAAAAATCATATTATCTTATGTCTAAATGCAGCTATCCTGTACTGAAGTATTGATAACTGTTATCATGGCTTGTAATCTGATGTGGTACTGCTACAAAATAGTGAAAAAACGAAACAAATTCTCATTTCTACTACGGATATGCACATCACTCTCGTGAGCGTAGTTGCACTATATTCTATATTCAACACTACTTCGTTAAACAGTGCTATCAGGCAGTAGAAACACTGCTTATTGTACCATTTCAGTATATTTTAGCATCTAGATACCATGGTAGATACCAAATTCAACTGTATATTATCAACTGTATATTAACAGTTACAGCTGTAAATCTGTATTACATTGTGTTGAGCATTAAAGTGCGAGAAGATTTCTACTGCATTGGATATTGCCACAATAATACGTGTAAATGTCCATCTGCTTGAAGAACCTGCTTCGTGTAATTTCCAAACAAATGTCTTATTATGTGAGAACACAACCTTTGTCGATACAGCTGCAACAAACACTTTTTACCTGAATAGAGTGTTATGTACTGTACAGAATATTTACTGTCGCAGGTTCGAATCCTGCCTCGGGCATGGATGTGTGTGATGTCCTTAGGTTAGTTAGGTTTAAGTAGTTCTAAGTTCTAGGGGGCTGATGACCACAGATGTTAAGTCCCATAGTGCTCGGAGCCATTTGAACCATTTACTGTCGAAAACGGGAAATAGAACACACTCGAGGCATTACGAATCAATTGTAACACGTCCAATATTTGGTATGTAGTAAACGGCACAATAAATGGTGCTTATTATGTCATTAAGAGTACTTCGTGGCAAAAAGGAAGATGAATCAAAGCCAGAATTATATTCCATTACACGATTCGGAAAGTTGAATACCAACTATGTCAAAAGCTGCTAGCGTGGGATTCTCTACGAAATACAAGGAAATATGAACAGAAATAAGAAATATACTTACCCTTTAAGTAAACTGAGCAACAGAAATTGTATTTCTTTGTAGGAACAAATATACAACAGTCCACAGAACGTAATGTGATGATACAACCTCGTGTTCTATATGAAACAAAAGTAAAAAGTAAATACTGAATCATCACACCATCAAATATTACGAATGCATCCAAAAATTAAGCAGAATAATAGCAACATACTTACACTGCAATTTAAACGAAAAATCACGATCAGATTGCTACGATACCAAAACAATTATGGAAGACTACGCATCCAATAGGAACAGGAGACTATAAATTGCTAAACTTGCAGCGCTCCAAGTGGCCTGGGACCAAACCAACGTCGTGTTACCGGAAATCCCTATATGAGTTTCACCCCCCTGTTGCTAACTCTCAATTGCGGAGCTGAAAGCTGGACGTCTATGATTCTGCTGTGTGCATACACAAACTCTGAGTCTGAGATATTATTATGGCGAGTAGTAGCAAAGGAGCAGTTGTCGAGGGGAGTCAAAAGCGGTCGCATCCGGGTGGGGGGGGGGGGGGGGGGAAGAGATCGCAACCTGTCGTGATCTCGCTAGTAGCGTCGAAGGAGACTTTGGTATTAATTGAGGATTTTTTGGAAATGTGTCTTTTCACTGCACGTAATTGTTGCTTGCTTACGCAGTGGAGGGTTTTTGTCAGATACGTGTATGGATACGCTCAGAGTAATATCCGTATGTTTGCTGTGGCCAGAAACGTGTTTATTAAATATAGATATTGTGCAATAATTAAAAGTCTGTGTAAAGTTTGTCAGCATTTAAATCATCATTTTTCTGACTATATTAAATAAAAGTTTTTATTGGTTTCTTTCATTTTTCTTTACATCTTTTAAAATGTTAGTCGACCAAACCCCTCCTGATCATTCAGTTTCGATGTATAAAAGTATGGCAGTAATTGTTGCAATTAGTCCATGAATTACATTATGCATGGATCGCAGTATTGCTTTTTGAAACATTTTAGCATGTTGATGATCACGCAGTTGCAGCGGCAAGAAGAGGTAAGTTGTCTGTCGCGTACTGGAACATTGCAGAACAGATGTTAGGATGCTATTTTAAAACTCGTAGTCAGATGGTTGAGAGTTGATTTCTTTAAAGTTCGTGGGAGGAGTAATAAATTTTGTGTTCAAAAAATTGTTTTCAATCAGAATACCATTATTGTCAGGAACGTCACAAACACACACACATCTTCGTACGACATACAAAATAATTACGAACAAGTTTCAGAGCCTCGGTTGGATGTCCATCTGGGCTGGGAATTTTCTCCGTTCGGGAATAAGTATGTGTCAGTCGGATAGCAGTGTATGTTCTGGGACAGGTAGACATCCGACGGCGCATCATTTCCGGTGAGCACCTTTTCCAAAACACCTTGACTGGCATCGAGAAAAGTTGTAGGATCTCAGTAGCCTCTAAAACAATGTTCGTCAAACTGCGATCATTGGCTGTGTTTTATAATACGAGGGAAGATCGAAAGTAAAGCACAATAATTTTGTTACCAAAAAGTTTAATAGGAAACAAAACAAAAATACCATTAATGAACTATCTTCTTGTATAGTCAAAAACGTTCTCAGCTCGTTTCTCGCATCTCGGTACCAGTTTCAACATGCCCTCTTCATAGAAGTCCGTTTGGCTGGAGTATAGCCATCTGCGGATTGCTGATTTCACTTCCGCATCTGTCGCAAAGCGTTGACCGCCCACGAATTTCTTCATGGGTCCAAAGAGATGAAAGTCGGACGGTGCAAAGAAATGCAGCAACATTGGGCGCGAGCATTGTCATAAAGAAGTTTGACACCGACAGCACTAATGTTGTGGCATTTGTCACGAATGGCACGACGCAATTTAACAGAAGTTTTAATGTAGGCTGCAACGTTCCCACTGGTCCTATGTTCAGCAAGTCCATCAATAACACACCATGTATAGCCCAGAATACTGCCACAAGTACTTCCCTAGCAGCCTAATTAACTTTGTATTTTTTTCGTACTGGAGAACCAGCATGTTTCCACTCCATAGAGGCCTGCTTGATTTCGGGCGTGTAGTGGTACGCCCACGACTCATCTCCAGTGACGATTCCGTTCAGAAAGTGATGCCCTTTTGCGGCGTAACGCGTTAAGTGATCCAAGCTTGTCATCATTCACTGGCCGCTGTGGCCGTCTGTCAGGAATTTTGGGAATTTGTGGTAAGATCTTATAGGACCAAACTGCTGAGGTCATCGGTCCCCAAGCTTGCACACTACGAGGTGCATTCAAGTTCTAAGGCCTCCGATATTTTTTTCTAATTAACTACTCACCCGAAATCGATGAAACTGGCGTTACTTCCGGACGTAATCGCCCTGCAGACGTACACATTTTTCACAACGCTGACGCCATGATTCCATGACAGCGGCGAAGGCTTCTTTAGGAGTCTGTTTTGACCACTGGAAAAATCACTGAGGCAATAGCAGCACGGCTGGTGAATCTGCGGCCACGGAGAGTGTCTTTCATTGTTGGAAAAAGCCAAAAGTCACTAGGAGCCAGGTCAGGTGAGTAGGGAGCATGAGGAATCACTTCAAAGTTATCACAAAGAAACTGTTGCGTAACGTTAGCTCGATGTGCGGGTGCATTGTCTTGGTGAAACAGCACACGTGCAGCCCTTCCCGTACGTTTTTGTTGCAGTGCAGGAAGGAATTTGTTCTTCAAAACATTTTCGTAGGATGCACCTGTTACCGTAGTGCCCTTTGGAACGCAATGGGTAAGGATTATGGCCTCGCTGTCCCAGAACATGGACACCATCATTTTTTCAGTACTGGCGGTTACCCGAAATTTTTTTGGTGGCGGTGAATCTGTGTGCTTCCATTGAGCTGACTGGCGCTTTGTTTCTGGATTGAAAAATGGCATCCACGTCTCATCCATTGTCACAACCGACGAAAAGGAAGTCCCATTCATACTGTCGTTGCACGCCAACATTGCTTGGCAACTTGCCACACGGGCAGCCATGTGGTCGTTCGTCAGCATTCGTGGCACCCACCTGGATGACACTTTTCGCATTTTCAGGTCGTCATGCATGATTGTGTGCACAGAACCCACAGAAATGCCAACTCTGGCGGCGATCTGTTCAATAGTCATTCGGCGATCCCTCAAAACAATTCTCTCCACTTTCTCGATCATGTCGTCAGACCGGCTTGTGCAAGCCCGAGGTTGTTTCGATTTGTTGTCACCCTATGTTCTGCCTTCATTAAACTGTCGCACCCATGAACGCACTTTCGACACATCCATAACTCCATCATCACATGTCTCCTTCAACTGTCGATGAATTTCAATTGGTTTCACTCCACGCAAATTCAGAAAACGAATGATTGCACGCTGTTCAAGTAAGGAAATCGCCGCCATTTTAAGTATTTAAAACAGTTCTCATTCTCGCCGCTGGCGGTAAAATTCCATCTGCCGTACGGTGCTGCCATCTCTGGGACGTATTGACAATGAACGCGGCCTCATTTTAAAACAATGCGCATGTTTCTATCTCTTTCCAGTCTGGAGAAAAAAAATCGGAGGCCTTAGAACTTGAATGCACTTCGTATTTAATCTAACTTTAACTAATTTACGCTAGGGACGACACACACACCCATGCCCGAGGGAGGACTCGAACCTCCGACGGGGGAGCCGCCTGAGCCCGCTTGGCTACCCCGCGCGGCTGTCTGTCAGGAGCTTAGGCACTCAACAAGTGCTAACTTTACGAAATTTCATCGTGTCATGAACAATATTGTAAACGGCACAACAAGAAATGTCGAACTGCTGCGATAAGTTTCGCAGTTGCACACGGTTTTCTTTCAAAATTGCTGCCTCAAGGGCTCCAACATACTGCGGGATTGCAGTTGTTACCGGCCGCCCAGAACGTGGCGAATCATGAAGATTCACACGGTGCCCTCAGAAGAACGCACACCACCTGTAGACGTCGCTACGGTCCACATAATCATCCCCATACACGCCCCGCATGTCTCTGTGAATTTCACTCGGTTTTGTCCTTTGGCCTACAATTATCGAACTATACTTCGCGGCTCTTCTCAAGTTGACTACAGTAACATGCGCGGCATGGGGGGAGGAGGAGATTAGTGTTTAACGTCCCGTCGACAACGAGGTCATTAGAGACAGAGCGCAAGCTTGGGTGAGGGAAGGATGGGGAAGGAAATCGGCTGTGCCCTTTCAAAGGAACCATCCCGGCATTTACCTGAAACGATTTAGGGAAATCACGGAAAGCCTAAATCAGGATGGCCGGAGACGGGATTGAACCGTCGTCCTCCCGAATGCGAGTCCAGTTTGCTAACCACTGCGCCACCTCGCTCGGTCAACACACATGCGCGGCATGTTCGTTCCATAGTTCAGGCTTCTTTTGCTAGTGCTGCACATGAAAGCAAAATACCTTTGTAACGTAGACTTCAAACTATACCGTCATGAAATTTCAACATTCCAGCTGCCATATCAGTGGAGCAAAAAATTATTGTGCCTTAAATTCCGATCATCCCTCGTAAAATGTCTCTAGAAACTAATAGACGAATTCAAAAACGCCAGCAAACATAAGGGCTTCTTCAGAATGTACCTTTGCTCCTCAGTAACAAACAAAAATAGCTACAGTGATATTTTAAGATGTGCTTAATTTTATTGACGTTGGTGAAATCGTCAATGAACTAAAAAGAAGATGACCGCTTACCTAGGTGTAAGTAGTGCGACCGCTGTGTGTGTGTGTTGGGGGGGGGGGGGGTTGGATGATGTAATGGAGGCGTGCTATGTTGTTTGTCTTGCTGTACTGACTGTTATATCCTAGCCAGTAATGCCAACCGAGCCCGCTGCCAAAAGGTTGGCAGCATCAAAGTCCGGACGCCGTCCGCATAAGCAGCGCCAGCGATACAGGAAATCGCCGCAAGTCTGCGCGCGCCACCGCTGGCTTCTGGCTTCTTAAGCGCTGGAGTCGCGAGCGCTAGGACGGTTCTGTATTCGCCGCTCAGTTGTATACTCGCCACCGATTTGTGTACTTGCTAGTCAGTTGTGTGTTCATCGCAGCAGAGTTGTTGTTTGTCGTCAGCCGACGCTGACCTAGCCGCTCCGACTCGAACTAGACAGATTTCTGTAGACACGGAGTTCACTACTGTGTGTTTCTGTATCTTCGTTAATAAAGATAAGGACCGACTTTTATTTAATCAGAGTGTTTGGGTTTTCATCTTTCTGTTCACTGTTCCAGCGGACCGGTCGGCCCGCTATTAAAAGTGTGGCGGTGACTTCGTAAGCCGTTTCTACAGTGAAGTGTTTGTCGCTACGAACCCCGCCACAAAACTGACAACTCACAGGCGTGCGTTACTCGTACCTGTCAAGTGCTATGGTATAAATTTTGACACGAAAGTAACACGCATTCCTGAAATGTACATTACAGAGACGGTCATGGTCAAATGCAGTACTTATTTTTTGCATGGGACATTAAATTAATGAAGGCTGTTTAACACAATGCAGAGAACATTTGTGATCACGTATCATATTACATAATGTTTTTAAGTATATGTACAACTACTGTTGTTAATCAATTGATCATCCTTGCCACTTACAATTGTTCCATTTGTATCTGTTTAGTCACCAGCAAATAATTTTCCTTGTATTCAAACAGTGATCTCCAGCAATACAAACATGTGAATGAATGTATAAACACCTGAGGATGGGCACTAGCCCGAAACCGGTCGTTAGACGAATAAATAATCATTTCTTATGCAGTTCGCCTGGATGGTAGAAGCTACCCACTTTCATGATGCGCAAGCTGTAGTGCTCTAAGAAGGCAGCGCACTGTCGGATTGGAAGAGGAAGTGCTTCATCAAATTGAAGAGAACCAATCGACGAGTACTCGACCCACTGCACGTGACTTGCATGTGTCTTACTCGTCTGTCTGGCGTGTTCTGCATGAACAGCAACTTCACGCTATCACCCTCATAAGGTACACGCCATGCTCTCGGCGGTTTTGTGCCACGTCTCAATTTCTGTACTTGATTATTACACCATTTTGCGGTTTTTCCTCAGTTTCCGAGTCGAATTTTATTCACTGACGAATCTCATTTCGACAGGGAAGATGAGACGGTGCAAGCAGGGGTGAGGTCATTCTATAGTGTCATTACCCACAAACTGGTCTCTCGTTGGGAGAAACTGGTTATCACGTTATGATGAGAAATCAGTATGTAGACACGAAGAATAGAGATGTACAATGTTAATAAAGTTTATTTAATTAGAAAGCTTTAAGAATTTTCACGTAAAATATTCGGAAGCACTACTTTTCAGCTTGCCCTCGTAGATTTGCCTTTCTCCATATTGGATATAATACGCCCTTAGAATTAATCTGAACTGTCAACCGGCTCGGTGTCCTGATGTTTAATGTCGTAAATAAAAAAGTTGGACATGAAATTTTTCTGTACACAAGAGACTTCCAGAAGTAGGAGTAATTATGCGAGCCAGTGGACGGCTGTAAGACTAACTGCGGACTGAACGTGGACTTGTTGTATTACTTCAATCACTCTTTGCAGCCATAATAATGCCCACTGTTGTTTATAATGGTGAATAGCACCCCGGTGAACGCAAGTCTCATTGTGCTCACATCGTCTGTGGATTCCTCACATATTTCAGCAAAACGTAGCTTCCTCGTTTCATTCTTGTTGTGGCTACGAGGTAAAAAAAAAGAGAAAAGAATATCGATATCAACAAGATTTTCTACGTAGTACTGTTGCCGATAACACTACGAAGCATCATGAAGGTTGTATGTGCAACACCCTTACACCTTGGGTTTTGTAAGAGGCCAGTTAAAGATAGCAAATCTTAGATGACAGATTCCAGGAAATGTGCTAAGCTTATGTTCTTATCGCCGAAATCATTTTTGTTTGTTCCTTAAGAATTTACGTCAGCGAAGACCGATAAAGCTAACTTAGCACACTGGAGATCGACTGACCTGTGGCTCATTGGTATGGATTACAGACTTCATTTCATGCGTTTGCTAAAGTTATTTTGAATCTTTCGATCGCGCGCTTTGGGCGAAGTAGGTGAGAGCCTGGGTTTCTCCCAGGCAGATGTGCAAAAACGTACAAAACTTACAAACTCGCCAGACAATTCGGTACTTGAATTCCTTTGTGTGATACTATGACCAGAGATGAATTAACCCCAGAAGGTGCACTAAGTACCATGTTTCCAGACGAGCAACCCTCTCGTTTACCTACTAAACTCGCAGTTTTCCTTAATTTTCTCTTTCCCTTATCTAACCACTCGTTTAGTTGTATCCATTTGTCCTCGTATTTTCGCAACTTATGCTACAGTCTATGACTGTGTATCGTCAAGAACCAACGGACCCATTAATCAGTATCATCTGAGGACAAACACATTACAACAAGTGTTCCACAATGCCTTCGTTGACGTAAAGGAATGTTTCAGCACGTCTCCTCATAGATGCCAGCACACGACTCAAAATTCCCATTTTTAATTAGAACTACTGTTATATTTCCCTATGTAAACTCTTTGTCATTTTTGTATCGTCTGTGCAAATAGTATCTGTGTAACTTACAGATCATGTTTATCTGTGTTTGTGACAGTCAGTTGTCACATGAGGATGGCCTGAGAAGCCGAAAGGTTATTCGTGACCAAATAAATCTAATTTTGCAGAACATTAGGAAGAGTTATCCTTTTTAATGTTATTCTCATGTTCTGCGAACCACCGCCTGAAAATTCAGTTAGTGTTATAAAAACAAACATGCTAATGTACCTCTCTGAAAACTCCCAAGTGAAACTATCATGGATGTGAAATGAGTCACAAAGATTTTAATCAAATTTTTGTTTAAAAGGTAATAAATACTAAATCGAAAAATCATGTTACAATATTTATTTACAATGATCACACCACTGCGCTGAATTTGTACAAAAGTCAGATTGCACTAACATTCACCTTATTTGATGTTATTAGCAACAAACACGCATCAGTTGGTTCTACTAAAAAATTTATCAATGGAGTAGAAGATGTTGGCCATCAATAAATCCTTTAGGCTCCTCTTAAACTGAAATTTATTTGTAGTTGAAGTTTCTGTGGCTGCTGGTTAAGTTATTGGCCCAAAGTAACTTTAAATATTTGGAAGATTATTCTTATTTCTCGTACTGATTCCATGAACTGAGCTATTGGTTTGGAAAAGATATATTTAATGACAAATTTCATTAAGGAATAAATATATTGGGAAGCAGTAGTTAATATCCCTAGTTCCCTAGGCAAGGCACTGCAAGATGTCACATTGCATGTGCTTGGTGGAATACAATATCCACCAACATCAATTACCGTCTGTGTGGCTCTCTCACTACTTTCTGAGAAGACACCTGATGCTGTAACGCATAACACAGCCTACACATGGCGAATGACTATAGCTGTTGCATACATCGGAAACGAAGATCTAAAACTATGAAGGAAGACCACAGGTACCGCCAGTATCAAAACAGATTTAACATACCGGATGTTGAAACTCGCGTTCCCCCCAATTCTTTTGAGCAATGTATATTACCCTAATTACATAAATTATTTATCTATCGTGTCTTTCTCCCACTGTACCTCAAAATATACTATTTCATTTGTGTGCAGCTACTCTACCCATTCAGTTAACTTACAGTCGGACCAACAATGACATCTTAATATCATTTCCGTTTGCACTTTACTCCTAATACATACTTTTCTCGTATTTGTTTCCTAGGATCTTCGGGACACAAGTTAATGAACTACTGTGACACTCCTGGTGTTGCTCTACTGAAATTCATTGGCAGCTTTTTTCGGATTTCTTCGACGTTCTTTGTTCGACACGACACGGATTTACTTTTGAAATACTACACTAAGAAAACACCTGGGATCCTGTCTCAGTTTTCAAACATATTGGGATGGAATTTTTCCTGGTGCGTTTACTTATGTATTTACTGTTTCTTTAAACTTATATAAAGTTACCTGAAATATCCAAATCCGTATCTGTGTAAGTGTTGCACATTTATATTTTCTGTTTCGTGGGAGAAATGTCCAGAGCGATTAACTGTATAAAGTCAAAGGAAAGAATAGCTGAAGGGAAGTTGGAGGAGGGAGAAAAAAGGGGGCTGGAGAGGGATTTTCTGGAATCTAATGTATGAAAACGATGACTTAGAAGACACGTGCAGTAACTCATGGACAAAAAGGTAGATAAAGATGGAGTGAAGAATATATGATTCCAAGTGATTAAAGTTGTTGAGATTCTGCAAGCGATTTACGAACATAGAGTAGCTGGTACGTGAACTATAAATGAAGGAAACATGTGCTTTGTAGTGAAGTAGGGTGAGCAGTTTTCTATTAATTACTAAACAATACTTTTATGGTGGTATAGTGCGTCTAATTCCTTTACATGTCTTTTCTTCTAAATAACTGATCATACTTCCTCAGTTACATATCGGGTGAAGCGACCAAATATGACTGAAAAGCGGCGAGTGTGAATAAATTGAAAATATTAGTCCAGTCTATATGTTCCTTTCTGCGCTGCTCAGAATTTATTTGTTCTATTCAGAAGAGTTATTTCGATGAAAGCCAAAATGTCGCCCAAGAACGACAATAGTTACGAAGACAATATGGTCCTGTCATCAGGTGATAGTGTGTGTAATGTTGAAACAATGTGTGTATATTGTGTGTAGTGTGTGCATTGACTGTTGTGGGAAATGAATGACCAGTGTACCACTAGCCTTTTAGATTACTAAATCACTTCTTTGTGAACGGTATTGTACAGTAGGGATAAACCGAATGAGGTAGCACTGTTTTATGCGGGAGGGTGGAAGCTCCAATCTTTATTCAGCCATCCTGATTTAGGTTTCTCGTGGTTTCCCTAAATTACTTCAGGAAAATTCCGGGATGTTTCCTATTATTAGTCCACGCCCAACTACCTGTCCCAGCCTTGTCAAACTAGACCTGAAAGTGTGTAAATGTCTATACATGTGAATTATATTATTTACGTTGTTCTTAAATTACAATACCAAGGCATATCCAACATCTTCGTAAAAGTGATTTACGGATAAAGATTATTATTGCGCTGCTACATGATTAAAAGTAATGATGTCACGCCGTCTTGGCAAATTAGTAAAAACGTAGAAAGCAGGATCAGCCGCCTTCTCGACGATGTCCTCAGCTAGGAGATACTTCTTTACATACATTTTTTAGCATTATAAAGCATTGTCAGCAGAAATGAACAAAACAAACAGGGTCACATGTTCATGACAAGCACCAACATACGGTGTAAAGATTCCTTCTTTTATGTAACAAAAGCAAAATTATTTATTTAGAAGCAAACCCACAGGCGAAACTGACTGGACAGTCAGTTAATTTATTTGGTTTTTCTGGTGCTTAAAATTTAACAATCATAATTTAAAACTTGCACGATACCTTATAGCTACTGGTAAGTTAACATCTAAAATATATAGGAACAAATCCACATCTACATCCATACTCCGCAAGCCACCTGACGGTGTGTGGCGGAGGGTACCTTGAGTACCTCTATCGGTTCTCCCTTCTATTCCAGTCTCGTATTGTTCGTGGAAAGAAGGATTGTCGGTATGCCTCTGTGTGGGCTCTAATCTCTCTGATTTTATCCTCATGGTCTCTTCGCGAGATATACGTAGGAGGGAGCAATATACTGCTTGACTCCTCGGTGAAGGTATGTTCCCGAAACTTCAACAAAAGCCCGTACCGAGCTACTGAGCGTCTCTCCTGCATAGTCTTCCACTGGACTTTATCTTTCATCTCCGTAACGCTTTCGCGATTAGTAAATGATCCTGTAACGAAGTGCGCTGCTCTCCGTTGGATCTTCTCTATCTCTTCTATCAACTCTATCTGGTACGGATCCCAAACTGCTGAGCAGTATTCAAGCAGTGGGCGAACAAGTGTACTGTAACCTACTTCCTTTGTTTTCGGATTGCATTTCCTTACGATTCTTCCAATGAATCTCAGTCTGGCATCTGCTTTACCGACGATCAACTTTATATGATCATTCCATTTTAAACCACTCCTAATGCGTACTGCCAGATAATTTATGGAATTAACTGCTTCCACTTGATGACCTGCTATATTGTAGCTAAGTGATAAGGGATCTTTCTTTCTGTGTATTCGCAGCACATTACACTTATATACATTAAGATTCAATTGCCATTCCCTGCACCATGCGTCAATTCGCTGCAGATCCTCCTGCATTTCAGTACAATTTTCCACTGTTACAACCTCTCGATATACCACAGCATCATCCGCAAAAAGCCTCAGTGAACTTCCGATGTCATCCACAAGCTCACTTATGTATAATGTGAATAGCAACGGTCCTACGACACTCCCCTGCGGCACACCTGAAATCACTCTTACTTCGGAAGACTTCTCTCCATTGAGAATGACATGCTGCGTTCTGTTATCTAGGAACTCTTCAATCCAATCACACAATTGGTCTGTTAGTCCGTATGCTCTTACTTTGTTCATAAAACGACTGTTGGGAACTGTATCGAACGCCTTGCGGAAGTCGAGAAACACGGCATCTACCTGTGAACCTGTGTCTATGGCCCTCTGAGTCTCGTGGACGAATAGCGCGAGCTGGGTTTCACACGACCGTCTTTTTCGAAACTCCTGCTGATTCCTACAGAGTAGATTTCTAGTCTCCAGAAAAGTCATTATACTCGAACATAATACGTGTTCCAAAATTCTACAACTGATCGACGTTAGAGATATAGGTCTATAGTTCTGCACATCTGTTCGACGTCCCTTCTTGAAAACGGGGATGACCTGTGCCCTTTTTTTCCAATCCTTTGGAACGCTATGCTCTTCTAGAGACCTACGGTACACCGCTGTAAGAAGGGGGGCAAGTCCCTTCGCGTACTCTGTGTAAAATCGAACTGGCATCCCATCAGGTCCAGCGGCCTTTCCACTTTTGAGCGATTTTAATTGTTTCACTATCCCTCTGTCGTCTATTTCGATATCTAATAAACTATCGACACGTGATATACAATTCTAGCAGAAACTATCATATGTTATAAAGTTCACCGACGTCCGATGTCGTGTATTTTATATGTGAGTTGTGAATGCAGTTTTACCACCAAATAAATGTAAATAACAAGTGAGTAAAGTAATTCTTGCAATTTTCCCGTTGTAAAGAGTGTTCCATGATGTTTCGGGATTGTAGGTGGCTGAATGGTTTTCAGCTGAAATATCATGGAAAGACCGGTATGTAGATGTCATCTGGTTGCAATCTCGAAACCTCATGGAATTAAAACTGATACAATCTTCCTGGAATAATGTGAAAACGCCACAATATTCTCGTTCCAGTGAATAACTAGGCAATGTATTGTTTATATTCAGCAACTTGTGTGTGGTTTGGAAAAGCGTGTAAAGTATGTACTGTTTTAACATTGTTTTAAACATGTGTATGTGATCTATGCTGCACACAGTTGCTTCGAAAACCTGTAAAATTTTGCAGGTACGCATTTATCTCTTTTCAGAGATGAGCACAATCTGGTAGAGGAAAATGAATGTCATCCTTTGTTTCTAGTAGAATATCTGCGAATGTCAGTGTCATTTTCTGACTTTAATGACTTGATAATAACAAATTTAATTATAGAAAGAAATATTGTGAGGCTTTTATTATCTGCCCTAAGTGTTTAAACATACGTTGGCAAGTCGTCCACATATGTGTGCCCCACATACCGTACAAAAAAATTATTTTCTGCAGAGAAGACTTCAAACCTAAGTAACTAGCTGCCGCAAATGTGCCAACACAGAAAATCAGTGAATGAAAATTTGTGAAATGTTAACTTAGAGATTTTTGTTGCTTAAAGTTGCTGAACCCGTGAATGTATTTAGCCATAGTACAACTTTTATCATACGCATGTAGTCCCACAACTATGCAGCGTTTTATCCTGTCTATAGAGGTGTGGTGGCGCTGAAGTTTTGATAGTTTTTCTAGTAAAAGTGAAGTTTAGAGTGTGATTTCGAAGTCAGAGCAATGCGATGTGCCTAACCTAGATAATAATTTAAAATACGGTCTACAGTTTCCTCGGTTACTGATAATTAGCCTCTGCTAAGAACATGCTTTTACCACTAGGTCAAAGATACACTTTTGCCTCATGATTCAATAAGAAAACAAATTTTTTTACATGACATTCTCATTTAAACATTTTCTAATAATTGTGTAGTCTGGTGACCTTTATCAGTTTGAGTGTTTCGTCGCGAAATTCCCAGAAAAATTCGTTGGATCCTTTTAAAGTGACAGATGACCTTCTAAAGCTCTCTGTGAAAGAGGAATGTTGATTGCTATTGAAAGGTAGTGTCCTGAAGCGTTTTGACCTTTCTAGAGGGAAAGAGGTGTATTTTCAATGGGACTGCAAGGAGTTTTCAAGCTTTAATCCCCAGGTTACTTTTTTAAAATTAAATGACGGTGTTTTGCTCTGTTCAAATAACATTGCAAAGTTTGAGGAGGAGAAGTCGTTCCTTTGTCACTCTTAGGCTTTTTTTCTCAGCAGCTAAGCAAAATGGCACTTCGTTCAGTCTAATGTCGATGTCTTCAAATACTATCTCGCTGGAGTCGTTATCTTGAACCCTCGGCGAAGTTTGCTTTTCCAGGTGTCAGCAAAAAAGCTTTCATATTAAGGGTCCCTCACACATTCGATAATATTGTCAAACCGTCAATATATTGACCGTCTGAAGGCGCGTATAGGCCTACTGTCAGCACTAGAAATATGGACGAGCACTATTGATAGTCTCAAAAATATTCACGGTATTGTCAATACGTACCGACCGTATAAGGTCGAGAGTTGATGGTTTGAGACTATTTGCCATTCAGATGTTGACAGCGCTCCATTAACCAGGCACGCAGTGTTAATGTGCAATGGTTATTTTTTAATTCCGTCTTTGTGCGTACATACCTCGGATCCAGTTTTTCAAGTAGTCTTTTAACACAAAACGTTTTTTATAGGCCAATGCAGGGGTAATCATTGTATTTACTAGTTTAGAAGGATCAGTGTAGGATTCCCCACGGAATTGGTTTCTTTATTCATTTGAAAATAAAGCGTTTTCTTGTTCGATTGCACAGCAGTGTGGAAAAACGCTTCTGCTTCGAAAAGTACGTCATGTATAGTATTACTATTATAGTAAGAGATCTCCGAAATGTGTATCAGTTCCGTCAAACTATCAGAAAACATACCACATGTTTGACGTTGATCATCTGAATAAATCCTTGCACGGAATATAAAACAGCTTCACTGGTTTCTATAACAATTCTGGCAATTGTGTTTCCTGGTATTACAGCGTTGAACTTCAAGTATTTGAAAGGCCAGCGTGTCGCCAAAAATCTCAAAGTTATTCTGTCTCTCATCTCCTGCTATATCTTCTCTCATTAACCTATTTTGCTTCTCTGTTTTATGTCTTATCAATGTTAATGATTTGTCGTGTGATGCAAAAAGCATCCAAAAATAGTTCACATGTTTATCGAGTCCATGGTTACGGCTTCAGGCAGTAAATTACATGCGACAAGTCGCTTGTCTTGCGTCATTTTCCTTTCTTTCGTTTTTTCTATTGTTTCTTGCTAGTTACAGCTATTATATTTGTGGCACATACTTTATTTTGTGTATTAGACATCTTAACCTTGTAAAACCACGTTGCCATCTAACGTCTGACAAACTGACTAAATTATAGATTGTGTGAGAGTCACTTCAATATAGTGATAGTTTGACAAACTGGTATTGTCAATGAGCGTGTACAGGTAGGGCTATCACATTATACTGTTCAGAAACTGGGGAATTCAGGTAATGTAATTTATGCTCCCACATCCAACTACAGAATGCCACAGGCCTTCCCAGCACCACCAATATCCACATTAGTAATGTCTTCCACAAAGCAACTACCTTTCTTAAGAGACTGCGGCTATTAAATACTCCAAAAATATACTGTTCTGCAGTGTCGGATGTTTCAGCAGGGAGAGGTTGCAAATCAGTCAGTTTTGTCTGCACACTACCTTCAGATGGAGAAATAACTGCACTATTCGGGAACAAGCTTTACGTTGCCATGATTACTGGCATCGGTACTCACTCCAGTGTAATGAACTGACTCTAACACTGTTTTAGTTCATTAAGACAATCAGGTGCAATCACTTTCGTCACTATTGCCACATATTTTGTCCTTGCACATGGGAAATTTGCTGCAGTATCGGAGTTAAAGCTCTGGTGGTGTTTAATGATGTGAAACCAATGAGTAGCTTCTGCTGCTGCACTGCGAGTTGTATCCCGCCCAATTTTATTTTTCCTGTGTTTGTTTGCTGGATTACGGTTTAATATATCAGAACACCCTCCTTGCAACCTGGAAAAATAGCATCTGAAACAAGAATAAGTTTTAAGACCTTGTCTTAATACAACACTATTTTACTTATACAGGGTGGTCCATTGGTCGTGACCGGACCAAATATCTCACGAAATAAGCGTCAAACGAAAAAATTACAAAGAACGAAACTCCTCTAGCTTGAAGAGGGAAACCAGATGGCGCTATGGTTGGCCCATTGGATAGCGCTGCCATAGGTCAAATGGATCTCAACTGCTTTTTTTAAAAATCGGAACCCCCATTTTTTTATATCATATTCGTGTGGTACGTAAAGAAATATGAATGTTTTAGTTGGACTACCTTTTTCGCTTTGTGATAGATGGCGCTGTAATAGTCACAAATGTATGGCTCACAATTTTAGACGAATAGTTGGTAACAGGTAGGTTTTTTAAATTAAAATACAGAACATAGGTACGTTTGAACATTTTATTTCGGTTGTGCCAGTGTGATACAGGTACCTTTGTGAGCTTATCATTTCTGAGAACGCATGCTGTTACAGCATGATTACCTGTAAATACCACATAAATGCAATAAATGCTCAAAATGATGTCCGTCAACCTCAATGCATTTGGCAATACGTGTAACGACATTCCTCTCAGCAGCCAGTAGTTCGCCTTCCGTAATGTTCGCACTTGCATTGACAATGCGCTGACGCATGTTGTCAGGTGTTGTCGGTGGATCACGATAGCAAATATCCTTCAACTTTCCCCGCATAAAGAAATCCGGGGACGTCAGATCCGGTGTACGTGCGGACCATGGTATGGTGCTTCCACGTCCAATCCACCTGTCGTGAAATATGCTATCCAATACCGCTTCAACCGCACGCGAGCTATGAGCTGGACATCCACCATGTTGGAAGTACATCGCCATTCTGTCATGCAGTGAAACATCTTGTAGTAACATCGGTAGAACATTACGTAGGAAATCAGCATCCATTGCACCATTTACATTGCCATCGATAAGATGGGGGCCAATTATCCTTCCTCCATAATGCCGCACCGTACATTAAGATCTGTTGCAGGCAGAAACGCCTGAGCGTGCTTATCACTATAAATCTCTTATTTTTGGACAAAATGTTTGGTGTTGTTTTGGATTTAGATGAAAGATTTTCTTACTATTGTAAAGCTACAAATGAAGATCATAGTTCTGAATTACTGAATCCTGACGAAACAAACGTAGATCAATATGAGAAGACGCTTTGCCCCATTGCAAGCTACGGAAATTTTACATTCAAGTAACTATATTTACTTGATCCATTTTGTTATCTAAACTTACCCCAACCCCCTTACAATGAACTCGTATCTTTTATTTATTTATTTATTTATTTTCGTTTGACATCGTCACTGGAAATGTGAACTAATTTACATGTGTAAATGTCCAACTGTTGCCAGTCATTAGGAATTCTAAACAGGAAACAAAATAGCTTCATACATCGAAAATACTGCTGAGCTTAAACTTTTTTTTTAAAAATGCACATTAGAAAAGATAAATATTCCCCTATTGCAACTGAAAGGAGAAACTTTATAAGGTAAAAAAATTTATTTGATAAAGCAAGTATCTCTCTTTTTGCCTCTTCTTCTGTCCCCCACCCCCTCCCCCAAACGTGTACAATCGCAAGATTTTTCATTAGCATTCAGTGTTCCTCACCCCATAGTTAACTAAGATATCTAAAGAAGAGCACCAATATGTTCACAGTTTCTTGTAAAAGCAACCCAGTACAAACGTAACTTTCTCAGATTTAGAAATAAGGTAAAGAAGCACGAATTCTGTTGCTGCTGGTCCATTAAGTTGTTTTTGTATGTCAATCCTTAAAACAGGTGGAAATTGAAGTTCAGGAGTACACTATTTGTTAAGAAGTGTAATGAATTGCACAATTAATTGATTGCAGAAATCTCTCAGAACAATGTGTGTTGGTGAACTACCGCCAATAGTTTCACATTTTCCTGTGTCAGGGAGGGAGACACCACCATTATGAGTATGCCTGCAACAGACCAGACGTGACGTCACCAACAAGCGCCGAGGCCTTCCTTTGAGTCGGTGTCGCCCAAGATCGCTGATGTTCCACTTGTCGCAGACATCGTGGATTTTCCGTTGCTCAATAGTGCATATTATGCCGGTTTACGTTACTGCTGTTGGTGAATGACGCTTCGTAGCTAAATAGAACGCGTGCAAAAAATCTGCCATCGTCCCCTAATTTCTCTTGTGCCCAGTGGCAGAACTGTACATGACGTTCAAAGTCGTCGACATGCAATTCCTGGTGCATAGTAGTATGTTAAAGGTGCAATCGATGTTGATGTAGCATTCTCAACAACGACGTTTTGAGATTCCCGATTCTCACGCAATTTGTCTGCTACTGATGTGCGGATTAGCCGTGACAGCAGCTAAAACACCTACTTGGGCATCATCATTTGTTGCTGGTCGTGGTTGACGTTTCACATGTGGATGAACTTTTTTTTTTTTTACTTTATTGTTATTTTAATACCTGTAAAAATCAGGCAGGCTGGCAGCAGCACACTACGCCGCTCTTCACCCATAGTGTTTACAAAAGTATAAGAACGGAGAATGATAATGAACAGAGTGACGGGCAAAAGAGAGAGGTCACAGAGACACAAAAAACATGGAGTCGTTCACACGTGACAATAACAACACTGAAAACACATTGACACGGCGCACAGAACACTGATGAATCCGACGGCACAACTGAACGTAGTAGCGGGACGGCGGACACCAAAAACACTAAACGACGTCACACACACGAGACACAGAAGGCGATGATCTCCGGCGCACGAACGTTCACTATGTGTGTGCGAGTCCGGGGACCTGCCAAGAGAGGAGGAGGAGGAAGGGGAGTGGGAGAGCGAGAGGGGAGAGCAGGGATGCCACGGGCAGGGGTGATAGGGGAGAGGGAGGAAGGGGGAGGGGAAGCCCGGGGGAAGAGGGGCGGAGGGAGGGGACGGGGGAAAAGGAAAGAGAAGGGAAGAGAAGAGAAGCGAGGGAGGGTGCCGAAAGGAAAGGACACCAGAAGTGGAGGGGTAGATGGAGGGGACGTGGACATCATCCGGGAGGGGGAGCTGGTGGAAGCCACCTTGGGAGAGGGTAAGGAGGGTGGAGAGATGGAGACCGGGTGGGACGTGGGAATACAGGCGCGGTAGCGGGCGGGGATGGGAGAGGATCGGGGATACGAGCGGGTGAGGAGGATCAAGTTTACGGGAGGTGTACAGGATCCGTATCCTTTCAAGGAAAAGAGGAGGTGGGGGGAGGGGATGAGATCATACAGGATCCGCGTGGGGGAGGGGAGACGGATGCGATAGGCAAGGCGGAGAGCATGGCGTTCAAGGATTTGGAGGGATTTATAAAAGGGAGGGGGGGCAGAGATCCAGGCTGGATGGGCGTAACAAAGGATAGGGCGGATGAGGGATTTATAGGTGTGGAGAATTGTGGAGGGGTCCAGACCCCACGTGTGGCCGGAAAGGAGCTTGAGGAGACGGAGTCGGGAACGGGCCTTGGCTTGGATTGTCTGGAGATGGGGAGTCCAGGAGAGGCGACGGTCGAGGGTGACGCCAAGGTACTTAAGGGTGGGAGTGAGGGCGATAGGACAGCCATAGACGGTGAGATAGAAATCAAGGAGGCGGAAGGAGGGGGTGGTTTTGCCTACAATGATCGCCTGGGTTTTGGAGGGATTGACCTTAAGCAACCACTGGTTGCACCAAGCGGTGAACCGGTCAAGATGGGATTGGAGAAGGTGTTGGGAGCGTTGCAGGGTAGGGGCAAGGGCAAGGAAGGCGGTGTCATCGGCAAACGGGAGAAGGTGGACGGGGGGTGACGGCGGCGGCATGTCCGCCGTGTACAAAAGATACAGAAGGGGCGAGAGGAGGGAGCCTTGGGGCACACCGGCGGAGGGGAAAAAGGTGTAGGAATCTGTGTTATGGATGGTGACATAGGAAGGACGGCGGGAGAGAAAGGAACTGATCAGACGGACGTAGTTAATGGGAAGGGCGAAGGTTTGGAGCTTGAAGAGGAGACCGGAATGCCATACGCGGTCATAAGCGCGTTCGAGGTCAAGGGAGAGGAAGATTGCAGAGCGACGGGAATTAAGCTGGTCGGAAAGGAGATGAGTGAGGTGAAGGAGAAGATCGTCGGAGGAGAAGGACGGCCGAAAGCCACACTGGGTTACGGGAAGGAGGCGGTGCTGGCGGAGATGCTGGTGGATGCGGCGGGTGAGGATAGATTCCAGGACCTTGCTGAGGACCGAGGTAAGGCTGATGGGACGGTAGGAGGAGACGTCGGACGGCGGTTTGCCAGGTTTAAGGAACATGAGGATACGGGAGGTTTTCCACAGGTCGGGGTAGTAACCATTGGACAGGACCACATTGTAGAGCCTGGCCAGGGTGGAGAGGAAAGAGACAGGAGCTTCACGAAGGTGACGGTAGGTGACACGAACGTGACCAGGAGCGGTGTTGCGTTTTGTGCGGAGTGTATCAATGAGATCCTGTGTAGTGATAGGGGCATTGAGTTCTGTGGGTGCAATGTTGTCCAAGTACTGGAAACCAGGAACGAGGGGAGGGACAGAGGTGTCAGTTCGATCGCGGATATCCGGGAAGAGGGAGTAATCGAACTGGGGATCATCGGGGATTGAAAAGACATCAGAGAGGTAGGAGGCAAAGTGATTGGCCTTACTAAGGGCGTCAGGGAAGGGGTGATCATCATGGAGAAGAGGATAGTAGTAGGGGGAGGGTTTAGTTCCGGTAAGGCGACGGAAGGCTGACCAGAACTTGGACGAGTTGATAGGTAGGGTAGTATTTAAACGGGTGCATGTCTGTCACCAGTCCCGGCGTTTCTTAGCCGCGAGCAAATTACGAATGTGTGTGGATGAACACTTCCTGTTTCCTTAAATAACGTAACTATCCGGTGAACGGTCCGGACACTTCGATGATGTAGTCCAGGATACCGAGCAGCATACATAACACACGCCCGTTGGGCATTTTGATCACAATAGCCATACATCAACACGATATCGACCTTTTCCGCAATTGGTAAACGGTCCAGTTTAACACTGGTAATGTATCACGAAGCAAATATCGTCCGCACTGGCGGAATGTTGCGTGATACCACGTACTTATATGTTTGCGACTATTACAGCGCCATCTATCACAAAGCGAAAACAGTGGTCCAACTAAAACATTCATATTTTTTTACGTACTACACGAATATGTAATAAAAAATGGAGGTTCCTATTTTTAAAAAACGCAGTTGATATCCGTTTGACCCATGGCAGCGTCATCTAGCGGGCCAACCATAGCGCCATTTGGTTTCCCCCGTCAAATTAAACGAATTTCGTTCTTTGTAGTTTTTTCGTTTGATGCTTATTTCGTGAGATATTTGGGCCGGTCACTATCAATAGACCAGCTTGTATTTTTACTGTGCTGTATCGCTATAAAATTATTGAGCTCGTAGACTGATTGGGTGCCTTGTTTCCAATAATTTATATACAACACGGCACAATAGCTACAGTGCAAGTTAAGAAGGAGTGAGGTTATGTCCATTAGAGTGAGAAAAATCCGCAACTAATAGTAGGAATGCAGTATTTACGTCCTGATATCCGTACAATTATAATATTAACAACGTAAAGTCTGTAATCGACTAGACAAATAAGTAACAATACGATTATAAAAGTAAATTACTTATTTGCATAGGGTGCATTCTGCTTCTATATCTGTTCTACCCAGGTGTAGAAAAGGTCTCTTTACGTGGAGATCAAGAGCAACACACACACATTTTTTCTGTGACTGCACGAGGGTAGCAGGAGTAACCACGAGGGCAGGGGTTGCAGCAGACGACCTTGGACTGGCAGAGGGGGGGTTGGGCTTACGGCAAGGCTGAGTGCACCCACATTCTGCCAGCACAGAAGTAGCAGTGCATTTATTCAACAGTAAATCAGTTTTACAAGGATACTGGACAGGTCTTGGTACTACAGTTGAAGAACAACAAAAATAGCGTAACTGGTATATACAAGCATTCACATACTTACAGATCTAGTTTCATATGGGATGGACAGGTTGCGGGTTTATGGTATGAACCATCCAGGCATTTGTCTGAAGTAATTTAGGGGAACAACGGAAAAGCTAAATCAGGATGGCCAGATGAAGACTGGAGCCTTCAACTTCCCAAAAACAGGGTCACACTGTTTAAAATAGTGCTACCTCATTCTGTTTATACCTGGTGTACGAATTTTGTCACCTCAGTGTGGGAATAGTGTGTAACTGAATGACGCTATCTATTACAAACAGACGACATGACTCTAAGGGCAGAATTTGCTGATGGCAGTCTGTTTGCTGGTATCTTTGGTGTCCACACCACTTCAGCTCGGAATCAGTACTCTGTGTTTGTTATGCAGTCTATAGTGGTTCCACCTATGTTTAATTTACAGTGTCATTTTCCCTTTTCTAAATGAAATTCATGACATTTGTTTTCTTTATGTTCAATGTCATTTTATTACATAATGCCGAACTATAAACTTCCTTGAGGATTTCATTTGCTTCCTCTGTAAGCAGTTCTCTTGTTTTCTCAGTCATTATAATTTTGCAATCATCAGCAAAGAGAGCGTTTTCATCACAAATGAAACTATTGGGAAAGTGATTGAAGTATGTAAGGAACAGTATTGGTCCTAATATGTTACTCTGAGGAACTTCTGTATTCACGTATTTTGGTTTTGATAAGTGTTTAAGTAAAAATTTAGACTTATTTGTCGTATATGTTATCTTTACTCTTTGTACCTTATTTGCTGGGTATGAGTGGAACCAGTCATTAGCTATCCCTCTTATTCACAGTACTTCTAGCTTATTTAGTAGACTCTTATGGTTAACATTATCAAAACCCTTAGAAAGATCTGAACATATTACTGTGACACACTGAGCTTTGTCAAGAGCTTCAAGTACAACTTTTGTGAATTTTATGGTGGCTGATTCTGTACTTCTGCCAGTTTGTAAACGAAAATGTGATCCAGTGAAAAGGCTATATTTTTTCAAGTAATTCATTGATTTGCCTTTTATAAATGATTTTGTTATTTTTGAGAATGGGACAATGAGGAAATGGCCGGTCTTTTTCTCTGTCTTCTGCATTACAGTTCTAGTAGAACTCTTCCGTGTTTTAAATACTCTGTAAACGTCCCTGATGTGAATTTACTATGCGACTTTATTATAATATATGTTGAAACTCTTCCATTGGTCCGTGTTTGCATAAAAAAACAAGAGAGTGGAATTGTGGGTCGGCCTTGATGCTAAACGTTTTTATTATTTATTGTTTTAGTCCCAGAATGCGGCGTAATGTTTTGGATTACGAACGATGTGCGAAAGTTATGTTCTTCTGTGTCTAACAGTAGCTGCAAGTAGTCCAACAAACTTGTAGGTGACATGATGTACGCCGAGAAAAACGACAGAAACAGAAAATATGCCTGAAACTGTGGCAACAGTCGCAAAAGCCATGCTGTGACGTACGCCTGTAGTAAATAAGAAATAAAGAACCCACTGATGACAGCGACATTTGTCGCTGAAAGTAGTATGGGAATAAATAAATAAATAACAAAAGTCTGTTGCTTCAAAGCTGACCCACAATCCCGTGTTGTTGAATTTGTTATGTTCGTTAACGAAGCTTGTATAATCGGTATTCATTGTGTCAGTACAACCATTAGTACTTCATCTAAGCGTCTTGACATTTTATTTTTTATGTTTCGTGCAGTTTTGATGATTTCATTCTCTGTGATTGGTAGTAACGTAATTATTTACAGATAGTAAATTTGTTTCCACGAAGTTTTTTGTAATTTCTCCGATGTACTTGAAAAATGCTCATTCCCATAGATTGATAGACATTGTGAATCATTTATTACTTTATCCCCCCTTCTTATAAGTGTGTTATTATGATTTTATTGTGTCTCCCCGTTTTCTTTTTAGTTACATTCCAGACTGCTTTGCTTTTATTCTCTGCATTGCGAATGTTTTATCATTAAATGACCTTTTTGTAGCAATCAGCAACTTCCTGTAAATGGTTCTTTTTTTTTACCTAGGGTCGAAATTTAAGAAATCTAGTTTATTATCTTTCTCATGGAACAGAGATACTTGAGGGTTTGGTAGGACTTTTTAATATCTGACGTTATCCATCTGTTTTTGTGAGACACTGATGTGGAAGTGAGTACTTCTGAATATGTCTCCTAAAGTTTAGTTTAAACAATGTTGAGAATTTAGACAGTGTTCGCATTTACAATGGTTTCTCTTTAAATTTCATCCCAACTTTCCTTTGTTGATTCTCTTCAGAAATTTTGTGTTTTGATTTCTGATTAATGTCTTTTGCAGGCCTGAAGTTTAGGGAATTTTTCCACGCCCGATTTCAGTGTTAGTATTTGGCAGAAACGGTCAGATAGTACAAGATCCTTTACAGCTACATTATACGTTTCCCTGTTCATACTTGCGGAAACATTGTCGTTTATATGTGCAGTCACTGTAATAATCCTTGTTCCTCTATTGAGGACATGCTAAAGCACTGAAGGATATTTGTGAGGATGCTTCGAGGCTTATTTCCGGTATTTGTGTTTACGTTTATGCTTCCACACAAAATTATGTTGACTTTCGCACATGAGAATTTATATAGCACTTCTGTTAATTTATTGTAAACAGTCCACGTTACCACTGGGTTATTGAGAGGCATACAAAATGATTTATTTCTTGGTGATCTCGAGTCCTGTTAATTCAGTAACTGATATTTCAAAGTGTTTGTTTCTCTTACTGTACCATGGTCAGGTCTTCATGCAAATTGAGTGCCTTTTCTGGTATAAAAGCATGACCTTCCACACTTTGAAGTTGTCCTGCAGTTCTAGGCGCTACAATCTGGAACCGAGCGACCGCTACGGTCGCAGGTTCGAATCCTGCCTCGGGCATGGATGTGTGTGATGTCCTTAGGATAGTTAGGTTTAAGTAGTTTTAAGTTATAGGGGACTGATGACCTGAGAAGTTAAGTTCCATAGTGCTCAGAGACATTTGAACCATTTGGTCCTGCAGTTTGAGTCCGTCCTTCCATGCAGTGATATACTATATGGTGGATTTCTATGTCTCTACACCAGAGCAGTTCAGAGCAGTTCACAGATTGAAGATCAAAGTCAATTTTCTGCATTTTATTTTTTCTGATTGCATGTTTTGATAAAGGATTGTTAAGTCTGTGAAATGTCCCATGTCACTTTTTCCAATGGTTTCTTTTTGCTTCCGACATGCAGTAACTGTATCCTTCGGTGTTTTAGGATCTATCTTGCGGATGAGTCCTTCAATTTTTTTAAATTGCTGGAGACAGTGTATAGACAGGGGAACCCATTGTCTGGATTTATCACAAAAAAGACTTGTTTCTCCTACCAAATAGGTATCTGACCATATGTGGCCTGAAATCGATCCCCTACATTCTCACGAATCAGCCGTATCAATCTTATCAGTTGTATCAATTTTCCCTTCCCAGTCCAGCGTTTCTCTGAATGATTTCATATACATTGAGGTGGCAAAAGACATTGGACACCTCCTAATATCGTGTCGGACTTCCTTTAGCAACAACTCGACGTGGCATGGACTCAACAAGTTACGGGAAGTCCCCTGCAGAAATATTGAGTCATACTGCCTCTATTTTTATTTATAATTTTTTTTTGAGCCATCAGTCTTCTGACTGAATCGATGCGATGCGCCACGAATTCCTCTCCCGTGCTAACCTCTCTACCTCTGAGTTTCACTTGCGACCTACGTCCTGCTGGATGTATTTCACTGTCTGTTTCCCTCTACAGTTTTTACCCTTTATAGCTCCCTCTAGTACCATGAAAGTTATTCCATGATGGTTTAAGATATGTCCTACAATCCTGTCCCACATCGTTTTCAATGTTTTACATATGTTCCATTCCTCGCCGATTCTCCAGAGAACCTCCTAATTCCTTATCTTATCAGTCCAGTTAGTTTTCAACATTCTTCTGTAGCACCACATCTCAAATGCTTCGATTCTATTGTTTTCCAGTTTTCCACAGTCCATGTTTCACTAAAACATAATGCTGTGCTCCAAACACACATTTTCAGAAATTTTTTCCTCAAATTAGGGCCTATAGTCAGCTTTTTATATCCTCATTGCTCCGTCCGTCATGGGTTGTTTTGCCTCTATACCCATCCATAATTGCGAAAGTGTTGGGGGTAAAGGCTTTTGTGCACGATCCAACCTCTCGATGTTGTCCCATTAATGTTCAACGGGATTTATGTCAGGCGAGCTGGGTGGCCAAATCATTCGCTCGAATTGTCCAGAATGATCTTCTAACCAATCACAAACAATTGTAGTTCACTGACGTGGCGTACTGTCATGGGAACATGAAGTCCATGAATGACTGCAGATGGTCTCCAAGTAACCGAACATAAACATTTCCAGTCAATGAGCGGTTCAGTTGGACCAAAGGACCCAGTCCATTCCATGTAAGCATAGCCCACACCATTATGGAGCCACCACCGGTTTGCACAGTGTCTTGTTGACAACTTGAATCCATGGCTTCGTGGGGTCTATGTCGCACTCGAGCTCTACTATCAGCTCTTACCAACTGAAATCGAGACTCACCCGATTAGTCCACGGTTTTCCTGTCGTCTGGGGTTCAACCGACATAGTCACGAGCACAGGAGAGGCGCTGCAGGCGTACTTCAAATGGTTCAAATGGCTCTGAGCACTATGGGACTTAACTGCTGAGGTCATCAGTTCCCTAGAACTTAGAACTACCTAAAACTAACTAACCTAAGGAAATCACACACATCCATGCCCGAGTCAGGATTCGAACCTGCGACCGTAGCGGTCGCGCGGTTCCAGACTGTAGCGTCTAGAACCGTTCGGCCACTCCGGCCGGCGCAGGCGTACTGTTATCAAAGGCACTCGCATAGATCGTCTGCTGCCACAGCCCCTAACAGATACGTTCGCCGTACGTCGCACATTGACTTCTGCGATTATTTCATGTAGTATTTCTTGTACGTTAGCACTAACAATTATACGCAAGCGCCGCTGCTCTTGGTCGTTAAGTGAAGTCCGTCGGCTTGTCTGCGTTGTCCATGGTGAGAGGTTATGCCTGGAATTTGGTGTTCTCTACACAGCCTTGGCATTGTGGATCTCGGAACATTGAGCTCTCTAATGATTTGCGGAATGGAATGTTCTAGGCCTCTAGCACCAACTACCATTCCCCACCCCATTCACAGTGTGTTAATTCCCATCGTGCGGCCATAACCACGTCGGAAACCATTTCATGTGAAGCGCCTGAACACAAACGACAGCTCCGTCGATGCACTGCCCTTTTATACTAACGCTTTCTGTATATGTGCAAATAGCTATCCCATCACTTTTGTCACATCAGTGTATAGTTACAGAGTTCTCGTGGGACGAACAGTTACTTTATTGCTCGAAAGGTTAAAAACATATTCTATTTGCAATGAACATGTCTCGATTTTGAAGGAAACTGTGAAGAATGTTTAAATTCTGTATGTTGAGTTCTGTTGTCCAGTTCGTGTTTTTTACGGTAAGTAGAGGCAGGCTGTATCCAAGGGGTGTTGAATAGAAGGTCATAGAGTTTAACGTCCCCCCACCCCCAAAAAAAATCTAATAAAATAATGTTTTTTTTTTTTTTAACATAGGAACCTTTTCAGTTGCCCTTCGCTGCTGGGCCATTTCCACGTCTCCCTCCTCCCGAGTGATGACACTGGAACACTGACCCCATGTGAGACCATTTTGACGTGACCCAGAAACACTGTTTCTTGCACAACAGTCAGCGCCAAACCGTAGTACTTGAACCCCCCATGACCAGCCTGTCACCATCAGTATGGGGACGTTTGCAAGACAACAATCATCTGCACGAACTGTTCGATGACGTTTGCAGCAGCATGGACTTTCAGCTCGGAGACCATGGCTGTGCCGAGCGGTTCGAGGCGCTTTTGTCTGGAACCGCGCGACCGCTACTGTAGCAGGTTCGAATCCTGCCTCGGGCATGGATGTGTGTGATGTCCTTAGGTTAGTTAGGTTCAAGTAGTTCTAAGTCTAGGGGACTGATGACCTCAGATGTGAAGTCCCATAGTGCTCAGAGCCATTTGAACCATTTGGGACTATGGCTGCGTTTACCCTTGACGCTGCACCACACACAGGAGCGCCTGCGATGATGTACTCAACGACGAACCTGGGCGCACGAATGGCAAAACGTCATTTTTTCGGATGATCCAGGTTCTGTTTACAGCATCATGATGGTCGCATCCGTGTCTGGCGACATCGCGGTGAACACACATTGGAAGCCTATATTCGTCATAGCCATACTGGCGTATCATACGGCGTGATGGTGTGGGGTGCCACTGGTTACACGTCTCGGTCACCTCTTGTTCGCATTGACGGCACTTTGAACAGTGGACATTACATTTCAGATGTGTTACGACCCGTGGCTCTACCCTTCATTCGATCCCTGCGAAATCCTACATTTCAGCAGGATAATGCACGACCGCATGTTGCAGGTCCTGTACGGGCCTTTCTGGATACAGAAAATGTTCAATTGCTGCCCTGGCCAGCACATTCTCCAGATCTCTCACCAATTGAAAACGTCTGGTCAATGGTGGCCGAGCAACTGTCTCGTCACAATACGCCAGTCACTACTGTTGATGAAGTGTGGTATCGTGTTGAAGCTGCATGGGCAGCTGTACCTGTACACGCCATCCAAGCTCTGTTTGACTCAATGCCCACGCGTATCAAGGCCGTTATTACGGCCAGAGGTGGTTGTTCTGAGTACTATGCACCCAAACTGCGTGAAAATGTAATCACATGTCTGTTCTAGTATAATGTATTTGTCCAATGAATACCCGTTTATCATCTGTATTTCTTCTTGGTGTAGCAATTGTAATGGCCAGTATTGTATTTATGTTAACGTAGGTTCCATGCAGCGGTTGCTGTAATCCCAGGGTCGTGGGGCCGACTACCCATTTGGAAGTGTTTTATATTCTCAATATTTACGTCATCTACACTGCAAATAAACCTTAATAATGTTCTATATGGTGTATTTATTAATATTCTCATAAAAGGCGTGATAAGAAAGGGCAAAGGAAACTTTCGAACAGGAAATAGGTTTCCAGGAAGGGATTGTAAGGCGTACACGAGACTTTCGTATGTAGGATTAGATACTTTTATTTTTCTCCGGCTGGTGAATCACAATGGATGGGACGGTATTCATTGTAAAAACACGAGAAACAGTTACTTTCTCGGCATCCTGCACACATTACAAACGTCACATTTCCCAGTCACATGTTTGTTTCTACAGAAAGATAAACTTGATTTACATCCGTAAGGGTTTCCTCTCATCGCACGGTACGGCAGTAAACTGCGCGTAACGAATCATGTCGTCAAACACTGGTGAGCATAACTGGTGATGTACAGTGAATTGTTTTTTGATGCAGTGTTCCTTGGATGCGATTTCTTTTTATCTCTCTACGAGAGAAGAGTTTTTTAAATCAAATTCTTTACCTGACTATGGCTCTCCAGCAGCGGAGGGCATTTGGATAAAAATTTCGCTGTATAGTTAGACGTTTGTCCTCACCACGAGGTAGTTAACACAGAAGAAATTTGTTCTTGTGCACGTAGCTTAATGAAATCAGTCAAAATATTTTTGCATAAGGTTGTTGTAAGTTTCCCAGGTTTTGCGAAGTAATGACGAGGTTTATGTACTTTTTGTCGCGTATTCAGCCACCATTCTTTGAATCCTCGGTCCAAAAGAACCCATACTTACTTTCATACAGGCGGTCGTAGACCATTGGCAATATTTTCTAGAAAGGGTTATAGCATGTATGCGAGTGCATTATTTTGCTCATATATCGGTTTATTTACAGCATATCTAACGTAGTATTCGAAAATTAAAAAAAGTTCCCACGTAGGCATTCTACTTCATGACCCTCCCATTAATATTCTGTGTTGTTACCGCTGCGACGGCCACTGCCTGGAGACTAGTCTTACACTGAGGCGACAAAAAAGATATAACGATATGCATGTATATGGATGGCGGTAACATCACGTACACAAGGCAGTACATTGGCACATCCGTCATTTGTACTCAGGTTAGTCAATTGAAAGGGTTTCTGACGTGATTATTGCCGCAGAACGGGAATTAACCGACTCTGAAAGCAGAATGGCAATTGGAGCTAGACGCGTAGGACATTACCTCTCACTACGGACAACGCAATGACCGACAGCCTTCATACACTGAAGTGCCAAAAAAACTGGTGCACCTGCCCAGTATCGTGTAGGGCCCCCGCGAGCACGCAGAAGTGCCGCAAGACGACGTGGCACGGACTCGACTAATATCTGAAGTAGTGTTGGAGGGAACTGAAACCATGAATCCTGCAGGGATGCCTATTAATCCGTAAGAGTACGAAGGAGTGGATATCTCTTCTGAACAGCACGTTGCGAGGCATGCCAGATATGCTCAATAATGTTCATGTCTGGGGAGTTATGTGGACAGCGGAAGTGTTTAAACTCAGATGTCTTGCTGGAGCCACTCTACGAGGTGCATTCAAGTTCTAAGACCTCCGATTTTTCTTCTCCAGATTGGAAAGAGATAGAAACATGCGCATTGTTTTAAAATGAGGCCGCGTTCATTGCCAATACGTCCCAGAGATGGCAGCACTGTACGGCAGATGGAATTTTACCGCCAGCGGCGAGAATGAGAACTGTTTTAAATACTTAAAATGGCGACGTTTTCCTTACTTGAACAGCGTGCAATCATTCGTTTTCTGAATTTGCGTGGTGTGAAACCAATTGAAATTCATCGACAGTTGAAGGAGACATGTGGTGATGGAGTTATGGATGTGTCGAAAACGCGTTCGTGGGTGCGACAGTTTAATGAAGGCAGAACATTGTGTGACAACAAACCGAAACAACCTCGGGCTCGCACAAGCCGGTTTGACGACATGATCGAGAAAGTGGAGAGAATTGTTTTGGGGGATCCCCGAATGACTGTTGAACAGATCGCCTCCAGAGTTGGCATTTCTGTGGGTTCTGTGCACACAATCCTGCATGACGACCTGAAAATGCGAAAAGTGTCATCCAGGTGGGTGCCACGAATGCTGACGGACGACCACATGGCTGCCCGTGTGGCATGTTGCCAAGCAATGTTGACGCGCAACGAGAGCATGAATGGGACTTTCTTTTCGTCGGTTGTGACAATGGATGAGACGTGGATGCCATTTTTCAATCCAGAAACAAAGCGCCAGTCAGCTCAATGGAAGCACACAGATTCACCGCCACCAAAAAAATTTCGGGTAACCGCCAGTGCTGAAAAAATGATGGTGTCCATGTTCTGGGACAGCGAGGGCGTAATCCTTACCCATTGCGTTCCAAAGGGCACTACGGTAACAGGTGCATCCTACAAAAATGTTTTGAAGAACAAATTCCTTCCTGCACTGCAACAAAAACATCCGGGAAGGGCTGCACGTGTGCTGTTTCACCAAGCCAACGCACCCGCACATCGAGCTAGCGTTACGCAACAGTTTCTTCGTGATAACAACTTTGAAATGATTCCTCATGCTCCCTACTCACCTGACCTGGCTCCTAGCGACTTTTGGTTTTTTCCAACAATGAAAGACACTCTCCGTGGCCGCACATTCACCAGCCGTGCTGCTATTGCCTCAGCGATTTTCCAGTGGTCAAAACAGACTCCTAATGAAGCCTTCGCCGCTGCCATGGAATCATGGCGTCAGCGTTGTGAAAAATGTGTACGTCTGCAGGGCGGTTACGTCGAGAAGTAACGTTAGTTTCATCGATTTCCGGTGAGTAGTTAATTAGAAAAAAAAAATCGGAGGCCTTAGAACTTGAATGCACCTCGTATAGCAAATCTGAACCTGTGGGTGTCGCATTGTCCTGCTGGAATTGCCCACGTCCGTCGGAGTGCACAATGGACATGACTGGCAGACAGGAAACTTACGTAAGTGTCATCTATCAGAGTCGTATTTAGACGTATCAGGGGTCCCATATCACAACTGCATACGCCCCCACCATTACACAGCGTCCACCAGCTTAAACAGTCCCCTGCTGACATGCAGGATCCATGGATTCATGAGGTTGTCATCATAGCCCTGCACGTCCATCCGCTCGACACAATTTGAAACGAGACTCGTCCGACCAGGCAACATGGTTTCAGTCATCGGAGTTGGCGGGCCCAGACGAGGCGTAAAGCTTTGTGTCGTGCAGTCATCAAGGGCACACCAATAGGAATTAGGCTCCGAAAGCCCATATCGATGCTGTTTCGTTGAATGGTTCACACGCTGACACTTGATGATGGCCCAGCATTGAAATCTGCAGCAATTTGCGGAAGGGCTGCTCTTCTGTCACGTTGAACGATTTCCTTCAGTCATCGTTGGTCCTGTTCTTGCAGAATCTTTTTCCGGCCGCAGCGATGTCGGAGATTTAATGTTTTAGCGGATTCCTGATATTCACGGTACACTCATGAAATGGTCGTAACAAAAAATTCCCACTTCATCGCTACCTCGTAGATGCTGTGTCCCATCACTCGTGCGCCGACTATAGCACCACGTTCAAACTCACTTAAATCTTGATAACATGCCATTGTAGCAGCAGTAATCGATCTAACCGCTGCGCCTGACACTTTTTGTCTTATGTATAGCGTTGCCGACCGCAGCGCCGTATTCTGCCTGTTCACATATCTCTGTATTTGAATACGCGTTCCTATACCAGTTTCTTTGGCGCTTCAGTGTATAACGACCGAGAGCTGCGGCATTTGTTTAGAGTTGTCACTGCTAACAGACAAGTAACAGTGCGTGAAATCAACGTAGAGAGTAGGACGAACGTATCCGTCAGAACAGTGCAGCGAAGTTTTGCGGAGACCATTTGCAGCCGTTCGTGGACTTCACATTTCCAAACGACGATGGAATTTATGAAGGATAATGCGCCATGTCACCGGGCCACAATTATTTGCGATTGGTTTGAAGAACATTTTGGACAATTCGAGGGAATGATATGACCACCCTTTGAGCGTTTATGGGACAATAGCGAGATGTCAGTTCGTGCAAAAAATCCTGCACAGGCAACACTTTCGCAGTTATGGACGGCTATAGAGACAGCATGGCTCAGTACTTCTGCATGGGACTACCAACGACTTGTTGAATTCATACCTCGTGGAGCTGCTGCACTACACCTGGTAAAAGCAGGTCCGACACGATATGAGGACATATACAATGACTTTCGTCTTAGTGTACATAGGTGATGAGTCGCCCGATTCTTGCCATTAATGATAATTATCCAAACGCTTGGCTATCTGGACCTCTCACTTCTGTCAGTTTCATTTCTACATCTACATTCAACATCTACATTTATACTCCGCAAGCCTCCCAACGGTGTGGGGAGGAGGGCACTTTACGTGCCACTGTCATTACCTCTCTTTCATGTTCCAGTCGCGTATGGTTCGCGGGAAGAAAGACTGCCGGAAAGCCTCCGTGCGCGCTCGAATCTCTCTAATTTTACATTCGTGATCTCCTCGGGAGGTATAAGTAGGGGGAAGCAATATATTCGATACCTCATCCAGAAAAGTACCCTCTCGAAACCTGGACAGCAAGCTATACCGCGATGCAGAGCGCCTCTCTTACAGAGTCTGCCACTTGAGTTTCCTAAACATCTCCGTAACGCTATCACGCTTACCAAATAACGCTGTGACGAAACGCGCCGCTCTTCTTTGGATCTTCTCTATCTCCTCCATCAACCCGACCTGGTACGGATCCCACGCAGATGAGCAATACTCATGTACAGGTCGAACGAGTGTTTTGTAAGCCACCCCACATTTGTTGATGGACTACATTTTCTAAGGACTCTCCCAATGAATTTCAACCTGGCACCCGCCTTACCAACAATTAATTTTATATGATCATTCCACTTCAGATCGTTCCGTACGCATACTCCCAGATATTTTACAGAAGTAACTGCTACCAGTGTTTGTTCCGCTATAATATAATCATACAATAAAGGAAGTGTCAGAAATCTGGACGAAATCGGTGATGACAAATAGGCACTGTGCCCTTGTCAGTACAACTCCTACGGGTTTCTTTTGTGTGTGTGTGTGTGTGTGTGTGAGAGAGAGAGAGAGAGAGAGAGAGAGAGAGAGAGAGAGAGAGAGAGAGAGAGAGAGAGTGTTTGGAGGGGGGAAGGAGGGGATGGGAAAGAGGTGGTTGCCCGTTTTTTGATAGTTGCAGCGTTTATTTGAGAAAACACCCGGTTGTTTTTAGCGTGTTAGGCGAAAAATAGCGCACAGATTCCAGTTGTGTGTTAATGTAAATGGTTGGTTGTTTTTAACAACATCCCTAAACCATATACCAGGAGTATATGTATAATCATGAGGGCCCTGGAGCAAATTCGATACTCTGCCGCACGCTGCCCCTTCTGCATTAACAACTGCCCCTGCCGCACCTCCTCCCTCAAACACGCCACACTGCACCCAGGACACTCTCCTCCGGCTTGAGTAAAAAAGTGTAGTAAGTGATACAAACTAAAATGAGACAATTTCATTTTTAATACTTTAGGAAAGTGAAACCTAATTTTATCAACTTTTTCTGATTTTCCAATTCGTGAAACAGCTATTTGTCACTATTTCACATAGCAAATAGTGACTACGGAAGCTACATTTTAATTGAATGTGAAACCAAGGTGTTTCTTACGATTATCTGTATTGAAGTAGTTAGATATGATCTAAGATTCAGAATGAAAACATTGCAAATGAATTAATTGCAAAAAAAATCTCAGGAAAGTGAAATAATATCTAATACAGTTGTAAAAGGCAAAACAGGAACGGAAAGATAATTTCAAATAAGTACACAAGTATAAACATCCATGTAAAAATGTAGACTGCTAGTGTAAGGTGCTTAGTGACACGAACTTCTGTCTTACTTCAATGTGTTTTTCCTCGTTCCTGTATGTGCAAACTGGTCTATTATTTAAGAAACTCCTCAGGGTTTAAACAACTTGCTTGAGAGAGGCCTTTCGGTTTCCAACCAAAGATAAGCTACTTTAGATAACTACGTAAGGTTCTATTCTATGAGACAGACATGTGTTTGTCTAATGACAGACGACTTTCGAAATGTTTGGTAGATGTGGAATGATTGTTGTCATGCATCCAGCACCTGATGTGTTCCTTATACTTTGTTTTAGAACGTACGCCGCCGTTCTTACGTACATCACATTTCAACCTCAGGTTGTAAATTAATATGTGCCTGCTCCGTAAAATTTATCTCTCTCTCTCTCTCTTTCTCTCTCAGATGTTGCGCTGTTAAAATTTGCTTGGTTGTTTCTTCTTTTGTGTGCCACATAGAGGCTTTGTTTCTTTCGAATATTTGTAACTATTTCTCTTAATTTATGTGTTCAAATGGCTCTGAGCACTATGGGACTTAACATCTGAGGTCATCAGTCCCCTAGAATTTAGAACTACTTAAACATAACTAACCTAAGGACATCACACACATCCATGCCCGAGGCAGGATTCGAAACTGCGACCGTAGCGGTCGCGCGATTCCAGACTGAAGCGCCTAGAACCGCTCGGCCACTCCAGCCGGCCTTAATTTATGTGTGTTTATCACTGTATATCATATCCTCTGATTTGGTATGGTGTTGTCAGTGTATGTATGTTTTGTTCCTGTGTTAGCGCTTGTTTTGTGAATTTTCTTGCATTGTGTCCATGTGGTTTCTGTTCTGCATTTTATTTTAAATTTCATATTTGAGCCTTTCTAAATCTTCATTCTTCATGGTTAATTATTTGATTATGTGTCCATCTCATAATTTCTTCTATTGAATGCGAACTTATTTGCTCTGTATAACATATATCTCAGAGTAACTTGCTTTTGGTTGTGGTGATTTTGTTGTGGAGTGTAATGTCACACCTGTGACATTAGCATAAAGGCACCATTACCGATTTATTTAATGCCATGAACTAAGGAAATTGCTAGTGTTCTTCATGGTGTTACGGTTTATTCTTTGCAACTTCGTATTTCCATCCTTGTGAAGAACACGCAGGCAAAAATCAAACAGTACTTATAAAATCTTTGACTTGGTCTGTCTTGCTATTAATTTAAGAACCATTTTTCGGTTACATCTGACTATGCGTAACTGAATAAATGAAATTTTCGTTCTTTCAAGCTCATTTTGCCTTAATTTATCGAGGCATCTACAGAATCCTGCAATACATATACATTCTCAATTTAATTCAGCGTTTTTAACTTACATATTGTGCCATTATTCTTATAACCTACAAACAGGTCTGGGCGGGTTACCTTTTTTGCTCAGTGCACGAGTTTAATTGCCTTACAGCATGCGTTGATGTCTTTCACACGCGTACATGCTGCTCTGTGTGTTGTTATGTCTGTTTACCGTAGTACTGTCAACTAGAAAATGTATTTCTTAGATCTACGATCAGAGTATTGCGCGTATATATATATATATATATATATATATATATATATGTGTGTGTGTGTGTGTGTGTGTGTGAGTGAGTGTGTTGAAACTGTTTCATAGCTTAGGCTATATTTAGTACTGAGTTCTTATTTATGTGTATTTGTTTATTTATTACTTGCGTACTCACTGTTATGGGCTTTTGGGTGACATATATACTCCTACATAAACAATAGCTCACTAATAAACCTAGCCAGAGATATGAGGCAATCACAACATGCTCACACACAAGAATAACTTTCGACTATTGACATGGACATGACATAAATAGAGCATACTATTTTTAGTCCCACTTGATGTATCTTATTGGTTAGGTTAGTGTTTTTTTAACGTCCCGTCGACAACGAGGTCATTAGAGACAGAGCACAAGCTCGGGTTAGGGAAGGATGGGGAAGGAAATCGGCCGTGCCCTTTCAAAGGAACCATCTCGGCATTTGCCTGAAACGATTTAGGGAAATCACGGAAAACCTAAATCAGAATGGCTGGAGACGGGATTGAGCCGTCGTCCTCCCGAATGCGAGTCCAGTGTGCTAAGATGTATCTTATTGCATATGACTAATTTATCTGAAGAATATACTCGTACATCTGGTTAGCGGTATTAGCTCCCCTGTGAGACGGCCGCTTGCTACGTTTCTAGTTCTCATTGCCTGGCTCAGAACTCCTCGACCCCTGACAGGCGCTCGCTCGTCACGTGGAGGCGTCACGTGATGGCAGCATTTTTGCGACACGCGAGTAGTCAATGACCAGGGTGTCAGGGTCACATCACGTTCTCCCCGCCGCCGTAACAGGAAGCCGCCTGCATGCCCCTCGATAAGCTATCGCCGGCGCTATTGCAAAATGAAGAGGTGCTTCGCATGTGTCTTGGCGATGGCTCTGTCTGTATCTGGCACTCATTCCACGCTCCTGTTTCGAGGCAGCCACATCTGAGTTTCGCGATTTGCTGAAAAGTGTGTGTGTGTGTGTGTGTGTGCATGTGTGCGTGTGTGCTGTGTGCGTGTGTGTGTGTGTGCTCTTACGTTATTTCCATGATTTTACTCATGTAAGGCAGACGTGTGGATAAATGTGAAGTTGCGCGGCATCAACAGTTCAGGACCACCTGACAAATTAAAATTCCTTCAAACGTACAGATACCTGAACATCAACAATGCGCAATTATTGACTGAAGATCAAAGTTGTGAAACTACCAGCATAAGAAAAACCTCTGCCAATACCTTGGAGATGCGTCGTTTAAGATAAAGCTGTCATCAAATCGAAGGGTGGTCTGAACACCCCAGTGCTTTACTAGGCATGCTCCTGTTGGAGATGGGATGCTTCGCCCTCCTCCGACCTTTCAGTTCACTGAACCAGCCAGCGACAGGGGAATCTACAATTTAAGGTGGAATCCAGACGACGGTAGGGGAGAGTGTGGTACGTGGAGGATAGTGTGCCTAGCAAAACATGATGTGTCCTGGCCAGTCTTCCAGCCTTGTAAAGAATTTTAGAATCACATGAAGGAATGTTCTCTGGGGACTTTTCACAAGGAGTTTCTGCTATTTTCTACTGCTTTTGTTATTGTGAGACGTGAGGTGTTTTGAGCAGCGCTGTAAATATTTTGACTGCAATAGATTTAAGTGCTATATAGTATATTAAGGCTCTTTAGAACATATCGTTAATTGTTCAGTTACACAATTTTAAGGTGAGTAAAATTCTATATATTTTTAAAACTCGTTACATATCGTGTTCTTAGTTAAGTCATACTTCCTCAGTCATACGCCATCTTGTACCTTGAAACGGTACAGGATTATGCTATGGGCTTGTGATATTTGCAAAAGAACTGGTTTCTTTAAGGCTGTAACATTTTTACATGTGAAGCTTCCTGGCAAATTAAAATTGTGTGCCTGCCTGAGACTCGAACTCGGGACCTTTGTCTTTCACAGGCAAGTGCTCTACAGACTTCTTTTTTTTTTTTTTTTTTTAATTATCTCATTTTGTTCCTTAATTGGTCGTTCTATTTATTCGGGGCGGACGTCCCATGACGCTTGTTCAAGGTCATCGTTGATTCATTAACTCAGTTTTTTTATTACAGAGGGCAGCTAATCCTCTGACCGAACATGCTGCGCTACCGTGCCGGGAACCGACTGAGCCACCCAAGCACGAGCGAGGACACGCCCTCACCGCTTTACTTCCGGCAGTATCTCGTCTCCTACCTTCCAAACTTTCCGCAGGAGAGCTTCTGTGAAGTTTGGAAGGTAGGAGAAGAGGTACTAGCAGAAGTAAAGCTGTGAATAAGGGTCGTGAATCGTGCTTGGGTAGCTCAGTCTGCGCCGACACGGTAGCTCAGCGTGTTCGGTCAGAGAGTTAGCTGCTCTCTGTAATAAAAAAAACTGAGTTAATGGATCAACTATGAGCCTGAACAAGCGTCATGGGACATCCACTCCGAACCAATACAACGAACAATAAGGAACAAAATGAGGTAAAAAAGTCGGCAGAGAACTTGCCCGCTAAAGGAAAAGGTCCCTAGTTCGAGTCACAGTCCGGCACACAGTTTTAATGTGCCAAGAAGTTTCATAACAGCGCACACTCCACTGCAGAGTGGAAATTTCATTCTGGATTTTTACATGCCTTGAAAGCGGAAATTTATATTAATTTCCAACAGATTCCTTACAAAGTGTGTTTAACTTATAACTTAATTTTGTTCACAATAATCAATGTTTATGGAAAGCCTGCAGCTGTGTCATTCATCATTTAAATAATGAGAAACTGCGCTAGTTACGTAATTTCGCGTGCTTAGCACAACGCGTTTCAAAAGTTTATTCTCATTGCCAAGTGCATTTGTTTACATAAATATTTTTTTGATGTTGCATGTGTGATTATCTGCCTCTCTTTCACTGTAGTTGTCATTTTGAGGTTCTATTGAAATCGAAAAATCGGGCAAAATAAATATAAAAAACATCCGAAGATTTATGTTGTCCGACTTCCCGACTGCGCTAGAAACTCAAACAGACAACTACAGTGTCAGAGAGACCGAAAACCACACATGCAAATATCACAGAAATATTTATGTAAAGAAATGCATTTGAAAATAACAATGAATTCTCGAAATTCGTTGTGCAGGTTTTCGTTATTTCAATCATATTTAACTTGGAACTGGTCTTAATTTGATTGTTACTGATTATTGCGGCATAGTAGAGTAATAATGTAAAAATGTGCTGTTAGATACGATATAGACAAGATTTTCTCGACTGCAACTCTTTTAAATTAGAATAAAATATTTGTTCGTACGTACACAACCATTTTGCACTGAACTTTTTTTCAAATTTGAAAAAAACCTTTCTTTTCCAGAATAATTTTTTTTAATTTCAGAAAAGATTGCAGCACATAAATAGCGAATACTATCATGTAACTGTGAAATTAGAAAATATATTAAACTTCAGGTGCAGAGACTGCTAGGGACGAAAATCTAAAAATGTGTTCGAAGGTACAACGCTCTTTCCTACTAAATGAATGAGCTGATGAATGACAGATAAAAATTCTAGACCTGACTAGGGATAGAAGCCGAGCCCTCTGATCCTTAGACCGGCACTTTAGCAGTGGTGATCCTTCATTGTCATTCTTCCAGCTGTGTTACTTACACATAGACAAGATTTTCCCTGTGCTAAACTCCTCTTTGTAGCTGACAAGATCATTATAAAGGATATCCTATGGAACACGGATATCGCATTATTTAATAAGCAGTTCCTGGTAGTAAAATATGTCGTCGTAAACATGGCGGGAAACGAAGGGTGACTAACTTTCTGTATGTAATTTTTTAAAATTTAACTAGTGTGCCAGCTATGTGTTTATCATGAAATTATTTTTCTTTTTTTTCAACGACATAGGAAGGTCTTGAGAACTGAAGTAAATTGAAATGCTGTTTGTTAACGTCTGTAATGGAATTCTACGCAAAAAATGGCGAGAAATGTACAAAAGGTGATGAAAAAGGCTACCGGCCCATCGCAATTCCCACCTGATTATCCCATATTTAAGTGGTATGTAGCAGTAAAACTTGATGCTGCGTTGTACAGCCAGTCTGTGCTTTGCTTTTTTGCACTTCCCTTGCTGCTTTAAGCGAGAAACTTCATCGCAAACGTTTCCAACTTATTTTCTAGAGTAATAAAATGTTGTACAATATTATATATATAAAATGTAAAACAAGTACATTTAGGGAAGACAAAAAGAAACGTCTTCTTTTCGATTGCTGTTTTTTGGGTGGTGGGTGCGGGGGGGAGGGGGGGGGAGACGGGTGAATGAAGTGTTCAGTTTACGAGACGCCTATGGACACTCCAGAAGAGCTTGCTGTCCCTTTGGGTGAGGCTATTATTTGTGAAACATCTGGCTGTTTTGAGCGTTTTAGCTAATCATTAGCACGCAGATGCCAGTTGTGCATTGATGCAAACGGACGACATTTTCAGAAACATCTCTAAAACAATATTTGTTACACACTGCTGTTTGAACACCCTATCTGAACATCACTAGCGTGAAAAGCTTGTTGAACCCCAGAAAAAGTTTTCTTTCATCGCCTACAAACACACTGAAAATTTGCTTATTTAGTTCTTTTACGTCGTTTATATTAGTTGCAAAGTCTCGTCAATTGAAAAAAAATCGTTAGAAGAATATCTTGGAGTGATATGTTCTAGAATCGTGTGAAAATAAAGGTTAATTAAATAGGTACATATGTTAGTCAATAATAAAACTACTAAACGGTGTCGATCTGCGTTAGCAGGTGCTGTAAATTCCTCTAGCCACGCCTGCAGTACAGCATGTCTCTCTATAAAATGCGATCTTCCTTCAGAAAGTTTGGCGCTAAGGGAAATCCCGCAACAAAGTCGAGAGTAGTTTCATACAATATTATTTCGTAACTAACGTAATGCCACATTAAAACGTACACGTTTCAGGGCGTCCTTGACCCATCATTGCCCGAACTGCTTTATTGGTGTTTCATTTCATAGCATCTGCCGGTCATGGTGGGTGTATCATTCGAGAAGACATTAATTTTTATGCTATCACTATATGAATAGATTGCTAAAGCTGGTTTGCACACTGGATCTTCCGCGTGTGCGCTGTTTCAGGTGCTCCATGTACTCCATGGTCAATAGATTTGGACAGTCATATGGACGTCTGAGGATGAGTTACATAACTTCGGAATCGGTAACGTAATGTAAATATGACTATCATAATTAAAGGCAGCTGAGTGGAATACTGCAAACATATATTAATAATAAATGCAGCCGAACGCCTAAGACTTCTGTCTGGAAATATAGGTAGCACAGAAAGATTCTTCTATTAAAGAAAGCTTTCACCGTATGTGCCAATCTGTTTCTGATATTTCGCGTGTATGGGCCATCATGTGTAATCGCTCTCCCTACACAGTAAAATTCCTTTATTGCTGTTGGAAACATTTCATGCCGCGTATTCATGCGGTCTTCAGTAAACACTTGTCTGTCTGAAATAACCTGTAGTCATCTAGCTGTCTGCTGGGATAGTATATCACTGGGTGGAAATGTAAGGCGTGTCTTGGCCAGTCGTCTAAACTTTGAGGTGAGCAAACCAAAAGAAAAGCTGAATCTGTCAAGCCGTCGGCACATAGACTGTGCATTCGAACGTCAACGTTGAACGTGCCGATCTCACTGCGTTGCTGAACGCTCAGAAACGATGCGGCTTGTGCTCATGGTGCGTGAGCCTCGACGTTGTATACGTGGTCGCAGCGCTCTCCAGTGGCAGTTGTCGACTGTATCTGGCTCGCAAATCTCACTGTTTCGAAGTGTACGAGCACTGAATTCCTACGTTAGCTCTGTTACAACGCTCATTTGCTCCCTTGTTCATATGCTGATCGTGTTGTTCTGCCTGTGGTACACATAAATAAAAACTACAATATCCATGAACATGTCACAAGGCGAGAAGGGAAGTACCATGTCAGTCAATTAGGATATGCGCTTATAAAAGTTCCTTTGGAAATTGACTCATACAAATTTGCAATAGTTCTCTACACAAGATAAAAATTATTTCATCATTTCCATTTTTAAATAAAAACCTGAGGTAATTCTTACTTGATCGCTATTCCTGTTCAGCAGCAGAATCTTTACAACATGTGAAATACGAGATTTGAAATAAGAAGGTGCAAAATATCTTATTTCGAGTAGAGCAAGCTATAAGTCTCATAGTGCTCAGAGCCATTTGAACCAAGAGTAAGCTGCCTTGTAGATAAAGCCAATCAAACAAACTCACTCCTCACAATCAGAAAGAGTGCACTTATAGTTACATCGAATATTATAGAACATATTTTCTATTATATTTCTATTGTATATTCTAGAATATATTTTCTATTAAACTAACAAGAAAGTGAACGTGAAAGTTACTAAAAAAAATTTGAATGCAGTGGGACGCAAAACAGGAACACATAATTTACTACTTTACAATTGTTCGTCTCTACTCATTACGCTACCATTTTTAAATACACGATCCACGAACGATGTACGACCATACTTTGCACCTTACCATCTCCTGATAGCTGATCTCCTGATAGATCGTAGATGTGTAATTTAATTATAAGGTGATAGATCGTAGATGTGAAATTTAATTTAACAACTTAAGCCAAGAACAAAATTTTTTTATGGATCCTCAATGCGCCGTTGCCTTGGGATACGAAAGTAACAATAATTCTGTAACTACAAATATGACTTTCCCGGTCAGTTTATTTCAACAAATCCCACAATAAACGACGAGTATCCGAGAGATTCTTTGTCTCCTGGTGCTTAGTAACGGCGAACATACATATGGGCTTCAACTGAAAGCCAATAAAGCGTCTCGGGACTCGGTACTGAAGACAGATGGCGTCCTGTGACGTAGGTGGTGTTCTTCCATTTCACTGATCTACGTTCTAACGCACGAACGGAATGTCTGGCATGCTAGTTATTGCTCCGCACGTTCAGAAAGACTCACCAGCGTGCTTTTTTACACGCTATGACTCATAAACTCGACCCCTTCAACGTTGACGTTCGAAAGGACTGTCCTTGGTTTAGCGTGAACCGCATAGCAGAAAACGAGCCACTCTCGTCTGGACTTTTCCTCCGCACGCTCCTGTGAGGAAGTTTTGATCTGTTATTATAGATGCTAGTCCTTGCGATAGCAAAATGTGCGCACTGAAGCGACTACGTTGTGGATTATGGTGAGACGGTTGCTGGCTACTTGCGTGCGCTGAATTTACGTGATTGTACGGTATGTGCTTTTCAGACTGTTGAACATTAGATTTCTTTCCGCAGGATACTTTGCAATCGTGCTTAAGGTGGGAAATGTTGAATTAACACCTTCGTTGAAACGCTTGGGAATCAACATTCAATTAGTAATCAGTCATCGAGCCTTTCAAATTGTTTATATCGTTGCTCTTCCGCTCGTCAAATAATACACTACTGGCCATTACAATTGCTACACCATGAAGATGACGTGCTACAGATGGGAAATTTAACCGAGAGGAAGAAGATGCTGTGATATGCAAATGATTAGCTTTTCAGAGCATTCACACAAGGTTGGCGCCGGTGGCGACACCTACAACGTGCTGACATGAGAAAAGTTTCCAACCGATTTCTCATACAAAAACAGCAGTTGACCGGCGTTGCCTGGTGAAACGTTGTTGTGTTGCCTCGTGTAAGGAGGAGAAATGCGTACCATCACGTTTCCGACTCTGATAAACGTCGGATTGTAGCCTATCGCGATTGCGGTTTATCGTTTCGCGACATTGCTGCTCGCGTTGGTCGAGATCCAATGAATGTTAGCAGAGTATGGAATCGGTGGGTTCAGGAGGGTAATACGGAACGCCGTGCTGGATCCCAACGGCCTCGTATCATTAGCAGTCGAGATGAAAGGCATGGCTGTAACGGATCGTGCAGCCACGTCTCGATACCTGAGTCAACACATGGGGACCTTTGCAAGGCAACAACCATCTGCACGAACAGTTCGACGACGTTTGCAGTAGCACGGACTACCAGCTCGGAGACCATGACTGCGGTTACCCTTGACGCTGCATCACAGACAGGAGCGCGAGCGATGGTGTACTCAACGACGAACCTGGGTACACGAATAGCAAAACGTCATTTTTTCGGATAAATCCAGGTTCTGTTTACAGCATCATGATGGTCGCATCCGCGTTTGGCGACATCGCGGTGAACGCACGTTGGAAGCGTGTATTCGTCGTCGCCATACTGGCTTATCACCCGGCGTGATGGTATGGGGTGCCATTGGTTACACGTCTCGGACACCTCTTGTTCGCATTGACGGCACTTTGAACAGTGGACGTTACATTTCAGATGCGTTACGACCCGTGGCTCTACCCTTCATTCGATCCCTGTGAAACCCTACATTTCAGCAGGACAATGCATGACCGCATGTTGCAGGTCCTGTACGGGCCTTTCTGGATACAGAAAACGTTCGACTGCTGCCCTGGCCAACACATTCTCCAGATCTCTCACCAATTGAAAATGTCTGGTCAATGGTGGCCGAACAACTGGCTCGTCACAATACGCCAGTCACTACTCTTGATGAACTGTGGTATCGTGTTGAAGCTGCATGGGCAGTTGTATCTGTACATGCCATCCAAGGTCTGTTTGACTCAATGCCCAGGCGTATCAAGGCCGTTATTACGGCCAGAGGTGGTTGTTCTGGGTACTGATTTCTCAGGATCTACGCACCCAAATTGCGTGAAAATGTAAGCACATGTCAGGTCTAGTATAATATGTTTGTCCAATGAATACCCGTTTATCATCTGCATTTCTTCTTGGTGTAGCAATTTTAATGGCCAGTAGCGCATATCGGACGTTAACGCTAATATGTGTTGATTTTCTTTGTCTCTTCTACAAAATGGTTATAATTAAAATTTCTCTACTTGAGACAGTGTGGACAGAAAACTATTTACCACATGGATACCCAACTTTATAGGAATGATGTTCAGACAGTGCACGGCAGGATTTGAGTTGTTACTGGTGTTAGTTTCATGGCCTACCGTTAGGCGCCGGTACTGATACGGAAAGTAGGGTTGAAACAGAAGAATCTGTGTGCATTTCAGTTGCGCACGGTCAACACGGGTCAGTGCAAGACAAGCAGGACTTTACTCATACAGCTGTTTTATCGAAACAACAAGAATACTGCTGCTGCTCTTGGTGAGTATCGAGGCGCTAAAGGTTTTGTGTCGTCTCGTTGCCACTGTGGAGTCTTGTACCATGGGAAGCAAGAAGAGGATGTTTGGTGGCCGGTATCCTCGTCCTGCAAAAAAACTGCACTCATGTGTTAACATGGTTCTTTATTAACATAAAAAGAGTGCTACTTATCTTTAAGCAAGTTGTTGTGGTACAAGCTCTTCCACAATAGTCCACGTTAGCCTCGCTGCTGGCTATAAACACTACATTCTCGTAGCCGGTGACGTGAAATGACTGACGCCAACTGGAACAGTAACTGATTTGACTGCGACTGCGGCTGACTCTTTCTGTGACCGGGCTGACTGTCTGTGACTGACTGGGCCCTCCGTTCCGTGGTGGTGATCTAAATACTGGCGGTCGAGAGGGTGTTGGCGACGCATTGCTTGTGAGTCTGCCTTTGGCCTCTCTCCCGATAGGCGCGCTTGAGTCAGCGCCTATTATCGATCTTCTTGCAACCTCTTTGCCGACTGGAGTGCTGGCGACAGCTTACATCAGCACAAAAGGAATATGTAGAGGTTCAGAGGTTCGTTTTCTGCACCAGAGTTGAAGAACATGATTCGGAAGTTCGAATTAACTGGCAGTTTGGGAACTGCAGCTAGGAGAGTCCGACGACAAATTGCATCACAATTTGCTGAAGAAGATGCTGTTGCCATGGCTGAGAATTCTGGACGCAATGTGCGATCTTCAAGCAGTGGACGAGCTGTGTCACGACAGTTGAACATTTCCTGGTCCACCGTTGTTTCAGCCAGCAGTCGAGCAGTCTCTAGTACGGTTCAGCCTGTCGTGGATGCAGATGGTGTCGACTCTGAGCAAAGTTTGTAACCTGGAACATAAACACAGTACGCAGTAAACAAATGTTCTTCTCTCATGTGGAGATTAAAATATACACTCCTGGAAATTGAAATAAGAACACCGTGAATTCATTGTCCCAGGAAGGGGAAACTTTATTGACACATTCCTGGGGTCAGATACATCACATGATCACACTGACAGAACCACAGGCACATAGACACAGGCAACAGAGCATGCACAATGTCGGCACTAGTACAGTGTATATCCACCTTTCGCAGCAATGCAGGCTGCTATTCTCCCATGGAGACGATCGTAGAGATGCTGGATGTAGGCCTGTGGAACGGCTTGCAATGCCATTTCCACCTGGCGCCTCAGTTGGACCAGCGTTCGTGCTGGACGTGCAGACCGCGTGAGACGACGCTTCATCCAGTCCCAAACATGCTCAATGGGGGACAGATCCGGAGATCTTGCTGGCCAGGGTAGTTGACTTACACCTTCTAGAGCACGTTGGGTGGCACGGGATACATGCGGACGTGCATTGTCCTGTTGGAACAGCAAGTTCCCTTGCCGGTCTAGGAATGGTAGAACGATGGGTTCGATGACGGTTTGGATGTACCGTGCACTATTCAGTGTCCCCTCGACGATCACCAGTGGTGTACGGCCAGTGTAGGAGATCGCTCCCCACATCATGATGCCGGGTGTTGGCCCTGTGTGCCTCGGTCGTATGCAGTCCTGATTGTGGCGCTCACCTGCACGGCGCCAAACACGCATACGACCATCATTGGCACCAAGGCAGAAGCGACTCTCATCGCTGAAGACGACACGTCTCCATTCGTCCCTCCATTCACGCCTGTCGCGACACCACTGGAGGCGGGCTGCACGATGTTGGGGCGTGAGCGGAAGACGGCCTAACGGTGTGCGGGACCGTAGCCCAGCTTCATGGAGACGGTTGCGAATGGTCCTCGCCGATACCCCAGGAGCAACAGTGTCCCTAATTTGCTGGGAAGTGGCGGTGCGGTCCCCTACGGCACTGCGTAGGATCCTACGGTCTTGGCGTGCATCCGTGCGTCGCTGCGGTCCGGTCCCAGGTCGACGGGCACGTGCACCTTCCGCCGACCACTGGCGACAACATCGATATACTGTGGAGACCTCACGCCCCACGTGTTGAGCAATTCGGCGGTACGTCCACCCGGCCTCCCGCATGCCCACTATACGCCCTCGCTCAAAGTCCGTCAACTGCACATACGGTTCACGTCCACGCTGTCGCGGCATGCTACCAGTGTTAAAGACTGCGATGGAGCTCCGTATGCCACGGCAAACTGGCTGACACTGACGGCGGCGGTGCACAAATGCTGCGCAGCTAGCGCCATTCGACGGCCAACACCGAGGTTCCTGGTGTGTCCGCTGTGCCGTGCGTGTGATCATTGCTTGTACAGCCCTCTGGCAGTGTCCGGAGCAAGTATTGTGGGTCTGACACACCGGTGTCAATGTGTTCTTTTTTCCATTTCCAGGAGTGTATTTCTTTTAGTGGTTTATTCGTTATTTCTCCCCTGCATGTCCTAGCACATTTATCCACAAAGTTTCATCTCCCTATCACTCGTTCGTCATGGGGCTCTCTCAAGTAGCGAAAAATTAATTATAATCACTCTGTACGTGGATGATCATATAAAGACACGTGGTTCGTTTAATGGGATTTGTACGAGGGGGAGTTGGAAAATAAGTTCCCATGTCGACTGTGGGCATAGTTGTGTGTTATGGGCGAAAGACGACACGGCAGGTGAACGCGCACGTGCAAGATACCGATACACCATTGGGTAGAGGTCGACGGCCAGCCGCTCAGTCTTTTCCTGGAGCTATGGAGAGAAGGTGCGATTTGGAGTCGTGGTCAAAGGCGGAAGTGAGAGCTGTTATCCGCTATGAATGGGCACGTGCAGTATCAGGCACAGAAATTCATAACAGCTTTGTTGAGGTGTATGGGTCAGATGTGATGTCGAGGCAAATGGTGCGGAGATGGTGCCAGCAATTCAGTGATGGACGTCAGCAAGTGCAGGACACACCGAGACGCGCACGGCCACTACAGATGCAAATGTCAGGAAGGTGGAAGACATGATTAAAGCGAACCGGTGTATCACCATCTGTGGAGTAGCGGCAGAACTTGGAATCGGACATGAGCGAGCTCACAAGTTTATCCACGACATTCTTCGATACAGGAAGGTGTCAGCACGATGGGTGCCCCGCCAACTGACCCCGAACACATGGAACAACGCATGGCGTTCAGCGTGAAACAGCTCGTGCGTTACCATGAATCTGGCAATGACCTGTTTCGAATTGTGACGGGGGATGAAACGTGGGTCCACCATTACACGCCCGAATCGAAGGTCACATCCATGGAGAAGAAACATCCGTCATCACCTGTCCGGAAGAAGTTCAAAAGCACTCCGTCTGCAGGTCAAGTGCTACGCACCATCTTCTGGGACGCCGAAGGAGTTTTGCTGCTGGACTTTTTGGAGGATGCAACCATCAGTGCTGCGCGGTACTGTGCCACTCTGTCGAAATTGAAAGAGGTGATTCGGAAAAAGCGGCCTGGCCTTCTCAGATCTGGCTTTCTGCTGTTGAATGACAATGCGAGACCACACACGGTGACGGCAACGCAACACCATATTGGAACTCTTGGTTGAGAGCGCCTACACCATCCTCCTTAGTCAGGATCTCGCGCCATGTGACTTCCATCTGTTTCCTGCTTTGAAGAAGACTATCTGTGGAAGGTGCTTTGGCAGCAATGCTGACGTCAAACAAGCCGTTCAACGCTTTTCCGCATGCAACGCACTGATTTTTTCCTAGAAGGCTTTTTGATGCTTATAAAACGGAATGACAAATGTCTCAATGTACTTCGAAATTATGTAGAAAAATAAAGATATGTCTTATCTTTAATGTCTCATTCTCTTTTTTTCCTTTCACACACAACTCTGACCACAGTCTACAGGGGAAACTTATTTTCCAACTCCCCCACGTATATGAAACATGATATTTTCTATGCAGTTTCTGAACAATACATTAAGTATAACGATAATTTGGGATTCTTATGAAGTTATTTTCGCTCCCTTGATTTTTATTCAATTAACCTTTCACCTGCTCCATGTCTCTACGTGTTTTCACTAACAAAGTCCGCTTTAACGACGTATAGAGCCGAGAGGGAATAAACTGCCTTCAGCAGTGATAGCATTTTTATTTTAAATGAAATTTCTATCAGAGGTAAGTTCTTGTCATTGGGGAACTTCGAGGCAAGTGTTTCTGGAGACATAGACTTCTAGTTAAAATTTTGTTATTACACTAGCTTAAATCTTTTTCTTGTGCCTCTGTGCCGCATCTGCTCAAGGTTGGCACGGTTAGTTTAAGGGACGGCCGGATGCCCTTCTTATCGCCACCTGGGGCGGAATGTGATTACCTCAACTTTCTGTGTATAGTATTACTCATATGAAGGTATTCTAAAGTTTTCTAAATGTTTTCGAATCGTGTAACTGATGTTTGAGTTGGGTATCAGCCCGGCATTCACCTAGTGGGACGTGGGGAAAGGCCTAAAAACCATATCCAAGCTTGCCAGCTTACTGATCCTTGTCGTTAATCCGCAGGGCAGATTCGATCTGGTGTCTGTGCTCGTACCCGTCCGTAAGTGGCGCCTTACGCACACTGCTACTTTTATTTACTAAGTTTTGTGGGATACAAAGTGCAGAGACATTTGCAGAGCATCAAATTTCTTGTCCTCGTTCTTCTTCTTCCCGAAGCATCTCTGCTTACGCCGGTCGTTCACGAATTACACCCATAAGATATAATTTATATACAAGTGTAGTGAGCAGCTGCTTGAGGTTTTTTTTGTAAGGGTTACGGTTTCAGTTTTGTCTTTTTTTTTTTTTTTTTGGTCATCAGTCTACTGACTGGTTTGATGCGGCCCGCCACGAATTCCTTTCCTATGCTTACCTCTTCATCTCAGAGTAGCACTTGCAACCTACGTCCTCAATTATTTGTTTGACGTATTCCAATCTCTGTCTTCCTCTACAGTTTTTGCCCTCTACAGCTCCCTCTAGTACCATGGAAGTCATTCCCTCATGTCTTAGCAGATGTCCTATCATCCTGTCCCTTCTCCTTATCAGTGTTTTCCACATATTCCTTTCCTCTCCGATTCTGCGTAGAACCTCCTCATTCCTTACCTTGTCAGTCCACCTAATTTTCAACATTCGTCTATAGCACCACATCTCAAATGCTTCGATTCTCTTCTGTTCCGGTTTTCCCACAGTCCATGTTTCACTACCATACAATGCTGTACTCCAGACGTACATCCTCAGAAATTTTTTCCTCAAATTAAGGCCGGTATTTGATATTAGTAGACTTCTCTTGGCCAGAAATGCCTTTTTTGCCATAGCGAGTCAGCTTTTGATGTCCTCCTTGCTCCGTCCGTCATTGGTTATTTTACTGCCTAGGTAGCAGAATTCCTTAACTTCATTGACTTCGTGACCATCAATCCTGATGTTAAGTTTCTCGCTGTTCTCATTTCTACTACTTCTCATTACCTTCGTCTTTCTCCGATTTACTCTCAAACCATACTGTGTACTCATTAGACTGTTCATTCGGTTCAGCAGATCATTTAATTCTTCTTCACTTTCACTCAGGATAGCAATGTCATCAGCGAATCGTATCATTGGTATCCTTTCACCCTGTATTTTAATTCCACTCCTGAACCTTTCTTTTATTTCCATCATTGCTTCCTCGATGTACAGATTGAAGAGTAGGGGCGAAAGGCTACAGCCTTGTCTTACACCCTTCTTAATACGAGCACTTCGTTCTTGATCGTCCACTCTTATTATTCCCTCTTGGTTGTTGCACATATTGTATATGACCCGTCTCTCCCTATAGCCTACCCCTACTTTTTTCAGAATCTCGAACAGCTTGCACCATTTTATATTGTCGAACGCTTTTTCCAGGTCGACAAATCCTATGAAAGTGTCTTGATTTTTCTTTAGCATTGCTTCCATTATTAGCCGTAACGTCAGAATTGCCTCTCTCGTCCCTTTACTTTTCCTAAAGCCAAACTGGTCGTCACCTAGCGCGTTCTCAATTTTCTTTTCCATTCTTCCGACTGATATATGCTACGTATTGAGGACATTCTACAGGTGCCATTAACGGTCCATTACAACAGAGCAATCTGCAGGCTTGGCTAGCATTTGCATTTATGTTCAAGTATGCATTTTTTTGTCCAACCCCCGTAATTATTATGCGTATGCACTATAGTCGGAACAGTTCATGATTAAATTTGTAGGTGATTATGGGATGTAACTGGTGCAAAAAATATACTACACAGAGCTGACACCACTGCCTTATACATTGGCTCTAACCCGGCTAGGCATCCGCTCCAGCTGAACCGGAGTGATGTATACGGGTACGTCATTTCATACTATTTCCACTTGATGCCATAAGACATGAGTCACAGTTGCTGACAAATGGTGCGTATCAGCCTCTTGATAGCTCGTGGCCAGATGTTCTCAATGGGTGAGAGATCTGGAGGACGTACTGGCCTGTGCTACACCCTCTGTAGCTCAAGACAATATGCGTATCATGTGGTCTCGCATTACCTAATTGGAAGGCAACATGATGGAGACATCGAAGATAGGACACAGTCACAAATCTTGATACACCAGAAACGTAGCGTCTGATGTCCAAATTCCCAGCTATGCGAACTGTTGTGGTTGGCAGGAGACCAACACCGTTTTACTAGAGGAAGCCGAAAGGCACGCGTTTTAGCTCACGCAGGCTGGCGTGAGGTCTGGAACAGGACAAGGAAATTAGAATTTAGAAAAAACGGACGTAGCTGGTGGAACACTTAACTTTAATCCATTAATGGTGAACGTCGCTCTTGACGGTACATTATTCACAGTATCAATAATAACTGGTAATGGCGCCTTGCTAGGTCGTAGCAAATGACGTAGCTCAATGCTATGCTACCTATCGTCTCGGCAAATGAGAGCGTATTTTGTCAGTGAACCATCGCTAGCAAAGTCGGTTGTACAACTGGGGCGAGTGCTAGGAAGTCTCTCTAGACCTGCCGTATGGCGGCGCTCGGTCTGCAATCACTGATAGTGGCGACACGCGGGTCCGACGTATACTAATGGACCGCGGCCGATTTAAAGGCTACCACCCAGCAAGTGTGGTGTCTGGCGGTGACACCACACGAACCATGAGTGATCGTGTGCAGGCCCTTACGATGATGACGAATTCTTTTATCAACATTCGTTCTCCTCAGAGCCTCTACACACAGATGCATCCTTTGTGATGTTATACACAGACCCGAAACTCGTCTGAAATGACTACGTTGTGCCACTGCCGTGAGCAGTGTTGTCATTGGCTGTATTACTGCCGACGATCTCTCTCTGCTGCCGCGTCGTAGGCCAGTGGCTACCGTGCTGACTGTCTGTGGTGCTCCAGACCTCACTGCACTGTCCGTTTGAATGCTCGTCTTAATGTAGACAAGCCCATTTGTTGATTCAACGCACGTTACGTAGTTTTAAAACCCTTCATAGGCAAGTGAACATTGTCTGACCTCTTGCTAGCTAGAGGCACGAAGACTCTGTGATCCTGTGTGGTGCTGAATATGGTCATCCTGAAATCCTCGATTCCATATTTTTCTGGCAGTTGTAGGATCTTACCTAATGCGAGCAGCTATATTGCAGAATGGTTACCTACAGTCTCGATAGACCACGATCCGTCCACTGTAGAGCTCTGACACGAGCTGGTAGACATTTCACCTTCTTGTACGATCTTCCCACAAACAACTAACATTCAGATGCGATTTCTGAATGAATACGACGCTTTGTAAGAACTGTGACCGTGCTCGCATGACAGTAGTTTCATCGTTATGACTGATAGTGAGTAAGTAAACTGCTGCACATGAAATAACGCCAGCTGCCCTCGCGTGTCTGCCTGTTCTGGTATGCATAGCCACCGATGTGTTGTGGTGTACGACGTGATGCTCGCCATGGTCATCGGGAATGGAAATTTGCATCGCGCAATCGTCTCCTAACAGTTTTATGTGGTGCATGAGTCCTGTATCCTCGTCGAACGCCGAATTCAGTTATGGATCACTCAGCCCACGGTTCATTTGAATGAAAAGTCGTAGATGTGGATCATCCTGTGCATCTATCGCACGTGGGTGGCCCATGCAGTGTAAGCCATCAAAACTACCTGTTAACTGTAATCAGTTCCATGTCCGAACCACATCGCTTTGACTCTTGTGGACACATCGAGCAACTTTCCTGCTTGATAAGATTTCTGTGCGTAAAGTGATGATGTGGAACAGATCGTTGCTCGCGATTTTCCTTCGTGGCATCACTGATGTTCACTTTACTGTTCCACAGATGTCTTCAACGCGTCCCTACTGGACCTTTACTTTCAACTGGAATATTGAACTCCATTCAAATGTTGTTCTACCATTAGGTACCGCTCATGTGTATGTTTACGAGCAACGTCAGGTTTGACCTTCCGATTGGTCCAGGAACAGTCACAATAGCAACACCCTTTCATGACGTATCGAGAAGAGTATTTATTGCGGATAATAAGTGAGATAACGACCTTATCTCACGTCACTGATGAAGACTTCCAGTGTCAGGTTACTTACTTGGCGACTTTTGTTCAACGTCACCTCCACTCCCCTCTGCCAGTGGAACCACCTGGAATTATTCCAGGTAACCCAGGGCAACCTCAACTCCTCCCCTCCTCCCTTCTACCCCTACATTCCTCTCTGCCCTGGACCAATGAGATTGAAGCACCCCATCCTCAGCTTCACATTTTATTATTAGGGCACTTGAATGGGTGGGGTTCGCTCTGGAGCTATACATCATTGGGACAGGATCAGCTTTGTCTATTTGTTAATAGCAAACAGCTCTGCAGGGGCCTCCGCAGCAGGCTCCTGGTTGACTCACATATGCTGACTGCTTTTCATTGGTGACAACGGCTCTAATTTGCACGCCAATACCGCGACTGGAAAGCCAAAAAAATGGTTCAAATGGCTCTGAGCACTATGGGACTTAACACCTAGAACTACTTAAACCTAACTAACCTAAGGACATCACACACATCCATGCCCGAGGCAGGATTCGAACCTGCGACCGTAGCGGTCGCGCGGTTCCAGACTGAAGCGCCTAGAACCGCTCGGCCACGCCGGCTGGCCGACTGGACATCCACTGAGTGGCGACAAGTGGACTTTTCAGATGAATTACGTTTTATGCTCCATCATGTAGCTGGCTATTGGCGTGTACAGTGTGAAACGTCTGAGAGCAAACACTCTGCAACTATTGTCGCTAGTGTCCAGGTCAGAGGGCATTCCCGGGATGATCTCGTCTTTATGGAAGGCACAATGGAACAGTACAAGTATGCAACTATCCTTGGGGATTATGTCTACCCATACATGCAATTCGTTCTACCTCGGAACGATGATTTCTACCAGCAGGACAACGCAACATGTCACACAGCTCACAGTGTACGTGAGTAGTTCGAAGACCACCAGGATGAGCTAACTGTACTACTGTGGTCACCAAACTCGCTGTATTTAAACCCAGTCGAGAGTCAGTGAGACCACCATGATCAGGCTGTTCGCTTTGTGGATCCCCAACGTAGAAACCTATCGTAGCAGGCAATGGCACTGTAGTCGACAAGGCTGCACATCACTTTCTGTACCTTCCAGGACCTCATCGACTCTTCCTGCATGTCTCACAGCTGTCCACGCTGCAAAAGGAGATTATTTAGGCTTTTGCAGTGTATAAACTCATGCAAAGCCATCTCTATAGTTCTGGGGTGTGTTAAAATGACCGAGCGAGGTGGCGCAGTGGTTAGTACACTGGACTCGCATTCGGGAGGACGACGGTTCAATCCCACGTCTGGCCATCCTGATTTAGGTTTTCCGTGATTTCCCTACATCACTTCAGGAAAATGCCGGGATGGTTCCTTTGAAAGGGCACGGCCGATTTCCTTCCCCATCCTTCCCTAATCCGAGCTTGTGCTCCATCTCTGATGACCTCGTTGTCGACGGGACGTTAAACACTAATTTCCTCCTCCTCCTTCTCCTCCTGTTAAAATGAGCTTTCCTCATATTGTAGAAATAATGACATCACAGCAAAGTTCTGATGCCTCAACCAAGGATACTGCGAGTCTAAGAATTAGCACAGCATCACATAATACGCACCTAGAGAGAAAGAGAGCGAGAGAGAAAGAGAAAGAGAGAGAGAGATAGCTGACGAGTATCTGTAGTCATCCCACCGAATATTATGTTGCCGGCATTGTAGCCACCCCTCTAGCGATTACGTGTAGAGTACAGCCGAGTCCGCGAATATCGATGCTCAGAGTATGGTCGTGAACATACTGCCAGCAACCCAGCAATGACTGAAAAATTTGTACAGTTATGTGTAATCGTCTCTGGCCTAGTTGGCTGACGCAAAAGGCACTGTTACGAAAATCCGGCATTCAGGGAGGGGACACCCCACCACAGCCAACCAGTCGTGACTTAATGATGCCTACAAATTCACCAGTGAAATTCTGTAGGACAACTTTGTAACAGATTAAGCACCATGCGCTCCATTCCCCTCTCCCTTTCTCGCTGGAACAATCATAATCCTGCTTTCAGCACTAGCGCTTGTGCATGTTCGATCTCACTTTCAGCCCGACAGTACTCCCAGGTGGAATGAAGACACGTAATTATACGAGGGCTCTTCGGAAAGTAAGGAATGATAGGTCACGAAATGGAAACCACAGTGAAAATCGAAACTGTTTTATTTGAAACAGTTAGCTACAGCTTCCAGCTACTTATCTCCATAGTCGCCGATCCGAATTAGACGTTTGTCGTAGCATTGTACCAACTTTCCAATACCCTCGTTATAGAAGGCAGCCCCCAGTGGTTTCTGCCAATTCTCTACGTTGGCCTACAGCTCGTTATCTGTGCCATAACGTTGTCTTCATAGCCAGCGGTTCATGCGAGTAGAGATGAAACTCAGATGGAGACAATTATGGGCTGTATTGTGGGTAATCAAACGTTTCCAATTGAAAACTGTGCAGGAGCATCGTCATTGCCCCTGCAGAATTCGGCTGAGAATTGTGTTGAAGAAGAAAGCGCACGGCAGTTATGTAATGTTGGCGAAATTTCTCACCAGGTCCTCGTCCTTGGCGGGAGACACTTGTTCTAGGGTCCGCAGCTCGTGGTCGTGTGGTAGCGTTCTCGCTTCCCACGCCCGGGTTCCCGGGTTCGATTCCCGGCGGGGTCAGGGATTTTCTCTGCCTCGTGATGACTGGGTGTTGCGTGATGTCCTTAGGTTAGTTAGGTTTAAGTAGTTCTAAGTTCTAGGGGACTGATGACCATAAATGTTAAGTCCCATAGTGCTCAGAGCCATTTTAACCAACTTGTTCTAGGTATCTTTATGTGCTCTCTGCGTGCTCAGAACTAAAAAGAACGACGTAACGCGATCGAAGGGCATACTAGAGACGCTGCCCAAGAAACCTGTGCAAAACTTCATCGGATTTCACTGTGTTTTCCATTTCGCGACCGATCGTTCCTTTCTTTCCGAATTACCCTCGTAATTAGGGTACCTAAATAAAATAAACCCTTGTATTCTTAGTTTATGTGGCATTAGTGTAAGTCCCGTGTATTAAGTACGGGAAAATTAGAGTATGACCATGGCTATTAAGGTAAATCCACAGATCAACTGAGATCGAGCCGCGCGAAAAGGTCGCGCGGTTTGAGGCGCCATGTCACGGATTGCGCATCCCCTCCCGCCGGACGTTCGAGTCCGCCCTCGGGCATGGGTGTGTGTGTTGTTCTTAGCATACGTCAGTTTAAGTTAGTTTAAGTAGTGTGTAAGTCTAGGGACCGATGGTCTCAGCAGTTTGGTCCCTTAGGAATTCACACTTATTTGAACATTTAAACACACGTCGAGCAGCTTGCACACTGCAACATTTAAAAGTAATTATTGCTACAAAATCGCTGGCCGGTGTGGTCGAGCAGTTCTAGGCGCTTCAGTCTGAAACCGCGCGACCGCTACAGTCGCAGGTTCGAATCCTGCCTCGGACATGGATGTGTATCATGTCCTTAGGTTGGTATTTTTAAGTAGTTCTAAGTTCTAGGGGACTGATGACCTCAGATGTTAAGTCCCATAGTGCCCAGAGCCATTTTTTGCTACAAAACCTTACCTCTGCATTAATAATGAGTGACACTGCGTAAAGTCGAATGTATGCTTTAATAGTGGGAAGCCAACGCATTATTACGAACTTGCTATAACACGATATTTATACAAATAAACCCTGCAACATTATTAATTTGTGGCAATGCTTGTAAACACAATCCTGCAAGCACACTGATGGTGGGTGGGATCTGCAAGTGGTCCCAGGTAGAATAAAAAGAAATGTAACTCTGGCAGTATGAGTGTGTGACGTCACTATAGGACTAGTAAATAGATACGGAGTATAAATGCACATTCCCGCCACCCATGTGAAACTGAGTATTGGTTACAGTGAAGGAAAAATAAACTATCGCTACTCATGCAGTCATAGACTCACAGAGGTCACGGAACCGCTCTCATTATACGATAAAACGCGATCTTAGAGAGCTGCAGAGATGACACACCATATTTTGATAAGTCGATTTCCCAAAGACACACCACAAACTAGGAATTTGCTTGTGAGCAACACATGCGCAATGACTGCTGGGAAAACGGGTTACGCGTACCCGATAACAGTAGACTCATAACCATTTCTTCTCTATTCCTGCGTCAACCCCGAGCGAACGCTGCCTCCACCACTATAAGGCTCCAGGTAGACCATAGGAATACAGCTGGCTTCGCAACGCCCCGGGGAAGAACCAACACAGCCTCAAAGTACGGGCACTGGTTGACAGTAATAGCCGGAGAACGTTCTATGCAAAGTGGGTGTAATCACTGACCTTTGTGTCCGTCCAGTTAATGGTCCAGAATTCCTTTCAATGGCTAGCAACACATGCAACTTCTTTCGCTAGATAGCTCACATTGCTTCTTAATGCGGCTGCCAGATAGAGGAGCCCACGCACTTAGATAGAGACGCCTGCGGACTCTCTGAACGCTGTGTGAAGACAACCTTAAAAGATCTAAATATATTTTTACTACACCACTCATGTATGTCGTTGAACACATCCGTCAGTTGCTGGATTTACCCATTTTTATTAATAGAAATATATCGATAGTCTGTGTTAAAACAAAAAATGCATTGAAACTTCCTGGCAGATTAAAACTGTGTGCCCGACCGAGACTCGAACTCGGGACCTTTGCCTTTCGCGGGCAAGTGCTCCACCAACTGAGCTACCGAAGCACGACTCACGTCCGGTACTCACAGCTTTACTTCTTTACAGAAGCTCCTGTAAAGTTTGGAAGGTAGGAGACGAGGTACTGGCAGAAGTAAAGCTGTGAGTACCGGACGTGAGTAGTGCTTCGATAGCTCAGTTGGTAGAGAACTTGCCCGCGAAAGGCAAAGGTCCCGAGTTCGAGTCTCGGTCGGGCACACAGTTTTAATCTGCCAGGAAGTTTCATATCAGCGCACACTCCGCTGCAGAGTGAAAATCTCATTCTGGAAAAAATGCATTATTTAGTAGTAAAAACGCTCCTACATGTACTCGATACAGGAAAATCATTACACTTAAAGTGTGGGACGTTAAGATTTTACCAGGAATCCACCTCTCTCCTGGTTCTCATACAACGTTAGAGCTCTGAAAACGCCGTGACATTGTCATTGATGACGAAGCACAAATCAAGTTTAGATACTGATGCTGCCGAGAGGAGAAGGCTGTAGACAGTATATTACTTTTTTTTCTTTCTCTTACAAGCCAGTAAATACGACAACTCGTTTGGAAAAAAATACCCACAATCCTTGCAAGTGATGTTTTCCTCTTGTAGCACTCTGCTAGGTAATTCGTGTCGGCACCATAGGTTTATGATAGAGCGCGCAGTAATTATATCCCAACCTGGTACGGGTCTCAGACTGACAATCAAATCCTGCAATGTTGTTTTGTAAGGTTACTGGCCACACCTGGTAGCAGTGAATGTTTTGTTGCTTGGGGAAATGCTGTAACACACCTTTTATTAAGAAGAAGACTTAGAGGGAGGGGTTGGGGGTTCCATTGGGTTACCTAACCAAATTCCCATTCTTCTTCGGGGGTGGGGAGGATGGGGGGGGGAAGAGAGTGGGGGTTGACCTTGAAGAGAAGTTGTCACAGTGTGGAACCTGACACCGTAAGTTCTTATCGTTATCTCTCTCTGTTCCCGCAGTGAATAGCTACTGGGGTTATGCAACACTTTCGTTGAAGTGTGTATGTTGTCTTTTCCTTACCTTTTTAATTTAATTATGGACTGCACGGTATTCAACAATCTCTCATTGTTTTAGGAATTATTCAGATTATTTAAAAACTGATATATTACTCTGATGCAAAAGAATTGTCATGTTAATGGGTAATAGTTGATGATATCTGATCTACTGTTGTATGAAATCCGTTTTCCGTTTGTACACAGCCTACATGCAAAGGGAATGGGATACTATATCTTGTATTGTTTCTCCAACACTTTCCCAGGAAGAATTATTTCGTTTGTGTATTGAATTCCTTTTAACAGGTGTCTTCCCAGAAAGAAGGGGCACAAAAGCAGAGGAACCTAGATCGTTCTTCCCAAAAATGCTCTATCGGAAAACTTCGTAACCATGTTTACTGTAACACTGTAAACAGAACTGCGCCATATTAGATATATACCAAACTATAGATGCGTCGACAAGCATGAGGAAGGAGGCCGAGCTTCGCGATATCCGCACCAAAAGTTAAGCTAAATCATAGGAAACCATTATTTAGAAAAACCAGGCAAGTATTTTAAAAGCAGATCGTCCAAAAATATGTCTGCATTGAGCTAATAGATTCTGAAATTCATAGAAGAATGAATATTCAGAAAGACAATTCAAGTTTGTTGCAGCACCAAGAGCACGAACAGAAAAGCAAATCGCCTAAATGTTCGTCTGTGTTCAGTTGGATCAGCAAGTTGAGAAGTGACTACGAACGGAATCCGGCAATTGACGGCACTGCAAAACCATGACGTGATCTGCCACGTAGTTTCAACTCAGAGCACACTACGCTGAAGAGTGAGAATTCATTCTGGAAACAGTCCCTTAGTTGTAACTAAGCCAGGTCTCCGTAATATCCTTTCTTCCAGGGATGCTAGTTCAGCAATACATGCAGGAGAACTTCTGCGAAGTTTGGAAGGTAGGAGATGGAGTACTGGTGGAAGTAAAGCTGATAGGTCAGGTTGGTAATTGTACGTGCAGAGCTCAGTTGGTAGAGCACATGCCGTAAAAGGCGAAGTTCCTGCATTCGATTCCCAGTCTGGCACACACTTTTAATCTGCTACGAAGTTTCAAGATGTCCTCCAGGTCCACAAGTTTTCTGTGAATTACTTTCCATGTCGGATGACTTCGGAATTCTAAAAGCAAGGTCTGCTTGGTTTTTAGGCTACGTTTCTGTGCCTGCAGAAAATTATTATTAAAATGTCCCACGTTCTTGTAAGAAGACAATTTATAGTTATTTATACCTAAAATTGTTTTACCACAGGTGCGGTCTAATTTCAGGTATGGATTTTGTCTTAGGACCCCTGTGTTGGAGACGGTATGCTGCATTTACTGGATACCTGTGACTAAAATGGATAGGCAATTGCAGGACACTAAAAAAATTATCTTAGATAACATATAAAACGGTGTAATATAAACAAAATATCACGTACGGGGTGTAACAGGCATATATGCAGATACACTACTGGCCATTAAAATTGCTACACCATGAAGATGACGTGCTACAGACGCTAAATTTAACCGAGAGGAAGAAGATGCTGTGATATGCAAATGATTAGCTTTTCAGAGTATTCACACAAGGTTGCGCCGGTGGCGACACCTACAACGTGCTGACATGAGGAATGCTTCCAACCGATTTCTCATACACAAACAGCAGTTGACCGGCGTTGCCTGGTGAAACGTTGTTGTGATGCCTCGTGTAAGGAGGAGAAATGCGTACCGTCACGTTTCTGACTTTGGTAAAGGTGGGATTGTAACCTATCGCGATTGCGGTTTATCGTATCGCGACATTGCTGCTCGCGTTGGTCGAGATCCAATGACTGTTAGCAGAATATGGAATCGGTGGGTTCAGGAGGGTAATACGGAACGCCGTGCTGGATCCCAACGGCCTCATATCACTATCAGTCGAGATGACAGGCATCTTATCCGCATGGCTGTAACGGATCGTGCAGCCACGTCTCGATCCCTGAGTCAACACATGGGGACGTTTGCAAGACAACAACCATCTGCACGAACAGTTCGACGACGTATGCAGCAGCACGGACTTTCAGCTCGGAGACCATGGCTGCGGTTACCCTTGACGCTGCATCACACACAGGAGCGCCTGCGATGGTGTACTCGACGACGAACCTGGGTGCACGAATGGCATAACGTCGTTTTTTCGGATGAATCGAGGTTCTGTTTACAGCATCATGATGGTCGCATCCGTGTTTGGCGACATCGTGGTGTACGCATAATGGAAGCGTGTATTCGTCGTCGCCATACTGGGGTATAACCCGGCGTGATGGTATGGGGTGCCTTTGGTTACACGTCTCGGTCACCTCTTGTTCGCATTGACGGCACGTTCAACAGTGGACGTTACATTTCAGATGTGTTTCGACCCGTGGCTCTACCCTTCATTCGATCCCTGCGAAACCCTACATTTCAGCAGGATAATGCACGACCGCATGTTGCAGGTCCTGTACAGGCCTTTCTGGATACAGAAAATGTTCGACTGCTGTCCTGACCAGCACCTTCTCCAGATCCCTCACCAATTGAATACGTCTGGTCAATGGTGGCCGAGCAACTGGCTCGTCACAATACGCCGGTCACTACTCTTGATGAACTGTGGTATCGCGTTGCAGCTGCATGGGCAGCTGTACCTGTACACGCCATCCAAGCTCTGTTTGAGTCAATGCCAAGGCGTATCAAGGCCGTTATTACGGCAAGAGGTGGTTGTTCTGGGTACTGATTTCTCAGGATCTATGCACCCAAATTGCGTGAAAATGTAATCACATGTCAGTTCTAGTATAATATATTTGTCCAATGAATACCCGTTTATCATCTGCATTTCTTCTTGATGTAGCAATTTTAAGGGCCAGTTGTGTATTTTATATGTGGTACATGGCAGTGCGTTAGTTGTTATTTCTCTGTGTCCAACAGTTTCCCAACAAACATGTCACAGATTTTGCGACCGGATGTTTTTTGCATGGTCGTAAATGCAGCACTAAGTGGGCTACTCCTCTCAGTATAGATTAACCATTTTGCGTCCATGTATCCACATTTCAACACCTGACCTGCTAGCCAGCGGAAAATAAGCCTTAATGGCTTGCTCTCGCCACATGTACTTGGAGGTACTAACCAGCCTAAAAGATATTATTCCTAATGGCAATGATTATTAGTCTGCAAATCAAGTCGCCAATAAAAATATCTACTCTAACACCCGTTGCACCTTGTAATTTGTGACTGAAAGCTTTAAGATACTCAAGGAACTTCACTGTACCTTTACACAGCTGTATTTTTTCTTTATTAAACAACTGAATTTGATCAGTTATGGGCCATCTTACGGTTATATGAGAAATAATTAATTTTCGTGTGCCTTTGCAGAATATTGAAGACTATAATAGTATCTCTGCAGTTCACGTAATATTTACATAAATCTGTCAGGTTTTTCTCCGGATTCATTTCTTGCGCAAAAAGAAGAAGAGCCAAAGATCCTGTTGCAATACGTAGAGACTTCAGAAAGTAAGTTACACGTGTCGTCCAGCAGTAAACCACTGCGCAATAAGAGTAGTACATTTCCAGAAGAGGGTACATGTTCCCAGCTTCTTGTGGACACAGTTCTGCTGCAGCGCAGATAAAAAGTGCATCACCGTGTACGACTGAAATGTTACGGCAACTGGAAATGTGCTCCGGCGATATGTGAACCAAACTCAATGCCACGTCCTGCCTTAATGAAATGATGCCAACAGTTTGACCAAGCAAGACGGCACAGTCTTGGGTGATGATGATGGGGAAGGAAGGCCATCCACATCGACCACATCGTGTACCATACGATTTTCATCTTTTAGGCAGGCTGAAATAACATATGGCGGATAAGAGATTTTCCAACGGTGAAGGCGTTCACACAGCAATTCTCGAATGGCTTCGTATCCAAGGAGCAGATTCCTATCTTCGAGCAGCTGAGCGATAGGTCGAAAGTTCTGACCGTTGTGTTCAGAGACTTGGTGACTCTATTGAAAAAATAACGTCTTGTACCTGCGTTCCTTTGAAATGCAGTGCTGCATTCAATAAAAATTACTTGGCTTAACATAATAATGTTTAACCTCATTTTTGAAGTCGTAGTTACTGTAAACGCTGACCAGTCCAAACACGCCCACACCAATTTCAACTTTGTTCAGTTATTAATTGAAACAATGTATGCAATATATATTCGCATCGCCAAAAATGCTCTTTTAAAACATTGAGAGTTAACTGTAATAAATAGTGAGTGGTACAGCTGTTTTGTTATCGGAGCATGAATTTTTAGAAAATGTCGGATTTACTCAACAACAGATAGTACATTGACCTTAAATGCAGTATAATAAAAACAACGATTTCGTTCAGAAACCACATAACATTAATTCAGATATGCTTTACAGAACTGACTTGTTTAGGAAGTTTGCATGTTTCCTCTTGTAGCAATTTTTTTCTCTCTCTCTTTCTCTCTCTCTCCTTATGGTGTTGCGATGTTACATAGAACCAGAAATCTTCTTTACTTTTGCTTTTTTCTCTTAGGGTGTAATAGTTGTGAGACCTTTTATTCAGTTCACTCCAAAGATGAAGTACGCGGAACAGTACGATTCTTGTGGGCAAGACGTCTAAATTAGGCACTCACAGTTTAGCGCCCGGAACGAAGTAGTCTGCCGGCGTGATGTTATTGAGCGTAGTTCTGTTTATTGTTGCTAATATTTTCCAGACTTTTCCCATATTCTTTTGACGTTGTTGCAGGCGAATCTGTGTTCTTCACTGTCTGTTAGAAGGCAGATATTTCATCTGGGACTGTCTACAAGGTGTATCAGATTCAGCTTTAAATTAGTTGAGATTTTTCTGTTTACTGCGCGATACCACAAAGCTCTGAGTTGGATAGTGTTGTCTCAGTTGTGTATTTTCTCCCATAATGACTGTCACTCACAGTTTTTATTTTCCTGCTCGGTATTGTTTCCTCGTTTACCTTCCATTAACTTTCCATATATATCTCTCTCCTTCAGCGTTTTCTTTTCTACGATTTGTTCATGTATGCAATTTTATTCAATAAAAGGATGTTTGGGTGTCTAAAACCGATTGGGATGTGGCGCATGTCTTTTGGGGGGAGTAGGTTGGAGGGAGCTATTTTATTTATTAGATGAGCTATAAGATGTCGTTTCCATATCTTACACGTGTTGCTTATATATAATGCTTTTGCTTCATAGATTACATCGGCAAGGTTCAGTCCTCCTCTTGTGGTCAGAAGTGATGGTGTGTCATGTTTCACTGTCAGTCATATTAATGTGACCTCCTGTCAAAAGCTTGCTCTTTGGTCAAGTCTTACGACGGTGACTTCTTGTAGCATTGAAATATCGACACTTGATGCCAAGAGAATCCTTTAAATTTCCTAGCTTCGAAGGACTCCGAATTTTGTTAACATTCAACGCTCCTGTTTTATTTGCTTGGAGTTGATTCATTTTATATGTCTTCGGTCAGTTTCTGTGGCTTTGTTTCTGGAAGTTTAATAATATTCTTCGTCGGTACAGTTATTTATTGCATGTCTTGTTTCTGACGGTTTGTCTGATTGTCTTTTGAGTGTCAGTCTCTTCGCTTGGGCATGTGACTGTCTCCACTGCGATTCCTAGTAGTCCAGGCGCCTCTTCATGCGCGCAGTTAACGTATTGTTCCAATTCTCCAATATTTTGACTGCCGAATTATTGGTTGTTTTCCTCTCTGGCTTTCGGTTTCAGTTCGTTGGCATTTCGACGTGACACAGAACTTGGTGTAATCAGGTTTGGTTCTCATTTCTGTCTTTGCGTCTTTGTTGCTATTTCTACGAGAGTGTCGGATATTGGCGGCGAATTCGTTTCTGCCGCCCGCTCAAAATGGCTCAAATGGCTCTAAATTCTATGGGACTTAATATCTGAGGTCGTCAGTACCCTAGACTTAGAACTACTTAAACCTAACTAACCTAAGGACATCACACACATCCATGCCCCAGGCAGGATTCGAACCTGCGATCCTGTACCACCTGTATAATGTTGACCATGAAGGATCAGGGCAGCCTGTAGATTCGGCACAATTGGAGAGAGGGCGGCATTTCACTGGCTGAGCCTGCAGGCCTAACGTTCAGTCGTTATGCTCCAATATTGATTTCTGGTTTCTACGCCACGTCCGTCTTGTTCCACTTAAGTGTGCAGGAGCATACATGCCACCTCAGGTAGATCCGCAATTTCGTCTCCACAGTCGGAGCGTGCACGATTACGAAGCTTTGAGTTTGTGTGTTGCTTGTGGGTCCAGATATTCCACCTGACGTACTTCCTCGTAGATAACTGAGCGGACTGACCCACAAGCAATTTCTTGAAAAGCCAACGCATTAGCACTCGGAAACTCCAAAGTGTCGCTGCTGTATTCCGTCTCAACGTCATGTTAAATGGTGTTAACTAGTAGATAGGACTTATCAAAGAAGCAGACGTATGTTTTAACTGTGGCTTTATTCCGTTCGACTTTCATGGTTCAAAGCATGTAACACACTCTACAACAAACCTTCATTAGTCTAAATCAAATAAGCAAAGGGTAAATGCACGCTTCTAACTGTGTGTTTATTCTGTCGGTCTGAGAGGTCGATATGCATCAGTCCAACCATACTTTACTCCTGACTATAAACCAAGCTTAATTAGCCAAATCTACGGTGAATTGATGTGTTCATTATCGTTGCTCTAGCTATAAACGTTGAGCTAGACATTAATTCTACAATGCAGCAATCCTGTCCCACACCTTACCAACCACATATGACTACTGATTCCTCGAACGATCCATAACGAAGTGAGCGAAGTTACAACATTGTGAACGCTCACAAGCTCCTGTACAAAGTTAAGTTGTTATGGTCATTCTCAACCTAGTTTTGTGGCGGTCGTTTAAACGTCGATCGTTCTAGAGCATGGCTGGACTGGAGTTTTTACGCCGCTAATTATTATAGCTCCTTTGTTTACAGCATTTGAAAACTGTACACTTTCCCGCACAGCGGAGTTGACCATCACAGTTGCAGAGCAGTCTGGACACTCACAACCTTAGTGCCTCTTGTAGATATACCAATTCACCTCGTCTTCTGCTCGTTAGAGCTTTTAATAACCGCCAATTACCTGACTTAACAGGAGTTCCCCATCAGCTGAGGTGTAATTTCAAGAACTTGTGGCATCATAATGCGATTGCGTAGCATGTCAAAGATGGACTAACATTCTATTAGATAGCTGACTTGTGAGCGGATATGGTGTCCTCTGGTCACTCTGATATAGAATTTCTGTGTTTCATTAAACCACTTTCACTTACTACGACAGTGGACCTGGGACCAGATCACAGCTGGTCCGTTACCATGTTTCTGTCACACGAAGCTGCTCCTCTTTTCCCAGCGACATCGATAACAAATTGTTGAAATTTCCAGTTTTCCTGTTCTAACAGTTTCACCTATTTTGTGCAGAAACTATCTGATAAAGCCAGTGAATTTATCACATTCTTTTGTCTTTTACGCGAAGCGTGACCATGATCTTAACCATGATTTTAACCTTTCATTAGTGCTTACTGTCTCGAAACAAGTTATCCAACATCGTTGAAACTCTGCGGAATTCCAAGAAGAGGAGAATGTCATCAGTAGATTATAGATTGAAATATCTACCGTTATCTACGGCAGCTATTTCTCTTAGGCCATACGTGGTTAAAATGGATTCCGTCATATAGTCTCCGCCGACAACGCTTCGCACTGGGTCTCCTCAACATATTGACGTTTTCCTTAAAATTACGACAGATTTCTCTCGTTTGAGACTATCCGGAAAGAGAATCTTTCCTCGGAACAACGGCCCTGTGTCCCCATTCTGTCGTCTTATCTCAGATAGTACTTGATAGATGTCTGAGATAAGGGCCGAGGTTCTTCGTTCTTAGGACGTGGTAACTGAAAAAAATACGCAAGCCCAATTGTGAACGCGGAGGATGTCTTGCTCACATTTCAAGGATTTAGCAGTAATTTCTTGGCAAGAAATAGTTTACAAATCCAACGTCTGAAAATTACAGCAAAATTAATCACTCGTGTCTCATGGCGTCATTTGTTTGTAGGGAAGCCACCACACAGAGGATTTTCGTGGCTTTACACTTCTGACATAGTAGCAGTTTATTTCCACTAATGAGTGAAATCTGTTGTGAGGTTATACAGATAATTTTAGTCTGACACAATAGTTTCTATTTGTGTCACTTTCGGATACTGAACGCGTAATCTTGCTTCAGCTATAGAAGACTAACTCGATAAGCTCGAATTAATTAATACAATAGGTGAAAAAATAATCAATAAAAATCTAATTTATGATGCGCTAATGGTAAAGGAATAACGGTACTGTATGATTGTACCACTGGTTTACATATATTTTTGTTTATCGAAACGCATCACAATATAGTAATGCCACAACGAATGAGTGGAGAAATACTATCACCAGCATATTATCACGCTAGCTTCTTTTTTTACAAGTAACGCTTAATATTTTACCAACTAATATTATTTTAACTCTTCTTCCGCCCCGATAATAAAATAGAACTTTCAGTTCAGTTGCCAAATTACCTTAGGCAGTATCTACTGTGCAGCCAATAAAAATATGATGTGTAACGTGGTGTTCAAATGCCCAGTATGTGGCTAGAATTATCTGTATAGGAAGACGCTGAGATTTGTGCAAAAATATTGAAGAAGTTGGCTGTTTCCCCATCAGAGGAAGCAACTAAGGGAACCAGGAAAAACCCAAATATAGATGCCCAAAAGGCCTTCCGAATGGAAGTTTAGCGAAGTAACCACTATGCCAACTGATCAGTGTGTATCTGTACTGCCATTTATGTTCCTTTCACAGATACCGGCCACGTAAATAACAGTGTACGAAACACAGTAAGCAATTCCTAGCTCCATTCCAACAGCAAGGTAATCGATGAAGTTCATATAGGACCTTGAAAGACCTGTCCAGCAGGTTTACTTGATTTTCTTCGAACCAACAAGCAACGTTGCTACCTTTCTGGAAGCGAGGTTCCTATCGCTACAATAGGAAAGTCCCATATCATACTGTAGGCACTTTATGTTAAACAAGCCAGTCTCTAATATTTTACAAGATCGTATAACTTCATCTTTCACTTTAGCAAAAGAAAGAGGCTGAATCCAAACCTATATGATAAACTAGCGTTAAGGAACAAGCAACACTTGATCGTTGGGATCTGTGACGGCTCTAAGCAAGTGATTCTACCTGTCACAGAGAAGTGTAACTCAAATCATGAACATACCCGACGATGGTGTGTAAGTGTACACTGACATGTCTTCTGGGTGCTTCAATTCTTTTATCAGGCAGCGTACTTTATTATTAATAGCGTTCTTACGGGTGTTCAACCAGAGTGTTGATTTCATTTTTAAGAACCTTATTCTCTTGCTGCTAGCTGTGTTGTTATGCCCACTCGCTGCCTGGAACCCAACCAGACCACTATAGTCCAGACGACAAGTATGCATAACAACATAGCTTCCTGAATAAGGTGACTGGGTCGGTCGTCGAAATATCGAGCGTAAAAATGAAATCAACACCTCCGCTGAGCACCAGTAAGACGCTAATAATCAGTCACGCCAGGAAAATCAGAGTGGTCACAATTATTGCGAAACACTGAGGTGAAAGGTAAGATCAAGAAGAAGAGCTTGCCAACGTGCTTTAGGGCAATCAGAGCGACGCTCCACGAATGCGAGGCAATTAAGATGCGCTATAAAATATTGCTTCAGGAAACTAATACACAGGTAGAAGTTTCTATCAGGGCAACTGCAATTTGACATAAGAGAAAGACCGTACTAGTTACTGATTGGAAAGGTTCAGGGACCTCCTGTCACGTCCACAATTCTTAAAAAGTATGGCTCAATGACGACTGGATGGAGGGATTCAGCAGAATACCTGCTAAACGCCCTATTTCCTGATGATAACACAAACACAGATACTGCAATACAAGTACAACTTAGAAGTAAACTAGATAACGAATACGTCAATCATTGATACCTTTCGCTCAGAAAGAAGTTGCTATGGCAATTTCCAAGCTCAAACCTGGAAAGGCACCTGGTCCGAATGGCGTCTACCCTGAGGTCGTGCGGATGGTAGCTCCCCAAAGCATTACTAAAAGAGGCACTGCGAATAGATGGGATCCCAACGGCGTGGAAAACAGCTAGAGCAGTAGTGATCAAAGAGGTGAAGAATAAAGACCCGGCAACACCGAAAATGTATAAATCTATTTGCTTATTAAATGTCTTGGCCAAAGTTGAGGAACATCTGCTCTTTGACCGGTTGCAGGCGCACAGGTAGACCTAGGGTATAAACCAGTATGGATTCAAAAAAGGGAAGTCTACAGATGATGTGGTTAATGGAGCTCTTCAGATTGTAGAAAATTCGACAACGACGCAGTCGCGTTCATGACTGGCATCGTAGGCGCATTCGATAATCTTTGTGGCCGGCGATGTTCGCACGCCTCCGCCATCTCAGGATCCCCAAATGTCTCTAGAAGAGCTTTGTAAAATATTGCAGTGGACGAAGCGACCAGTGGCTTGAGGGGCAGAACAATGTAATCAAAAAGAGTACTAAGAACTCTCCTCAAGCTCCATAAGTCGTCCATCGTTCTGGGGTCTTACTATCGAACCCCTATTGACCTACACTATGTGATAAGAAGTATCCAGACACCTGGCTGAAAATGACTTACAAGTTCGTGACGCCCTCCATCGGTAATGCTGGAATTCAATATCGTGTTGGCTCACCCTTAGCCTTGATGACAGCTTCCCCACCCTCAGGCATACGCTCAATCAGGTGCTGGAAGGTTTCTTGGGGACAGGCAGCCCGTTCTTCACGGAGTGCTGCACTGTGGAGAGCTATCGATGTCGGTCGGTGAGACCTGACACGAAGTCGGCGTTTCAAAGCTTCCTAAAGGTATTCTATAGGATTCAGGTCATGACTCTTTATAAGCGAGTTCATTGCAGGGATGTTATTGTCGTGTAACCACTCCGCCACAGGCCGTGCTCGATCGTGTTGAAACATGCAGTCGCCATCTCCGCATTGCTCTTCAACAGTGCGAAGCAAGAAAGTGCTTAAAATATCAATGTAGGCCTGTTATGTAATAGTGCCACGCAAAACAACAAGGAGCGCAAGCCCCCTCCATGAAAAACACGACCACACCATAATACCACCGCCTCCGAATTTTACTGTTGGCACTACACAGGCTGGCGGATGACGTTCACCAGGCATTCGCCATACCCACACCCTGCCATTGTCGCCACATTGTGCACCGTGTTTCGTCACTCCACCTAAAATTTTTCCATTGTACAATCGTACAATGTTTACGCTCCTTACACCAATCGAGGCGTCGTTTGGCATTTACGGGCGTGTGTGCGGCTTAAGGGCAGCCGCTCCACCATGAAATTCACGTTTTCTCACCTCCCGCCTAATTGTCATAGTACTTGTTTGGATCCTGATGCAGTTTGGAATTCCTGTGTGATGGTCTGGATAGATGTCTGCCTATTACTCCTATTACTCGTTACGACCCTCTTCAAGCTTCGGCGGTCTCTGTCAGTCAACAGACGCGGACGGCCGGTACGCTTTTGTGCTGCACGTGTCCCTCCTTGTTTCCAGTTCACTATCACATCGGAAACAGTGGGCCTAGGAATGTTTAGGAGTGTGGAAATCTCGCGTACAGAAGTTTGACACAAGTGACACCCAACCACCTTACCACGTTCGAAGTCCGTGAGTTCCGCGGAGCGCCCCATTCCGCTCTCTCATGCCTAATGACTACTGTGGTCGCTGGTATGGAGAACCTGGCAGTAGGTGGCAGCACAATGCACCTAATATGAAAAACGTATGTATTTGGGGGTGTCCGGATACTTTTGATCACACAGTGTATGTACAGGGGGGTTATAACTAAACATTCGCTGCTTGAGCCAGTGTAGACGGAATGCCTAACCAACTTCATGGAAATGATATTCAGACAGTGCGCTGCAGTTTTAGCGTTGTTAGTTATGCTACTGTCATGCAATAATGGTGCTGCTCTTCGCGAGTATACTCAGAACTCCTCTTTCAGCGCCAGAATTTAGAACATGATTCGGAAGATCGATTAACTGACAATCTGGGAAATGTGTCACAAGTTGTTAAAAATTTACTGTTGTCACGGCTCAGAATGCTGGACGCAATGTGCAAGCAGTGCATGATCTGTGTCACGACAGCTCAACACTACACGGTCCACCGTTCGAAAAGTACTGCGAAAATTGTGAACTGATATTCGTACAAACTTCCAGGCTATCGTGGGCACCAATGTCACAGCGGTCAACGTTTATAATCTGGAAAGCAAACATGGCACGCATTTAACAGATGTTACGCTATCTTGTGGAAGTTAAAACGTCTTTATTGCAATGGCTTACGCTATTTCTCTCCTGCATGTCCTTACAAATGTTTCCATGAAGCTACATTGTCCTACGACGACTTTTTTCATGGGGCCCTCCCAAGTATCGAAAGTTTAATAATAACTACCCTGTATCCAGAATGAGATTTTCACTCTGCAGCTGAGTGTGCGCTGATATGAAACTTACTGGTAGTTTAAAACTGTGAGTCCGACCGAGACTCGAACTCGGGAACTTTGCCTTTCGCGGGCAAGTGCTCTACCAACTGAGCTACCCAAGCACGTGGTAGAGCACTTGCCCGCGAAAGGCAAAGGTTCCGAGTTCGAGTCTCGGCCCGGCACACAGTTTGAATCTGCCAGGAAGAGCCAACCACCCTGTACTTCGGTATTGCCTGTTGTGTTTGTAAAGTACCAGGGTGTATCAGAAATAAGAACGCTGAGTTTTCCCAATACAGAAGACAAACTCAGTTTAGGGGTCGTTGTATAGAGCCAGCATCTAAAAGCTCTCTTGAGAAACATCGTAACTTACTACATTGAATTTTCCTTTGCAGGTGCACCTCAGTCAGCACAAAGAAAACTACTAAAATTCATTATCAGAAGGCTAAACCGTAATGAAAACATGTTACCTCACGGTGTAGATACAAATTGGCAAAGATTTGGAGATGGTGGAAGGATGATGACACAGAGCTTTTGTGCAAGAAGACTACGAACTTCGTTTACTCGTTGCTGGACTATTACATTTGATTAAAGATAGGGCTGTTATCGACTCGAAGTTTGGTTTGAACACCTCAGTTTTGCCATTTTCCATGCTACAAGTCCAAAATAGTGTTGGTGGTTCGAGGAGCATGAAAATTATTTAGAAATTTCTGTCTTAGTTACTAAATTTTACAAATTTCATAGAGAACCATTCTTTCTTTCACTTACGCCATAGTCCCGCCGCGATCGCAGGGTCGGCGTGGTTAGAACGGATTTGGCAAGGTGAGTTTTAGGGGTGGGCGGATGCCCTTCTCTTGCGCCACTGCGTACCCCCAGCGATGGAATCAGTGTACCCCAGCTGTCTGCATCTAGTGTAAATCGTGAAAGAGTGCGAACGTGTTTCAAATGTCTGCGACGGGTGTAACTGAGGCGGAACGTGGGGACCAGCCAGTATTCACCTAGCGGGATGTGGAAAACCGCGTAAAAACCACATCCAGGCTGGCTGGCACAGCGGCCCTCGTCGTTAATCCTCTGGTCGGATTCGTTACGGGGCCAGCGTGCCTACCCGAGTCCAGGAAGCAGCGCGGTAGCGCTCTCGGCTACCCTGGCGGCTCAAATGTCATAGAGAACCATTCTAGAACTTAAAAACGCATCACATAACTAGACACATTAGTGACAACGTATGGAAATTTAGGTCTGGCCTTGAGTCGTGCTCGGATAGCCAAATGGTAAGGCGACAGCTCGCGATAAGCGGGAAATCCGGTTTCGACTCCCGATCCGGTACAAATTTTCACTGTCGTCATTCCATTATACAGCTGATGTTTGTCCATATTTGCAACTACGAATAGATTTCATGCACATTACATACGTGTCTTAAGATCTAAACTATATCTGTCCTCAACGTGAAGTTGGTTCGAACACAGTAGTGCTGTACTAAAAAGCATGCCGCAATCGGAGGTGATGTCCCCGTAGCTGCAACCGCCTTTTGTACTGACTTACAAAACAGTTACATGATGGCCCACAGCTGAACTTGGATTCTAAACCACGTTTTTCACATTAATAACGATTGCCAGAGTTGAAAGATCGATAAGTGATAGAAAAAAACCAAGGTCTGATCACGTACCGATCACCACACATTTTGATACACAGTATGGGGCTTATATCACTAGATACTCGTGTGCTACGACACTAACTTGCCTGTCGTGACACAAAACTAGTGTTACCCTCTGTGAGGATTTTGAGTTTTTTTGATCGCGTGTTTGTCTACTGGATAAAGGGTATCGGACAATAATTTCGAATATATTTAGTGGAAACGTGATATACTTGTAATAACTGAACTGCAAAGTGACGATTATACTTGATAGATAAACAACGGAAACAAAAATTCCTTCTGAATTAAAATCTGTTGTAGTACCGAATTCTCTTCAAATGTAGCGTCTTAATAATAAATCTTCCTGGCACCACTTTTCTCGAAAAACTAAATCTTCCTGGATGCTAAAACTTCGTCATGAAATTGAAACCTTTTCTGCGCACTGAAGGAAAGGCAAATGCAGATATTCTGAAAAAAAAAAAAACTAAAATATTTCTTTGAGACTAATATTCTGCTTAAAGGCCAAAAAATGTACTGAAACGTCCATGGGCATTCTGTCCGGTTATTGAATAGAAACTTATCACAATCCGTGACATCATCCCCTTGTACTGGTATAAAGTTCTTCGTTCCGAAAATGCACGCCTACGCAACTATTAAAGCGCTTTTTCCCCCGTGGTTTCGCTACCTCCCTTCTCTTATTGTATTGCTTATTATTTACGCACAGTTTAGGTAATTTAATTTTTGGTGAGATTGAAAGCCTAGATCGCTTGATGTGAAATAGTTTATTTCATGACGAGTTTCGACAGTAACTAGCTGTTATCTTCAGATTCTGAGATCTCCCAGAAATATAACTACACATCAGTCTCTGCTACATACTGAGAACACGCTCCTTTACAATAATTCAGATCCACTCTGGTTTGCCAGATATTTAAAACTTGCTTTGACAAACCAGTGTGGAGCTGTATCACTGTAAATGGACTGTGTTCTCCGTACGTCGACGAAACTGATGTGTAGTTGTACTTCTGGGAGATCTGAGAATCTGAAGATGACAGCTAGTTACTGTCGAAACTGATCATTAAATAAACTATTTCACATCAATCGATCTTGGCTTCTAATAACACAAATCACAACATTAGAGAGATTAGAGCGCGCACAGAGGCTTTCAGACAGTCGTTCTTCCCGCGAACCATACGCGACTGGAACAGGAAAGGGAGGTAATGACAGTGGCACGTAAAGTGCCCTCCGCCACACACCCTTGGGTGGCTTGCGGAGTATAAATGTAGATGTAGATGTAGATTAGATTGCCCCGACAACATGTGTAAATTTTAATTTGGTTTTATCACATTAACTTTTTCTGGACGGCAACTTATTGATCGTATGTCATCTTATTAATTTTGCGTAAGTACATAGCCAAGTATGATCTACGTTTTTAATGTCATAATTTTAATTTTAAGCTAGTTTAGCATAATAATGTTCATCCAGCATTGCGCAACATTTTTCGACGGAAGCTTTCCTTAGCCCAAGAGTTACGTACGCAACGCTAGTGCATTAGCTCTACGTTGTTGAAGTACTACTCGATGACGACTACCTTGTTGTGCATATTTTTAATATTATGGAGTGAAATTTTACATTTTACTGACGCCATTCGGCTATATTTCAACGTATCTACAACACGTAAACCAGGAATTTTGAACAATTTTTGTATTATCAGTTTCTTTTATTTCCACCAACGATCACAAAACTTTTGGTCCTTAGATCACCGGTTTCAGTCAGCAATGACCATCTTGAGATCTGCAACAGATCTTGGGAAATGGAACACAACTAGTGAAGAGATTACATTTTAGAACGATGAAATATGCCATAACGAAAAATTATTTCTTTCATGGATATGAAAACATGAGCTTGAAATATGATGATGCATTTATTATACTTTATTATTGTAATATCTTATACATATGGCTACTCTACGATAGATTTTACCTATTGTACTCTTCACTTATTGCCTACTGTACAGTTTTTATAACTGACAAATATGTGTAGACTTCAGGTATACATTCTGGGTATTTACAAATTTTTGAGTGTGGCCTGAGCTCCCAGTTGGTGTACATCGACAGCGCAGAAAGATACGTATATAGCTTCTTTTCTGTGTTTACTTCGTAGATGCTTACTTACATTGCGTGTGAGTTTCGTATAGGAGGTGTAATTTCGAGTTTTAGCTACTGTAATCGTAAATTCAGGCAGATTGTAGCGCAGTCGTTAGGCATTTGTACAGGTTAGTTCATACATTCTTTGCGTGTTTACCTTGCATTATCTAGGCACAGACTCGTGTTTCAGTAACTGTTGTTCAACATCGATTAGAATGGACAGGGACTGTGATTGCTGTGTTCGGATGAGGGCTGAGTTGTCATCCCTTCACTCACAGCTGCAGGCGGTGCTGACTTCGGTCGCACAGCTTGAGGCTGTTGCCAATGGGCACCACTGTGGGGAGCCGGACTTGGGTATCACAGGGATATCAACCTCGTTCCGTCTGTCCCCAGAACGGTCTGCCGCTGTGGTTGGCCCAGTTGCTGCCTGCAGTGGGGCTGAGCCCTCGCCTGTGGTTGATTGGGAGGTCGTTCCAAGGCGTGGCAGGCAGCGAAAGACGTCCCCGGAGGCTGATCAGAAAGCCTCCCCGGTGCGTCTGACAAACAGGTTTCAGGTACTGTCTCTGGGTGAGCCAGATGCAGCTGCCTGCCCTGTTTCAGAGGATGATTCTCAGCCTTCAAGGTCCGGGCGATCAGAGGGTGGGCTTATTGGTAGTTGGGAGCTCCAATGTTAGGCGCGTAATGGGGCCCCTTAAGGATATGGCGGCTAAGGAGGGGAGGAAATCCAGTGTGCACTCCATGTGCATTCCGGGTGGAGTCATTCCTGATGTGGAAAGGGTCCTTCCGGATGCCATGAAGAGCACAGGGTGCAGCCAGCTGCAGGTGGTGACACATGTCGGCACTAATGACGTATGTCGCTTTGGATCTGAGGAAATTCTCTCTGGATTCCAGCGGCTATCTGATTTGGTGAAGGCTGCCGGTCTTGCTTGCGAGATCAAGGCAGAGCTCACCATCTGCAGCATCGTTGACAGAACCGACTGCGGACCTTTGGTGCAGAGCTGGGTGGAGGGTCTGAATCAGAGGCTCAGACGGTTTTGCGACCGTGTTGGCTGCAGATTCCTTGACTTGCGCCATAGGGTGGTGGGGTTCCGGGTTCCGCTGAATAGGTCAGGAGTTCACTACACTCAGCTGGCTGCTACACGGGTAGCGGAGGCTGTGTGGCGTGGACTGTGCGGTTTTTTAGGTTAGAAGGCCTCGGGAAAGTACGGGGTGGGCTGCAATCTCAAAGGGTGCATGGCAAATAGAGGACGTGCTTGGATAAAGGAACAGTCGCAATTGTAGTTGTAAATTGTTGTAGTTGTGCTGGGAAAGTCCTTGAGCGTCAAGCGCTAATAGAAAGCACAGAAGCTGAAATCGTTGTAGATACAGAAAGCTGGCTAAAGCCTGAAATAAGTTCTGCAGAAATTTTTACGAAGTCTCAGACGGTGTTCAGGAAAGATAGACTAGGTGGAGTGTTTGTGTCTGTCAGTAGTGGTTTATCTTGAAGTGAAGTCGAAGTAGATACTCCGTGCGAATTGGTATGGGTGGAGGTTATACTTAACAGCCGAACTAAGTTAATAATTGGCTCCTTCTACCGAGCCCCAGACTCCGATGATATAGTTGCTGAACAGTTCAGAGAAAATTCGAGTCTCGTAACAAATAAATACCCCACTCATACGATTATAGTTGGTGGGGACTTCAACCTCCCCTCGATATGTTGGCAAAAATACTTGTTCAAAACCGGTGGTAGGCAGAAAACATCTTCCGAGATTGTACTAAATACTTTCTCCGAAAATTATATCGAGCAGTTAGTCCACGAACCCACGCGAATTGTAAATGGTTGGGAAAACACACTTGACCTCTTAGCCACAAACAATCCAGAGCTAATAGAGAGCATCATGACTGATACAGGGATTAGTGATCACTAGGTCGTTGTAGCTAGGCTCAATACCGTTTCTTCCAAATCCACCAGAAACAAACGCAAAATAATTTTATTTAAAAAAGCGGATAAAGTGTCACTAGAAGCCTTCCTAAGAGACAATCTCCATTCCTTCCGAACTGACTATGCAAATGTAGACGAGATGTGGCTCAAATTCAAAGATATAGTAGCAACAGCAATATTGTACACAAAACAGGTCCTAACGCTGTTGCAGAGGCAACGGAAAAAGCATGCGAAGTTCAGAAGAACGCGAAATCCCGAAGATTGGCTAAAATTTACAGACGCGCAAAATTTGGCACAGACTTCAATGCGAGATGCCTTTAACAGGTTTCACAACGAAACATTGTCTCGAAATTTGGCAGAAAATCCGAAGAAATTCTGGTCGTATGTAAAGTACACAAGCGGCAAGACGCAGTCAATACCTTCGTTGCGAGATGCCTTTAATAGGTTCCACAACAAAATATTGTCTCGAAATTTGGTAGAAAATCCGAAGAAATTCTGGTCGTATGTAAAGTACACAAGCAGCAAGACGCAGTCAATACCTTCCCTGCGCAGTGCCGATGGTACTGTTACCGACGACTGTGCCGCTAAAGCGGAATTATTGAACGCAGTTTTCCGAAATTCCTTCACCAGGGAAGACGAATGGAATATTCCAGAATTTTAAACACGAACAACTACTAGCATGAGTTTCTTAGAAGCAGATACCTTAGGGGTTGCGAAGCAACTCAAATCGCTTGATACGGGCAAGTCTTCAGGTCCAGATTGTATACCGATTAGGTTCCTTTCAGATTACGGTGATACAATAGCTCCCTACTTAGCAATCATATACAACCGCTCGCTCACCGATAGAGCTGTACCTACAGATTGGAAAATTGCGCACGTCGCACCAGTATTTAAGAAGGGTAGTAGGAGTAATCCATCGAACGACAGGCCTGTATCATTGCAGTAGGGTTTTGGAGCATATACTGTATTCAAACATTATGAATCACCTCGAAGGGAACGATCTATTGATACGTAATCAGCATGGTTTCAGAAAACATCGTTCTTGTGCACCGCAGCTAGCTCTTTATTCGCACGAAGTAATGGCCGCTATCGACAGGGGATCTCAAGTTGATTCCGTATTTCTAGATTTCCGGAAAGATTTTGACACCGTTCCTCACAAGCGACTTCTAACCAAGCTGCGGGCCTATGGGGTATCGTCTCAGTTGTGCGACTGGATTCGTGATTTCCTGTCAGGAAGGTAGTTCGTAGTAATACACGGTAAGTCATCGAGTAAACCTGAAGTGATATCAGGTGTTCCCCAGGGAAGCGTCCTGGGACCTCTGCAGTTCCTGATCTATATAAATGATCTGGGTGACAATCTCAGCAGTTCTCTTAGGTTGTTCGCGGATGATGCTGTAATTTACCATCTGGTGGGGTCATCCGAGGACCAGTATCAGTTGCAAAGCGATTTAGAAAAGATTGCTGTATGGTATGGCAGGTGGCAGTTGACGCTAAATAACGAAAAGTGTGAGGTGATCCACATGAGTTCCAAAAGAAATCCGCTGGAATTCGATTACTCGATAAATAGTTCAATTCTCAAGGCTGTCAATTCAGCTAAGTACCTGGGTGTTAAAATTACGAACAACTTCAGTTGGAAAGACCACATAGGTAATATTGTGGGGAACGCTAGCCAAAGGTTGCGTTTCATTGGCAGGACACTTAGAAGATGCAACAAGTCCACTAAAGAGACAGCCTACACTACACTCGTTCGTCCTCTGTTAGAATATTGCGGCGCGGTGTGGGATCCTTACCAGGTGGGACTGACGGAGGACATCGAAAGGGTGCAAAAAAGGGCAGCTCGTTTTCTATTATCACGTAATAGGGGAGAGAGTGTGGCAGATATGATACGCGAGTTGGGATGGAAGTCATTAAAGCAAAGACGTTTCTCGTCGCGGCGAGATCTATTTACGAAATTTCAGTCACCAACTTTCTCTTCCGAATGCTAAAATATTTTGTTGAGCTCAACCTACATAGGTAGGAATGATCATCAAAATAAAATAAGAGAAATCAGAGCTCGAACAGAAAGATTTAGGTGTTCGTTTTACCCGCGCGCTGTTCGGGATTGGAATGGTAGAGAGATAGTATGATTGTGGTTCGATGAACCCTCTGCCAAGCACTTAAATGTGAATTGCAGAGTAATCATGTAGATGTATATGTAGATGTCAGGTAAATATGAGAAAGCTAAATTAATAGCAACTGCTATATAGCAGTTACACTTATTTATACGACTTCACTCACTGTCAGTAACAATAATAATAATAATAACAATAATAATACGCGTAATTTGTCTGAAAAAAGGAGAATTGTTTTATGGAATTTTGTTAGTTTGTATGTAATTAAGTACAGTTAATGGCAAGAACGAAATAGTGTTTAAGCTTTCCCAACACTCCGTTTCGCATTTTTGTGTAAGTGATAGTTTTCATCCTTTTTTATTTTTTCGGACAAAGGTACAACATCCCTAATTTATGTATTAGTTTGCGAATTAACTTCTAGGCTGAACATCAGACAATCTTACGTCGCATCCACATAATATCTTGGGCTTATTATACACTTTTTTGTTAAATGTCCGCTTGTGATCATGCTTATTTGTTTTCGTCACTTCCTCAGACAACGGATCTAGTATGGAGTGCCCTAGTCTCTTTGCGGCTAACTTTTCCTGGTAAGTTTCTTTTCTGTTAGCGCTTAATACAGATTCAACAGAGTTCACGTTGACACCTACAGGAAAACCTATTCCTGCACAGTAGACAACCAACTCCATTCACAAACTGCCGTTTGTGGAAATTATTAAATTCAAGCAGAACTATCTACCAACAAGATCATTTGACTAGAATACAAATGATGCGCTGAGATCCATTAGAGCCAAAAGCATAAGGTCTTCGACTCCCCCCCCCCCCCATATCTAAGTGAATACGACTCCCCCCTCCCCTCCCCCGTATTTAAGTGAATATCGGAGAAACCGGTGAAACAGCTTTTCGTGAATGTTCAGATATATGTACAATGTGGGCCTACAGTACAGGTAAACCTGACCCATCATAACATCAACAGATGTCAGAAGCATGAATAAATGCTACAGTCTCACAATTGACGATGATGTGCTTCATGGTTGTCGGTCCCTCAAATGGATTATTCTATGATAAAATCCAAAACTTAATGAACAATGTCTTTTCGTGAATGTTCAGATATATGTACAATGTGGGCCTACAGTACAGGTAAACCTGACCCATCATAACATCAACAGATGTCAGAAGCATGAATAAATGCTACAGTCTCACAATTGACGATGATGTGCTTCATGGTTGTCGGTGCCTCAAATGGATTATTCTATGATAAAATCCAAAACTTAATGTACAATGTCTTTTCGTGAATGTTCAGATATATGTACAATGTGGGCCTACAGTACAGGTAAACCTGACCCATCATAACATCAACAGATGTCAGAAGCATGAATAAATGCTACAGTCTCACAATTGACGATGATGTGCTTCATGGTTGTCGGTGCCTCAAATGGATTATTCTATGATAAAATCCAAAACTTAATGTACAATGTCTTTTCGTGAATGTTCAGATATATGTACAATGTGGGCCTACAGTACAGGTAAACCTGACCCATCATAACATCAACAGATGTCAGAAGCATGAATAAATGCTACAGTCTCACAATTGACGATGATGTGCTTCATGGTTGTCGGTGCCTCAAATGGATTATTCTATGATAAAATCCAAAACTTAATGTACAATGTCTTTTCGTGAATGTTCAGATATATGTACAATGTGGGCCTACAGTACAGGTAAACCTGACCCATCATAACATCAACAGATGTCAGAAGCATGAATAAATGCTACAGTCTCACAATTGACGATGATGTGCTTCATGGTTGTCGGTGCCTCAAATGGATTATTCTATGATAAAATCCAAAACTTAATGTACAATGTCTTTTCGTGAATGTTCAGATATATGTACAATGTGGGCCTACAGTACAGGTAAACCTGACCCATCATAACATCAACAGATGTCAGAAGCATGAATAAATGCTACAGTCTCACAATTGACGATGATGTGCTTCATGGTTGTCGGTCCCTCAAATGGATTATTCTATGATAAAATCCAAAACTTAATGAACAATGTCTTTTCGTGAATGTTCAGATATATGTACAATGTGGGCCTACAGTACAGGTAAACCTGACCCATCATAACATCAACAGATGTCAGAAGCATGAATAAATGCTACAGTCTCACAATTGACGATGATGTGCTTCATGGTTGTCGGTGCCTCAAATGGATTATTCTATGATAAAATCCAAAACTTAATGTACAATGTCTTTTCGTGAATGTTCAGATATATGTACAATGTGGGCCTACAGTACAGGTAAACCTGACCCATCATAACATCAACAGATGTCAGAAGCATGAATAAATGCTACAGTCTCACAATTGACGATGATGTGCTTCATGGTTGTCGGTGCCTCAAATGGATTATTCTATGATAAAATCCAAAACTTAATGTACAATGTCTTTTCGTGAATGTTCAGATATATGTACAATGTGGGCCTACAGTACAGGTAAACCTGACCCATCATAACATCAACAGATGTCAGAAGCATGAATAAATGCTACAGTCTCACAATTGACGATGATGTGCTTCATGGTTGTCGGTGCCTCAAATGGATTATTCTATGATAAAATCCAAAACTTAATGTACAATGTCTTTTCGTGAATGTTCAGATATATGTACAATGTGGGCCTACAGTACAGGTAAACCTGACCCATCATAACATCAACAGATGTCAGAAGCATGAATAAATGCTACAGTCTCACAATTGACGATGATGTGCTTCATGGTTGTCGGTGCCTCAAATGGATTATTCTATGATAAAATCCAAAACTTAATGTACAATGTCTCATCCAGAATTCTACAAAATAGGTTTTTCTTTCAGTATAACTATAACATATACTGATGTCCGATCTAATTTTACTATACAGAGAGTGAATTTGCATATCTGTTGCGTGTGCTACCGCCTAGCGGGATTTATGCCAAGCAAATGTAGATAAAAGTGTCTGCAATGTGCCACCACCTGGTGGCATTGACGTAAACTGTGAACCATGCACATTATTTGTCAATTCCGTATGTATTTGACCTGTAAGCCAATTACCTCACGCCAGTCACGCAAGTGCAGAAGCTGCTTAAATCCTGCACAAGTGAAGGTGCGCCAGCAACCTGATGCCAAGTTTCACCGACTCTAGAGGAGCGATATGTAGCACAGCGCAGTAGATTTAGTGCTGTGTATTTCAGATTACTGCAGTTACATTACGTTTAACAGCATTCAAAGAAAAATAACCAATAAATACGCACGGTGTCAAAAGTTAGGGTGTTCATGTGCTCTTACACAGCAGCCGCCACTGGTTCTACCGTATTTCCAGCGATTTACTGCAGATCTGAAGATGGTCGTTGCTGACTGAAATTGGTAATCAAAGGGCCAAAATTTTGTGATCATTGGTGGGAATAAAAGAAATTTGTTCTACACTTCCTATATCGCTGTTTTCATCTGCGAACATGTCGCAACTTGTGAAATTTTTGTATTCGTAACTAGTTATAATTGTTGCTGTATTATATATATATATATATATATATATATATATATATATATATATATATAGGGTGTTACAGAAAGGTACGGCCAAACTTTCAGGAAACATTCCTCACACACAAAGAAAGAAAATATGTTATGTGGATATGTGTCCGGAAACGCTTTCTTTCCATGTTAGAGCTCATTTTATTACTTCTCTTCAAATCACATTAATAATGGAATGTAAACACACAGCAACAGAACGTAACAGCGTGACTTCAAACACTTTGTTACAGGAAATGTTCAAAATGTCCTCCGTTAGCGAGGATACATGCATCCACCCTCCGTCGCGTGGAATCCCTGATGCGCTGATGCAGCCGTGGAGAATGGCGTATTGTATCACAGCCGTCCACAATACGAGCACGAAGAGTCTCTACATTTGGTACCGGGGTTGCGTAGACAAGAGCTTTCAAATGCCGCTATAAATGAAAGTGAAGAGGGTTGAGGTCAGGAGAGCATGGAGGCCACGGAATTGGTCCGCCTCTACCAATCCATCGGTCACCGAATCTGTTGTTGAGAAGCGTACGAACACTTCGACTGAAATGTGCAGGAGCTCCATCGTGCATGAACCACATGTTGTGTCGTACTTGTAAAGGCACATGTTCTAGTAGCACAGGTAGAGTATCCCGTATGAAATCATGATAACGTGCTCCATTGAGCGTAGGTGGACGAAACTAAAATGAGCTCTAACATGGGAATTAAGCGTTTCCGGACACATGTCCACATAACATCTTTTCTTTATTTGTGTGTGACGAATGTTTCCTGAAAGTTTGGCCGTACCTTTTTGTAACACCCTATATATATATATATATATATATATATATATATATATAGTGGACCTATTTACATTGTCACTATTTTCCTTCCAAATAAGACTTATTTTTATGAACATTGGAACCATTGTCAAGGGGTTAAAATAAATTTCCATTTTGTAACTGATTTGCTGTATATTATTCCTTCATGAAGAAGTTACACCACTTACTTACTACGTTTTCGTGAACTATAATATCGGTTCCAAATTAATGATTTAGATGTAAATGTCCTCATATATTGTCAGACTCTCGTCACAGTTCTGGGAAGACCAACACATTTTGCAATTTTTTGTTTCTCGTAACTGTACCAGTTCGTCTTTTTGCTAACTGGGCCACTCTATATAAGCTGCTTCTAGCAATAAATGCAGTAAGGGCGTAGAATTAATCTCCTTCATACTCTAGTTCCGAACTCATGTTAAAGCTGTAGTGCTGTAGTGCCACACAACTTCCTTTAGTTATGCACATGCCTTTCAGAAACTACCCAGTTCTGCTGATTAATCTAATGAAGTTACTGATACTGTCTTTATTATAAAGGCTACAAAATGCCCAATATCAAGGCATATGCTTTTTCTTTCTTCTGTTTGAATGTAGCTCCACAATGTTCTGGTAATTAATGCCAATTTATTACGCATACAGTTGTCAACCTGAACAAGGCAAGTACAAAGATGGGCCAGTAATCACAAATTGGGTAGTCTGCCAATGTATTTAAGACTTTCCTTTCTCTTGGCTAATTTCGTCACAACATTACACCAACGACTAATAAAATGTGTAGGAAATAAAGGATGATGTGTGTGACCATACTAGTTGCCAGTTTTGGTACCAAGCCACACTATATATGTCTCAGTTGCTGGAAGTGCTCCGACTTTGCAAATATGGTTTTTAACATGCAGGAGTGTGTGTTAATTTTCGAGAGCACGTTACCAGTAAGGACGAACTTTACGTATAGTTTGGTCGAACATAGGTCTGTCAGGGTGTTTACTTGGTGGCCATAATCGCCAGATGTGGGATGAATGGACGTTTTCTCTTGAGGTATTGACAAAAGCTTTCAGCAGAAGAGGATGCATTAGGCACTCCCATCAGCTTGATTGCTTCTAGTGCTACTTTTGATGAAGAAGAGCATTAGATCGGACTGCAGCTAACTACCTACAAGACACTGTCCAGTTATTCCACAGTCTGGACTCGGCTCATCTCAGAGGCTAAGAGGGTGTGCGGCCGAAAGATGGCAAGTCATGAAGGAGTAGTTCGTTTGAAGGGTATTTTAGATAGCGGCAGCCATACTGCCACCATATCGGGGACGCCGTATCAAAGCTGTACAGAAAATAGACGTTGGCTCACACTGCTGCTTAAGAAGCCAAGAATCAGAGGGGCATCAGTACGCAAATATTCACAGGTAAATCTCCAGGATCGTTTAGAAATCGTGGGGCGAATTAGGCAATTAGTCCGATCACTGGCATGACTTTTCTGAACCAAAACCAAGCAACACTAGACCTTGGAAGAGGTTATCACACTGCAGAAGGGTTCGGCCATTTGTATACGCTCTTTAGAACGTGTTATCCAAGCACAGATTCCAGCCCACTATTTAAAGCTGAGTTATGTTACAGTGAAGATGAGGGAGAAGCGAGGTCCAGACGGTACGACCAAGTAAAAGAGAACAAACTCAGATAAAATGACAGGATTGAAGAGCGGGTACGGATCCTGCATGGCATTAGACCCGCAAATATAAAGGAATTACCAAACTTTTGTTGAAAAAGACGGAAGTAATCTTGCCAAAACCCGGCACCATAAAAAGCTTCCAGTACGAATTCAGAGTGCGAGAGCAAAAGAAATTCTTCGTGCCACCATAAACTATTCCATTCGCCTACAGGTATAAGATGTTCCTCGAGCCTCATAGGGTGTTAGATGATGGCCTCGAAATTCTTAGGATGTTAGACAGTGGTTTAATTCAAACTATTAGGTCGACATGTAATAGGCCATTCAGGGTGGCTGAGAAGAAGAACGGTTCCATTCACCTTGTCTTAGACTCAAGGCAAATGAGCACAATAATAGATTCGGAAGCAGATAGACACAAGATGCTTGAAGAACTTTTGCAAAATTGTCATGGAGTCAGTGCCTTCTACCTATCGATTTACGATCCAGTTTCTGGCAAACAGAACTGCATCCAGAGCATTCCTAGGATTTGTCAGGTGTTACTAATTTAAGTGGCTAACGTTTGGCTTGAATATATCGTCATCTACCTTTAGATGCAGATTATACACTATATTGAGTGATTCTCTTAAATGATATGTGGACCAACTGTTGGGAGGATCATAATCAACTTCTGAGTGAAGAACTAAGAACCTTCAAAGAACACAGTGCCACAGCTAACATCGAAAAATCCTGCTTTCAGACCTCTAGAGTAAAGTTTCTGCAGAAAATTATCACAGAGTGTGTGTTATCTCCGAACCCAGATTAGATGGAGACCATCTCAGAGTTTGTGATGCCAGCTCCTCAGAATAATTCATTTTTATATAAGATTTGCAAATGTACACACACTGGTAACACCTCGACTCTGCCAACTAACAGCCAAGAAGGCTAAAATGGGCTTGTGATGCCCTGGCAGAACATTAAGTCAGCATTAATAAGAGCGCCGATTTTGTCATATCCTGATATATCGCAGGAAATCTGTATGGTCACTGACAGTTCATATACTGGAATGGATAATGTGGTCTTCCAGGAGTAGGAAGAAAATGGGAGCATGCAACGATAGCTTTTGGTAGCCGAGTTTTAACGGAGTGTGAGATGAACCATTCAGTCACCAAGTTGGAGGCTCTGGATGTGGTCTGGGGGTTTCAGAAGTTTAGGTTTTTTTGTTTGGGAGAAGGAAGAGGATTTTTATAGACCATAAAGCACAGGAATTCCTATTAACAGCAAAATTGATGCATAAGAGATTAGCGATATGGGACTTTACAATCATAAAAAACAATGGGAGAGAGCAGAGCAGGGATCAAGCGCTTTTGCATTAAAACTTATGCTGAAATACCGAAGCCAAGTAGTCATTAGACAGATCTATTGCACAAAGGAGTTTTATTCCACTGCAGCAATGTGGAAGATTCGTCTTGCCACCTGTATTTACCTGAAGATCTGATCAACAAAGTTATCTGGCACACACTTCTTAGCTATGGTCATTTTGGACGCAGAAAACGCTTTAAAAAAAAGGATGCCTTGTTATTTTAATAACTTGGAGAAAAAATTTCAGAGAGTCTTGTCTGTCTGTAAATCTCGCCAGGCAGGAAGGAATTCGAAGATAACAATGCAGGTACTGTTGCACCCTATCATGCCCAAGGAACTAAAACAATTAACCACGACTGACTTAATGGGACATCTGCCATGCACACACAGAGGTTTCGGCTACGTAATGGTAGTTGTGGAGCTAACATCTAAACTCATCAATCTCACATCATGGAAGAAGGCCCCAGCATTGGCAGTATCAAGTGCTTTATGCAAGCACTTCTTGCCACAAACAGGACACATGGATTAGATGATTTCATTTAACAGTCCTTAGTTTAGAATGGTGATATGGAAGGCTACATTGAAGAGGCACAGGATAGAACCTATAATACAGTACATATCCTAATGTCACCCAGCCTCAAACCCAGCAGAACGAATAATGAAACAACCAGGCAGTTTACGTAGAATATATTGCACAAAGCAGCATACTACACGGGATATTTTCCTGAGAGATTTCCAGGATATTATGAATGAAATGGCCCATAGTATCAAAATTCTGTATCCTGTTACAGTATTAAGGAACCGCCAACCAAGAAATCTTATCTCAGGACTCGTCAACTTTCTACCAAGGCCAACAGAGCAACACAGAATGAGAGTAGGGAAGCACTCCACAAGATCCAGATCGCACCCAGGAAATGGAAGGAACGGTTGGACGAGAAGGCGTGAGCAAGCATGTTACATATTGATCAGAAAGTTCTGATAGCGTGCGTTCAGCACAAGTAGGCAAAAACAGCTATGTGACAAATTATTCTCGATTTACAATGGACCTACGCATGTCTAGAGGATTGTGCTCGCTCGAATCCATCAAAAATAAGAAATCTATTGGAGTACATCACACATGTCACATTAAACCATACGCTGAGTAACTTAATAGGACATAGGTTCAATTACGCTAGGAGTATTACACTACAGTTTATATGTTATGGTTTAATAACAAGCTAAATACCCAGATGGCTTCCACAATCAGAATGTTATTTTTAGTTGTATGCAATGTTATGCAGGTCGCAAGAACGTAATCAAGACATACACTCTCTGAATATTTCTGTTAATCCCAATGTTTCAGCAGAAAGGATTAATGAATGTGCTGCAGACATTAGTATGATATTGAAAACTAATTGTTTGCGACTTGATCACACAAATGTTTTTTTTTCTTTATTAGGCAGAGTGTTACATGGGAGAAGTTGTAATGCTGCTGCAGGTTACGGGTGTCTAGCTTATTTCATGTTTCCAAGATTTCGTTGTCCTTTCGCTCGTTGATAGCATCACTGGCGTTTTTGTTGTTGTGGCATTGTCTTTGGGCTTGCCTTAGATGTATTGTGCCAGAGTTGTTTTCGCACAAGAGTTCGTTTTTTACCCACACTGTGGATGCGTGCCTGACATTGTATGAGACGTTGGTATTTATCGAGAGTCCCATGCCGCAGTATATGTGTGAGGCCATCGGCTTTTTAGTCGCAGAGAATTACGTTATGTTGCATGGACAGTGTGAGCGATTGTGAGTAGCAACTCTGCCTGTTTTATCATAGGAAATCTTCCAAGAATAGAAACCATGGAGAGCATACCCAGTAGCGACAATTATCTTACCGATCTACTAATATACAACAATCATGGACAATGTCGTACATGCGAAGCCTAATTGTGTATCCATTGCCAGTTTGTACAGTATAACTGACGCACATACTTTAGTTACTGGTATCAGAATATGTGAGGATAGAAAACTATAGATAATCTGTTCGCTTTGTCACCATTATTTTGTGCCGGGAAATATTTCAACTACATAAAGTGCTAAGAGATGGAAAAAACCAACCAGACGAATGTTGTATTTATCTGTGGAAGATACGTAACCTCTCGTTCTTGAGTCCACGTCAATACAACGATGTGTATGAAATCCTATGCACTCACCTCATGAATGTCTAAGGTGAAACCTGTTTTTTTTTTTTTTTTTTGTTTTGTTTGTCAAAAAAATGGTTCAAATGGCTCTGAGCACAATGGGACTTAACATCTATGGTCATCAGTCCCCTAGAACTTAGAACTACTTAAACCTAACTAACCTAAGGACGTCACACAACACCCCGTCATCACGAGGCAGAGAAAATCCCTGACCCCGCCGGGAATCGAACCCGGGACCCCGTGCTCGGGAAGCGAGAACGCTACCGCGAGACCATGAGCTGCGGACTTTTGTTTTTGTCGTCGGTCTGTGTGGTTAAAGAGATGTTCGCAGGTTATTCAGCAGATGAATTAGCGTGTGTGAACCGTCATGTATGTCGTTGACTTAAAAAGTATGTTGGTAATCAGGTAGGTATTGTTTAGTACATTCGATCGTATTTTGCTTGAGCTTCTGTTCAGCAAGTTAGGCTACATCACGTTTAAAACTTCCTGGCAGATTAAGACTGTGTGCCGGACCGAGACTCGAACTCGGGACCTTTGCCTTTCGAGGGCAAGTTTCACATCAACGCACACTTCGCCGCAGATTGAAAATCTCATTCTGGAATCATCCCCAGGCTGTGGCAAAGCCATTCTCCGCAATATCCTTTCTTCCAGGAGTACTAGTTGTGCAAGTTTCGCAGAAGAGCTTCTGTGAAGTTTGGAAGGTAGGAGGCGAGGTACTGGCAGAATTGAAGTTGTGAGGGCAGGTCACGCGCCATGCTTGGGTAGCTCAATTGGTAGAGCACTTGCACGCGAAAGGCAAAAGTCGCGAGTTCGAGTCTCAGTCCGACATAGTTTTAATCTGCCAAAAAATCTCATTCTGGATAAATCATGTTTACTTTAAATAAGGATCGGCTATAGCTATGCTATATTCTCTTTATAGGTGTTGTTACAATTAAGTACTTTGCAAGCATCTATAAACGCTGCTATACCGACAGTTGGGACCTACGATCACATACAAGGACTAAGTTACTAACTTACACTCACACAACACTATTACCACCATGTTCAATGATTACTCTCTTTGGCTCCAGATTTACATGTCATAATTGATACATATTAAATATAAGACAGAAACTCTTTGTATAATGACTTATGTAAGTGTATTATCAAATATGTTACTCTTTGTTGGTTGTGTGTGTTGCCACCTTTACTATACTTCATGTGTATCTTGTGTGAAGTTTTGGTCATTCACTGATTTGGCATATATGAGCCATGTGCAGACCCAACCCAGAACTGATGCAGCATGAGCATGCTAAATATATGGTTTCCAAAGAGCGGTGAGGTGCAGGTACACACATCAACAAACTTTTTGCATCACCCTGGTTCCCAGAACTCTGGAAGATAGATGTTGACAGTCCTTTTTGAAGTGTATGTGTCCAGCTCTTAAAACATTTCTCCTCAGACTCTGAAATGGCCCCACACTGTTTGGAACTTGACACTGTCACCAGCACACCCAATGTATTTTGTTAGCTCTTTAGTTCCGCAGTACCTAGCAACTTCCCACACAGAAAAAAAAGAAAGATTGTCATTGGAAATCAGTCACTTTAGAAAATGTACAATGGGTGTTTGTAATTTTTGGCAGCAAGCCACTATGTTACAGGGAGTGATTTTGCCCATATTATGGAGAGAGACTGCATGTCTGTATATATTCATGCTATTGGCCTAGAGAGCCTGCTGTGTGTCCACTGGTAGTGTGTATATTCTGTGGTGCTCCTGAGAAAGTAGATAGCTTTGAGAAAATTTTGGAAGTAGTTTGTTACAGGACCCCAATTAGGAAAGTCAGTGCAAGGATGACATGGAGAGAGGAGAGAAATAGGAGTATACATCCACATTCTGGCCATTGCAATGGAGTCAATGATTTGAACCCATCCAGGAGTGCACTAGGTCACACACTTGCAGATTAGTGGTGGCAAGCAGGGGCTACTCATGAGGCATTTGTTTATGGTGGGCATTTTTTGCAGCTCAGCGTGTTAGTTTTCCAGGTGCTCTATCACACTCTGCAGCATGTTCTTTCAACCTGCAGCAGCACCTGTTTACCTAATGCATGTACCATACTATTACAGTTTTGTGGTTCACACTCTTTTCACCCAACATAGAAACATTCTAGTAACATTAATATTTACACACAGAAAGGGGAAGCGTGATGCAGAGAGTTCCATCCTTCATGCTGAATTGGTCAGCTTCATTAGTACTTTCATGATTTTGATATTTGTGTGTTTCAAATCAATGTGTGTTCTATTTTTGTATGTAAATGTCAAATTACATCTACGATTTATAGAATAAATCAATTGTCATGATGAATAACATTTCATATAAATTAGTTTCCTTGGTCACTTAACAGATTTTTGTCTTTTCTGTGGGGTATTATATGTTATTTATTTCTCACTCTCTCTCTTCTCCTCCCTCCCCTCCCCCCCTCAATTTCTGTCATCCTGTCCAATAGACAGTGCCAAAGGTTACCCCAAAGTCTTGACACCACAAACATGCCTTATTAATCCACAGGAGGTTGAACCCTCCAAAATATGTTGCAGAAATAAATGTGACTTAATTGTAAACTTCTTTCATTCTGTATCAGTAAGTCATGGTAAAGCCTAACAAAAATGCTTCGACATAGATAATTGGGCTTCTGTCATTTTTAGTAACTGACATAAAATTCACTAATAGATGAGACTTGTTGCCCCAACTCCTACAAAAAATAAAATTATAGAGGCATTTTCTCCTCTCTAAAAAATAAACAGCAATCACTGATAGCTAATAGAGTACGTCGTTCATGTGAAAAATGCAAGTACCTACAGTACATCGAAAGTATGGAGGTTCCACTGCTGAGCCTACAGATCTGTCAGTTAAAACTGGAGCAGCCACAATATAATCATCTTACTAATGTTTCATTGTCCTAGGATTCATGGGATCATGTGTGTGAGTGTACACACATGCAAGCACACAGTTTCTCTGAATGAGTCTAGCTTCTTGTTCTGTTATTCACAGGAGATACTCACTACTACTGTAAACAGCAGCTCTTGTAATACCTGCTCATTCAGTAACTGTAACAATGATTCAGCACTGTCTGAAATATAGAGGGTTGATGTGAGAAATTAACTGAAACAATAATTTGTAACACCTGATTTATTGAGCTGCAATCCAAGTATATACAGAAGCAGAAAACTTCATACCAAAAGAGGAACATGTATTTTTCTGCAAAGTGTCTATACAGCTGTATAATAATCTCTGTCCAATTTCCATTAACACGTGTTTATGTATTTACAATGGGCATAATGTGTGTGGTTTTGTATAGAAAAAGCAAAATAAAGGAAAATGTAGCTGCAATGGCAATAGCCATGCATTAAAAGTAGAACTTAGCAGATTATTAATTCAGGAACAATAATTATTATGCTCTGTAATCAGTCTCAAAAGTTAATGACTTACTAAAAATTGATGTGATCATGTACCACCTGCTCCTCTCAGAGACTCATACAACACAGATTCACATTAAATACAATCATAAAAACCAAACATTTACTCCTGATGACTTATACATTGACCACATCTTTTTACAATGACAATTTCAGTCATGTTTAACAATGTAGCTTCCAGGTTCAAAGCTATGACTATGTATAGATTCCTTTAAAATGGTTTTGCTTATTGTAAATTTTTTGACAAGGTAACATTGCTGTATAAAGGCCAGAATAGATGACAGACAGTACAAGCAACACTAAGATGCTGCTACAGAAATGTGAATAATTTTCCCTGTTATTGGACATGTTAGCCATTGTTACCCGTTACCATGTTGAAGCAACTAAGCTGCTAGCTGAAGGGAAAAATATCAGAAATTAAATATTTAACATGTTTCCTCTCAGACAATATTTTCTGGCAGAGCAGTAAATCATTCTACAAAATACAGAAATTACCCTCAAAGATGGTTTGTGAAGGCTATATATTCAATATGAAAACTTCCATAATAGCTTCTAAAACTATTTTCTTTCATTGAAAGATTGTACATAAAACGTTAGACAACAATCCATGAACACGGAAATATGCTTCTGTGAATTACGAAAATGTTATTCATTATATATGACTTGACATCGAGGGATTGCTATACATATCAGTTCAGTAAAAAAAAATGAAAGCAATACAATAGTATACAGCTCTTCATGAATTCGTACAACATCCACGTATCTGTTGAGCACTATGTACAATTAATGCAAATAGCATTTCAGATTGTCTTCTCTCTCGATGTGGAAATATTTACAAGAGCTCGGAAGCAGCCGAGAGTTTCGAAACTAAAACTCGTTTCGCGGGCGAAAAAAATCGATCAGTCTTTCTGTTCTCAATTGTCTTATTTACAGCTTCAATCACACACTGCAACCACTTTAGCCAAACGTCCTCTCGCATACCACTGCTCTCAGGACGATACAGTAATCGACTGCTTAAAAAAATAAAAAATAAAGCGATCCGGTCACAGAACGAATCACGCTGACAACGGTACAACGAAAGCGAATAAATATGACACTGTAAACAGAGGACGCTGTTTCGTATAATCTTGTCACTTCTCACAGCTCACTCGCGCCAACACTGCGACTTTCTCGTGGTTGTTCGACGATGCTGTCACTGCGAATTTCCGTTAGCAGGTGGCGCATTTGACGAAGTTCCCAACTGCAGTGTGGTCTACGGCTACTCTGGTCGGCTGGCTTGGCAGCTGGTGGACTATGGTTGGCAGTCCTGCGGTGTGGGACACTGCAGCAGACTGGCCATCGGACGTCTGCAACGGCGGCTTGCTCGTAGTGTTGCCAGAATGCTGCTCAGGCGGTCCTCTGGAATCAAAAGGAACATGCAGTGGTAAATGTTAGCCCACAAGGAAACCAAGTAGAACAGCAGAGATGACAGCAAAGGAAAAAAAAAAGCACAGTAGAGGTATAGTGTGTGGATTCAATTCCTATGCTGAAGGCAAAGAGAAATGACATACAAGAGTGGAACGTTAATGTATAAAACAAGAGGGAAGATTTTTAGGCAATAAGGGAAACAGACACAGGCACACAAAGGAAAGTTGGATTGACAGGAGGAAAACAGAACGAGGCAGCAATCTACAGCATCAGTGGAGGAAAACGAAGTACAAGATAAGGGAAAGAGTAGAACCCTGGAAAAGAGAAATTTTTTAAGTTTACTACCAAAAACAGAAAATGGAAGGAGATGTTATGAAAACACACAGAGGAAGTACCTAGTCTAAAGGATGCCACGTATGAAGCCTCAAATTAGCTTTAAATGGAAAGTTCAGATGAATAAATATGACTGCACCGCCAACGAAAACAGAAGAAACGTAAGTGTAACTGACCAATGCAAATGTGTAATGGACGCCAGCAACACAAAGTAGTTAAGATTATACTCAAATTTCCCAATAGTGTTTACCGGGATCCTGTATCAGTAATACTAATGTTATAACAACACCATTTGCAGTATTGCCTGTATCACACGGAGGATACTTTTTTGTGTTAGTTACTGATCGCTGAAGAGGATTGAGCAACTTGTTACAATTGTCTTCTAAGAACTTTCAAGTCATTTACTTTCTCTATAGTTTCATGATCAGTATCTTCATATAACGACTCGTAATGCGGAATCAAGTGAAGCAAATAAAACCAAAACTACACAAACCGACTACTATCACAGGAGCCCTATGCCTCATTTGGTCAAAGGAAAGCAGGAAGGAATCAGTAGTGGTCTTCTTTAAAGAGCTTTAAGTGGTAATACACTAAGTAAAACACGAATCAGGATAGCTAGATCTTAAGCCAGCATTCCGCTGTACTGTACGAGTTCACTAAGTAGTTCTTTGTACCACTCAGTCGATAGGCAATGGAAGTGATGGAGCAGGACGTATCGATTTGGCGTCGAGGTGGCTGAAATTCGGCAATAGGTATTAAACTTTCTGAAGTCACCTTTTAGGTGACTTCAGCGAATATATAAACTTTAGTTTCAGAGCTCCTACATGATCGGTAAGTAGAACTAGAGCAACTGAAAATGAGTGCTCATCATTTACATCGTGTGCAAAAAGAAATGGCGGGGCGGATCCTGGGTATCAAACTCAGGGACGGGGTTAACGAGAGAGGAATGCCGATAAAAGACACCCTGAAAATAGTTACGGGGCTGAATGGCAAATGGTGTGGACTTTAGTGCTGTACGATCCCAGCAGGTCGAGCAATGAGGTGGTTCATTTGACACACGAAAGAGGGACTGGAAGACACCGGAAGAGATTTCTCAGTGAGAAATGTTGGAACGTTGCTGACGTGATAGCACAGATGTGACGTGGAAGAATTTGGAAGAGGCCGCCATCAGCTGTCGATAAATAATGCTCTAAGAACAAAAACGTAGGTGAACAGAGAACCAGGACTGTTTGCGGTGATCAGATCGCTTGGACACTGACTTCCTCATGAAAGATGACGGCCAGCTGGTGCCAGAATTCTGGGACGAGGAATGCGATTCCGGCGCCAAGTGCGATATCTGCGGGTTGACTGAGAATGTTGCGTAATTGGCACGCGTCGGCTGTGGTCGCTTCGGCGTGTTCTGCTGCTGAGGGGTCGGGGGTTATCTCGGCGCCAATTCTGCCATGCGCCGCTCAGGTCCCCAACATGGCCAACTCCGGAGCATCGCTCCAACTTGATGACCCTCTTCGACCGCCGCAGACAAGTCAATGCTCCAGGAAAAGCTGAACTGCCTCTCCGATTATTTTTCACAGACGCAACCGGACCACTGTAGGCAGTAGCAAGAACGATTAGGTTTTTTCCTTTCACCGCTGAATAGTACGGTCACTTAAGTGCAGCTTGGTTGCTCAGGTGACTGAATAACACGAGGGGCGTTCAATAAGTAAAGCAACATTTTTTTCTCTACCAGTAACCATGAAGTTTGAAGGAGGGGGGGGGGGGGGGGGAGGGATGCTATACGTTGCCTTCAAAATAGCGTCTGCAATGGAGGTCCGATCCAAGCAGACGTGTCTATGTTTTTTGGCGGTAAACCAAAACATCGCAGATATTCATAGGCGCTTGCAGAACGTCCACGGGGACCTGACAGTGAACAAAAGTAAGGCGAGTCGTTGAGCAAGGTGTCTCATCATCGCAACAAGGTCGTGCAATCCTGCTTCATCATCGCAACAAGGTCGTGCAATCCTGCTGTGAATCCTGCTGTTTTGGAAAGTGCTGACACTCAGGGAAGATCGACGGATCACGAACACCTCGTTGCTGAAACTGACATCTCTGCTGGCAGTGCTCCCACACACGTCCGCCAATTGCGGCACTAAAAGACTTGTGGCCGCATGGTTCCTCGGCGCCTACCAGGAGAGCGTAAAGACCAACGAAGAACCATCAGAATGAAGAATGCACTCCACGGCACCAGTACGTGGATGGTGGGCAGGTTATTGATGCAGAAAGACGTTGGAACCGACGTCGACCAGTAGTGTGGTTCCATATGGGCATACCGGCCCTCCTTTTAAGACGGCGTATTGAACGGAGATTACGTTGAAAAAGATGGTTTTGTAGCCAGAACATCGGGGAATAATACGGTGTATTTTAACCCTGAGTAAAACCTAGTTGCTTTCAGAAAGAAAAATTTATTTATTGAACGCCTTTCGTATTAATAATGTAGGTTCTGGCTTGAATTCACATTGGTCAGAGGTTTGCGGGTCAGTATGTGGAGCAAGAATGAATTCGCAAATTGCGATTATGGTTTAGCGTCTGCTGCAGAATATTGCAGAGCAAATTAACGTATCTGCCGAGCCGGGACTAACCCGGATTTGTCCCTTGTTGCGAGCGGTCAGTGTAGCCACTTCGGCTATCCGTGCAAGATTCCAGGACGGCCCAGATCTCAATTTTTCCTGATGTGTCTACATTCCCTAGATCGCGCACTATATTTCCGCAGTTCTCGCACGGGTTGACACTTTTTTCATATCTTATTGCCGTCTAACGGCATAAAATACTGTAAGCACGTGCAAAAGGGCATCGCTTTGGACTACAACGGCTGATTCTTATTAACTTCCAAAAACCACTTAAGCGACGTAGATGTGATCGCAAATGTCGGGAAACACCCCATACATTTTGATCCTGAAGGTATACTTCAAATCCAGCACATGTTGCCACTTACGTCTACCGCAGAATGGCGAAATTTCAAGTATGTCATTTCCATTTTTTTAACCACTCCTCCGACCTTAGCTGCACCCTCCACGCACTGCAGGTTAAACGTCCGATTGGCTATAGGTGCACTGTGGCAAATTCGTGACTAGTCGGAAAGAACCACATACATCCTGTCACCCACTGCCCTATATCAGTGTTTTGCCCACTGCTGCTTTGCTTTGTGTGTCTTAAGCAATAGGGTTTTACGTGGTAACCATCTATAGATCTCAATTTTATGCAGCCCCCTTTACAGTATTCGCTCAGGAACTGGACGAGATGAACTTGAATTCACCTACAGTGAGGATTTACTGGGTTTGTCGATGACAAGATGTGATAATTGTCTTCAGCCCCTGCTGGTTGCTACCTCTTTACAAGCACTGTTTGTATCAACAAATCGGGAGACTTCATTTACAGTGTCATGTGCACACCCAAAGATTACCGGTGCTTTCTGCGATTATGTCTCCATGGCGATTCAGCACACTGTGCTGATTCCGTGTAGCCGACTAATACGTACACACATACACCATTTCACTGCCATGGTAGTCAGGGGTACAGCGACCAGTGTGCTCTTTAACGAAGCGACAAATCTTGTTTGTTGAGCGTACTAAGCATCTTCAAGGACAACGGTACATTTAAGGCCGAAGTGTAAATCGTAATCTCAGTGTTGCTTCGACCCGAGCATGTGTCATGAACTGCTCAAAAATACTGCTAGTATTTGTTTATAATCCATCTCGTATCTCAAGACAAGTTTTAAATTAACAAATTATGATGCAGTTGCTAAACCTACGAGATTTCATTATTGGCATTCTTGTTGATTTTTCCCGAACTGAAGGCTATTGTATGTTAAGCCGATCCTCAAATGATGGGTCAGTGCGGGCATATCGTAGAACTTCGGTGAAGATTGCAAGGTCGGAGGAGGGGGGGGGGGGGGGGCGGGAAGTAACGCAGTGCGGGCGAGTCGTTGAGTCGCGCTTAGGTAACTCAGTCGAGATAACCCTTGCCCGCAAGAGTTAAAGATCCCGAGTTCGAGTTTCTATCTAGCACACGATTTAAATCTGCAAGGAAGTTCCAGTATTCAAAATCCTTTAAGCTTGCTACCAAAACGATTTTGTAGTTTTGTGTGCATATCGAAACCCCGGTACACGTACCCAACTGCAAGTTTCGCAAGACTTGTCATATTAAGTTCACAGGGCTACTATTTCTGGACGATGCGGCATAAGGAAATTTGAGATGATAGGTACGATGGAGAGAAGCGTCGCTTTCGTTTGACCTGACCTACTTCCTCAAGCGCTAAGTGGGGCAGAAAACAAATATCTTAAACGACCAAATCAAAAGCGCGAGAAGCAACTTGAGAATATCTGCGGAACTTCGGACAGAAGGGACTATTTCTCTTTCAGAGTAGGGCTTTTCTGATCCACGAAGCAAGAGGAGCGAGTTTACTGCCGCCTTCATTACTGTGAACTGGTCAGGCGGACACGATTTACCTCCCGTCGACGACTGTTTCGGAGAGAACACAAGCTCCTGTTGTATAAGAATGAGGAAGGAAAGCGGCCGCATTCAGTTTAAAGGTCCGTTTATTTCGTGTTTGTTTCTCCAGAAGAGAATTTTATCAAAAAACTACACTTTTCTTGGACTGAAAAAGTCATCAGTTTTATTTACCAGGAGTTATTCACTTTTCTAGCCATGCTGAAACTGAGGTTTTCGTAACTGAAGCAGAAGTGCTGACGCCTTTACAGAAGGGGTGAAAATACGTCAGTTTTACTAAATATATGGTCTAAAGTGTGAAACTGTGCAGAACAAAATTTCTATGCAAAATAAAATAATGGTTATTATTAATAGTAACTAAAATAGCTACCAGCAGATATTAAAGAGCAGACGATCATATGCGGGATGACATTAAGGACTTAATATATACTGTATGAAAGGAGGAAATGGTGTATGATCACAGGCACCCACAGCTGCAATAAACATCTACAGAAAATGAAACTCGCAAGACCTGCCAGTGAACAGTTCAGCTTAGCCTGAACTTTTAGACAAGGGAAACATGGTGAACAACTTAATTGTTGATACACAGAATATTTTTAAATTAATTACTTTTTAATCACGAATTATTGTAAAAATCGGGTGTTATTAAATTCACTGGAGACATGACTGTCAAACAAACAAGAATTGTTTTAACTGACAGTTTTAACACATTGAGATAGTCTGCTCTTTAGGTAGTAACACGATTACTTTCTGCCATAAAAGTTAATACTAAGACTTGGTTACCGAGGAATAGTTATCGTTTTAGTTACTGGGAAACGTGCTACGAAGGAAAGACGTCCAGTATCAGAATCTAGAACAACTGAGGACAACAGGATGGCCACCCACAACAAAATGGTTCCTACGCACGTACTCTTACGTCCCAAATGACTGTTTTATAAAGACTAAGATGCAATGCAGTTTAGTAACGAAGTTACTGTTTCTCAACACCCTTGTTTATCAGACTATTTTCCATTCAAAAAAGGATGAATAACATCAATTTAAAAAATAACTTTAATATTATAGTTTGCACTATGAAAAGTGTTCGAACGCAAAATGTTCTGCTGTGCTGATACACGATGAAAGAAACGGCACAGTTTTCGTATTGCTGAAGGAATTTTCTATTCTGTAAGAAGCACTACATGCGTGATGAGAAAGTAACTTCCTTGTTCTGTACTGCATCATACCGATTTATTGGTAATTACTGTTTTTCTATGCTATCAACTGGCGCTAAAATAAAGGTGCAAGCATTTAGTAGAGTGGAAATGCTAGTTCATACTAGGACCGTAATTTGTTCCGGTGGAGAGTGATTCAGTTACTCAACGAGTTCAGACAAAATCAATACTGGTAGCCACATGCTACAGTATCACTGTCTACCCCCCGTTCCCCATTCTGTACCCAACAAGAAGCTATTAGGCACCAGACAGGTGAGAATGCCATCTGCTTGGTCTTCGCTATCCCTTACCAATGCCTTGTTTCTTGTGGATTGGTAACGTGGTTACAGTGCTTATAACGCTGATAGATTTGTTGTCGATTACATGGAACAGTGATTATATGATGTAAGTTCTGTTCTCTCAGCTTTGTTGGTGCAGCTAGGACTTCGTGTTGACAACTGATTTCACTGTCATGTTTCTAAAAGGAAATTTAGGCAAGAGACCGACAATCTCAGTGCAGAGAACCATTCTTCACACCGACTGGGTTTATTAAGCAGCACAACGGAGGCTCCACAACTTATCTCTTCGAGCAGTGTTTTTAATACCTTTATCCAAATTTCTTAGGTTTAGGTTTCTTACGAGACTGATTGCTTGTTATTATTTATGAAATGCATTTGCAAACTGCAAATACAATTGGAAAACTGCTATACGATTTACTGGTGACATAAGAAAATATCTACTGGACCGAAATTAATCCGGATTTACCATTTTACGCGAGCTCGCGCGGTTGCCTTAACTGCTGCTTTAGGACGGACCCAAACTTCCAAATGTTCTAGTCATCTGGTGTCTACGTCTTATAGTACTCGCATATGAATCATAACTCCCACACAGGGAGGGACTTCGTTTTACTCGTCACATTGCCTTGTCTTGGAATGAGATAAAGGACAGTGTGTCTTTTTCAGAGCATGCATTTCAGCTAAATATAGACACTCCCCTACCGTATTTATTGTTTGAGTTGTCTTGTTTCGCGAGACGAGCTTACAGTACACACACTGCAGTGGGATATACTGACCCTACCGGTATCTCTAGTATCATTTGACTATGTCTTCAAGTTGCTGGACAGAACACACGCATCGAAATCCAATATGCCTCAAATATGCGCCATATCAAAAATTTTAATTACTCTCATGACGTCACATTCGTTGAAATCGCCAATCACTACAAAACTAAACCTTTCAACCGAAACTCATGCTCAAGCTACGCTACACGGTCTATAAACGCAACCCGCAGTTCAAGAAATACAAAAGCAAATCAATATTGTCCGTTTTCTATCTACTTTCGCCCCCGTATACGTCACGAACTTCGCCAACGTCCAGTATCAGTAGAGTAGATCTATCGCTAGTTGAAAATTTATGGGAAACTAAAATGCTTCTACAATGTATGTTTTTTTCGTTGAATCACTCGTCACAGAAATAAATTGCAGGCCAGTTTGAGCCAACCTTATTCGAAAGGCAACTAAAGGACTTCTCTAGACAGAATGTAAGGAGAGTGAACCCAGAACACCAATCCACCACATAACAGCTTCCTACCTTTCAGTCGTCTCGCAGACGACACCATCCAGTTGTCCAAGCAACGCTTCCCAGTACATCAATCAGTTTTGCGACGGGTGAAGCGACAGCAGTTTTAGCCCGAGTCCCAACGAGAGCGCACAACGTGAGCTGGTATCCGGTCTTCTGACGCTCGAGCGCGGCTGTCGCTTCACCAGTAAGGCCCTTCGGTAACCAGATGGTTCCAGCTGGCAAACTCTGACCACGAGTCGAGCTTAGCGTGAAGGGCGTCTCTGAACTTACCGGCGCCCTGGGCAGGCCCAGGCCCGGCGCCGGCGGGGACCGACGCTACCGCCACCGCCGCGGGGGCGGCTGCGGGCGCGGGCGTCGCGACGACTGGCGCCCGTCGCACCAGCGCGTAGTTGGCTCCGCCGTTGCTGTCCCAGTACTCGTGGCCGCCGCAGCGGAAACACACGCAGAACTCCACTCGCCGCGAAGGCTCCTGTGGTCGAGCTGGCTCGGCGGTGGTGCTGGTTGTTGCTTTAGTGTCACTAGCGCTGGAAGAACAGGATGTCATGGGCGCAGGGGAAGAAGAGGGTGCAGAGGAAGAAGCGTTAGAGGCAGGGGAAGAAGAGGATGCGGAGGAACAAGTGGTGGAGCCAGGAGAGGAAGATGATGCGGAGGAAGAATCGGACGATGAAGCTGGCGTCGCAGAGGCGGGAGACGAGGTGGACGACGAAGAGGAGGAGGAGGAGGAGGAGGAGGATTCGTCTCGCGGATTCGCAGGTGGGAGAGACACGCGGAAGGAGAAGGTGTCGTAGAGCACGTAGGCTGAGGAGCACGCCACCTGGTTCTCCACGTAGGAGCACGGCTCGTCCGTGTACGTCTTCCAGCCGTCCGCCGTCCAGCGCAGCTTCACCTCCTTGTGGAAGTCGAGGTTGCGCACCTTGACTGTGCCCGTGAAGACGCCCTCGGCGTCGCGCACTATCACATTCTCCAAGGAGACGTTGCCCGAGTCGAGCCGCTCGCGGAACTGCAGGTAGTCGGAGGCGGGCTGCGCGAACTCCGGCACCCACCGCTCGGGTTCGGAGGCGGTGACGGCGGCGGGCGAAGAAGCTGTGCTCGGGACGGAGGCGGCCTCGTTGGCGGCGGCTGCGACGGCGGCGGGCTCCAGGTCGCGCATCACCTGCGCGAGGAACTGCAAGCTCCACGTGGGCGGCGCATTTGACGGTTCGCGCATCACTCGCACCTGCACAGCCAGAGGCACCGCAGCGTTAGTCAACTCCGCGCTGGGTTCCGCCGAACTTTTCATTCAGCTGGACAGGAGAGCGTGAAGAGGAAGGTGCAGGCCTTACAATACGTCCTTAAATTACTTGAGCTCAAAACGGGCGCTGGGGGAGGAAGGGAGGGAGGGAGGGAGGGAGAGGGGGCGGAGGAGGAGGGCGTGTGTGAGGGGTCCGTCAAAATCTCACCAAATCTCATAAAGAACCTCGGGCATGAAGATAACACGTCTATTTTTTATAATGGGTAACATTTTGTTTTATAAATGTAGTCCCCGAGCACAGGTAATATTACAGTGAAACTTTACTGGCAGATTAAAACTGTGTGCCGGACCGAGACTCGAACTCGGGACCTTTGCCTTTCGCGGGCAAGTGCTCTAGGAAAGTTTCATACCAGAGCACACTCCGCTGCAGAGTGAAAATATTCTGGAAATATTACAGTGCCCACCTATCTATAAGTCCGAACTGAACTGCCCGCTTTACAGGTGTGCATGCCAGGGATTCCCAACTTTAAACAAGTGCCGCGTAACTATCAGATTTCATCCAGGAAGTTCCCCGCCAAGCCAGTCGAAATCGCTGCGTACCAGTCGTGATATTCTGCATGGAACATAAAGCTGATGTTATTCTGTTCAACATGAATTGGTATCAAAACTTTCACGCTATGTATGTTAAGCGACATGTCGGCTAAACACACGTGCGAGCAAGATGTTAATCGTTTGTGGAAGGAAGGTAAGCTGAGGTTCACCCACAAGAGTTTTCTTAGTGGTTATATAAATCAAGGGATTGGAACGCGACATAATCGTAAGGATCGAAGGAACGTAGGAACAATGTTTTCTCATCTGCGAAGTAAGTGAAAGTTGAACAATATTCAGTGCATTGTGTAAAATAAGTAAATAAATATAATGTTGTCTTCAGTCCTGAGACTGGTTTGATGGAGCTCTCTATGCACCTACATCCTTCTGAATCTGCTTAGTGTATTCCTCTCTTGGTCTCCCTCTACGATTTTTACCCTCCACGCTGCCCTCCAATACTAAATTGGTGATCCCTAGATGCCTCAGAACATGTCCTACCTATAATACGCCAATTTTTTAGGGATCGGTCAAAACCGTCAATAGCACGTTCGTGATGCCTTTTGATCCGCCCGTCCATCCAGATAGTATACACTGCGCAGTACCCCCTCTCTGTGGTATTGATGTTTGAATTCAACTTCAAAGTCTCGCGACAGAATAAAGCCGCATTTTGTACTTCACACCCTGTGACTAGTGTAGCTGATAGTTTCTTATTCTCATTTATAACTTAAATTAAAAACTGGTGTGGATAATTTAACGACTTTTCTTAGTATTATACATGCAGTAATACGGTTAATTTCTCCGATGTGCCCGATATTAATAGAAGTTACAAAACTACAGTTCAGGCAATACCTTTATTTATTGCATTGCGAGTCACCCACCCCTTCCCCCTGCCACAGGAGTATTTTAGACAAAATTAGTGTGTTTTATGCTTTTTGTTATACGAGTACAGACACTGAAACAATATCAAGATAAGCGTTATACATTAGGAAACTAATTTCTGAGAAAACTCAGTACGAGTCATATTGACGTTCTGACGTCTCTGATCTAAAACTGCATGAAGATTTGCGGTCCATTGTATTTTATGAGAGAGATAAAATGGGACGCACAATTTGATATAGTGCCACAGAGCTTTACAGACACTCCGTATGTGCCCCTTACTGATTCACTGATATCAAGCCAATGTGTCGATAGACTCAAATACTCTCAGATGTAAAAACTCCTTTCTGTTTTAAAGCGATGTTGCTCCTTAGCTTCGGTTTATGGATTCAAGGACTTGCGCTCGAAAGATAAGTTCTAAAATTTTTCCGTGTTTACAAAACTATAATTATGAAATAAAATTTTGCTCCCTTTCATACAGGTTTCGGCACAAGCAAACGCTGTACAAAATTTCACCATTGTAGTCGACCTGTACTGGAAATACAGCTATTGAGATAAATTTAACAGTTCTTCAGAAGTCGCCTGTGGACTGATTTCGTGGCTAGTCAGCTCACCGAGACGTTAATCTGAACATAATTATGTGTTGTGCGCTCTGTGTCATCTATGGTCTAAGGGGCAGACTGGTGCAAATGCGTTCCTCCACTACAGCAGTTCTGATATCTGCTTTTGCAATTCTCTCAAGGGACAAATTACGTAATGAATTCCTTATTATGTGTATTAAAACAATTATCTGTGATTGTCATTTATTGTTTTCCATGGTGCGTTTGGAAAACTTACCCCCCCTCCCCCCCCTTTCCCACACATCTCAGGTGACTCTTTGGATTCCATCAAAATTTTGATGCACGTGATTGTCTGCCTTATCCTTCATGACGCTTCAAATTAGTTCTTACATGTTAACGTAATATTGCACTGAACATAGAGCCCCATCACGGAGCAGAAACATTCCAGATTCCACACAGGTGTAGAAACATGGTGCCTTGTATTTCAAGCACACTTCGTAAAATGGTCGGTGCTTGACTTGTCATATCAAAGACCCTCAACTTTCCAGGTAGTTTGCAACACAGTTGCAGAACGTATAGATTCACTAATACTATGAAATGACAACCTTTAGATGCTTACAGGCGTTGACATACGTCAACGGGAACAGATGAAAATGTGTGCCCCTACCGGGGCTCGAACCCGGGATCTCCTGCTTACATGGCAGAACACACACACACACACACACACACACACACACACACACTCCTGGAAATGGAAAAAAGAACACATTGACACCGGTGTGTCAGACCCACCATACTTGCTCCGGACACTGCGAGAGGGCTGTACAAGCAATGATCACATGCACGGCACAGCGGACACACTAGGAACCGCGGTGTTGGCCGTCGAATGGCGCTAGCTGCGCAGCATTTGTGCACCGCCGCCGTTAGTGTCAGCCAGTTTGCCGTGGCATACGGAGCTCCATCGCAGTCTTTAACACTGGTAGCATGCCGCGACAGCGTGGACGTGAACCGTATGTGCAGTTGACGGCCTTTGAGCGAGGGCGTATAGTGGGCATGCGGGAGGCCGGGTGGACGTACCGCCGAATTGCTCAACACGTGGGGCGTGAGGTCTCCACAGTACATCGATGTTGTCGCCAGTGGTTGGCGGAAGGTGCACGTGCCCGTCGACCTGGGGCCGGACCGCAGCGACGCACGGATGCACGCCAAGACCGTAGGATCCTACGCAGTGCCGTAGGGGACCGCACCGCCACTTCCCAGCAAATTAGGGACACTGTTGCTCCTGGGTTATCGGCGAGGACCATTCGCAACCGTGTCCATGAAGCTGGGCTACGGTCCCGCACACCGTTAGGCCGTCTTCCGCTCACGCCCCAACATCGTGCAGCCCGCCTCCAGTGGTGTCACGACAGGCGTGAATGGAGGGACGAATGGAGACGTGTCGTCTTCAGCGATGAGAGTCGCTTCTGCCTTGGTGCCAATGATGGTCGTATGCGTGTTTGGCGCCGTGCAGGTGAGCGCCACAATCAGGACTGCATACGACCGAGGCACACAGGGCCAACACCCAGCATCATGGTGTGGGGAGCGATCTCCTACACTGGCCGTACACCACTGGTGATCGTCGAGGGGACACTGAATAGTGCACGGTACATCCAAACCGTCATCGAACCCATCGTTCTACCATTCCTAGACCGGCAAGGGAACTTGCTGTTCCAACAGGACAATGCACGTCCGCATGTATCCCGTGCCACCCAACGTGCTCTAGAAGGTGTAAGTCAACTACCCTGGCCAGCAAGATCTCCGGATCTGTCCCCCATTGAGCATGTTTGGGACTGGATGAAGCGTCGTCTCACGCGGTCTGCACGTCCAGCACGAATGCTGGTCCAACTGAGGCGCCAGGTGGAAATGGCATGGCAAGCCGTTCCACAGGACTACATCCAGCATCTCTACGATCGTCTCCATGGGAGAATAGCAGCCTGCATTGCTGCGAAAGGTGGATATACACTGTACTAGTGCCGACATTGTGCATGCTCTGTTGCCTGTGTCTATGTGCCTGTGATTCTGTCAGTGTGATCATGTGATGTATCTGACCCCAGGAATGTGTCAATAAAGTTTCCCCTTCCTGGGACAATGAATTCACGGTGTTCTTATTTCAATTTCCAGGAGTGTATATACACATATATATACACACACACACACACACACACACACACACACACACACACACACACACACACACACACACACAGACAGACACCAGTATCTAGCAAGGCTGCATAATGCTAAGTCGCGACAATGACTTTCCATGCACAGGGCGTTGGGAGAAAGGGACACCTCGCAAGCGGTGGGCCGAATATAACCGAGTTGGAGACGCCGCAATGTTGACAGTAGTAGTAGTAGTAGTCCCTCCAGCGGACGCAGCTGCTGTGTGTTAACGAGTTGGGCCAACTCCTCGCCGTGGCTGTGCAAGCGCCGTGGCGGTCCCAGCAAGGTCGCAGGCGAACGGAGTGCTAAACTAGACGTGGAGGCGAGGTCGGCCGGCATTGGCTGCAGGGTCGACGGGGCTCTACGAAGCGCACGCTAATCGGCTAATCGCTGCGCCCCGAGTCCTAGTCCTCATACAGCCGAAGGAAATTAGCACTAGTGGGCGCTCGGGATCTCTCCTTCAGCGCTTCCTCACCGAGGACTTTTCAGCCCACGAAATGTCACCGTGGGCGTGGGGCAGATTACTGAGCACTGCCGTAAACATTAATTCATATTGCGTGCCAGCTACAGCACGCTCTGTAACATTAAAAATCTTTACAACCTAAGGATCAACAGCAAATGGAACACCATAATACTGCAGTTTGGAAAACATTTACTGAGAGTACAATCAAATACCGTACACCGAATCTGTATCTTCCCTGTGTGGAATATATGTTCACTGTGACGACTGTCAACTTCGTTATATAATTAACAACGGCGAACAATATTTTGTCAGATTCTGTGTAATATTCCCCCTGATGGTACCAAACGCTGTAAACATGCGCTCAGTGATATCAGGTACTGCTGCTGTTTAGTTTACAAGGGACTTGACATGAACTCCAAAATAAAAGTCAAGATGGATGTTGTTAGGGGAATGCACAGGCCATGACACTCGGGATCCCCTTCCTATTGCAACTGGTCTGACGTTGTCTGTGAGATATGCCCTGGCTCGAAGGTCAAAGTGCGCTGGAGCACCATCATTCTGAAATCACGAACTAGTGTCAGTTGCTAGGTAACGTCCCCCGCAAGTTCAGCCAAAGCATTGTCCAGGAAGTTCTAGTCTTCCGATGACGACCAGCAACGCCGTAGTAGCCAGTTCCAGCTCCTTTCAGAAGCCTTTGTACTTACGACAGAGTTTACTGCTACATTAGAGGGACTGGATTGTACCAAGGGATACACACTAGTACACTCATTCTAGCAGACTCGCGATCAATATTGCTGCTCCTAGGAACCCTGCGGTCAAAAACATTAACTACTTTGTGTACAAGACTGTAGGTCGTATTTCTGAACTGCAGCGCCTTAACAACAATCACCATTCAGTGGGTAAAGAGGCGCTATGATATCACTGGCAATGAAATCGTCTACATTCTTGCTAAGAGGGGTCTCCGCCATGGAACGAGGAAGTATTAACATGTTCCTTACACGTACCTTCTGAAAGCCGGCAAATTGGATCCTTATAGGATGTGTCACTCATCATTTCACATAATGGGATGCCATTACGCAACCGTAGTACTGAGCATCACTGCCGACTGTGGTTCTTCATTGGTGTGTACCACAGACAGTTTCTGGTCACCAAATTCCACCTTCTCTTTAACCGCAGATGGTTCTGACTTCATCTCTATCGGCTGCAACTGATGGCTCCACCTCTATGCGATTGTGACATGGAGATGTGCGCGCCGGCCGGGGTGGCTGAGCGGTTCTAAGCGCTTCAGTCGAACCGCGAGACCACTACGGTCGCTGGTTCGAATCCTGCCTCGGGCATGGATGTGTGTGATGTCCTTAGGTTAGTTAGGTTTAAATAGTTCTAAGTCTAGGGGACTGATGACCTCAGATGTTAAGTCCCTTAGTGCTCAGAGCCATTTCAACCATTTTTGAGACGTGTGTGCGTCTCTGATCTCCTCCCAAAATCGAGAACGAATTTCAAGCACATTTGGCACAGAAACAGCAGACCTGAAGAGTATCATCACTTTGGGGTTCATAACTTCTTTGCTCCAATAGGAGGAAAAATATGGGCAAAAAGCTTTTTTCCAGTCCCTGAGGTATATGATGAGCAGCATGACAGGGATGATGTGTGGGAACTGTCAGCCTGCTAAATCAACCTGTGTTGAAGGGCAACCTACATGCCAGGGGGCAAGAAATTTTTTCTGAGTCCAAACATGTAGGAAGCTCTGTAGGGTGTGTGTGTTGTGGGAGTAGTATTTGTCTGCTTTATTGAAGTGTATTGGAGAGACTGCATATGCCGATCATGGCTGGTGAGACAGATGGGTAGATTATGGGATGGAGGTGGAAGGATTAGGTGGAAAGAGAGGAAAGAAGTGGTAGACAAATTGGGGTGGGGTGAAAGGATTCAATATATGTGTCAAATGCATATGCAAAGCTGCAGAGAAAAGCATTATACAGAAATGAAACTTTACTGGTTAAAAATGTCGGTATACAATTACTATGTTTCCAACGTACGTATGTACGTACGTACGTACGTACGTATGTATGTATGTATGTATGTATGTATGTATGTGTTTTTAGGGACAGGGAATTGCAGTTACACAAAGGTATGATTATAGTAAGTAGGTTCAAATGCATAGAGATTATTGTAGCTACACGAGATGAATAAGCTCGGATGTGATATCCTAGTGTGGACAGCGGCAGCAAACAAGTCTTTGGACCTAAGACTAACAGTAGTAGCAGTACTAGTAGAGTAGTATAGCGATAGAGGGAATGCAGTAGGTATACGAGTAAATTATCGTGACGTACCTGTGTGAGCGAGTAGCCCTTGTCATCGGCGAAGACGACCTTCTTCTTGGCGGCTCTGGGCGGCGGAGAGGCGAGGCATGGCCTGGTGGGGACGGACTTGGGCGGCGGGGGCGGCGTGTAGCGGCTGCGGTAGAAGTAGTCCGGCGGGCTGTGCGACACCAGCACCTCGGGCATGGCGGCCAGCGAGCACATGGCGGCGGTGGAGCTGTTGCTGCTTCCCGGGCTGCAACACGGCCACACGTCGTTCACACTTAGCACCAAGCGCTGAGCTCCTCCACACCACTACTAAATACATTCCATCAAATTTCGGTTACACGATAAATCATTTAAGTTTAAAGGCTGTCGATTCAACACCTAGGAATCAAAATTAAGAACAGCTTAAACTGCAACGATCCCATAAAAAATACGGTAAGGACGAACCGAACACTACGTTGTATTGGTAGAACACTCTAAAGGTGCCACAGTTCTACAAATTTGGCTATGTACATTACGCTCGTCCGTTCTTCTTTGGATTATTGTTGCGATGTATGGTATCCCAACCAGATTAGCTCGACGCACCGTGTATACTCACATCGTCAAAAACATGAAGTACATACGTGACGGTATCTCAGCGGTAATCGTGCAGCAGTAATAGATTGCCTTCCAATCGTTGTGGACGTAAGCAGAACAAAGCAGGCAATGTGACTGCTATAGAATGAAGCAGTGACTACACTTAACCGCTCTAATAGCAGAATGTTTTCTAAAATGTTATTCAAGCATGATTTTTATATCAAGCTGAAAGGGCTCTCGCCAGGGAGCAAAGCATTTTCTGTTCAGAGCTATTTAAAGTTTTCAATGTGCCTATTCTAGCAAAGCGCAATCACGAGGATACAAACAATGATACATGCTTCCATAATTTCGCTATTGATCCTCCTCCGTAGAACAAACTGCTCGCAGAACGTTTTGCACACTTGAGACCATGATCATGTTGCTCCCTCCGAGGTGTGCCCCATACTTCAGGGGATTTTTTTGATCCTTTAATGAGTAAGTTCCAATCGAAACCGGCTGTATCCACGGCAAGCTGACTGCAGTTGCTGCTGGAGTTACGAACAGCTGTGCCTGCCCAATTCTGCCTCAGTCACTGCTATACAGATAGCTACGAAGCAAAAGTGGTTGGCGAAAACAACGCGGAGTGTTCGAAACTTCGCAGTCATTCTGTATGTGACGCCATTGCTTCAAATTTACTACTAAAACGCCCTAGGAAATGATGTGCGCTCGCGATAATAAACCACTCGTGTCCGGCGAGACATATGAGTCACGGAAAACATCGTAAGTTCAGAGAAACGCAGCTCGTTTACTGTTATCGCAAAGTAAGGAAGTGAGTGTCACGGGAGTAATATGCGAATTGCGGCGGCAATCGATAGAAAGCAGGAGTTTTTGTTTCGGAGAGATCTTTTTACGAAATTTCCATCACCAACTTTCTTTCCCGCGTTTCAAAATATTTTGTTGACCCCTGCAAACAAAGTTTCTACTGTGATAAAACACGATAACCTCGTTCCTTCGACACAGTCCCGTACTGCCGTTTAGTGAAAAAAAAACGAACTTATAGAACATCGGAACAGATTTGTTAAGTGGCACCAAGACTTCCTTGCAGACAAAACACGTCGCTCACAAGGGAATAAAATCGTCAGATGGAAAGTTAATTTAAAAAGTACGCCAAGGAATTGGGATACTAAAGGGAGCTGTAGAGGGCAAAAATTGTACGGGAAGACAGGCTGGAATACATCTAGAACGTAGGTTGCAAGTCCTACTCTCAGATGAAGAGGTTGGTACAGGAGATAAATTCGTGGCGGCAGCATCACACCAGTGAGAAGACAAAAGAAAGATGTAGTAGAAAGCGCCGGTAGCTCTTTATCACTGTTCGCAAATGGTATGGCTGTCTAAAGGAAAGTAGCAACGCCAGAAGACAATATAGACTTGAAAAAGGATCTGCAGAGGACTTCTGAATGGCGCAGGCTCTGACAGTTGACCCTGAACATATTTACCATATTTCACATACATTGGAAAAGATATCCAGTATTGTACAACTGCACTGTTTATGAGAAATTGCTGGAAACAGAGCCTAGCGTAAAATACCTAGCAGCGACCTTCAGTGGAATGAGCATCTAAAATTGCAAGAAAGATATGCCCGACAGATTCTTAGGAAGAATCATAACGAAATGTAATTCATCCACGAAAGAAGTGGCTTACTCGGCGCTCTTTGGACTGGTTCTAGAGTACTGGGTCATTTAGTCCGCCCGCAAGTGTTAACATCCTGAACGAACTTAACTGGCAGACGCTACATGAGCGGCTTTACTCATCACTAAAAGGTTTACTATTGAAATTTCAATAAAGCATTTCTCGTGAAGAGAACATGTTACTTCCTTCCGCATACATCTCGCGAAATGACCACGACGAGAACATTCGAGAAATTGGAGCTAATACAGAGGCATTCATTCTTCTTACGCGCCATTCACGGGAGAGAGGGGTACCAGAAGTATCCTCTGCCACACACCGTTAGGTCGCTTGCGAAGTGTGTCGAGGTAATAAAAACATCTCGTAAGTGAAGATTGAAGTGCTCATTTTTTGCGAAGTGGTGTTAGAGTGGGACTTTCGAGAAAGCGTCTGAAAATTTGTTCTATCCTCTGCCACACACCTAAGTCTGAATAGTAGGAGTATTCATGTAGAATTTTTTTTCTCCTTTTATCAGGTTAAAGTCCTATGTCGCGGGAATATTTCATTATCGCCTCAGAAGAATGCGCTTATTTCCTTCTACGAAGAATCCTAAGGACATGGTGTTAACGCGTAACAGCTTCCTGCAAACTACTTCTTTTAATTATAATGCCATTGATTTACTATTGTGTACTGCCGCTCGTACAAGCTTCTCACGACCAGACACAGTCTAGGTACAAGTTTCTGCGGCAATACTTCTCCACGGGCAATAAAACAGCCAGATATTAGATTGACCGTGATGCCTGGCGTGTGCAATTAAACAGCAGTGCTTTCGGCCCGCGCTTTGCGCCTGTGTGAACTTAACCGCTCACGATTGTTATCTTTATCCACGGCATCGGTTATTCTCACAAAAAAGAAACTAATGTAGTGGAACGAGAACGAAAACAAGACGCGACCAGAGAAGCTATAAGTGGCGCGGAATGTGGAACACACGCCGCGCGCACGACACTTATGAGATACAGCGAGCGATAGACCGCCGGGGACGGCCGATCAAAGAGCTCTGCGAAGCAGAGCGTGTCGGCGCCATGAGGCCAAACCAGCCAGAAAGAGCCCGGGAGTCGAACTCGTGGCCGGAGGCAGCGTGTGTGTGTATAACGGTGAGCGCTTCTGGGTCAAAGCCGAACATGCACGCAGAGCTTCAGCGTGAATTAGCCGAAACTTACTCTGTTCGAATTTCCCATTAACAAAGAATGCATCTACAAAGCTTCACATTACTGTCGTAATTTGCCTCTGTTCACTTGCTTAACTTCGAAATTACAGAAACGAAACAATGTAATTTTGGTTGCGATAAATTCAGTGGTATATAGTCTAATATTCTACTTACGTGTGTGCAATCAAACGTAAGACTCTGGTTTGTGGATAATACATGCTTACTACAAGCTCTCTGATACGCGTAATTGTTTCTAGGTAGCTGTATTATACATTTGAATATTTCATCGACATGTAGTTCAATGGAGACGACTAACCCAATTTCTGATGATGATGAAGATGAGGATATTGTATATTTTCTTCGTGAAACTGTTGTATGATTCGCTCATATAATTTAGTTCAACAGCGGAGAGTCCAAATTCGTGTCTGAAATACGCTAACTCGCTCTGCAACGGTTTCCAGTTTGTGCACGAAAGTGTTCAGTATTCGGCTGCTTATTACACCGATTTCGTAAGCCATCTCCATTTCTATCTGTGTATCTCAGCGGATTATATGCTACTGTTTGATAAGTCAGAAACAAGTCAGCACTAAGGTTTGTCTGTGATAATGATTGAAGCAGAAGAAATGGATTAAAATTTGTACCGCCACCGGGACTAACTTCTTGCTTGCTAGGCAGAAATGCTAACCGTTACACCACCACAGCACTATAGTTTGCATTGCTGCACGAACTACCCAAACTGAGTGTCTTCCCAACACAAACTTCATATCTTGTGCTTAATTTCCTCTTCTGCTTATTTTCCCTTACATTGTCACTACTGCCAGGGCTCTCCGGCATTTGAATATCACCCTAGCATTGGACGTAATGGGAAGGTCCTGTACCACCGTGCTGCAATGTTAACCACAGTGCTGTGGTGGTGTAATGGTTAGCATTTCGATGACCCGTGTTCGAGTTCCGGCCGCAGCACAAATTTTAATCCATTTCTTCTGCTTCAATCATTATCGCAGATAAAGAAGAGACTGTCTCGGGGGAAAATATAGTTATGAGATATGTAAGGTTTGTAAAAACCAAGCGGAAGGTGCTGTGCGTTTTCCTGTTTACCAACAATGCCTATGGGAAAAATTTAGTATCATGATTGTGCTACTAATAAGTGGACTCGTTTTGTAAAGACATCTGTAACTTTAGTATTGATACTGGAAATTGGGCTTTCAGTCCTAACAGCAATTCTCAGACTGATGATAATTACAATCAATATCTTTAGCAGACAGCTCATCTGGCGCTGACCCAAGCAACGACTCAGCTCCATAATTTACGTGTGACGAAATTCGCAAGGGTTTACTCCCAGCCCTTCAACAATGCTAACAGTTCTTACGGGTTTTGGTGCAGTCCTCTCCATTCGTCAGCCTGTGCTGTAGCTGAACTCCCATAGGTCAGTAAGGTTGAGGTCAACTCATTGGGTAGCCACTCACTTTCATTCATATCCCGTGGGAAGCTGTGTTAAGGTCCACACTTCATGAACCAAAGCTGTTTCAAATTGAAAATGTTATGAGCCGTCGGTACAGGATAGCAACAGCGACAAACAATATCGTCAGAAACGCATCGGCATTAAGAACGTCTGACTGCAAGTAGGGGAGGAGACAAAATCTTAGAGAGCCAACTATTCAGAATTCTCATCGAGGTCATTGGACACTATCATTTCTGCTGAACAATGGTGGTGGAAGGAAACTGCTGTGGCATCCACCCGACTGTGGAGAGACCACGTTCAAGCTAAATGAAAACTGACGGGGATTGGAAACGCGCTCGTCTACAACAGTACAGGGTCGTAACCGCTGCGCTACCTCTTTCCGAACATATAATTAAGATCGGTCATATATTCATTGTAAGCTGTCGAAGAACCATTAATTTTCTAGCCCATGTCTCATTTCACTACTTTCGCATACTAAAACCGCAAGCTGTATGCTGCTAGCCACGTAGAAGCTTCTGGCGTCAAGAAGGTCGACGAAGTGGCAGAAGGTGAGCCCGTCAAGTCACAACCTGGCACCTGTTCACTACAAGCGACCCTGGGCTCGCCAATTTTTGCGCGTTGGCCCGCTAGAGGGCAGAGCTGGTGATAAATGTGCTATAAATAGGAGCGCCGACCGCGTTCGTCCGAGACCTACTTGCGTGGAGGTTCCAGCATCTTCCACCGTAGAGTTCCTAAGCGTACGGCCGATTGTAGTCACGTCAGGCGCGAACGTGAGGTGTGTGGCCTATACAAGCAACCGAGCGGGTCGAACAAGCTCCCATGATGTAGCCTTCACAGTATAACGCTCAATATGTGCAAGCAGAGTTCGTCGTCTTTCTAAGGCGCTATGCAGCTATTTCCATGGCCTGTGCACACTACTGTAAGCTTCTAATGCCCTCACGAACCACGCGAACTAAAAAACGAAGTATGTTCTGATAGATCGTGTTCAAATTTTCTTAGCACATCTTAGAGAGACGTAGGTTTAGTAGGATATAATACATGCTCTTCCTGTTTCATCTGAAGAGGGTAGAGAGAGGAAAGTACGCCATGTAATGATTAAACAAAATGGTTGCACGGTTTGAGGGCAAAGAAGAAAAACGCAATTTTTTTAATCTTTACCAGACAACACGTCTAATTTATTTTCTCCGTTGCAATGCTTACAATCGCTGGTTAACGCCTATCGCTTCTGATTATTGATTGTTGTTTCATTGAAGAGCGGTAATTTATTAAGGAACAAATTACCTAAATTGCTAGTTCGCACGAATCTAGTTGAACCAGTAGAGTAAAACAATTTAATTTCCATAAGTTACTAGAATTTCTGTACATTTTTTTCCTCAACGGAAACTAATTATGCCCAACACGACGAACAAACTACTACTTGACATGGTATCTTCGCAGATAAAATCTCGTGTATAATTGAACCGATCCTTTAAGATTATTTTTTAATTTATACCAGTTACTTGAAACGCTTCAAGCACTAGAACACTGAAAAGAAGCAAGCTTTTGGAAGTGGAACACTTGATACCAAGCAAGTCATAAATGTCTAGTTGGAAAGGCAGTAGAAAACGTTTTCAAACGGCACTTCGACGTTCTTTTTGCACAAATTTTACATTTGCTTTGAGCGCCACAGATATTCTCTCTTTGTCGCAGTTTACAACACCAAGCTAAATTACATACCCAACTGATACCTTTGGGCGTTAGTACTTTCGGAAAGCAGGTGACTCAGAAAATACACGAACTACACTATCTTCCACAGCCATTCCCCATTTAGATTTAAACACTTCATTTACACGCCTATTTTATTTCTACCTTCACGAATCCACACTACTACCATAATTTAAAGATTTTACGATCTGCAATCGTCAGAACGCCTACTGCAAACACTACAGCTAAATTACCCAACAGAATTTCTGAGCTGTTGCTTTGGTTCAGTCCCCTTGAGTGATTAGCGAGGTCGCACCGTCTATGTTTTTCGGGCTCTGGCAGATCCGCTGGCGCGATGATGGTAGTGAGTGAGTGAGTGAGGGTTCTATTTGCGGCCGTCCTTCCTTCCCGCAGCAGTCAGCTGACGCACAAATAGCTGGCTGTCGCCCAGCGACGCCCACGCCGGGCACGTACGCCGCCAGATGCCAGCACCGGCGGGATTGGGGACTTCCTTCCCGACAACCGTTGCCTATCCATCACCTCGTAGCCGCTGTCAAGAGCCCGCAGCGGCGCGCGCAAGTAATCGCAATGCCACAACAATCTGGCGTAGCTACAGCTGCTTATGTTGCGCTGATCCAGTTTGCAGTACTGTGAGTTGCACAACACTTGCGCGCCACATTCACTGATGCTCGAGGAAGCAGGAATAGAATCTATGTTCCTGCCAAAGGCATTTATTCGTGTGCCCGTGTGCGCTCAGGAAGGGGGGGGGGGGGGGGGGAGAAGGTGGAGAGAGAAAAATAGATTAAACCATTAGTCTTAATGGAACTTAGTTAAAGTATAAATTAACGCTGGTAGTAGACGTACGATATTGAAACTGTCTACAGATTTAGATTTAATCACTCGGCAAACTTGTTCAGTTAGTAAGATTATTATGATGTAGGCCTATTTTTATACACTATCTTAGCACCCTCAGAACTATGTAAGAGTACACTGATCAATAACTTATTTTGTGCAGAAACTAATATTAATGTACTAATTTCTCCTGTAATAAGTAATTTCAGATATCACCGTAATCACACAAATAGTTCGTGTATGCATTTATAAATACGAGGGGGAGTTCAGCATGTAAAGCAACATTTTTTCCTCGGTCAGTTTCGGTTGAAAAAACTTTAGATTTGGTGAGGGACATCGTGGAATATTCGAGCTTTAGCCTCCGCAGTTTCATGAAGTCCCGGTAGGTGGCGGCTCTGTACGTAGCGTTAAAAATGGCGTCTGAGGTGCGTTCCAAGCAGGTGTCACTCAGTTTCTTTTCGCGAAAAACCAGACCATTTCAGATGTTCACAGGCTCTTGCAGAATGTCTACAGACATGGCAGTAAACAAAAGCACCGTGAGTTGTTAGGCGAGGCGTGTCATCATCGCAATAGTGTCGGAAGTTCCATGCGGCTTTTCGCGGATGATGCTGTAATATACAGAGAAGTTGCAGCATTAGAAAATTGTAGCGAAATGCAGGAAGATCTGCAGCGGATAGGCACTTGGTGCAGGGAGTGGCAACTGACCCTTAACATAGACAAATGTAATGTATTGCGAATACATAGAAAGAAGGATCCTTTATTGTATTATTATATGATAGCAGAACAAACACTGGTAGCAGTTATTTCTGTAAAATATCTGGGAGTATGCGTGCGGAACGATTTGAAGTGGAATGATCATATAAAATTAATTGTTGGTAAGGCGGGTACCAGGTTGAGATTCATTGGGAGAGTCCTTAGAAAATGTAGTCCATCAACAAAAGAGGTGGCTTACAAAACACTCGTTCGACCTATACTTCAGTATTGCGCATCAGTGTGGGATCCGTACCAGACCGGGTTGACGGAGGAGATAGAGAAGATCCAAAGAAGAGCGGCGCGTTTCGTCACAGGGTTATTTGGTAACCGTGATAGCGTTACGGAGATGTTTAACAAACTCAAGTGGCAGACTCTGCAAGAGACGCGCTCTGCATCGCGGTGTAGCTTGCTCGCCAGGTTTCGAGAGGGTGCGTTTCTGGATGAGGTATCGAATATATTGTTTACCCCTACTTATACCTCCCGAGGAGATCACGAATGTAAAATTAGAGAGATTAGAGCGCGCACGGAGGCTTTCAGACAGTCTTTCTTCCCGCGAACCATACGCGACTGGAACAGGAAAGGGAGGTAATGACAGTGGCACGTAAAGTGCCCTCCGCCACACACCGTTGGGTGGCTTGCGGAGTATAAATGTAGATGTAGAAGGTCGCACAAACTGTTCCTATCTCCATACAACCAGAACCTCGCACCTTCCGACTTCCATCTGTTTGACCAAATGAAGGATGCACTCCGCGGGATGCAGTACGTGGATGATGACGTTATTAATACAGCGAAGCGTTGGGTCTGACGATCAGTAGAGTCGTACCATGCGGGCATATAGGACCTCCCCAGTAGGATGTCTTAAGGCCGTTGATTGAACTGAGAGAGTGTTGAAAAATAGGATTTTGTAGCCAAAAGAGTAAGGTATAATAGGGTGTATTAGAATCCTGAATAATGCCCACCTGCTTTCAGGAAAAATTGTAATTACATGTTTAATGCTCCTGTTAAATTAGGTAGTATGTTAACTGTGCTGAAATCTTTGATCAACAGACAAAGTCCTTGCAGTGTGATGTTATACGAACGTAGAAGTCTAATGTTAATAACAGCATGAAATTATACTGTGACCTATACTAGGAAACAGCTTTCACAATACATGAAACTTTCTAAAACAATCCCCATGTCTGCGTTCATATTTACTTAAAATTCACCATAACATCAGATCTAAGTTTGATACCGCAGTGAAGGTCCTCGTCTAGTTAGCTGTAATCCCGAAGAAGAAATCTCGATTAGAAACGTACATAGGATAATGAAATAAGATAGAGCAGTAATTGAATTTTGTCATTTACTATACCTTTACGAGTTAAGAGATGTCAATAATGACAGAGCAATAGCGTTATAGCATACGGTTTTTGGAAGAAAGCTACGGTAAACTTATTGAAGGAGTTATCACAGGATATGCCTGTAGGTATTCAGAGAAAACGAGGGAAGTCTAAATGCCCATTACTGCTCGAATATTTGATTTCCGATTCTCCCCAACGAGCTAGTGTTGTCGCAACTACCCCTGTCACTAAACTTCTCTAATATTTAGTACTGTAGTCAACATTTAATAGACAAACTCCAAAAATATCGGTCTCGTTGCTGCATAGTCATGCACTTTGTTATGCTCTTACTAAATCCTTTGCGGTGAAGGCTTGCATAACCCAACAAAAAGATTCGTCCATACGTAACAACGAACTGAAACATTTCTCAGTCTCTTGTACACACGCTACCTTATCTCTTTAAACTCCATGTGCACAACCAAGCAGACCATGGTAACGACTGACGATTTAACTGTGTTCGACTCCATTACTAAAAATACTAATCACAAATTTGGCGCTCAGACGTTCGTCACACTTCGTGCTTTAACCGAAGTTACGGTGCGTAAATTAACTAGTGAGGAGAAGGAAGAAATAAAATCCCAAATGATTACTTCAAAAATGTCCCGCCAATCATTCGTGCTAACACGTGACGTGCAGCGAATGTGAAACGAAGGGCAGTGTAATTACAATATGAGAAAGAAAGTATGCAGATAATACAGCTTATCTCTTATCTAGATATGTCTTCATTGCCTAATACCAGATGAAACTAGAATATCGCGCTCGAATATTAAAGATAACAAAAGCGTATCTTAAAACTGTGCATTTCACGGCGCCTCAACTTATCAGACGTAGATACCAAATTATCAACAAACTACTATACCTTTTTTGCACTAAGGATTGTGTGCAGCAAAAAATGTGGGATTCGACAATTCGGTATTTTTTTTTAGACTTCAGTGCCCCTCAGCAACGAAGGAAAAACTGCCAATTTAAAAACATGTAAAAAAATGGAGCACTTTAAGTAAATCGTACGCCAAATTTACAACGAAAAATTGAGTAAACAGCGAACGAGAGAAACGTACCATGTTTACTGTAATTATATAACGACCATTGACGATGCATTGTAGTTTAGAAATAAACGCATGTGATGTAAAACAAACTGCTGTTCGCTTAAGTCAAAGGAATTAATAAATTGATAAATTTTGTCCTCATCTAAGTTAAATACTGCTATCACTTTTCGCTTACGCAACATTCTGATGCTAGGGTGAACAGTTAAATTTTTCTGGTAGCGCGTGACAAACGAGAAAATAAAAAAATGCTTCACGAGAAACTATATTTTATGATTTCGCAAACATTTTAACAGAAAAAACTGTTCTTGTAAGATATCCACGCGGACGAATCGCTCTCTTTCACTATGTTGCATGCCTGCTGCCGGTCTGAAAGCTCAATTAATTACGCGCGAGAGGGAATGTCCCTGACCGCATAGAGGGATTAACCTAGATGCATGACAGACTACAAATTTGCATAACACTATCCATCTCTGGTGACAGAGCGGTATAATGCTCAATACCGAAAGCGAAAATCGAGGTCAGGTTTCATGTTATTTCGCGAATATTTCGTCCTGTCATTAGGTGGGCTCTATGTACCTAATCGGTTTACATCGTAACACCTCATTTTGCAGTTCATAGTCATGTACAAGAAGTTTTTTGCCGTACTTCCCAGAGTGTCTAAGTTTGTCTTTCACCATGTGAGGTATTTTAGAATCACACATTCACAGCTGCGGACGGTTTGACTTACCTTTAGTGCGCTGTGCTGACGACTATAGTTCCATTGAAGGTCATTACACTACGGAAGGCGGTATATTACATGTCTGCTCGTATAACAAGCCAGACGTAGATTAAGCTATATGACATTTCTTTCTTTGAACTAATGACAGGGAGCGGTTAGCTATGCAAGTACACCGAGAACTAAATATGCCACTGACATGGGGAACGAAAGGATCTTTGACGTCTTAGAATACACTATCTTCAAGAGGATAGTGTTTCACTTCACCCTGAAGGCTATGTTCAGGCGTAGTCAGCTAGCCATTTTCAAAATTTCAGTTAACACACGACACTTAATCTTCTCAGGAAAGACGTTTACCGTCGCGGAAATAAGGACGCTTATTCCAATGCAGTGCTTTCCCGCGGCCGGACGTAGATGCGCATTCATTATCAGCGTCGTTAGTCGGCAGGGCTATTAGATGGACAGGAAATATTCCGCCTTACCTTTCTCGAAATGCGCTCTCAGGTTCATTAAAAGACACAATGGTAATCTGTTAGGTGCAATTGTTGGCGTCTGTAACGCCAACTTTGCCTTTTGTCTCCACGACAGAGGCAATTACAACGCAGAAGTGTACGATTTAGAACGAAATCTCTCCAAAACCCGGTCGGTAAATGTGAAATCTAGCCTTGGGTTCCACAACCGACTGTGTGAGCTGGTTATCAGATCTAAGCACACCACAGGTTCTGAGGTGTAGTAGCATGCTTGTTCAATGACTGAGGTATTCTAAAAAACGTTAAGGTTGCAGACTGCATTTTTTGCGACTCCAACGATTATTTCACAAGAGGGTCTTTAGAGCTTCCCGCATTAACACAGCGGTCAGTTCTTCACAAACCAAGTCACTGAACGTGCTTTTGTTGTAAACATTGCTGATATGCGTTTACGTATACCGCAACTTTACGTAATGTATTTGCAGTGACAAATAAGCATAGCATCTAGCGACTTTTTTTACACAGAAGTAACTGTGTCAACCAGAAGATTGGGTTGAACATCATTTATTAGGCATGTACCTATTTGAAATGGTATGTCCTTGCCTTTCCCGATCTTTGAACTGCCTTACTCAGCCGCATAACCTTACGTTAAAAGCTGATTTCTTGCCACGGGTACCCGTAAGTCTTATGTTATGCAACAGTTTTAATCCACGACCCGGGTTTCTTCTGAAGTGTACTATGCAGATGTGTGTGTGTGTGTGTGTGTGTGTGTGTGTGTGTGTGTGTGGGTAAAATAAGATGTGCTTTATTAGCTGTACACCTTGTAGCATAGTATTGGGCTTTGGACGTTATAGACAAACTGAACTATCTCGCACAGACGAAAGTTTTGGCCACGCTACCGCAGAGAGGCCGAGCGCATCTAGCTGTCAGGTCACTTGTGCACCTGTAGTAACAGACGCTGGGCGAATTTTGCCCAATGACGACGGCGCAATAAAAGTGAAAAAATAAAAATCAGATTACTGCAATGAAGGGAGAATAAGGTTGGTCGTTTTATCGACGACGAGGTCATTAGAGATGGAGCGCACACTGATTGGACTGGCTTAAACGGACCGAACTATGAGATCATCGGTCCCTTCATACTATATGCATCAGGCCGAGAATGGTCTTCAGAAAAGAAGGATGTACCAGACAAATGATGAACCCCATTGCAACCGAGAATCAGTAAAACCGGGAGAGAAGCAAATAAGAGAGAGAGAGAGAGAGAGAGAGAGAGAGAGAGAGAGAGAGAGAGAGAGAGAGGTGAAAGTAAGATGAGCGAGTTACTACGCCCAGAAAGCAGTTGGAGGCCCCGGGTATTCCCTTACAAAACTTGATAAGAGCAGGGATGAAGAGGAAAGTGGGAGATTCCTTTTGATGAAAGGTCATACTACGTAAAAATTGCGGAGGCCTTACGCGTATTTGAATGCATTTCTTCTCGAACGCTGCGTCAACTCGCTTCGTAAGAGTTGTTTCAACCTTCGGCGAACTGTCACAGATCAGTATTGTGTCTCCTGCCCTGGGCCGGCCGGTTTGGCCGAGCGGTTCTAGGCGCTTCAGTCTGGAACCGCGCGACCGCTGCGGTCGCAGGTTCGAATCCTGCCTCGGGTATGGATGTGTGTGATGTCCTTAGGTTAGTTACGTTTAAGTAATTCTAAGTTCTAGGGGATTGATGACCTCAGATGGTAAGTCCCATAGTGCTCAGAGCCATATGAACCATATCTCCTGCCCTGAAAATTTGTCGTAATGTTTGACATGTGAGTGGTCGCCCTTCGTAGTCTCATGGTAAATAATCACCTTTAGTGTGCCCGTGTGTTTGAACTGTGGCGTTACTGTGTTTGTTCTCACGAATTGTTGAAAGAAGAACAAAAACGACTGAACAGATTTCTACGCGACGAATGTGAGGGAAAAATAAGATTTTAAACAAATTGTGCTCTTCCCTGTGCCACTATTTAGTTGAACTATCGGAAGTACATCTTATAACAGGAAGTAGACAGACTTCATAATGGAGATTGAATAAATACTGTACGACATACGCTGCGACGAAAGCACTATGAACAAGTAACAAATTTCTAGTCGAACCTATTTTTGGCTATTGCAAGGGAAGAAAAGCGAAACACTTTGCCCACGGAAGCAGTGTCCTTTTATCATCTCCACACAAGTGCAACTGGATATACAGGTCGTGCACCATTGAGGATCCCTTCTTCGCATAATCAGTGGGGCTCCTGCTGGCTGAATGAGAAGCTATAGGGGAGGACAACTGTACTTCGCAGACTGTCGTCCGTGGGTAAGCGTGCGGTGCAGTCAACGCGGCGCGGGAGATTTACACGAACGAGTACGAGTTTTTAACACGAATAAATTGGCTACGATTGTGCAATGAAGGTATTGCTGGCACTAATACGCGACACACGTATAGACACCATCTAATAATTGCTTCTTACCGCGTAAGTTTACATTCCGCTCATACTCCGACGAGAGGGCCAAAACTTTTCGCGCCCAATGCCTACGATCACGCGTCAAACAAAATCTCTGCTAACTGAACTCTCTATACATATAACGATATGCCGTTTATACAGCTGAATCGTTTATTTCAGTAGAGTTCCACTTTTGTCACGAAGTCTTCGCAATCCGTCTCCCAATTCGTTTATGCAGTCGTTTTAACCTAATATATAAACCAAAGAATAATTGTTTGCATCCCGGATTCCTTGTTGCGCTTCTGATTTCATTCCACCAATAAGTATCGCGAGCTCAAACCATAGAGTAACTCATCTCTGCGCTTGCCGAGGATGTCACTTTTGGTACGTTGCGTGCACCTGTGCGAGAAGATCGCTGTACACACTGTACACCCCGCAGGGTTCAGCGCAGCTGCACCAGACAGCGGCAACGCCGGCGCGGCGCGGAAGGTGAGGCGAGGTCGTCACGTGACCGTCTGGTGGGGCTCTGCTATCGCCGACTGGTCTGGTGGGCCGGTTTAATAATAGCCGACCACGATCTGCTCTCTCCTGCCTGGCGCAACGGGACAACCAGCGGCGGCTGCCACTGAGCAGGAGGAAATGCCGGCACGGCCGCACGGGGGCGTAACCCGTTGAGGCTACATTCCAGAAACAACTGCCAGGCTGCGGTTTCACACGGCGCCGCGATGCGACAGCTACGACCTCTGCTGTGAACCTGAGTCTCTCACTGTCAACCTGACTTGGCTATTTTTATCTTATCCATAATTAAGATCGAATCTGTGACCGCGGTCACAGTAGCGTATGCTTTTATTGGAACGGTGACCAGGCACTTTACAACGAACCTCTGCAGTTTCATTCTCAGAAGATAGATATTTACAGGGACTTTTACCAATAGCCATTCGATAAGGTTCACGAAAGGGACAGAATGATCGACTTCAGTTCATTGGGAGAATTCTAGGGAAATTTAACTCGTCTATGAAGACTGTATGTAACAACTGTGCGACCCATTCATGAGTACTTTTCGAGTGTTTGGGATCCCCACCAGGTCAGATTAAAGAAAGACATCAAAATAATTCAGACGTGTGCTGGTAAATCTGTTACCAGTGGGTTCGACCAACATGCGCTTACGGAAATGCTCCATGAACCCAAATGGGGATCCGCATTTGTGACAGAGTGCAGAGCGATCCTGCCGCTAACACCAAGACCAAGGGGACGCCCATTAATTACGTGAGCTGAAAATGGAGGTAGGGGTCTCGCAAAATCTCACCAAATCACATTAAGAGGGGGGCAATAAAAACTCCCTTCAACTTTTCAATTCTGAAAATAGAAATTATTATAACGATAACGGACAATACTAGAGTGTTAATCAGTCTACCGTGTCTCTGAACTAAATAATGTTTTACACGTGTGATGCCCGGGTTTCCCCGATTTGAAACAAGTGTCACATTTCATTCGCTGTGTTCTCCGCTGTGACGGTTGAAATAATTGCGTGCGAGTGAATCGTGATATACTGCAACGCATATAAAGCCGACGTTATTGTGTTCAACACTACTTTGTATCAAAACTTTTACAATGCGTATGTTAAACGGCAAGCAGACAAGTCTGAACACGACCGAGCAAGAAGTTAATAGTTTGTCGAAGGAAGCTAAGATTTAATTCACTGACAAAAAGTCTCTTAGTGATTACGTAAATCTAGAGAGATTCAAAAGCTATTTGATTATACGGTTCAAAGGAACATAGAAACAATATCTTTCATCTGCGAAGTAGGCAAATACTCAGTGACGTTGAACGTATGTAATAAACCATTAAGAGGTCCATTTTTAAGGATACGTTGAAACGGTAATGCTACTTTCGTGGAGCGTTTTTGTCGGTCTCTCTCTACCTGTCAGGGTTGGCATGTTTCAAATAGTGTTTTAACAACCTGTTAAAATCACATTAATGTCTTCTCTAAATAGAAGTGTTTTTAAAGTGTTTTAATCCATGTTTAAAACAAAAGATTCTGTTACGTATTTTTACACAACTATGGGTTAAACCTCATGCGAGGGGGAGGGGGGTCTTGCCACGTATCACCAGGGGGGAAGCAGGTTCAAATATTAAAGAAACCTCTCACGTAATTAACGGACGTCGTCTAAGGACCGCGAAGACAAGACAAATCAGGGGGCTCGTACAGAAGCCTACACAGACAGTCTTTTTCCTTACCTTCGTTTGGGAGTGCAACGCTGGAAAGCAAGTGACAAGCAATAGTAAAAAGCACCCTCCACCATACACCGCATTGCGGCTTGCAGAATTTATAAACAGACGAAGATATTTCTAAGATTAACTACGTCCCGCTGACCACGGAAAGATTGTTAAATTACAGCCTTATCCCTCTATTCCAAAGGTAAGAACATATTCAACTATCTATTGCTTTGAATACCTGTTCATTTAGGGAGCAATAAAGAGTCCGATACCCTGTTAGTTCTACGGTTTTAATGTGTGTCTTTTCCACTTCTTTCACCACTAATGTGAAAACTGCCGAGGTACATTAGAGTTCGGGATCTACGTTAAAATATAGGTCCCCACAACTGGCTGGATAAGTCTGTTCGATGGAAGACGACGGTGTATCACCTCAAATGGAACCACGCCTAGTAAAACACAGTGCTGTTAAAACCAACCTTCGCACTGAGGATAACTTTAACTTTAAACCATGTACAATTATCTTTCGAAGGTTTCATGATCGTATGAAAACGAATTTCTGTTTAGAATTGTCGGATAAATGAGTTTACCTGCAAAATTGTTTTGACTTTTTCAGATTGGCAAAATCGCCAACATGAGTTGAAAAAGTGACTAAGTCCATGAACTCCGTAAAATCTGCGTTATCTATGCCTGTTTCAGTGATAAGTACCACCAGTTCCTCTCCCACTAGATAAATTTGAGATGCACGAACAAATATTACAACAGCGATTAGTACCAGGCTAGGAGGCGACAACGCCGAGGCAAATGCTAGCAGAGGCCTCATCGTAACCACTTGCCGCAGTTACTTAATCTGGCTGCTAGAACCGCGTCTGCTGTTATGCCGCTGCCTGTGAAGTTTTATGTACTGTCATCCCGCCACAACTTGAGATAACACCTCTGTGTCACGCTTGGGCAGTAGCTATTTCCAGGCGTATAAACAAACTAATCTCTATTCCTAGCTGCTGTCTGAATGTTTTGAACTCACATTACGAGAACCTAGACGTAACAACGCAATTTTAACCGTATTATTACGTTGCTTAAGTGTCGTTCAGGCTGTTGCTTCCAACTATCATCTCCTCTGGAAAACAAGGCTGTTATCGCTCCTTACAAAATGCCACCGCCAGTGTGTTGTGAGTCAGACCAAGTTCTTTCAGCGTTTTCATAACTTTCAACACATTCAGGAGAGATTGGATATCACGATGTCCCCACTGTACCTAAAATCTTGCCCGCAAATGTTATACGTTTACCGTTAATAAGCAGTATTTCCGAACCGACCAAAATTCACGTCCTTTTCCATCTCCCCAGCTTCATTTTTATGAAGACAGAAACAATTATTCTTTAATCTCACTACGAAAATTACTTTGGCTTCATATCCGAAAATACCAAAATTCGTTCTTCGCCATTTCGATTAGAAAGTAAGGCATGACGACAAAAACTCTTAACGACTTACTACGTGAATAGCTCATCACGACATTCACCGTAGACATATTTGCCATATCAAATATCGCGTTGCATCGTCTGCCATCTATCTCCCAGAGACGTAAACATCTGGCTTCACACTAATTTACGGAGTGCGAAGCAAACTGCTGAACTGTTGACTGCAATAAACAAGGATTTCGATAGTCATAGAAGAAATACGAAACTATTTTGCTTTGGTTAGTTCTAAACATAAAACATTTACTATCTGTTTTAACTACAATACACTTACTGAATTTTTGCCGGCAGCTCATGTTTAACATCCACCACATGAGCTAAAGGCAGAAGTCGGTTTTTGGAGGTGAAATTACAAGAAAATCTTGTGTTATAGATAAAACAGTTAGTAAACAAGTGTCTGCGCGTGATTCACCGGCAAACAAGACAGCAGCACCAAAAACTGTGATAAGCTGTATCAACTGCATTCTGGACAAATTGTCACTTGATACCTTTACCCGCTTTTGAGAAAAAAGCGTCTTCACAGATAAAGTGATAACTCAGTGATCCTTTAAGGGTTACGTTTCTTCTGACTGCGCTACGAAACGCCAAAAACATCGACAACACAGAAACTGCTGATTTACTTACGGGTACAAGAAAAAAAGATTGTGTGTCTTCCATACCGCGGAAACACACTAATTTCCTAGCAAGCAAGCAAATGATAGCTACCGTATCCAAAGATGTTTACCTAATATTGCTTTTCTTTTAAATTATGGAACAGTTACACAATGTGTCGGGATATACTGTACACGTGTTTGTTTAAGAACAAGTATATCTGAGGCATGCATTGTGTTATTTTCTTTTGCCCAGGAGCCGGAATTATTCACATGGACTTATGGGAAACTGTTTCGAAATTACCGCACTGATAAGTTACCAAGAGTAAAACAGATAGTGACATCACGATGTGGAGCTGATTACAGCTTCCAGTAAAGCGTTAACTAATGGAACTGCTTCCCAGCAGAAACAACTGACCTCTGGTTCCGAAGGAGGACGGCCACTTGTTAACCCGATGGCCCGCCGTGGATTGCTCTTGCCAACTTCTTGTTGATGCTTCTCCACAGGACGTACACCAAGTGCAATACCCGAGGCCGAGGACAATTAACACAATTACTGGAAAACTACCAAAGGCTGCACAGTCCCAGAAGGGTTTGCCAACAGGGGCCTTAACTGTCCATGTACTGCTCCGAGTGTGTTGTACAGCACCGCATCTGCTGTTCAGAGCTCAGGAAACAGTTACATGACTCCTGTGAGACAGAAGCGTCATAATTCAGTGGTGACTGCTATAAATAGGAGTCTAGAATCCACTTGTGAAAAGGCCTCTGAGGTATCGAGTAATATGAAATTTAACCCCAGCAGTACTTGCAATACCAACACATTTTCTCCCACGCCCTGGTACCCGGGTTCGATTTCCGGCGGGGTCAGGGATTTTCTCTGCCTCGTGATGACTGGGTGTTGTGTGATTTCTTTAGGTTAGTTAGGTTTAAGTAGTTCTAAGTTCTAGGGGACTGAGGACCATAGATGTTAAGTCCCATAGTGCTCAGAGCCATTTGAACCAACCAACACATTTTCCATAACGCGCATTACCAGTGGGGGGGGGGGGGGGGGTTTACTTACGCCCAACTTCAGCAAAATTCGGTAATCAGAATGAGATTTTCACTCTGCAACGGAGTGTGCGCTGAAACGAAACTTCCTGGCAGATTAAAACTTTGTGCCGGACCGAGACTCGTGTTCGAGACCTTTGCCTTTCGCGGGCAAGTGCTCTAACCACTCAGCTACCCAAGCACGACCCACGACTCGCCCTCACAGTTTGTTAGAGAAAGTTCGAGTCTCGCTCCGGCACACAGTTTTGATCTGCCAGGAAGTTTCAAAATTCGGTAATATTTGACATACTAAACAACATACTTTTGAAAGAAGAATTAGTACAGTTCAGAACAGAAAGTATCTTATCACACTCTTAGCAATATTAACACACTTTCAATAACGTTTACTATCAAAGGAGGTGGGGTGGTAGTGGGGGAGGGGGGGGGCGGCAGGGGAGGATACTAAAGATACCGACGTGCACATAAGATCCTGATTCTGAAAATGTTGAATGTAATATTCATTGGGAAAAGTGACATCTACAACAAAGTCAAATTTTTGGGTTAAGTTCAACTGAAAGACTTTAAACGTATGTGGAATCTGGTTAAAGAAATTAAGAACTATTTTTTTCTGAATTTTAAAATATAGTTTAACTAACTAGGTTTCAACATTTTCAAAAGGTGGGTGTAAAGTACTCTTTGGTATTCTGAGGGTTAAATAGACTGATCAACAGATTGTACTGTAATGCAGAAAATATTCACAAGACAGCACTATAACTGGATACAGTAATCGACAGAGGGGATGTTTTCCTCTAGTGTCTTGTTCAGAGTCACACGCGGTCACTCGGCGACTGGACAGTGGTGGTCAACACTATACGATATTTTCTTCTGAAGTGATCCGAATGTGAAACTACTTTTTCTTCAGGGCAATGACGAACGTTCGACCCCATTTATTTTTGCTGGTGTGTATAGCAACAATCTAATTAGAGACAGTTGCACGATGAGGAAATATTCTGATAGCTTATTTATGAATTTATTCCCGACCTCTTACAAACCGGTTCATGTACTCAATGTACCATACATTCAGCTTTTGTATTCTAAAACAGGAACTTACAAAACTGAAGCCATGTTGGGTGCACAAAAACTTTCCAAGACGACGGGAGATTCTCCTGCCTCACGTAGCCAAGTTCAAACTGACTTTCATGCCGAAGTTAGTTCACTTAGAGGAAAAGTAACGGGCAAAGAACTGAGGACAAAATAGTAACGTCTCCCGGCTAGTTCATTACAGACTGGTTCAAATGGCTCTGAGCACTATGGGACTTAACATCTGAGGTCATCAGTCCCCTAGAACTTAGAACTACTTAAACCTAACCAACCTAAGGACATCACACACATCCATGCCCGAGGCAGGATTCCAACCCGCGACCGTAGAGGTCGTGCGGTTCCAGACTGTAGCGCCTAGAACCGCTCGGTCACACCGGGCGGCTCATTAGAGACTGTCACAGAATCGAGACATCGCGTGAGGAGTCTATCAAAATCACGAGTGCCAAAAAATCAGAAAATTTCAAACGGCCAGCTTCAGCGTGCGCGTGCTTTTCTAGACGGTTTCCCGAAGTCCCTTCCGGCAGATTTCTCTGAACAGACTTCCCACTGAAACACACCATACGAACTGCAAAACAAGAGAACGCACATGAACCACAGATTTGATCTGAATCGCCGACACAGATATAGGCTGTGGAACGATAACGGGGAAACGAAAAATGTATGCCACAGACAGAGGCTTGTGCCAAAGCTGCAGCAGAGATTCATGCCACCAGCGAGCTGTGCAGGAAATGTCAGCCATGACAATCCAATCTTCCACGCACCAGTGCCGCCGGCAATACGTAATCTTCCATCTGCAGCTTAACACGAGGCAGAAAGCTCTCTCGTTCCGGCTTACATTTCCGCAATCACAGGCTCTCCATCAAGAGGAAAAAAAAAAACCTCTGCTACCACGATTATGTTCGACTAGATCACTGTGTTTGAAGCGATCAAAGCAGCGAAAGTATGTAGAAGAAATTCTATCTATTCTGCTAGTCACGCATTATGAATGAAGTACTTGAACGCATAGTCGATAGAAAAAAGGAAATGGGACCAGGTGAGATTTCCTCTCAGGAAACGGCACAAAGTTTAACAATTCCGGAGTGAAAGATTTTGTCCGCAAGATAGGTTGCATTAATGTGTGATACTTCGTATTTTGGGGAGCCACTGCCAAGAATTTGCCGATGTTCGCTCAAGTGAAGTATTCAGTCTGTACGTGATAAAAGACTAACAGCAGCTAAATGCGACATACTGAGCTCCTTTATTTGACTCTTAGCACATTTGTCTTCATCTTTCAAGCGTTTACGCCATGTATTGCGATGCATTTCAGACGCCCCTTGCACCGGGTTTTTATTTTTAATCAGTAAGTCACAGCCTACCTACATTGGCATACGCGATCATTGGTATTTTACTCGATATTTCATATTTGAGACTCGTGAGTGCCTCAATACATACTTACATACGCGAATTTTCTCAAGATTTCAATGTGAAGCTTATAATAGTGTTTTGACATGAAGCCTCACGGAGGATATAAAGCACAGAACATATCTACGAAATATTTTGGAGTATTGCATTCTCTCTCTCTCTCTCTCTCTCTCTCTCTCTCTCTCTCTCTCTCGGGAGGGCAGGGGGCTAACTACTAGTAGATATCTTCGAGCATCTCGAGGAGACATACTACAAATTCCGAGAGCGTGGTTTGTAGTAAATGTCATATGTATTTCGGAATGATTCTACAGATAATGGAAATTCGAAAGCATATTCAGGTTTGAAGGAAATGGATGATTTCTTCAGAAGAATATAAAATACAGTAGTAATGGAATGTAGAGTAATCAAATCAATCGATGCGGAGGAAGTTAGTCTGGGCAAGGAGGCAAAGTAGGCATAAGACGAGCTTTGTTATTTAGGCGGTAAGATACCTGGTGACAGCCGCAATTGAGAGAATTTAAAATGCAGCTGGTAACAGAAGGAAAAACTTTTCAAAAAAGGACAACTTTGTTAACATGTCAAGTAAACTGAAGTGTTAGGAAGTCTTTTCAGTAGCTGTTTGCTGGAGTGTAGCCTTTTACGGAAAGTAAAATACGGATAAACAGTTCAGACAAGAAGAAAATTGAAGCTTTTAAAATGTGGTACTGCAGAAGAATTCTGAAGACTCGATGGGTGCAGAATGAAATTTTTCACTCTGCAGCGGAGTGTGCACTAATCGAACATCCTGGCAGATTAAAATAATGTGCCGAACCGAGAGTCGAACTTGGAATCTTTGCCTTTCGCAGGCAAATTCTCTACCGACTGAGATACCCAAACACTATTCACGACCCGTCGTTTCAGCTTTACGTCCGCCAGTGCCTGATCTCCGACCTTATAAACTTCACACAGACGAAATATAGGTCGAAGTGAAGCTGTAAGGACGAGTCGTTCAAATTGTTCAAATGGCTTTAAGCACTATGGGACTTAACAATTGAGGTCATCAGTCCCGTAGACTTAGAGCTTCTTAAACCTAACTAACCTAAGGATATCACATACATCCATGCCCGAGGCAGGATTCGAACCTGTGAACCTAGCAGCAGCGTGGTTCCAGACTGAAGCGCCTAGAACCGCTCGGCCACAACGGCCGGCAGGACGAGTCCCGAGTCTTGTATGCGTAGATCAGTCTGCAGAGCACTTGCCCGCGAAGGTAACGATCCCGAGTTCGATTCTCGGTCCAGCGCTCTGTTTCAATCTGCCAGGAAGTTTCGATTAGATGGACACATCGGACAGATGAGGACATACTGAATTACGGATAAAAGGAAACTTTACTAAAACAAGGCAGAAGCTGATAGGACGCGTTCTGAGAAATCTAGGAATTTAGTCAATTTGATACTGGACAGAAGTGTAGGAAGTAAAAATTGCAGAGAAAGATCAAGTTTTACTGTAGTAAAAAAAGTGTAAAAGGATACAGGTTGCAGCAGTTATGCAGAGGCTTGCACAGGATATACTAGCATGAAGAGCTGTGATAAACCAGACTTCTGATTAAGGACAACCATCACCACGACCACCACTTCTCCCCACGCATCAATCGCAGGGGTTTGTGTTAACTGTGCGGGAAGTACCCTCGCCAGAGTACAGACACAGCTGTAGAAATACACGCCCTCGCCGGCTGAAATCTGTGTGGCGCTCGGCTGATCCCAGGGGTGACACTGTACCTCCGCCCAGCACACACCACACCAGGTTTCCGGGTCGGTACACCGCCAGCGGGCCGGAAACCCAGACACGCCCACTCGGGGAAGCACGCTCCGCTATCGCTGCCTCTTCATTTCCGTCGGCGGGGATAGACCAGCAGGCGCTCGGCGTGACACGGCCGCTGCTGACGTCTGCATACGTGTCTGGTCGCGAAAGCGCCGGACCTGTCTTCACCGACGAAGCTACCAACGGAGTTCTAACAGCCTGTATTCTTTTCACTCGGTGTAAGAGCAGGTTGCTTCATTACTAACCTTTTCTTCGGAGAAAAGCATACGGTACCGATGTTAATGTTAGTCTTTCCAAGCTGTTGGAGAGTTCCAGAACAATCAACATCAGTTGTTTACCTTAACTCGCGCCTAGAGCAAAATCCGACTCTCACCCCCTCGCCGACGAGACTAATCCTCATCGCTGCTTAGGCTTTTTATTCGTGTTTTGAGAACAACGATTTTACAGTGAAGGAATGGGTATACCATTCTTCTTTGGATGGTACAACCCAAACACATGGTACACATAGACCAGTGTCGATGGCTTGCAACAATAACGCAATTCTTTTGTCATTCTTTCATTGCGAAACTAATGAACGAAACGACACACACTTTTTATACTCTAAAAAAAAAGTTTCGTTGTTAGCTCATTTGGCATAGCCGATGTGCTTCGTTCCACGGAGGCATGTCGAAAAGTAATGCCTCCGATTTTTTACTGAGAAAACTGAAAGCTTTTTTTAAAAAAACAAGCGTTATTAACATTCTAGATCTTTATTCATCATGTCTATCTATTTATTCCTCAACATAATCACCCTGATAAACATTTCTCTCAATGGGATATCATTAATGCTTGCAGCGCTTCATAACTAAGTACAGTCCTGTGACGTGTTCAAGTTTTGGAAACTAAAATCGCATGGGGGCTGCGACTATATGGTGTACGATCGATGAAAGTGAGCCCAAGGCGTCTGATTGTAGCGCAGCTCTCGGGTTACGTCTCGCACTGTCGTACTGAAGGTGAGGGCGCGATATGTGTGTACGAAATCTTCGAATTCGTGCTTTCAGTTTCCTCACGCAGCTAGGTAGTTTCGTTACACTCCGCCATGTTATACGAAACAGCTCTGAGTCCTCTAGCGGCAGAGGGCTGGGAATATGTAAGGATGAAGAAAGATACAGAATGTAAAAAAACTTATTTTTAAAATCTAGGACTTAGCATAAAAATTAGGAGGAATTAGTTTTCAGCACGCCCTCTTCGTATCTCTTATGAAACTGCTGCTCATCACAGTAATCAGAATCTCGCAGTAATTTAGTTTCATCCAACTCCACTCCCGCTCTTTTTAGCGTAATCGACTCCTTAGCCCCCTCCCTTTTCTTCATTTTTCTACCTCTCTTTTCGCTCTTCCTTAGTTTTCCCCCGTCACGAAGCCACGCTTCCACTGGTACGGCGACCAGAGCAAGCGCCCAGGCTGCGATACAGTAATTACGCAACTGCTTAGCATCAAGGTTTCTTACCATGAACGATGATGTGAGCCATCGCATCACTATTTCTAAAGCGCTTGGACACGCAATGTATGGCAATGTATGTATACGATATATATTGGGGTCTGGAGCAGGGGACACGATATTACGTGATACGCGGAAGTCCCGTGTGGGAGAGCCTGGACGCAGTTTCGCAGCGTAGCTCGTCTAGTTCTGATAGGAAATCTTCCCTGGTCACTTAAAAATCGACGTCCCCGAGACGTGAGATACGACCTCTATTGTTTCCTATATAAATAAATGGTCTGGCTGACAGGGTGGGCAACAGTCTGCGGGTGTGTGCTGCTGATGTGCTGTACGGGAAGATGTGAAAGTTTAGTTACTGTAAGAGGCTACAAAAAGACTTAACTCTAAATGTAGAAAAATGTCAGTTAATGCAGGTGAGTACGAAAAACAAAATGTTACGATACAGTATTGTTAGTGGGCTTCTTGACACCGTAACGACGTTTAAACATCTGGGCGTAACGTTGTAGAACGATATGAAATGGAAAGATCATGTAAGGATTGTGCCAGGAAAGGCGAATCATCCACTTCGGTTTCTCGGGAGAATTCTGGAAACATGTGGTTCATCTGTAGAACAAACTGTACGACCTATTCTTGAGTACTGTTCGACTGTTTGGGATCCACATCGGGTCGAATTAAAGGACGACATCGAAGCAATTCAGAGGCAGGCTGTTAGATTTGTCAACAGTACTTTCGAACTCCACGTAAGCGTTATGGAGATGCCTCGGGAACTGAAATGGGAATACCTGTAAGGAAGGCGACGTTCTTTTCAAGGAACACTTTTAAGAAAATTTGGAGAACCGGAGTTTGAACCTGACTGCAGAAAGATTCTACTGCTGCTAATACATTTCGCTTGAGCACCATGAAGATACAACGAATTAGGGCCCATCCGGAGACAAATAGACAATAGCTTTTTCCTCGCTCTATTTTAGAATGGAATAGGAAAGGAAATGACCAGTAGTGGAACAGGGTACCCTCCGCCACGCACCGTACCGTGGCTTGAGGAGTATCTATGTAGACGTTTACGATTAAGACAGCCCAGGCCGGTATCGTATGGGTAAAATAAACGTCGCTCTAAACAGTTCCAAATAAACTGGTTCAAATGGCTCTGAGAACTATGGGACGTAACTTCTGAGGCCATCAGTCCCCTAGAACTCAGAACTACTTAAACCTAACTAACCTAAAGACATTACATACAGCCATGCCCGAGGCAGGATTCGAACCTGCGACAGTAGCGGCCGCGCGGTTCCAGACTGTAGCTTCTAGAACCGCTCGGCCACCCCGGCCGGCAAATAAACTAACATAGATTGTCCGTGAGCAAAGAGATCCAACACGTAGACCTTGTTAACACTACACATTTCGCAGAATATAACCTGCAGAGAGGCGTGCCGAAACAGTTTATGAAAGGGTACCACATAAAACACTATTACGGCAGCTCGCGTAACCAGATGTGACTAGGAACGGTGGACTGTTAGCTATTGAGCTACAAGTTACTTCGATTTCGAACGCGAGCAGAAGCTGAAGTCAGCTGCCCGCCGACCCAGTGGTAGGAGGCTTGGAGACACTGAACACACGGGCAGGCGGCAGCAGCGCCGAGGTGAAGCAGCCTCGTGGCGGAGTCTTCCAGACGTTCCGGGCGCGATTCCGCAGAATCGGAGCGCCGTCCGTGACCAGACCTGTCCCCGCCCCGGCGCCACGCGACCCACATACAAAGGGGAGCGGCAGCCGGCCGCGTCTGCCCTGGCGGCTCTCAGCTTCACCCCAGCTCTCTTCATCACCTCTGTTTCCTCTCGTGCTTATTCTCAGCTCCTGAGAAATTCACCAAATTTGTCTGAATGATAGCTTTTTCCTGTACAGACCGTCGTTGGGTGAACTAAAACTTTTGTTCGTTTTTATAAAACTAGTCGCCACTGACTAGAAATCATTTTCACTACTGCATTTTCGACCTCATTTACTCGAGTGCGTCTTGCACCTAGTCGGGGGTGCGCCTGTGCTGCGCCCGATAACGTCCCAAACGAATTCCATTGGATTTCGTTGAACCAAACTTGGTGACCCAGATAAGAATGTGAGTTTACTATCATGCTCCTCAAGCCAGCGTAGCACGAATCAAGTCTTGAAATCGGCAGTTATCCTGCTGGAAGATAACAATGCCGTTGCGCAGGATGGCAAGTACGGAGGGATACAGGTGCTTCGCACTGATGATCATTTAGTCCACAGCTGTTCTAATGCCTTCGATTACTACCATGGCGCTGCGGCACAGTTGTGCCTACACTAGCATTATACACACATCAAAGAAAGTTTTGCATCACCTCGGTTCCGAGGGTTCCGGAACCTGTACGCAAAATCGAAAGAAAGATCAACAAACATTTCCGCCCCTTTTATTGCTCATGAAAACCACACATTGTATGTTGTTCCACCGGACGGCGAAACCTTCAGAGGTGGTGGTCCAGATTGATGTACTCTATGTGGGCGCAAATTGTCTATGAAGACAAATGCCTCGCCAATATGCTACCGATATGGCTGCACTATTGGTGGCAGGATGGCATTCACGTATCGTACAGCCCTTACGGGGCCTTCCATGACCACCAGCGGCGTACGTTGGCCCTACATAACGCCACCCCCAAAACAGCAGGGAAACTCCACCTTGCTGCACTCCATGGACACTGTGTCTAAGGCGTTCAACCTGACCGGGTTGCCTCCAGACAAGTCTCCGATGATTGTCTGGTTGAAGGCATATGCGAAACTAGTGGGTGAAGAGAACATGATGCCAGTTCTGAGTGGTCCATTCGGCATATTGCTGGACCCGCCTGTACCGCGCTGCGTGGTGTCGTGGTTCCAAAGATGGACCTTGCCATCGACATCGGGAGTGAAGTTGCGCATTATACAGGCTATTGTGCACAGATTGAATCGTAACACGACGTCCTGTGGCTGCACGAAAGGCATTATTCAACACGGTGTCTATGCTGTTAGGGTTCATCCGAGCCATAATCCGTAGGTAGCGGACATCCACTGCAGTAGCAGCCCTTGGGCGGCCTGAGCGAGGCACGTCCTCGACAGTTCCTGTCTCTCTGTATCTCCTCCATGTCCGGACAACATCGCTTTGGTTCACTCCGAGATGCCTGAACACTGTCCTTGCCGAGAGCCCTTCCCAGCACAAATTAACAATGCGGACGCGATCGAACAACCGCGGTATTGACCGTCTAGGCATGGTTGAACCACAGACAACCTCCTTCCTGGTGCGATGACCGGAACTGACGGCTGTCGGACCCCCTCCGTCTTAAGGGCGCTGCTCATGCATGATTGTTTACATCTTCGGGCGGGTCTAGTGACATCTCTTAACAGTCAGAGGGAGTCTGTGATTCAATATCCAAAGTCAACGTCTATCTTCAGGACTTCTGGGAACCGGGATGATGCAAAACTTTTTTCATGTGTGTGAAGCTTGCACCGACGTCAGACTTGCTGCTTCACAGAGCGGTGAAGCCACCAACCACCACGTTCTGTGAAGTTAAAAGGTGCTTTTGTCAGTGGATTTTCCCTATTTCCATGACCGTTTCGTCGCCAGAATGATTTCAAATTCGTTTTTCCTCTGCTTATGTACTATCTTTGTTGCATCGCTTCCCAATAACGCCACCAGTTTGCGTTTGATCTTGCTGAGCTGTGGCCATAATGTTTTGTCTGATCAGTTTAACTAAAAATATGGAACGACTCTGGGTTGTACTGGGGAAAGTGTTTACAAAAAAGCCCTTGCGTAATTACTTTTTGGTGTGCCACCACTTACTTCCTAGCGTCACGAGCTTATTTATTCGTATTCTACGCCATTCTCCTATGTCCATGTTCGGCAAGTGAATTTATACTTTGAAACTACATTAAAACTCTGCCTGGTGGATTCGAACTAGGAACTACGACTTCCACTGGAGACACTATTGACAACCAGTTAAACCACCAATTCCTATAGCACATCTAGAATGATCACTAAACTTCAAATTCCGCGTTCGAGCCCGGACCAGGGACACAGCTTTAACATGCAGGTGAAAATTAGGTGGGCTGATCAGAAATGAAGTTCTCCGCAATATCGCCGAGGAGAGGAACGCGCGGTAAGCAATGGCGAGAAGAGACAGGAGCTGTAGAGGGTAAAAATTGTAGTGGGAGACAGATTGGATTAAATCCGACAAATAATCGAAGACGCTGAGCGCAAGTGCTTTTCAGAGGAATTCGTGGCGGGCCGCATCCAAACCATTGAGAAGATATATGACCTCAAAGAAGTTTCGAAACGCGTGTACACACTGCTCGAGTTGAAGATTCGTTGTAGTATTTATGAGTTCTCATGGTTCCAACGCAAATGCTGCCATTCTGGTAGTCTAAGAGCTTCTTTACAAATTAATTCGCGCTCGCGATCAATGTAGTTCACAAATGCTAAGACAAGCACTCTTCATCACGAGTAGATCCGAGAATTGTTGCTCGAAAGCGTACATGTACCTCCGCAAGTTCCATTCTATAATGGACCTTTTTGACCTTTCTCGTATTGTACTGCTTCATGTTGTTAGTAGCGTGTACGAAAAGCATTATTTGCTAAGTGGTTTCTTTGACAAAGTACTGAGACAGGCGCCGCTTCATACATGCAGCGTACATCCTCGTACAAGGAGGCCGAAAACAATCGGATATATACGTATTGAAAATGTGTTCCACTTTACCTGCTTTCAGAGTTACCGCTTTTGTATTCTAATGTTCGCGTGAACCGGAAGCAATAGTGCCTCAGCAGGCGGCTGGGATGACAATGCAGATTACAAAAGACTGGCGTAGGCTACCGCAGAGAGAGTCAGTTAAGGTAAAAAGTTTTCTGGGTGTCGTGCCGCCTAATATAAAATAACTGTCGTTTAATACAACCAACATCGTGGTCACTGTTTTATTCAATGATATTTCACAAGATGACCAGGTACCGAACCCAGATAGGTTTTATGTTAACTTACCATACACTTCTAAATGGGCTGACGAAAATCCGCCTTTGCGGATAGTCATGAAGTAATTCTGTGCAGATGTGAGGGATGGGAACTAACATTAGCTGGTACTTCAATCGCGGCATTTTTTTTGTTGTTGCTAGTTTTAACTAACCAGTTTCTCGTAAATTGACGCCGTTATTAAATGCATCGACAAGAGTGACGAATACCTACCCTCTTTATACCACTTAGTTGAACATAATCATGGGACCAATGATGAAGTTTGCAGCAGATACGGAATGGCACCTATCTCTGACGAGAACGGTTTATGGTCGTACAGTCGTGTATTTCGAAAGGAAAGAAACAACGACAAAACGCAGCTTTTAGTTAACGTGTATATTATACGACCCATTGGATGATCGAAGTAAAGTTGGCAAGAAACACCCCATGTAAATCTCCAAGAATATTGATTCCCACCTTCACCAAACTCAAATGTTGATAAGACAACGAAGAACGCAGACTCCCCAACATTGCGGAACAAACATAGAGGAAGAAGACGTAATTGAAATTCCGATCTCATCTCTCAGTTTAAAGCTTCAGAATATCTGAGCTTCGTCGCAACAAAAATATTGTGGTAATTTGGAAAATTTCGGAGCGCGTCGGCAGAGAAACGGAAGGTCAACAACACTTGTTTCAGTTTTCTGAACGTAATTAGAGCATGGCCATCAAAATGTACGTGTCTGTAACTTCCTGAACTACGGTGTCATACTGGACCGTGACGAGACTAACAGCTGAACACATGCGGCCACCAAAATGAATGCAACTTCTGTATTAATTTCCAAGAATTTAAATCAACGTAACACGAGTACAGCGCATTTATGCCACCCTAGATACGGTTTTATAACAGGAAATCCAGTACTGAAATGTTGATATCACCTCCCTACTTTGACGCATGGTATGAAAAATTAACTGTAGCCTCCAGAACTAGTCAATATTTTGTCAGACGTATAGGCGTGTTACTGACTAGTAGAGAGACGGGAATTAATAAAATGACGTCGCTGGTTGGGGCCATTGACATACGCTGCTGCACGTTTGTTGTTTCTCATGTGTTATCTACTGTGTGGTCTTTTACTGCAGCACGTATCCTGTCACGCCACCATACATCTGCGTAGTATTACAAGTGATGAGAGCTCCGACCAAATGGTACCAGCAGCTGCGACGCCTCCGCAGACGAAATTGGATGATAGCTCGAGACGAAGGCGTGGGATGAGCTGATGTCTATGACAACATTCGTTCAGCTGTTCTGGTCCACCCACTAGTAATAAAGACCCCTACTGTCGGCACATAGTGATGCCAGGAGAAACTGCAGTTGCATAACAAACTACCAGCATGGCGTAATGGCACGATGTTTACACAGAATTTCTTTGATTTTTTTCATGGCAGATGCACGAAAGCACTCTTCACTGATTTACTTTAAAAATTCCTGTGTTACACTTCGTACGGCAATATGTCATAGGAACACCATGAAAATATTAAAATGCGGACAAATTAGGGGCCGCCCGGAGTGGCCGTGCGGTTCTAGGCGCTACATTCTGGAGCCGAGCGACCACTACGGTCGCAGGTTCGAATCCTGCCTCGGTCATGGAAGTGTGCGATATCCTTACGTTAGTTAGGTTTCATTAGTTTTAAGTTCTAGGCGACTGATGACCTCAGAAGTTAAGTCGCATAGTGTTCAGAGCCATTTGAACCATTTGAACAAATTAGGGCACTACAAAAAGACCGCTAGAGTTTCATGTCCTCACAACGCTGTATTCACTACAGATAAAAATGCATGTGCGCAAGGATGAGGATGTTATATCTGTTATTATTCAACCTCTCTGAAGAAATGACTCCGCGAAACTGTAAGCAAACATAAGTTGGCAAGACTGTGTTTCTATGTCACTACCCCTCATTTGGATCCACTTATGATGGCTCTGTCACTGCAATATCTGACCTCCAGTATAAGGGCATATGTTTATAATTCTCAGTAGATGCACCGCCTCAGGTTTTCCTCGTCCTCGTCGTTAGATTAACCGTGTACGTAACACTGGCAATTACGTGTGCCAACGAAATTTCCATGTACAATTTTTTTGTTCCCGACTCATTCCTATGAATATACTTCGCGACTGATCTAGAAATATATACAATGAGCATGTTTAAATGGTTAAGTCTGACGGGTTGCTAGAAAGCTTCGAATTCAATTTTCATTCCACACGGCGTATGTGCACACATTTATCGTACCTGTAGCTAAAAGCTTTGTAATTGCTCCAATGCGGATTTTTTTTTTTAATCTGTGCTCTCTAACGAAGTTAGCGCCTAAGTGGCAATATTTTCGCAACTCCATCCAACGTTGTTAAGGATGCTCTTTACGCTGTTGAAAAGTAGGCCTACTTTAACAGTGGAATAGGGTTGAATTTATGGGATTGTCTGAGTGCCAAATACAGAAAACATTTTTGTAATTATTCCTCGCGTATGTTACATAAGAAACCGCAAACAATTTTCCAGGAAGACAGTGGAACGTCTTGTCTCACAGAGGAATAAATGTATTAACAGTTACGGCGATTACTTTACGTAATAAACAGATTACTTCATTTTTCATATGCTTCACTTTCAATTTACTGCCGCTTATACCCTCCGCTATAGCGAATACTATAAAATTCTCGCACGTAGAGCGTAATGTAAGTGCGTGGGACAACAGTCTACTAATTCTTTGAGACATCGCGTTCAACAACAACGTCAGGTTACGACGCCACACATCCTTTCCAGTAAGGGTAGGGGCAGGGGCAGAGGCTGGTACAGCGATTGTCGGAATTTTACCCTCAAACGGATTAATTTTTGAAAATATTTTTCAATGACGATCTTGATTTACGCTTTCAAAGATTATAGACACGACAGCACCCTGTAGAGCCGCATAGCACGTCAACACTGACATTTATAATTACAACGGCCGCAGCTCGTGGTCGTGTGGTAGCGTTCTCGCTTCCCACGCCCGGGTTCCCGGGTTAGATTCCCGGCGGGGTCAGGGATTTTCTCTGCCTCGTGATGACTGGGTGTTGTGTGAAGTCCTTAGGTTAGTTAGGTTTAAATAGTTCTACGTTCTAGAGGACTGATGACCATAGATGTTAAGTCCCATAGTGCTCAGAGCCATTTGAACCAATTTATAATTACGATGGTTTGTGATTAATCAACCAAAGCAGCAGAATAATTTTATCCGATTGGTTACGCGGTAAATAAAAAATAAAATTTACTGGCAAGAGACCAGCCTCACGTGCGACGGCTTCACACTTATCACTGGCAGTATTTCAGGGCGCAAAAAGCAAGACTGGACGATACGTTATCGTGCGACGGCATGTGCTTTCTCGTGTCGGCGGCCGACCAGAGCCGGCAGACGTCGGTGAAAGCAAGAACAGCAGGCACGACTGGCTCTCTCCGTGTGCACCAAGATTGGTGCTCCGAGGCCGACGATCGCGTCACGCCGGAATATTGTTAACAACGTACGCCAATGAACTATTCACCCATGAAGCGGAAAGAGATGTCTGAATCTTACACTAGCTCACGAGTTCTTCGAAATTACATAGCTGGCGCTGTTATTTAGGCACTGAACCACTGTCAGTAAGAAGTGATATTCAAATCGCCAATGTCCGTAGTGCGTGTAACTGTCAACTGATTGCTGAGATGGTGTCTTCTCTGACTAACAGTACATTCGTTTCCTTCTGATTGGCCAGCGCGATGCACAGCTCCGTACCAAATTAACGCTGAATGCTTGTGAACAGAACCTCTTTCGCAGCCTCAGAGTTTAGATTCGCTTTGAAAATTACACCCCTCCCCACTCGTTCTCAGCACAATAAAACATTTACTAGCACATCATTCCACGTGAAAGTAGACAGTGTGGAACTACTTCTGTTCGCTTGGAAAATCGTTTGGTGCCATTTGAAGGCTAGCGTCTCCCATTCTTTCTTCTTTGCCGAAGCAACAAGAACGCCAGTTACGTAGAAGTAAGAAAGTCAGAAGCTGGAATTGAAGAAAGATGTGTACGAAAACCTGTATTTGCGTTGAAAGCATTTTAGGAAAACCACCAAAGACGTAAATCTGGATGTTGTCGTCTGCCGCCCAGGAGTGTTTTAGCACCTCTTTACTTCGCTCTGTTTGCTTAGAAAACGCCTACACCAAGGAGTGGTTTACTACGGTTACAAGATCTTCACCAGTTAACTTCCATTTCGCGTGGCGCAGGTACCATGGGAAGAGAGAGAAAGGAGAGAGAGAGAGAGAGAGAGAGAGAGAGAGAGAGAGAGAGAGAGAGAGAGCCTGAACTGATCCCGAGTCCCTACTGTGGTCCGTAATTGGAAAATGACAGCCTGAATTCTTGTTTCAGTGGTGGTGGTGTGCTCTCCAAGTGCACAGCGAGATAAACAGAACGCGCACTTACGGTCGGTAGCAGGGAACGCGAATGGTCGACTTCTGTTTATTTGGAGAACTGTAAGAGGTGTATTCATCTATAGATGAGACAATGGACAGAACATTTGTGCGACGTATTGGGTGTACAGAATTTGGGATTCGCGACAAATCAGACTGAAGAAAGACACTGAAGCAATTCAGAGACGTGCTGTTTCAACTGTTAACTAAGTTCGATCAACAGGCGATTACGACGGAAATACTCCGTGAACTCAAATGAGAAACCTTGTAGGGGATCTGTCTTTCTCGAAATACTCTTCAGATTCCAGAATGAGATTTTCACTCTGCAGCGGAGCGTGCGCTGATATGAAACTTCCTGGCAGATTAAAACTGTGTGCCCGACCGAGACTCGAACTCGGGACCTTTGCCTTTCGCGGGCAAGTGCTCTACCATCTGAGCTACCGAAGTTCTGCAAGGTTCGCAGGAGAGCTTCTATAAAGTTTGGAAGGTAGGAGACGAGATACTGGCAGAAGTAAAGCTGTGAGGCCGGGCGTGAGTCGTGCTTCGGTAGTTCAGATGGTACAGCACTTGCCCGCGAAAGGCAAAGGTCCCGAGTTCGAGTCTCGGTCGGGCACACAGTTTTAATCTGCCAGGAAGTTTTACTCTTCAGATTGTTAAGAGAACCGGCATTTGCGACAGCCGAACGATTCTACCACCACCAGCGTACAGTGAGGTGAGAAAAAGAGTCATGGAATATCTTCTAATACCGTGTAGGACTTCTTTTTGCCAGTTGCAGTGCAGCAACTCAACGAAAGGCAACAAGTCGCTTGAAGTCCCTGCGGAAATACTGATCCATGCTGCCACTATAGCCGTTCGTAACTGCGAAAGTGTAGCCGCTGCACGATTTTGTACACCAACTGACCTGTCGACTATGTCTCAAATGTTCGATGAGGTTCAAGTCTGGCGATGTGGGCGGCCAAATCATTCGCTCGAATTCTTCCGACTTTTCTTCAAACCAATCGCGAACAGCTCCGGTCCAGTGACAATACTGCATTGCCATCCATAAAAATACCGTCGCTGTTTCGGGACATGAAGTACTGCAAGAGTTGCAACTGCCTCCAAGTAGCGGAACATAAACATTTCCAGTCACTCATTGGTTCACTTGGACCAAAGGACCCAGTGAATTCCATGTAAACACACCGCACTTCATTATGGAGCCACCACCAGCTTGCACAGTTCCTCGTTGTCAAATTGGGTCCATGGCTTCGTTGGGTCTGCGCCACGCTCGAAACCTATCATCAGCTTTCACCAACTGAAATCGGGACGCGTCTGACCAGGCGACGGTTTTCCAAGCGTCTAGGATCCAACCGATATGGTCACGAGCCCAAGAGAGGCGCTGCAGACGATGTGCTTTTAGCAAAGGCACTCGCGTCGGCCATCTGCTGCCATAGCCCATTTCGCTGCACTGTCCTAATGGATACGTTCGTCTTACATCCCACATTGATTTCTGCCGTTATTTCACGCAGTGTTGCTTGTCTGTCAGCACTAACAATTCTATGCGAACGCCGCTGCTCTCGGTCGTTAAGTGAAGGCCGTCGACCACGGCGTTATCCTCCATGGTAAGAGATAAGGGCTGAACTATTGTACTCTCGACACACTCTTGACACTGTCTGTGTCTGAATATTTGATTCCCCGACAACATCCGAAATGAAATGTCCCGTGCCTCTAGATCGAACTGCCTTTCCGCGCTGAAAGTCTTAATTCCCGTTGTGTGGGAATAATCACGTTGGAAACATATTCACACGAATCAACGAATCACCTGAGAATAACAGTTCCGCCAGTGCACTGCCCTTTTATACATTGTGTACGCGATACTACCGCCATCTGTAAATTGTGCATACGACGACCACTTCTCACCTAACTTAAGTTATCAGTTGCAATTTATGAATTATGTACCAATTTGAAATCATCTTTCCCATTCATTTGCCTACAAACTTTCCCGCGGTGGCTTGCGGAGTACAGACGAGTTAGATACGTCAACAATCTTTCACTCAAGACCAGTAACAAACTCTTCAGACGATATTACGTCTACTGCAGTACAAGGGATGTGGCTGACCACTTTTGTTACCATGTCTTGCATGCTTGCTGCATTTTCCTACTGCTGGGCGCGGCGTGTCGATGCGATGTGAGCTGTTGGGAGGCGGCTCAAGTGTGTGTGTAGTCGGCGAGCGTCCTTGGGCGCTGACCGCTGCAGCCCTGGCGGACCTATTGCGGGAATTGGCGGATCGAGCCGACCACGCAGTCAGTGCGTGCACACGCCGTGTGCGGCCGGAGAGAGAGAGAGAGAGAGCAGACACCGGTGCCAGCGAACCCGCCCAGGTGGCGTGATGCGTGCCGGGACGGGAACGGGAATAGACGGCCGGCGCTCGTTCAGAGAGAGAGAGAGAGAGAGAGAGAGAGAGAGGGGGGGGGGCATCAGGTACTCTGCGCACGTCCAGGAACTGCGTATGTGGCAGAGGCGTCGCTGGGTAGATTGACACACGGTGCGGAGTTTTAACTCCGCACACCCCTAGCTCAGCCTCCCCAACCCCACAAAAAACATACTTTGGGAATGATAAAAGTTGGTAAGTATAATGTTAAATATTTTTTCATGAATGGAAACAAACCAATTTTTATGAATAAAAATTCAAATCCTTAATAAAGCACTACAAATAGTAGATATCTTTTTAGTGTTGGATTACTAACTAATAGCTTAGGATTTCCTTTGCTGCTGCAAATTTTTAAATTGTGTCATCGAAATGTATACCTTTAGCTCGCTTATTTTCGATTGATGAAATTCCAAAACTAGAGATTCGTACTTGTGTTGTAAGTAGGCTGTTTAGGTTCTTATGTTGGTAACGCCATGTATATGAAAATCACTGACTGTGCTGTGTGCAGTCCGTGGCTGGTTTGCATTGTTGGAATTTGCTATTTTGGTGTTGGGCAGTTGGCTGTAAACAGCGCGTAGCGTTTCGCAGTTGGAGGTGAGCCGCCAGCAGTGGTTTGTGGGAAGAGAAATGGCAGAACTTTGAGAGCGGACGATCTGGACGTGTGTCCATCAGAAAGAGTAAAATTGTAAGACTGGATGTCATATTATATATATAATGATTTTTGAACACTATTAAGGCAAATACATTGTTTGTTCTCTACCAAAATCTTTCATTTGCTAACTATGCCTATCAGTAGTTAGTGCTACCAGTAGTTAGAATCTTTTATTTAGCTGGCAGTAGTGGCGCTCGCTGTATTGCAGTAGATCGAGTAACGAAGGTTTTTGTGAGATAAGTGATTCATGAAAGGTATAGGGGTTATTGTTGGTCAGGGCCATTCTTTTGTAGGGATTAATGGAAGTCAGATTGCGTTGCGCTAAAAAATATTTTATGTCAGTTTCGTGATGATCAGAATAAGAGAAAAATGTCGGAGTACGTTCAGTTTTGCTCAGCTGTTTGAAAATCAAATAATGTAAGAGGTTTATCAGCACAATTCATTCATAAATTTTTCTAAGCGGACGTTTCAGTGTCCTAGTTGACCTCAGAAAGTTTATCAATTACACTTAAGCACTTCATGTACCGACATGTACAAATTATCTGACGTTGATACTTTTACACTTTAGGTGACGACAGCAATTGGACAGCGACATACATACACTCCTGGAAATGGAAAAAAGAACACATTGACACCGGTGTGTCAGACCCACCATACTTGCTCCGGACACTGCGAGAGGGCTGTACAAGCAATGATCACACGCACGGCACAGCGGACACACCAGGAACCGCGGTGTTGGCCGTCGAATGGCGCTAGCTGCGCAGCATTTGTGCATCGTCGCCGTCAGTGTCAGCCAGTTTGCCGTGGCATACGGAGCTCCATCGCAGTCTTTAATAGCATGCCGCGACAGCGTGGACGTGAACCGTATGTGCCGTTGACGGACTTTGAGCGAGGGCGTATAGTGGGCATGCGGGAGGCCGGGTGGACGTACCGCCGAATTGCTCAACACGTGGGGCGTGAGGTCTCCACAGTACATCGATGTTGTCGCCAGTGGTCGGCGGAAGGTGCACGTGCCCGTCGACCTGGGACCGGACCGCAGCGACGCACGGATGCACGCCAAGACCGTAGGATCCTACGCAGTGCCGTAGGGGACCGCACCGCCACTTCCCAGCAAATTAGGGACACTGTTGCTCCTGGGGTATCGGCGAGGACCATTCGCAACCGTCTCCATGAAGCTGGGCTACGGTCCCGCACACCGTTAGGCCGTCTTCCGCTCACGCCCCAACATCGTGCAGCCCGCCTCCAGTGGTGTCGCGACAGGCGTGAATGGAGGGACGAATGGAGACGTGTCGTCTTCAGCGATGAGAGTCGCTTCTGCCTTGGTGCCAATGATGGTCGTATGCGTGTTTGGCGCCGTGCAGGTGAGCGCCACAATCAGGACTGCATACGACCGAGGCACACAGGGCCAACACCCGGCTTCATGGTGTGGGGAGCGATCTCCTACACTGGCCGTTCACCACTGGTGATCGTCGAGGGGACACTGAATAGTGCACGGTACATCCAAACCGTCATCGAACCCATCGTTCTACCATTCCTAGACCGGCAAGGGAACTTGCTGTTCCAACAGGACAATGCACGTCCGCATGTATCCCGTGCCACCCAACGTGCTCTAGAAGGTGTAAGTCAACTACCCTGGCCAGCAAGATCTCCTGATCTGTCCCCCATTGAGCATGTTTGGGATTGGATGAAGCGTCGTCTCACGCGGTCTGCACGTCCAGCACGAACGCTGGTCCAACTGAGGCGCCAGGTGGAAATGGCATGGCAAGCCGTTCCACAGGACTACATCCAGCATCTCTACGATCGTCTCCATGGGAGAATAGCAGCCTGCATTGCTGCGAAAGGTGGATATACAATGTACTAGTGCCGACATTGTGCATGCTCTGTTGCCTGTGTCTATGTGCCTGTGGTTCTGTCAGTGTGATCATGTGATGTATCTGACCCCAGGAATGTGTCAATAAAGTTTCCCCTTCCTGGGACAATGAATTCACGGTGTTCTTATTTCAATTTCCAGGAGTGTATATACAGATGGGGGTACTATCTCGTACACAAGGTATATAGGACAGTGCATTGGCGGGACTGGCATTTGTAATCAGGTGCTTCATGTCATAAGTTGAAACTTTCTGGCAGATTGAAACTGTGTGCCCGACCGAGACTCGAACTCGGGACCTTTGCCTTTCGCGGACAAGTGCTCTACCATCTGAGCTTTCCCCAAGCACGACTCACGCCCCGTCCTCACAGCATGTTAGAAGTTGTCCAACGTGATTTTCGCCGCACGATGGTAATTAACAGATTTTGAAAGCGAAATGAAGAAAACCAAATTTCTAACATTACGTCACCACGGGCAACGCAATGGCCAACTGCCTTAACGACCGAGAATAGCGGCTTGTACGTAGGGTTGTTAGTATTAACAGACAAGCAACAGTGCGTGAATTAACCGCAGAAATGTGAGACGCACGATGAACGTATCCGTTAGGACAGTGTAACGAAATTTGGCGCTAATGGGCTCTGGCAGCAGATAACCAACGCGAGTGCTTGTGCTAACAACACGACATCGCCTGCAGCGCGTCTCCTAGGCTCTTGACCCTATCTGTTGGACCCTGTTGTGTTGTCTTCAGTCTGGTTTGATGCAGCTCTCCATGCTACTCTATCCTGTACAAGCCTCTTCATCTCCCAGTACCTACCGCAACCTACATCCTTCTGAATCTGCTTAGTGTATTCATCTCTTTGTCTCCCTCTACGATTTTTACCCTCCACGCTGCCCTCCAATACTAAACTGGTGATCCCTTGAGGCCTCAGAACATGTCCTACGAACCGATCCCTTCTTCTAGTCAAGTTGTGCCACCAACTTCTCCAAAATCCTATTCAATGCTTCCTCATTAGTTATGTGATCTACCCATCCAATCTTCAGCATTCTTCTGTAGCACCACATCTTCTATTCTCTTCTCGTCCAAACTATTTGTCACCCATGTTTCACTTCCATACACTCCATACAAATACTTTCAGAAATGACTTCCTGACACTTAAATCTATACTAGATGTTAACAAAGTTCTCTTCTTCAGAAACGCTTTCCTTGCCATTGCCAGTCTACATTTTATATCCTCTCCACTTCGACCATCATCAGTTATTTTGCTCCCCAAATAGCAAAACTCCTTTACTACTTTAAGTGTCATTTCGTAATCCAATTCCTCAGCATCACCCGACTTAATTCGACTACATTCCATTATCCTCATTTTGCTTTTGTTTATGTTCATCTTATATCCTCCTTTCAAGACACTGTCCATTCGGTTCAACTGCTCTTCCAAGTCCTTTGCTGTCTCTGATACAATTACAATGTCATCGGCGAACCTCAAAGTTTTTATTTCTTCTCCATGGATTTTAATACCTACTCCGAATTTTTCTTTTGTTTCGTTCACTGCTTGCTCAACATACAGATTGAATAACATTGGGGATACGCTACAGCCTTGTCTCACTCCCTTCCAAACCACTGCTTCCCTTATATGCCCCTCGATTCTTATAACTGCCATCTGGTTTCTGTACAAATTGTAAATAGCCTTTCGCTCCCTGTATTTTACCGCTGCCACCTTCAGAATTTGAAAGAGTATTCCAGTCAACATTGTCAAAAGCTTTCTCTATGTCTACAAATGCTAGAAACGTACGTTTGCCCTTCCTTAATCTAGCTTCAAAGATGAGTCGCAGGGTCAGTATTGCCTCACGTGTTCCGATATTTCTACGGAATCATAACTGATCTTCCCCGAACTCGGCTTCAACTAGTTTTTCCATTCCTCTGTAAAGAATTCGCGTTAGTATTTTGCAGCTGTGACTTATTAAACTAATAGTTCGGTAATTTTCACATCTGTCAACACCTGCTTTCTTTGTGATTGGACCCTAGACGACTGGAAAATCGCGGCCTGGTCAAGAGTGAGTTGGTAACAGCCAATCGAAGCGTTCAACTGTGGCAAAGACCTCACGAAGCTACAGATCAAGGATGACAAGGCATTGCACAATCTGGTGGCGGCTCCATAATGGTGTGAGCTGCGTGTACATGGAATGCACTGGTTCTTCTGGTCCATCTGAACCGATTATTGACTGGAAATGGTTATGTTTGGCTACTTTGACGCCATTTGCAGCCATTCGTGGACCTTGTCCCCGAACAACGATGGAATTTTTATGGACGACAATGCCCCAACTGTTCGCAACTGGTTTGAACGTTCTGGTCATTTCGAACGAATGATTTGGCCACCCAAATCGCCCGACATGCATTCCTTCGAGCATTAATGGGACATATCGAGAGGTTAGTTCGTGCATAGAACACTTTCGCTATTATGGACGCCTGGAGAGGCAGCATGGCTTAATATTTCTGAAGGGGACTTCCGGGACTTCCAACGACTTGAGTCGCTGTCACGTCGATTTGCTGCCTGCGCCAGGTAAAAGGAGGTATCTCATGACCTGTCACCTCAGTGTAAACGACCACCCCTATTAGACCGTTTCCAGATGTTAAACGTAGTTTTTGTATCCTACATTTGTTTCGCGGGGGCGGGTCTGAGCCCTGTGGCTGAAAACTGCGTTCCTTTTTTGACACACACACACACACACACACACACACACACACACACACACACACACACAGAGAGAGAGAGAGAGAGAGAGAGAGAGATGGGGGAGGTTATAAACGGTACCGCAGCGAGGCGCGCCCCCGACTCGCCGCATTGTTCTAGAGCCACTCCCTGGTTCCTAATTGAATGTCCGCCCCGCCCCCTATTTCTCCCAACGCGGCAGCCACCGGCGAGACCACGACCGTGTCGTAAAACTGCTCGAGAGCTGTCTGCTCCACTTTGCCGCACGTTCGCCGCAGGTCGTAAATCAGAAAAGAAAGTTTGGCGCCATCAACTCTACTTTGTTACTCGACCGCACTAGCTGATTTCTAAGAAGATAAAACGTTCGATATCCCCGCTGAAGGATCGCCACCGCAAAACCCGACGAAAAAGGAGAATTCCGTACATGATAAGCTTTTCTGAACTAGCTTTGTCCAGATACTGCTGTGCCACACCGAAGTCAGCAACACATATCGACACCATAGACGTTAGCAAAGTCTCGTTGCAATATATCTGAGACGCTCCAGAAAACCAGGTGTCCTCTATTAGCACAGTAGCGCCCTCGCACTTGACGTCAATATACTGTCGAACATGCAAGAGCTTAGATTTTGATTTTATCCATACTGGATGAGAGGTCGTGGTTGTGAATGTCCATGTTAAAAGTATATCCGCTCAACCACTCGTTTATAGTGTAAAACAGATTCACGCGTTTCGGAAGTCAAGCTTCCATCATCAGAATAATAAAAAGTAAAAGAACCTGTTAAAACTCGCTAAAATGGAACATGCACCAGGCACAATAAAATTGATGATAAAAACATCGTGGCTAGTGTTTTACACTATAAACAAGTGGTTGAGCCGATATATTTTTTAACATTGCAAGAGCTTAGCCCCAGTTCGTGTCATCTGAAGTTGTTAACGTTTCTGATGTACTTTTATTTTTCTGAATGTTTAACATTGTACCTGAAGAGAACAATTGCTTCAAGTGATGATTTGCTAGTCAATGACAGTTTTAAATTTTCCAATACTTCTGTGGCAAAAGAGTGTGACTTACAGTTGCTACATGGCATGACACCCAGCAATCAAACCACAGATATGGCCAGATGAAAAGTTTTGTCCGTTCATAACAAGCTTCTCGCCTGCAGCTCCAGCGACATACGTTTATGTCACATATATTAGACTTCAGATTCATTTGAGGATTCTAGCAACAGTATAAGACTCGTTCCGAATAAAGGATCTGTTACTGGCAACCGATTCGTCGTTGATTTACACCGTCCAAATACTAGTGGACGCTAAATGTATCCGTGGTATTCAGCTGTGTGGCACGATTTTTGGCCCAGAAACAAGGACAAAATTATTGGCTCGCAGAGGTTATTCTCGCGACCTAGATGACCCACTGAGCAACACAAGATACAGATGGCGCTTCCGACTTATATTACAGTTCAAATAAATATAGGAAATACATACTGGTCCTTTCAGAAAATTTTTACGTCAAACGTTCTCAGCTCAACCCTAAGAAGTATCGTTCTCACAGAATTTTTATACAAATCTTGAGCTATGTATGTAGCTAACTTCGTCAATCCCATACTAAGCAGCAGGTGTTTTACGGATGTCTTACTGTGTAATTGTTTCAAGATAGGAAGTGACACAGGTGCCAAGTTTGGTAGAAATTGCTTCAGAAGTTACAGAGATGCTGATATCATCACTTGCGAAATAACTTTTCGAAAATAACTCGTCAGAGTTACCAACCAGATTTGATGCGACCGCTACGTGTGCAGTCCTATAGCATGTAGCTTGATAACGATTGATTTTCAAGGAAGCTGTCCACAGTGTCCTGGATTTCCTGGTATCGCCAGATCACACTCTCGCCCGCACATTGCAGAGGGCAGAGGCCTTGGCTGGAAGACTGCCACGAGAGCACAGTTCAAATGATAACACGATAACAGTATATTTAATTGGCAATACAATATATCAACACATTAACGATTGTGTTTGGGCATTCTGCAACGCTGGTTTCACACACACACACACACACACACACACACACACACACACACACACACACACACACACATTAAACCCTTGGCTGCGAATGCAACTTTTTTGAAGACTTGTAGTGGCTCACGGCACCCAATCCTAACAGAAGGGTGTACCTAATGTTATACTGCAACGATCCAAATTGTCGATGGCTAGCGAATTCGTACAGGCTCCTGTTGAACCACCACGTGATGTGAACCATCGCGCAGTTAATTAGAAAGGTCCAGAAGCCAGTAGTGGAGGACCACTTACTGTTCCCACTTTGCTTTCTACGATTATTCACAGAAACAGATTACGGCAGCACGGGGCGGTAGTTGTTCCTTTCCAAAAGAACCATCCCAGTATTCGCCTTAAGTGAATTAGGCTATCGCCAAAGACAAATATGGACCGATGGATGGAGATTTGAAGTGTCATCCTCTAGAAAGCCCAATACGCCATATAGCTCTATATGGCAGTGGGAGTAACATGCACAACCACTTATAAAATTTCGTAAACCGTGTGCATTTTCGCATTTTCACGGTGTAATGAATAATTTAATAAATTTTAGGCACGCAGTAATGCATGTGTAGGAGCTGGAATTTTCAAGGTTGAATGTCTGAAATTTAATAGCTTTCTTGAAATCAGTTTCTGTGGTGAATGTGCAAGTATCTTAAAATCCCAATCTCGCGCTAGAAGCATTAATGTTAAAATCGGCAGAATAGAAGACGATGATTCTTATTGGTTGTTCTATGAACACCCCAATCCACAACAGAAACAATCAATCGTGTTTTGACACTAAAGCAAACGCCTTCTTCATGTAGTCAGTGCTTACCAACTATATCAACTGGTTGTAGCAGCTGCAGTTCGTTCAGTTGGTAATTGGAACTGCCTCTAATTTTTCCCAGGATTTTTTCCTTCGAAGATATCTTATGAAGTTGTTATCTCTTAGTAAATGTTCATTATATTTTCTTCTAGTCTAGGATGTTTTGTGGCTATTCTCCACATCCACAGATCTCTTGCTTTATTTTGTTTCCTTCTCTCGTTTTTCCCGAGTCGACGCTTCACAACCATTGCTTAAAATGCTCCAAATAAATTTATTGGTAAGTTTCTTTCTTCTTTCTGTATTAAGGTGGTAAGACGTCAATAAATTACTTATATTTTAAGGCTTCTTTAGTCATAGTAATTCTTTCACTATCAATTAGACTTGTGTTACCCGTTACACGTCCCAATTAGCAAAATTGGTTTACTTGCGTTAGTGAAGTATTTCCCATCTTAATTTTAGGCTTTACTGGTCAGTCCGATTTATCTAGCACGCTTATTTTGTTTTTTTTTTTTTGTGTTTCTTTTAGGCGGCCAAAATATTTTAATGCCCTGTTCGTCTTTTTTAGAATCTGCCAAGACTACTACACTTAATGTTGTAAGATATCCAGTACGCACAGTTTTATAATCTGTAGTTGCTGGTAGAGTTATGCCACAGTAGAAATTAGGAGGAAATTTAGGCGGAAGCCGGGAGGCGGCAAAAGTAATACGCCGCTGTGCTTACGTAAGACCCTCGAAGCACCGGTAGCGTAACTCTGCGAATGGTTACGTCATCTTGCAGAAGCCACCGCTAGTCGCCGGTTAGCTACACTACGACTGACTGGTCTCCCGAACGCGTGGGCAGACCAGCTGCCCGCGGAAAACGCCCTTGGCGAACCGACCTTCCCAGGGAATGCGATAATCCCAGCTCTCTACGGAAAGCAACTATGCTCCCCTAAATCTGCCTCGTAAATAACCTGCGTGCGAGGCAGCTGATATCGCCGCGGCTCCAGGCAGACATGCTCGGAGCGCGCGAGACAGGCAGATAACCGCTTTTAACTGATTCCGTGGTCTCCTTGACAGATCGTGCCTGGGGATCAGGACACTGCCCTTCAGTTGAGTGTGTTTTGTCCGATATATCTTTGGCAAGGATACGAAATTGGCTACCAGGTAAACCTTTCCGACGCTTGGTGATTTGCTGTTTGCATGAGGTTCAGGAACACCTTATTTCCAAAGAAACACCTGCCTTCTCAGTTTAAATAATATCCTGATGGTGTTCAGATTTAGCACATTATGGCAACGAATAAAATTCATTAACAAGCTATTAATCCAAAACGAATGAGAATAACGTGTTTCATTATTTGGTAACGAGCCAAGACTTTTCTGAACTTAACAGAAACGAAACGGAGGGTGGGTCGAGCCTGGGTAGCTCAGTTGCTAAGTAATCTGCTCGCGAAAATCAAGGCCGAGTTCGAATCACATTCTGGTTCAAAGTTTTAATTTCCGAGTAGTTTCACTGAGATGTGTTTCTTAGAAATAAGAACACCAATTGCTGCAAGCTAATTCACAATGAAGCACACGCTTCCTGAGAGAAAGGAATAATGGATCTGGCACACCCAAGTCTTAGATCAGGAGAGAGTATCTGTGGCAGCATGTGTGGCGAAATAGACTCGCTTCTCACACTTGCTCCTCGATTCCAATCCCTTCTTCCTTGCGTGTCAGAGTGCAAGCTACGCTGTGAGCGTATGAACCAACCCGTGGAGACTTCCCCGAGGACTCGCTGGGTAGTGGTTTAGGGCGTTAATCTTACTCGGGATGTGTGGGAATCAAATCCCCGATGAACTATCCAGTTTGTGGTCTTCTGTGGCCAATACAACTCATTTTCTTACCATGTTTTGTCCCATTCACGATTTCCGTCACCAAATAATCTCGCTTAGAATTATAACTGGTGTGAAATATTGAAACTTTCCTCAGCCAAATGAGATTCGTCTTAAGACCACTGCGCATTCGTCGGTAGTTTATTGTTTTCTACGTTGTTAATTACCTTTTTAGAAAGGTTCTTTTGTATTAAGCTTTCAAATGTGAGTCCACACTAACGCATTGCTCGACTTCCGGACTATAAATTTTATGTGGTCAAGAAACATTTCAATTTGTTACCTACTTCGTCGTGGGCGCGGATGTTTAACCCCAATCTTCCTTTCCATCTCGCTTTCTAGTTTCAAGTTTCTCACGGCTTCTCTACACCAACTGAAGCGAATGCTAGGTTGGTTCTTTTAACGGGGACTGAGACGATTTCTACACTCGCCCAACTGAACCCAAGCTCAGTCTTTAGGCACTTCGTTGGAGAGAGCTCAAAAATATGACGCATCTACCTTTGCATTACAGTGCAAGCTGACGATCTTAATTAGTTTCTGAAATAATGGATAAAGTAAAAATTTCTTGAGTCGCTCATGAGTTATGCGACACGGTGGTAATCATTAAGCATAAAGGTTTTGGTGTGCAATTCCCAGTTCGTCCTGTACGTTCTTCCTGTCCCTTGAGATGACTGGCCTCTTGCAATGCCTCGCAGATATACGTAGTGTTATGACGTGCAATTTCAATTCAATGAGAATCACTGCCACTACCATTAACGGTGGGGTTTTCAGTGCTTTAAAGCAGGCTGTGTATGGGTCCCAAAGCCTGGCAGGCAGCTTGCTGGCTTGAGTCGTCCTCCCTTTGGTTGCCACTGAGGAACCGCCACCCACCCCCCCACACACCTCCACTCCATGCGTGCCTCTGCTCAGAAACCGGTGCTCAGACGAGGAGGGACCTCCGCCCACCACACCTTGGCCGCCACCGATCCTAAATATATTCCCGTCCCTCCCCCTCAGCCAACAAAAACATACCTCCCTTTGACATCTCCTGAGTCGCAACGACGCCTTTATCCTCCCCCAAGGGAGACCTCTCCCATTCGCTCCTCTTTTTTCTTAGCTGCGGCCGAAAAAGCTGCTCCAAGGTCGGCAGCAGCTCGGCTGATAAAACGTTTGGTCTGTACCACGAGAATATTAATAGCTCAACGATGCTTTTACAGAAAAGAAAGATTTAAACACAGAGCTTATCATCCCGTCCATATCGAACTAATCACAAAACCGGTCACTAATTTTTAACGCTTAACAATGATTAATGACACCAGCCGCGCATACCACTTCCACAACTGTAACCTGTAAGTTAGCAACCTCTGGAAACGTAAACGGAGTTTACAAGACAATGATGTAAGGTAACTCATTTCGAATGCAACTCTTGCGATTTTAATGCAAAGCACGATAAATCCTAGAGCACTGGTATAGAGGTGTAATCTACGAATGTAAAAAACAATTTACGGAAACGTTAATAAAGGAGAAAAGGCTAAAATCTTACACATAATTTCTACCTTCTGTATGTCCCGTTGAGGAACTGTATGAAGCAGACGTCTTAGGAAAAGTTTATGCATCACTGTAGAAAGTGGGATTGTAAACCCGAATCCTACGCCGTATAAAATAAAAACCGTAAGTCGTGAAATATCGTAAAATTCTTGTACAATAATTGCGATGTTTCACCGAGGAATGTACAGTCAAGTCAGTGAATATAACGTTACAATTTTCTTTCGCGTTTCAGGCTCCTCAGAGCAGCAACAAAGTGCTCTGTAACTATGAGTGACATCAAACAAAGAGAAATTGATGTACAAGAAAAACTATTTTTACAGAATTACTTATTACCTCGCAGTATTAATAAATTCGTCCCGACGATGAACTAGTCTTTATACCTGATGGAAGGATGACTGTCTTTAGAGTCACTATTCCACAAATTCTTTGACCTTTGTATTGCCCTTCTTTTTTTCGCTTAATGATTCAATGAGTGGACCAAACAAATAAAAATCCGAGGCAGCCAAATCTGAACTGTAAGGAAGATGAAGCAGTACCTCCCAACCTATTATTTGAAAGGTTTCTTTGGTCAGCTGGACGGTGTGAGCTAGTAGCAGTATCACGCATTTTTTCGAGTTCTGCGACGTTTTTCTCTCATTGCTGACTTTACTTCATGCACCAGAATGTCTGAGCAGTAATAGGCACTGTTTATTGCACGCTGATCTTCCACATAATCACACAAGACGACACATCGGTCATTACAAAAGACATCAGTCGCTGAGGTTCGACCGTTTTTAAATTGTTCTATCCGCTTATAAAAAATTTCTGCGGTTCATAAGATTTTCACCCTACTGTAAAATCATTCCAGGAAAGGTTTTAGCCAGTCCGTGTGGCAGAGCGGTTCTGGGCGCTTCAGCGGTCGCATGTTCGAATCCTGCCTCGGGCATGGATGTGTGCGATGTCCTTAGGTTAGCTAGGTTTAAGTAGTTCTAAGTCTAGGGGACTGATGACCTCACATGTTAAATCCCGTAGTGCTCAGAGCCATTTGAAAGGTTTTAGCCGGATTCTTACATTCAAAAAGCAAAAGAAGGCTCAATGAGCGCGTCCAGTTAACGTGGAAACTTCGCTAACGCAATAATGAAGTTTTAATCAGAACAACTTATCCGTATCCGGTTCTAGGCTCATTCCAGTAATGCCAACAGCCATAAAAGTGCGAAACTCACCCAGCACACTGTTTCTCTTCTACATCAATTTATCTCACTAATTATTGAATGTTTCTTGTCCATCCATACCCGGCAAACCATGGCGTTCTTAACGGTTCCTACGAGAGCTGTGCATAGATGGCTGTAGTATATTCTGGGATTCTTCACTGTCTTAAGACGTTTTTACAACTCTAAGTAACATTTTGTTCGCGGAATGGTTGACGTTTATCTTCAAGTGTCTGAAAAAAAAAAAAAAAAAAAAAAACTTTAAAAATTTACTCACGATCGTAAACTCTGTTGCATAAGCCAATCCCGTCAACAGTTCCAGAGTTTTAGAGCGTTGTCCCAAAATACATCTCCGGAATCTTTTTTGGAGCTGCCAACCATCTTGCGCACTTTAGTGACCAATGTGGCGCGCCAGCAGCTGTCTGCTTGCCTGTCCGTGCGCCAAAGCAGCAGCAACGAGGCAGGCGCCCGTGTCGAAATCTCTGTTTACTTCCCACGAGCACGTCTAGGCTGGGTGATGAAACTGACCTATCACAATTGCCACAGAGCACGTGAACAGCTCATGTTCGGCCTCGCCAAATCTTGTGAGTATTTCATTAAAACGCAGGGTGCTGCAGTCAAAATATGTAACAGATTAATAATTGAGTGTGCCATGCAGCTACAATACTATTATTGATTTTTACAATTTTGGGATTGTAACATTTCACTCTGAATCGCTGTAATCGAAGAAATTAATGTATCACATGTATAGATAAATTTTTAACCAGAAGGTTTGAGTACCACGGTGCTTTGCTCGTATGTTCATTGCGTCCCTCCGACCTGAGTTACCCAACCAATGGGAGCGAGGGAGCGGACGGGGATGTCTGTAGTTTAAGGTGGGCCAAGAACCACGATGGCACTCTACAGTATTCACACAGTAATCATTGCAAGAGGTGAAAGTGGTATCTTGACGGGGATCGAACCATGGAGCTTAGAATATACAGGCTCGCTTACGCGCTAAGATACCTAGCCAAACCAATGTAATAAAAATGCTGAACCTCAGATTGATTTTCATGCAACATAAGGATCTTTAGGACGAGTAACAATTTCGAGTGCCAGTCTATCAACATGAATTCAACTTTTGAATCTACATAAATTATTTCGGAAGACAATAGTTCATAAGTAAGGGCAAATCGTAAGGGGAGTCCGTTGAAGTTTTAGAATGAAACCACGCCCAAGAATTATTTGAAACTATTATTTACTTTTCTGCTAGTCCCGTACTTCAAAGAATTTCGGTCACAGTATTGATAACCATTTTAATACACCTATATTATTCACATATAATTAGTGAAGTGATCCTTACAACACGCCCACATCGACATTTCATGAGGTGACAAACCAATTTGCTGTATATTAACACTAGTACTGAATTTTATTTTGCTGCCGGTATTTACTCTGTGGGAAATAATCATGCTATAAATGTGAACTGGATCTGAAAGAGAAACATATATATTCTACGTTGACTGAAAACATATTGCAGGTCAATATCAATATTGGTAGAAAATGGTTCAAATGGCTCTGAGCACTATGGGACTTAAATTCTAAGGTCAATCAGTCCCCGAGAACTCAGAACTACTTAAACCTAACTAACCTAAGGACATCACACACATCCATGCCCGAGGCAGGATTCGAACCTGCGACCGTAGCGATCGCGCGGTTCCAGACTGCAGCGCCTTTAACCGCTTGGCCACCCAGGTCGGCAATATTGGTAGAAACCTAAGTAATCTTCTGACTAACGTCAATAATGGATATCTCGTTGATGCGGAACACACAGCTGCGCTCTAGTACAAAAGACATTTCACTACATGAATAGCGCGTTCACCATTATCTGTAAATATAAACATGCGCGTCTTTTTTTAAAATTGAAATTAAAGGCGGGCTTCATAACTTTGAAGAAACTACAGCGTGCTCATAGCGTGACTATAATTTACAAGCAATCGCCGGAAACTATTTTTCTTTATTAGACATGTGCAAAATGTTAAAAATCGACAAAATCAGACAACATAGCTGCATGTTTAGTTATATTTGGTTTCTTTCTAATGTTGCAAAGTACTCTAGATTGTACGACAAGTGGGGACTTGTTAAATAGTTTTAAGCTAATGCCGGTTAGCTGCTTACAATCTTCACAGTTATTCTCAAAAATACATAGCCGGCGTTCATTCATTCGAGACCTCGAAGCTGGCCCTGGAGTGCACGTAGCCGTCCTCACATCACCTTGCAGTTTCGTAGAGGTCACGCTCGACTGACTTCCGTGTCGCGCAAACCACTCACTCTGCGTAAAACACACCACTTAAATTTGGGACGGGACAACCTTTCTAACTTATGATAACGTCTCTATCAAACAATGCGAAGTTTATCAATCGCCACAAAACAATTATATCTAAACTTCAGAATAGGGCCGGACGGTATGAAAGTTGGGTCCTATCTTTCAGTACTACCAAAAACTCTATAGACAGATTAAGACACTCAAGAAAATGGCTATTATATTGCTGTACGTTCCATATAATAACCTTAAAACATGTCACAATTAGGACCCATAGAATATGTGAATAAATATATAAGTTAAAATCGATCTAACGGACTGAAATGATCTTACCGCGGGAATGTCCACGATTTATTCAATCCCTAAACCGTGTGAGGAACTCTTTACTAAATCTTATGCTAATCTTAAGTAAAATTGTTAGTTTATCTTAAAAGCACAAATTAGGCTATCTACGGTTACAGTAAATGGTTCACTGTTAAATTTTGATTCATAGCACAACTTCTGAAGAATGACAGCGTCAGTTCTGTAAATGCACTTCTAAGAAAATACTCAGACTTTATCTACACATGAAAGTACTGTGTCGTATAATGTTTTCGGTATATGTCTCTTGTCTCCTACCTATAAGGCGAGTTTGCAAGTGTCGAATACAATTTATTTCTGTCTGTCTAGCATTAAAGTTATGTCATTGTCTTATTGTCTCTTCGCTGCCCTACAGCAGTCATTACGTTATCTGTTGGTACTACAAGTATTTGTCTTCAGTAAACCAATTCATAGTGTATGTTCATAACCACTGGACTAAAAATAGGGAGTTTAATGAAATGTGAAGTAGTTCTGGGAGCAGAAACATACTTTGAAAATTTAATTCAGCACTATTTCGCCTCGTAACAAGGAGCAAGGAAGATTGGAGATTAATGTCCTGTCGGCAGAGCTGTCGAAGATGGAGCACAGGGATGTGGAAGGAAATTGGCCGTGCCCTTTTCAAAGGAACGTTTGCGGCCTTTGCCTGGGAAGATTTAGGGAAATCACAAAAAGGAGCACAAACTTTAATCGCAAATAAAAATTCATGACACACAGTTACTTGGCACTGAGAGTCTGTACTTTAAGCTCTGGAGGCTCGACTATATATACTGCAGAAATCGTCACCTACGACGAGCTTACTTCGAACTTAACTAATGTTAAATAGAATCTTGAGGGGTACATAAGGCACTGCTTTACCGGTTCTCCACTCTAAAGACGTGCACCTACGTAAAATCAGCTGTAGCCGATTACAAAAGATGCCAACACACCTTTTTGAAGTTTGGAAACACCACTTAGCAGACACCGGTGAATTGGACGCAATTCTGTTAAGTGACATCAGCAGGCACGGCTACCGGCACCCACCGGTTTGTTTACAAGCAACACTTTGCAGTTCTCGCTGACACAGCCGTCAACACACACTCATCACACTGGCAGTAACTGAACACCTTGTCTCTCGACTCGCAGCTCACACACACTCACCTTTCTCTCGTGGTGGTTGGCTGTGGCGAGACGCTGTGGACTCCCGCGAATCCTCTCCGTTCCTCCTCGTATGAGCGTTGGACACTGACTGGCCCGGCCGGCTCCTTACACCAAGTTCTTCAGCCGGCTACGCGAGCAGGGCTGCCAACAGTTCCGCTGCAAAGTCACTGGCGTCCGTCTCCCCGTGCCCAGATACAGCCGGTAGAAAATAAAGTCAGGCCCAAGACCCTCGAGCATTAATGCCTCTACGTCGTTCCATCAAGCACACGCTGGCCTATGCGCAATCGAAGACTGCCTAAATGTTTACCGTACGAATATTAAAATTTGATTTGGAGCGTGTATAATTTGTAAAGACAAGAAATCCTCCATGAGGTATCATGAAGCATGAAACAGTTTTCGTTTATGCACGGACGTAAACACGCAATTCATACTCTGTAGGTCAACTGTGGTACGAACTATGGAGAGAGATGAGTCACAAAAGCAGAGAGATAATATCTACCGTTAGAGTTAAGAAGTTAAACATTTGCTATGCCGCAATACGAAGCTGGTTTTATCAGTATACACTCTCACCCTGCTTTGAGGAATTACTGTGCCTAATGAAGCGATTTACTAACTAGCGTTAACGAGACCCAGATAAGAGCGGGGGGAAAAAATCAATAGCGGAGGCAACTAAGAAAATTTTTCTCGCTGTTCAAGGGAAAGAAATAGCGACAGCACAACACTTAGTCTGGAGAATGCCCCAAGCAAAGAACGCAAACATTGTTCAAAAATTCTTTTCTGTTTCAAGTCATTTCGAGTTTAGAATGGCCAATTCTTTTATACAAATGCTTATCATATTTCTTTCAAATTTTTCCTTACTTTTATAGTTTGTATCTTTGTTTACATTTATGTAGTCACGTAACCAGTAACATTTGTCTTCCAATACATTACCTCTAAGCAAGGACATAATATACCGGATGATCAAAAAGTCAGTACAAATCTGAAAACTTAATAAACCACGGAATAATGTAGATAGAGAGGTAAAAATTGACACACATGCTTGGAATGACATGGGGTTTAACTAGAACAAAAAAAAGTATTGCTAGACGCCTGAAAGATCTCTTGTGCGCGTTCTTTGGTGATGATCGTGTGCTCAGCCGCCACTTTCGTCATGCTTAGCCTCCCAGGTCCCCAGACCTCAGTCCGTGCGATTATTGGCTTTGGGGTTACCTGAAGTCGCAAGTGTATCGCGATCGACCGACATCTCTAGGGATGCTGAAAGACAACATCCGATGCCAATGCCTCACCATAACTCCAGACATGCTTTACAGTGCTGTTCACAACATTATTCCTCGACTACAGCTATTGTTGAGGAATGATGGTGGACATATTGAGCATTTCCTTTGCTTTGTCTTACTTTGTTATGCTAATTATTGCTATTCTGATCAGATGAAGCGCCATCTGTCGGACATTTTTTGATCGTTTGTATTTTTTTTTTGTTCTAATAAAACCTCATGTCATTCCAAGAATGTGTATCAATTTGTACCTCTCTATCTACATTATTCCGTGATTTATTCAGTTTTCGAATTTATACTGACTTTTTGATCACCCAGTATGTTAGACTTCATTTGTTATCTTTCATTCCCTATTCCTGGGCGATTTTTTGAAAACCTTTTTCATTCTCTACCCCAAAGTGTAGAATAGGCTGTTCAAAAACGACCAATTATAAAACCAGTTGTTTTCAGTCAAGTCGTATGCAGGATCTCAGTTGGGAAATTTTGGAAGGGAGTTTCCAGTTTCGGTATTTGAACCCTTCTCACACCGTGTGGGGAGAGTGGGGTGGGGGGGATGAAGGGGCACCTAATTGCAATAGATCTCGACTGTCAACAAAGGTAAGCGAAAAGTTGGCTGTTTTGAGTACTTGCGCAATAAAATTTCAATAAAATACAATAAATGAGATATTTCGAGTACATGCAATGTAATTATTAGGACAGTTCATTGTTTCCACTTATACAGGATTAAACTTATTTAAACCGACAATCTCTGGGAGGTTGCACGGGATACCAGAACAAATACTTTTCTGTGACTGCATAGTTCCCTAAGAGCATTATTTAATCCAGACAGGAAGCGCTCACTCTTGAGGTATAATGAATGGTTTGTTGTAGTGGTTCTTGTTGTACTGATGGAGAGCGTTCGTCACTCTTCAGCCATAATAGCTTTTACACATTAATATTTACTATTAAGTCTTGACCAAGCACACTAGTTGTTTACTAATGGAGCGATATGTCTGGAGTGAGAAACTGATACGGTTCGTGCTTACTACATGGCGATGGGATCTTCAACATCCACAGTTCACGTGTTTGGAGTGAGTTTACTCACGCTCATCACGTGCAGTGATGTGTGGACAGGTGTTGTTGGTGACCGTTTAACTGGACCATATCTCCTATGTAGGTAATCTAATGGCAGGCATTTTACAGTTTCCTCGCTAGAACATTGCCAGAATCGCTGCATGATGTGCCACTCAGTACAAGATAGAGAATGTGATTCCAGAACGACGCGGCGCAAGCGCAAAACAGTCTTCCTGTGCGCCGATTCTTGCCGCCAACAGTTTCCAGAAAAGTAGATTGTCAGATGTGGTCCTGTACCGTGGCCCACTCGATCCCCTGATTTGGCCCCTCTGGACTTTTTTGTGTTGGGGGGGAATACGCTATCTTGTTTACAAAACTCCTGTTGAATCAGAAGAGGATCTGGTGCCCGGATAGTAACAGCAGCAGCAGCAGGAGAAATCAAGGTTACTCCTGCAGTCTTTCACCGTGCTGGACGGAACATGACCCACCGTCGTAATCTTTGTTTACAAATCAATGGAGGATTTTTGAAGAAATTGTGTTCTGCTGAAAATTGTTTGGGTTGCTTTTCGTCTACTGTAAGTAAGATTTGACGTCCTCGTAAAATGATGCCTAATAGGGAAACACATTAGAAAAAGTGTTTTCAGTGACCCATGTAACCTCCCAGAGCTTGTTGGTTTAATGAATCATCATCCACAAAAAAGCTCCTTCTGCCAGTTTACAAAATCCTCTTAGGAAAATAGGACATTAAAGAAAAAAATAATTTTCGCACTGCGTGTACATGTTTTAAAAGGATAAATTCTACCCAAAATATTGTTCTTAAAAATTCATTAGTGGGTACTTAACAGTGTTTACTTGAAAGTGAGTGCGCGTAACATAGGTTAGCCTTGACTTATCGCTGTTTACTTGCTGGGCGAATTAATGAGACACTACCTCGAAACCCTTCAAAAATACGAATTAAAAACACCGAATTATTTTAGTTTTTGATAATAACATTTTCATTTACAATTTGTTCAACAATAAAGTACAGAAACCTCAAAAAATAATCTATAATTTAGCACAACAAAAAATTAATTTAAGTAAGTACCTTACTACACCACATGTAGAATGTTATGGTTGCTCATTAACATTTCTACCATCACTACCTTACTATGGTAAGAAAAAATTACATTGTGTACACGATTACAAATAAATGTTTACATTTGTCGGATGAGTAAGAACTTTGAAGAGCATTTGGATTCAGCATCGTATTTAGAATCCTTATCTAAGTTGCAGTAATCCGTAGCATCCTCAGATTCATACAAATCGTCCCTGATAAGCATTTTTCCTGCACGAACACCAGATGCATTACTGCTGCTGACAGCCGTTTCTTGGCACTTATCTCTGCTTACATGCAAACACTCTGACAAAGTTGTAGTTGGCGAGATTCTGATATTCGAGATAGAGCTGCCATATCTCGGTTGATTGTGCTACTGCAAGTTAATATGAATAAAGCGCACAGCTTCCCATATTTTACATGTAATAACTGTGTTTCTCCCTTATCCACCCGAGGTCTTCAACTTAATTCTGGGACAATTTGTTCCAGGCAAAATGTATGCAGGATTAGTTCACGTGTAAGTGTATTGGTTTATGTGTTTTGCAGAGTAAACTCGATGACTTGTACAACATGTGCAGTGCGTGCTGTCAATCACAGGTGATGCCATCGAACGCGCACGATGATTGGGCTGCTACACACTTTTAATTAGCTACCAACTAAGGGAAATTCTGATCCATTATTACGTCAGTGTCTTTGCAGCGAAATACCGAAAATGGTAGTTGGGTTCCTAGATGGGAATGGTAGACACGGGGTTATCAGTTCCTAATTTGGCCTACAACCAAGGTTCAAAATGGTTCTAATGGCTCTAAGCACTATGGGACTTAACATCTGAGGTCATTAGGCCCATAGACTTAGAACTATTTAAACCTAACTAACGTAAGGACATCACACAGAGCCATGCCCGAGGGAGGATTCGAACCAGCGACCGTAGCAGCAGCGCGGTTCCGGACTGAAGCGCCTAGAACCGCTCGGCCACATGGGCCGGCCTACAGCCAAGGGAAACATCTCGAAAACCATGGATGGACCCGGGAGAGAAGAGCTATTTTTAATTTGTTTCTGGACGAATATTTCCCATTGTCCGAGACAAAAATTAAAAAAGCGTGTATGCGTGATAAGTTGACAGTGACTGGGCTGAGTGTGTGTGATTTTTTTAAAAAATTCTGTTGGTAGAGCGGGCTATTCAGATGTTGACCCACTGCAGAGTCTGGGACTTTTCAGCCAAATACCAAGCTAGGTGTCACTAGGGTAGGGGCGGTTGCTGTTGGGAATATTTGGGAGATGATTTCTGGTTCTGGCATTTGCCTTACAACCAAGGAAAACCTCCAACAACGAATGGGACATAGGACTTATTTTTAATTCTGGAACTGTGTCAGTGGCTCTGGGGCTCTAGCAGGCAGAGCACCGGACTCCAATCGTGGAAATCCCAGAATCAATCCCGGACAGGTACGGTGGTTTATTACCGTTCTAGTCCCTTCAGCCCCCAGTCTCGTTCAGCCTGCTAGCTAATGAGTGCTGGGGATGTTCCTGGAGTAAAAGGCAGCCAGGGCGACTGGCCAGCCATCCTCCCGCTCCTAGTGCCGTGACGATAAAAGGCAGTGGTCTGCCAGTAGCTATTTTATAGGCCAGTAGCTCGGTCACGGGCTCGTGTTGCAGAGTTTACCTTTACGTTATCTGGAACAACATGTCACAGACGAAAACTAAAAGCCTAGAGTATAGGTGAGTGTATTTATTTATGTGTGTGCAAAGTAAAATCGACGAGTTGCTCTACATGTGCAGTGTCCCATTGTCGCTACTGACTTGTTCTGACTGGGCTGTTGTAAATTGCAGTTCTTAATTTTTTCAGTAGAAGTGTAGAACTGCTGGTAAGTGAGACTGTGTGCTATTAGCGTGTTAGAGTACACCGAGGTGACAAAAAACGTCGGATACCTTCTAATAACGTTTAGGACCGGGTTGGGCCCGGGGCTGTGCAGCATCTCGACGCGGCGTGGACACACTTAGTCGTTGGAAGTTCCCTACGGAAATATTGAGCCATGCTGCGTGTACAGCCGTCCATAATTTCGAAAGTGTTGCCTCTGCGGGATTTTGTGCACGACCTGACCTCTCGATTGTGTCTCATAAACGTTCAATGGGATTCATGTTGGGCGATCCGCGTGGTCACATCATTCGCTCGAACTGTCCAGAATATTCTTAAAACCGGTTGGGAAGAATTGTGGCCTGGTGAAATAGCACCTTGTCATCCATAAAAACTCCATCGTTGCCTGGGAACATGAAGTCCAATGGTCTCTAAGAAGCCGAACATAACCATTTCCAGTCAGGTGAACCAGAGGGTCCAGTCTATTCCGTGTAAACACAACCAACACCGTTATGGAGCCACCATCAGGTGGCACTGTACCTTGTTGACAACATAGGTCCATGGCATCATGGGGTCTGGGCCGCTCTTACACTCTATCGTCAGCTCCTACCAAACGGAATCGGGACACGTCTGAAGAGGCCACGGTTTTCCAGTCATCTAGGGTCCAACGAGCCCAGGAGAGGCGCTGCGGGCTATATCGTCCTTTTAGCAAAGGTACTCGCGTCGGTTTACTGCTGCCGTAAGCCATTAACGCCATATTTAGCTGCTCTGTCCTAACGGATACGTTCGTCGTACGTTAGACATTGATCTCTGCGCTTATTTCACTGAGTGTTGCTTGTCTGTTAGTACTGACAACTCTACGCAGATGCCGCGGTCATTAAGGGAGCACTGTCGGCAACTGCGTTGTCCGTGGTGAGAGGTAATACCAGAAATTTGGTATACTCAGCACACTCTTGACGCTGTGGATATCGGAATGTCGAATTCCCTTACGATTTCTGAAATAGAATGCTCCGCGCGTCTAGCACCTACACTACTGGTCATTAAAATTGCTACACCACGATGATGACGTGCTACAGACAAGATGACGTGCTACAGACGCGAAATTTAACCGACAGGAAGAACATGCTGTGATATGCAAATGATTAGCTCTTCAGAGTATTCACACAAGGTTGGCGCCGGTGGCGACACCTACAACGTGCTGACATGAGGAAAGTTTCCAACCGATTTCTCATACACAAACAGCAGTTGACCGGCATTGTCAGGTGAAACGTTGTTGTGATGCCTCGTGTAAGAAGGAGAAATGCGTACCATCACGTTTCCGACTTTGATAAACGTCGGATTGTAGCCTATCGCGATTGCGGTTTATCGTATCGCGACATTGCTGCTCGCGTTGGTCGAGATCCAATGACTGTTAGCAGAATATGGAATCGGTGGGTTCAAGAGGGTAATACGGAACGCCGTGCTGGATCGCAACGGCCTCGTATCACTAGCAGTCGAGATGACAGGCATCTTATCCGCATGGCTGTAACGGATCGTGCAGCCACGTCTCAATCCCTGAGTCAACACATGGGGACGTTTGCAAGACAACAACAATCTGCACGAACAGTTCGACGAAGTTTGAAGCAGCATGGTTCAAATGGCTCTGAGCACTATGGGACTTAACATCTGTGGTCATCAGTCCCCTAGAACTTAGAACTACTTAAACACAACTAACCTAAGGACAGCACACAACACCCAGTCATCACGAGGCAGAGAAAATCCCTGACCCCGCCGGGAATCGAACCCGGGAACCCGGGCGTGGGAAGCGAGAACGCTACCGCACGACCACGAGCTGCGGACGAAGCAGCATGGACTATCAGCTCGGAGACCATGGCTGCGGTTACCCTTGACGCCGCATCACAGACAGGACCGCCTGCGATGGTGTATTCAACGACGAACCTGGGTGCACGAATGGCAAAACGTCATTTTTTCGGATGAATACAGTTTCTGTCTATAGCATCATGATGGTCGCATCCGTGTTTGGCGACATGGCGGTGAAAGCACGTTGGAAACGTGTATTCGTTATCGCATACTGGCGTATCAGCCGACGTGATGGTGTGGGGTGCCATTGGTTACACGTCTCGGTCACCTCTTGTTCGCATTGACGGCACTTTGAACAGCGGACGTTACATTTCAGATGCGTTACGGCTCGTGTCTCTACCCTTCATTCGATCCTTGCGAAACCCTACATTTCAGCAGGATAACGCACGACCGCATGTTGCAAGAGCTGTACGGACCTTTCTGGATACAGAAAATGTTCGACTGTTGCCCTGGCCAGCACATTCTCCAGATCTCTCACCAATTGTAAACGCCTGGTCAATGGTGGCCGAGCAACTGGCTCGTCACAATACGCCAGTCACTACTCTTGATGAACTGTGGTATTGTGTTGAAGCTGCATGGGCAACTGTACTTGTACGCGCCATCCAAGCTCTGTTTGACTCAATGCCCAGGCGTGTCAAGGCCGTTATTATAGCCAGAGGTGCTTGTTGTGGGTGCCGATTTCTCAGGATCTATGCACCCAAACTACGTGAAAATGTAATCACAAGTCAGTTCTAGTATAATATATTTGTCCAATGAATACCCGTTTAACATCTGCATTTCTTCTTGGTATAGCAATTTTAATGGCCAGTAGTGTACTTTCATTCCGCGCTCAAAGTCTGTTAATTCTCGTCGTATGGCCATAATCACGTTGGGAGCGTTATCACAGGAATCACCTGAGTACAAGCGACAGCATCGCCGGTGCATTGCCCTTTTATACCTTGTGTACATGGTGCCACCGCCATCTGTTCAAAAAATGGTTCAAATGGCTCTGAGCACTATGGGACTTAACATCTGTGGTCACCAGTCCCCTAGAACTTAGAACTACTTAAACCTAACTAACCTAAGGACATCACGCACATCCATGCCCGAGGCAGGATTCGAACCTGCGACCGTAGCAGTCCCGCGGTTCCGGACTGAACGCCTAGAACCGCTAGACCACCGCGGCCACCGCCATCTGTACATGGTGGTTAGCACACTGGACTCGCATTCGGGAGGACGACGGTTCAATCCCGTCTCCGGCCATCCTGATTTAGGTTTTCCGTGATTTCCCTAAATCGTTTCAGGAAAATGCCGGGATGGTTCCTTTGAATGGGCACGGCCGATTTCCTTCCACATCTTTCCGTAGCCCGAGCTTGCGCTCCGTCTCTAATGACCTCGTTGTCGACGGGACGTTAAACACTAATCACCACCACCACCACCACCACCATCTGTACATGTGCGTATCGCTATCCCATGACTTGTTGCTTCAGTGTATATGGACATACTGAAGTGCGCTAGGTCGCCTGTTATTTCAGCATCCAGTTCTTTCTTTCTTTTTTTTTTTTTTTTCGATGTACTCTGTCGTGGCTCTTATCTAATAATGGGCTCACGGACCGTGCATTCGAACATCAACGTTGAGTGTGCCGAGTTTCTGATATCATTGCGTCGAAAAAGCGCGTAAGAGTGAAAGTTCTGCGCAAAATTCGGCAGGCGGTGCGAGACTACGGCTTTGTGGCGCCTGCTATCTGCGTGAACATGACCTTGGAGCTGACGTGCTGTAATCCTCGCACGCTTTTACGTCATGCCAGAGTGTGACTTGGCGACCTGCGGAGTACATTAAAAAGCCATTTACTTTGCTGATACTCTTCCTGTAGCGCGCTGGTACACGTTTCTGGGGCGCTGAAGGGCGTATGTCGTACGAGAGACTTACTCCAACTCCAGTAAAAACACTCAACTGTCTCTCAGAATTGTTTGGATCCACTCTACTATTTTTAGACACTCCGAGTATCTTACTTTTACTACAGAAAACCGTTTCTGACAAACCCATATATGTATGAGCGAACTATTAACTGTGCGCGAACTCATGGTCGACCAAATTTTTCTTTTGTGTAGCCGAGTTGTCCGTAGTTACTGAACAGTTCGTAGTATTTGACGGAAAGTCATCGAGTAAAACAGAAGTGATTTCAGACTTTCCCCAAGGTAGTGTTATACCCCCTTTGCTGTTCGTTATCTATAGAAACGATTTGGGAGACAATCTGAGCAGCCGTCTTCGGTTGTTTGCAGATGACGGTGTCTTTTATCGACTAATAAAGTCACCAGAAGATCAAAACAAACTGCAAAACGATTTAGAAGAAATATCGGAATGGCGCGAAAAGTGGCAGTTGACCCTAAATAACGAAAAGTGTGAGGTCATCCAAATGAGTGCTGAAAGGAACTCGTTAAACTTCGGTTACACGATGAATGAGTCTGATCTAAAAGCTGTAAATTCAACTAAATACCTAGGTATTACAATTACGAACAACTTAAATTGGAAGGAACACATAGAAAATGTTGTGGGAAAGGCTAACCAAAGACTGTGTTTTATTGGCAGGACACTTAGAAACTGTAACAGACCTACTAAGGAGACTGCCTACACTACGCTTGTCCGTCCTCTTTTAGAATACTGCTGCGCGGTGTGGGATCCTTACCAGATAGGACTGACGGAGTGCATCGAAAAAGTTCAAAGAAAGGCAAAACGTTTTGTACTATCGCGAAATATGGGAGAGAGTGTCACAGAAATGATACAGGATTTGGGTTGGAAATCGTTAAAAAAAAGGCGTTTTTCGTTACGACGGAATCTTCTCACGAAATTCCAATCACCAACTTTCTCCTCCGAATGAGAAAATATTTTGTTAACACCAACCTACATAGGGAGAAACGATCATCAAGATAAAATAAATGAAATCAGAACTCGTACGGAAATATTTAGGTGTTCATTCTTTCCGCGCGCTATACGAGATTGGAAAAATAGAGAATTGTTAAGGTGGTTCGATGAACCTCTGCCAGGCACTTAAATGTGACTTGCAGAGTATCCATGTAGATGCAGATGCAGGTGTCGAAGCTAATTTAAACCATTCTATGCAACTACAAGAAGATGCGTATTGTTGTTTCCAAACGCGAGTCGTTTCAACGCAATAAAGCATCATCAGAGGTCTGTAATGAATGACATTTCCAATTTTGCTTTCTTTCTAGATTGAAAAACAGTTCGTTGATTTTACTTTCCATATTTTATGTCCGATTTTCGCTCACGACAGGAAACGCCTGCTGCCTGGACGTTTTTGAGATACTCTCTTGTTCGGCACTGCTGTTTTTCTGATTGCTGTATAGAACTATACATTCCTTGACGTGAAACGCAACATAGCGTAGCAGCGCTACTGTATTGTTTGCTTTCATCATCTTGGCTGAACATGTCACTGTGTATTTTGTGTGAGTACCTGCAGTGTTGCCAACTTAGCCGTTAGTTTTCGTTTGCCTTTTATCTAATTTCTTCTTCTGCGAATCTTCATGTGTGAATTGTGTCGTATACTTACGCTATTACGTATTTGTTTAATGTGTAATCGAAATGAAGGCGTAGTGATGAAGTTGGCAGTGTAAATGGTGAGTATTGCTGGGAATGGGGGGAGGGACGCAGAAGAGTGAACAGTGGTTGCAAAATAATGGGATTGAAAGTGATTGGGTGATGAGATCGAGGGAAAGGTGTGAAGAGGAAGCAGCGAAACTGCAAAGAAATGCAATGGAGAGTGACTTGGTAATGAGATGGAGGAAAAGGGGTGGGGAGGAAGCGGTGACATTGGCTCAAATGGCTCTGAGCAGTATGGGACTTAACATCCGAGGTCATCAGTCCCCTAGAACTTAGAACTACTTAAACCTAGCTAACCTAAGGACATCACACACATCCATGCCCGAGGCAGGATTCGAACCTGCGACCGTAGCAGTCGCGCGGTTCCGGACTGAAGCGCCTAGAACCGCTCGGTCACAGAGGTTTACTGCTTAAATTCAGGGAAAGTGCGATCCCAGAAAATCAGACATGTTACTTTTTCTCACGTGCATCTCGCGAAATAGCCACGGCAGGCCGCGCGGCGTAGCCGCGCATTCTAAGGGCCTTGTCACGGTTCGCGTGGCTCCCCCCGTCGGAGGTTCGAGTCCTCCCTCGGGCATGAGTGTGTGTGTTGTCCTCAGCGTAAGTTAGTTTCGTTAGTGTGTAAGCCTAGGGACCGATGGCCTCAGCAATTTGGTTCCACAGAACCTTGCCACAAATTTCCAAGTTCCAACCTAGGCAGGAAAACAAGAGAAATTCGAGTTAATACGGAGGTTTACAGACAGTCGTCCTTCCGGTACGCGCATTGCGAGTGGAACATCAAAAGGGGAAATGCCAGTTATATAAGAAATAATCTCTGCTGCACACTGCGAGAATTGATGCAGATGCATTCGTACAACACTGATACGGTGATAAAACGCCTTCTCAGTATGGCTATCAACCAATGTGGACGGAAAAGTTGACTGTAGGCTTGCTGAAAGAATCGTGCTGATATACGTCTTACAGGATTGATAGAAACCATAGAAACACAAATCACGTAAAGTTGGGAAAGTAGGATGTGAGGTACAGGAAGACCTTCGATGGATCGATGCTTGGTGCAGGGAGTGGCAGTCCACCCTCAACGTACACAAATGTAACGACTTGTGTGCCCATAGACAGAAAGACCTACTTTTCTATGTTTACACGTTGCAGAATAATCACTAGAGCCGCGCGGGATTAGCCGAGCGGTCTCAGGCGCTGCAGTCGTGGGCTGTGCGGCTGGTCCCGGCGGAGGTTCGAATCCTCCCCCGGGTGTGTGTGTTTGTCCTTAGGGTAATTAAGATTAAGTAGTGTGTACGCTTAGGGACTGATGACCTCAGCAGTTAAGTCCCATAAGATTTCACACACGTTTGATTTGAATTTTTGGAAGCAGTTACTTTCGTAAAATATCTAGGAGTATGCGTATGGAGTGATTTAAAAGTGGAACGACCACATAAAACTAATTGCAGGAAAGACAGATGCCAGACTGAGATTCACTGGAAGAATCGTTGGGAAATGTGGTCCGTCAACGAAGGTGGTAGCTTACTAAACCTCCGTTCGACCAATACTTGAATATTGCTGGTCATTAGGGGATGTGTACCTGATGGAACCGACAGAGGAGATCCAGAGAAGAACAGCGCCTTCCGTTATAGTATCATTTAGTAAGCGCGAAAGCGTCACCGTGATGGTCAGTCAACTCCACTGGCAGACTCTGCAAGAGAGGCATTCTGCATCACGTTGTGGTCTACTGTTAAAGCTCCGAGAGCGTATGTTCCTAGAAGAGTTAACAAAGATGTTGCTTCCTCCTACGTGTGTATCACGAAAAGACCATGAAGATAATATTAGAGAGATCCGAGGCCACACACAGGCTTACCGTCATTCATTCCTCCCGCGAACTATTCGCAACTGGAACAGGAAAGGGGATAAGTAACAGTGGTACACAAAGTACCCTCCGCCAGGCACCACAACGTGGCTTGCAGAGCCAGAGATGTAGATGTACTGCTGCTTCAAAGCCAAAGTGACGTCTTGATGAGAATTGATTTATTGAACGTCGAAGTAAGCAATTAGTTAAGAAGATTGTTGCAATAATTACATGGTGACGCGAAGTAAAACTGTGAGGACCGGCCGCGAGTCGTACTTGGCTAGCTCAGTCGGGAGAGCAATCACCGGCAAAAGACAAAGGTCCCGGGTTCGAGTGCCCGTCTGGTACAAGGTTCTTATTTCTCGGGAAGCTTCAAATCAGTGCACTCTCGGCTGCAGAGTGAATATTCATTTTGGACGAATCATGCAGTTATGTAGCCAACAACTCAGTTAACACATTGGGCGTCGTGTATGAAACTGATATGCAAGGTTGCTTCCCTGGCAGGCTATGTGCATCAAATTGTTGCACATATGTCAGGCTGCGTGTATTCGTTCACCCAGCTACACCAAATTCAAATGGATACATAGTTGCCAATCTCTGCTGGAGAGGCTGTGCACTTTCGGTTCCGAAATTCGTTGACGGCCTCCTCCATATTTGCCCTGTGGTTACTGACAGCCTCTCTCCTCAAGGTTGTGCAGCTATGTGTAAGGGTTGTCCGATTGAGGCTTTCATGTCCTTGGACTGTCTTTTCATTATTCACACCTGTAAAGTAAAGCAAACAAACTACAAATTAATTCAAATAAGTTCTAACACCTCCTGTTAATTTGTAAATCTACCTGTTAAAGTATTACAAATTCAGTACTTATATTATTTTTGCTCTATTCTTCTACAAAAAAAAAGTCATTCGTGTGAAATACTGAAGGGAGTCTTGATTTGTTATTAAAGGTTGCCCATAATGCCTACGTAAATTGTCTAACAGGAATGATACTGAAGAAATTAACATCACAGGCCACGTGTCTAACAATTATAGACTTCTGGAAAGGCCTCGGCCTGGTCCATAACTTTAGCTGATTATCTCCGTCAACCAATGTGTTATAAACAGTCATCATCTTTGAGTAGGTTTCGGGCGCTACACTCAAACTTGTGCTTGGCGTGCTGTATTTTTACTCTCACTATTGCCAAACCATATAGAACTTTATACGAGAAGGTCAGCGTGTTATCAAAACTTTGAAGTTGCTGTTGCCTACTTCAAATTATCGTAAGAAAATGTAGAAAGAGTTGGAAAAAGTTTCCACTTCGTGTAACAGAAGGTAACTCTCTTTAAAATTTGGTAAATGTAAGACAATATCAGTTACAAACAGAAAGAAGCCCATCAGTATCCGTCTTCAAGATTAATGGTAAACATGTGGACCATGTCATATTGCGTAAGTATTAAGGGTAATACCAAGAAGTGCTTGGGGGAAAAACTTTGATTTGCTGGAGAAAATCTGGAAATGTGTAGCTCATCAGCAAAAGTGAAGACGTTAGTGCGAACAATTCCGGGGAACGAGTATTATTCCTGCGCATTTGGGCACCGAATTCAGATACGGGCTCCTAAGATTGTAACAAGCCGCTATTACACTTGCAAAAATGAGTATTGCTCGGACAACTTAAATGGGAATCTCTGGAAGAAAGTCTACGATGACTTCGCGAACTCCATTTGGATAAATACACTGAAGCGTCAAAGAAACTGGCGTAGGCATGCGTATTCAAATACAGAGATATGTAAATAGGCAGAATACGACGCTACGGTCGGGAACGCCTATATTAGACAATCAGTGTCTGACGCAGTTGTTAGATCGATTACTGCTACTACAATGGCAGCTTATCAAGAGTTAAGTGAGTCTGAACGTGGTGTTGTAATCGGCGCACGAGTGATGGTACGCAGCATCACCGAGGTAGCGATGATGTAGGGATTTTCACGTACGACCATTTCACGAATGTACCGTGAATATAAGGAATCCGGTAAAACATCAAATGTCCGACATCGCTGTGGCCAGAAAAAAATTCTGCAAGAACGGGACCAACGACGACTGAAGAGAATCGTTCAAAGTGACAGAAGTGCAACCCTTCCCCAAACTGCTGCAGATTTCAGCGATGGACCATCAACAAAAGTCAGCGTGCGAATCATTCAACGGAACATCATCGATATGAGCTTTCGGAGCCAAAGGCCCATTCGTACACCTTAATGACTGCACGACACAAAGCTTCACGCCTCGCCTGTCAACACCGACACTGGACTGTTGATGACTGGAAATATGTCGTCTAGTCGGACGACTGTCGTTTCCAATTGTACCGAGCGAATGGATGTGTACGGGTATGAAGACAACCACATGAATCCAACCGAAAGAACAGACGCTATATCCATATAAGTATACAGGGTAGTCCATTATAGTGACCGGGCCGAATACCTCACGAAATAAGTATCGAACAAAAACACTACAAAGAACGAAACTCGTCTAGCTTGAAGGGGAAAACCAAATGGCGCTATGGTTGACCCGCTAGATGGCGCTGCCATAGGTCAAAAGGATATCAACTGCGTTTTTTAAATAGGAACCCCCATTTTTATTACATATTCGTGTAGTACGTAAAGAAATATGAATGTTTTACTTGGACCACTTTTCTCGCTTTGTGATAGATGGCGCTGTAAGTACGTGGTATCACGCAACATTCCGCCAGTGCGGACGGTATTTGCTTCGTGATACATTACCCGTGTTAAAATGGACCGTTTACCAACTGCGTAAAAGGTCGATATCGTGTTGATTTATGGCTATTGTGATCAAAATGACCAATGGGCGTGTGCTATGTATGCTGCTCGGTATCCTGGACGGGTGCCCGGACCGTTCGCCGGATAGTTACGTTATTTAAGGAAACCGGAAATGTTCAGTCACATGTGAAATGTCAACCACGACCTGCAACAAATGATGATGCCCAAGTAGGTGTTTCAGCTGCTGTCGCGGCTAATCCGCACATCACTAGCAGACAAATTGCTCGAGAATCGGGAATCTCAAAAACGTCGGTGTTGAGAATGCTACATCAACATCGATTGCACCCGTACCATATTTCTATGCACCAGGAATTGCATGATGATGATGATGATGATGTTTGGTTTGTGGGGCGCTCAACTGCGTGGTTATCAGCGCCCGTACAATTTCCCAATCTTTGCTCAGTCCAAGTTCGCCACTTTCCTGGATGATGATGAAATGATGAGGACAACACAAACACCCAGTCATCTCGAGGCAGGTGAAAATCCCTGACCCCGCCGGGAATCGAACCCGGGACCCCGTGCTCGGAAAGCGAGAACGCTACCGCAAGACCACGAGCGGCGGACAGGAATTGCATGGCGACGACTTTCAACGTCGTGTACAGTTCTGCCACTAGGCACAAGAGAAATTACAGGACGAAGACGGATTTTTTGCACGCGTTCTATTTAGCGACTAAGCGTCATTCACCACAGCGGTAACGTAAACCGGCATAATATGCACTATTGGGCAACGGAAAATCCGCGATGGCTGCGACAAGTGGAACATCAGCGACATTGGCGGGTTAATGTATGGTGCGGCATTATGGGAGGAAGGATAATTGGCCCCCATTTTATCGATGGCAATCTATATGGTGTAATGTATGCTGATTTCCTAAGCAATGTTCTACCGCTGTTACTACAAGATGTTTCATTGCATGACAGAATAGCGATGTACTTCCAACATGACGGATGTCCGGCACATAGCTAGCGTGCGGTTGAAGCGGTACTGAATAGCATATTTCATGACAGGTGGATTGGTCGTCGAAGCATACTATGGCCCGCACGTTCACCGGATCTGACGTCCCCGGATTTCTTTCTGTGAGGAAAGTTGAAGGATATTTGCTATCGTGATCCACCGGACAACATACGTCAACGCATTGTCAACGCATGTGCGAACATTACGGAAGGCGAACCACTCGCTGTTGAGAGGAATGTCGTTACACGTATTGCCAAATGCATTGAGGTTGACGGACATCATTTTGAGCATTTATTGCATTAATGTGGTATTTACAGGTAATCACGCTGTAACAGCATGCGTTCTCAGAAATGATAAGTTCACAAAGGTACATGTATCACATTGGAACAGCCGAAATAAAATTTTCAAACGTACCTACGTTCTGTATTTTAATTTAAAAAACGCATCTGTTACCAACTGTTTATCTAAAATTGTGATCCATATGTTTGTGACTATCACATCGCCATCTATCACAAAGCGAAAAAAGTGATCCAACTAAAACATTCATATCTCTTCACGTACTACACGAATATGTAATAAAAAAATTGGAGTTCCTATTTAAAAAAAACGCAGTTGATATCCATTTGACCTATGGCAGCGCCACCTAGCGGGCCAACCATAGCGCCATCTGGTTTCCCCCTTCAAGCTAGACAAGTTTCGTTCTTTGTAATTTATTCGTTTGACGCTTATTTCGTGAGATATTTGGCCCGGTCACGGTCAATGGACCACCCTGTATAGTTCTGGCAATACCGGCTATGACCTTCTTCTTCTGTGCTGATGCACACATATTCCCCGATCTGTTACGGGACTTGGTAAGAATGTCTTCCACGAGTAATGAATGTGCTGGGTCCTTTCCCCCATCTGCTCCTATTCCTCGAACATATCCGCATCCTCTACACCTCCCGCCGTCTTGAACCCCCTCACCCCCTGGTTGCTCCTCTCCTCTCCCATCCCCGCCCCCTGCCATGTCTTCACCGTTGTGTCCCCCCTACCCTCCATCTCTACACCCTCCATCTCCTTTCCCAAGGTGGCTTCCGTCAACTCCCCCTCCCGGACGATGCCCTCTCTCCCTCCATTTATCCTTCCTATCAACTCTGATCCTCACTCCCCCTCCTTTCCTCTGTCCTTTCCCTGGGCTCCCTCTTCCCCCCCCCCCTTCCGTCCTGTTTTCTCCCCACTAAACCTCTCCCTACCTCCCTTCTCCTACCCAAATCCTTTTGTATTCCCCTCCTCTGCCTACCCCACTCCCTGTCGCGTCTGCCCCCCACCCCTCTTATGGGTCCTCATCCTCCATCAGCTCCTTTCCCGGTTCCCCCCTTCGCTTTTACTCTCCTTTCCCCCCTTTTTTGTTTTCCCATCTTCTGTCCAGTTTCCCCCCACCTGCTCTCGACTGTGGTATGTCACATTTGCCAACTTTTTAGTGCAGTGTTCCAGTGACCATTCAGTGTTGTCTGTCTTTCTCGTGTTGCGAACAGAAACCATGCTGTCGCTAGGTGTGAATTTTATGTCTTTTGCGAACAGAATCCAGACTGTCGCCGTGTTTTTTAATTGTCTGTATATTGTTTTCCCTGTCTGCTTCGTATGTATTTTATTAGCATCATCATCCCTCTGTTGTTTGTTTTACGTTCCACGATTTCTTTTCGCCATGTTACTCTTTAAGTCTCCGATTTTATCGCCTGTTTTTTATTATATATTCTCTTGATCTTCCTCACAAAATCTGTAGGCTGAAGAGCGGCATACTAAGCTGCTGCCAGCCCGCCCCCTTCGGGGGGAATTGAAATTCAATAAAGAAAAAAAAAACAAAAAAAATGTGCTGGGGTGGGACACTACGAATGTAGTGTGTGGACACATAAGGTGAGAATGTGGGTCTCGCGGGAGGCGTGCGAGAGATAGTCCCTGCGGCCGCGCTATCCTCTGTGCCCTCGGTGGCTCAGATGGATCGCCGGCACGGTAGCTCAGCGTGTTCGGTCAGAGGGCTGCGCGCTCTCTGTAATAAAAAAACTGAGTCAAAGAATCGAAGATCAACTTGAATGGATGTGTTGTAACGGCCGCCCAGACCAAAACGCAATGAACCATATCGAGAAAAAAAAAGATGGATAGAGCATCTTCCATGTAAGCAGGAGAGTCTCGGTCGGGGCACACATTTTCACCTGTCCCAGTTGATATATATCATCACCCGTCAGCAGCTAAAGGTATTAATATAATTCTAATTTCGTTCTAGACGGCTGAAGGTCATCAATATCATCCTCATATAAGTATATAGTATTCGAGAAAGTTTGTGTGACCATTCAGCTGACGGGATTGCATGTCTCTAGAAGAAATTATCAAAACAAGGTAAGAGAGATTAGGGTTCGTACAGAGGTTTGCTGGATGCATCTAAATTCCCTTTACAGACGTTGAGGACTTACAGCGGGAACGAAGACGCCTAAGTTCAGCATAGGAACTCATGCCCAGAAATACCATAACACATGATAAAATCACCAGCATTTTCGGCGCCACTGACTAGGGCAAAACTTACGTCATTCACTGATCACCTGATGCCTCACACAAACAACAGGTTTATTTACATTCCATTCCCTTGAATTTTTGATCTGAGTTTGCACTGCTGTCGTGCTTGTGATCTTTGCTTATACTGTCCTAGTGTCCAGTTGTAGTCATTCACTACAATACAGAATACAAGCTGCACGTTCTTCTGGCTTGAACCAGTAAGACAATTACCTATGAGGTAACACGAAATCTTGATTTACGAGACACCTGCGGCATCCGACGAAGACCTGCTGGCGCGGGTGATGGCTGTGGCTGTTGCTTGAGGACCAGGGATTGGTGATCAAGTGTACCTCAACGTTGTACGGATATACTGCGTCTGTGTTGACATCGGTGGTCGTCACATCGAGCCATACTTGTAAGTGGACCACAAGCAGCAGGAATCAGAGAGCAATGTGTGTTGTGATATCTTACGTGTAACGGGAAAACGATACGTTTCCAGACATGAGCTTCTGTGCTAAACTTAATCGTCTTGGTCTCCATATACAAGAGTGCAAAATCTGTAAAGGGAATTTAGTTACAACCTGTATAGACAGTTCTTTTTCTTTCATTCAGTGTCAATAGGTGAATGGACAAGAACAAAAAATCGCCAATGATGGTACTAACTACCTTGTAGAGCATACATGCAGGTGTGAAAACCACTCATAGGAATGTTATCCATGGCAGAAACTTGAAGGTGATGAGAAGTATTGCAAAATAACCAAAGAACTCAGCAGATTCATTCGTTGCAAGTGCAGCTTGTCGGTTCGTCGGACATTCCCGTCTCGTTCTCTGCGAAGAGGTAATAAATTTGATTATGGAGTTTTTCGTGACGGCGGCCAGTTATATAAAGTTCACAGTACACAAGCTAGTTCATTTAAAATTAAATCTTTGCTCTGGAGGATCGTTATGATTGTACTCGTAAGAAAATCGAAATGTGACTAAGAGTTTTATGCTCCACCAGAGAGGCAGTTCTGAGTTAGTGCTTGATAACAGAGTCGAGACTGAAGGTACACTCGTAGAATTTTTCGATCTAGAAAAAGCGTTCGACACTATGAAATAGTGTAAGATGCTCGAGATTCTGACAAGGGTTTGTTGATTTGGGGGAGGGGACCAAACAGCGAGGTCATCGGTCCCATCGGGTTGGGGAAGTGGGCTGTATCCTTTCAAAGGAACCATCCTGGCATTTGCCTGAAGCGATTTAGGAAAATCACGGAAAAACTGAAACAGAATGGCCCGACGTGCGTTAGAACCGCCTTCCTCCCGAATGCGAGTCCAGTGTGCCAACCACTGCGCCACCTCGCTCGGTCTGAGAAGGGAAACTCCCCATCGCATCCGTCTCAGATTTAGAGGTAAGATTGCCCAGTCGATATCCCATCAAAAATTGAACACAAATCAAGCAGAAAACATGAAGAAGGTGTACTGAACTGTGAAAAAAAGAAGCAAAATAGAAACAGTGAAGTGTTCAAACTCAAGATGTGTGACATGTAGAGGAACTCAATAGCCGCGGCATGCTGGCTGTGTGGTCAAGGCGTTGGACACCGAAGAGGGAGATTCATGTTCAAGTCTCGTGGGTGCCGCGAATTTTTGTTTTCACGAAATTATGAACTGTCGGGACGTGTCTGTTCGCGGTATTGAAATTTGTGTCTGTGTCGTGGTGAAACGCCCGTTTGCAACCGCGAGGTGTACGAAAGGGATCTCCGACGTACGTACCTCCTTTTTTTTCTACACAAGTACCACGTGCTATGACTCTTGCGTTCCTGTTTCGAAGTTTTGACTCTAAAGTTTCTTTTTTGGAACATAGTTCACACCCGTTTATCTGTTGATTTCACTTCTATGAGATGTATATGCGGGATCTCGCCAGCTTTCACTATTCATCACATTTACTTGTGATGTTAGTGTATTATTAGCAAATGACTCATATTTTGTAACCAATGTATAGTATGACAATTGCCAAGACTGCAGAAGGAGAGCAGACACGGCAGTGATCGGAGGGAAAGTTCATAGTTTTGCGAAAGAAAATAGGTGTGGGAGAGATGGATCTACCGCTTGGCTGTCCAACACTGTGACCACACATCCACGACGGCGCGATTCTTGCAGTTTGCTCGATGTTGCAAATCTTAATCTTGACGCGTTCATTGTTTCTATTTTGTTTCTGTTTTCAAAATTCAGTACCTCTTCTTCATGTTTTCACTTCATCTATGTTCAGTTTTTGATGGGCTATCCATTGTGTCATTTTACCACAAAATCTGATGGGGGTGGAATGGGAAGTTTTCCTTGAGAGAAAAAAAAAGAGTTAGCTACAGGTAAAGAGGGGTGATGTGAAATAAGTACAAGAATCATGTGGGAACCATAAGACTGGAAGATGAAGAACGAAATTCTCGGGTTAAAAAGGGTGTAAAACACTCACCTACTGTTCAATCTCTTCATCGAAGAAGCAGTCCGCCCCGGTAGCAGAGTGGTCACCGCGATAGAATGTCAATCCTAGGGGCCCGGCTTCGATTCCCGGCCGGGTCGGAGATTTTCTCCGTTCAGGGACTGGGTGTTGTGTTGTCCTAATCATCATTTCATCCTCATGGACGCACGAATTCCCGAAGTGGCGTCAAATCGAAAGACTTCACCCGGCGAACGGTCTACCCGACGGGAGGCCCTCGTCACACGACATTTATTTATCGATAAAGCAATGACATAAATAAAAGGAAGGTTGAAGATTGGGACTAAAATTCAAGGTGAAAGGATATCAACGATAAAATTTGCCGAAGACATTGCTATCCTCAGTGAAACTGAAAAAGAATTAGTCTAAAGGATCTGCTGAAGTGAACAGTCTAATGAGTACAGAGTACGGATTGGGATTAAACCGGAAAAAGACAAAAATATTATGAGAAGTAGCAGAAATGAGAATAGTGATAAACTTAACTCCAAAACTTGGTGTCAAGAAGTAGACAAAGTTGAGAAATTCTGCTACCTTTGAAGCAAAATTACCCATGAGGGACAAAGCGAGAAGGACATAAAAAGCAGATTAGCTCATGCAAAGACGGCATTCCTGGCCAAGAGAAGTGTGCTGGTATTAAACATTGGCCTTAATTTGAGGAAGAAATTTCTGAGAATGTTAGTTTGGAGCACGGTATTGTCTGGTAATGAACCATGGAGAGTGGGAAAACCGGAACAGAAGAGGATCGAAGCGTCTGAGATGTGGCGCTACAGAAGAATATTGAATGTTGAAAATCACGTGGACTGATAAGATAAGGAATGAAGATACCCTCCACATAATTGGCGAAAAAAGGACCAATGGAAGACACTGACAAAAGGAGAGACAGGATGACGGGACATGTATTAAGGCATCAGGGAATAACCAGCATTGTACTATAGTGAGTGTGGACTGTAGAACAATGGTCGTCAAACTGCTGCCTGTGGTTCTCAGCCGTGTTTTACAACTGTATGCATCTAGCAACTAACGGCTGAATAAAAAAACTGACATTAGGAGTATAGTTTTCCTATAAAATAAAATACTTGCAGAGACAGCAGTATTCTAAGACGTGCTTAATTTTAACTGACGTCGATGTATTCGACCATGATAAGTAAAGTCGGCCGCTTGTCTCAAGGACAAAGGGGTGAGTAGCTGCAGGGCTAGAGGTTGTGGGAGGGGGAATGGTTTAATGTTTGTCTGACAGTGCCGACAATTCATGGGTGTGCGCGACTCGTACAGTCAGCTGCTATGGTATAAACTTTGACATAGGAGTAACATGGATTCGTGAATGCACATTATAGACACAGTCATTTTCATTCGAATGCAGTTACAAGGAATGTGAAATGAAATTAGGGCTGTTGTAACATAATGCGATGAGTAGAGGAAAAATTACATTCTAAACATTTAGTAAACATTTGCGTTCCTTCTGAAACCTTACTGCGTTCGACGCCTTCAGGCATTACTTCCAGTTGAGAAAGAAAACGAGGCTAAGTATTGAGAGTGGTTACTTGATAGATCGTGGTAGGCGACTTTGACTATGTACTTTATGAGTGATTCAGCTTTGTTTCACCGTGCTGAATAGGTGAACAGCGAAACTAATAGTTACTTGTTTACCGAATATCATGAGACGGTGCATCAGATAGCTCTTCACGATAAAAAATGAAGTTTGGTGCGTTATTTCAGTTTAACTTCAAATTTTCGGTAAGTTGTAATCTCGGTTAAAGGAACATGAACGGACAGTACTAGTTTCTCCAGCGGGAAGGAACCTTAACCGCCGTGAACAAGGCGATCGTGATTTTAGTTCTGCCGCATATTGTTGATCGCCGTTTTCTCAGATGCATTGCCATCATTAGGTTGTGGTTAGGTTAGGACATGAGTTTACATTCAGGACTACAAAATGCGTCGTCTGCCGCAGTTCAGACATTTGGTCAGAAAAAAATCAGCTGTCAACAGAACATCTCACGCTTCCGTGATACGTTTGTTCAACGCCTGTGTGTTGCAAAAATCAGTTCACAGATATCTTTGGGCTCGTGAAATTTTCTGCAAAACGTTTGCAAGCACTTCCGAAGTTGGAACTGAAGGCTTAGGGTCAGTCTTAGAATCGGAGACATCGCCAGTGGACCCCCATGAATTAGTATGAATGTAAGCTTTAACTGTACACACCCCTTCATTCACAGAATTCAGACGCTCTAGTTGAATGACTCAGAGAACAAGGAAAAGATACTCACGGAGCTTTTAAGCAACGAAAAACAACTACGACAGATAACCACGCCCGTCATGTGGTCGGAAGATTGGGTGACCGGGAAACAATCAGATCAAGGAGTGTTGCTCACATGACGGGGACGCTTTTATCTTGCACATATTGCTGTTTTATACAGTCACTTTCAAGTATTTACACTCAAAGAAGGAGACGTTATTTTTCCCAGGCTGTAGTATGTATGAACACCGATCTTTCATGCACAGTTAGGAACGGTAGCACTATGTGTAGGGTCGCTGCTATCACCTTCACTGTGGCACCTCCCCGTTACGTCTGATCTTAAGGGCCCCGTAAATGATCTATCAATTTGTCGAACTTTACAATGTTTGCCATTACTTCATCATGTACGGTGCTGTTTAACTTCCCGGTGAGAAATTTTGGTTGAGAGAAAATTTTAGAAGATGGCGGACGTTCTTTGTGTTGATGTTTCGCCGCTTATTTTTGTAGAGAAAAACAGTTTTATTGCAATTTATGTATCGTGAGTTTCCACAAACATGAGAACTACGATCAGGTATAAAAACTAGACAGCATTGGCTTTTAACAAAATGGTAGAGGTGTCGCTTCATTCCCAGCCATATATTAAGCTGGAAGAGAATAAGAAGAAAATCAATGGGCCTATTCTACGCACAACGTAGAAGCGGGAATGCATTAAATTAAAAGGCTCGAAATTCTTTGGTTTTCCCATGGACGATATAAAGAAGTTGCTAAAAGTCTCACTGTCCATTCGGAACAAGTTGATGCAATCGTCATGTTCAGAATGTAAAATTTTCTGTAACAGGGTTTCTTGAGAATATTCCTCTCTCACTTTAAACCATTTCCTGGACCAGAGTCTTGTTTTCTTCTTCTTTAAACACACTGCCTATTTGCTTTTTCTTCTTCCTTAAAAACATTGCCAGAGTCAATGTTAGAAATGCTTTATCTGCATTTGTAGCTAATCCCACTGTAGACCGATTAAAATTACCTGATATTTGATCCTTCACGCGTTGAAGCTGGTTTCCTCCAATCAGAGCACTCAGCGTCACGCTCAAACCGTTCGCCGTTGTCAAACTGGCACAATAATTGGCCAGTTCACTTCCAATTCCTTGTCCCACTTTTTTTTCTTGACGTGTTAGGATCCTGGATCATGGATCTGGTCCTTTTATTTCGTATTGCATCACACATGATAACCACACCAAAAACAACACACGCACACAGTACGATGCTAACGAACGAAATACACTCGTTTCCGCACTAACCAAACACCGCTGCGTCCATCCGCACTACACGCGACTCAGCGTCACATATACAGTTATTACAACATTAGACACGCTTCCCATGACATTGCGTGAACCCTGATGTCTGAAGGCTGCAATTAATCGTTGCGACTTGGTCACCAGAGTCATAGATACAACTAACTATATCTTCTGTGATGTAATTGCGTAGTAAAATCGTTAGTAGATAAACCTGACCTGTGGAATGTCGTAGGTTCGAATCTCGTCGAATGTAACGAAATTTCTTATATTTCTAAATCTAATCAAGAGACTTTGGATATTATTTTTGCAACTCAATTGGCTTACATGTAATTTTTTTATTTCTTACAATTACCACGTCATTTTCATCATTCTACAGACTTTCTTACTTGCTGTTAATTTTTTTTTTTCCTGCCAGTCGTTTCCAGTTTGGAATCTGGTTATGGCGTCTACAATATGGTACCAAGTGGCAAACAGGACTGCCCATCGATTGGTAACGCGGTAACTCGCGTAGCCCGTGTGAGGATAGTTTCAGGTAACCAGTGACGGCGATAAATTATAATTTGCTTTGACCACTGAAACTGAAATTTTTTTGTCTTCCGTTTGCTCGTAGAGGTTAGCCTTAACCGCTGTAAACAAGGCGATCGTGATTTTAATTCTGCCGAAGATTGCTGATCGCCATTTTCTCGGATACATTGCACAACATTACATTCAGGGCTACAAAATACGCGGTATGCCGTAGTTCAGTCATTTGGTCAGATAAAATCAGCTGCGAACAGAGCATCTCACGTTTCCGTCGTACGTCGCGACGGCCGCTTCCAACATTGCTCCGCTTTACACATTAACAACATTTGTGATGTGACTCGAAGCGTTTGTGTGTCGCCTATAACTAAGTGGTAGCCGGCAGGGGATATGGCAACACTGTACCGGCAAGCAGCAGACGTCAACTGTCAAGTGATTTTAATCGGACTGTAGTGTCAAAATGAGCATGTGCTTGTAACCTCCCCCTCTCTTATCGACCTTAATGACAGTGAAAAATTAAACCGCGTGTACCTAATGGAAATTTGGGAAAAGCAATCGCCACCGAAGTCAATCTGTCGGTAAAGAGGGAGGAAAGGGTTACATCTAAATGAAAGGAAAAATGCAAATGAAATTGGTGGAAACTAATTTTGAGAAAAGGGTAAAATTAATAAAGAAAGTTAATATTCGGTCCTTACGTTAACAATTAATTGGCGTTAATTAGATATTTGAGATTTGGGGAAAATTACGGTCGCCAGTCCTATGGACAACTACTATAATAACTGAAAAAGAAAGGTTATTGCACATTTAATTAGCACTAAAAGCGTGGCAACTGAAGGTTGACACGTGTTGTGTGAAAACTGAATGTTTGTCAGAAGTAATAAATTTCGCTATACTCTGACTTAATTTAGTAAAAGAATTAATAAAACCGGAAAACTGAAAGTTAATTTAGTGACTGAAATTAATAGTGTGCTTTGTTTCTGAAGCACATCGAAATTCAGTAAAATACGGTTAGTCTTGGGCTACCTCAACAATCATTTCAAAAGCTACCTGAATCTACGCAATTTAGAAATAAGAGATTTAACTTTGAACTTGAATTAAATGATTCTGAACAATTAACAGTAGTAAAATTTAGTACGTACCAAGCTGAGCTGCAGTCACAGGTATGCTAAAATACGGTAACAAAATTCGCACTCTTAATTTGTGCTTGTGTAATCTAAATATTGTAGCCAGCTATGAATACTTTAACTGAACTTTGAAATTAAAGCAGTGAAATGGAATGATATTACTTTAATGCTGGCGTTTGAATTTCAACGACTCTCGGGATCATTTCGGAAAAGGAAGGGACCCTGCTTGGTAATGCAATTGGGACAATGAGCAACAAAGGTTCATGCTAAGTTGCTGTGATTTTGCCAGGCAAATGGAACAATTTTGAAAAGCTGAGGTCTGCCATACAGTTCTAAAACTTAACGTGCTTCCAGTCTTCCTTGTTGGTTGAATGAAGGTTTGAAGTCGTCGATCGAGGAGGTGGCGACAGTCACTCATTGTCGGCCGTCGCTGTTGCAGAAGCTGGATGTTGGCGCGCCTTCTTCTCGACACGGTCAGCAGGCGAAACTGGCTCTTGATGTGCGCCAGCTAATGCTTCCCGTCCGCGACACCGTGTCAGAAACTATCATAGCGAGTCGGTCGAGCGCAATTACATGCTACCAAACCCCGAAAGAGCGGCAACTCGCGGAAGCGTCACACAACGCACCTGCTCCACCGCACTACTCCAGCCAGACACCCCCTGCTCTCGCTCTACGCGGCGGAGTTAACACTACCAAAGATCCTAAACACTTTGGTTCTCCACACGACCTATCGATGTAATCGTTCGATAGCATAGTTTTCCCTAGACAAGACCCAGCGTAAAAATGCAAATAACATTTACAAACAAATCAATCATACATCGACATATATATATATATATATATATATATATATATATATATATATAGTAAAACAATTACAATATATAAAGACACAGAAATGTCATATCTTCAGGTAACAAAATAAGGAAAAAAATTTATAGTACAATAGATGGAAATAGGAGGATATGCATTTCCGGCGTTACATGCTTCAAAAGTGAGGTTAAGTTGACAAACTTTATTGGTACGTTGTACGGGCTTGTTCGACAAATCCGTGGCTAAGAGCTTGGTCGTTTACGAGGGCGTTTACGTGCTGTCTCAGAGAACAGCAGTTGGTATTCGAGTTGGAACAGTGCTCCTTTAAACGCCACAGGTGACGCAGCGAGCTGATTACAGGGCGGCCGTTGCCAGCTGTTGCTAATTCAGCGGCCAGGGGATTCCTCGTGGGCTGGAACACTCACAAGCATGGCGCAACGGTTGCGTGAGTGGTGGTCCACTTTTAACAGTATCTATCATTTCTGGGTGCTAAATCTTAAGCATTTCTCACCGTGTCTGACGAAATGTAACTTAACTGATCTTAAAATACTGCGGCGTTCCGCTCCTGGCGAGAAGAAATGCGTTTATAGATTGATTAACTAGTAGTTAATCAACTCGACCGTGCTCGGATTTCATGCATCCAGAGCGTAAGCCACATCAAAATTTTGAAGTATGATAACGACCTATTTCTTTGTTACACTTCCAGATCTCTTGCATTAGAATGAGACTTGACTGAAAAAAAAATCGGTTTACTTGTTCTCTAGAAATTGCAGTTCAGACAATAAAAAGTCAAAGATGCTGTATATTGATAATATTCATGGAGGAATAATAAGAGGAGTGGTCATGACTTCATATGCTTGAAACCGACATCCCTCGTGTCAGCTGCTTCTGGTTCTGGTGGAAGAGTTTTGATAAAAAAAAAAAGGTCAGCTTGCGTCGTTTACAGGTGTACTAATCATTCTGATTATAATCTAAAGTATAAAGGAATCACATTTCATTTCGGCGATATTTTCTTTTATATACACGAATTTTTGTTGAACTGTTTACTGTAGTGGTTTTATTTCTGTTATTTGACTTCAGATTTCCTGTCACTCCAATTCGAAAAGCTTTCTGGGTGTGCGCTGTGAGAAAGAAAGATTGAAAACCGACTAAACATAGGAAAATACAGGGGACAATTATTGAACTATATGAAATAAAATCGTGGTGGATTCTGAACGGTTTGCGTTAGGACGCTCAAACTCCACGGTTGGCCGCGGGGCAGGATGGGAGTTGCATTAAGCATTTTTGTTTGGTTTAGTTACGAAACCCACTTTCATTTGGATGAGTTCGTCAATAAGCAAAATTGACCTATTTGAGAGACTGAGAATCCGCATTTCGCGATCGAGAAGTATCTTCTCCCTCAACGAGCAACTGTCTGGTGTACGATGTCCAGTCACAGAATAATCGGTGCGATATTCCTTGATGGCACGGTGACTACCGAACGGAACGTGAAAATTTTGGAAGATGATTTCACGCCCATTATCCAAAGTGACCCGAATTTCGACAATATGTGGTTCATGTAAGACGAAGCTCGACCCCATCGAAGCAGGAGAGTGTTTGATGTCCTGGAGGAGCACACTGGGGACCGCATACACCGCATTCTGGCTCTGGAGTATCTAGAGGCCACTCACTGCCATGTGCCTCGATTGGCCGCCGTGTGCTACCGTTCTGAACATATGCGACTCCTTTTTGTGCGGCTCTATTAAAAACCAGGTGTACAGCAATAACCACAAAATCATTGCTGAGCTGAAAATAGCCATTTAGGAGGTCGTCGACGGCTTCGATGTTCCGACTCTTCAGCGGGTAACGCAGAATTTCACTACTTGTCTGCACCATACCATCAATGATGGCAAGCATGTCGAGCATGCCATAACCTAAATCCGAATATCTGTAGTGATGTTTAGATGTTGAATAAAGCGTGTGCACGCCATAGTTTGTAACTAATTTACTTTTTTTTCACATAGTTAAATAATTTTCACCCTGTATCAAAATGGTTCAAATGGCTCTGAGCATTATGGGACTTAACTTCTGAGGTCATCAGTCTCCTAGAAGTTAGAACTACTTAAAGCTAACTAACTAACCTAAAGACATCACACACATCCATGCCCGAGGCAGGATTCAAACGTGCGACCGTAGCGGTTCCAGACTGTAGCGCCTAGAACCGCTCGGCCACTCCGGTTGGCTTCACTCTGTTTGTTCTCAGCATTTTCGGGAAGAGAATATAACCAAACAGTAGTTTCATTAGTCCGTATTAAAGGAAACGCTGCGTTACGGAAGCGGTTTTTCGCATTGCATACTTTCTCTTCTGGTTATTCAAACGCATAAAAAAGGAAGTAACATTAACTGAGCGAAATGCGTCATTTTACTAGATCAAATATGCATTTAAGACCAGAATAAGTAAGAAAATTCCTTCTGATGCTGTGTTATTCACGAAAACACTGTAACATTTTCTATTTAGAACGACTGTTGCGTGTACACCGCAGAAGCTTAAAACAAGAGGCAATCATGAACTGTGATGTGCTAGCGTTTTGAGGCAGTTAACATGGCGGCGCCGACTTCAACGCAACGTAAAGTAAGTCTGTAGCGCCTTACCCCATTATCATACCTCCATGAGAAATTGATACCATAATGTAATTATCTCAGACTGTGATCTTAATCTCAAAATGTTTGTGCGACAGAAAAAATTCTTATATTACTGGAATGTAGCAGACAATTGCAGAATGGCTATTACATCATTATAATTTCATTACAGTTAATGTTACTTTTTTTTTAGGTTTCCTTACCTGAGTCAGTAAAAGCGGAATCCTTGTAGAATCACTTTGTTGTCCTTGTGTCTGTCCTACTGTTCAAAACCATTTTTACGAGAAGAGTTCAAGTTTATGCCACATGTTAAGGTCTACGGTCCCTTGGCGATGTAAAACAGCGAAGCTTCTAAGTAAATGCAATCAAAAGATATGACCATGTACATCACATATTTTGACTCTCGCAAACCCACTTACCAAAATCTACAGGTACTTCCCGTTGGCCTTGGATCATGAAATTTGGCAAGAAGCAAGGTTTCACACTACAACTAAAGGAACAAATCCGAAAATTATTAATTTGTAATTTCATAACATTAAAACAATTGTAGTTTCTTATCAGTCGGTCTGTCTGTGCCTCCGTCTATTAACATTCCGTTTTCTCGGTAACGGGTGGACGTATGAAGTTGAAATTTGTGTCACATACTAAGGTCTACTGTTCCTTGGCGGTATAATAAACGTTTTCTTCTAAATCGGTGCAATGTAAAGACAGGGCCATTTATGTCACATATTTTTATACACGCAAACTAACTCATCAAAACCTACAGAATACTCCCCGTTTACCTAGAACTATGAAATTTGGCAAGATGCAAGTTTAACACTGCAAAAAACGGAAAAAATTAGAAAACTGTTAATTTGTAATTATATCACACGAAAAGAAAATGTTGTCATTTGTTATCAGAATGGCTCTCTGCCACCCATCTGTTAAGACCCCTTTTTCCAAGCAACGAGTGGACGTTTCAAGTTGAAATTTATGTCACATACTAAGGTCTATGGTCTCTGCGTGATATAATAGACATTAGCTTCAAAGCCAATTCAATCAAAATATACGGCCATTTATGTAACATTTTTTTATATACTCGCAAACTCACTCATCAAAACCTATAGGCTACTTCCCCTTGACGCAGGATAAAACAGGCGAAAAGAAAGATTTCACAGTACAAGCAAAGGAAAAAAAAATCAGACGGAAAAATTTTTGTTTTACCATTTGTTATGCATCTTTGTGCTTGAAATTAAAACATTCTCGAAAGTGTTGGAATCTCTGGGATCGATTTCTTGCTGGTATCAGCGTCGATAGCAGACAAAAATCGTAGAGATCCTCGATTCCCGGAATGGATGAATTGTCTACACACACAATTAAGCTTGTACGGAACTCTCCGTGGGCGAGTCCTACTCCCACATGGCCAGTTTTTTTCTTTTAATTTGAACAGCGTCGATTGATGCCCAATGGAACCAGAGTTTCGCAACCGGCACCAGTAGGATCTTCCGGCTATCGCTGGCCGTTGTAGCGGTCGGTGATTCAGCGTCTCTGGCCGTAGCAGCGAAGACTGTACTGTCGGCGTGCTGCAGCGTGAAATAAAGAAAACGAACATTCATGCAATAAACAGTTGTAATAACACGCAAATAAAGTGTATACATTTAAATCAACTGTCTTTACACGCATTAAATTTAATTACGTCGTCTTCTCACCTGTATTCGCTAAGACTGCAAGAACAGCTGTGTGACAGCTTCAGATATCCTGTTACATTACAGTACATGTTTTCCTTGAAGGTATTACCAGTCTTAAAAAACAAGATGTAGGACTTCTAACAGTTTGGCTGGTTATCTATCAGCGTGTTAGACAGTTGATCAGTTTGCAAGGTGCCAACACGAATACAGTATATCTTTTCCTTGAGGGCGTTATCAGTCTGAAAAAAACACGATGTAGGACTTCTGACAGTTTCACTGGTTATCTAAGAGGGTAATCCCAAAAGTAAGGTCTCCTACTTTTTTTATAAGTACATGGACCAGTTTATTTTTACAATGGTTTACATCACTTTACAGCTTGAACATTTAGCTATTTTTTCGATATAATCACCATTTCTGTCGATGCATTTTTGTAGACGCTGTGGCAGTTTTTGTATGCCCATGTCATACTAACTCGCCGCCATGCTGTTCATAAAGTTATGAACCTCTTCTTTCAACTCGTCGTCGGAGCTGAATCACTTTCTGGCCAAATCTTCTTTTAACCTAGGGAACAGATGATAGTCACTGGGCGCCAAATCAGGACTATAGGTTGGGTGTGTGATTGTGTTCCACTGAAACTGTTGCAGGAGTGCAACGGTTTGCCGAGCGATGAGTGGGCGAGCGTTGCCACGGAGAATATGTACGCCGTTGCTCAACATTCCTCTTCTCCGATTCTGAATTGCCCGGTTGAGTTTTTTCAGTCTCACAGTACCTGTCAGTGTTAATCGTGGTCCCAGTGGACATAAAGTCGACCAACAATACCCCCTTCCGATCCCAAAAAACGGTTGTCACGACTTTACCGACACACTGTTTGAATTTCCGCGGCTTTGGCGAAGAAGGATGCCGCCTCTGGCGTGATTGTTGCTTGGTCTCAGGTGTGAAGTGGTATGCCCCAGTTTCGCCACCCGTGACAATTGAATCAGGAAGTTGTCCTGTTCGGCTGCAAGGCGGTGAAGAAATGCGCGGGAAGCATCAACTCGTTGCCCGCATCTCGTGGTCGTGCGGTAGCGTTCTCGCTTCCCACGCCCGGGTTCCCGGGTTCGATTCCCGGCGGGGTTAGGGATTTTCTCTGCCTCGTGATGGCTGGGTGTTGTGTGCTGTCCTTAGGTTAGTTAGGTTTAAGTAGTTCTAAGTTCTAGGGGACTGATGACCATAGCTGTTAAATCCCATAGTGCTCAGAGCCATTTGAACCATCAACTCGTTGCAGCATGTAGTCCTCAGTCAGCATGCGTGGCACCCATCTTGCGCACACCATCCGGTAGTTCAATGTTTCCGTTAAAATTCTGTGAGAGGTGATTCGGGAAACCTCAGGAACCAACGTGCAGAGACCATCCAGGGTGATCCGCTGATCTTCACGCATGCTTTGCTCAACCTTCAACACTGTCTCCTCAGAAACTGACGGTCTCCCGTTCCTCTGTTCGTCGTGAATTTCTGTCCGACCAGCTGCAAACTCTACACCACTCACGAACATTTTTGACATCCATGTACGACTCACCATACACTTCCGTCAATTGGCGATGGATTTCAATCGACGCAGTGCCCTCTGCGTTCAAAAACGAAATAACTGCGCGCAATTCGCACATGGCGGTAACATCCAAAGAGAGCTCCATTCTCAACGGCTGCCAAGGCAAGACTGAGCGCCTCAGCGCGGCGTGCGCATGTTGACACACAGCGCGTGAAGCACTCTTCATAACAGTGTTACCAACTGCCACACAAACAGAGTTCTGTACTTATAAATAAACAGGAGACCTTACTTACTCGTATAAGCGTGTTACACAATTGGTCAACTTGCAAGGTACTGACACTAACTTCAGCTCTTTCGATCGTTTCTGTAATCTGTTCCGGCTAGACCGACCTTGAGTCCGATTGCTCTCTACAAATTCAGATACGTAACCAACAAATCGCATACTAAGAAAGGAAAAGGCCGTCGTAAATAAATTCTGCTTGCCAGTTCTTACAAAAGTAACGAGTATTAATGACTGGGCAAAGGTATCTGTCTACTGTATTGATAAAATGGTTTACATTAACACCAGCTGGATTTGATTTTTGTGAGCACACACACCAACAGGAAGCACACATTAATATGATTTACAAACACAGAGTGGCGCACATAAAAACGGCTCTGAGCGCTATGGGACTTAACATCTGAGATCATCAGTCCCCTAGAACTTAGAACTACTTAAACCTAACTAACCTAAGGACATCACACACATCCATGCCCGAGGCAGGATTCGAACCTGCGACCGTAGCGGTCGCGCGGTTCCAGACTGAAGCGCCTAGAACCGCTCGGCCACTCCGGCCGGCCAGTGGCGCACATAAGCCCGGCCCCTGCACTGAAAGGAATATGAATGAAGAAAATCTACGTACATCATCGCTTTCTTACATTTTTATTGTACAGTTTCATTATTAACTATGTAATTAACAGTTTAAGTAACAGATTTACCTTTATTAATTTGATAAGCATTTTTTTTAGAAAGGAATTAAAAGTCTGTGTTCAAAATGTTGTCCGCCAACATCCAAGCAAAGTTGTGCACGTCGAAGCATGTTAGGGAAAACACTTTTCAGTACGCTTTGAGGAAAGTTCGAAATTTCTTCACATATGTCGTTTTTTAATGTGTCAAGTATTCTGGGGTGTTGCGGTAGACTCTAGCCTTTAGAAATCCCCAGAGGTAAAAGCCACATGGCGACAAGTCGGGAGAGGGGGGTAGCCACAAGCCCTTACTAATGGTCCTCTCTTCTGTAAAATTAGTATGTTTACGAGCTAAGGACAAATCCAACATATGAGAAGTTGCGCCATCTTGCTGGAAATATGCACAACATTTTTAGTTTGGAGTTAACAGAGCCTAAAATTCATTGTAGAGTTGCAAGTAAACATGTGTGTTGACAGTTTCGTTGAAGAACAATGGCCCGATAATTCTGTTACCAGATACAGCACACCATACACCAATTTTTAAATTGTGAAACGGCTTTTGCAGTATGCCATAGGGATTCTCTATAGCCCAGTGTCTTTTGTTTTGTGAATTAACGTAACCCGACAGATGAAACCAAGCTTCATACGTCGAAAAAAAGAGAAACGTATCAAGATGTCCCCCAGCGACATTTTCCTGCAACTAATTGCAGTAATGTGTACGCTAACACTTGTCCTCTTCTTTTATTTGCTGAACAACACTCGCACGGTAAGGTTTCATTTTTAAGCCATGAAGGATGGGTTGACATGACCTACGAGACATTCCACATTGCTGTGATAATCGTCGTGTTGACTTGTAGGGACTACTTTCAGTGTGTGCCGTCACGTTTGCCACAACTTCAGGTGTACGTACAGTCGGTGCCTTATTTCTCTTTGAATTAACAACACTGCCTGTCGAACGCCACTTTCTCACTAGATGCTGAATCGTTGATTTTGCAGGAATATTACTTTCAGGAAACTTTTCATGAAAAGTGTCACGAAAAACTTTAATGGATTCAGACAGCATATATTCTTCAACAATGTACACACGTTCTTCAATAGAGTGAGGCATGACAATGAAGTACACGGTTTATAACGACTACTTTCCGTATGAACTACTCACACGGTACTGCTGTTGGAAGGTGGCAAGGAAACTGACAGGCCAGTAATGCTACTCACTCGCATTCGCATTCCGGTTCGGGCCGGTTTCATGTGAGCCACTCTGTATAAAACAAGAGACGGAAATACAAGAAGTGAACATCGGGATAATTGAACTGCATCTTAAATCTATTAAACAGGCCTGCGGGGAATGGATAAGGTAAGAGCGATGATCATCTCAACAAGTCCTCTCCTCAAACGCATAATCGCTGTTGAGTGTGTGGTAATTGCTCTGATCTTATCAGGAAATAAAGCACACTGATTTCACGTGCAAATATCACGTGCAGTCAGTCATGGATGAGACTCCTACTGGAAGACTTAATTTCAAGCTGTGTTATCTGTCGATATTTAAAATAAACAAAATTAAATCCTAATCACTCTTCTCCCGTAATAGCCCACTCTGCAAGCTACTCTCACCAGATGAAGACCCAGGGCAGTAAGAATTGCTTACTGTAAGACTTAATTTCAAGCTGTGTTATCTGTCGATACTTAAAATAAACAAAATTAAATCCTAATCACTCTTCTCCCGTAATAGCCCACTCTGCAAGCTACTCTCACCAGATGAAGACCCAGGGCAGTAAAAATTGCTTCCACTGAGCCTTTCTGGCCGCTGCAGCGCATGAATCGTAAGTGACGAGCTGAATGTGGAGTGCGTGTCCGTGTCTCTGATCCAAGTGCCTCCATCAGCGTCCCTCCTCTAGCTCCGGCCCAGTGATCGTTCCCTGCTGCCAAGTTTCCTGCAAACGTCTGCGTATACTTTCCTTCAGCAAAGGGAAAGCCCCTCGAATCATTACCCAATGAAATTTTAAGAAACGGAACTTCACCATCCCTCCTAGTAGACACTTTTTTAAGCTATCCAATGAGGTGGTTTTCCATGCCCAGGGAGAAAGAATTTTATTGTCCACGTTGTTTTGCGTCCAGGTTCTTCCCCCACAAAAGAAGAACAACATTAACAGTAACTGCCACATAGCTTTCCCACGTGAAAACCGCCAGCTCGCTCTCTCTGGCCCAGCAGGACTCCCTCCAGTTTTTTCTTGGAAGGCCATTTGGCTAAAAACACCCCATCTGCGTGTTCTTTTAACAGAGATAGTGGCTCGTAAAGCAGTTTATTTTGCAGCGGCCGGACGCGCTGCGTTGCCCCAAAATCGAGTTGTTTAGAAAGTTACACAGCGCGCTGGACAGGACGCATTTCGCAATTCTAAAGACTCAGGCGCATGCGCCTTGCCACAAATTCTGCCTGGGGGTCAGCACTCGGGTTTCTGTCCGCTGCTCTGTTGGATCTGGAGTTAGAAGTCTGTCTGTTTACTCGTTCGCTTCCTCTATGGCAATATGCGACTCTTTAAATCAGGAACATAGCAATAGCCGGCCGGTGTGGCCGAGCGGTTCTAGGCGCTTCAGTCCGGAACAGCGCGGCCGCTACGGTCGCAGGTTCGAATCCTGCCTCAGGCATGGACGTGTGTGATGTCCTTAGGTTTAAGTAGTTCTAAGTTCTAGGGGACAGATGACCTCAAATGTTACGTCCCATAGTGCTCAGAGCCATTTGAACCATTTGAACATAGCAATAAATATACTATGCTACAGAATTAAAGGATCACTTTTTCGAAACCCCGTAATTCCTGTCCTCTGTGATCTTAAATTTGAAATTTGGCTCAAAGGTGCATACAACCTTCATCTGCAATGGTGCAAAAGCGTGTTGCCCTATGGCGTCATCCTTTGGCTCTAAGACGCTTCAAAAAATCGTTCAAATGGCTCTAAGCACTATGAGACTTAAAATCTGAGGTCATCAGTCCCCTAGACTTAGAACTACTTGAACCTAACTAACCTAAGGACATCACACACATCCATGCCCGAGGCAGAATTCGAACCTGCGTTCGTAGCAGCCGCGTGGTTCCGGACTGAAGCGCCTAGGACCGCTCGGCCACAGCGGCTGGCACGACGCTTCAAATAGCAATGTGTCGACACATGCGAAAAAACGACTACAGTCCAAAAGTTCATCCGACTTGTAATGTTGGTCAATGATGGCTCAGTGACACCAAATTTCAGTAAAATTCTCCTGAACGCCACCGTGAACGTGTCACAGGATGGGAAGGTCGTCACAGCGCCTCTTGCCCAAATTTCACCTTCTTTTGACGCCTTTGCGATGGACGTTAGAACCGCCACGTCCAGCATTGAAATCACGCGTTTTTAAAAGGGGCGTTCAAAAAGGTACTATCTGGAGGCTGTATGTTAGAAGTATTGATCCTGGCTGTTGAGACACTTGTCCCACTGTGACACAAAGCAGTGAATGGCTGTCTCATCAAGTTCCCAGGGTTGCGATGTTAACCAGTTCCGCACGTACAACTGGCCATCGTCGTCCGAGGTGAATCGTTTGCCCTTCAGAGCCTTTTTAATGGGACCAAAAATGTCGTAATCACAGGGAGAGAGGTCCGGACTGTACGGAGGGTGGTCGAGAACCTCCCATTTGAATTTTTGCGGGAGTACCGCGACTGTGTTGGCCGTGTGAGGCTTTGCATTGTCGTGGAAGAGAATGACCCCATAGGTGAGATTGCCTGGCCGTTTTGATTTGATCGCTTGGCGGAGGGTGGTCAAGGTTTGCGAGTATCGCTGGGCATTCACTGCCGTCTCGTGTTGCAAAAAGTGAATCAGAAGAGGGCCGTCTTGGTCAGAGAAGAACGTCAGCATAACCTTTCCTGCGCTCGTGTGGACGGCGATGTCCAGCTGTAAGTGCGGAACTGGTTAACATCGCAGCCCCTGGAATTTTATGGGACAGCCATTGACCGTCTTGTGTCACAGCTGGACAAGTGTCTCAACAGCCAGGGTCAATACTTTTAATGTACAGGTACTGGTTTCTGTAACTATGCCTCTCTCTCGTTTCTTTTTGAAGGTCCCCTTACATAATGAGTGGCCGAGGAAAACATTCTAGACACACCGCCGCTGAGAATCTGCACGAGAAGGCTACAGGTATTGGGATAATAGGCGCCAATGAAACCACCCCTTTTCCTGGGGCGCTCTTTCGCACACACTTCGCTGTGGAAAACGACAGTTCTCAGTGCGATGGGTAACAGGAAGACGTTCTCGACAAACTTTGGCACTGCTGACATCCTCGGATGGTTCAATCCTTGTCTAAGGACATTTTTTGGGTTGCATCACCATTAAACGTGATCGGACCCCTTTGGAGCGCAACCCGACCGCAGTCTTTGCTGTCGTGTCCGGGTTGGAACCGCTAGGAACCTTTCAACACGAAATTTGAACGTGATTAGAAGCAACAAAGGGTGCTTATGCTTTTTTGTCCCCCCCCCACCCCGCCCACTATCAACATTCTTGCGTAATTGGGGGGTAATGTGTACTCGGGGTCGGTTTTTTGTGAGTCACCTTGCACTTTGAGTGACCTTGGAAACGTGTAGACGCCCGTTATCGTGGAGCAGATTCATTATCTCCGTGAACAGGCCTGGCCGTTTGCTCTTGATGGACTGACGTAGTCTACGGCGTTGTCTCACGGTACACGTCACTGTTAGTAGTTTTTTCTTGCTCGAGGATTTCGATGAGTATCCGACCTCGGACATCGAAAAAGACGGTGAGCATCACTTTGCTTGCTGAGGGCACAGCTTTGAACTTTCTTTTAGGGAGCGGTGACGGCGCACGCTTCCATGCCATGCTGCCCTAGATATCTCACTACATTATTACAATGCGCCATATGCGAATCTCAGCCCGTTTGATTGTTACGACGTTTCGTATCTTCTCATTTGAACTTGGCGTATCGCGAGTATCCACGTTTGTTTTGAAGCTTCCGGTCTTCTTCTTTTCACTCTTTTTTTCTTTATTTGCCATTCGCTACTTAGTCCATCATATAGACATCCTTCCTACACAAAATATCATTAATCAATATAAGTATTCAGTATGTTATCGGACATACATAAAACAGACGTTTACACAATACACAAGTAACACAACAAATTTCCCTCCACTGTTCACATTTTAATTCACACATTATTAAATACTAATTATGTAGTAAATTGATCAGCATATTGACAGTAAAAATCATCCAGAAGTTTAGGTGACAAGCTATGATAAATGTGTGTAATGTGTTGTACGCATGTGTATGGTTCCCAAGTAGTAAACTGGATATATCACAAGAAAACTGGATAGCTGATTTTTCAGTCGACGGGTTAGCCTTTTCCTATGATCTTTATATTTAGAACATGCGGAGAACATAACATTTATGTCTCCGATAGATTCTCGTCGTAGTATGATTGAAGGTTAATCTATACACCAGTCCTGAACAGATGAATTGGGAAACTGCAGTTACCGAATCTAATATTTCTTAGCCATGTGACAAGCCATCTGCTGACCTTGCGCCGGTGGATCAAGGATGAATGCTACCGTACCACTTGCCTTTGATATCACAAAAATATTTTTTCAGAATTGACGAGCTTTGTTTTTCAACCGAGGTGTACGATCGTACAGCGAAAGGGTTTTATTTCAGACAATTCTTGTAGCTGAAGTGTCTTTTGCCAAATAGTCAGCATATTTATTAGGAACTGTCCTTGTATCATCTGGTATCCACAAAAAGGCAGAGCTTCATCTGAAAATATTTTTAACTGCCATATGAACGATATCCGCCATAAAAGAGTTCATTTTAGTGTTCTGCTTTGTGTTCCATATCGACTATAATGCTCTTTTAGAGTCATTCCTGATTAACAGATATATCCTGTACGTCTTCTGAAAATTAGTGGTTTCTTTACATAGCGGCAGCCTATGGAGTGCGTATGAAAATTTTATGGGGCAAACACCGCCATCTTGGGATATACGAGAGACCAACCTGTAAACATTTTTAAAGAGGTTGGAGGGACCTGATAACTTGAAATTTGAATATTTTTCTGTTTCAAACTACCGTAATGTGGCACCGTGTTGTTTAACAGATTCTTTTATACATTTATTTCACCTATCAAAAATAAAGGCTTCAGCCTCACTCTTCTCTCTGACCAGACAATCTTAGTAAGTTAACATTATAGTACATCTAATATATAAATTATACGTAATAATAATCATAAAACTTATAGTAACGAAAACAAGGTATTTCAGAAACATCAGTCTTATTTTTATTGTGCTAAGCAATTTCCTTATTGGGTGCCTGCTGAGTGGAACGGTGTACTAACAGAAATGCATCGCAGCAGCACAAAGAAGTCAAGTCTGGAAAAGATATTGACTGTTCTGGGAAAGAGCGAGAAGTGATGGCGCAGCGTCAGCAGATGAGATGAAAGATAGCAAAAAATAAATATATAGGGAGCAAGAGATCAGTGTTGACAGTGTGACAGGAATACTGGTTCGCTGTGGACAGTAGTATGTAGACAGCTGGGATATGCTGACAGTGTAGCTACTCCGTTGGAATCTGTGTGTTGACCCGAAAAGAATTCCAACAGTACATTTCCAGGTGAGGAATCCGTTTACATTTATGGGTTCTCGTGGCGTTATCTGTTCGAGAACCTTCCGGCGTGCAAGAAAACGCTGATCATTTCATGCATTGTTGACGGTGCTCGGCAACGACCAAACTGGCAGTCATCTGTTTACAGTCGTTCGTGGCTGCCGCTACGGGAAACGGGGGAACGAGTGGGCAGCGATCGACTGAATACATTGGAGAAGTATTAACGTAAGTAATGTAGCAGTAAGGTTTGTGTAGAGTAAGAGTACAATGCAGAAGAATCGAATTCGAAACGTGAAATTTTGCTGGTGCGGGGACTATGTGGGGTTGCATACTTCGAATTACGTAAAATGAGAAAATCAGTCTTTGCGTTTGTATTGTTGTTTGGTGAACATACCATACATTACATAAATAGGAAATACAGAAGCGTCCGATCTTACCCGTCGGCTTTGACCCATGACGTCACAAATACCGCGGAAACGACTATAAACAATTCCAATATGGCGGATATAAAAACATCGCATACGTATTGTAAACACTGAAATACACAAGTTTCACAAAAAGCCTAATGACTGTAACGGGACAAGCGTGGGAAATTAGGGGTTTTTGGGTGCGGAGAAACTAAATATACAGAAATGTAGCCACCGACCGCCATTCAAAACCACGCAAAACAACGAAATAAATCAACATCACAAAACTGACCAAATACCAAAAAACACATTCCTATCCATAATCGGACACTTCCCTTAACCTATATAGCTCAACAGAACCTACCGATCACATCCCCCAATAGAAAACTAAGAAACGAAAGCTTCCCTTACACCTACATACATCGGCACTTATGCAGTTTAGCAGGTACGGAAAAAATTTTTCATTTTTTTTCAAAATTTGATCATCATGTGTCGTTATGCGGTGGGGGGAGTCTGCAGTGCCCCCCCATCCCCCCACAGGCTTCATTAGTGTCAAATCAATATTTTCGAATCATAGGCGGCCGCTGCCGCGGCCGCATTCCAAAAAAAAAAACTCCCAACCTAACCTCAAGTGGGCTACGCTACAGATCAATATGTTCATCAAATTGCTTCATATTATGTATACATGTTCATTAGTGTCAAATCAATATTTTCGAATCATAGGCGGCCGCTGCCGCGGCCGCATTCCAAAAAAAAACTCCCAACCTAACCCCGTATTCAGGGCTACGCTACAGATCAATGTGTAGGTCCCTTACGTCACGGGTCAAAGCCGACGCGTGAGATCGGATGTTTCCAACCTATACCCAATACACAAAACATACATAAATAACCAAAAAAAAAAAAAAAAACGGAACTTACCTCAAAAAAGTTCCAGCTCCACAAACTAGATTGGCCACCACAATCACACACAAATGCACACACGCACGCACGCACACACACACACACACACACACACATACAAAAACACACACACACACATCAACGAAAAAATACTGAACTAAAATAAAAACCCAACCCACCCAAACGTCAACCCCCTCCCCCACAACTCCAAAATACAACACACAAACACTATACAACAAAATAAACCACCCACCCACCTACCCAGCCCACCCTAACTAACCACTTTCGGTCTATACATTTTACCCACAGCCCTTAAAAAAACCCGAAGAATGCAATAGCCCTCTGGGACACTCTTCCGCCAACAGTACTCATCTAAATGAGACTGAAGGTTGGAAGAGCGCCTCTTCCCCCTCCCAAGAACTGACTTAACCGCTCCCCACATCCCCTCAATTGTGTTAGTGCAAGCCCCAGTATCATAATTCTTAAACTCTAGACTGTGGTTCACTACTAAATGATTAAATCCCCTCTCACCCAACCCCCTATATGAAGAAAACGCATCTGAAACTACTGTGGACCCCGGCTCTACATACTCCTCAATTAACCCCACTAATTCAGGCTTCGACCTCCCCTCCACAACCCTAAAAACACATTCAGTACCCCCACCCCCCTGAACAACAGCCCCCCACACCCAAAGACCAGCCACAGACTTCCCCCTCCCATACTTCCTTTTACCAAACTGCGACTCATCCACCTCCACAACCACCCCATGCCCACCCAACTTACCCCTGTACTTAATAAATTCGGAACACACCTCACGACAAAAGGAATACCAGTCTAAAACAGTCCTCTCACTCACACCAGTCTCAAACGCGCAAAAACTCTGCCCGCAACTATAACAAAAATAATACGTAATAAGCACAATCTCACGCATGGCCAATCTAGACTTCTCGAACCAGGTACCACGCCTTACAGAACGCCATACGCCATCTTTCCGGCAACACCACATGTATCCGTCCCTGGTCCGAGAGTCCGGAACTTTAACCAATTTCATAGGTTCACGGCACACACCGCACTTCACGACCTCGGCAATTAAGCCAAATAGCTGAAGAAATTTAATCAGCTCTAAAGCTGTCTCCCCCATCATCGCCCTCAACCGAACACTGTTAAGGCGGTCTTTCATATCCATTCCTGAACAAAAAACCACAACCAAATACACTCAATAACAAACTCACCCGACGTACAGCAATGAGCATTAAATTAACCATTAACTCACTAATAGAAATTCCGCTTCAAATCCAACACCTGAGCAACAGAAAACTGACCCCACCACACGAAACAAACGAAACAAACGAAAACCATGAACACACCACCAGAGAGCACGACAAACAAAAACAAGACATCTACAAACACGCCACAATCGCAAATCAAACTCCGCGCCGTAATGACGTCACACACCACAACACGCTTACGTCACGGGTCAAAGCCGACGGGTAAGATCGGACGCTTCTGTTGACCCCATAAATAGTATATCTGACAATAAAAACAAATTAATTTTAAGCTCCTACAGAGCACATGAAGCTAATAGCACATCCTAAAAATACATCGTTGTTGCTAGATATAAGTACACATATTTTAACTTATTAGGGAAAATATAATAAATAACGATACAAACACATTGACATGTTCTGAAATGAAACTGCTACATAATCATCGGCAACAATGAGTAAGTTTGGTTCTAGCTCGCACGGAAGGAATTTTGGCAACGATATACAAGGATTGTGCCAACGCTGCTTCCAGATAAACTGCGAACTGGTTTCGAATACTCGTAGATGTAGTGCCTATTGGGGAAAATATATGAACTAAATGGTATTTACTGGGATATTATTTCGTAAAAAATGTTATTTTCTGATTTGCAGTGAGACGTTATTACGTTGCGTAAGACATCAGTTTCTTTGTCGAATTTTTGCGATTTCGGTTTTGGTGATTCGATCTGGACCTAGTAACACAGTTTAAATTTTGTGTGAGTGAAAGCAACAGCAATGATAACTGCAAACGTGTCACAAATTTATTGATCGCTCTTTCGAAATACGTCGCGATTTCCGAGGTATGGTTAGTTTTACGATGAATGACGAAATAATTTTGAGATTTTACGACGAATGAGTCCGGGTACACGTGCTACTAGCTAATATCCATTACATATTCTGGTTTCCTTGAAACTGGTACTGAATTTATACCGTCCGTCTGAAGACGCTGTTTGAGAGTGGGGTTACCGAAGATTTGTTGTGGAAAAAAAAAGTGCAGATCAGGGGGAGGGAGCAGCTGCCAAAATTTGTGGTCCATCTTGCTTAGTCTCTTGCACAAAGCAATTCCTGGTCACTTTATCATTTGTCCGAAAATAATGCTTTATTATTATTATTGCTACTCATACGGCAATTACTTCAGAAATAAAGAAGTGTACAAAATTTACAGACAATTCATTTATATAATTGAATGGATTTGTTCTAGTGTTCTGACATAACACAGCAACTGTGAATATATGATCGACGAATTTGCTACTGAAAGAACACCGTTGTATAAAATGCAGTTACGGTGCACCTGTGTCTTCCGTTCCGTGCTGCAGTTAGTAGCTGCGTGATGTGGGATGGGAAGTGGCTGCCCGCATTTCTATTCGATATGGAGAACGGGAAGGAAACTTCGTGTGGTGACAGACTGACCTGTAGCGAAGCCCGAGGTCGGGATTAGGTTGGAATGTGACCATCTGATTGTGGGTTGGAGAAGCCAATGAATCTCTACACAAAAATTCGATGATCCATCGCGTTCACTTCCGGTCATTACATTCGCATTCAAACTGCAGCACGCAACGGAATACACAAGTACATAGTAACTGCTCTTTTGCCACGCCGTAATCAGTTTTGGCTGACTTGAGTGTGATCAGTTCAATATGTATGTATAAAATTTTAGTAAGCGGTAGTAAGTGCAGAATATATAAATATTTTGCAATTCTCTACATATAGCTCCCATGTGGATGATAAAGACAAAATTAGTGTACATACACCACATTCAGAGACATTCATACAGAAATTCTTCCCTAAACCGCTGAAATGGAAAGAAACCCTAACGCTCGGTATAATGCTAATCATCCTATGCCATGCATTTCATGATTGTTTGCAGAATATGTATAATAAGGCACAGGATGGAGACAATCCACACACTTTTGACCAGAAAGTTTCCAGGTACGAATTTTGAGGGCACTCTTGAAGAATATGTCTGACGGTGTGTTTTGGAAAGTCACATGTGCACTCTGAAGTGGTAGTCTTTCCGCATCTCCACATCTCCCATCGTTGGTCTGGATCATGTTGAGTCTACTCCATGCCCTTCGGTGCAGATCAAGTTCCTGTGATTTCTTGTTGACTCGGAGAAAGCTGTCGAGCTATGGTGGAATGTTCGTATACCATTTTTGCGTCCAAGCTTCATGGAGATTGAAGTTAAGGTCCACCCGGTTGCTAGCTGTTCTGAATGATGGAGGTCTGGAATGGTGTCTTTTGATTGGGATAGCAGGTATATCCTCATGAATTGGCAGCTGCTAGTTGTTGCAGATTTTCTTATATTCCCTCAGAAGAATATTAGTTCTTCTCAGATTAGGTGGTGGAATGAGGTTCAGGGCAGGCAGACAGAATACTGGAGCAGTACCAGTAACAGCCCACACTGTTTGATTTAGTTCCGCATCTACCACTTTCATGTGGCTGCCGTTTATTCAGACAGGGCTGTAATATTCTGCCACTGAGTAGAAAGATCCAAGGGCAAACGATCGTAAGATCGAAGCTGCAGAACTCCCTCTTGTACCACATAATTCGTGCACAATATTATTTCCTGACCTCAGTTGATCTACATTCTTTGGTAGATGCTGTTTAAATGACAGTGTTCTGTCAAGTATAACTACAAGGCACCGTTGATATTCATTATCTGAATTATCTACTGATGTTGAGCCGCACGAACAGACTAAGGAGTCTCCGCCGTCTTTTATGTGGAAGCGATTCGAAAATTTAGCATTTTCGAACGCATCCTTGTGATAAACATCAGATGTCACCTACAGCACGTCCATTTCGTAAACCACGGTATTTTGGGCGGCATATGCTGTAAATTATAGAACTGAAGGCTACTGTACCGTGGTATTCCTTCATGTTCCTCTTTCCGCATCTTATAGGCCCCCGTGTTAAGTTTCGGAGTGCAGTCGAATGCACTGAAAATTGCTTTAAGCAAGTGCAAGTTGTGCGTTGCGTTCTTTGCGAAAAGATTCGCGTACTCGTTTTGATTAGTGCGTTTGTGCTGTGATATCCAGGGGAAGTTCATATCTATGTTCGTAGATGAACACTGTTTTCTTTTTCTACTGCTGAGTTGGGTGGTATGAGCTAACAGTACGCTTACAAACTCCAATAAGATCAGGATCTTGTTCAGTCTGAGCGGCCTGGCGAACTGGAGAGCTTGCATGATAGCAAATGGCTCTACATTTACATTCGTTATTTGAGCAAAAATATGCGGACACACCTATGTAATGAGGAACTGACCACTGGATGTCAGAAGAGGAAGATTCATCAGTATAAAAGGTGGTGCGAATGTTGTGTTGCCAGTAGAGTAGCAGTAAGGGCACAATGGATTGGTTAGGAGAGCTCATGTACTGACTGTGAAAGATCATCGAGCATTGGAGATGGTGGTTGTAAAAGATTACATGAACTCAGCAGAAGGAATCACTTGTGCGTTCCACAACGCTGTCAGCAGTCCAGCGAGCAAAATGACTGTTAAGTCATTAAAAAGAATGGGATACAATGGTAGAACATCTCATCGTAAGTTAAACATTTCTGTAGTCGACGCTAACCAATGCTTGTGGTATCGGAAAGCCCAACGCCACTGGACAGTGGACGATGAGAAACGAGTGACTTGGAGCGATGAATCAGGCTATACTCTGCCGAAATTCGAATGAAGGGTTTGGGTTTGGCGAATGTCTGGAGAAGAGTTAGCTCCCTTCATTTGTATGCCAACAATGAGGACGGTACGACTATGTTTTTCTTGCTCAGATTGTGCATAACAAAACGCTAAATGAGGAAGGATACGAACACATCTTACAGCATGGTGTACTGCGTACAGCAGAGGAACGGGTCGGAGATGACGATTGTTTATATCAGCAAGACAATGCACTCTGTCATATATCATAATCTGGGAAGCAATGGTTTTTGGACAATAACATTCTTGAAGTGGACTGACCCGTCCAGAGGCTCGACCTGTACCCAACGGAACAACTTTGGGATGAATCAGAACGCCGACTTCGCTCCAAACCCTAGCGTCCAACATCGCTGCCTTCTCTGGTTTTGGGTCTTGAGAAAGAATGACTGCCATAGCTCCACAGAAATTCAGATACCGTATCGAAAGTGTTCTCGGCACAGTTCAAGACATCATGAAGGCGAGGGGTGGGTACATCCAATATTAATGTTCCCCGACAAGTGTCTAGATACTTTTGATCAGATGGTTTAGATACTCAGAAAACCACTGCGAAGAACATGGCGGAAGATAATTAGAATGGTTCCACAAGTTAAGGTAAGGTCTCTTCCCCTTCCAATTGCTTATTGAACGCGGGAACAGTGATTGTTTCAACGCCTATGTGTGTGCTCTAATTAGTCCAATTTGGTCTTCATGGTCCGTACAGGAGCCATACATAGCAGACTGAAGAATATTTTTGTATTCTGTACTTAATACTGGTTCTTGAAATTTTGTACTGGGCTCTCAAGGGATAATTTACGTATTTAGACAATTTAGATGTAGCAACATTTGCGTGTCGGTCTCCCGCGAGTCAGCCAAACCAGTGACCGTCGATGCCGCCCTTCTTTGTTTATGTTCAGTATCCCCTGTTAGTCGTATTGTATGAGTTCCACAAGAGCAGTATTCTAAGAGGGAACGCAGTATTACGGGTAACTCAAGTATTTCTGTTTTCTGATGACACTAGCTTTGTAGTAAAGGAAGTTGTGTGCAAAATTGGCTCGGTTTCAAGTATTGCAGTTCATCACGTAAGTTCATGCCTAGTAGAAAATAAACTAACGCTAAATTCACAGTAACGACTTAGTTTTTACAGTTTATAACACACAATTCAACCAAACCCGACGTCTTAATTACACAGAATCGGCATATGATTATTAAAACTGAACCGTTTAAATTTCTAGGTGTTCAGATAAATAGTAAACTGGCGTGGAAAGCCCATGTTCAGGATCTTACTCAAAGATTTATTGCTGCTATCTGAAGTGCGTGATCGTTCGACACGAAAGTTAGTCTACTTTGCTTATTTTCATTCGCTTATGTCGTATGGTATCATATTTTGGAGTAACTCTTCCCATTCTAAAAGGATATTTTTGGCTCAGAAACGAGCGGTTCGTGCAATAACTGAGGTAAGTTCGCGAACCTCTAGTCGACCTCTGTTCACTAGTCTGGGTATTTTGACATTGGCCTCTCAATATTTATGTTCTTTGCTGTCGCTTCTTGTTAACAATATTGGCTTATTGCCAAGGGTAAGCACCTTTCACTTAGTTAATTCTCGGCATAAATCCAACCTGCATTTGGATCGGACTTCCTTAACTCTCGGGCATTAATGTGTGCAGTATACTGCTGCATCCATTTTCAATACGCTACCACTCGAATTCAAAAATATTAGCAATAATCCAAGCACTTTCAAATCTAAACTGAAGAGCTTCCTCATAGGTCACTCCTTCTATTCTTTTGTTATATTGTTGATTGCGCTTACTTATGGCATGACTTTTTTGGGTTCATAAAAATTTTATTTTCATCTATTATTACTTTTATGTTGTAATTTCATGTACTGACACGTTCCACGACCTTCGAGATATGCTCCTCAATTTTGCCTACGCAACTTGACGTGTAAATAAACAAAATAAATAAAGAAGCGATTTGTGAGAAGGCTGATTGCTTTTACCCTGTACCCACCAATAAACCAAAGTCTGCCACTTGCCTTACGTACGTCATTATTCCGTTTCATATCACTACTAATTGTTAAACCTAGGTATTTGTATGTGTTGATTAATTCTAGTTGCAAATCGTTGATATTAGAGGATACTACGTTTTGTCGTTTTCAGAAGTGCATAATCTGACATTTTAAATATTTACACTGAGGTGAAAAAAGTCATTGGAAACCCCCTGATACCGTCTCGGACCTTCTTTTGGCCAGCTTAGTGCAGCAGCCCAACGTCACTCGGACTCAGCACGTCGTTTGAAGTTCCCTGCAGAAATACCGAGCCATGATGCCTCTAGAGCCATCCATAATTGCGAAACACTTGCCGGTGCAGGATTTTGTGCACGAACTGACCCTTCGCTGATGTCCCGCGAATTTCGATGAGATTCATGTCGTGTGATCTGGGTGGCCAAAACATGTCCCCGAATTGTTCAGAATGTTTTTCAAACCAATCGTGAAGAACTGAGGCTCACGACATGATATCATTGTCTGGGAACATGAAGCCCAAGAATGCCTGTAAATGGTTTCCATGTAGCTGAACATAATACTTTCCAGCCAATGATTGATTCAGTGGGACAAGAAAACCCAGTCCATTCCATGTAAACACAGCCCACACCACTATGGAGCCATCACCAGCTTGCAAAGTTCCTTGTTGACAGCTTGCGTCCATAGCTTAATGGGGCTTGCACCACACTCAAATCCTTCAATCAGCTCTTACCAACCGAAATCAGGATTCACCTGACAAGGCCATGGGGTCTAACCGATATGAAATGATAATTAAATGGATACCCTAGCTGCAAACAGGCGTTGATGTACTTCATTGGGGACATGTTGAGAATGTGTGCCCCGACCGGGACTCGAACCCGGGATCTCCTGCTTACATGGCAGACGCTCTATCCATCTGAGCCACCGCGGGCACAGAGGATAGTGCGTCTGCAGGGACTTATCCCTTGCACGCTCCCCGTGAGATCCACATTCCTAACATGTCCACACCACTACATTCGTAGTGCGCCTAATAGATGTTTGCCCATCATACTCGTTACTCGTGGCAGATTAATCTACCAAGTCCCGTACGAGCTCAGGCATAGCGTGTGTAAGCAGGAGATACCGGGTTCGAGTCCCGGTCGGGGCACATATTTTCAACATGTCCCCAATGAAGTACATCAACGCCTGTTTGCAGCTAGGGTGTCCATTTAATTATCATTTCATTTCTATCAAAGCTGCATGGTCATCCACGGTAACTGTTCTTTCGGGAACAGATACTACCGTCATACATAACCGATATGGTCACGAGCTCAGCAGAGGTGCTGCAGGCGACGTTGTGCACCTGGCAAAGGTGCTGCCATAGGCCACGAACGACAGATTTAACAGCACTGTCCTAATGGATACATTCATTGTACGCCCGTCTATGATTTCTGCGATTATTTCATGCAGTGTTCATTGTCTGTTAGCACTGACAACTCTACACAAATACCACTGCTTTCAGTCAGCCACTGCATTGTCCGCGGTGAGAGTTAATACCTGAAATCTGGTATTCTCAGCACACTCTTGACACAAGGATCTCGAAATGTCGAATTCCCTAACAATTTCCGAAATGAAATTTCCCACGCGTCTAGCTCCAACTGCCATTCCGCGTTCCCGTCTTGCGGCGATAATCACATGGGAAATCTTTTCACATGAATCACCTGAGTACAAATGACAGCTCCGCCTTAGACGCATTGTCCAGCAAGTGCAGCAAGGTGGAGGTTCCCTGCTGCTTTGGGGTGGCATTATGTGGGGCCGACGTACGTCGCTGCTGGTCATGGAAGGCGCCGTAACGGCTGAACAATACGTAAATGCCATCCTCTGACCAATAGCGCAACCATAATGGCAGCATATTGGCGAGGTATTCGTCTTCATGGACGACAATTCGCGCCCCCATCGTGCACATCTTGTGAATGACTTCCTTCAGGATAACGACATCGCTCGCCTAGAATGGCCAGCATGTTCTCCAGACATGAACCCTATTGTACATACCTGGGGTAGATTGAGAAGGGCCGTTTGTGGACGACGTGACCCACCAAACACTCTAAGGGATCTACGACGAATCGCCACTGAGGAGTGGGACAATCTGGATCAACAGTGCCTTGATGACCTTGTGGGTGGTATGCCACCACGAATACAGGCATGTATCAATGCGAGAGGACGTGCTACTTGGGTATTAGAGGTACCGGTGTCTACAGCAGTCTGGACCACCAAATCTGAGGGTCTCACTGTATGATGGTACAACATGCAATGTGTGATTTTCATGAGCAATAAAATGGGCGGTTTGATGTTTATGTTGATCTCTATTCCAATTTTTTGTACAGGTACCGGAACTCTCGGAACCGAGGTGATGCAAAACTTTTTTTGATGTGTGTATATGAAATAAAATCGTCATAACTTCTGAACGGTTTGCTTTAGGACGTTCAGACTACAATGTTGGCCGTTACTACGCGCATGAATGTCTGATTTAGCGACGAAGCTCACTTTCATTTGGATGCGTTCGTCAATAAGAAAAACTGACGCCCTTGGGGGAAAGAGAAATTACCCAAAGTGACTCTGATTTCGACAAGATGTGGTTCATGCAAGACGGAGCCCGACCCCATTGAAGCACGAGAGTGTTTGATGTCCTGGAGGAGCGATTTGGGCTCAAATGACTCTGAGCACTATGGGACTTAACTTCTGAGGTCATCAGTCCCCTAGACCTTAGAACTACTTAAACCTAACTAACCAAAGGACATCACACACGCCGGCCACGGTGGCCAAGCGGTTCTAGGCGCTTCAGTCCGGAACCGCGCGACTGCTACGGTCGCAGGTTCGAATCCTGCCTCGGGCATAGGTGTGTGTGATGTCCTTAGGTTAGTTAGGTTTAAGTAGTTCTAAGTTCTAGGGGACTGATGACCTAAGATGTTAAGTCCCATAGTGCTCAGAGCCACATCACACACATCCATGCCCGAGGCAGGATTCGAACCTGCGACCGTAGCGGTCTCGCTGTTCCAGACTGTAGCGCCTAGAACCGCTCGGCCACCCCAGCCGGCGTTGGCGTTAGTACGAGAAATGCTAACGATTTTGCACAGATAACCACTGGATATAAGATGAACATCAACAAAAGCAAAACGAGGATAATGGAATGTAGTCTAATTAAATCAGGTGATGCTGAGGGAATTAGGTTAGGAAATGAGACACTTAAAGTAGAAGATGGGTTTTGCTATTTGGGGACCATCATCAGTTATTTTACTGATGATGATCGAAGTAGAGAGGATGTAAAATATTGACCTGCAATGGCAAGGAAAGCTTTTCTGAAGGAGAGAACTTTGCTAACATCGAGTATAGATTTAAGTGTCAGGAAGTCTTTTCTGAAAGTATTTGTATGGACTGTAGCCATGTATGGAAGTGAAAGATGGACGATAACTAGTCTGGACAATAAGGAATAGAAGCTTTCGAAACGTGGTGCTACAGAAGAATGCTGAATATTAGATGGTAGATCACATAACTAATGAGGAGGTACTGATCAGAATTGGGGAGAAGGGGAATTTGTGGCACAACTTGACTAGAAGAAGGAATCGGTTAGTACGACATATTCTAAGGCATCAAGGGATTACCAATTTAGCATTGGAGGGCAGTGTGGAGGTAAAAATCGTGGAGGGAGACCAAGATATGTAAATGTCGTGTGACTAGGGCCTCCTGTCGGCTAGATCGTTCGCTGGGTGCAAGTCTTTCGATTTGACGCCACTTCGGCGACTTGCGCGTCGACGGAGATGGAAATGATGATGAACAGAACAACACAACACCCAGCCCCCGATCGGAAAAAATCTCCGATCCAGGCGGGAATCGAACCCGGGCCTTTAGGATTGGCATTCTGTCGCGGTGACCACTGAGCTACCAGGGGCGGACGACCAGGAGATGAATAAACTAAGCAGATTCAGAAGGATGTAGGGTGTAGCAGTTACTTGGTTACTTGGAGATGAAGAAGCTTGCACAGGATAGAGTAGCATCGAGAGCTGCGTCAAACCAGTCTGTGGACTGAGGACCACCACAACAACAACAACAACCACTGGTATTGTGTCCCCGTTGCGTGCCGCATTCATGCGGTACCTTTCAATGACCAACTTTGTATTTAAATATAAATGCTGACTGCTTAGCGAAGCAACTGAAAGACTTTGTTCAAATATTTTCTCGTAAATTGCTTCAAGTGTTACAGTAATTCATTTACAGCCTTATGGGGACTATTTTCAGGACAGCGGCCATGTTACATGACGACGCGTGTTTGAGGCTGTCCGACCAGTGCGCTCGTGGCGGCCAGCACAGCTCTGCGGTATGCGACGCACGCCTCGCAGGGCGTCGTTCGCCTTCGCACCCATTATATGCAAATTGCGCCGCTGACGCCGGGGCAGGCCGCGTGCCCGGCGACGGTGGCGAGCCAGAATACGAGGCGAAACGCCCTTCTGGTGCAACACTAATAACGCACGGCAAGGCTGTCGGAAGTGATAGCGCTCACGTGTGTAGTACCAGTGCCCATCTGCAGACTGCGCACAGAGCGAAGAGGGGCTGGGTGCGGAGCAGGCTCCATGTGTTGTTGTTGTGGTCTTCAGTCCTGAGACTGGTTTGACGCAGCTCTCCATGCTACTCTATCCTGTACAAGCTGCTTCATCTCCCAGTACCTACTGCAACCTACATCCTTCTGAATCTGCTTAGTGTATTCATCTCTTGGTCTCCCTCTACGATTTTTACCATCCACGCTGCCCTCCAATGCTAAATTTGTGATCCCTTGATGCCTCAGAACATGTCCTACCAATTGGTCCCTTCTTCTTGACAAGTTGTGCCACAAACTCCTCCCCAATTCTATTCAATACCTCCTCATTAGTTATGTGATCTACACTTCTAATCTTCAGCATTCTTCTGTAGCACCACATTTCGAAAGCTTCTATTCTCTTCTTGTCCAAACTACACTCCTGGAAATGGAAAAAAGAACACATTGACACCGGTGTGTCAGACCCACCATACTTGCTCCGGACACTGCGAGAGGGCTGTACAAGCAATGATCACACGCACGGCACAGCGGACACACCAGGAACCGCGGTGTTGGCCGTCGAATGGCGCTAGCTGCGCAGCATTTGTGCACCGCCGCCGTCAGTGTCAGCCAGTTTGCCGTGGCATACGGAGCTCCATCGCAGTCTTTAACACTGGTAGCATGCCGCGACAGCGTGGACGTGAACCGTATGTGCAGTTGACGGACTTTGAGCGAGGGCGTATAGTGGGCATGCGGGAGGCCGGGTGGACGTACCGCCGAATTGCTCAACACGTGGGGCGTGAGGTCTCCACAGTACATCGATGTTGTCGCCAGTGGTCGGCGGAAGGTGCACGTGCCCGTCGACCTGGGACCGGACCGCAGCGACGCACGGATGCACGCCAAGACCGTAGGATCCTACGCAGTGCCGTAGGGGACCGCACCGCCACTTCCCAGCAAATTAGGGACACTGTTGCTCCTGGGGTATCGGCGAGGACCATTCGCAACCGTCTCAATGAAGCTGGGCTACGGTCCCGCACACCGTTAGGCCGTCTTCCGCTCACGCCCCAACATCGTGCAGCCCGCCTCCAGTGGTGTCGCGACAGGCGTGAATGGAGGGACGAATGGAGACGTGTCGTCTTCAGCGATGAGAGTCGCTTCTGCCTTGGTGCCAATGATGGTCGTATGCGTGTTTGGCGCCGTGCAGGTGAGCGCCACAATCAGGACTGCATACGACCGAGGCACACAGGGCCAAAATCCGGCACCATGGTGTGGGGAGCGATCTCCTACACTGGCCGTACACCACTGGTGATCGTCGAGGGGACACTGAATAGTGCACGGTACATCCAAACCGTCATCGAACCCATCGTTCTACCATTCCTAGACCAGCATGGGAACTTGCTGTTCCAACAGGACAATGCACGTCCGCATGTATCCCGTGCCACCCAACGTGCTCTAGAAGGTGTAAGTCAACTACCCTGGCCAGCAAGATCTCCGGATCTGTCCCCCATTGAGCATGTTTGGGACTGGATGAAGCGTCGTCTCACGCGGTCTGCACGTCCAGCACGAACGCTGGTCCAACTGAGGCGCCAGGTGGAAATGGCATGGCAAGCCGTTCCACAGGACTACATGCAGCATCTCTACGATCGTCTCCATGGGAGAATAGCAGCCTGCATTGCTGCGAAAGGTGGATATACACTGTACTAGTGCCGACATTGTGCATGCTCTGTTGCCTGTGTCTATGTGCCTGTGGTTCTGTCAGTGTGATCATGTGATGTATCTGACCCCAGGAATGTGTCAATAAAGTTTCCCCTTCCTGGGACGGTGTTCTTATTTCAATTTCCAGGAGTGTATTTATCGTCCATGTTTCACTTCCATACATGGCTACACTCCATACAAATACTTTCAGAAACGACTTCCTGACACTTAAATCAATACTCGATGTTAAGAAATTTCTCTTCTTCAGAAACGCTTTCCTTGCCATTGCCAGTCTACATTTTATATTCTCTCAACTTCGACCATCATCAGTTATTTTGCTCCCCAAATAGCAAAACTCCTTTACTACTTTAAGTGTCTCATTTCATAATCTAATTTCCTCAGCATCACTCGACTTAATTCGGCTACATTCCATTATCCTCGTTTTGCTTTTGTTGATGTTCATCTTATATCTTCCTTTCACGACACTATCCATTCCGTTCAACTGCTCTTCCAAGTCCTTTGCTGTCTCTGACAGAATTACAATGTCATCGGCGAACCTCAAAGTTTTTATTTCTTCTCCATGGATTTTAATACCTACTCCGAATTTTTCTTTTGTTTCCTTTACTGCTTGCTCAATATACAGATTGAATAACATCGGGGAGAGGCTACAACCCTGTCTTACTCCCTTCCCAACCACTGCTTCCCTTTCATGTCCCTCGGCTCCATAGCGGAATGAAAAAGGTATGATGTTATGTGGCCAACGCTAAGATTACTAATTTGATTTAAAAGCCACCATTGCCTTCTTCAAGGGATACAAACGCGTAAAGCAAAAACATGCGATTTGATGGTTCAAATGACTCTAAGCATCTTAACATCTGAGGTCATAAGTCCCCTAGACTTAGAACTACTTTAACCTAACTAACCTAAGGATATCACACACATCCATGCCCGAAGTAGGATTCGAATCTGCGACCCTAGCAACAGCGCGGTTCGGATTGAAGCGCCTAGAACTGCTCGGTCACAGCGGCCGGCCATACGATTTGACTTGGAGGCAGACTAGCTGCGTTTGGTACCTACATAAGTGCAGTGCAGTGAAAAAGTTTCCAGAATGAATTTCCACTCTACAGTGCAGTGTGCGCTGATATGATACTTTCTGGCTGATTAAAACTATGTGCCATACCGGCACTCGAAACTGGAATCTTAGCCTTTCTCGGAGGAAGTGCTGTACCAGTTGAGCTATCCAAGCACAACTAACTACTCGCCCCCAAAGCTTTAGTTCCACAAGTACATTGAAAGGGGAGTGTCCTATTTGCCATGACGATTTTCAGGCAGTTTTGGCCATAAACGCGAATGAATTTCCGAATTTGATAAGTGTACTCAACCTCTGTAAGATTATATTCTTTGTGAGACACCAGAGATGCAAGTCTCAGAGAGGTTACTTCATTCTGAAGAGAATAGCAGTGGGTGTTGGACATTCTGGTTATGTGCCTGGTTTGAAAAGTATGGAAGCTGGGCTGCCGTGTAGTGGAGGCAGCATTATTTAAAAAGAATTTTGTACGAATATGTTTTGATGAAAGATAAAAAATGGTTCAAATGGCTCTGAGCACTATGGGACTTAACTTCTGAGGTCATCAGTTCCCTAGAACTTAGAACTACTTAAACCTAAGTAACCTAAGGACATCACACACGTCCATGCCCGAGGCAGGATTCGAACCTGCGACCGTAGCGGTCGCGCGGTTCCAGACTGTAACGCCTAGAACCGCTCGGCCGGCGAGGAAAGATACTGATGAGGTTATATTAATGGAGGAATTTTAAGGTAATTCAGTTTCTTATATTTTTGTAACTGTATGGCTTCTTATTGTTAGGACATTGCATATGGTTGAAGCTTACTGTAGAAATGTTACAATGGAACGTATGGTTTTGCTTATAGTTCAAACAAGTGTCAGGGAAAGTAATTGTATACAGGAAAGTTATTAAGAAATATTCTGCTAACTTGTCAAGGTGTGAGAACTTTATGAAAAGGTGAATTGTTGTCATGGCTTAGCGAAGCATAGTTAAACTTGGAGTCTTTGTTCTCATTTATGAGTTGTTATGATTAGTTCCCCATTTTCCTTTCTACTTTAATGACTGTTGCCAGCCGCTGTGGCCGAGCGGTTCTAGGCGCTTCAGTCTGGAACCGCGCGACCGCTACGGTCGCAGGTTCGAATCCTGCCTCGGGCATGGATGTGTGTGATGTCCTTAGGTTAGTTAGGTTTAAGTAGTTCTAAGTTCTAGGGGACTGATGACCTCAGAAGTTAAGTCCCATAGTGCTAAGAGCCATTTGAACCATTTTGACTGTTTGCACGTTCGCATTGCACATGGTGAGGTTTTGTTTACTGAGAAGCAGTTTATGAATAGTGGCAAAACACCGTCTTACATTGCACATGGCAAGTACGGCAAATGAAATTCGATTTTTTAACAGTCTTATAATAGTCCTTGTAATGACAGGTTGCAGAGCAGACGAGAGTGCCATGCTCTCAGGTAGGCTAATAAATTTAATTACCGTCAAAGTTCATATCCACTGTACGGCACAGTGTTTTTGTTCAAATGTGTGTGAAATCTTATGGGACTTAACTGCTAAGGTCATCAGTCCCTAAGCTTACACACTACTTAACCTAAATTAGTCTAAGGACAAACATACACACCCATGCCCGAGGGAGGACTACAGTGCTTTTGTGAAAATATCAGTATCACTTCTGAGGCTTAATACCAGTAAAAGATTTCAGTAAAGTGTTGTCTTGTGAATTTTCGAGCAGTTTTATTAGAAAGTCAATTGCGTTAATTTTGATGTTCATTTACTACGTAATTACAATAACCGTTCCGGTACAGTGATTGTTTACAAGACTGAGATAAAGTTTGTCAACAATGCAGGAAAAGGCTGATTACTACTTACCGTAAAGAAGACACGTTAAGTTGCAGACAGGCACAATTAAAATACGCTTACATAAAGTTTTCGGCTCGAGATGCTGGAGCTGGCGGTCATGTGTGCATGAGGTATGTTTGCTAGTGTGTATGAATGGTGTGTGTGTCTCTTTTGCTGATGAAGGCTCTGGCCGAAACTTTCATGTAAGTGTCTTTTAATTGTGCCTGTCTGCCAATTAATATGTCTACTTTACCATAGGTAGCAATCTGTCTTTTACAACAGTGTTGATATTCCTACCTCGAGTTTCCATTGTTGAAGATAAATTTTAGCTATATTCAGGACCAACATTTTAATCTGAGTCATTGGTTTTGCAGTCAGATGGCATACGTAAATTTAATTGAAAACGGGTTGCTTTCTCGCAGGCGAATTCTTTGACGATACGACCAGTCGGATTTCGCATCGTGTACCGTGAGCTCCACATATTTCCGTTCAAAATTAAATTTTCCAATAGTTCTGTTGCACTGGACTGAGATTTACGTAGAGTCAAAGAAACTGGTACACCTGCCTGGTATCGTGTAGGGCCCCAGCGAGCACGCAGAAGTGCCGCAACACGACGTGGCATGGACTAGATTAATGTCTGAAGGAGTGAAGGAGTGCTGGAGGGAAATGCGTAAGAGTAGGCCTACCAGGGTGTGAAGATCTCTTCTGTACAGCACGTTGCAAGGCATCCCAAATATGCTCAATAATGTTCATGTCTGGGGAGTTTGGTGGTCAGCGGTAGCGTTTAAACTCAAAAGAGTGCTCTTGGAGCCACTCTGTAGCAGTTCTGGACGTGTTGGGTGTCGCATTGTCCTGCTGGAATTGCCCAAATCTGTCAAAATACACAATGAACGTGAATGGATGCAGGTGATCAGACGGGATGCTTAACTACGTGTCACCTGTCAGAGATATCTAGACGTATCAAGGGGTCCCATATCATTCCAACTGCACACGCCCTACACCATTACCGAGCCTCTAGCAGCTTGAACAGTCCCCTGCTGACGTGCAAGGTTCATGGATTCATTAAGTTGTCTCCACACCCGTACACATCCATCCGCTCGGTAAATTTGAAACAAGACTCGTCCGACCAGGCAACATGTTCTCAGTCATCAACAGTCCAATGTCGGTGTGGACGGGTCCAGGCGAGGCGAAAAGCTTTGTGTGGTGCAGTCGCCGACCGAGGTAGCCACGCGGTTCTAGGCGCTGCATTCCGGGACCGCGCTACTGCTACGGTCGCAGGTTCGAATCCTGCCTCGGGCATGGATGTGTGTGATGTTCTTAGGCTAGTTAGATTTAGTTAGATTTAAGTAGTTCTAAGTTCTGGGGGACTGATGACCTCAGATGTTAGGTCCCATAGTGCTCAGAGCCAGTTTTTTTTGGTGCAGTCATTCAAGGGTACACGAGTGGGGCTTCGGCTCCGAATGCCCGTATCGATGACCTGTCGTTGAATGTTTCACACGCTGGCGCTTGTTGATGGCCCAGCACTGAAATCTGCACCAATTTGCGGAAGTATTGCACTTCTGTCACGTTGAAAGATTCTCTTCAGTAGTCTTTGGTCCCGTTCTTGCACAATTTTTTTCGGCCGCAGCGATGTCGGACATTTGACGTTTTACCGGATTCCTCATATTCACGTACACTCACGAAATGGTCGTAAGGGAAAATCCTCACTTCTTCACTGCATCGGAGATGCTTTGTCCCATCCCTCGTGCGCCGACTACAACACCGTGCTCAGACTCACTTAAATCTTGATAACCTGTCATTGTAGCAGTAGCAACCGATCTAACAACTGTGCCAGACACTTGCTTTTTTACATAGGCGTTGCCGACCGCAGCGCCATTTTCTGCCTGTTTACATATCTCTGAATTTCAATATGCATGCCTGTACCCGTTTCTTTGGCGCTTCGATGTAAGTTTTAAAAATTTTTCAGATACGAACTTCACACTTACAAAAACGATTTTAGAAATATAACAAGAAACTTTTAACTTCAGCTGCTTCATTCCGAACTTTACAGGGTGCTAATCGCGCAAGGTATGCAGGAGATGTTTTGTGTTTGTCAGGAGATGAGGTGCTCGTGAAGTAAAGTTGTGAGGACGGGCCATGAGTCGTGCTTGGATAGCTCAGTTGGTACAGCACTTGCCAGCAAAAGGCACACTGTTTTAATCTGTCAAATTCCGTTTCAGTAAACGGCAAACTGCAGTACAGTCGAAAGAATGCAGAATCTGGCTGCGGTAACATTGAATAAAAAGTTCCTTCATCTCTAGTCGTGTCAAGTGATTATAGTTACATGAGGTTTCGGCCAAATTCTCCTTGGTCATTGTCGAGTGGTATGACTGCCAGCGGGCTGCTGGTACGCCATTATATACGCTAGCTGCCGGCTATGACGTTGTAAGTAGGCTGTTTAGGTTTTCTTAGCGCTCTGTATGAAAATCACTGGCTGTGCTGTGTGCAGTCTGTGGCTGGTTGGCATTGCCCCGCCATTGTAGCGTTGGGCAGCTGGATGTGAACAGCCCGTAGCGTTGCGCAGTTGGAGGAGAGCCGCCAGCAGTGGTGGATGTGGGGAGAGAAATGCCGGAGTTTTGAAATTTGTAAGACTGGATGTCATGAACTGCTATGTATATTATGATTTTTCAACACTATTGAGGTAAATACATTGTTTGTTCTCTATCAAAATATTTCATTTGCTAACTATGCCTATCAGTAGTTAGTGCCTTCAGTAGTTTGAATCTTTTATTTAGCTGGCAGTAGTGGCGCTCGCTGTATTGCAGTAGTTCGAGTAACGAAGATTTTTGGTGAGGTAAGTGATTTGTGAAAGGTATAGGTTAATGTTAGTCAGGGCCATTCTTTTGTAGGGATTTTTGAAAGTTGCGTTGCGCTAAAAATATTGTGTGTCACTTTAGTGAATGTTTGAATACGTTCAGGTTTGCTCAGCTGTTTGAAAAGCAAATAATGTAAGAGGTTTATCAGCACAGTAATTCATAAATTTTTCTAAGGGGACGTTTCAACGTCACTGGTACTCGCGGCATCGCCATATATGGGCATAAGTTGACTGGGCGTTGGATGTGCCGCTTCAGCCGCGCGATCGCTGGTTCTCACGCTACACCGAGCTGTAAGCCGCCGTCACTATTTATTATTTTATCAGTGATTCTTATTTCAATGGTTTCTTTAATGACAAAAATCCGTCGCTTACTGCTGCCAGTTAACGGGTCCCTTGCCAAGGAGGATTTGTGAAACAATGTGAGTATCCGTGGAAAATGGACAAAATAGTATCTAATGAAGACTCTATATCTACAGAGCAGGTCTCAGAACACCTAGGGTCTGCAAGATACCTTTCCAGTGTCGTCAGTCTTACGACGGATAAACAGTACGCACTGTGAAACAAAGCAGGAAGGAACATGAGAGGTTTTATCACCTGTGCTACCATGAGAAATCTCTGTAGCTAAGCATGATTAAAATTACATGAAGTTTCGGGTCAATGCTTCAGAAAACGGCCACCGGGTGGGATTTCTGGGACTGCGTCATCGAAGATGCCATTGAAATGTAAATCACCGATAACATGCTTAACTATAGAAGGCGGCCTGCGGCTCAGCGCTGCGCGGGATCCAAAGATCGCGCAGTTGAAGCAGGCGCATAGAACGCCGAATCAACGTGCAGTGCCTTTCGTAAGTTTTGAGACAAACAGAATAGTTTTGTATTTACTTTGAAAAATAACAGATAAACAGTTAAACGTATTATGTTTGTCATTCCAACAGACAGAATCTACATCTACATCTACATTTATACTCCGCAAGCCACCCAACGGTGTGTGGCGGAGGGCACTTTACGTGCCACTGTCATTGTCTCCCTTTCCTATTCCAGTCGCGTATGGTTCGCGGGAAGAACGACTGTCTGAAAGCCTCCGTGCGCGCTCTAATCTCTCTAATTTTACATTCGTGATCTCCTCGGGAGGTATAAGTAGGGGGAAGCAATATTTTCGATACCTCATCTAGAAACGCACCCTCTCGAAACCTGGCGAGCAAGCTACACCGCGATGCAGAGCGCCTCTCTTGCAGAGTCTGCCACTTGAGTTTGTTAAACATCTCCGTAACGCTATCACGGTTACCAAATAACCCTGTGACGAAACGCGCCGCTCTTCTTTGGATCTTCTCTATCTCCTCCGTCAACCCGGTCTGGTACGGATCCCACACTGATGAGCAATACTCAAGTATAGGTCGAACGAGTGTTTTGTAAGCCACCTCCTTTGTTGATGGACTACATTTTCTAAGGACTCTCCCAATGAATCTCAACCTGGTACCCGCCTTACCAACAATTAATTTTATATGATCATTCCACTTCAAATCGTTCCGCACGCATACTCTCAGATATTTTACAGAAGTAACTGCTACCAGTGTTTGTTCCGCTATCATATAATCATACAATAAAGGATCCTTCTTTCTATGTATTCGCAATACATTACATTTGTCTATGTTAAGGGTCAGTTGCCACTCCCTGCACCAAGTGCCTATCCGCTGCAGAATGATATTCATAGAGCAATAAATTGAACGTTTTACTTCATTTAATGAGTCACAAAACACAAATAATTTCATATTTATGTGAAATAACATAGATTTACCTTCGCAAAAGTTTTGGGAAGAAAGTGCAGAAATAAAGCAAATACTAGGAAATAACGAGGAATTAGCACTTTGTACTTCTACCGCGACATTGTAACACTTGTGTCAGCCGTTTTTTCATACTTTATACAAGCTTCTGTAAGGACGAAATACTTAGATTTTCCCATTCTTCTTGCAGTCGTCTCCTGACTTCTTGTTTGGACTGTATGGGGACTTTCGAATATTTCTTTCTAGCGCATACCACAAATTCTCTACGGCGTTCATCTCCGGACTTTGTGGAGGGGGATTGACAATTTTTGGACAGTTGTACAGGAGCCATAAACGTACAGCATAGGCGGTATGATTGGGATCGTTGTCCTGATAAAATCTGAAACAGTCTCCAGTTCTCATATTTTATGCGCTCTTCTTCAAATTGTTCCTTCATATTCCAGGTATACACTTTTATCCATTGTTTCGTCAATGAAGACCAGCTCACTCACTCCCTGGGTCGACGTACAACCCCAAACCATAAAATGGCCCCTGGCACGTTTCATTGTAGCTTGCATATTTGTTTCTTTCAGCTCTTTGCTGGACTGCCGCTAGACCGTTATTTGTCCATCCGGCCCTGATATGTTAAATTTTGATTCATCCGAAAAAATTACATGATTACACCACTCCGTGGTCTTGTTTATGTGCTTCCTTGCGAATAGCAGCCTCTTCGTCCTATTGGCAGGAGTGATGTATGGCTTCTTTCTTGCAGTTCACCCATGGTAATTTTCTCTGTACGGTACTCATCTGATTGTGCTAGGACTGGCCTTCTTCCAAAAGTCTTCCTCAGCCTCAATGACAATTCGTGTAGCTGTGATTCGTGGATCTTTCTTGAACTTTTGTACTGTTGCCCTCTCTTCTCTCCGCGTATATATCCTTGGACGGCTGTCTGTGGCAAATTTTCTATCCTATCTTCATATTTATATCGACGGACGATGTTCCCTACAGTACTTTTCTTCATATTCAGTAACATCGCTGTTTCTCGGCATGTTCTTCCCTTTTCGTGATGAAATATTACTATCTCTGTTCAAAAGTGCTGTTTTTGCCTCTACGTACCATTGTGTGGTAACACACTGTGATTCCTTTGAGCTGTCGACAATTAATGACTGACATCGCAGGAAGTAACGAATAACAGAGATATGCACACTGACACGGTAGCCAACATTTGTCCCAAGACGTTTGAAATGCAGAGTTTCATATCTCTCAGTAAGAAATCGGTCTTGTTCTGTTGTAAACAAGCAAACACACGTGACTGCACTTTTGGTTCAAATGGCTCTGAGCACTATGGGACTTAACATCTGAGGTCATCAGTCCTCTAGAACTTAGAACTACTTAAACCTAACTAACCTATGGACATCACACACATCTATGCCCGAGGCAGGATTCGAACCTGCGATCGTAGCGGTCGCGCAATTCCAGACTGAAGCGCCTAGAACCGCTCGGCCACACCGGCCGGCGACTGTACTTCTCATCACCCATAAGTACATGTACAACTTGCAGATGTACAACTTTATTTCTGTATTAACCATCATAAATTCTTTCATACCCAAACATACTGTGCACAATGTTTGTCCCAAAACTTAAGAGAGGCACTGTATGTCCATATGTGGCGATGCCGCGAGCGGCAGCGACTTTGCAGCCGGCAGCAAGCATATGTACAGGGTTATTACAAATGATTGAATCGATTTCACAGCTCTACAATAACTTTATTATTTGAGATATTTTCACAATGCTTTGCACACACATACAAAAACTCAAAAAGTTTTTTTGGGCACTCACAAATGTTCGATATGTGCCCCTTTAGTGATTCGGCAGACATCAAGCCGATAATCAAGTTCCTCCCACACTCGGCGCAGCATGTCCCATCAATGAGTTCGAAAGCATCGTTGATGCGAGCTCACAGTTCTGGCACGTTTCTTTGTAGAGGAGGTTTAAACACTGAATCTTTCACATAACCCCACAGAAAGAAATCGCATGGGGTTAAGTCGGGAGAGCGTGGAGGCCATGACATGAATTGCTGATCATGATCTCCATCACGACCGATCCATCGGTTTTCCAATCTCCTGTTTAAGAAATGCCGAACATCCTGATGGAAGTGCGGTGGAGCACCATCCTGTTGAAAGATGAAGTCGGCGCTGCCGGTCTCCAGTTCTGGCATGAGCCAATTTTCCGCGGGCTACGCGTGAAACTTGCCCGCACGCGTTCAACCGTTTCTTCGCTCACTGCAGGCCGACCCGTTGATTTCCCCTTACAGAGGCATCCAGAAGCTTTAAACTGCGCATACCATCGCCGAATGGAGTTAGCAGTTGGTGGATCTTTGTTGAACTTCGTCCTGAAGTGTCGTTGCACTGTTATGACTGACTGATGTGAGTGCATTTCAAGCACGACATACGCTTTCTCGGCTCCTGTCGCCATTTTGTCTCACTGCGCTCTCGAGCGCTCTGACGGCAGAAACCTGAAGTGCGGCTTCAGCCGAACAAAACTTTATGAGTTTTTCTACGTATCTGTAGTGTGTCGTGACCATATGTCAATGAATGGAGCTACAGTGAATTTATGAAATCGCTTCAATCATTTGTAATAGCCCTGTATATAGGGGCGGTCCAACAGCTTACTGGCAGTCATACCATCTGAAACGGCCAAGGTGTGCTTGGCCGAAAGCTTGTGTAATTTTAATCTCCTGACGCTGGTGGAAGCCCGGGGATTTTCATTCTGTATCAACGATGTTTCGACCTTCTCTCTTCTCTTTATTTTCTTTTAGTCCAAATATGTCCGCTTTAACCAAGTGGGATGACGCAGCGCTTAAACACAGAACTTGTATTAGAGACAACGGCGATTCAAATCCAAGTTTAGATTTTCGGACATTATTCCTAAATCCCTTGAGACAAGTGCCTGGATGGGTACTTTGAAAATGATACGACCGATCTCCTTCGACACATGTCTCCTGATCCAAGCCTGCACTTCGTCTCTAATGACTTCGTCGCTGACGTTAAACCATAACATTCATTCCTATTATGTAAAGAATATCCATTACCGTTGCATAGGTGTCCACAAATATGGCAATTCCGTAGTCGAACGTAAAGTCAGTTATGAAGACATTACTGGTGTCAAAACTGCCTGTCCTCGTGGTGGAATTTCCTCCTTTTCCGGTTGCAAGATTGCATGAGAAACGCCGAGGTGTTCCTTGTCAAGGATCTGTGAAACAGTGTGAGTATCCGCGGAATATAGATAAAATATTATCTAATGAAGACTCTTTAACTACCAAGCACAGTGGTTACATTCGTAGTAAAATGTCTGCTCATTCGTTGTGTTTTCTATTTTCTTTCTTTCATTTTTCGGAACATCGCACCAGTCATCTACTGATGCACTGAAACGTGTGTATGTAATTTTCCATTCGTACCCCGTATATTCTGGTAGATTTAGAATTATGGGTTAGAAAGAAAGTGATTATGAAACCGGTAACAATTAAGGTGACCGCGGGAAAAATCCCTTAGAATTTTTTCAAAGTCCCGTTTGCGGACTATCTAGAGAAGGAATGGAGACGCCAAGAAGGGTTGCTAGGTCAGCATTGTTCTGTGCAACGAGCTTTGTCCCGTGTTAAATAGCTGGCTGTTATCCGCTGAAACGTGACATGTTTCCTGTAACTTAAAATGAGAATAAGTGCACGATAGCGTTGAAGGAGACGCTATTGTTTCTTGTTCGTCTGTTATTACGATAACGGTACCTTTGCGCTGAGTTGTCGGCTTGTGGGAAATTGAAACCCAGCTATCAGAAATGTCGGATCGCATTTTTTAATACCTAGAAGGAATGTTAATCAATGAAACACGTCACTGTTTTATAATATTTTTCACTAGGCTTTCATTAAGATGCTACTTTGCATTGTCAAGGAGACGGGGAGGTTTCGCTGTATTATATTTCAGTCTGGATGGCGAAATGCACCAGCCATTGAAAATAAATTCCAACGAAATGTTAAACTGCGGATGTAAGAAATACGAGAGCTACGAAGTCCATATTGAACATTTAACGTAGAGATTGCTTATCAGCATTTACTGTGACCCCACAGAGTCAGTAAAAATTTACTTTTCTTTGTGACAGTTACGACATTATTTGTGTATGAAATGGTAGCATTTTTTCCCTCGTCCTTCATTTGATAATATTTGTGAAAATGGATGAAAACTAATGCTTTCCATATTTTCCTCCTTCTCAGCAATTCTTGTACAGTGCAGTAGAGATTGGAGATTCACGGATGAGTTATGAACTTAAATTAAAGAATTGTTAAGGGGAGAAACGACTATCGAGCGGATTATGGACTTCGTTTCTGTACTTTAATCACATGACGCATTTGGGATATGATACTTATCGAAAGTATAAGAGCAGCATAACCAGTAAGATATACCAGATTCATCATTATTACAGTATTTTTAGAGCAAAAAATAGCCTTCAGATGCTATAGATAAAACACAGTTCTGTAGCACAACAGTGAGACACCATCGACAGATGATGACACGTCGGTCGGTCGTGAACGGTGGGCCCGCCAGAGCCTGTGGACGGAGTTTACGTTTACGTCACGTAATTAATTAATGCATTTAAGAAAGATCAACATGGGTGTCAGCCACTCTCGCGAATTCTGTCAGAGTTGTTGCACTTTAGTGATTATTAAGAACTTAGCAGTATATGGGCACAGATTACGGTCTAGGTACTGAGGTAGTAACGTAATGTCTTGCACCAAGTTTCATCTCTTGTTCCGTCTCGCCAATTATGGGAATACCTAACAAACGTCTGAGCAAGTTGCGGCATGCTTTGGCAGTTCATTGTGATATCAGTTGAACGCAACCAATCCGCACTATCAACAATAAGCTGATCTTGGCGGCCTACGTACATTGGCTATGTTAAGGCCGGTGGTCACCACAACAGAGGTTCAAATATGCTGGTGAAACGCCAGAAAAAAAATACTAGGACTAGATGACCGTGGGCCGAAGATCACGAAGCGAGTGCCAGCAAGAAAGACGTCTGAAGTGGCCTCGAAATTCCTCCACAGTTTTATAAATGACTTGTTGATCATAACGAATTCGCAGACTACATTGAGAAACCCCCTCCCCCTCACCCCCCCCCCCCCCCCCAAAAAAAAGGAAAAATCCCTGGCACTACCGGCTTCTAAACTCGGGTCCTCCACATCGAAGTCAGTCGCACTGAGCACTCAGAGGCGGAGGCGGACATTAATTCATAACAACTACTTCGAAATCACGCATCCGATTTAATTCACTGGTTAGAAAATTCTTGAAGTTTTTTGGTACAGATAATAGAGGCGGTGCGTCGTGGCACGGAAGCGGTGAGGCCTTGGTAGATCGCTGGAGGGAGTTGGCATCACATCTGCACACAAAAGTCACCTAATTCCCGAAAATTTAGGAGAGGGGGGTGATGAGCTCTCACGCCACATTCGATCACATCGCAGATGTGTTCGATCGGATTCACATCTGGTGAGTTGGGGGGCCAGTACGTCAATTGGAACTCGCCACTGTGTTCCTTGAACCACTCCATCATGCTCCTGACCTTGCGACATGGCGCATTCTCTTTTTCAAAAACTTCACTGTCGTTGGGAAACATGATCGTCATGAAGGGATGTGTGTGGTCTGCAAGCAGTGTACAATACTCCTTGGCTGTCATGGTGCCTTGTGCGAGCTATTTTGGGCCCACTGATGCCCACAAGTATGTTCCCCAGAGCATAATGGAACCGCCGCCAGCTTGTCTTCGTCCTGCAGTACAGGTGTCAAGGAGCTGTACCACTGGAGGACGACGGATCCGTGCCCTCCCATTGGCATGATGAAGAAGGTATCGGGATTCATCAGACCATGCAACGCTCGGCCACTGCGCCAGTGTCCTGTGCCGATGGTCACGTACCCATTCCAGTTGTAGTTGCTGATGTCGTGTTGTTAACATTGGCACATGCGTGGGTCGTCGGCCCATCGTTACGAGTGTTCTGTGCACGGTGTGTTGAGACACACTTCTACTCTGGCCAGAATTAAAGTCTGACGTTAGTTCCGCCACAGTTCGCCACCTGTCCTGTTTTACCTGTCTGCCCAGCCTACGACTTCTAACATCCGTAATGAGGGGTGGTAGCCCAAGCCACAACGTCTAGATGTGGTTTCGCCTTGGTTTCGAAACGTGCTGAAGACACTCACCCAGCACTCCTCGAACACCCGACAAGTCGTGCAGTTTCCGAAATGCTCGTGCCCAGCCTCCGAGCCATCACAGTCTGCCCTCGGTCAAACTCAGATGGATAGCGCGCCTACTCTATTCTACACACGGACAGCACGCTCAGTGATACTACATGCGCCGTGCGTGTGTCTGACTAGCAGTCGTTCCTTGCCAGGTGACGCTACTACCACTTGGACGGGTTTATATCGATAGTAAGTCGGCTGTCATAATGTTCTGGCTCATCAGTTCGTCAGCGACAGTAGCAGATACTTGTGATCTCTGAGGACGATAATTGTTTCTGAAATTATGTACCTGCCATGCTCAAGTTTTAACAAATACACTCCTGGAAATTGAAATAAGAACACCGTGAATTCATTGTCCCAGGAAGGGGAAACTTTATTGACACATTCCTGGGGTCAGATACATCACATGATCACACTGACAGAACCACAGGCACATAGACACAGGCAACAGAGCATGCACAATGTCGGCACTAGTACAGTGTATATCCACCTTTCGCAGCAATGCAGGCTGCTATTCTCCCATGGAGACGATCGTAGAGATGCTGGATGTAGTCCTGTGGAACGGCTTGCCATGCCATTTCCACCTGGCGCCTCAGTTGGACCAGCGTTCGTGCTGGACGTGCAGACCGCGTGAGACGACGCTTCATCCAGTCCCAAACATGCTCAATGGGGGACAGATCCGGAGATCTTGCTTGCCAGGGTAGTTGACTTACACCTTCTAGAGCACGTTGGGTGGCACGGGATACATGCGGACGTGCATTGTCCTGTTGGAACAGCAAGTTCCCTTGCCGGTCTAGGAATGGTAGAACGATGGGTTCGATGACGGTTTGGATGTACCGTGCACTATTCAGTGTCCCCTCGACGATCACCAGTGGTGTACGGCCAGTGTAGGAGATCGCTCCCCGCACCATGATGCCGGGTGTTGGCCCTGTGTGCCTCGGTCGTATGCAGTCCTGATTGTGGCGCTCACCTGTACGGCGCCAAACACGCATACGACCATCATTGGCACCAAGGCAGAAGCGACTCTCATCGCTGAAGACGACACGTCTCCATTCGTCCCTCCATTCACGCCTGTCGCGACACCACTGGAGGCGGGCTGCACGATGTTGGGGCGTGAGCGGAAGACGGCCTGACGGTGTGCGGGACCGTAGCCCAGCTTCATGGAGACGGTTGCGAATGGTCCTCGCCGATACCCCAGGAGCAACAGTGTCCCTAATTTGCTGGGAAGTGGCGGTGCGGTCCCCTACGGCACTGCGTAGGATCCTACGGTCTTGGCGTGCATCCGTGCGTCGCTGCGGTCCGGTCCCAGGTCGACGGGCACGTGCACCTTCCGCCGACCACTGGCGACAACATCGATGTACTGTGGAGACCTCACGCCCCACGTGTTGAGCAATTCGGCGGTACGTCCACCCGGCCTCCCGCATGCCCACTATACGCCCTCGCTTAAAGTCCGTCAACTGCACATACGGTTCACGTCCACGCTGTCGCGGCATGCTACCAGTGTTAAAGACTGCGATGGAGCTCCGTATGCCACGGCAAACTGGCTGACACTGACGGCGGCGGTGCACAAATGCTGCGCAGCTAGCGCCATTCGACGGCCAACACCGCGGTTCCTGGTGTGTCCGCTGTGCCGTGCGTGTGATCATTGCTTGTACAGCCCTCTCGCAGTGTCCGGAGCAAGTATGGTGGGTCTGACACACCGGTGTCAATGTGTTCTTTTTTCCATTTCCAGGAGTGTAATTTGTGTGGGTGTGTGTTGTAGTACCCGGTCGACCTTCTACTGAAGTAATCTAGACTTGCTGAAATACACCACACAACATTCTTTGCACACAATCCATTTGAGTATACAATGCTGGCTGTTAGCCATCTTGTTGTTTTGTCTCACTTAAAATAGCTGCTGAAGTGAGGCACACTGTGATTATTAAATTTAAGGCTACTGAACTATGGCTGAGGCACGGTAATGGAAACAGAAATTCTATGCATGCTTATTGAGCTGTAGGAACTGACAAATGTAAGGCTACGTATGCTGTACTGCTGGTTGCCTTTATGAGACTTGTAGTTGCGCTGCCTCCCTGAACTCTGGTAATATACCTTCGACTAGAAGTTCAATGATCATGCTGCTAGTTAACAATTTCCATCATTTCAAATTTATGTGCACAAAGCTGTGGAAATGCCACCCCCCTTTCTTGAACAGCTGGGTGCAATGAGCGAAAGGTTAACACATGTTGAAAGTACTCCGTACCATTCACGAAGTAACTCAGCCATGCACTACATGCATTCTTGATACGTAAACCCTAATTTCCTTCCGTTGCACTGAATTTATGAAAGTGTGCGTTGCGTGATTATTTTACTACTTATCTTCGAGTCAGATAGCGTTACTAACTTAATTCTCTTAGGTATTACGTAAGTACACTCTGCCTATCTTCAGAGTATCAGTACATAATTATCACTACCAGAGTAGTGTGTATTTCATTACAATCACTCACTCACTCACACACACACACACACACACACACACACACACACACACACACACACACAGACACACACATACATACATACATACATACGCAAACACACCTTGTAACATGTATCTTACTCACTCAGTAAATCAATTGAAATATCTCTACTCTGGGATGCGTGAGATTGAATGATGTAGTATTTTCGTTTGTGATTACATTTGTTGTTCTTGCATTTCTGCAATAAGAATGTCAATGTCAGAACTTCTACTGTTTTGTTTTATGACACTCAGTCTGAAAGGATCTCTTTTTCACGTAGTTATGTGGTGTACTGTTTGCAAAATCGTAAGTGCAGATTTAATGTTCTGTATGCTGTTCAATCTCTCTTTTTTATTTTGATTTTTTCACATCTCAGTTCCTACCCTAGGGAGCTAACTGTATTTTTTTTTTCACAAAAATACCAGAAATTGTGAGAAGATATTACCAGTCCCGGTACTTGACTTACAACCGAAGGAAACATTCAAAAACTTTACGATGCTGACCTGTTGTTGAGCTAGTTCTGTTCAGCTAAATATCAGGCGACCTGGTAATGGAGTTAGAGTGTTCCCAAATGGGAATGAAGGGTAGAAGATCTGCAGTTCCGACATTTTGCTTACAACCAAGGCAAACGTAAAAGGAAACCTGATGATTGGAGCTAACTTCCTGTTTCTGCAACAGTATATTCCTACGTTGACCTGGTAATAAGGCATTACAGTCCCCCACCCCCAGCATGTTTCATAATGTCTACCTGGCGAGTGAAGCAAGGAGTTCACGATTCAGTCTTGTAAACTCTCATTTGTAGGAACATATTCCTCAATGAGGAATATATGGCAGGAGATTTGCAGCTACGGAATTTGCCCTACAACAACAACCATATCGAAGTAATACGGCGCCGATGGCAGCATTGCCAGTGCTGTTTGGTCCCCTCCCCCAAATCACCCAACTAACCTTCCTGAATGGCAAAAGAATGGGTGTAACAGCATTCCGCACGTACTGAGAGCTGGTTAGCGTCCCCTCCAGAAACACCGGAGGTGAACGAGAATTGTGCTTCCATCGCTGAAGAACACGGCGCGCCATTCCATCTTCCAAGTGATCTTCTAACGGCACCAGTACAGCCGTGCACGTCGATGCTGTGGCGTGAGTGAAAGACAGGCAGAGGTGTTCGCGTCTGTAGTCTTACTGCTAACTGGTTCGCAACAGGTCATGTTGAGACGTCCGGGCTGACAAGCACTCTTACCTGTACTGTGGTAGACGTACGATCTGCCACTGCTGCCCTGACGATCCTAGTGGGCTTCTGTGCTTTGTGGATGTCCCGAACCTCATCTGCGGGTTTGAGAAAGTCCGTGTGACCATTGATACCAGGATCGTTGCACAACTGACGCAGCACGTCCAACTTGTGTGGTAATTCTCCGAAAGGACCGTCCCACCACTACACTGGACTCGCATTCGCGAGGACGACGGTTCAATCCCGCGTCCGGCCATCCTGATTTAGGTTTTCCGTGATTTCCCTAAATCATTCCAGGCAAATGCCGGGATGGTTCCTTTACAAAAGGGCACGGCCGACTTCCTTCCCCGTCCTTCCCTAATCCGATGAGACCGATGACCTCGCTGTCTGGTCTCCTTCCTCAAAACCAACCAAACAACCGTCCCACCACTCGGAAGGCCAAAATTGGGCCCCTTTCAAACTCGCTCAGTTGGCTGTAGGAAACACGAGTGCGTCTCTGTGGCATGGTAGCTATGCAACTACGCTGTCTGTTGGCGGTCGACGCTGAAAGCACTGCCAGTACACCTAGTATCCCCCAGGTGCCGTATGCCTTTATCGGATGAAAATGGACGGCGTCTTTCCAGGTGCACCAACTTTTTTCCGGCAGTGTATTTTATTTGCACAGTAGATCGTACTAACCTAAACTTTGGAACAGCAAAAGTAATTTTTTGAAGGACTAATAAGTTTCATATCAACTTCCGCTTTTTTTGTTTACTTTCTCCTCTGCCCCGTCTCGCACCAGTCAGTCGGCAGAAAGCAGTAAAGTTTTATCCCCTCGATCCGACAACATATTTGCTTCGGCACCTGCTTTCCGGCCTCTGAGTTCCTAGAATTCCGCAGCGAAGTAACAGCAAAAATTTCTTTGTCGAACATGAATGAACTGCGCAAGCGGAAACTATGTGAAACAAGCGCATTCTGCCACATAAAATGTGTTAGCGACAGACTTGTCTTTGATAGTAATCGTTATGCTTGTTGGACGAAATTACTCTGTGACAACAGCGCGTGTCCACTGAGGATCATAACTCTGAGTCTCTTTGAAGGCTATACAAATCTCTTGAAACGACACGCTCCTTAAAGTTTTTCTATACGTTCACAAACCGGTGCTAAGCGCTGGGAAGTCCCGACATGTCCACAGTCACATTTTTCTGATAGCCGTTTGTAAGATTAAACCAAATATAGGGTCCACAGACAGAGATGAAACGAACCTCACCCTGACTGGATTAAAGCGATTCACTTGCAGTCTTCCCCTGATCTCCAGGAATACACCACACGCTCTTTCCTCTTTAGAATGTTGAGTCCCACTCATTTATTTCCCAGAGTTTAAGGCTGCCTTTGTCCGAGTTTCTGGTACCTGTAATTTCGCAGACCCTGTTTAGGTGTTGTCGCCATAACCAGTATCACGCAGCGAGGCGGGGTACGTGACTGCCATACGCTATGTCCACTTCACCGATTCCTCAGTAGGAATTTTCCCAGTACTTCGCATCTGAGATTAGGTACCTGCCGTTTCACGATTTGCAACATATACGTAGCAAAAACCCACAGTGATCCAGGTAGTTATTTATATATTTACTAGCTTAGTACCCTTTGGTGCGGGGTATGTATTTGATCTAGGTCTATTAATCCATCTCCTCTTTCCCCTCTCTCTGTCCACCTCCTCTTCCCTGCTCTGGCTCCATCTTCTCCTGCCCCTCTATCTCCTCCACACCTCTTCTATCTCCTTCTCACTCCCTCTATTTCCTCCTGCCTCCTCTGTGTGTCCATCTCAGCCACCCCGTGTCTCTATCCATCTCCTCCTCCCGCATATCTGTATGCATGTCCTCCTTCCTTCTCTCTGCCTGTCAATCTTTCCTTCTCCATTCTCTCTTCACGTTATCGCCCCCAACCTAATAGGAGGTTTCTAGTTCTTACCCCCACAATATTCCTTTCCTGATAGTAGTAATGTGTGAATCAAGTTTTGTTGAAATCGATCCAGGAGGTTAGAGAAGTTTTTTACTTAGACGAGCTTTTTACCCGCAGCTTTACCCAGGAACGCACATGTCACATATATTTACCATATATTTCATACGAATTTATACACATATTTCACCTTTCTCTCTAGCGAGTTTCATACTGCAATTTTGTTTTCACCCAGCTCATGTTTATGACGTCATAACTCCTAATCTGTGTGTCGTACAATGATATAATTTTGTAGATCCATTCAGCTGCCTATGTGGATAGTATAGGCGAAATATGTTGCAAATAGATTTAGTAGTAAAGAAGTAATAAATTTAAACGTCATGCATTCTGCAGCAGTTTTTCACGCATCTCATTGTTTATGAAGTCATATCTCCTGAACTGCGTGTCATCACTGATATAATTTGACAACTATATTCAGTGGTGTATCGGAACAGTGTCTGCGAAAGGATTCGCGAGTACAGTTGGTAGTAAAGAAGTAAGAAATTAGAACTTCATGCTTCATTCGGCAGTTTTACTGCATAAACAGTGCAAATATACACTGAAGCGCCAAAGAAACTGGTATAGATGTGCGTATTCAAAAAATGGCTCTGAGCACTATGGGACTTAACTTTTGAGGTCATCAGTCCCCTAGAACTTAGAACTAGTTAAACCTAACTAACCTAAGGACATCACACACATCCATGCCCGAGGCAGGATTCTAACCTGCGACCGTAGCGATCGCGCGGTTACAGACTGCAGCGCCTAGAACCGCTCGGCCACTCTGGCCGGTTATGCGTATTCAAATCCAAAGATATGTAAACAGCAAAACACAGAGCTGCGACCGGCAACGCTCATATAAGACAAGTGTCTGGCGCAGTTGTTAGATCGGTTACTTCTGCTGCAGTGGCAGTTTATCAAGACTTAAGTGAGTTTGAACGTGGTGTTATAGTCGGCGAACGAGCGATGGGACACAGCATTTCCGAGGCAGCGATGAAGTGGGGATTTTCCCGTACGACCATTTCACGAGTATTCCGTGAATATCAGGAATCTCGTAAAACATCAAATCTCCGACATCGCTGCGGCCAAAAAAAGACCCTGCAGAAACCGGACCAACGACGACTGAAGAGAATCGTTCAATGTGACAGAAGTGCAACCTTTCCGTAAATTACTACAGATTTCAGTGTTGGGCCATCAACAAGTATATGCGTGCGAACCATTCAACGAAACCACCCCACACGTCCATGATTACTACAGAGTGACTCCAAGAACACTCTACTGAGTTCAAACATTTCAGTTTGAGCATATCTGGGATCCCTTGCGACGCGCTGTTCGGAAGAGACCTCCACCCCCTCGTACTCTTACGGATTTATGGACAGTCCTGCAGGATTCATGGTGTCCATTCCCTCCAGCACTACTTCAGACTTTAGTCGAGCCCATGCCACGTCGTGTTGCGGCACTTCTGCGTGCTAGCGAGGGCCCTACACGATATTAGACAGGTGCACCAGTTTCTTCGGCCTTTTAGTATATGTGTAGCGTGTGTTACAGTTGACTAACACTGGATGAATAAATTCTGGGAATTCCCTCATCGTGATCTACACAAATTTTTCATCTTCACGCCTTTGATATGTACGTGGTTTTTACCCCCAGACCAAATGTTTCCAGACGGTAAACATGCGTGTACCAAGATTGGTTGAAATTGGTCCCGTGATTCGAGAGAGGATGTGTAACGTACATACATACATACATACATATATAAACCAGCGGAAAATTGCTCCTATAGGAGCACAAAACAGGCGAATATGCTTTTGTTTAAATTAAAAGACTGACTGAAAAGTAAGGTAGTAGTTGCCTCGTTCTGTCATCCTCAGCACCTTTAAAAATTTTCCTAGAAATTTTGGTATGTGAACATACTTGAACTCTTTTTTAGCATGCAGCTCATATCTCACTCCCACAAGCTCTCCTAACTGTAACTCGCTCACACGCACCAGTCCAATGCCGTAAGTCGCTCAAACCCATCCATTTCCACTTGCCCGTTCTCACTCACTCATTCAGCCCAACTAATTGTCATTATCCGTTTGTGTCTCTCTGTCGTTGCTCCATGTCTGGCAGGCGCAGTCACCTTCGTTTTGTCCTACTACTACAGTCTGCTCTCTGTCAATCTCTCCCTCTTGCTCTCTTTTCCTGCTACTGTCTTATTCATTCTTTCCCACTGCTGCTGTCTCTTCTCACTGTTACTATCTTTCTCTTCCTCGTTGTCATTGTCATAGACTCTCTCTCTCATCACTGGCTCTCATTCACTTCTACTTTTCCTTGTCTTTATTCCTCTCCCACTGACACTCTCTTCTTCACTCTTTTCCTAGCACTGTTCTGTCACTGTCAATTACGTTACACTGCCACTGTTTCCCTCTCTTTCTCTCACGCTGTCATTGTCTCCTTCACTCTTTCTATGCCACAACAACTGTCTACTATTTTGCAGGATTTATTACTTTTCCATCTCTTTTCCACTGTCACTGTTTCCTTCTCTCGCAGCATAAAAAGATGCCTATATTTTAGCACGGCAAAAATTTTGGGAAAGTTTTTGAAGGTCTACATCTACATCTACATGGTTACTCTGCAATTCACACTTAAGTGTCCGGCAGAGGGTTCGTGGAACCATTTTCATACTACTTCTCTACCATTCCACTCTCGAATGGCGCGTGGGAAAAAGGAACATCTAAAATTTTCCGTTCGAGCTCTGATTTGTCTTATTTTATTACCATGGTCATTTATCCCTAACTAGGTGGGTGTCAACAAAACATTTTCGCAATCGGAAGAGAAAGTTGGTGATTGAAAATTCGTAAATAGATCTCGTCGCAAAGAAAACCACCTTTGTTTCAGTGAATGCCACCCCAACTCGCTTATCATATCAGTGACACTCTCACCCATATGGCGCGATAACACGAAACGAGCTGCCCATCTTTGGACTTTTCGATGTCCTCCGTCAATCCTACCTGGTAAGGATCCCACACAGCGCAGCAGTATTCCAGCAGAGGACGGACAAGTGTAATGTAGGCTGTCCCTTTAGTGGGTTTGTCGCACCTTCTACACTCCTGGAAATTGAAATAAGAACACCGTGAATTCATTGTCCCAGGAAGGGGAAACTTTATTGACACATTCCTGGGGTCAGATACATCACATGATCACACTGACAGAACCACAGGCACATAGACACAGGTAACAGAGCACGCACAATGTCGGCACTAGTACAGTGTATATCCACCTTTCGTAGCAATGCAGGCTGCTATTCTCCCATGGAGACGATCGTAGAGATGCTGGAGGTAGTCCTGTGGAACGGCTTGCCATGCCATTTCCACCTGGCGCCTCAGTTGGACCAGCGTTCGTGCTGGACGTGCAGACCGCGTGAGACGACGCTTCATCCAGTCCCAAACATGCTCAATGGGGGACAGATCCGGAGATCTTGCTGGCCAGGGTAGTTGACTTACACCTTCTAGAGCACGTTGGGTGGCACGGGATACATGCGGACGTGCATTGTCCTGTTGGAACAGCAAGTTCCCTAGCCAGTCTAGCAATGGTAGAACGATGGGTTCGATGACGGTTTGGATGTACCGTGCACTATTCAGTGTCCCCTCGACGATCACCAGTGGTGTACGGCCAGTGTAGGAGATCGCTCCCCACACCATGATGCCGGGTGTTGGCCCTGTGTGCCTCGGTCGTATGCAGTCCTGATTGTGGCGCTCACCTGCACGTCGCCAAACACGCATACGACCATCATTGGCACCAAGGCAGAAGCGACTCTCATCGTTGAAGACGATACGTCTCCATTCGTCCCTCCATTCACGCCTGTCGCGACACCACTGGAGGCAGGCTGCACGATGTTGGGGCGTGAGCGGAAGACGGCCTAACGGTGTGCGGGACCGTAGCCCAGCTTCATGGAGACGGTTGCGAATGGTCCTCGCCGATACCCCAGGAGCAACAGTGTCCCTAATTTGCTGGGAAGTGGCGGTGCGGTCCCCTACGGCTCTGCGTAGGATCCTACGGTCTTGGCGTGCATCCGTGCGTCGCCGCGGTCCGGTCCCAGGTCGACGGGCACGTGCACCTTCCGCCGACCACTGGCGACAACATCGATGTACTGTGGAGACCTCACGCCCCACGTGTTGAGCAATTCGGCGGTACGTCCACCCGGCCTCCCGCATGCCCACTATACGCCCTCGCTCAAAGTCCGTCAACTGCACATACGGTTCACGTCCACGCTGTCGCGGCATGCTACCAGTGTTAAAGACTGCGATGGAGCTCCGTATGCCACGGCAAACTGGCTGACACTGACGGCGGCGGTGCACAAATGCTGCGCAGCTAGCGCCATTCGACGGCCAACACCGCGGTTCCTGGTGTGTCCGCTGTGCCGTGCGTGTGATCATTGCTTGTACAGCCCTCTCGCAGTGTCCGGAGCAAGTATGGTGGGTCTGACACACCGGTGTCAATGTGTTCTTTTTTCCATTTCCAGGAGTGTAGTTTTTTGTGTAGATGTTGTTAATTTGTTGTCCGTACGTGACTGTTGAACCTGGGCGAGTGCCTCATTTGCTCTCTCCTATAGCTTCACCCTGGAGTCACCACACTGAGGATGGCATCAGTGTAAGAAACTGTTCCGCTCATCGTATTCGTCTCATCTAACCATTTCAAGTAGGATTCTATTCTCCTATCCCGGATTATAGGCCTACACATTGATAACTGAGAATGCCTTTTGGTAATTTTCATAACTGCCTTACCATTCAATTTTTCGACTTCTGAAATAGTCTTCACAAGCTATCATAAAGTGAGTTACGGACCGGAGATCTTATAAGGCGCTCTAAAACAGCAAGTCAATGCACAGGATGGAGAAAAAAACCTGACAGTAAATTCGAAAACGGTGCACATCCGACGTATGTCCGTCTGAAAATTTTGTTCCGTTGGACGTCCACTACCGTGTTCTCACGCTATTATCAGGTCGTTTTTATTCATAATTGGAGACGCCTGCGATATTCATCACACCTGCCATTGCGTATTTGTCTGATGTACGATGCCTAAGGCCTTGTTGATAGCACAATGAAGGGAGTTCGCAGAATTGCTCTGAAAGCCGATGTTGAATCCCGGGTCTGCTGGTGGGAAAAGAACAGCGCGAGTGAAGCCCTCCAAGAGCCAACACCGCCGTGCTGGCCTCGCGAGGTTCCGTGGATCTCAGGGAAATCTAAGGCCAAAGGTCAAATCAGTTCCGCGCACTCACAGGTGCTGTTAATATTTAAAGGACGCTGAAAGGTGGCTACACTGAGCCACCGCCGCCTCCACTGGCAGTGATTATTGAGGCGTAGCGGCAAGCAGTTCTTACCGAGAAGTTGTGGTGGACACTGCTTGTCGTGAAGTCAGAGTGAGATGTGGTAGTGGAGAGTGTTGTTCCATGTTTTATGCAGTGGTTTGATGGGAGGGATAGCAGATGTTGTTCTAATGGAGATATTGTAACGATCTGAGTGCTTTTCGTCAATATATATGAAGGTAATAAGTATTATGTTGTTTTATTATTTGTGTGTCCTGAATAATGTGTCATTACAGGTTCAGTCAACAAAGCATCTGGCTTGTGTTCTTGTATTAGAGTGTAATTTTGGTTTTCTTGCACAATTATAGTATTTCTAATTTTCTTTTATCACGTCAGTATAATTGGTATTTAAAAATTCTTGTCTTGTTGAAGAAGAACCGTGCCAGATGTGCGTTGAGTCATACTACCACATACAGAACAACTACACTTGTGCTTTGTTGGTTTCGTAGGTTTTATAGTTGCTGGGGACTTAATTAATTAACTGTGTTAACGAAAATTTTCTTTCATTGTTTGTTGTTATTCTATGCAGTCAGATTGCGTAATAATACTAGTCAGGGCCAGCCGTTTACGAGACTTGCGTAATCGGACATACAGCGACAGAAAATTAAAAAGTATTTGCATTGCATTCATATATCTTTATTATAATTAAGCCCCCATGCACGTGGCGACCGCTGCCTCGGATCGTCCCTTGGAATTCTTCTGGTTGTAAAAATAGTAGACAGTAGTATTGTTGTAGTAATTTGTAGTTTAGTAATTGTAGTCTATTTTGCATGTGTAGATTTGGTAATTGTCATTCTTCTTATGGTATTTCATAATTTAATTTTGTTGTCTTGTATACGCGTTTGACGATTTAGTGCAATTATTTCAATTGTTTGTCAATCGTGTTTGAAGGAAACATTTCGTGTGAATGGTATTGTTGGAGATAAAGTGTCATTGTGTGCAATTTTCATATAGTGACGAGTTTTGTATATTTTGTAAATGATTACACGATCAATGAAAAAGGCAAAAATGATGAATAGTGAGAATGACGAAATTGTTAACATGGCGAACTCGCCAACACAGGAGAACAGTGTGATGGATAATGAAGTGGAAAACAATGTAATAAGTCGGGAAGATAGTCCGGAACCATTTCAAAATTTTTCTCAATCAGAAAATTCACAGAATACGAGATTGACGATAGAAGATTGTGGAATAGTATCGAACTATGCAGAAGGAAGTTAGTTTTGTGGGAAATGTTAGGGGCGAAAAGAATTTTGAGCAAGTTAACACGGAGCAGTTGATGAGTGCAATATTAAATTTGGGAACTCGGTTAGACTCACAAATGGGAACAATGGAGCAGTTACGATCTGAATTAAAAACAGATATGGGAACAATGGCAACACGGTTAGACTCTCTGGGATCACAGTTACGATCTGAATTAAAAACAGATATGGAAACAGTGGGATCACAGTTACGATCTGAATTAAAAACAGATATGGGAACAATGGAAACACGGTTAGACTCACGAATAGGGACATGTTTCAAAAACATGAAAGATGAATTAAAGAAAGAAATCAGAGAAGAAGTACAACCGATTTTGAATGCTCACAATAATAGATTAGTTGTAGTAGAGATTAGACAAAGGGAACAGGATAGAGAACAGGAAGAAAGAGATCGCGCGATAGTACAAAAATTTTCAGAGTTAAATTTACACCGTGCAAAAGATAAGGAAGAAATATTTGAGAGAATCGAGGAATCCGTACCAAATGACAGATTAAATAACCTAACACAACAGTATGAACAGTTAACTACTATATGTGTTAATACTGAAACCCGAGTCGCGACACTTACGGAAGACGTAAATAAACAGAAAGAACAAATAGGTGATTTATCGGAAAGAGTTGAGGAGATTTCAGATAAATTGACAAATCTTAGTTTAAATGGGGACAGAGATTCAGATGATACAGCACCATTGCCATTTGCAGAAACCGAAGAGTACCAGAACATAAATAAGCATGTTGAAAATCAGGGAAAATTTAATGAACGCGTTAAAAGGGAAGTGGAGGCATTAGAAAAGCAAGTCAAACAAATTGAAAGCAAATTCGTAGGAAAGGACGGTAGAAGAAATTTGGAATCACCGATAGCAGCGGGTTTTGAAGAAGGTAATTTATTTCATTTACGGGATGCAACAAGAGAGCGCCAGGCGCGCGAACTTGACAATAATCGACATTGGGACTGGAACAGACGCGGTAGGTCTTTGTCGCCACGAGGCGAAAACATTGACTATAAACACTTCTTAACTGTTCGGAAGATTAAGATATTTCGCAATTCTAAGAACGACATACATCCATGTTCATGGTCAGGTCAATTTTCGTACGCACTTCCGCCAAATTTGCCACTAAGTCACAAACTAGAATATATGTGCAGCTATTAGAGTCCTCAGGGGTTTCACTACTCTAAGTGAATATGTGCCGTAGCGAGCATAGGGCCCCGAGCTGTAGTGGTGCTATTTCCATTTTAGTTTTCTGTACCGCTGCCTACTCTTTTACTATTCTTTGCATCTGTCAAAACAATTCTTCGACTATCAATCTATCTAGACAGTAGTAAACAATAACCGGGTATGACTATTTTACCTAAAAGTGATTTCGTAAATTACCGTTTGGACTTTACCTTCAGCAGCATTCATTCGTAGTTTAAATGAAATTTTACCTGTTTATCTTCGTGACAATATTACTTCTTATGTCGACGACATTCTTATTGCTAAAAATTCTTGGAGTGAGCACAACAAAACTTTGGATTCATTATTACGTATTTTTGCAAGAGTTGGCATTACAGTGAACTTAGAAAAATCTGAATTTGATCGTTCTCAGGTGAAATTTCTACAGAACGTATTCTGCCTGATCCAGAGAAACTAGACGCTATTCGTAATTATGCTGTTCCTACCACAAAACGTGATGTTCGTAGTTTCCTTGGCGTCTGTAATTTTCTTAGACGCTTTGTTAGATTGGACGATTTGGCCACACCTCGTTTATGTGAACTATCTGGAAAGAAATCTAATTGGTGTTGGGATGAGGAAGCTCAGTCAGAATTTGAACAACTTCGTGATGCTTTAGTTGCTGCTCCACTTCTTTCACATCCGGATTTATCTAAAATTTTTGTTTGGCAACGGACTCATCATACAAAGGGCTAGGTGCACATTTATTTCAAGAGATAGAAGAAAACGGCGTTGTAGTACAAAAGACTATTGCATTTGGAAGTCGTGTTCTCTCTAAATCAGAAAAGAATTATTCGATTACGGAACTTGAAGCTTTGGCTGTTGTTTGGGCTTTTACAAAATTTCGCACATTTTTGTTGGGCAGACATACTAAGGTTTACACCGATCATCGAGCTCTGGAGTTTCTTATGTCGACAAAATTAACTCATGGCAGATTGTCACGATGGGCGTTGTACCTACAGGAATTTGATTTTAGTATTGTTTACATACAGGGTTCTTCAAATATTGTTGCTGATGCTTTATCACGTGCACCTGTGGGTTTGAAACAAAGTGCTGAAGAGGACTGCATAGAAAACAATTATTGTTTGATGTATATTCAAGGTGTTGCGTTTGAGAACTTTATTTCGTCTTCGCTCCAGGACATTGCTAAGGAGCAAAATAAGGATCCAATCTGGAAGGACATTAAGGAGAAGTGGAGGAGAAAGGAAAGCGTAGCGATTAGACAGCATTATTTAGTTCGCAATGACATTCTTTTTAAACGAAAATCGGTCGACAACTCTGTTTGGTTAGTTTGTATTCCTGATGAGTGGGTTAATAAGCTGATTTGGTATACACATTTCAGTTATGCACACTTTGGTCCCAGAAAATGCTTCCATAAATTACGAGAAAATTGCTACTTCAGTAATATGGAAAAACGTATTCGATCTGTTCTGGCCAAATGCAAATTATGTCAAAAGGCTAAGCCGCCAACAGTTTCTCACAGAGCACCGTTGTTTCCTATCATTCCAGCGAAATTAAAGGACATGGCTGCAGTTGATTTGTTCGGTCCAGTGGTTCGTTCTACTAATGGTTTTGCGTACATTTTCGTAGCAGTGGAGCTGACATCAAAATATGTGTGTTTTACACCTTTACGCAAAGCAACAGCTCGTTCAGTATCTAACGCTTTCATCAAACATTTTCTTAAAGAAGTTGGTCATGTTGATAAGGTTATATCAGATAATGGATCACAGTTTCGTTCTAAAATTTGGCTTCGTACTATACAGCGTCGTAAAATTAAACCAATTTTCATTTCACTTTTTCACCCTCAATCTAACGCTTCAGAGAGATGGATGAAGGAAATCAATAAATTGTGTCGTCTTTATTGTCATCAGAATCACAGAACGTGGGATCAGTATCTTCATATTTTTCAAAACATTCTGAATGAACTCCCTAATGATTCAACTTCTTTACCGCCTATACTGATATTAAAAAACAAAGCACCGACAAATCGCATTTCTGAAATCGTTCCTTTTCCGCCTACACGGAAACTGCGGCATTCTGAAATTGTCAACCTGGCTCTACGAAATATTGCATCTGCGGCTGCTAGAAGAGAGAAATCAGCTAAGCGTCCTGGTCGTTTAAAAATCTTGTCAGTTGGTCAGAAGGTGTTAATTAAGGCTCATCGTTTGTCTCACAAAGGAAAAGGCTTGTGTCGGAAATTTTTTCTGCTTTATAACGGTCCATATAGAATTCGCAAAATTATTCATGATAACACTGTTGAAGTAGAAACTCTTAAATCACGACGCTCTAAGGGAATACATCATATATCTAACGTTAAAATTTTTGTGGAATGATATACTTTTGAAAAATTTTTGTAGAATGACATACTTGTGAGAAACTAACAGCTACATGTAAACATGCGGAGAGTACAAGGACACCGCGCTGTGTTTTGGCGGCGGCACATACTCAAAGCAACAGTCAAGTCTGCGCGCCGCACAAGGCAGTCGTTGACCGCAAACAATCACTTCCTACGTCTCGCGCCTACAGCTGATCGAGCGCTCAGTGTGAATGCACTGACAGCCGTAAACAAATACACAGTCTTTCTCCGAATAAAATCAGTATAAAGCTATAATGACTTGATAAATTATGTTACTAACGTTCAGTATTTTTCAGGATACGGTTCTATAAGATATTTAAGAACTTCAGGTAAATTCTGTGTGTCTCCGAAGTTAAGACGACTTGCTATCGAGAAATTTTCAGGAAGAATGTAATTTCCAAGAAGAAACTAATAAACTAAAAAAAGGTAACTATTAATTGAGTTTATTTTTCAGGTAACATATTTCCACTTAGGTACGTACTTTAGACGTAATTTGCTGCTCGCGATTACGTGATTCATACTTTGTGCTAATTACATGTTCAATGAAATTACTTGTGAAGTGACGTGCTTGCGTACGTTAACTGATTTTGACAATGATTATTAATGAACTGGATTGTTACTTATGTATATTATGCATCGCTTGACTGCACTGCTTTTTCACTGATGTCATATTTTTAATTATGTGCCTGCTGTGCCTATTTATTTAAATTATAATTGTCACCTGATTAATTGTGCTGATGTGGTTAGGTATGTAAGTTATACTTTGTGATTTATCTGCTTGCGCCTTCATGTTTACTTATTAAGATACGATGCTAATGACCTGTTTAGTACGTAAGATATATGTTTACTGCTATGCGTATGAATTGCACATTTACACATTTCTGCTTGTTGTCATAACTATACTTTAATTTGGTATATAGCAATGCTGATGTACAGTGTACGGACATGGAGTGTGGGTTACGATGTGGTATGGGTTACGGATTGTTCGCTTGGCGAAGCCTCGTTATAGAAATTGTGCTGCATCCACTTGTTGACATTCTGTTCACTACTGGTATATTTACTCGCTGTTGCTTGTTATGCTTACGCTCAGTGCTTTATATTTTAACATAAGAAAATGAACTGCAGTAATTCGACGAGCGACTTTAGTACAAGAAACATCATAGAAGTCACATGAGCTGGAGGTTTTATGAAAGCTGTATAAATGTATGCCAATAGGAAGGAAGCTAACGACATGACATACCAACGCAGTTATTACACTGCATTTTTCGTGAGCAATTGAAATAGGAAGTGACACTTGACACAAGAAATACTCCACATGTTTGCTTCTGTTTGCCATAATTCTTGAAGTGGTGTACACACTGTGAAATATTAGGATCATTCACACTCCGTAATCGTACTTAATTACTGAGAGTTATTCGAACTAAGTCTGTTAGAGGTCATGTATGCATTCTTTGTTTATAATTCATAATGAGTAGAAGATTTTGGTCAGATGGATTACACAGAGGTTGTGTGTTGACAGTGTGTCTTCGGATTGTATGGGATGAGGAGGTTTGCATTAGGATTTTATCTGTACTCGATCGAGGAGACTGACTAGAGGAAAGAGTTGTTATGGAAGTGAAATGATACTGGCAATAAGGTTTATATGTATCGACGTATTGAAGAGGTATTATGGAGGTATTGAGATTATATGAAGTTGATTGGAGTTATGGTGTATAAGAGGTAAAATAAGTGAGGTGCATATTTTTTTTGTTGTTGGTCTATATGGTACAAGGAGGATGAAGATAGCAGACTAGAACACTAAAATGGAAGGAAGATTGTCTACACACACTTTGTTAAATCACTAAGCAGTATGTACTTTTTTTTTGGAGAGAGGAAGTTGCATATCTTGGCACACTGACAGTTGTTCAGCAACCGTACATTTTTATTTGGCTTGGCAAACATTGGTCTTGACATGATGACTATGACGCTGACTTAACTATTATTGACTGTTATACACTGCTGCCACTACTACTTGATACACAAGTTGAACATAAAATTTTGACAGAATTGAATTACACAGTTAACACTATTCAATTACACAGTAGTACTTAATGTGGATGAAAGATGAGTGAGTGTGTTTTGTGTGTTTTCCTTTCCTAATCCTACCCACCTATCTCCTAAATATTATTTTATTTGTTTGTAGTGGCTTGCACTGACACCCATAAATATTATAGGTTTACTGATGTTTGTGTATTTGTAATAGTAATATGACAATTATCTGATATCATTTGTGTGTTTGTTATGATTTGTATGATTAGTGTAAGAGCATTGTAAAAGCATTTGTATGTGCATTCAAACTATTGTTCATGCTTGAACTGTCTGATTAGTGATGGTGAATATTGTGAACTGTTACCTGCACTTTTCAACATGATGTGTGACACTTAGAAATGTTTAATTTCTGCTAATGAACTGTGTGATCAGTGATAGTGAATATGATGGACTGCTCTCTGCATCTGCTCATCATTGCTGGGTGCAACTGATGGAACTGCCTTTATTGAAATGATGTCACTTGCTGCTCTCTGCACCTACTCAACAATACTGGGTGCACAGATGGAGCTACTTCTATGGAAATGATGTCATTTGTCGGTGTCTGCACCTACTCAACATTGCTGGGTGCCATTGATGAACTGCTTCTACTGAGAAATGTGACTTGTTGCTGTGTGTACCTCTTCAACATTGCTGGGTACCACAAATGGAACTGCTTCTACTGAAATGATGTTACTTCTTGCTGTCTGTACCTCTTCAACATTGCTGGGTACCACAGATGGAACTGCTTCTACTGAAATGATGTTACTTCTTGCTCTCTGTACCTCTTCAACATTGCTGGGTACCACATATGGAACTGCTTCTACTGAAATGATGTTACTTCTTGCTGTCTGCACCTACTCAACATTGCTGGGTGCCACTGATGGACTGATTCTACTGAGATGATGTCACCTGTTGCTGTCTGCACCTATTCAACATTGCTGGATGCCACTGATAGACTGCTGTCTGCACCTACTCAACATTGCTGGGTGCCACTGATGGACTGCTTCTACTGAAATGATGTCACCTGTTGGAGTCTGCACCTACTCCACAATGCTGGGTGCCACTGATGGACTGCTTCTACTGAAATGATGTCACCTGATGGTGTCTGCACCTACTCGACATTGCTGGATGCCACTGATGGACTGCTTCTACTGAAATGATGTCACCTGATGGTGTCTGCACCTACTCGACATTGCTGGGTGCCACTGATGGACTGCTTCTACTGAAATGATGTCACCTGATGGTGTCTGCACCTACTCGACATTGCTGGGTGCCACTGATGGACTGCTTCTACTGAGATGATGTCACTTGTTGCTGTAGCACCTATTCAACATTGGTGGGTGCTACTGCTGGAACTGTCAACGACTTGTTAGGAAAGCATTTTATGTGAATATTGTATAAACTGATTTTTTGTATATTACTGTTTGTGAAAAGTTATGAGACTCTTACCTGTACATATTCGTCATTGCTGACGCTATTGATTGAACTGTTTAACCACATGATATTTGTGTAAACTATTATGTAAAGTCATATGTATGAAAAAATTTGTATTCCTTACTGTATTTTATATATTAGGCTATTGTAAGGTCAGTGCAAAGCCAAAATTTTATCTAGTTACATGATATTTACGTATTAATATTATCTTTTATTTTTGTCTGTATTTTTTTGACGAGTTTGGTGGTATTTTCACCACCAATGCTGGCAAAAATACCATCAAATTCTAGCCCGTGGAGGAAGGGCATATGAAAGGTGGCTACACTGAGCCACCGCGTCAGAGAGTATTGTTCCGCCGCCTCCACTGGCAGTGATTATTGAGACGTAGCGGCAAGCAGTTCTTACCGAGAAGTTGTGGTGGACACTGCTTGTCGTGAAGTCAGAGTGAGATGTGGTAGTGGAGAGTGTTGTTCCATGTTTTATGCAGTGGTTTGATGGGAGGGATAGCAGATGTTGTTCTAATGGAGATATTGTAACGATCTGAGTGCTTTTCGTCAATATATGTGAAGGTAATAAGTATTATGTTGTTTTATTATTTGTGTGTCCTGAATAATGTGTCATTACAGGTTCAGTCAACAAAGCATCTGGCTTGTGTTCTTGTATTAGAGTGTAATTTTGGTTTTCTTGCACAATTATAGTATTTCTAATTTTCTTTTATCACGTCAGTATAATTGGTATTTAAAAATTCTTGTCTTGTTGAAGAAGAACCGTGCCAGATGTGCGTTGAGTCATACTACCACATACAGAACAACTACACTTGTGCTTTGTTGGTTTCGTAGGTTTTATAGTTGCTGGGGACTTAATTAATTAACTGTGTTAACGAAAATTTTCTTTCATTGTTTGTTGTTATTCTATGCAGTCAGATTGCGTAATAATACTAGTCAGGGCCAGCCGTTTACGAGACTTGCGTAATCGGACATACAGCGACAGAAAATTAAAAAGTATTTGCATTGCATTCATATATCTTTATTATAATTAAGCCCCCATGCAACGCTTACAGCCTAAGTGGGCGACAGTAAATGATGTTTGTGACTGTTTAGCGGTACAGAAACTCTACAAGTCATCCTTTATTGTGTAGCAACCTTATTTGCAAAGAAATGGAGGCCTTCATGCTGGGATAGTAGTAATCGTGTTCAGATTCTTCAGACACGTGGCATTCCCTTACCACGTTTTCTGCGAGAAGCTTCGATTATTTATTTACTAGCCGACAAACCCGGCGTGCCTTGGGCACTCATTTTACTAATGTGCTATTACTAACGAAAACAAAATAATGAACTGTGTTTGCGAAGTAGTCCCGAACAGTTTCTGTACGCTGGGGGCAGATGCTTCGCATATCTACATTGTGATTTTGTAAACGTCTGTATGGTAACGTCTCTTACTATATAACTTTATAAATGGGAGTTGCTTTCGCCTACAGCCGTTTGCGTTTCGCAATTGAAAGCTGTCAGAGGCACTGCCGGTTGTCATGGACTTCCTTAACTTGACCCGACCGTAGGAGTGTCTTAGTAGTAAAGGGTAAATGTATTAAAAATTCGTGCATGATACGTAACTTTTCACGCATCTCTGGGATTATGACGTCATATCTCTTGAACTATATATCGTACAATGACAGATTTGTGTAGGTACATTTAGCGACATACGTCGATACAATCTGCAAAACGTGTTACGAATACACTTAATAGCAAAGAGGTAATAAATTTAAACGTCAGGCACAATACGATAGTTTTTCACACATCTCAGTGTTTGCGACTTCATAATTCCTGAACAACGTGTGCTACCATGACAAAATTTTGTAGGTGCACTTAGCTGCATACGTATGTGTATAATGTCTACGAAATTTATTGTGAACAGACTTAGTAGCGTGTAAGTAATAAATTTAAACATCATTAAACGGTATTACCATTAGAAATAAAAGAAAGAATGCTCGGTGTTGCAGTAAGATCTGTGCAGAATACGGAACACAGTTGTCAATTCATTAGGTGCTCCAGGATCTGTGGTTCTCCGCAATCATAATTGGTGGTATCCATAGGGAAAGTTACTCCTGGATCTTCCTGTTCCAGAACGAAGATGGTTGAATGACGTCCACACTATTCCATTCTGTTCATGCGAAAGTGGGAGGATTTATGAAGGGAGAGATCATGTGGAGTTCTCCTCAAAGTCGAGAAATCCACAGTTCTTCTTTGCTGTAGCTGCTATTATTTGCAAGATTGAAGTAGTCTTAAAGAAATTTGTTCTGGACCTTAACGTTGGGAGTCCTGGAACGAGCCTGTGTAATTGATGGATTTCCTGATGAGCCAGGTTTGTTCTCTTCGCATTGGCAGCTACTTCAAGACGACTATCTGATGGCGCTATGCGCCCGAGCTGATACAGTTTCAAAAGTGGCTTAGGTTCCAAACAGCGTCCAATAAGCCTACACGCCAACTAAGTTTTTCTGTGTGTATTTGTGCCAGACTGGGCACGCATGCTCTACAGCGCTGTGACATGTTCCTAGTACAGTCGTTCTTACGGTTTATTGTTGAGAGCACCAAGTTATGCCAGTGATTTTTCGAAGGATATTATCTCTGGCTTGAACATTCATGTATTCTTGCAACGCTGTTTGACGCCAGAGTACGATACAAAGTGACTCCCAGAGTATTAGGACGAGCCATAAGTGTTTGCGTCTAGATGACCATCTTCATCTGCACTCTGCAACGCATCATACAGTCTATGATGGCGGGTACATAGAGCATCAGTGTCATTCATCTCCCCCACCTCCCTTCCTATTTGGGTAGATTATGCGTGAAGGAAGACTATCGATCCCCCCAGTATGACTCCGAATTTCCCTGATTTTAGCTTTGTAGTCATTATGCGTCATGTATGTCGAAAGAAGTACGTTGATAGACTCGTTTTCCAATGAAGGATGTTTGAATTTTGTGAGTAAAGCTCTCTGTGATGCACAACGTTGAAAGACGGCCTTTGGCAAAGGGCGCCTTGCATGAATCGCAGCACTCGGCAAAGTCACTTGTTTAATTGCAGACATTCAGTCACGTGTACCATCTTTCTGCTAGAGTGAGAGCTCGAGAAAGTGCAGGACTATCTCACCTCGAGCTAAGGGCTTTGACCGGCTTCGGCCATTGAAAACGGTTCTGTTTCACCACGGTTTCCAAGACAAAGCTACTTCTTCTTTGTTCAATGTCCAGAGCAGAATGCTGTAGGTATCAGTTTTGCAGACATTGTGTATAGTGTACGAAGGCATTTGACCCCCATAACAGCGTTCATACAACTGGGAACTATGATACTGTATAAGTCAGTCAAGCAAAGTCATCCTGCTTCCGGGTGCTTTTATGTGCAGATTTCACTTTCATACTATCGTGTCTTTGTTAATATATTACTTGAGTTACAACGCGTGGTGATCTGATTAATCTTCGTAGTCGGCATATGTGAACTCAACTGACTTACGAGTAGCCTTTCACACTCATTTCCATGTTTTCAGGGATCTGTAATATTATTTCTGTTGTAAATCTGTGATGTGATTAGGAACGAATGTTAGCTACTAACATTCGATGTTTACCCGTCGCCACCCTGACTATATTGTATAACTAATCTACTGCTAAACTATATTGCTTGTCCATTGCATTAAGAATTTGTGGATTCATTATCACGCTTTTCCTGGTACTACCAACTTCACCCTTGTGTATTTGCGTCCGTATTAAAATTCTCATATACTTTCGTCAGATGGTGTGCTTCCTGCTTTCGCGTGAACCTGAATTTACTGCTACATTACAAATGCGTTCGCTTTTGTATTTTGCTGTTATTTTATAAATGATTTTCAACAAACAAGGTAAGTGGAAGCTGACGACAGCTACTTCGAAATTTGAACAGCATTGAACACACAGGTTAAATATTTATAGCTTGTAGCGAACAGTAGGTAACGGACAACAAAGACGTTTGTCCTCGCATTAACTGCACCTAGAAGGGGCGATTTCTAACGCTTGTAGGTTGGATTGTATTTCTATAATGTTACTTAAAATCCGTCTTGATTGCAAATTTTTTATTCATATGCCGGTTTCGGTTCATTCAGAACCATCTTCAGATCTGATATTTCAGTTACAGGAGTAACCCGTCCAAATCCAGCAACTTTCACATGCTACGTCATAAATAAATAAGGCAGTATTCTTGAGCAAGTGCGCTAACGATAAATGACAATCAATTGTTGTTAAACATTGTTCGAACAATTATTATGGCCTGCTTGGTAGAAGCGTCTTTTGATAGTGTTTTACGAAGGTGGTGCCAGCTAACACATGAGATTGGCCAGTTCTTAAATTACCATGATTTTGCATGATTAGTTGTAATTAATATTTAAATAAAGTTACTGGTAAAATCATAACGTGTAGGTTTTCACAGCCAGCGTCTTCATTAGTTAAAACTTCCGGGCTGAGAGGCCGTGGTCGATCTGTAAAACTTCTTCTTCCTGATGTATCATTGCCAACTACGGGCAACATCTCGCGAGGTGAGTCAACGACTGGCTGCCAGACAGAGCTAATAAGACCTGTGAGTCAGTTTATTTGCAAACTGAACTAAATCATTTGTTAACGGCATTTAAGAAAAATGGATACGCTGACAACGAGATGGATCGAGTACTTCATCCCAGAAGAAAAGTGTCTGACAATATTCAGCAAAAAAACGATCAGCTGGAAAAGTTTTTCTTCTATTTATTCGCAATATTACGGACCGTATTGGGAAAGTTCTGGCCAAGTTTCAAGTTGAAACAATCTTTAGACCCACCAAGAAGATTAGTGAGTGTTTAAGATCGGCGAAAGAAGCAGGGCACCCCTTAGCAACTCCTGGGGTGTATAAAATTCCGTATAACTCTGGGAAGGTTTATATTGGAACAACGAAAAGAAGTGCCAATACCCGCTTAACCGAACACAAAAGGAACTGTCGACTGGGATATACCGACAAATCAGCTGTATCGGAACATGTTTTTAAAGACGGTGATCATGAAATAAAATTTAGTGAGACGAGCGTGCTAGCCAGGACATCACACTATTATGGACGTATGTATAGGGAAGCTATAGAAATCCAGAAAGACCATAATAATTTTAATAGAAATAGGAAGGATTAAAGTTAGACAAGATATGGCGGTCGATTTTGCACCAACGATGTGACAATCGCTTATCTTCAATCGAGAACAATGACGATAGTCAGAGGTAAACTCTCAGTGGGCCCCACGTGACGTACGGTGGTGTCCACTATGCGCTCTATATAACCGAGACCTCCACGGCCTGCCGGCCAGTCGCTGACTCACCTCGGAAGAGTCGCCCTCAGTAGGCAACGAAACGTCAGGAAGAAGAAGTTTTACGGATCGACCATGGCCTCTCAACCCGGATGTTTTAACCAATACTGGCAAAATATTAAACTGTTCATTACGTAACTACACAAGTGTGATAATATGTGAGGTATTCGTGCTGCATTCATTTACTGTCTAATTGTGGAGAATACGATGTTGTGGCAAACATTTGCATAGTGAAAAGATATAAAAAACGTAATAAATAGGAAGAAATAAACTAGATACAGATATGTAACTTTCAGAGATGAGAGCTATGGTACAGTGCTATCGTCTGAGATATCGTACGTTGAAATCGCATGAAGCATTTAGAAGTTGTTAGATCAGATGTCAATTCTGAAAACGTTTACTCACTGTGAAATATTTATTTCTGGTGGTTTAGAGATACTAAAATATTGTTGCACCTTATTTGTCTGAGATTCCAGATGTATTCATTAATTTGCTTTAATATTTGACTGTGAGTTGTTATAGATTCTTGAGGAGCTGTAAGAAGCCATCATTCACATTCTCTGACACTCCCCCATTTCTTGGAGCATTGTCTGTTCTCTTAAGCTTCAAAACCACCAGGATCTACCCATTTCCGGCCACGTGCTGTTTGTCTCAGCACCTGAGCTCTGCTGGAGTGGACGCGAGACGTCCTTGTCCCGTCGACTCGCACTCAGCCGAGCGAGCAATTTCGGCACTCTTCAGTACCAGCCCTAGGTGGACAAATAACTAGTCCACATACTCATAAAGTTAGAAAATCCACTCCTTTCTGACGGAGCCAAAAAATGGCTCTAAGCACTATGGGACTTAACATCTGAGGTCATCAGACCCTTAGACTTGGAACTACTTTAACCTAACTAACCTAAGGACATCACACACATCCATGCCCGAGGCAGGATTCGAACCTGCGACCGTAGCAGCCGCGTGGTTCCGGACTGAAGCGCCTAGAACCGCTCGTCCACAGCGGCCGGCACTCCATAGTTGCCTCGGCGCCGCTCTTGGATTGCACCATTTTTCCGTGCACGGTATATTTTAACCACAGTGGTACACGAAGAGTTTATAAACTTTGCTGTTTCGGAAATGCTTCCACTCTTGGCGGGAAAGCCTATAATCATTCCGTTTTGGACGTCAGATAAAGCACTCCGTTTGTGGATTATCACAACGATTGCACTGTTTTCCGAGTCCCCCGCAACAAGCTTTACTGCTAATGCTGCCACTTAACGTCTGTGAATGCTTAGTGCACGTTGATCTCGAACGTAGGCGGTGATAACATTAGTGTGACTGGGCCGAGCATATGCAAAGAGAGCTTGACGACCGTGCGCCAGGGGTGAGTGGCTGCCTACACTTGTTACTCGATCACAATACTGCACCTAGTAGTGAGGATGCTTCGGTGGGCTTATCATGGATCAGCGTGTGATTGGGGCTGGAAATGTATACACAACTGACCTGAAAACACTGACATTGCGATGTCTCTTAAATAGTCACCGCCGGTCGTTGTGGCCGAGCGGTTCTAGGCGCTTCAATCCGGAACCACGCGACTGTTACGGTCACAGGTTCGAATCCTGCCTCGGGCATGGATGTGTGTGACGTCCTTAGGTTAGTTAAGTTTAAGTAGTTCTAAGTTCAGGGGACTGATGACCTCAGATGTTACGTCCCATACTGCTCAGAGCCATTTGATTTTTTGAAATAGTCACCACTGTGCTTGTTTACTGTAATGCCACTTAGTGTTTTCGATAACGACCAAGTGCAATGACATCGTGGTTGAACAGTAAACGTTGGACTATTTATTGTATGTCTACTACCATTGAGGAAAAATATATTGTAAATGTTTCTTAAAGAATTATTTGACTATATACTGCTATACACTGATCAGGCAGAACATTATGACCACCAACCCACTATCCATATAAACCCGTCCAGTCGATAGCACCGTCACCCGGCGAGGAGTGACTGGTAGTCAGAGACATGCATGTAGTATCAGTGTGTAGAATGAAGAAGGCGCGCGATCCATCTGAGTTTGACCCAGGACAGTATGTGATGGCCCGCAGGCTCGGTAAGAGCATTCTGGAAACTGCACGTCTTGTCGGGTATTCGAGGAGTGTCGTGGTGAGTGTGAGTGTCTTCAACACGTGGCGAAACCAAGGTGAACCCACGTCCAGACGCCGTGGGGTTGGGATGGCAGGCCTCATTACAGATGTCGGACGTCGTAGGCTGGGCAGGCTGGTAAAACAGGACAGGCGGCGAACTGTGCCAGAACCAACAGCAGGCTTTAATTCTGGGCAGAGTACAATTGTGTCTGAACACTCTTAGCGATGGGCCTCCGCACCCGACAACGTTAATACCGTCAATGTTAACACCGGGACATCGGCATCTCCGACTGAAATGGGCACGTGATCATCGGGACTGGAGGCTGGCGCAGTGACAGAGCGTTGCCTGGTGGAGTGAATCCCGATACCTTTTTCATCATTCTGACGGGTGGGCGCGAATCCGTCGTGTTCCATGGGAACAGTTTCTTTGCACCTATACTGCGGTACGGAGACAAGCCGGCGGCGACTCGGTTATGCTCTGGGGAACATTTGCGTGAGCATCCATGGGTGCAGCGGAGCTAGTGCATGGCTCCACGGTGGCCAAGGAGTTTCGTATTGCAAATACGTTTCTCGGGTTTGCCGCCGGATCGTATTGTGTAAATCGCACAATATTTCTTCGATGCAACTGCTCGACATCGTCAGGTAGTGGTAGCTGCTGCTGTCACTGCTGCAAGGCGCCTTGCAGCAGTGACAGCAGCAGCTACCGCCACCTGATGATGTCGAGCAGTTGCATCGAAGAAATATTGTGCGATTTACACAATACGATCCGGCGGCAAACCCGAGAAGCGTATTTGCAACAGATCCGTCGGAAAAACAACGAAAAGTCACATCGAGTATCGTAGTGGTTGGAGACCACGTACACGCCTTTATGACGATCATGTTTCCCGACGGCAGTGGCGTTTAACCAGCAAGATAATGCGTCATGTTATAAGCCAAGAGTGTGATGCGGTGGTTCGAGGAACACAGTGGCGAATTCTAATTGATGTGCTGTTCCCCCAACTCACCAGATAAGCACCCGATCGAACAAATCTAGGATGTCATTGAGCATGCCGTCAGACGTCATCGCCCCCTCGCTGTAATTTACGGGAATTAGGTGAGTCGTGTGTGCAGATGCGGTGCCAACTCCCTCCAGCGACCTTCAGAGGTTTCGTTACTTGCATGCCACTAGGCCTACGCTTCGCCGCTGTTATCCATGCCAGAGATGGACATACAGGCTATCAGGTACGTCATCATAATGTTCTGGTTGATCAGAGGATTTTGAAAGCTTGGTGATGGTACTTTGTATCGAAACCGGTAGACAGAGAAAAAATAAAATTGTAGCTCTAGACTAAAGCAATTAACATTTTTTCTGACTGTGTTGATGGCTCTTTCAACCGACAGTATGTCGGCAATGTGCTAGCGCACTGACTGAAGAAATTCAGATACTGTTGCCTAACGTCAATACCGCAGCTGGCTGTGCATGATTGAGAGGGCGATACTGAAACGCTCTCTTTTGTAATGAAGACGATACTGACATAACCATCATGGACCAACTTCCGCATTATCCGCCATCTCAAATCAGCAGAAAAAAGTTCCGGTATTGCATCATGCATGTACCGCATTCTCTAAACGTAGCACATGGGTGAAATCTGAGCCCAGTTAAATGAAGACCTCACTGAAAACTTGGTATTAACACAATTTTTTTCTGACTATGACAGTATTTCACTCTGACGTCAATGGCGACTCGTAACTACACGTTCGTAATTCTCTCGCAAACGACTCCTTGGCCGACCCATGTTTATTGGGATGTTTTTGTTTCTATTGTCGCACACATTCATCCACGAGAGCTTCCGCTATTAAATATTATACATAACGTCGCTAGGAACTTCTTTATGAAATACAGAGAAACGTGCGAGTGTTCAGCACTTGGTACAAAGAATGATAGATTCTGAGCAGAAATAAATGTAACGCAGCGCGCGTAACTAGACAAAAAGATCCCACTGACGATCAGCACTGAGTACCCGGCAACCTCGATGCATTCTCGTATTATTGAACTCCCGCGTATCGAACAGTTTGAAACGTCTGATGGCTTCAAAAATGAGTTAATGTGACAAATATTTGACGTCGATCATGTAAAACGTTCAAAGCGGATAGAAATTTAGAAAAGGTTTGATACTATCTTTAAAGTTTATTGGAAGTCGCTAAGTGCTCTCGTATCAAACAATAGAAGAGTAAGTCTGAGAACTTCCGCTCGGTTTAAAGAAAGCTAGTTTTGCACCGATCTCAGTGAGTATGACGCCATATCTTCTAAACTTAAGTGTCGTACAGTGATATAATTCTGCTTTTACAGGGTGGCAATTATTGAACTATGTGAAATAAAATTGCCTGAACTATTGAACGGTTTGCGTTAGGACGTTCAAACTGCACGGTCGGCCGCGGGGCATGATGTGAATTAGTATGCGCTGTATGGTTTGCTTTAGCGATGAAGCCCACTTTCATTTGGATGGGTTCGTCAATAAGTAAAACTGCCGCCTTTGGGAGACTGAGAATCCGCATTTCGCGATGTAGAAGTCTCTTCACCCTCAACGGTTGACTGTGTGGTGTGCAATGTCCAGTCACGGAATAATCGATGCGATATTCCCTGATGGCACGGTGACTACCAAACGGTACGTGAAGGTTTTGGAAGATGATTTCATCCCCATTATCCAAAGTGATCCTGGTTTCGACAAGATGAGGTCCATGCAAGACGGAGCTCAACCACATCGAAGCAGGAAAGTGTTCGATGCCCTCTAGGAGCACTTTGGGGACCGCATTCTGGCTCTGGCGTACCCAAAGGCCAGTGGCATGGGCCTCGATTGACCGCCATATTCTCCGAATCTGAAAACATGCGACTCCTTTTTGTGGGGCTATGTTAAAGACAAGGTGTACAGCAATAACCCCAAAACCATTGATGAGCTGAAAACAGCCGTCCAGGAGGTCATGGACAGTATCGATGTTCCGCCACCTCATCTGGTCACGCAGAATTTCGCTATTCGTCTGTGCCACATCATCATCAATGATGGCAGGCATGTCGAAAATGTCATAACCTATATCCGAATATCTTTAGTGACATTTACATGTTGAATAAAGAGTGTTCACGCCATAGTTTGTAACTAATTTCCGTTTTTTCCAGATAGTTCAATAATTGTCACCATGTAGGGCCTACATTTAGTTGTGTATGAGTATGCCGTGTGCAAAATCTGTTGCCAATAGAGTTAGTAGTAAAGTAATAATAAACTAAAGCGTCGTGCCAGATGCCGAAAATTTACTGTAACAGCAGCAAAAATGATTGTGTCTGTGTGTGTGTGGGGGGGGGGGGGGGGGGGAGGGGGGGAGGATGGGGGGGAGGGGGGGCAGCGTCAACCAGAAGAATGTTTCGATAACAGAACAGATTGTTGGAAGTTGATAACTGCTCTCATCCTCAATTACTGCATGAATTATTGCGCGTCATGATATGCGCTGCCTCTAGATACATAGACTTACTGTGTTAAACCTCTTGACGTGATATTATACCCCTTAATCAGTACATTACGGCAGCGTTTTATAGTTGTACATTTGGTCAATAATCAAATGAAATACTGAAAATCAAATTTTTGAAGCCCTTGGAAGCTTGTAACAGGCAACCTGAACACAGTCCCGATGACGGTTTTAACCGCTTGGTAACATAGATGGTTCAAAAAGGTTCAAATGGCTCTGAGCGCTATGGGACTTAACATCTGAGGTCAGCAGTCCCCTAGAACTTAGAACTGCTTAAACCTAACTAACCTAAGGACATCACACACATCCATGCCCGAGGCAGGATTCGAACCTGCGACCGTAGCAGTCGCGCGGTTCCGGACTGAAGCGCCTAGAACCGCTCGGCCACCGTGGCCGGTGGTAACATAGATCTCAGAGTCTCTCGAAATATATGTTCGGAACGATTTAAAGTGGAACAACAGAATGAATGCGTGCATGGGGACTTCAGACGTCGGTCTGTTTGTTGGATGAGGAAGTGTGATTTACGTACGTAAGATGTCGCTTACGAAACTCTCGTTCGAACAATTCATGAATATTGCTCGTCGTTCTTGTACGTGTACCAAGTTTCATTAAAGGTTTACTTAGTCAGCGTGTGAGTGTCACATGAATTATCAACGTACTCCAGAGGACGCTGTCACAATAAAGACGTTCTAAGTCGCCTTTCTATCTCAACAAATTACGAGTGTTCATGCAAAGTGATGAACACATTTTGTGTCACGAAATTTAGCCCCAGACAGTGAATGTGACCCAATGATAACGTGATCTGACCATTTTACTAACGACAGGCGACGGCAAGCTCGCGTGAAATGCAACAAAAAAGGGAAACTTTATGGGGAAGTAACACAATCGAATATTGAACGCGTACGTTAAACTGTTAAGGAAATACAACCCATTTTTTGCAAAAACAGACATAATGTCTTATGGGATAACAGCAATCAGTGATTTTATAATGTTACTTAAAATCCGTCTTGATTGCAAATTTTTTATTCATATGACCGGTTTCGGTTCATTCAGAACCATCTTCAGATCTGATATTTCAGTTACAGGAGTAACCCGTCCAAATCCAGCAACTTTCACATGCTACGTGAAATCATTGCTCGTGTAGCTAGCCACAGCACTGGAGTCGCTTCCTTACAGAACATCACCGACTCTCTTCCTTTACGTCTTGTGCCGCACAAGGTACTTATTCAGGCTTTTCACAGGTGGACACTTTAATGTGACCGAACGGCATAGGTGTGCCTTACACTAAGAGCAAAAGTCAGTGCTATGCATAAAACAATGCAAATTGTGGACTGATAAGAGTATCCCCATGAACACAGCTTTTTTCTACTTTTCAATGTAAAAAATATCTAAAAATACAAAAAAGCGTAAAATATGTAGTTTAAGTAGGTAAACTGTTTATTGTCTGAAAAGTAATCACTTCAATTGTAAATATATGTATCCCATAGAAGATGTTTGCGGTTGCCTACGGAACCATGACTTTACCCAGGCGTACAGCTCTTCTTCCGTAGTAAGTCGGCAGCCACGAATGTCTTTCTTCAGAGCTCCAAAAATATGGAAATCGCATGGAGAGAGATCGGGACAGTACGGAGGATGTATGAGGAATTCACATTCGTGGCCGTCGATTTGCTTCTCACGAAGAGGTGCACTCCTGGATAGCTACAGCCTTGGTTCTGTAGGCAACCGCAAACATTTTTCCACGTAGGTATTGACACCTTATTTCACAGTCGGGTAAATGTATTAACGGATACAACGATTACTTTTGCAATAACAATCAGGTTGTTCCATTAAGTTTCGAGTGTGCAGACGCAAGAATTCCCCTTCTTCTTCTAATATTTCAGCTGTATAACGTTCAGCCATCTCCAGAGCGAGCCGCAACACTGCCGTTCCAGTGCTCGCTTCGTCCCTTTATACTCGTGTACCGCGCAACTGCGCATGCGGCCACAGATGCAAATGCGCCAGAGACGTTGGTCGGCGGCAGAGACGTGCACAATGCGCGAGTTACATCTATGACTCCGCGGTCGATCTGTGTTGCCATGTCGATATATCATTGTGAGCTGCAATGTGACGGCGTCTTTGTGAGTTTATTACAGTACAGCTTACAATAATATATCGACATGCCGTTTTCATGCAAGATGGAACCCCACCGCCATCGTTCGTGATGTTCACCTGCTTCTTCAAAACACATTTGGAAACGATCGAATTATCGGCCGATTGTTTCCAAAAGCTTGGACATCACGATCACCTAATTTCACTCCCTGTGATTTCTCGTTGTGGGGCTACTTGAAAGACAGGATTTACCAGGGGAACATTCACACATGTGCTGATCTGAAGCGCAGCAAAACAAGAGAGGTAGCCAGCATACCTACGGCCATGCTTCGTTCCGCTGTACAGAATGCAATCCTCCGCTTTCAGACTCTTCTGGACACTGATGGGCGCCATATTGAACCCCTTTTATAGCAGTAACTGTACCTGTATGTAATCGTACGATGTACCGTAGCAGCAGCTTAAAAGTGTTTCAGTTGAACTGATTCTGCATTATTTCTCTTCCCTATGTCCTTGACATTAATGATACCAAGTTTGGTGCTCGTAGGGTAACTACACTCCTGGAAATTGAAATAAGAACACCGTGAATTCATTGTCCCAGGAAGGGGAAACTTTATTGACACATTCCTGGGGTCAGATACATCACATGATCACACTGACAGAACCACAGGCACATAGACACAGGCAACAGAGCATGCACAATGTCGGCACTAGTACAGTGTATATCCACCTTTCGCAGCAATGCAGGCTGCTATTCTCCCATGGAGACGATCGTAGAGATGCTGGATGTAGTCCTGTGGAACGGCTTGCCACGCCATTTCCACCTGGCGCCTCAGTTGGACCAGCGTTCGTGCTGGACGTGCAGACCGCGTGAGACGACGCTTCATCCAGTCCCAAACATGCTCAATGGGGGACAGATCCGGAGATCTTGCTGGCCAGGGTAGTTGACTTACACCTTCTAGAGCACGTTGGGTGGCACGGGATACATGCGGACGTGCATTGTCCTGTTGGTACAGCAAGTTCCCTTGCCGGTCTAGGAATGGTAGAACGATGGGTTCGATGACGGTTTGGATGTACCGTGCACTATTCAGTGTCCCCTCGACGATCACCAGTGGTGTACGGCCAGTGTAGGAGATCGCTCCCCACACCATGATGCCGGGTGTTGGCCCTGTGTGCCTCGGTCGTATGCAGTCCTGATTGTGGCGCTCACCTGCACGGCGCCAAACACGCATACGACCATCATTGGCACCAAGGCAGAAGCGACTCTCATCGCTGAAGACGACACGTCTCCATTCGTCCCTCCATTCACGCCTGTCGCGACACCACTGGAGGCGGGCTGCACGATGTTGGGGCGTGAGCGGAAGACGGCCTAACGGTGTGCGGGACCGTAGCCCAGCTTCATGGAGACGGTTGCGAATGGTCCTCGCCGATACCCCAGGAGCAACAGTGTCCCTAATTTGCTGGGAAGTGGCGGTGCGGTCCCCTACGGCACTGCGTAGGATCCTACGGTCTTGGCGTGCATCCGTGCGTCGCTGCGGTCCGGTCCCAGGTCGACGGGCACGTGCACCTTCCGCCGACCACTGGCGACAACATCGATGTACTGTGGAGACCTCACGCCCCACGTGTTGAGCAATTCGGCGGTACGTCCACCCGGCCTCCCGCATGCCCACTATACGCCCTCGCTCAAAGTCCGTCAACTGCACATACGGTTCACGTCCACGCTGTCGCGGCATGCTACCAGTGTTAAAGACTGCGATGGAGCTCCGTATGCCACGGCAAACTGGCTGACACTGACGGCGGCGGTGCACAAATGCTGCGCAGCTAGCGCCATTCGACGGCCAACACCGCGGTTCCTGGTGTGTCCGCTGTGCCGTGCGTGTGATCATTGCTTGTACAGCCCTCTCGCAGTGTCCGGAGCAAGTATGGTGGGTCTGACACACCGGTGTCAATGTGTTCTTTTTTCCATTTCCAGGAGTGTATTTTCCGTATTATAACGTGTTAAATAGGGAAAGTTTAATTATAACCAACCGGTATTGTACTACCCTCGAGGAACTGCAGAAACGACTTCAGCGTGTAGGTCGCCACAAAACTACTAAAGAACTTCTCCTTCTCCATGACAACGCAAGGCCTCATACAAGTCTGTGCACCAGAGAGAAGCTCACAAAACTTCACTGGACTGTTACTTCTCATCCGCCATACAGCCCGGATCTCGCGCCTTCCGACTTGCATCTGTAGGGCCCAATGAAGGATTCACTCCGCTGGAAGCAGTACTTGGGTTTTGGGGAGGTTATTGATGCAGCGAGACGTTGGTAATGCCTTGTGGGCAAACACGCTGTCGCAGCAAGATAGCGTAAGGCCGTCGCATTTACGGAGATAATGTTGAAAAACAGGGTTTCGTAGCCGAAAAAGTGGGGAATAATACGGTGTATCCAACTCTCCTTCGGCACTGAGAAAAGAAAGTTGCTTTACTTACCGAAGACCCCTCGTAACGTTCAGTCGTGAGAGACTGTATCGATGGGCTTCGATTTTAGGAGGCGTCCACAAAGGACCACAACAGTAATTAATATAAATGCGTCGTGAGGTAACATAGATTCTCATCTGGCATGTAAATCCAATACGTATGTCCTATCGTAGTAATCCCGTACTGCTTTAAGTCACGAAACTCCCGACGTCAATTGTTCCCTTATTCATCCGCAACTTAAAACAGTGAGCTGAGTGCAATTAAAAGATCATGGTACCCGTAGCCAGTAGGCAAAATAAAAGTGCTCTGTAGGCTGAAGCGAATATTCTTTTTACTGCACTACCTTACTTTGTAAGGTCATAGTCTCAGTTCTCGCACAGCCCTGTGAGCCGACACTACCTGCGGACCGGTCCGTAGTGCTGAATACTGCAGCGAGTTTCTCGGACTTGCGGGCAAGGCCGCTCCTAATGCGTCAGTTGGGCTGAAGCCGACACGTCACGTCCCAGGCACGGGCGACAGCGACGTGGTGCTCAGATCCTGCTCTCCCGCCACAGCCTACCGCGGAACGCCGGGCACGCGCCGCCACTGAACGTAAAGAAACGCCGCTGTGTTTCCAGTTGAGAACCCCTTTCCCCCCAAATCAGGATTGCTGGAATGTGACTGAAAAGAACCGAGCTCCACAGGATGTTTCAAAAAGATACATCGCGTCTCGTAAGAGTATATTCTCTACATGAATGTAATCAGATACTTAGAGCAAATTTGAGCGTACGCAGAGAACTACAAGGTTATTATCTGCAACACGTCGTCCACTTTACAAGTTTATACACTGAAGAGCCGAAGAAGCTGGTACACCTGTGTAGGGCTCCCACAACCATGCAGAAGATACGCAACACGACGTGGCATGGACTCTACTAATGTCTGAAGTAGTGCTGGAGGAAACTGACACCATGAATCCTGCAGAACTGTCCACAAATCCGTAAAGTACGAGGAGTTTCAGATCTCTTATGAGCAGTACGTTGCAAGGCATCGCAGATATGTTCAATAACGTTCATATCTGGGGAGTTTGATGGCCAGTGGAAGTGTTTAAACTCAGAAGAGTATTCCTGGAGCCGCTCTGTAACAATTCTGCCACAGTCCTAGGGAATGCACAATGGACATGAATGGATGCAGGTGATCAGACAGAATGTTTACGCACGTGTCACCTGTCAGAGTCGTATCTAGGGGTACAGGGGTCCCATATCACTACGACATCACACGTACCACACCATTACAGAGTCTCCACCAGTTTGACCAGTCCCCTGGTGATATACACGGTCCATGAATTCATGAGGTTGTATCCATACCCGTACACGCCCATCCGCTCGATACAATTTGAAACGAGACTCGTCCGAGCAGGCAACAAGTTTCCAGTTGTTAGCAACCCAATGTCGGTGTTGACGGGTCCAGGCGAGGCGTAAATCTTTGTGTCGTGCACTCATGAAGGGGACACGAGTGGATCTTCAGCTCCGAAAGCCCATATCGATGATGTTTCGTTGAGTGGTTCGCACGCTGGCACTTGTTCATGACCCAGCATTGAAATCTGCAGCAATTTTTTTCTGTCACGTTAAACGATTCTCTTCAGTCATCGTTGGTGCCATTCTTGCAGGATCTTTTCCGGCCGCAGAGATCTCACAGATTTGATGTTTTAACGGATTCCTGATATTCGTGGTACACTCGTGAAATGGTGGTACAGGAAAATCCTCACTTCATCGCCACCTCGGGGATACTGTGTCCCATCCTTCGTGCGCCGACTGTAACATCACTTTCAAACTGGCGTAAATCTTGATAACCTGCCATTGCAGCAGCAGTAACCGATCTAACAACTGCACCTTTTTTTTTTTTTTTTTTTCAAGAGGTGGAGCCCCTCCACGCCCACACCGGCATGATGGCCAACACAAAGGTCTACTGCCATCTCTACATAAGGGTTAGTATTCACTAAAGTGAGGTGTCGCAGGATGTGGGAGCTGCGATGTTTGCGTACGTCTGGTTAGGATTAACCATTAATACGCGCTCATCTGGAGATAGATTGGTCGAAATCTGACGAAGGGTAGCGGTTTGAAGGGCAGAGGAAAAAAAGTGCCAAGGCAAGAGCCAAGGGAAAAAAAGCTCTGCAAAAGTTAGGTCGGGTGGTAAGAGCAGTAGCGGTTGTCTTGCTGCCTGCGATAGGTCGTGCAATGATAGGCTTTGTTAGTAGTGGGTCTCATGCATGTCGATACCTTGACGTTGTGCGTTTGTGCTGCTCGGCGGCTGGCGCTGGGTGCTGGTACAGAGTCCTCGTTCAGCGTCAGCAACCTGCAACAGTTAGGTTTGTTATCGATCTTGTGTCCGATAGGTCATATACCGGAGGCACAGTGTGAGGGAATGTTGGCAGATTGTTTGTGCGTCTGTGGGCGAGCTCGTCGGTGTCTCTGCTGTGGCCTGTTGGCCGGCTCTAATAGCAGCTGGTAGTTGCCAGTCAGTGTTGCTGATATGCAGGGGCTTGCCGACGTTTGTCGCTGTTTGCGTTTGTTAGTTTACCATAGGTGGCTATGCCCTAGCTGCGCCAGACTCTTGTTGTCTTATATAGGCGTTCCCGACGCAGCGCCGTCTTGTGCCTGTTTACATATCTCTGTATTTAAATACGCATGTCTATACCATTTTCTTTAGCTCTTCAGTGTAGATACTAGGAGTAAATCTGAGCTTACGCAGAGGACTACAAAGTTATTATCCGCAAGGCGTGATCCGATTTACAAGTTTATATTTTTTTTACAGCAACCTTGGGTCAGTGTTACAATTACGTTTAGGTTCAAACTTTTCATTTACCTTCCACAAATTTTCTATGTGGCCTTCGCCGGACGTATGGCAAACATCCAGATGATTGCCATACTAATACCAGAGTTTAGCAAGCATGTCCGAAGTTGTTGCATACACAGCAGTTGCTTCACGACATCACAGTTCACCCAAAGAGATGTAATTACAAATTAACAATTTTATGATTTTTAGCACTACTTGTACTGTGAAACCTTGTTTCTTGCCAAAGTGTGTGATTCGTAGGCCGACGGGAAGCACCCTATAGGTTTGGATGAGTGACTTTAAGAGCAACAAAATGTGTGACATAAATGACCAAAGTTTCTTATTTCACTGACTTGAAGCTTACACTTATTCAACTGGCGGAAAGTATGGACCTTAGTATGCGACGTAGATTTTACCTTGGTACGTCTACCCGTTCCTGAGAAAAATGGGTGTAACGTATTACTATGTTTACGACGTTTCTCATCGAGCCATATACGTTATCTCGCATTTCTAGCTGCTTCTCTCATACAAATAATGATAAAAATTCAGAAATTCAGGGTCGCCACCAACCCAAGCTCTTCCTAACCATTTAGAAAAAAACGGAGCTGGAAAATTATTAGTTTAATTACTTTAATAATTTAGTTACAAATATGCAAATTTCTTTAAGTAGCCAGATAAATAACACTCCATGTCGTGCATGAAGCAACTTGATTAATTCAGGATTTGAAATCGGAGTAAGTGGTAAGATCAACACCACAGAATTTATCTTTCACGTAGATTATTTATTGTATCTAAGTATTTGGTTGCCCATCCTAACTACACATAACTGGTGCCTGACTAGAAATATTTAAGTAAGAATTACGTGAGAATGTAACAGAGCACAATTTACAGCAAGAAGAAACACAGACAACGGGGGTGGGAGATAATGATACTATCATCTCCTTTGCATTCATACCATAAAAATATCTCAGTGAGATTCGCATTACGATTCTACGCATGCACTCTACTGGACAGAGGTTTAACCAATGTACGAGGTTGTGCGATAATTATTCAACATACTAACTGCGTCTGCTGCTTGCAAACGGACGCACTAGAGCACGTGGTGCATTCCGAATCAAACTGTTGTGTTGCTTTGAAGAAAGCGCACGAAAGAACAGATATTCTTGCAGAAATTATAGCGCATTGAATAAGCAAACTGTTAAAATAAAGCCCTGGTGGACCAGAAGGGTCATTGATTACCAAACACGTGGCACAAAATCGACACACAAAGACAAAAGCAACTTCCACAAAATATAAGATTAAAGATCATTAAAAATCATACTCGCTTCGACGCAGTATTACACCCACATAAGGTTGAAGTGATCCTAACCAGCTTTTCCTAATCAGATTTACCGTTTGAAATTCTACTTCATCGTTGTTCAAAATGAACAAAGTAACTTCCACACTTTTAACTCAAACACCCAAAAATCGCCTATTTAAAGAAATATAATTATGGAACGTTCAGAAAAATAACTCGCTTCACACGCTTGGGTTTAACTGAAGTTCTTAAGTATTTCAACAGTTAAACGTAACGAAGTCCAAACTAAACCTGCTTCCTATCACCTGAAACCCCCCGTAAGAGCTACGATCCGTACTCACCAAGCGTTCACCGAAGAGTGTCCCTTTCTCTTTCGAGATCACCTAGCTCCCCGTGCAGCGGAAGCTACCAGAGGGGTAGCCCTCCGTCACCAACCTCAAACACAGAAACAGCCTTCGACACAGCCTTCGACTAAGATGGGTAAACCTCTCTGTTCAGGTATTGGAAACCTAAGTTGGTCATCCAGTGCTCTCCTTCGAACGAGAAGCAACATCGTCTGCTCCCAGCAGACGATGACCAATTCAGCGATTCCCACAAAACAAAACCGAAACCCCACATTAAAACACACATATAGTAATCAATAGGCCTTATTTCAGTACTCAGTCTTTCTGGAAGAGTTCATGAAGTGAGCTAAAATCAGGAAGTAAAGTGAATAAGTTGTACCGAATTCGACAAGCGTCTTATGAAACGAATTCACAGAGACGTTTCAGGGTCTTTACAGACGGACGGACAGACCGACAGTCGGATAACAAAAGACAAAAAAAGTAGCGTGTGATATAATTACAAATTAACGATTTTCGGATGTTTTTCTTTAGCTGTACCTTGGAACAAGTTTCATAATTCTGGGTCAATTGGAAGTACCCTACAGGTTTTGACGAGTGAGATGTCGAGTATCAAAATATGTGACATAAATGGCTGTATCTTTCGACTGCACTGACGGAGAAGCTTAAATTTTTTACACCACCAAGGGATCGTAGATATTAGTATTGTCTCATAGAATTCAACTTGATACATCTACCCCTTCCTGAGCAAATGGCTTTTCTAAAGTCAGACAAACGAACGGACAACGAAGTAGTCCTATAAGGGTTCTGCTTTTGCAGATTGAGGTAGGGAGAGAAAAATAAGATGACATACACTCAAGGCATAAAAGGGCATAAAAACAGTCCAACCTGTACAAAGCCATTCTTCAGAGTTAATGTAGTCGGCGCGAGCAGTTCAAATACAATTTAAAAAATGCACATGTTATAGCTTTTTGGCCTAAAATAGAAAAACAAAATTGAACCTTGTTTAATTTTTGTCAGAAATAAATAGAGACTCACAGATGCCATACAGGTGTCGAAAAGAAATACATTGTGTTTTGCAGAAGGCGGACTTAAAAATTCAAATATAATTGGTTCAAATGGCTCTGAGCACTATGGGACTTAACATCTGAGGTCATCAGTCCCCTAGAACTTAGACTTACTTAAACCTAACTAACCTAAGAACATCACACACATCCATGCCCGAGGCAGGATTCCAACCTGCGACCGTAGCGGTCGCGCGGTTCCAGACTGAAGCGCCTAGAACCGCTTGGCCACTCCGGCCGGCCAAATACAATCACAAACATGTAAGACTCGTCAAAAGAAGCTTCCAGCCCTAGAAATATAATAAGCAAAAGTTAAAATTCATCCCCAAATTTTTATGCTCATTCATTTGGAAGATATAGTCTTGTGAAATCAGATGATATGTGACGCTCACTTCAAAGCGGGACTCATCACTGAAGACAATTCCACTCCAGTGAATGATATGCCAAGCTGAAGACGTGTCTGGAGACAGCAGCTGGATATTAGTATTACTGTCGCCCAGCATACAGTCTGACAACGAGGAATGACTGACCGGGGTCCCATTTCTTTTCATAGCAGGACGCCTTTGATCGTCACCCGCAGCACCCTTACAGCACAGCTGTACGTCGACCATATTCTATTCCCCTCTCTGCTGCCCTTCATGGCAACCCATCCTGTACTTACATTTAAGATAATGCCCGCCTGCACACGGCTAGAGTTTCTACTGATTATCTTCGTGCTTGCCAAACCCTGTCTTTTCCAGCAAGATCGCCGCATCTCTCCCCAATTTAGAACCTTTGGAACATAATGGGCAGGACCCTACAGTCAGTTCGGGACTTTGACGACTAACGCGCCAGTTGGGGCAGAATTCCTTAAGAGGACATTCAACAACTCTGTCAGTCAACCCCAAGCTGGACAACTACTGCTTGCATAAGGACCAGACGTGGGGGAAAGAGTCATTGACTTGCTTCAGTTTCGATTTCCGTCCCATTCGGATAAATCCTTCGTGGTGCCGTCTTTTTTGTGAGAGTGTACTTCAAGTAATTCAAGATTCAGTTCAGTACATTATGATAAGAGCCTTGGCTTTACGCAGCATAAGTGATTCGCGTCAGTTTATCAGGAATATAAACTCAAGACTGACAGTAGATAATTTAACTTCATATTTCTTGTTCAGCAGCAGTGCCCTCGCGACGCTATACAATTGTCAAAATATTGTCACCCTGCCATTTCTGCTCACGCAATTTAGGCCAGGTACTTTTATCACCCCCAGTGATTCTGCATACTCCGTGGCGAAGTTACAGAATCTCTTTTTAGAACATACTGATCCACGCATTAGCACATATTAATGTTCAGCCGAAGTCCGATGTTGATAGCCCAGAAATTATACGACGTTACAGGCGCGGAATCCTGGTTCCAATTCCAACTTTTAGCTTCACCTGTCCTCTCAGCAAATATTCTTCAACACATTCTTCTACCCTTAGTTATTTTTGCTTCTGTATGGGGGCCGCAACCATCAGAAATTTTACGAAGGAAAGCACGGTCCGTGGTACGGTGTATTGTTTTTATTTTTTACTAGGTATGCAGTCGGCCGATTATGACAATTACGTCATTAACAAGCACCTAAAATGAAACATATCAAAATGAAGCACACTATAACATCGGTACATACTTAACAAAAACCTACAATACATAATAATCTTATTACAGACATGACATAAACCTATGACTCTACATACATGCGGATGAGCAATACATGATGCGTGACATGTGACAAGTGATTAAAATTTCTATTCTACACTTGTGACCACATTTTACGTAGTCCATGTCCAATATTGCACATGAATGGAAGCATTACACGTTATTACACATGAAATTAAATGCAAGTTGTAGCCACTCGATATGTAAACTGACAGTTACAATCAACTGTTACTCAATGTTGTCAAACACCTCCTTCATATATGATGGTGATAACTGTCGATTACGACTTGCCAGAGAGCGTAAGTATACTCTCTGCCTCGCCAGAAAAGGCCAAAATATTTTACATTCCGAACAAAAACGTATATCATTCAATAACGAAATAGAAACGTGGGTTAACAATTACAGGAATTGTAATATACCATATATAGCATACGGAATAATAAATCTTCAGTTTTATTCAGGAACAACTATTCTATCAGTTTTAAGTTTAGTGTTAGTACGAGGAGTAAAATTATGTACTAACGCTCTTTACAAGCCAACCGTTATGAGGTAGGCAATGGGAAACTTCGTCTAGTCACCGAGGCCTAAACCACGAACCTGAAGCTTCAGCACTGGCTACTTCTTCTTGCGCGTCACTGTCGCTCGTGGAAATGCTGCAGTGTTCCGTCACTGTACAGAAGCTCGACATCTACATCTACATCTACATCTACATCTACACCTGACAGTGTGTGGCGGAGGGTACTTTCAGTACCTCTATTGGTTCTCCCTTCTATTCCAGTCTCGTACTGTTCGTGGAAAGAAAGATTGTCGGTATGCCTCTGCGTGGGCTCTAGTCTCTCTGATTTTATCCTCATGGTCTCTTCGCGAGATATACGCAGGAGGGAGCAATATACTGCTTGACTCCTCGGTGAAGGTATGTTCTCGAAACTTCAACAAAAGCCCGTACCGAGCTACTGAGCGTCTCTCCTGCAGAGTCTTCCACTGGAGTTTATCTATCATCTCTGTAACGCTTTCGCGATTACTAAATGATCCTGTAACGAAGCGCGCTGCTCTCCATTGGATCTTCGCTGCTTCTATACAGACTGAAGTAATACAGCTGTGGTATCATCAACTCTAATCTCTGTCGCCTGATATATCTTCCATTTTAGCAGATGACACGCCCTCAGCCGATCGCGTTCTCGAGTTTATTAGTACCAGTGAGATGACGTCAGTCATTTGAAGCTCTTTTTGGCGACAAACAACTCCCCTTCCATAGTGGTTTTTTAAGCTTTTCTTCTGTTTTTAGTTTCCCCATTTTTTTGAGTTTCGCTCCCATTGCTTCTGGTTTCCAGTTTCGTTTTTTTACCTTTTCCTAAGTCATAGAACGGGCGCTAATGACCGTAGCAGTTTTGCGCCCGAAAACCATAACAAAAAAAAACTCTAATCTCAAAATTGTTCTTCTACACTACTTACAGTGTAGCACGGTTTATGTGCTATTCTCGTACACAAATCGGAATATTTTTCACAGTAAAATCAACCTAGCTTGTCGGTCGTTTTTCCAGGAGAATTATCGAGGTCTTCGTATTACAATAATCACTTATTTCGTTTCTAAATATCGCATTGATAAGTTCACGGTCAGTTCGGTATTTTCACAGTTAATTCTTACAATACAGTTCACTGGTAAAACACATGGCTCTATCAGTATCGCATGACAGATATAAAGGTGTGAACTGTCCTAACTGTGCACTGAATTGTATCGGTTGCGATATTACGTGGCACGTATGTAGGCGTACCACAAAATGATTGCCATTTTACTGGTTAAAGAAACCTATTAACTTCATTTTCCGCGCATACTTCTACGAGCGAGCCAAGCTTCTATGTGTCTCCGTTTCTGTGGACCAGAACATTTTCTGGATCTGGATGGCATCGTCCCCGATCGCACGCCAAAGAAATAAAGAGGACTCTAACGGAAGAAGATCGATAGCTACATGCATCGATATGCATCTTACAGGTGTCAGTAGACTACCTCATCCGGTGTCTGTCGAATTCATGTCCAACAATTATGAGCAGTTAAACGTGACGCTCTGTGAAAAGAAAACAGTTTGCTGTAAGAGCGAGAGGCAGACGTGAGACATGTTGACACCGTAGTGACATGAGCCGAGGAGTTTGCTAAAGCCGGCCACACACGGGAGGAGGCAGCTAACGTTGACGTGGACGTGGACGGGACGGGGCTTCGAGATACACGGGCCCTGCAACAAACTTGTGGCGTCACACTACTCGTCTTGTCCGCCACACTACGCGAATGCTCGACTTATGCAAGACGCACGGAAAATAAAAATTTAATTGAAAAGGTACCCACTTAATTTTGTCGTGTGATATCGAGAATTTGAATACATTTAAACACACAGTCAAGAATTACTAAATTCATCTGAAATAGTAGGTGGTTATAATTAAAATTTCCCTATTTAAACGTTATAAAACAGAAACTAATTCCCATACGAGTACCAAACTTGGTAGCATTAATGTCCAAAGTATGGGGTGCATGGTTTCCATGGCTCAGAAGGCCAACTATGGCCACCATGTGCCGTGATCAGTCATCGTGGTTCATAGCCTCGCACAGCTGACTAGCCGGCCGGTGTGGCCGTGCGGTTCTAGGCGCTTCAGTCTGGAACCTCGCTGCTGCTACGGTCGCAGGTTCGAATCCTGCCTCGGGCATGGATGTGTGTGATGTTCTTAGGTTAGTTAGGTTTAAGTAGCTCTAAGTTCTAGGGGGCTGATGACCTCACATGTTAAGTCCCATAGTACTCAGAACCATTTGAACAGCTGACTAGCCGCAGTGCACGTGTTGATCAGTCATGCCGCAACTGCACTTCGAGAGTACTGCCAGCTGAAAGGATTATGGAAGGGTCCCTTTTCTCCACCTGCTGTGCGGAGCATGATGAAGAAGAGCGAATGAACTGGAGAACTGAGCGTCACTCCAAGATGTGCGCACTATCCGATCGTCAGGCAGTGCACATGCTGTGTCACGACAGTCGAACATCGCATGGCCCACTGTACGGAAGGTACTTCAAACCATTCTCAAATGGTATCTGTATAAGATCCATATCGTACAGTAGATTGCACCACAGGACGCACAACGACGTGTTGACTTAGCTCTACAATTTCTCGGAAGGACTGAAGTTGACGAGAGCTGGTCCTGGACTATTCTATGGACAGACGAAGTTCATTTTTCTCTGACGGGGGAGATGAACACATAGAATTGGTGAGTGTGGTGATTTTCACCTCCAGTGACTGTGTATGAAGTTCTTCTCTATGGTGTGGCTTTACGGCTACGTCCATCATTGGCCAATTATTTTTTGAAGAGGTTAGCGCTCAAGGACCAAAGACGTGCAGTGCGACTGCTCAGCGTTACTGCGATATGCTTCGCCAGCATGTCACACCCGTCTTACGGGAGAGACACACATTGAACTCAACAGTTTTCATGCAAGATGGGGCTCCGCCGCACATGAAGTTCACCTGCTTCTTCGAAACACATTTGAAAACGAATTATCAGCCGATCGTTTCCAAATGCATGGCCATCAAGATCACTTGATCTCACTCCCTGTGATTTATGGTTGTGGGGCTACTTGAAGGGCAGGATTTACCAGGGAAACATCCACACATGCGCTGATCTGAAGCGCAGCATATCAAGTGAGGTGGTCAGCATACCTACGGATATGCTTCGTTCTGCTGTGCAGATCGCACCCCTGCGGTTTCAGACTTCTGGACACTGATGGACGCCACATTGAGATCCTTTTGAAGCAGAAATCGTACCGGTATGTAATGGTATGATGCACCGCAGCAGTACATTAAAAGCATTGCACTTGAATTTATTCTACATTATTTCTCTTTCGCATGTCGCTTTCATTAATGCTGCCAAGTTCGGTACTCGTACGGTAATTATTTTCCATGTTATAGCGTGTTAAATAGGGAAAGTTTAGTTATAACCACCCGGTAGTTACTCACTCTCCACCGGAGACGGCTGCTGGCACTCGTAAGACGTGCAGCATCATGTGCTGTGACGTACGCGACCCGGCCTGTCTTTCTCGAGGGCGTCGGGACGGGAAAGCCGACCGCGCTATAGACAGCGCTGTCAGCACACGAGACGAGCCGGTTACCGCGGTTTGCACTCTCAGTTCTCTCAAGCAACCGCTGTCCGCTTTATTTGGCTTGCAGACCACACTTTTTGTTTGAAAGTGGATGCGTCTGAAATAGCTGCTTTGACTTTGTTTGCGATTGTCGAAGAAGAGCGGACAAATTCGCGTTCAAGATTCGGGACTCGTCGATGGCTCGAACAGCTAATTGATGTTAGAGGAAAACTATATAATGCTGTGCAGCGATCTAAGACACATAAGAGTAGAAGTAATTGGATAACTCAATTGAATTTTCATTCCATTTTCGGTTCTGAATTGTATATACAATGAAGAGCCAAAGAAACTGGTATACCTGTCTAATATCGTGTAGGGCCCCCGTGAGCACGTAGAAGTGCCATAACACGACATGGCATGGACTCGACTAATGTCTGAAGGAAATTGACTCCATGAATCATGCAGGGCTATCTACAAATCCGTAAGAGTACGAGGGGGCGGAGATCTCCTGCGAACAGCACATTGAAAGGCATCCCAGATATGCTTGATGGTGTTCATGTATCAGGAGCTTGGTGGCTAGCGGATGTATTTGAACTCAGAAGAGTGTTCCTGGAGCCACTCTGTAGCAATTCTCGACATGTGGCGTGTCGCATTATCCTTCTGGAATTGCTCACGTCTGTCGGAATACACAATGGATATGAACGGATGCAGGTGATAAGACAGGATACTTACATACGTGTCACACGTCAGAGTCGTATCTAGACGTATCAACGGTCCCATATCGCACCAACTGCGTACGCACCACACCATTACAGAACCTCCATCAGCTTGAACAATCTCCTGCTGACATGCAGGGTTCATGATGCAAATGGTTCTGAGCACTATGGGACTTAACATCTGAGGTCATCAGTCCCTTAGAACTTAGAACTACTTAAACCTAACCAACCTAAGGACATCACACACATCCATACCCTAAGCAGGTTTCGAACCTGCGACCGTAGCGGTCGCTCGGTTCCAGACTGAAGTGCCTAGAACCGCTCGGTCACACCGGCCGGCCAGGGTCCATGGATCGATGAGGTAGTGTCCATACCCGTACACGTCCATCCGCTCGATACAATTTCAAACGAGACTCTTCCGACCAGGCAACATGTTTCCAGTCATCAACAGACGAATGTCGATGTTGATGGGCCCAGGCGAGGTGAAAAGCACCGTGTCGTGCAGTCATCAAGGGTACACGAGTGGGCGTACGGCTCCGAAAGCGCATATGGATGATGTTTCGTTCAATGCTTTGCACGGTGAAACTTGTTGATAGCCCAGCATTGAAATCTGTAGCAATTTGTGGAAGGGCTGCGCTTCTGTCATTTCGAACGATTCTCTTCAGTCGTCGTTGGGCCTGTTGTTGCAGGAGTTTTTCCTGCCGCAGTGATGTCGAAGATTTGATGTTTTACCGAATCCCTGATATTGACGGTACACTCGTGAAATGATCGTGCGGGAAAATCCCCACTTCATCCTTACCTCGGAGATGCTGTGTCCCACCGCTCATGCGCCGGCTATAACGTCACGTTCAAACTTACTTAAATCTTGATAACTTGTCACTGTAGCAGCAGTAACCAATGTAACAACTGCGCCAGACTCATGTTATCTTACATAGGCGTTGCCCAACGCAGCGCCGTTTTCTGCCTGTTTACATACTGCCTGTTGAATACGCATGCCTATACCCGCTTCTTTGGCGCTCTAGTGTAGTTAAAGTATAGTGTCTACTGCCAGTTTGCGCATATGTAACATCTATTTCGCGGTGTTGCGTTGGCTGCTAGCGCTATGAAATAACATACCTCGTCACGTAGATTTCAATATCGAGATTCGTTTCTTAATTTCATTCGAATGGAACAGGACATTTCTTCGAAACTGCTCAGCATTATTGAAAAAGATATTTACCGACAAAATACAGACAGGCGGCAGTCGACAAATCCAGAGATAGGTACGAGAAGTTTCATATAGCAAAAACTTCCAGTGTGTAACTTGTGTTTAGTTTCAGACACAGACTGACAGTAAGTTAAGATTGCTGGCCACTGGGGTAACAGCCAAGTCCTTGGACTTCGCAACAATAAATACAGCAAACACATAATAAATAATAAATAATATTGACTTTTGAGATGATACTTCTATTAAATCAATAAAAAAGACCCATAATCATATAGAAAACGGAAAATAGTGCGAAAGGAGGTGGAAAGAGTTATAAACGGATTGAATGCCAAATAGGAGGAACAAATTTAGAACAAGTGGACGGTTTCAAGTACTAGGATGGCAACATAGTGAAAGAACTGGAAGCGAGGTGTAGCAAAGCTAATGCAGTGAGCGCTCAGCTACGATGTACTCTCTTCTGCAAGAAGGAAGTCAGTACCAAGACTAAGTTATCTCTGCACCGTTCTATCTTTCGACCAACTTTGTTGTATGGGAGCGAAAGCTGGGTGGATTCAGGTTACCTTATCAACAAGGTTGAAGTTACGGATATGAAAGTAGCTAGGATGGTTGCAGGTACTAGTAGATGGGAACAATGGCAGGAGGGTGTCCACAATGAGGAAATCAAAGAAGAACTGGGAATGAACTCTATAGATGTAGCAGCCAGGGCGAACAGGCTTAGATGGTGGGGTCATGTTACACGCATGGGAGAAGCAAGGTTACCCAAGAGACTCATGGGTTCAGCAGTAGAGGGTAGGAGGAGTCGGGGTAGACCAAGGAGAAGGTACCTGGATTAGGTTAAGAATGATTCTGAAGTAATAGGCTTAACATCACAGGAGGCACCAATGTTAGCACTGAATAGGGGATCATGGAGGAATTTGATAAGGGGGACTATGCTCCAGACTGAACGCTGAAAGGCATAATCAGTCTTAAATGATGATGATGAGGAGGAGGAGGAGGAGGTGGACGGGAATCTGCTGCCTTTGTGTTTATACCTTACGAACCCACGACGCAATCAACCGCACTACAGCTTCGACATTGTAGTTACATCTCCGTATATGGTATACACTACCTGAAGACTGTATTTACAAAAGCCATTATTTGATATCCGATACGCAATTTCACCACAGGGCGCTTTTGATAGATCGTTGTTGTGCCATAGCATTGAAACGGAATACTTTTGTAGCATATAACACTAAAAATATCAACCACAGGAAACCTTTACCTACCGATATATAGCTCCCTTTGATTTTATTGTAACAAATCGTAGTTAAAACGCCTGATTTTCGGGAGTCCCTCAGTTTGCTGATGTTTTGAAACAGCTTATATTCATACCATGTACTTTATGAGAAAGAAAATCCTCCGAATACGATGTTTAACGCTATACAGTATGTCAGCTTATGAAGTAAAACGAAGTCACATCTCATTGGCCAGGTTCCTCTCCACGAGGCAAAAATCTGTCATGTCAGTCCTTTATTTCACGCTCCACTGTGTACTGGAACGTGGAATTCCACGTTGTGACGTCATCACCTTGTCCACGTACGTTTTCCCGTCTCGTGAGAGGACGGCTAAAGTTCGTCTCCTCATTAATAATAATGGAGAATAATATTTTGCGATTACTCTGGAGGAAGACACGTACACCTACAGAAGGAAACGCAGACTAACACATCCGTAAGCGCCGTTCATCGACACCTGAACACTCGACGGCACAGGTGCTCGGCAAGCGCCGTCCTCCACACGCATTCGCCGGGAAAGCCGACCGTAAGCTGCAGAAACGCTTGGCGGCGGTAAGCGTAACCCCTGGCGCTGTTCTGGGTCGTCGTGACATTTAAAACGAAGCGCCCGGTTCCGCCGCATTATCTGCTCGGGCTCTCGGCTTACCCGGCGGAGTCCCGGGATCGTATCTCGGCCATCGCACTCTCTCCGCACCTGCCGCCAGCCAGCGAGCAGCCGACAAAGGCCACCCGCTGTGCCTCTCACCGCCGCTCATTTCAAAGGCGCTGTAAAAGGATACCCAGCCCATCGACAGTATCGTCTAAGGGCGGAACCCTTTCTAGTTAATGATACGGTCGTGGACCCAGAAAGCTATGAATGCAGAAAGTCGTCAGCAAACAATACAAAACAATACTCTCCGAGCAGTTAATGAATGTAGATACTGAAGAATAGCAGCCTCCTTTGGTTTGTAAACCTAAGGTGACAAGGCACAGATTAGGCTAAAAGGTTCCATAAGATAAACGTAATATATTGCGCAATTAAGAATTGATCTGAAATCACGGCAACAACACATTGTGACAATTACATTGCCTGACAAAAGAAGGGAAGCAGCCAGAAGACACGGTTGGATGTTAAAGTAACTTCGTACGTGAACACATGAGCAGTGATTATGTAAATAAACGGTCATACGTGTACATACGGAGATACGATACTGCGTGAAGAGTTTGACAGAGCACTGAAAGACCTGAGTCGAAACAAGGCCCCGGGAGTAGACAACATTCCAACTACTGATAGCCTTAGGAGAGCCAGTCCTGACAAAACTGTACCATCTGGTGAGCAAGATGTATGAGACAGGCGAAATACCCTCAGACTTCAAGAAGAATATAATAATTCCAATCCCAAAGAAAGCAGGCGTTGATAGACGTGAAAATTACCGAACTATCAGCTTAATAAGTCACAGCTGCAAAATACTAACACGAATTCTTTACAGACGAATGGAAAAACTGGTAGAAGCCGACCTCGGGGAAGATCAGTTTGGATTCCGTAGAAATGTTGGAACACGTGAGGCAATACTGACCCTACGTCTTATCTTATAAGCTAGATTAAGGAAAGGCAAACCTACGTTTCTAGCATTTGTAGACTTAGAGAAAGCTTTTGACAATGTTGACTGGAATACTCTCTTTCAAATTCTTTTCAAATTTTAAATGTGGCAGGGGTAAAATACAGGGAGCGAAAGGCTACTTACAATTTGTACAGAAACCAGATGGAAGTTATAAGAGTCGAGGGGCATGAAAGGGAAGCAGTGGTTGGGAAGGCAGTGAGACAAGGTTGTAGCCTCGCCCTGATGTTATTCAATCTGTATATTGAGCAAGCAGTAAAGGAAACAGAAGAAAAATTCGGACTAGGTATTAAAATCCATGGAGAAGAAATAAAAACTTTGAGGTTCGCCGATGACATTGTGATTCTGTCAGAGACAGCAAAGGACTTGGAAGAGCAGTTGAACGGAATGGACAGTGTCTTGAAAGGAGGATATAAGATGAACATCAACAAAAGCAAAACGAGGATAATGGAATGTAGTCGAATTAAGTCGGGCGATGCTGAGGGAATTAGATTAGGAAATGAGACACATAAAGTAGTAAAGGAGTTTTACTATTTGGGGAGCAAAGTAACTGATGATGGTCGAAGTAGAGAGGCTATAAAATGTAGACTGGTAATGGCTAGGAAAGCGTTTCTGAAGAAGAGAAATTTGTTAACATCGAGTATAGATTTAAGTGTCAGGAACTCGTTTCTAAAAGTATTTGTATGAAGTGTAGCCATGTATGGAAGTGAAACATGGACGATAAATAGTTTGGACAAGAAGAGAATAGAAGCTTTCGAAATGTGGTGCTACAGAAGAATGCTGAATATTAGATGGGTAGATCACATAACCAATGATGAGGTATTGAATAGAATTGGGGAGAAGAGGAGTTTGTGGCACAACTTGACAAGAAGAAGGGACCGGTTGGTAGGACATGTTCTGAGGCATCAAGAGATCACAAATTTAGCATTGGAGGGCAGCGTGGAGGGTAAAAATCGTAGAGGGAGACCAAGCGATGAACAGGTGTACATTAGTGTTGTTTGTCTTCACAGTTACCAGACTTGGTAGGGTACAAAACTGGCGTCAACAGGGTCAATTGAGGAGTGAACACTGTGAAGGACACGGAGATGCCGTTGTACTAGTGTGAGCCAGCGTTATCAGAACCTGATGAAGTTCGAAATGGTCCTCGTTGTATGTCCCCATTTGGCTGGTTGGTCGAATCGTGCAACATCCAGATATTTAGGACATTCGGATGTGGCAATGGCCTTATTATGGACTGCGTGAGAAGGTGAGGGCAAGCATACTCTTCGTCAAGGTTCCGATCGAGGACTTGTGGCGACGACATGGGAGGACCGCTGAATTGTGCACCAGGCACATCACAACTCCTTTATATTCCTGACATTGCCAGAATGCGGGCGATCTGTAGCATAATGACCTCCGGAAAACTCCAAGCAGACAAGATCACTAGTAGCGCTGAGAACTGTTACTGTATTAATTAAAAATTGTACAATAATATGAATTTGTTAAAACTATAAATAAAAAGCCTTTCAACATAGTAGTCATTCTTTTTCGATGCCCAGTCCAATCACAAGTACATTTTAATTATTATTGTTCTTCTACGCCTTTTTAATTAACTCGGTAACTGCTCTTCATGTACAATTGTGCCTTGTCTTAAGAATAACCTAATTGTAAATTGTACTACTGCAGTGCCATCCGGCGAGCTTACGATGTAGTGTTGTGTGTATTTGACATCGTAGTCTGTATTCAGCTGTATGATATGAGCATGAACACTGGCAGTCAGCCCATTAATTTTACACTGAAGTGCCAAAGAAACTGGTATAGGCATGCGTATTCAAATATAGAGAAACGTAAACAAGAAGAATACGTCACTGCGGTCGGCAACGCCTATACAAGACAAGTGTCTGGCGCAGTTTTAGACCATGTACTGCTGCTACAATAGTGGGTTATCAAGATTTAAGTCTGTTTGAACGTGGTGATATAGTCGGCGTACGAACGATGGGACACAGCATCTGAGAGGTAACGATGAAGTGGGGATTTTCCCGTACGGCCACTTCACGAATGTACCGTGAATACTAGGAACCCGGTAAAACATAAAATATCCGACATCACTGCGGCCGCAAAAAGATTCGGCAAAACGGGACCAACAATGACTGAAGAGAATCGTTCAGTGTGACAGAAGTGCAATCCTTCTGCAGATTGCTGCAGATTTCAATGGTGGGTCATCAGCAAGTGTCAGCATGCGAACCATTAAACGAAACATAGTCGATATGGGCTTCCGGAGCCGTGTATGGTACTCTCGATGACTGCACGATACAAAGCTTTACGCCTCTCCTGGGCCCATCAACACCGACATTGGACTGTTGATAACTGGAAGCATGCTGCCTGGTCGGACAAGTCTCGTTTCAAATTGTATCGAGCGGATGGACGTGTACGCATATGGAGACAACCTCATGAATCCATGGACCCTGCATGTCAGCAGGGGACGGTTCAGGCTGGTGGAAACTCTGTAATGGTGTGAGGCGTGTGCAGTTGGAGTGATATGGGACCCCTGATACGTGTAGACATGACTCTGACGTGTGAAACGTACACGTATGTAAGCATCCTGTCTCATCAGCTGCAGCCTTTCATGCCCATTGTGCCTTCCGATGGATTTGGGCAATTCCAGCAGGACAATGCGACATCCCACACGTCCAGAATTGCTACATTATGGATTCAGGAACACTCTTCTGTGTTTAAACACTTCCTCTGCCCACCAAACTCCCCAGACATGAACATTATTCACCATATCTGGGATGCCTTGCAAAGTGCTGTTCAGAAGAGATCTTCACCCCCTCATACTCTCACGGATTTATGGAGGGCCCTGCAGAATTCATGATATCAGTTCCCTCCAGCATTATTTCAGACATTAGTCGAGGTCATGCCACGTCGTGCTGCGGTACTTCGGCGTGCTAGCTGTGGCCCTACACGATGTTAGGCAGATGTACCAGTTTCTTTGGCTCTTCAGTGTATGTATTATACATACAGTGTGTTCCACAATAGTCACACATACATTTGTGATATAACACGATACAAATGTCAATGTGTTTCTCTTCTTGCAGACCTGATGATGACAGCGTAGTATTACCGAAACCAGTCGTCTAAATAGATTGTATTATATTGGATGTTAACCGGGGGCCTAGAAACGACGGAGAGGCTCTGTCACCGCCGCAACCGCAGTGGTCCACAACCCCATGACGACTGTCGCAGTCCACTTCATCCCTCCACCGCCCCATACCGAACCACTCTTTCAGGGTTACTGTGCGGTTCGGCCCCCAGTGGACCCCCCCCCCCCCCTCCCCCTCTCCCAGGGAACGTCTCACACCAGACGAGTGTAACCATGTTTGCATGGTAGAGTAGTGGAGAACTTGTTTGCGCAGCAATCGCCGACGTAGTGTAGGTGAGGCGGAATAAGGGGAACGAACCGGCATTCGCCGAAGCAAATGGAAAACCGCCTAAAAACCATCCACAGACTGACCAGCTCACCGGACCTCGACACAAATCCGCCGGGCGGATTCTTGACGGGGGACCAGGCGCTCCTTCCCAATCCGGAAAGCCGTGCGTTAGACCGCACGGCGAACCTAGCGGGCTGTCTAAATTGGTACTGTACTAGCAATCTTGGCTGTTTGGAGTTTTCCGGAGTTCATAACCACATCTGCACCTGCCATCTGAGGACAATCAATGTACTCCCTGTAACATTCCGTGTTATTCCGCATCACTGATCGGAGAACAGCAGTGGTCGTACTGGGGAATTAGTGTCCCATGCGTAGGCTGCCGTTAACAGCACAACAACAAACTGATGACCTCAGATGTTAAGTCCCATAGTGCTTAGAGCCATTTGAACCATTTTTTCCCAATAGAATACGTGTGAAACCAGCTTGGACGTCACTCCGACCCAGCGCCAATGTCGATGACGTCGAGGACCAGTCACAACAGTTGTGAGCCAGCTTCCCTGAGGCGAGGATTGAAATTGATTCATCACACCCTTCCCAGCCGGATCAGTGCGTTATTGCATACCAGAGACTTAGCAACCTCATAATGATAAGTAGGCTCATACTGCCAAGTTGTTCCTAAATTTGACTCGATATTGTAATCAGTAATATGATATCAGATAACCCCTCAACCCTTTCAAATTTCATTTTGTTTCCTACGCCCCTTCTCGGTGCTTCATTTGTCTGGCAGGCAGTGTATTTTTGGAGGTAACATTTGCTTTATGCGAAACGATACCGTTCGCTTTTCAACCCAAAATGTTTTGGCACTGTCGAAGCACCGTCATTGAGTACCTGTTAATTGCGTTGACTTGTAGTATAGTGCGGAATGAGCGTTACAGTGTTGTGACTGACTAGAACATCTTTAGAGCAGTTACAAGTCTTTAAAGACTTACCTTGAAGCCCGCGAATAAATCCTATGTTAAGTGATGATGTGAAAGCAGTGGTGAAACATTTTTGGCTCACAAGGAAGGAAACGGCTTGGTATTATTCAAATTATCTCCAAAAATATTTGTTTCTGAATTTTTTTACTTATTCGTTCAAGCTAGATTTGTTACGATCTTCTTGTATCTTCGTTTCTCTTCTTATTGAAAAATATGTCTTCCAACACTGATATAGAAAGAAAGAAGGATAAGTGTCTAACAACCAGTCGATGAAGAGGTCATTAGAGGGAGCACAAGATCGCGTTGGGGAAGGCGGGAAATGGAAATCGACCGTGTCGTTTTCAGACGAACCATCCTGGCATTCGTATTAAGCGAGCGATTTTTAAAGATCACAGAAAAGCCAAATGTGGAAGGCCATGTGAGCATTTGGAGCGACGGCCTTCCGAATACGCGTCCTTTGTCTTACCACTGTGACAGCCACCTGTCTCAGTAACACCGCTGTAAGGACTTCCATATCTATCTGCTCTGTATTTTCTTGCAGAATTTTATGTGATTAGCCTCAGATTCAAATAACTCAAGCAAAGTTAGTACAGTGAAACAATACCGATAGTAAGTCTCCCAACAGCAGCTTTCATCACCATTACATATAAAAATCCACTAGATATCCGCAACCATATTGTTTTGTCAGTTATCAATCTTTTCTTTTCATCGAAGTGCGAATTGTCCAAAGGGGCAACCAACTGGGAACACACATTCGTTGTAACGAAGAGAAGCTCTTTTAACGATACGGTTACATACGTTTTTTTTTCATCCCTGAAGTATCTATGTAATACGTAAACAGAAGATGATCAATCTTAAACACTTGTTGAGCGTTGGAAGAAAGGCGACGAGTGGAAAAAATTATTTTATGAGTCTGTCTGTAAAAATTTGTAGCATGTTACAAATGGCAAATAATGTCTGAGCCACCAGCCAAATCCGTATGGAGAACCTGGAAGAGTCATGGTCTTATTGTGTTGGAGGCATGGAGCGGTGGTCTGAGTACAAAAGACGCGACATCGATAAAAAGCCGTTGTTTTCTCAGGAATTAAGAAAATGTGGAATTGTATTACAGTGAGTCGTTGCGTTACATCCATTCTGAACTGACTTTAGTAAGTTAGCGCCAGTCTACGGCTATTTTACTTATAATTAGAGCCCGAGTCTTAACGACCTAAAAACAGCGAAATATGCAACTAAAACTTATATAAATGTAACATTAAAAAATAAAATATGACAAGCTTATTTAAAAACACTCCTGTTCGTGTTTTGACAAACATATAAGAGAACATTCACTTCAGAATAAATTGTGACTATAGTACTTACTTTTCCAGTGTTTGAAACAAACTAGCACTTATTTTTGAAGTGACTGTATGTGTCTGAAGAAAAAAAAAAGAAGTACAGTGAAAATGAATAACACCTATCTAAACAATAAAACCATGTTCTTACGACTGCACACCACTTGTTTAAAGAAGTCCAAATTAGTTAACACGTCCTGTCAATCTTCAGTTTCTGCAGAGTTGCACTGGATCACAAGGTGGATCTTTAGATTTTCTATTTTCAGAGATGTGCAGTTTTGTATCTGGAAATCTCCTCTCCACTTCACAGGATGTCATAGGAGGGTATTTCAACGCGGCGTGGTCACTGCAGGTCAGCGTTGGTTCACTGTCTTCAAATGTTATGGCATTCACAGAAGGGATGTCACCAATATTGCATGTTGTAGAATATCCATGATTCCGCTGGAGAACACTTCGCAATTTGTTGCTCACTTTGTCAGCAGATACATGACCAGGAGCTCAACCCTACTCACTTTGCACAATATCCAGTGCGTTACGCAGTTTACTACCAGCAGCTTGCAGTCCTGTGATGGCTTTTGATGCCGTTGACAAGTTATTGTTGATGTATGCCAAGCTACCAGAAAAAGTATCTGTACAGACCTCTTTCACAGTTTTGATGGCATTTGATTCATTGCTATCAGTCACATAAAACATTGTGTTTATTATGATACAAAAACGGTTCAAATGGCTCTGAGTACTATGGGACTTAACATCTAAGGACATCAGTCCCCTAGAACTTAGAACTACTTAAACCAGTCCGCAGCTCGTGGTCGTGCGGTAGCGTTCTCGCTTCCCACGCCCGGGTTCCCGGATTCGATTCCCGGCGGGTCAGGGATTTTCTCTGCCTCGTGATGACTGGGTGTTGTGTGCTGTCCTTAGGTTAGTTAGGTTTAAGTAGTTCTAAGTTCTAGGGGACTGATGACCATAGATGTTAAGTCCCATAGTGCTCAGAGCCACTACTTAAACCTAACCAACCTAAGGATATCACACACATCCATGCCCGAGGCAGGATTCGAACCTGCGACCGTAGCGGTAGCGCGGTTCCAGACTGAAGCCCCTAGAACCGCTCTGCCACACCGGCCGGCTTATTATGATACAGTTGATGCGGTACTAATCATCTGTATGAAGCCCAGAACCCCATCGTGCACGAACAAGTTGAAGGACGGGGGAGGGGGGGGGGGCAGTGAAGGTGTTTGTTCAAATGGTTCAAATGGCTCTGAGCACTATGGGACTTAACATCTATGGTCATCAGTCCCCTAGAACTTAGAACTACTTAAACCTAACTAACCTAAGGACAGCACACAACACCCAGCCATCACGACCGGGAATCGAACCCGGGAACCCGGGCGTGGGAAGCGAGAACGCTACCGCACGACCACGAGCTGCGGACTGGTTTAAGTAGTGTTTGGGCAGGTGTTTGTTCCTTGAATTTCTGGACCCATAGCGGAGCTTTTACATAATAGTAGTAGTAGCAGTAGTAGCTTTATTCTTCTGTAGATCTCTTTTTACAAGGATATAGGATATGTCAAAGTATTTACAAGTTTCGACCAATTTAAAATAAGCTAATTCGTATACACATACATTTACAGACTTCTAGTTAAAGACAATCATTAGATTTACTCCTGGTATACAATACTTTCTTTTACAAATAACTTATTAAATAATCTAATGGCACACTTTTCACTCATATCTCACTATCAGTCACTGCACACACGATGCACACATTGTATCATAACACTTCACTCACTACACACACACACTGGTGATCTCTGGGCCATTTTCTGAACCACAACTTCTCATTTACTATCCTGAAAAACTAAGACAGCATCCCTCTATAATGAGTGAGATGTTGAACTCAGAAAGAAGAAGGGGTGTTAGTACTGTGCAATGCATAGCTTTGGGGTAAGTTTTTCTAGAAAAGGAAAAAAAAGAAGGAAAAAAATATAGTACGAAGCTATTATGTGGAATGTTGGATGTTTTATAATCATTATTATTATTTATTAGTATAACATTTTTTTACCAAACCCCTACTATGTTTTATCTAAATAGTCGTTCAATGTATAAAATGTATTGCATAACAGGTACGTTTTAGCTGCCTTTTTAAATAAGTGTATTTTTGCAATTTCTTTTATCTCTTGTGGTGATTCATTGTACAGTTTTATTCCTTGGTAGAATATGCTGTTTTGAGTTTTATGTTTATTTTTTCTTGGCAAATCTAAGTTGAGTCTAGCTCTTGTTCTGTGGTCATGGACAGAGCTGTTTGTGCAGTTATTTTTGATGTGTACAACTGAATGGTAAATGTATTGACACGGAGCAGCTAAAATCCCCAGTGTCTTGAACAGATCTTTACAATGAGCTCGATTACCGTTTTTGGTTATGATTCTTATGGCTGTTTTCTGAAGTTTGAAAATTGTGATCATATTTTGTGCATTTGTTCCCCAAAAAACAATGCTATAACTGAAAATTGAGTTTACATGTGAATAGTATGTAACTAAAAGACACTGCATGTTACACACTGATGATAGGATTCTAAGGGCACAACATGCTGATGACATTCTGTTTGCAAGTACCTTTGTGTGTTCAGGCCACTTGAACTGAGAATCAATATTCATTGCTAGAAATTTTGCATTTGTTACATGTCTATAGAGGGGCCATCTACATTTAATATAACATTGTCATTTTTCCTCTTCAAACTGAAATTCATGGCATTAGTTTTCTTTATGTTTATTGTCACTTTATTGCTTATGGTATTTTCTTGCCGCAGGAAATTAATTTGTTGACATCAAGGTAATGTGATTGCACCTCTTCTGCAACTCTTTTAACACATGTGGAAGGCAAGTGACGAACACCATACTGGGTAGAGAATCCGAAGCCTCCATGGGTCATTTCGCCATGTACGAAGCAACATCTGCCACCATTAGCAAAACGTTGGCTTTGTTTACGCCATCCGGCCACAGTAGCTTTATAAAGTTGTCGAACAAAATGGCAGTTGTCGAGTCGTTTATTCTCTCGAGAGCTTTACAATTTAGGAAGAACATTTCTCCAGGACCATCACCTTTTAGAACACCAGCAACAACGTTTGCAACATAAAAGCCCACCCACGTCTGTGGTTTCATCTATGGACACCTATGCTGTTGAACACCTCCTCGTCGCACACGGATAAATATATACAATAAAATATTTTTCTCCACACTACAATATCTGGATTCGTGCATAAATTGTTGTGAAATTTGCTCGTAATTTCAGGAAAAAACTACGAGTTGTCATTAATTTTCGGGCCTTAGTCGTTGTCATTAAATTTGGTAGGACGTTTAGCTCCACAGGGAGCACTGGCTGTAATTTTACTAAAAGACAGATAAGTTTTGAAGTCGGAGATCGATAGTTTCTTTTCAAGAATAAATGATACGCTCATTTTACAAGGGAAATTCAAAAAGTAAGTTGCACCCATCGTCCCATGCTAAGACCGTTGCACAACGAGAGCGTTGCATTGTCAGAAAGGGGTACATGCACTATGTTTCCGGCAGACAGTTCAGCAGCGGTGCTGATAACAGCTGCATCACAGTGTACAACTCAAATGGTGGGGGCACTGGAAACATATTCGAAATGCACATGGCAGAGTGCGATTCAGTACAATTCCTGTCTAAATTGCACACAGATTCAACGTGAAATTCTGGCGGGACTTGGACCAAATATAATGTCACGACCGTCTGTAGTGGAACGGTGCCCGTAATTTGACCAAAACCGCACAGACGTGGCTGATGGTGATCGATAGAGACTGGTTATATGCATTTGCATATGTGGCTCCTTTTCACTCGTTATTGCATGTTTTAACTAAAAAATTGTTGCTCAGTTAAACCCTTAATGCGTAAACAAATCTTTTCTCTGAATCTACCTAATCTCGATACTTACTCCACCTGGACTCTATTCTTGTGAAGAAACTAAGGGTTTCTTTCGGTATGAGATCGCAACACATCTTTTCCCTGAGTATTCGTATTCTGGCATTACTTTCATCGCGCTGTGGTCCCTGGTTCCCAACAAATTTTATTACATTTTCCTCCTGTCACTCTTTCATTTTCATTACACCTTCAGAAAAATCTAGCATTGCTCTATTAGCAAACAACCAATCTGCTTCCAGGATTAAATTGACACACAGGCCGGTCACTACCATGGCATTAACTGCGATTGTCTTTTCCTGCAGTGTAAATCCCAATAACATCTGCTTCTTTATAACCTTGCTTCGAGCCCCACAGGCAGTAACTACCGTTACTCTTTGTACAGATAACTCTGGCACTTGCTTATTTTTCTTTATTCTTTCGTAAAAACCACTTGAGGTTGCACTAACTTCGCTACCTGAGTCCAAAATAGCAACTGTCTTAATGTTTTGAACTTTAATTTCTCGAGCTGGTTGGTACGTCTCCTCTACCTCTGGCCTACCCTCTTCCATGAGTGCACCTTTAATCTTATCCCTCTCCTCATATCTCAAAAATTTCATCAGTGGTCCACTTACTTCGGCCGTTCGCGACTGGACCATGTCCGAACCGCCTACACGTTTTCCGACTCCCCTCGATTTCTTTCCCTCTCCGGAGTACGATCTCTGCCTTGAAATTGATCATTATTACTGTAATATTTCCTGGTACCACTATAGTTATATCCTCTCCTAAAACCTCTTCGAAATGCACCTCTCCCCCTTCTAGATGGACTATGGTTACTATCGTGAGGTCTGTCTTCCTCCCTTCTTTCTTACTCTCTTATTGCTTAAAATGCTATTCGTGTTTGAGTCGTGGTGGCTGCGGCGGTCTGCACGCCACCTGTTTTTACGCCAGCCTTCTGGCACTTGTCTGTTGCCTGAAAGAGCGTCCAGCTGTTCTACACTACTGGCCACTAAAACTGCTACGCCACGAAGATGACGTGCTACAGACGCGACTTTAACGGACAGGAAGAAGATGCTGTGATATGCAAATGATTAGCTGTACAGAGCATTCACACAAGGTTGGCGCCAGTGGCGACACCTACAACGTACTGACATGAGGAATGTTTCCAACCGATTTCTCATACACAAACAGCAGTTGACCGGCCTTACCTGGTGAAACGTTGTTGTGATGCCTCGTGTAAGGAGGAGAAATGCGTACCGTCACGTTTCCGACTTTGATAAAGGTCGGATTGTAGCCTATCGCGATTGCGGTTTATCGTATCGCGACATTGCTGCTCGCGTTGGTCGAGATCCAATGACTGTTAGCAGAATATGCAATCGGTGGGTTCAGGAGGGTAATACAGAACGCTGTGCTGGATCCCAACGGCCTCGTATCACTAGCAGTCGAGATGACAGGCATCTTATCCGCATGGCTTTAACGGATAGTGCAGCCACGTCTCGATCCCTGAGTCAACAGATGGGGACGTTTGCAAGACAACAACCATCTGCACGAACAGTTCGACGACGTTTGCAGCAGCATGGACTATCAGCCCGGAGACCGTGGCTACGGTTACCCTTGACGCTGAATCACAGTCACGAGCGCCTACGATGGTGTACTCAACGACGAACCTGGGTGCACAAATGGCAAAACGTCATTTTTTCGGATGAATCCAGGTTCAGTTTACAGCATGATGATGGTCGCATCCGTGTTTGGCGACATCACGGTGAACACACATTGGAAGCGTGTATTCGTCATCGCCATACTGGCGTATCACCCGGCGTGATGGTATGGGGTGCCATTGGTTACACGTTTCGGTCACCTCTCGTTCGCATTGACGGCACTTTGAACAGTGGGCGTTGCATTTAAGATGTGTTACGACCCGTGGCTCTACCCTTCATTCGATCTCTGCGAAACCCTATATTTCAGCAGGATAATGCACGATTGCATGTTGCAGGTCCTGTACGGGCCTTTCTGGATACAGAAAATGTTCGACTGCTGCCCTGGCCAGCACATTCTCCAGATCCCTCACCAATTGAAAACGTCTGGTCAATGGTGGCCGAGCAGCTGGCTCGTCACAATACGCCAGTCACTATTCTTGATGAACTGTGGTATCGTGTTGAAGCTGCGTGGGCAGCTGTACCTTCTTGGTGTAGCAATTTTAATGGCCAGTAGTGTAATATATGCAGGAGGTTGTTAAATTCACTTCTGTTGACATGAATTAGTTTCTCCTGAAAAGACACTGGAAACTTAAGAACTGCTATTTCTACTAAGTCAGATTCACGTAAGGGATCAGCAAAATACTGGTTCTTTTCCCAGTAGTGCTGAAAGAACTCCTTATAACTATCGCAGCCACTGTTTTCAAAACGCCTAGCTTCAAATACTCCATTTTTATACTGTTTTGTGTTTTTGTGGACTATTATTGGTTTAGGAATGCTGTAACAAATTCTTGGTATGTTTTACACGTGTTACTGGCTCCTATTCCCCATAATATTGCATCCCTTCAAAACGACTGGCCACAAATTTGATTTTTTGCTGTTCTGTCATGTTGTCAGTTATGATGTCTTCAAACTGACGAATGAAAGCAACAAGATGTATACTACCTTTGCTAAAAGATTATGAAATTTGTAAGCATTGGCATTACTGACTACTTCATTAATATGAACAACACCCTTACGTTTTTCCTGTTTAACCCACGTTTCGAGTTTCTGTTTTAACACAACTTCCATATCTCACTTAGTTGAGGTACGTTTTCTACCTTCTGTTCTATTTCTCTCAAACGACACTGAATCGTATTTGTATTACCATTACAAACATATTCTATTCGTGATACTTTATGGCTAAGGACTGCATTTTCGTCCTTCAAGTCTACGACCTGTTTGTTTTGCCTTTCATGGGTATTTTTGCAAGCTTTGTTTATGTTAAACTGATTATTACTTAATTTAATGACTTCATCCCTAACTGCCGGCCGTTGTGGCCGAGCGGTTCTAGGCGCATTAGTCCGGAACCGCGCTGCTGCTAAGGTCGCAGGTTCGATTCCTGCCTCGGGCATGGATGTGTATGATGTCCTTAGGTTAGTTATGTTTAAGTAGTTCTACGTTCTAGGCAGGGGACTGATGACCTCAGATGTTAAGTCCCATAGTGCTCAGAGCCATTTGAACCATTCATCCCTAACTGACAACACAAAAGTATCTTGAGCTTGCACGAGATCATTTATTTTCGCTACTTCATCATGATTAACCTCTATCTAATTCTTGACCCCTCTTTTTTCACAATACCCTGTTCTAGTTTCATAAGAATCAACCCTGGTCTCTAAGTGTTTAAACTTACGATTAATTTTTGCTATCACCTCGTTTGTTGCTTCTATTTTATCAGCAAGTTATTTTTGCCCTTTCTTTAATTAATTTGAATCCTTTCTTATTTCTTTATACCCCTGTTCTATCTTCCCTTCTATCCCAGATACTAACTACATTAAAACTTCAACCATAGTTTTATTATTATCTTGTGTTGGCAATGTACCAGCTGATGCAGTCCCATGGCTTAATCTACTTGTTCTATTTGTTGATTGATTAGCAATAGTGGTGTCAGAGTCTTTACCTCTGATATCACCATTCACCTTACTTATCATTTACATTCATGTCGTCCACATTGTAATCCACCTCTCCAAACCCACTATTGACACTATTTGAAATTATCTTTTCTTGGAAGACTTCAGTTTCTACTTCAGATGATTCTGGTAGATAGCTATCATACATTTGATTTTCCTCTTCACTTACATTACCAATTTGATCTGTCATGCTCTGTAATTGGCTTCCCTCTTCAATTTCATTACCCTGAGGCTGCACTGCCTCTCTACTTCCAAGATTGTACCGAGTTTCGCTTTACCCCGACATTTTGTTATTAAAAAAATTATTACAAAACAGTTTAACAATATTCTTAAAAATCCCTATGGTTCTGAATACCAGCTTCCTCTCGCTAGCTGTGAAGTGATTAGCGTACCCGGGTTCCCGGGTTCGATTCCCGGCGGGGTCAGGGTTTTCTCTGCCTCGTGATGACTGGGTGTTGTGTGATGTCCTTAGGTTAGTTAGGTTTAAGTAGTTCTAAGTTCTAGGGGACTGATGACCATAGCTGTTAAGTCCCATAGTGCTCAGAGCCCATTTGATTAGCGTACACGCTATATCGCTGCCTTCTCCGGCGCGATGCTGCTGCTCGCTGCATTGTTTTTGTCCTGCTGGGTGTCTTCGGCTGCCGTAATCGACCACAGACGCCTGTCCCTGCCGTTCGTGGCGCTCTGACGTTGGCCTGCGGGTGGTGGTGGCGACAGGTGTTGCTTCTAAGTCATTCGCCTCGTCTGCTATACGCTCTCTGCTAACTGCTCCCTGGAGCGATGGTTTCTCTTAGGGGTGAAGTCAAACGTAATCCGTTTGGACCGCGCACAGACTTTTAACTTTACCTTTCGATTTGTGTTTTCACTTTCAATTACGCGACGCGGATTAATTAGCGGCATTTATCGATTTTGTTGCCTAACAGTTCGGAGAAACTTACAAAAATTCAAACAGGATATAATTACACAGTTCACACAATGTTTTTTTTTTTATTTTTTCACTGTTCATACACTATTGATTCGGTGCGTTTTATGATAATCATCACAGTCCACTGTCCTCACTATGATTTTCACATCTCTCCAAGGTCACAGTTCTCGTTGACGGATAGTAGCCACTTCTTTAAATACGCGTTCCCCGCCAGGGATGCCACGAATAAATTATGCGTGTGTCCTTTGGAAATGAGATCTGGAAGCTGTAGAGATCTGGAGAGATTGAATAAGAGTCTCTAACCATTCTTTCAACCAAACTGTCGTCTTCTAAAGTTGCGTTCCCAGCGCAGAAGGCAGCTCGTCGGTCATAGGTTCTTCTTCGGCGGAGGCTGCTATGCCGTCATCTGGAACCTGTGATGTGTTTTTTATGAGATGCCACTTGCACAGATTAGTCTTCGTATCTACAGAGGGTAAGATCTGTAGTACTGACAATGATGGTAGGCGACACCTCTCATTAAAGTATCCTGTTCGGTTAGTTTTTAATTATTCACACATTTTACACTGTCTTCTACAACACTCGAATAGCGTTCCTAGTTGTACGGCCACTTTTCCATCCAACTTCCGATATAGTGTACGACATGTCCGTCCCTCCAGAACGCCCAAAACATAAATACGCGTCTGGCGCTAAAGAACGCCCGAAACAGAGTTACATTTCCGTCGCTCACAGAGTGACTAGCATAGCCGAAGTACAGGGTGTGGTAGATAAGTAATGAGACTCAGTCTAGAAAAACAAATTTATTGATCCAATTTGTACAAAACGTTAATATTCTTCAAAGTACTCGCCTTGGGCGTCGACACAACATTGCCAGCGCGTTTTCCAAGCTTCATAGGCCCCACTGTAGTCCGTTTGAGTTAACCCAGTTAGTGCCTTCGTGACAGCACGTTGGATGTTCGGAATATCGTCGAAACGATGACCCTTCAGGCATCTTTTGACCTTCGGAAATAGGAAGAAATCAGGAGGACTCAAGTCAGGGCTGTATGGTGGCTGTGGCAAAACTTCAACTCCAATTCGGGTCAAGTAGGAGGTCACGAGGAACGCTGTGTGCGCCGGAGCGTTGTCGTGGTGGAGACGCCAGCGTTGAGCAAGGTCCTGTCGCTTCCGTTTGATGGCTCTGTGCAATCGCTGAAGGACTTCTTTGTAGAATTCGGCATTGACAGTCTTCCCCTGAGGGACAAACTCTTTGTGAATTAACCCCCGCTTGTCGAAAAACACAATCAGCATTGTCTTGATGCGGGACTTTGACATTCTTGCTTTCTTCGGCCGCGGGGATGCCGGTGTGTGCCACTCCGAGCTCTGGACTTTCGTCTCCGGGTCGTACTGGAATGTCCACGATTCGTCGCCTGTTACTACGTTGTCTAAAAAGTGTGGATTATTTTCCAAATCATTCAACATCTCACGGCAAACGTCCACTCGTTGTTGCTTTTGTTCGGCGGTGAGCACTCGGGGAACCAATTTTGCGTAAACTTTCCTCATCGTCAAATATTGCGTAACTATTTGGTGAACCGTAAATTTATTCATGGAGACCTCATCGGCGATCATTTTGAGACTTAAACGACGGTCGGAGTCCAGAAGTTCTTTCACTTTGGCCACCGTTTCATCCACACGACTCGTTGAAGGGCGTCCAGATCGTTCCATGTCTTCAACGGATTCCCTCCCGTTTTTAAATTCATTAAACCACCGGAACACTTGAGCTCTTGATAGGGAGTCTTCTTTGTAGGCCTCCGTAATCATAGCAAAAGTTTCCGAAGCAGTTTTGCCCAAGCGAAAGCAAAATTTGATTGCATACCGCTGTTCTATCGAGTGATCCATCTTCAGCGTTTTCACAAGTGTCACGGGCACACAAGCAACGTAATACGCGAAGCTCGACCCTCACTGCACCAGAGCTCCGACGCGACTGCGAACCGGTTCTATTGTTAGCTCAGATCCCCCACCACGTGACGTACAGGTGGAGACCGCCCTGCGAGCGACTGGGGCGCCACGCGGCGGCCAGTCTCATTACTTATCTACCACATCCTGTACTTCGTTCCCAGTAATCCGCGAAAGTGACCCGAAGGTTTCCGAAGCACTTCGGTTGCAATATCGTTAGTCTTATGTCTCTCAAAACTAGTGAAATTTAATAAACAAAAACGATAGACTCGCAGGGGAACCATGAGAGACTGCCATACTGAAAACTGGATTAAATGCAATGAACAGTATATAAGCAGTTAATAAGAGAAGTTAGGCGTTTAGGCGCCTAGCACCCGAATGTGTCGACCAATCAGAAGTAAGTTCAGTACAACTGGCGGACTCTCCGACGGGAATGGTACATACTGTACCATGCGTCGCTTGTACCTCATTCCACTTTTGTACCATATGCTACTAAGTGTGTATCAAGATGCTTCTAGCAAAATGAAATACTGGTGGCCACAGCCAGGGATATCACAACTCGATTGGGTTCGCATGTCGTCTGCGGGTCACAGTTTGGCGACCACTGAGCTCGAGTTTCCTCATTTCTAACTCCATCATTAGTTTCAGATTGCAATTGATGCTATTAATGTTGTTTCTGTATGACACAGACAGAAATACCGGAGTTTACTTCAACCTCTGTAAATGATTATGAATCCAAGAGCACGAGCTGAGAGGAAATTTACGACCCAGTTGCAATTATAGTTACATATCTAATAGGATATGTTCTTCTTTACGAGGCTTCGAAGTGGAACGGAATCAAAATCTTACGGAAAGTCTAGAAACGTCGAATCAGCCTGTTTTCCTCTATCCATGGCACTGACACCAGAAAGGGAGAGCTTTGAGCTGTTTTCGAAAGGAGAGATAAACTCTTGTTACCATGGAATATGGGAGCAAACGATGCACACTACCAAAAACACGTGTAAAGACCATAACGCGAGAGCTTACGCTCCCACCTGGCCCCATTGTGTCACAGAGGAATGAAAACAAGCGGCTTCGCTGGTGAGTCACCGTGACAGCTGTTAGAACTGATTTGTTGTTTCTGGCACGCTGCATGATGCAGGCGGTGACTCGTACTGGTCAGAGGGCCAACATGGTCGAACTATGTGAGTCCGGTCGTGAGACATTTGGGACGCCTCGTGTCTTATTCAGGATATTTGATGACGGATGTGGTGAGTTGTTACATGAAGAGGATTTGTTTTGGTTCCCATTATGGTATTAAATAATTTACTCACACTGGAATTAATATATTGCATAATCGATGGAAGAAGGGATAATTAATGTAGTAAACAGAAAAAAATTGCAAATTCATTTCCTGTCCAGTACCAGAGTTTCGATGAACGAATAACAGGAGATAATCACTTTCGTTCTTTCGCGAATTTGTAGGACGTTCCTTTGGCCACAAATGTAGTTTAGCTTCACCTGGTATGTACCGTATTGTCTATTCTTTCTTTTGCTATTGCCTTATCCCGTTTCCCTACGGGGTGGTCATTGTTATACATAGATTTTTGTACCACTTCTCCGGGAAAGTATCTATGTACCCCATCTGATAGTGTCTGTTGTAGGTATAATGTTCGACCAAGATAACGTTATCTATGTGTTTGCGTAGCGTCAATTTGAGGCCGGTCATGGGTTCCAGCCCTTTATCTACCCAGCTGGACCTGGGAAACCGCTTGGAAGCATCTAGGCTGACTGGCTCACCAGCAATCGTTGTTAATCAATCTGAGATTGACTCCTCTTGCCGTGCCCCGGAAGCGGGTACGTTAGCGCTCTCGGTTATCCTAGAGGGTCATAGTCCTATATATACTCTATGCTTTAGAAAAATATTTCTAGGAAGTTCTTAACCTTTTTCGTCGAAATCGATGGATAGGTTATGACGGTACTGCTGCACGACAAAATTTCAAGATCCAATAGGGTTAGATTTTTATTTATGAAGCTGAATCATGACGGATCATATTTACAGTATTACTGTTACGTACAACTACAGACAATGGGTCTCTCGTAACGAAATACGCAGAAAATGTCTCTGAGCTACCTTCAAAATTTTGTCAGTGGAGTTTGCTTTAAAATTTTGAGTGGCATTTTCATATCTTGAGTACCTACTACTTTTACAACAGACTTCATAAGAGAGGAAATGCATAAGATTCATAGACAGCACGTCTCTGTTTAATGAATAATTCTTCTTTGTGTGTGGGATTGTCCTAGAAAAAATCATTTTAATGAATGGAAATGTCCAAAGAAAACCAACTTTCTGTCGCTTTCAACCCCAAAAATCAATAAATATTCGCAGAGCAAAGTTTCTGAACTCAAGGGCTTGAGAAGATCTTTAATATATCACTTCCAGTTCAGGTTTCGGTCAACAGGCATGTTTCCCCCGTTCTCTGTTATTATTGACGATGATATGCTGGGCCTTGTAAAGACGTGAATTCACTGTAAATTTTTCTAACGTGGGCGACAGAGCTGTAACACACAGCCAGTTAATGATAATTCGGAGTACTCTATTCACTGCTAGTTCTGTTGTCGATCCTCTGAAGAGATTGATTGTGATGGTTTTATCATCAGCAATTCACCATATTCCTGCTTTCTCAGCGAAAGATGAAAGATCATTTATATATATATGATGCCAGGACTAGAGCTATGCAAAAATATTTGTTTATATTTCAGTACCTATTAATGTTTATAACTTTATTAGTCGAACAGTGTACATCGGAGCTCAAACATTTTTATGCATGTTGGTACAACGCAGTGTAACCACTGTTTGTAGCTCTACTCCATTTCTTGCCAAATGTTCATAAGCACGACATTTGTTATTGCCTCTATTGCGACGTTGTCAGTTGTGTCAAATCTAGCAGATTTCGAACCTATGTTCTGTAAACAATGTCCTTGATGAATCCCCATGGACTGAAATCGAGCACAGTGAGGTCGGCAGACCGAGGGAGCCAGGCAATGGAACCCCCTACCACCACCCCTTCCGATCCATCATTCAGGAAACGTTTCATGGAGAGATGTGGTAACACCCCGCGATACATACCTCGCCAGCATCTCGAGATAGGTATGCCCTATCCCTATAGACTCTATAAAAATGTATCGATCACACCATGTTTATGCAGTACCAACCAAATATTAACTTTTGAAGTGTGCGTTTCGTACTCAATGACTTCTCCTGGAGTTTTACTTCCGCAGATTTTTCAGTGATGTCGGTTAACGTTGCCACAGATGTGGAAGGTACTAGATTCATCACTGAACAGCACAGCACTGCAATGAGGTTGTCGTTGTCGCTGCTTACCAAAGGGGGAGGCTGAGATCTTGGAAAGTGTTTCTATCGATTGCGTATGTACCTAACAATAGAAAAGCAACTGGAATCACTCAACAGAGGAAAGTCCACTGGACCTGACGGGATACCAATTCGATTCTACACAGAGTACGCGAAAGAACTTGCCCCCCTTCTAACAGCCGTGTACCGCAAGTCTCTAGAGGAACGGAAGGTTCCAAATGATTGGAAAAGAGCACAGGTAGTCCCAGTCTTCAAGAAGGGTCGTCGAGCAGATGCGCAAAACTATAGACCTATATCTCTGACGTCGATCGGTTGTAGAATTTTAGAACATGTTTTTTGCTCGAGTATCATGTCGTTTTTGGAAACTCAGAATCTACTATGTAGGAATCAACATGGATTCCGGAAACAGCGATCGTGTGAGACCCAACTCGCTCTATTTGTTCATGAGACCCAGAAAATATTAGATACAGGCTCCCAGGTAGATGCTATTTTTCTTGATTTCCGGAAGGCGTTCGATACAGTTCCGCACTGTCGCCTGATAAACAAAGTAAGAGCCTACGAAATATCAGACCAGCTGTGTGGCTGGATTGAAGAGTTTTTAGCAAACAGAACACAGCATGTTGTTATCAACGGAGAGACGTCTACAGACGTTAAAGTAACCTCTGGCGTGCCACAGGGGAGTGTTATGGGACCATTGCTTTTCACAATATATATAAATGACCTAGTAGATAGTGTCGGAAGTTCCATGCGGCTTTTCGCGGATGATGCTGTAGTATACAGAGAAGTTGCAGCATTAGAAAATTGTAGCGAAATGCAGGAAGATCTGCAGCGGATAGGCACTTGGTGCAGGGAGTGGCAACTGACCCTTAACATAGACAAATGTAATGTATTGAGAATACATAGAAAGAAGGATCCTTTATTGTATGATTATATGATAGCGGAACAAACACTGGTAGCAGTTACTTCTGTAAAATATCTGGGAGTATGCGTGCGGAACGATATGAAGTGGAATGATCATATAAAATTAATTGTTGGTAAGGCGGGTACCAGGTTGAGATTCATTGGGAGAGTCCTTAGAAAATGTAGTCCATCAAAAAAGGAGGTGGCTTACAAAACACTCGTTCGACCTATACTTGAGTATTGCTCATCAATGTGGGATCCGCACCAGATCGGGTTGACGGAGGAGATAGAGAAGATCCAAAGAAGAGCGACGCGTTTCGTCACAGGGTTATTTGGTAACCGTGATAGCGTTACGGAGATTTTTAACAAACTTAAGTGGCAGACTCCGCAAGAGAGGCGCTCTGCATCGCGGTGTAGCTTGCTCGCCAGGTTTCGAGAGGGTGCGTTTCTGGATGAGGTATCGAATATATTGCTTCCCCCTACTTATACCTCCCGGGGAGATCACGAATGTAAAATTAGAGAGATTAGAGCGCGCACAGAGGCTTTCAGACAGTCGTTCTTCCCGCGAACCATACGCGACTGGAACAGGAAAGGGAGGTAATGACAGTGGCACGTAAAGTGCCCTCCGCCACACACCGTTGGGTGGCTTGCGGAGTATAAATGTAGATGTAGATGTAGATGAACAACGGGAAATGTCGATTTCCTTCGTTATAAGCATTTCCTTGTCTATACCTCTAGCCCACACAGCCTGTATTTTATACAGTCGGTTCTCTGCGGATCGTACGAAACTCAGGAACTCTGTTTTTGATACAAGTATGCGGACTGTCGTGGCCGTTATCACTGACGGTGAAAGCTTCAGAGTCGTCAGGCTGTCATTCTCCTCTTCAGACTTCCTCGGCGTCGAGCGAGCACTGATGACGTTTCAAGATGGATACGTCAGGGCTTAACGATTCTGAAACTTTTACCATTAATTCGTTTTCGACGTCTAAAAGATGACCTCAGCGGCATAAGATTTTGTAAATTTTATTTTAATTTTGAAATGAATCCTAGCTGCCTCGGAATCCGAATCGTTAGCGTCGCTGCCTTCGATGCGGAAGGATCCTCGTTCGATTCCTAATACCTCCTAGAATTTTTCAGAGGAAGGAAAGCCTGGAACGGGGTACACTCAACCTCCTCAGGTCAAATGAGGAGCCGAATAAAGAAGCAACGGCATCATTAACATTCTTCTACTGGCAGTAGCGGCTGGAGGGATTGTAGACTTGCTGATCAGATGTCCCACGACCACAGATCGCTTGTAGGCAACAGTCGGCCAGCCAGAACCGGCTAAATAACTTATCCATGAGTGGTGCTTATGTTTTTTAAAAGCAAAACCAATGCGATCGAGGACGAGTTTTTGTGATTAAGAACTAAAGTTCCTCATTTATACACTACTGGCGATTAAAATTGTTAGACCAAGAACAAATGCACATGATAAACGGGTATTCATTGGACAAATATATTATACTAGAAATGACATGTGATTACATTTTCACGCAATTTGGGTGCATAGATCCTGAGAAATCAACACCCAGAACAACCACCTCTAGCCGTAATAACGGCCTTGATACGCCTGAGCATTGAGTCAAACAGAGCTTGGATGGCGTATACAGGTACAGCTGCCCATGCAGCTTCAACAGGATATCACAGTTCATCAAGAGTAGTGACTGGCGTATTGTGACGAGCCAGTTGTTCGGCCACCATAGGCCAGACATTTTCAATTGGTGAGGGATCTGGAGAATGTGCTGGCCTGGGCAGCAGTCGAACATTTTCTGTATCCAGAAACGCCCGTACAGGACCTGCAACATGTGGTCGTGCATTATCCTGCTGAAATATAGGATTTCGCAGGGATCGAATGAAGGGTAGAGCCACGGGTCGTAACACATCTGAAATGTAACGTCCACTGTTCAAACTGCCGTCAATGCGAACAAGAGGTTACCGAGACGTGTAACCAATGACACCCCATACCATCAATCCGGGTGATACGCCACGCTTCCAATTTGCGTTCACCGCGATGTCGCCACACACGGATGCGACCATCATGATGCTATAAACAGAACCTGGATTCATCCGAAGAAATGACGTTTTGCCATTCGTGCACCCAGGTTCGTCGTCGAGTACACCATCGCAGGCGCTCCAGTGTGTGATGCAGTGTCAAGGGTAACCGCAGCCAGTCTCCGAGCTGATAGTCCATGCTGCTGTAACCGTCGTAGAACTGTTCGGTGCAGATGGCTGTTGTCTTGCAAACTTCCCCATCTGTTGACTCAGGGATCGAGACGTGGCTGCACGATCCGTTACAGCTATGTGGATAAGATGCCTGTCATCTCGCCTGCTAGTGATACGAGGCCGTTGGGATCCAGCACGGCGTTCCGTATTACCCTCCTGAACTCACCGATTCCATATTCTGCCAACAGTCATTGGATCTCGACCAACGCGAGCAGCAGTGCCGCGATACGATAAACCGCAATCGCGATAGGCTAGTATCCGATCTTTATCAAAGTCGGAAACGTGATGGTACGCATTTCTCCTCCTCACACGAGGCATCACAACAACGTTTCACGAGGCAACGCCGGTCAACTGCTGTTTGTGTATGAGAAATCGGTTGGAAACTTTCCTCATGTCAGCACGTTGTAGGTGTCGCCACCGGCGCCAACCTTGTGTGAATGCTCTGAATAGATAATCATTTGCATATCACAGCATCTTCTTCCTGTCGGTTAAATGTCGCATCTGTAGCACGTAATCTTCGTGGTGTAGCAAATTTAATGGCCATTAGTGTATACGGGATGAGTCATGTGCGACGTAACACCCGTTTCATTTCGTGAACGGTTGAAGGTGGCGAAACAAAGTTTTCGGAAAATGAAAATAGGCAGAGGGGCACGTAATTCTGTTATAATGATAATACTCTTGAGTCTTGAAACGACGAATACAGTGATTTAACGCTCGTTGATGATGACGCAGAATCTTTTCAAACGAGTATCCGAAAACTGTGCTAAATTCGAAAGGCCCAACCGGTATCCGCTGTTGCGGTTAAAAATGGTTCAAATGGCTCTGAGCACTATGGGAGTTAACTTCTGAGGTCATCAGTCCCCTAGAACTTAGAACTACTTAAACCTAACTAAGCTAAGGACATCATGCCCCAGGCAGGATTCGAACCTGCGACCGTAGCGGTCGCGCAGTTCCTGACTATCGCGCCTAGAACCGTTCGGCCACTCCGGCCGGCGGCTGTTGCGGTGTAAACTCCACCATGTGGGGCTATGATAAGAGACCACGTTGTGATATGCAGCAAGAAGTATTCACTCTTGGCCCTACTTCATACGACCCAGGTACAGAAACAGTTGCGATACTTGTAAACGGATGTACGAGTAACCCCGTCAGTCGAAAAATTTTCGAGACTGAATTACTAGAAAAATGTCTTCTAGATAAGTCCCCCTCCCACGGCCCCGCTCGAATACAACGCAAAGAACGTACATACAGTCATGAGAAACTGTCACAAAAGTCCTTCGATGGGACGTTCTTCAACTCGTGTTTAACACTGACTTGAATATCGGATATGTCGTCAAAGCGTTGAGCCTTCATGTGAGATTTGCAATTTGTTCTTTCGTGGCAGGTCTTTATTTATCGGAGACAGTCTCGTCAGCCGTGATGATGTTTTTCGCAGAAGAATTATCCACGTTTTGCTTTTCAGTCGAGTGGTTGCAAGCGTCCACGCGTCGTTGTTTTTGTTCGGGATCCAACGCACGCGGGACAAACTTCGAACACACTTTTCTCTTCTTCAAAATACTCTAGAGAATGTCTTGGACACTTGACTTAGAACGTTCCTCCACGGCGATTTGTGTCGCAGCAACACTACGGTCTCACCCCCGCTACTTAAAGGTGTGTTTACACCTATGCTGGTTGCGCCTTTTCCTTGTGCCACTGTGCTTGTCTAACATGCAAGTAAAAGTAAGAGTGTAGGTAGCAAGCCTTTCGCTCAATACGAGGGGACACCGAAAAAAGAAAAGAACCGGAATAATATTGCCGTGGGCGGAGCTTGTGTAGTACCTACGCACTTCTGCCGCTATGCGTGTATAGCGCTACTCATGATGACAAGTTTAGGTGAAAAACGTGCAGCTGTGAAAGTTTGTTTTGTACACTGTAAAAATGCTGCTGAAACCGTTATAATATTGGAAATAGCTTACGGAGATGACACTATGGAGAAAACTCAAGTGTATGAGTGGTTTACTCGATGTAAAAATGGCGTCATGTCGACTGATGAAATACCTCGCTCTGGACGTCCACCAAATGTCCGAATCGACGAAAATATTGAAAAAATTGCAGAGCTTCTGCTCACAGGTCTTCGACATGCCTGCAATAGATCAACTGCCAGAGATTGGTGGGTTGTGTTGGATCTTGGTTAAATGAATTTTAACTGAAGATTTGTGAATTGAAAGGGTTGTTGCCAAGTTTGTTCCTCGGGTTCTGACTGACAACCAAAAGTAACGTCGAGTTGAAACATGTCGTGCTTTGAAACAACAGCTTGAAACTGATCCACATGTTCTGTCAAAGGTGATAAGCCATGGTGCTATGGTTACGACTCAGAAACAAAGCGACAGTCAAGCAAATGACAGATGTCATCGTCACCCCGTCCAAAAAAATGTCAAGTCAAATCAAACATAAAAACAAAGCTAATATTCTTTCTCGATGCCAAGGGTGTAGTTCATTCACAGTTTGCTTCCCCAAGTCAGAACGTCACTCAAACCTCTTATTTGGAAGTTTTAAGAAGAACGCGCAGCAGTGTTCGTCAAAAACTACCCAATTTGTGGCAGACAGGAGACTGGTTCTTCCACTACGACACTGCACCTGCACACACAGCCATCTCTGGACACTTTTTGGCTAAAAATGGCACGGTTCCATTGCTCCATTCCATTGCCCCACGCACCTTAATCAAATGGTTGAAATGGCTCTGAGCACTATGGGACTTAACATCTATGGTCATCAGTCCCCTAGAACCTAGAACTACTTAAACCTAACTAACCTAAGGACATCACACAACACCCAGTCATCACGAGGCAGAGAAAATCCCTGACCCCGCCGTGAATCGAACCCGGGAACCCGGGCGTGGGAAGCGAGAACGCTACTGCACGACCACGAGCTGCAGACGCACCTTGATCACCTGACCTGGCTCTGTGCGACTTTTTCTTATTTCCATGCATGAATAGGGTCATGGAAGGATACAGATCTGACAACATTAAAGAAGCCAAGGAAAAAACAAGGGAGGACCTGTCAGCCATTTCTAAAGATGACTGCAAAAAATGTTTCGAACAGGGAAGTAGCTGCAGAACAAATTTATTGGTTGTAATGGAGAGTATTTTGAAGGGGAAAAGACTGTTTTGTAAGCAATTTGAAAATATATAGTTTTAAAAAAATAATTCCGCTTTTTTTGGGTACCCCCCTCTTATGTGCATACGAGTGATTCCTTTCCCACATGTGTTCGCACAGGACGCCCGCCTCTACTTCCGTGTGCTGCAAGCACCAGCTGCACGGCTACTAGCCGCAGGGCACACAGGTGTTGACGCACACTAACACTGCCCGCTTAGGCCGGTATTACACTATCAGATTTCTTTGTACAATATCTTTGTCCAATATCTTTGTCAAAGATATTTGATGGTGTAATAGGGACTTTGTCAAATGTCGTCCAATATTTGATCAAATCTAGGGCCTCGCTGTAAATTTGATCAAAGAAATCGCTTGTCTTCTGTTCACACTTCACTGCAATGTGACATGTTACCACATGGAGCGCTAGCATCGCTACAGCGTTCTGTCGTCTGTAGTGTTTTTATAAACATTGCCGGTAAATACACTCCTGGAAATGGAAAAAAGAACACATTGACACCGGTGTGTCAGACCCACCATACTTGCTCCGGACACTGCGAGAGGGCTGTACAAGCAATGATCACATGCACGGCACAGCGGACACACCAGGAACCGCGGTGTTGGCCGTCGAATGGCGCTAGCTGCGCAGCATTTGTGCACCGCCGCCGTCAGTGTCAGCCAGTTTGCCGTGGCATACGGAGCTCCATCGCAGTCTTTAACACTGGTAGCATGCCGCGACAGCGTGGACGTGAACCGTATGTGCAGTTGACGGACTTTGAGCGAGGGTATATAGTGGGCATGCGGGAGGCCGGGTGGACGTACCGCCGAATTGCTCAACACGTGGGGCGTGAGGTCTCCACAGTACATCGATGTTGTCGCCAGTGGTCGGCGGAAGGTGCACGTGCCCGTCGACCTGGGACCGGACCGCAGCGACGCACGGATGCACGCCAAGACCGTAGGATCCTACGCAGTGCCGTAGGGGACCGCACCGCCACTTCCCAACAAATTAGGGACACTGTTGCTCCTGGGGTATCAGCGAGGACCATTCGCAACCGTCTCCATGAAGCTGGGCTACGGTCCCGCACACCGTTAGGCCGTCTTCCGCTCACGCCCCAACATCGTGCAGCCCGCCTCCAGTGGTGTCGCGACAGGCGTGAATGGAGGGACGAATGGAGACGTGTCGTCTTCAGCGATGAGAGTCGCTTCTGCCTTGGTGCCAATGATGGTCGTATGCGTGTTTGGCGCCGTGCAGGTGAGCGCCACAATCAGGACTGCATACGACCGAGGCACACAGGGCCAACACCCGGCATCATGGTGTGGGGAGCGATCTCCTACACTGGCCGTACACCACTGGTGATCGTCGAGGGGACACTGAATAGTGCACGGTACATCCAAACCGTCATCGAACCCATCGTTCTACCATTCCTAGACCGGCAAGGGAACGTGCCGTTCCAACAGGACAATGCACGTCCGCATGTATCCCGTGCCACCCAACGTGCTCTAGAAGGTGTAAGTCAACTACCCTGGCCAGCAAGATCTCCGGATCTGTCCCCCATTGAGCATGTTTGGGACTGGATGAAGCGTTGTCTCACGCGGTCTGCACGTCCAGCACGAACGCTGGTCCAACTGAGGCGCCAGGTGGAAATGGCATGGCAAGCCGTTCCACAGGACTACATCCAGCATCTCTACGATCGTCTCCATGGGAGAATAGCAGCCTATATTGCTGCGAAAGGTGGATATACACTGTACTAGTGCCGACATTGTGCATGCTCTGTTGCCTGTGTCTATGTGCCTGTGGTTCTGTCAGTGTGATCATGTGATGTATCTGACCCCAGGAATGTGTCAATAAAGTTTCCCCTTCCTGGGACAATGAATTCACGGTGTTCTTATTTCAATTTCCAGGAGTGTACAATTGGTGTGTGCCGACAACTTCAAAATTAATAGAGATGTATGAAGCTGATGAGGCGCTTTAGAACGTGAGGCACCCTGAATACAAAAATAGATTAAGAAGATCGGAGACTTGACCTGACCTAACCTAACCTAACCTAACATAACCCTCTCCTGTAGCAAGGAATCGGAGTGTTACAGTGAGCCTGTCTTCTGAAGATGGGCAGTTCGTAAGTGAATATTGAGCTTTGTGATATGAGGATACACTTCACTGAGCCCATACAGAAATGTATGCTCATCCATTCTTAAGTAATTGATGTACGACTTGACGTCATCCACTGTAAGCTCACGTAACAAGTTTTGTTGAATGCTTTTATCGTGTCGTGGTAAAACCCACGGCTTCACCCAGATTAGATTTGTTTTTCGTTCCATAGCCCCGTGCTGAGGAGATCCTCGTGGATGTGGAACATGTCAATTTTTTAAAGCTGAAATAACAGTACTAATAGTATGAATAAATACATCATTTGTTTCAATTAAAAATTTCGTCAGTGGAGTAGAATGAGTTGGCCACTAGTAAGTCTTTCAGGCTCCTTTTCAACTGATCTTTATTTGTAACATAATTTTTTATGTTTGCTGGCAAATTATTGAAGATGAGTGTTCACGAGTAGTGGACCCATTTTTGAACTAATGTAGGTGCTTTTAAGTCCTTGTTCAGATCATTTTTGTTCCTGGTATTGTATGTATAAACTGAGTTGTTTGTTGGAAAAAGAGATATATTATTTAGGACAAATTTCATTAAGGAGTAAATATACTGAGAGGCAGTAGTTAGTATACCCAGTTCTTTGAAGAGGTTTCCGCAGGACGTCCGTGAATTTACTCCACAAATAATACATATTACACGCTTTTGGACTCTGAAAACTTTTGTTTGACTTGAAGATTTACCCCAAAATATTATCCCATATGTCATTATGGAATGAAAGTAGGTAAAGTATGCAAGCTTTTTCATTTTTATGTCACCTATGTCTGCTAACACTCGAATTGCAAATACAGATTTGTTACGGCGTTTCTGCAGTTCTGTGGTGTGCTCCTCCCAACTGAGTTTATTATCAAGTTGTAGTCCCAGGAATTTAAGACTGTCAACCTCTTCTATCTGCTCTTCTTCATACTTTATGCATATGCTGGGTGGAAACCTCTTACTGGTTCTGAATTGCATATAGTGAGTCTTTTCGAAGTTTAATGTCAGTGAGTTGACTTTAAACCATTTACTAATATCCATGAAAATATCATTAACAGATCTTTCTAGAACTACACTCGACACACTATTTATTGCAATACTTGTGTCATCTGTAAACAAAACGAACTCTGCTTCTGGCAGTGTAACTGATGAGAGATCAGTAATGGACTTAGGAAAAACCATTTCCAATGTATACACATACTTATGTTTAAGAGAAGAGCTTCTTTGCAAACAAGTAAACAGTAGAATGCTTTCACACAACAGCGGAACGTAACATGAGAACCACTCTTTACACCGCAACCGCCGATTCCGACCGCCTTGATATTCTGTTTCGGCAAATTTCTCAGGTACTTTTACGTCAAATTTCAACGCCATCATCAACTAGCATTATCAGTGTGCTCGTTACTCGTATTTTCAATAGCTTTCGAATGCCGATAAAAAGTATACTGTTCCATTAAAAAACCTACAGTGTCGCGCTAAAGAAACTCGTATAGGTATGCGTATTCAAATACAGGTATATGTAAACGGGCAGAATACGGCGCTGCGGTCAGCAACGCATATATAAGAAAAATGTGTGGCGCAGTAGTTAGACCAATTACTGCTTCTTCAATGACAGGTTATCAAGATTTAAATGGGTTTGAACGTGGTGCTATGGTCGGCGCACGAGTGATGGGACACAGCATTTCCGAGGTAGCGATGAAATAAGGATTTTCCCGTACTACCGTTTCACGAGTGTATCAGGAATCCGGCAAAACATCAAATCTCTGACATCGCTGCGGCTCGAAAAAGATCCTGCAAGAAACGGAACAACGACGACTGAAGAGAATCGTTCAGCGTGACAGAAGTGCAACCATTCCGCAAATTGATGCAGATTTCAATGCTGGGCCATCAACAAGTGTCAAGAGTGCAAACCATTCAACGAAACATCATCGATATGGGCTCTCCGAGCCGAAGGCCCACTCGTGTACCCTTGATGACCACACGACACAAAGTTTTACGCCTCGCCTGGGCCCACCAACACCAACATAGGAAAGATGTTGCCTAGTCAGGCGAGTCTCGTTTAAAATTGTATCGAGCGGATGGACGTGTACGGGTATGGAGAGAACCGCTTGACTCCATGGACCCGGTATGTCTGCAGAGGACTTTTCAAGCTGGTGGAGGCCAGGTAATGGTTTAGGGCGTGTGCAGTTAGAGTGATGTGGGACCCTTGCTACATCTAGATACGACTCTGACAGGTGATACGTACGTAAGCATCCTGTCTGATCACCTGCATCCGTTCATGTCCATTGTGCATTCCTACAGACTTGTGCAATTCCAGCAGGACAATGCGACACCCTCACGTCCATAATTGCTACAGAGAGACTCCAGGAACATTCTTCTGAGTTTAAACACTTCCTCTGGCTACTCCCCAGATATTAACATTATTCAGTATGTCTGGAATGCCTTGCAACATGCTGTTCAGGAAAGATCTCCACCCCCTCGTACTCTTACGGATTTATGGACAGCCGTGCAGGATTCATGGTGTCAGTTCCCTCCAGCACTACTCAGACAATAGATGAGTCCATGCCACGTTGGGTTGCTTCACTTTTGCGTGCTCACGATGAACCTACACGATATTAGGCAGATGTACCAGTTTTTTTGGTTCTTCAGTGTATACAATTTTCAACAGAATCACGTGTCTCCCTGCCTACTATCACCTTTCGAAAACCTCTTTTCGACGTCTTGCACCAAGTTGTAGGTGGCTCACCCTATGTAGCGAAAATAGGAGCTGTTTCAAGTGTTCGAGGTATTTGGTGGTAAACACATTAGCACCCGTATAGGAAGAAACGTAGAAGCATATCAAAGTAATCCAAAGAAAAACTTAATTTAAAAAACAGTTAAAGAAGGAGAATACAGGAAACGCGGAGGAAGGATCCAGAACGAAACCGACGCCAGGAAGACCTCGTGTATGAACGGGCAACGGCTGTCGAACACTACGGTGTGTGACTGTAAAAAATCTCATGAACCTGGAGAAAGAACCACTCACGAATTCCAAAGTGCTACCAGTAGTTCATCGAGAACAATGAGCTTGCGTAAGGAGTTAACTAGAATGGGGTGCAATTGTCAAGCAACTCCTCATAAACCATACATTTCTATAGTCCGTGCAAAGTGTACCTGGAGAACGTTACCTGCAATCATCGTAGCGAAGTACAGAGGAGGTAGCATTTTTGTGTCGCAGTGTTTTTCGTGGTTATGTTATGATCCTCTCACTGTGCTTACGAAAACGCTGATTTCAGAAGTGTATGAAAATATTTTACAGTATTGTGTGTTGTGTACAGTAGAGGAACAGTTTGGAGGCGACGATTGCTTGTCTCAGCATTACAACCCACCACTTCATAAAGCAGCATCTGTGAGGCAATGGTTTGTGAAGAATAATATTCATGAAATGGGTTGGTCGGCTCAGAGTCCTAATCTGAATGCAGTGTAACAGCTCTGCGATGATTCAGAATGTTGACTTTGCTCTAGACCCCAGCGTCCAACAGCACTACCTTCACTGGTCTTGACTCATGAAGAAGAATGGGGTACCATTCAATAAGTTTCCTTAAATTTACGTCTATGGTCACACTCTATTGTTTAACAGATTTCTGGTTTCGGTCTTTAATGACCATCATCAGATCTGCAGCAAAAATGGGAAAAATATAAATACACTCGCAAACTGTACACAGCTTAAGAACAATACATAGACCATACTGAAAAGTAATACGGACAAAATTTACATTTGTGCGCTTTAAATTTGAAGAGGCATACCTGTTTCATAAAGACAAAGTCCTAATGTACTGCAGCCATAGTGGCATCGTCAAATGTTAAATGCGGAATTAGCACCAGCAGTGTCAAATACATACAAATCACATCACATGCATGAGTCATGTTGTCAGTAATACTACTCTTTAAAACAAGCTGCCGTACAGTAGCCACAAGATGTTTGTGTTGTAAGTTCACCAGATGTCGCTAATGTCGGCATACACTAGTTTTCAATAATTAATTGAAACAGCGAAAATAAAGGGGGAAACAATAGTTGAAGTCTGTAATAAGCTTATAAAGTATAAAAGGCATTACCGTAATAAAAAGCAATAAAAAGAAGAACACGACAAAAATATTGTTAAAAAGAGGAAGAGTTAAAAAAACAGTGGTTGACATGTGCTCTAGTGCCAATATTCTAGATAATGACATAAATATTAAACACCGTTGATAGTGCACCGGGTAATATTAAACAACATAAAACAAATCGCTCAATGAGCCATAAATGAAAGAAAAAATAGTGCTGCACATAATCAGCGCCCTCTGTTAACGCTAACGCGAGAATTCCGCACAGGCGGGACGTAGTTGGAGGAACGTGACCAGCAAAGGGGCCCTCTTACCCTGCGGTACTCCGTTGCAGGAAAAGAATGATACAATTCCGTAACAGTGGATGATCCTCATTATCTGATTAATGCAGTCTATGAAATGAATAAAGAAGGAACAAGAACATACTAGAGTCATGCGTAAAACGTATGAAAACAAAGTAAATATGTGATGCACTCAATACTAGGTGAACTTACGAACACACTACATATAACAGAGGCTTGCAGTGATTAGATCGATTTCTATCTAACCATCTATGGCCGTCCTATCGCCCTCACCCTCACCCTTAAGTACCTTGGCGTCAACCTCGACCATTGCCTCTCCGGGACCCCCCACCTCCGGACAATCCAAGCCAAGGCACGCTCCCGACTCCGTCTCCTCAAGCACCTTTCCAGCCGTACATGGGGTCTGGATCCCTCCACCATACTCCACACCTATAAATCCCTCATCCGCCCTATCCTTTGTTACGCCCATCCAGCCTGGATCTTCGCCCCCTCCCCCCTACCTTTTATAAATCCCTTCAGATCCTTGAACGCCATTCTCTCCGCCTCGCCTATCGCATCCGTCTCCCCTCCCCCACGCGGATCCTGTATGATCTCATCACCTTCCCCCACCTCCTCCTTTTCCTTGAAAGGATACGGATCCTGTACACCTCCTGTAAACTCAATCCTCCTCACCCGCTCGTCTCCCTGATCCTCTCCCACCCCCGCCTGCTGCCGCGCCTGTATTCCCACGTCCCACCCGGTCTCCATCTCTCCATCCTCCTTACCCTCTCCCAAGGTGGCTTCCGCCAGCTCCCCCTCCCTGATGATGCCCTCCTCCCCTCCATCTACCCCTCCTACCAACTTTGATCCTCCCGCCCTCCTCCTGTGCTTGCTCCTCTGGGCACCCTCCCTCCCTTCTCTCCCTTTTCCCTCCCTCCTCCTTTTCTCCCCCCTCCTCCCCCAGGCTTCCCCTTCCCTGTCCCTCTCCTCCTGCCCCCGACTCCTCGGCCATTGGCATCCTGTTTCTCCCCTCTCCCGCACCTCACCCCTGTTCCCCTCTTGGCAGGTCCCCGGACTCGCACACGCTAAGTGGACATTCGCACGCCGGAGATCACCGCCATCAGTGTTTCGTGTGTGCCGTCGTGTTTAGTGCTCAGTGTTCACCGTCACACTCCATCGTTCACCAGTGCCATCGTCATCTTCAGTGTTTGTGTGTCGTCTCATCAGTTAGCAGTGTGGCTTATCGACGAGTGTGAACGGCTCTGTGTCTGTCTCTATGTGTCTCCTGTTTTATTGCCCACCGTTCTGTCACTTATGTGTCTTCTCACTGTTTTTGCTCCTTGTCTATTCTATGGCTGAAGAGCAGCGTAGTGTGCTGCTGACAGCCTGCCTGTTATCCAGGTTTAAAAATAACAATAAAGTAAAAAAAAAATTATTAGATCGATTTCTATCTAACCATCTATGGCCGTCCTATCGCCCTCACCCCCATCCTTAAGTACCTTGGCGTCAACCTCGACCATTGCCTCTCCGGGACCCCCCATCTCCAGACAATCCAAGCCAAGGCACGTTCCCGACTCCGTCTCCTCAAGCTCCTTTCCAGCCGTACATGGGGTCTGGATCCCTCCACCATACTCCACACCTATAAATCCCTCATCCGCCCTATCCTTTGTTACGCCCATCCAGCCTGGATCTTCGCCCCCTCCCCCCTACCTTTTATAAATCCCTTCAGATCCTTGAACGCCATTCTCTTCGCCTCGCCTATCGCATCCGTCTCCCCTCCCCCACACGGATCCTGTACGACCTCATTCCATTCCCCCACCTCCTCCTTTTCCTTGAAAGGATACGGATCCTGTACACCTCCTGTAAACTCGATCTTCCTCACCCACTTGTCTCACCCATCCTCTCCCACCCCTGCCCACTGCCGCGCCTGTATTCCCATGTCCCAACCGGACTCCATCTCTCCACCCTCCTTATCCTCACCCAAGGTGGCTCCCGCCAGCTCCCCCTCCCTGATGATGTCCTCCTTCCCTCCATCTACCCCTCCTATCAACTTTGATCCTCCCCTCCCACTTCCTGTGTCTTTTCCTTTGGGCAGCCTCCCTCCCTTCTCTCTCCTTTCCCCCCCATCCCCCTTTGCTCCATCCCTCGTCCCTCGGGCTTCCCCTCCCCCTTCCTCCCCTCCCTTCCTTCCCCTATCTCCCCTGCCCTTGGCATCTCTGCTCTCCCTCTCCCACCCCCTCTCCTCCTCTCTTGGCAGGTCCCCGGACTCGTACACGCTCAGTGGACATTTGCGTGCCGGATATCATCGCCATCAGTGTCTAGTGTGTGTGCCTTCGTTTTGTGTTTAGTGTTCTTTCGTCGTCACGCCACCACTGTTCACCTGTGCTGTTGCAGTCGTCCGTGTTGTTTTGTGTGTGTGGTGTCCACAGGTTTTAGTGTTTTTTCTTGTCCAGCGCGAATGGCTTTGTGTATATTGTTTTTCAGTGTCTTCAGGTTTTTACCCGCCATTTGACTTGTATCATCTGTACCTCCATTTTGTTTCACTCTCGGCTGAAGAGCAGCGTATTATGTTGCTGACAGCCCACCTTTGTACAAGGTGTTGAAAATAACAATAAAGAGAAAAAAAGTGATTAGAGTAAAACATTGTCAAATAAAGCAAAGTAGGCATTGGGCACAAGCAGATTAGTCGGCTCTCTATTTCTTTGCTTTATAGATTTCAAGCTTCTCTAATAAAGCTTGTTTTAGATAGTAGTATTACTGACAACATGACTCATGCATGTGACGTGGTTTATATGTATTTGACGATGCTGGTAATGATTCCGCATTTGACGATGCTACTATGGCTGCAGTACATTAGGACTTTGTCTTTATGAAACAGGTATACTTCTTCATATTTAAAGCGCACAAATGTAAATTTTGTCAGTACCAGTTTTCAATATGGTCTATGTATTGTTCTTAAGCTGTATACAGTTTGCGAGTGTATTTATATTTTTCCCATTTTTGCTGCAGATCTGATGTCGGTCATTAACGACCGAAACCGGTAATCTGTCAAACAAAAGATTGTGACCGTAGACGTAGATTTAAGGAAACTTATTACATATACGGGTCACTGTGTTTTTTCGCGACGACGTCGCACCTTGTGAGGTTACCATTCAGACACCTCATAGAAAGTGCCCCCACCCGAGTTGTAGCTGTCGTGAAGGCGAAGCGTGGGCACACTCCTTATTACTATCCACTAATATCTCTTCGCATTCTTTTGATCGGATAGTGTATGTTAAAGGAGTATGCTATTGCACTTATGAGCTCCAGCGTTCAGTTGGGCTTGGATGTGCAGCGTGCTTCGCGAAACGTAGCTTCACTTATCGGCACTGTACGAGCCGGGATCAACCGTAGTGTTCTGTACTGGCAAGTGAGAAACGGAAGACATTGGTTTTTCTTTTGAAGTCGTCTGTTTCAACATGTGTAACCAATGTTGCGCGTGCTGATAAGAGGAATATTTTCCTGTCAGTGAGTAATACCGTAGGTTATGCCCCGGTGTTTCGGAACGGCTTTATTTCGCGAATGTCGAGCGGAAGTGACGTGCAGCCGCCCAGCTCTGCCAGGCACCTGCGGCCTTACTCTCTGCTCGCCGCTGTTATCAGTCTTATGCCAGCAGTGTGTCCTTCCCCGTCATTGTGCAAGTGCGACAGCTCTTTCACTGCAGTGACACGACGTCAGAATTGTGCGGAAATAGCCGTACGTCATGTGTCCCGGAAAACTCAAGGCGTGATGTGTTTCCTTAAAATCTATGTCACAAGCTCATCTCAAGCGACCGTCACTCTAATCCGACTGGCTTACTTCTACAGATGAGTGTCAGGTGAGAAACAGAATCAATTTTTGCTTTCCTGTAAGTACACTACTCGCCATTAAAATTGCTACACCACGAAGATGACGTGCTACAGACGCGAAATTTAACCGACAGGAATAAGATGCTGTGATATGCAAATGATTAGCTTTTCAGAGCATTCACACAAGGTTGGCGCCTGTGGTGACACCTACAACGTGCTGACATGAGGAAAGTTTCCAACCGATTTCTCATACACAAACAGCAGTTGAGCGGCGTTGCCTGGTGAAACGTTGTTGTGATGCCTCGTGTAAGGAGGACGTTTCCGACTTTGATAAAGGTTGGATCGTAGCCTAGCGTGACTGCGATTTATCAAATCGCGACATTGCTGCTCGCGTTGGTCGAGATCCAATGACTGTTAGGAGACTATGGAATCGGTGGGTTCAGGAGGGTAATACGGAACGTCGTGCTGGATTCCAACGGCCTCGTATCACAAGCAGTCGAGACGACAGGCATCTTATCCGCATAGCTGTAACGGATCGTGCAGCCACGTCTCGATCCCTGAGTCAGCAGATGGGGACGTTTGCAAGACAACAACCATCTGCACGAACAGTTCGACAACGTTTACAGCAGCATGGACTATCAGCTCGGGGACCATGGCTGCTGTTACCCTTGACGCTGCATCACAGACAGTAGCGCCTGCGATGCTGTACGCAACGACGAACCTGGGTACACGAATGGCAAAACGTCATTTTTTCAGATGAATCCAGGTTCTGTTTACAGCATCATGATGGTCGCATCCGTGTTTGGTGACATCGCGGTGAACGCACATTGGAAGCGTCTTGGTTCAAATGGCTCTGAGCACTATGGGACTTAACTACTGTGGTCATCAGTCCCCTAGAACTTAGAACTACTTAAACATAAGTAACCTAAGGACATCACACACATCCATGCCCGAAGCAGGATTCTAACCTGCGACCGTAGCGGTCTCGCGGTTCCAGACTGGAAGCGTGTATTTCTCATCGCCATACTGGCGTATCAGCTGGCGTGATGGTATGGGGTACCATTGGTTACACGTCTCGGTCACCTCTTGTTCGTATTAACGGCACTTTGAACAGTGGACGTTACATTTCAGACGTGTTACGACCCGTGGCTCTACCCTTCATCCGATCCCTGCGAAACCCTACATTTCAGCAGGATAATGCGCGACCGCGTGATGCAGGTCCTTTACAGGCCTTTCTGGATACAGAAAATGTTCGACTGCTACCTTGTCCAGCACATTCTCCATATCTCTCACCAACTGAAAACGTCTGGTCAATGGTGGCCGAGTAACTGGCTCGTCATAATACGCCAGTCACTACTGTTGATGAACTGTGGTATCGTGTTAAAGCTACATGGGCAGCTGTAGCTGTACACGCCATCCAAGCTCTGTTTGACTCAATGCCCAGGAGTATTAACGCCGTTATTACTGCCAGAGGTGGTTGTTCTGGGTACTGATTTCTCAGGATCTATGCACCCAAATTGCATGAAAATGTAATTACATGTCAGTCCTAGTATAATATATTTGTCTAATGAATACCCGTTTATCATCTGGATTTATTCTTGGTATAGCAATTTTAATGGCCAGTAGTATAGGATACATCGCAGTACTTTTCAAATACGAAATTTTCATGAGCGTGATTTAATAACAAGTTATTTCTTAACGTGGTGAAGTACTAGATACAAAGAAAATGTTCTCAAGTTTCTTGTCCATTGGCACTGTCCGGCTCTCGGAAAAATACCTCCAGTTTCGTATGGTGCAGTACAAATCTGCATTTATTATTAGTTGTATGATGAAAACAAACACACATAGACAACATTTGTGGACAAATGTGCACAATCACAAGCACATAAAGTCTTATATCTTCAGATCCAATTGCCTGACCTATTCGATGGCTTCACCCGATGCGTGGTGAACGTTCATTATCGTTACTTTGTACGCTGGAAGAGGGCACTCTTTAAAGATGTGATGGATTGGCTGTAAGGAGGACCACAGTTACAATTTGCAAAAATAGCCCATCCCCAATGCATTTAAGAACAATTTGAAACACTTGTTGCTATCAAGGCAGTAACTTACAGGGACCCATTGAATGCGAGGTTGCAAAAGGCTACTGATGTTTACGGCGTTCCACGTCCCCACATATAGTCTACTATGCAACCACAATATTGGCCGCTAATGGCAACAGGGGGGGGGGGGGGGGGGGGTGCTGGAGTATCCAATGGCGGGCACAGAGTGAGGCTATGGAGCATAGTAGAACTTCTTATTCGACGAGTTAACCCACAACAGTGCTATAGTGTTAGTGGTGTTGATACAAAGCAGAAAAATGGCAACAATAAACAAAGCAAACATTGCATTATATCTGCAACAGATGCGGAAATTGACATTTCGACAGAAACGAACCCAAGGAATTCCGCAGAGTGAGAAAGAAGTGGCAGATGAAATATTAGCGTTTCTGTAAAAAGTCCGTGGAACGTGTGGTGTATACGCTCGACTGTGGGAAAGATGTACATGAGGAGGACAATGAAGATGATACTTGCTTAACATATGAAAGTGATACTGAAACAGGCGTCGAGCCATGTAGTTCATCATCCTTGTCGGACAGGGAGCCACAAAACCCGTCTCCACTGAAACGTAGTGAAGGACAATCGTTTCCAAGGAGCGGGTACTAAACATAATTACGTACGTGGAAGATAATCCGCAACATAGTACACTCCTGGAAATTGAAATAAGAACACCGTGAATTCATTGTCCCAGGAAGGGGAAACTTTATTGACACATTCCTGGGGTCAGATACATCACATGATCACACTGACAGAACCACAGGCACATAGACACAGGCAACAGAGCATGCACAATGTCGGCACTAGTACAGTGTATATCCACCTTTCGCAGCAATGCAGGCTGCTATTCTCCCATGGAGACGATCGTAGAGATGCTGGATGTAGTCCTGTGGAACGGCTTGCCATGCCATTTCCACCTGGCGCCTCAGTTGGACCAGCGTTCGTGCTGGACGTGCAGACCGCGTGAGACGACGCTTCATCCAGTCCCAAACATGCTCAATGGGGGACAGATCCGGAGATCTTGCTGGCCAGGGTAGTTGACTTACACCTTCTAGAGCACGTTGGGTGGCACGGGATACATGCGGACGTGCATTGTCCTGTTGGAACAGCAAGTTCCCTTGCCGGTCTAGGAATGGTAGAACGATGGGTTCGATGACGGTTTGGATGTACCGTGCACTATTCAGTGTCCCCTCGACGATCACCAGTGGTGTACGGCCAGTGTAGGAGATCGCTCCCCACACTATGATGCCGGGTGTTGGCCCTGTGTGCCTCGGTCGTATGCAGTCCTGATTGTGGCGCTCACCTGCACGGCGCCAAACACGCATACGACCATCATTGGCACCAAGGCAGAAGCGACTCTCATCGCTGAAGACGACACGTCTCCATTCGTCCCTCCATTCACGCCTGTCGCGACACCACTGGAGGCGGGCTGCACGATGTTGGGGCGTGAGCGGAAGACGGCCTAACGGTGTGCGGGACCGTAGCCCAGCTTCATGGAGACAGTTGCGAATGGTCCTCGCCGATACCCCAGGAGCAACAGTGTCCCTAATTTGCTGGGAAGTGGCGGTGCGGTCCCCTACGGCACTGCGTAAGATCCTACGGTCTTGGCGTGCATCCGTGCGTCGCTGCGGTCCGGTCCCAGGTCGACGGGCACGTGCACCTTCCGCCGACCACTGGCGACAACATCGATGTACTGTGGAGACCTCATGCCCCACGTGTTGAGCAATTCGGCCGTACGTCCACCCGGCCTCCCGCATGCCCACTATACGCCCTCGCTCAAAGTCCGTCAACTGCACATACGGTTCACGTCCACGCTGTCGCGGCATGCTACCAGTGTTAAAGACTGCGATGGAGCTCCGTATGCCACGGCAAACTGGCTGACACTGACGGCGGCGGTGCACAAATGCTGCGCAGCTAGCGCCATTCGACGGCCAACACCGCGGTTCCTGGTGTGTCCGCTGTGCCGTGCGTGTGATCATTGCTTGTACAGCCCTCTCGCAGTGTCCGGAGCAAGTATGGTGGGTCTGACACACCGGTGTCAATGTGTTCTTTTTTCCATTTCCAGGAGTGTAAAAACAAATTGTGAACAGATTTCGAATGAGTCCGCAGCAGTACGACAGTGTAGTGCATAAGAAAAACTACAGATATTCAAAGGAGAACAAGGCACAGTTATTACAAAAACTGGTGTTTGTCCTTTTCGAGTATGCTCGCTACAATTTACAGGATGTGCACGATAGTGACCTCGTACGTTATTCATATCATACCGCGCGCGACATAGATTACAGTGGATGATTGCATAACTTCAAACTTTGCTAGAGAATCAGAAGACGTAAGACAACGAAAGTTCAAACAAAACGTCCAGTTGACGATGCACAGCGAACTATGGAATTGACCCAAAAATTTGTAGATAAGATAAACGAACTTAATCCATTGTTCAGTAAGGAATTTGTTATCAAATCAGACCCATTCGGATTTGAAGAGCAAATCCACATGAAAGGAATCCTGTAAATTATAGGCACCAAAACAGTTGTATCGAGATCAACTAACATCAGTGCCTTAACACGTTCGTATATGCTGACTGCTAATATGGATGATAAGTTGGCTGGAAAGTTATTTACTGTTCTGCAAGAAGCTGGAGGTGCTCTACCCCGTACGATTCTGTCTCGTGTGCACCACCTTGCAAGGGGATCACGGAATGTTTACGTCACAGCAAGCAAGAGTGGTAAAATGGGCATAAGAGAAGTACAACTTTAGTATGAGCACTGATTTCAGCCAACAGATGGTGAAAATAACTTGGTTTTGTTTGATTCCTGATCTGCGTATAAAAATCATACTCCTTTAGAGGAAGCGGTTCTTGAAAAATTGTGACATGGCAGTTCATACCGCGTGGAACCACTGGACAAATTCAGGCTTTGGATGTCTGTTTCTTCCGTGCCTATAAAACATATTGTCGTACTATCTGCAGCTACACCTTAAAGGACAGTCAGTTTCACGATAAGCTCTACGACAGACTGCTTCGCGTGCGGCTGTATGCCATCAGATTCCATCAACTCTCATCATCCGGTTACGTCAATATGATTTTATGTGGATTCTGTAAAAGAGGATACACAGCTGAACGTACTACACGGTTTGTAAGTCCCAGGGAATTCACCTTCGATCTCAATAGTGTGAACCTTTGTGATCACTGTGGGCACCATTTTTTATTCGGTGTTCATGGTACAACTTAATGGTTCGTTTTGAACATTTCTTGAATGTCGACGATGCCATTTTATGAAGTGTAAATCGTATATGCTGTAGAGTTTTGACGTCTGCACCTCCCGGACACTCATATTCTGTCCCCCTCCTGATGCACATAGTGAGTCAGCAGCGGCTAATAGTTTTCCTGTGATAACTGTTAACACAACACTTTCAAATGAGTCTTAGGAAACACTGAACTTGCTCCCTCGCACTCAAGGGGTTCCATGTTAGTCACAATAATAACATAAGGTAACGTTATCACTACTCAAACACCGAAGAAAATCCTTATTTTTCCTCTCTTGTAGTCATCACTCAGAAGGAACAGAGTGCATATTCCAGTCACGATATCCATATGGACGGCGAGAGAAGATATTGCTGTGGCCGATTTCCTGACACATCCTTGTTCAGGCCGGCTTTGTACTACATGTCTAATACATTCAGGGCTCTAACTCGTGTACTGCAATCTAGATTTAGGTTTCTGGTAGTTTTCCTAATTCGTTTAAGGCTAGAACCGAGGCAACTACTTTTAAAGAGACATGACATATTTTCGTCCTTATTCTTGCACAATCCGGATTTTCGCTCCGTTTCTACTGGCGTACTCGTCTACAGGGCGTCAAAACCTAATAATCTTTCCTTTGTCTCTTTGCTATTTTCAATCTGTTCCGCCTTTTAATCACTCTCATTCTTTCTCCTAAAAGTAGTTATTTGATTTATGAAATAGTTTTTCTGCTTCGGTCACTTTTACTAGCACTTACTAGCGCGACGCATTGCGGCAACATGGTACCATAGTCAGGTACTTTACAGTTACATGTACAATAATTTTTAAGTGTAGATTCTTTTGGAGTGTGATGAAGTCTGTTTGCCATGTGTGGCAATGAAATTCATACATGTACCGAAATATTAAACGTTTCATACACCATTAATCTTGTACTCAGTGTCTTTTCTACAAACGTTGTCTTACAGTTACCCAGAGTTATTACAACAAGCGGAAATTTTCTCAGAGTCCTTCCGCAATTCCTTACGATCGCGAACGACTATATCTTCCTCTTCACAACTGCATAGACAGCGAACTATCTGATAGTCCAGCTGATCCTACCTGTTAAATCATTCATATAATCTGAAAGCATTAGAAGTCCTTTTACGCTTCTTCTTACTTTCGTTAGCGTGGAACATTCGCCGTCCAGTATGTCTTACTGGGCTCTGTTAGTAAAATATTCCTCCAGCCAATCACATAGTTGTGAAGATACTCCATATGATAGTAGCCTGTGTTAGTAGTCAGCAGTGTGGTACAATGCCTAACGCCTTTGAGAAATCCAAGAAGTCCGAATATACCTCTTCACTTGCAAGATGTGTATGCTTTTCTCCGAAATCATTCTGATTCTCTGAGATAATCTTGATTTCTTCCTCCAGCAACGTCATTGATTTTTTAACCTAGAATATGTTCTAGGTCCCTGCAACAAAATTATGGACGTCAGCGACCCTGGACAGGTGATGTTACTGTCACGTATCGCATTGTGATATTGGTTCATTTTCTGACGCTGTTTCGTGACTATTTTAATGAGAACACTGGAGCTGTGTGCTTGGAAGAGTAGCCTTGCGTCCTCCACGCTGAGATGGTGTGTCGCTGGAAACGTCTCTTTGGCCCCCTTTCTTAGCAGAAGGTAGTCTGTGACTCATTAGGTGAAGCGCACCATCCCTGGGGATACGAGCAGTTTTCACGGAAGTCGTGTACTGACCCAACCACTTCGCGTCTTTTGAAAGCCGGCCTGACAACTGCACCCCCTGTTATCAGTGAACGCCGTGGCCACCTTACAGTCCTCAGAGAAAACTGATCACAACATTTTTTCCTGAGCGAAACATTATAGCACATCAGACCAACGTGACAGAGTCAGCTGCGTTCGTTCTAAAAATTCCGTTTAGCCAATAGAACTGCGTAGCTCTAGACAATGTTCTTGGTGCATAAGACTGACCAACTGTAAGGACACTGCTTCACCCCAATACCAACTTTGTGTTTAAAAACGTGCGTCTTGTACACAAAAGGAGGGAAGTTACGCGTGCTTTCCCCGGTCTTTCCATGAATTTAGCAACATTTCACACCCATCGGTTCTATAATATAATAAAATAATGGAATAGATAATAATAAAATGCGTGGCTTTTTAAAATGTATTGAATTAATGAGATTAATTTTTCGGCATGAATGACAAGCACAATAAGCTGAGCTATGCCTGGAAATAAGTTCGTATTAGTTCATATTATTTTGCAGGGCGAAGTAGTTTCTCTCTCCGCTATAGATTTGTGCTTACCATTCTTTATAATGCTACGTTTGGTCGCCGTGTTCACCTTTGAAGTCTTGACCGTGTTCCCATAAAGCTTATCGGATCTTCGTAATTTTCCAAAGTACACAGGTGGGCTTCAGTTCTTGTAATTATTGTCCTATTTGAAATAACAACTCACACGACCTTTCTGTTAATAAAACAATACTGTATTTTTCTAAACGGTGCACATATGAAATACATACTCCTCACTTATTCATAGCGACCCCAAAATGGCGGTCTACAATTACTCGCTAAAAATGGCGTGCTTCTCACTCGTTCACTAGCTGAGCGCGAATCCCTCCTTCCTCCTACTGGTACCAGAAAAAATCCTCTGTTTCTTAACAACTGAAAGTCAAAAAATACATGACGGTAGGCATAGGCTCTATGATGGGCTACCGCTTCATCTTCTCTCTTTGCCTTTAAAGAAGACGAAAACATAAAGGAAATGCAAAAGGTTTATCACAGTTCATAATGGAAGGGAGAGTCCTTGCTATACAGTCACTATAAAAAAAACCTTTAAAGACTCAGAAAATGCTGCATAATAGGTGTAAAACAAAGCGTAGGGCTATAGATAGAGAGATGCTGAATGAAACGCGTTTGGCTGTCAAGAGAACAATGCGCGATGCCTTCAATGACTATGGTAGCAGAATATTGTCAAGTGACCTTTCACAAAACCCAAAGAAATTCTGGTCATATGTAAAGGTTGTTAGTGGCAGCAAAGTTAGTGTTCAGACCCGAGTGAATGACAGAGGAACTAAATTGAGGGAAGAAAAGCAAAAGCAGAAGTGCCTCACTTCGTTTTCAAATGTTCCTTTAAAGAGAAAAACACACGAGAATTGCCCCAGTTTAATCCTTGTACCACTGAAAATATGAGTGAAACAAGTATTAGTGTCAGTGTTGTTGAGAAACAGCTGAAATCGCTAATATTGAACAAATCCCTGTCAGGAATCCCAGTCAGATTCTGTACTGAATTTATGGCTGAGTTAGCTTGTCTTCTAACTATAATCTGTCATAGATCTCTTGTACAAAATTCCATGCCCAGTTCTTGGAAAAAGACACAGGTCACACCCGTCTACAAGAAGGGTAGTAGAAGTGATCCACAAAACTACCGCCCAGTATTCTTGACATCGATTTGTTGTAGAGTCTTAGAACATATTCTGAGCTCAAACATAATGAGGTATCTTGAACAGGATGACCTCCTCAGTGCCAACCAGCATCGATTTCGAAAACATCGATCATGTGAAATTCAACTCGCACTTTTCTCACCTGACTTACTGAAACCTTTGGATCAACGCGATCAGGTCAGTGTAGTATTTTTTGATTTCCGGAAAGCATTTTAAGTCAGTAGCCTACGCTTTTTGTCAAAAGTACGATCTTATGGGGTACCAAGTGATATTTGTGACTGGACTGAGGACATTTTGGTAGGAAGGATGGAACATGTTATCTTGGATGGAGAGTCATCGTCAGATGTAGAAGGCCACGCGGAGTGGCCGCGCGGTTTGAGGCATCATGTAACGGACTGCGCTGTCCCTCCCGCCGGAGGTCCGAGTCCTCCCTTGGGCACGGTGTGTGTGTTGTTCTTAGCGTAAGCTTAAGTTAGTTTAAGTACTGTTAAGTCTAGGGACCTATGACCTACGCAGTTCCCCTTTGGAATTCACATACATTTGACCATTTTTTTCAGATTTAGAAGTGTGTTGGGACCCTTAGTTTTCATGTTGTATATTAATGACCTTGCAGACAATATTAATAGTAAAACCAGACTTTTTACAGAAGATGCAGTTATCTACAATGAAGTAGTGTCTGGAAGAAGCTTTACAAATATTCAGTCAGATCTTGATAGCATTTCAAAGTGATGCAAAAATTGGCAACTGGCTTTAAATGTTCAGAAATGTAAAACTGTGCACGTCACAAAACGAAAAAAACTTAGTATCGTATGAGTAGAGTATCAATGAGTCACTATAGGAATCGGCTAATTCATACCAATACCTGAATGTAACTCTTTTTTAGGGATTTGAAGTGTAATGATCACATAGTTTCAGTCGTGGGGGAAGCAGATGCTAGACATCGGTTTATTGGTAGAATACTGGGTAAGTGCAATCAATCTACAGAGGCGATTGCTTACAAATCGCTCGTGTGACCCGTTCTAGAATGTTGTTCAAGTGTGTGGGACCCTTACTGTATAGGACTGACGGGGGATATTGAACGTGTACAGAAAAGGGCAGCATTAATGGTCAAAGGCTTCTTTAATACACGGGTGAGTGTCACGGAGATACTGAAGGAACTAAATTGGAAGACCTCTAAAGAAAGACGTAAGCTATACCGAGAAAGTCTGTTAACAAAGTATCAAGAACCGGTTTTAAATGATTACCCTAGGAATATACTACAATCCCCTATGTATCGCTCACGCAGCGATAGGATTACAATAATTACTGCACGATTCTTTCTCCGCACTGATCGTGAATGGAACAAAAAGAAACTAATAACTGGTACAGTAGGACGTACCCCCTGTCATGCATCTTACGGTGTTTTTCAGAGTATAGATGTACACTGAGTAGTCAAAGAAACTGGTACAACTGCATAATATCGTGTAGGGCCCCCGCGAGCACGCAAAAGTGCCGCAACACGACGTGGTATGGACTCGGCTAATGTCTCAAGTAGTGCTGCAGGGAATTAACACCATGAATCCTGCGGGGCTGTCCATAAATCCGTATGAGTACTTGGGGGTGGAGATTTCTGAACAGCACGTTGCAAAGCGTCCCAGATATACTCCATAATATTGATGTCTGGGGAGTTTGGTGGCCAGCGGAAGTGTTTAAAATCAGAAGAGTGTTGCTGAAGCCACTCTGTAGCAATTCTGGAGGTGTGGGGTGTCGCATTGTCCTGCTGGAATTGCCCAAGTCTGTCGGAATGCACAATGGACATGAATGGATGCAGCTGATCAGACACGATGCTTACGTGCGTGTCATTTTTCAGAGTCGTAGACGTATCAGAGATCCCGTATCACTCCAAGTGCACATGCTCCACATCTTTACAGAGCCTCAACCAGCTTGAACAGTCTCCTGCTGACATGCAGGGTCCATGGATTCATGAGGTTGTCTTCATACCCCTACACGTCCATCCACTCGATACAATATGAAACGAGACTCGTCCGACCAGGCAACGTGTTTACAGTCATGAACAGTCCAATGTCGGTGTTGACGAAACCCAGGCGAGGCGTCAAACTTCGTGTCGTGCAGTCATCAAAGGTACACGAGTGAGCCTTCGGCTCCAGAAGCCCATATCAATGATGTCTTGTTGAATGGTTCGCACGCTGGCACTTGTTGATCTCCCAGCATTGAAATCTGCACCAATTTGCAGAAGGGTTGCACTTCTGTCACACTGAACGCGACTCTTCAGTCGTCGTTGTTCCCGTTCTTGCGGTATCTATTTCCGGCCGCAGCGATGTCGGAGATTTGGTGTTTTACCGGATTCGTGATATTCACGGTACACTCGTGAAACGGTCGTACAGGAAAATTCTCACTTCACCGGTACCTCGGAGATGCTGCGTCCCATCGCTCGTGCGCCGACTGTAAAACCACTTTCAAACTTACTTAAATATTGATAACCTGCCATTGTAGCAGCAGTAACCGATCTAACAACTGCGCCAGACACTTTTTGTCTTATGTAGGCGTTGCTGACCGCAGTCCCGTAATCTGTCTGTTTACATATCTCTGTATTTTAATACGCATGCCTATAATAGTTTCTTTGGCGCTTCAGTGTAGATGTAGATGTAGATCACACTGGCAACAGTTAACTGTCGTCTCCTCCATGTAGAACTTTTTTTCAAGTGGGTAGGTGGGAATTAGCAAGTAAGCTGGGGTTCAAAATGGTTCAAATGGCTCTGAGCACTATGGGACTTAACTTCTGAGGTCATCAGTCCCCTAGAACTTAGAACTACTTAAACCTAACTAATCTAAGGACATCACACACATCCATGCCCGAGGGAGGAGTCGAACCTGCGACTGTAGTGGTTTCGCGGTTCCAGAATGTAGCGCCTAGAACCGCTCGGCCACACCGGCGAGAAGCTGGGGGAGTCGATGGCAGGCTAACGTCTGGCGAGGTAATTTGGAGGGATTGTGTCATAGCGACTTTCTGGTGCTGTTCGGCATACTTTGGTGTTTTTGAGTTCACCGTGACACACACTGAGCAGCTCGCTTACTTGTGCGTTTCTAATACGCAACTTGTATTACCGTTTTGATTTATTTTAAACTGTAGTTTTAGATTCTTTAACTTTGAATTCTCGAGCTGCACCGATAACAGTCTTAGTGTTTTATTCTCCATGGAGTCATCCAAGATAAATTACGATACTTCTCACAGTGTTAGCGTCATTCTTGAACAGTTAAACCAAAAATTCAGATAGTTTGCTCTCAGTCAGTTTGTTGTTAATTCCACAAATTATACACAGAGCAAATAAACTCCTGCCCCCCCCTCCCCCCCCCCGTGGTGGCTGAGTGGTCAGCGAGACGGGCGACGGAGTGTCATACCTAACGGCCCGGGTTCGATTCCCGGCTGGGTTGGCTATTTTCTCCGCTCAGGGGCTGGGTGTTGTGTTGTCCTTATCACCATCATTTCATCCCCATCGACACGCTCGTCGCCGAAGTGGCGTCAACTCGAAAGACTTGCACCAGGCGAACGGTCTACCCGACAGGAGACCTTAGCCACACGGCATTTCCATTTTCCAACTTCTGTTACGCACAGACTTGGTTTTAATGTCGAGATCCTTTAAATTGCATTACAAATTTTCACGATTACGCGACTCATTAACAATAAATATAACTTGTTGTATACTCAAATGGTTAACATCATTACGTCGGCATTGTCCTTGCGCAGAGTGGCCAAGAACAAGGATAAATTACTTATCATTTTGTGAAAGCAGCGAACATTGTACTAGCTCGTCTGGTATCAGTACGATTTAGTTTTGCTTGTTATTCTTTCGCACCAACGGGCTTTGCTGTAAATCGTCTTGTATTATTAACATTTTGTTTTAGTAACTAGAAAGAGTGATGTCCTTTTCCCCTAGAAATATAAGTTGGTCGTGGACTGGCAGTAATTCACAATTGAACCACCAGACTAGGAACTTTCAGTCTATAATTCTGTGTTTGGTGCTATTCGCTGCCCAAGCGATTCTCGGTAACTAAGTGATAGGAAAGAAGATAATACCGAGATGTATTCAGTGAAAGTGCTACCTGGAATACCGTCAGGGTGTGGTGTCTTGTTCATTTTAAGCAGTTTTAGTCGTTTTTCATCCTCGGGGATAAAATATTGACAGAGTATCCTCTTACCACAAAACCTTGTTAAATGAAGAATTTAATGTTTCTGCTTTTTGTCTGCTGCTTTCAGTTTAGATACCAGACGTATCCACGATACACTGAATGGAAGATTTGGATCCATCCTTGATAGCAACTTCCTACGATTTTTTGCAAGAACTTTTGCTAAAATTTGGCACTGCAAATTATTGCACGAGTTGCGTATCGGTCTTCTTACAGATGCAGTAGTTACAATTAACTCCTACCAGCATCCCTGCAATCTCTCGTGTAGCGAGAGTGTAATAGTCTCTGTTTTCGCAAAATTCTACGAATGATACCGTTTTTATTACTTTACCTGGAAGGTACGTATCCAGGCCAAGCTTTATAACAATGAGATGGCAAATGTCTCCAGCTACGAATTCGCTACTCGTATCGACCTTTTGATGGAGCACATCTAGTGGTGCGATTGCTGTCGAAGTCTTTGGATCGAGGGATGACGATCAATGACTCGGAAGGCTCCCATGGTTCTCCTAATCAGTCGACTGTGTGAGCGCAGACGTAGTGAGTTGAGCAACCTGTAAAGTCGATACGCATTTGAAATGAGCCAGTTTTTCATCAATCTAGTCAATATGACACAAAAATGATCGTTCGTTTCATGAGAAGATACTCCATCATACAGTGTGATAAAGGATTTGTGCAGTCGGATTTCACAGTGCGATTCGTTGCATGCTAGCAATAAAACAGTTTGTAAGAACATTTCATCCTGTGGTTATCTGTAGAACAATGACGTCAAAGAATGGCAACTGAGCAACAGTATAGCCACATTTACAGCACATATCCTCATACATTAGGCATGGCCATATTTAGTGTGGGGGGAAAAGTGTTAGGCCCGTTTCGACACTGGGACACTGGTGACGGTCACCAATGACGGTCACCGTCAGAGAGACATTCGTTTGAACTGGAGCGTTCGCTCCGGAACACTATACTGCCTCGCCGAGCCACTGCGACCCAGCAGTGACTCACCCTCGCCACATGTGACGGACAACGTCGCTGTATTTACAGAAGTCACCGCCAGACATGCATTAGTTTGAATTGGATTGTTCACACTAGAACACTTATCACAGACACAGCGCTGCAGATTTGCTAAGATTTGCCAACCGATAGGCAGTCATTTCCGAGACAGTGACGCGAAATATTCACTGTACATTATACTGGACACACTGTAGCCATGAGTTTAGATTTGATTAACATGGAAGATTTTGTAAGTGAAGTAAAAAGCAGTTCTGGTATTTGGGATGTGAAACGCAATGACTATAGCAACGAGGTGATGAAAACGAATGCGTGGCAAGAAATTATAACGGAGTTTGTGCCTAATTCGAATGAGAAGAGCACGGATAAGAAAAACAAAATTGGTATGTTGTATGTTCTTTTTTCAAATTTAACACCTCATTTTTCGGACAATAAAACGCTAGAGAAATTTAGTTGCTACCCCTGTACGAGTACATTTCACTAACAAATCAGTTGGCAATACCTGCAGTGTCGGACACCAGTGATCCGAGTGTGTTCACCACAGTCACCGTTGACAATCACTGGCGATCGCCACCAGTGTCCCAGTGTGAAACGGGTCTTAGGTTAGTGGAGACCACGGTATTGTGTATAGGCGTACTTGACTTTATTTGATAATTTTATTCTAGCCAAAAACGCTGCAGTATACATGATTTCCTAAACCGTAGCTATCCTAAAATCACTTAGTACACTGTTTTTAGACCTAGACACAACAATGCTTGGTCAATAGCTTGTTGAATAAGAATTATATTTCATAGGAAAGATATAACTACAAAACTTATAAATGTGCAGATGATAAACACTGTTGAATAATTAAATAATCACTGTATAATGGCACCACATCGGCTAAAATTAATATATAACGCCATATACGGCCCAATACAGAATTGCGCCATCAACTCCAGACATTCCAATTCAAAACAATTCACTGAACTTCACTTTTTTTCGTTTTTTGGATCTTAATTTTTTTGTTATTTTCTTTTTATTTACTTTTAAAATGTTATTTTCTATCTTCCTTATTTCTTAATTTTGCTAAGAGCAAGGAAAGCTTCCAGAAAAAGAGAGTATATTAAAATCTAGCAGTCAGTGGTCGTTATTTGTCTAGAGTGTAGCCTCATATGGAAGTGAAACACGGACAATAAATAGTGCAGACAAGAGATCATATTTATTTGAATGTTTTGCTGAATAAGAATGCTAAAAATTGCATAACTAAATCGGTTAACTAAGGAACAGGTGTAGAATCGAATGAGGAGAAGGAGGTTTATGACACTAAATGACTAAAATAAGCCATAGGTTGTTAGGACACACCCTGAAGCAATAAGGAATAGCTAATTTGGTGATACAGAGAACTGCGGGGGTAAAAATTGTTGAGGGCAACGAAGGCCCTGATTACAACAAGCAAATTCAAGTAGAAGTAATTCGCAGCTGTTATGCAGATATGAAAAGAGTAGCGTATGATAAATTATCGTGGAGAACTGCATGATACCAGTCTGGCCGCGCGGGATTAGCCGAGCGGTCTCAGGCGCTCTAGTCATGGACTGTGCGGCTGGTCCCGGCGGAGGTTCGAGTCCTCCCTCGGTCATGGGTGTGTGTGTTTGTCCTTAGGATAATTTAGATTAAGTAGTGTGTATGCTTAGGGACTGATGAACTTAGCAGTTAAGTCCCATAAGATTTAACACACATTTATGATACCAGTCTGACTGATGACTAAACACTAGCAATGTGTTTCTTGCATGAAAAGTTCTCGGTTTACTTACCGCGTCAAATTCGGATAAAATTCCAAGCTTTCGATGACTGCCTCCATCACCATCGTCGAGGGCTAAAACTGACTGTCGTGAATAGGCGAAGCTCCCACTTTTATATTCATAGGGCGGCATCCGATTGGCTGTATTACGTCACGATGACAACGCGGAAATGGCGCGTACTGAGGTTGAAAGGTCTCTGTTGGATTCCTTTCATGTGTAATTTCTTAAATCTGTTGCCATTTATGGAATAAATTCCTCTTCTAAATGTACTGTGGCGTTTCCGACTATCTGGGAGGAGACTGAGCAGTGGAACGTGTTACTTTTACACATAAACAAGAACGATCTGTCACACTACTACACTTTAAAGCACAGTTTATATGTAATTCTTATATGTAATTCATGTCACACAGTCTCATACGGAACCTACATCCGCTTTCTTTTATATACTGTATATGATAAGATACTGTCATCCCCCTTCCCTTTTGTGTGAGAGGATGAATGAGCATATGTATTTCTAGTTGCATGCTTGAGGGTAGCAGACAAGGCTGTCTGCTAGAGAACAGTAGGACCAACGTCGGAACAGGTAGCTACGCTTCCTAAAAGCAAAGAGGTTTCTATTCTTAGTATGGTCCTGTCCGTCCGTTGTCATGTTGGTATAGGAAGCTGCCCCTCTGGCCACTTCCGTTGGTCTTTGTGAGCCACCCCTCAGGAAGCACGCTCGGAAGTAGGCAGTTGCAGTGTGGCCGTGGCGAGCGTCTGAAGTGGTAAGATCTCCGGCTAAGCGCGTGTCTGTTACGTCCGTAGGACAATGCATTTCTTAAGTTCAGCCTAACTGAAAATTTAATCACTTTTATTTCGGGTTTAGGTCTAAAATATCCGATGTTATCTTAAATTGCAGCGCAGTGTAATTATCGTGTGAAGTTCAGATTATTTTTCGGTAGTTGCTTTGTTACTACTTTGTGAGTAAAGTGGAACCACGTGTTGATCAGTAACTCTAACTAAGTTCATCAATCTTAAATCCGAATGTGCATGAGATTATAACGTCTCGTCTTGAGAATATTTTTTTTTTATATAGCAACTTTTCTTTATGCTTTTCTTTATGTTCAACCCACGTGGGGTGTACTTTGCGAGACCAGTACCACGTGCTTATATAACTGTTTGACCCATCAGGTTAATAGTAAGACGTTAGTAACCAGTTCAAGGTTTTTCTTTGGTCAATTGCTTTTCGATCTATTTATTTTAATTATCAAAATTATTGTGGAGTTGTACGCTTTGTGTAAACCAAGTTGACCACGTGGAGCATGTGGTGTAATCATCAAAGTAGCCCTCAGCTATTCTTTTTGCGAAGACTTCACAAAGAGTTAATATGAATTTAGTATACCAGTGTGTGGTAATTACATGACGGACAGGATTGTGGTATGAACGTAATTTCTTTGGGTAAAAACTGAATCTGTTGGTTGTGGTTAATTTCTTCTTGCTTATGTTTCAATGTTCTTCGTGTGTTATTTTATGAATGGAGTGTTGTATGCAGTTTTCCAAATCTTGGCTCCATATTTTATGTGTTCCGTAAGATTACAATCTCACATTCTTTTCAATCGTAAATAAGGCACCAGCTCAGTTATAACTCACGTATAATATGCTGAAATTTCAATGAACAATCTTAAAATAAATTTCCAAGTATAAACTGATTTCTTTCTTTTTATTTAAATTCTCCTTTTTATATATATATTTTACCGGTTTTGTATGACTATTAAAAGATTATCATTAATGTTAGTCTGCTAAATATCTGATGAAACAGTTGCCCAGTAATCCACGGTTAACGTCCCCAGACAGATCACGGCTTTTAACCCACTTTCATTGTCTATTAGCTCCGATTTAAGCATACCAAATTAAAGTTACAACTTTACACATCAGCTAAGCAAAATAGAGTTACAACGTTACACAATTCAGCATACCAAAATTAAAGTAACAATATTACACATGGCGACCCTGTTCTGTGATTCCGCTAGACTCTGGAATCTCTGAAATGTTAGATGGCGAGCGTGTTATAATCTTAATTTTTTTCCCCTACAGCGCTCAAACAACTTCTGCGTTGTTTCCGAGCAGACTTTCAAAAGATTCACGGCGTTGTTGATCGGCGTTGCGTTGTTTGTCTTGTTTTGTTTTTTATATTTGTGTGTTTTATATGTCTGTGTGTTTTTTTTTCTTCTCGCTTGTAAATTCTACTGTTTCGATCAAAGATAAAAATTTGTTTTGCGTGTGAAAAAGTGTGTACTAGGTTGGGTATCTTTCGTGTGACTGTCGTAATTTTTGGGGGACACATTTATTGTGATTAGTGTGTTGCGTACTGAGTATAAATTGCACTAATGCAAACACGTAACCAAGCTAAAAGTAAGCGGTCCAACAACTTAAGCAACATGGACCAAGGGGATAATTTGATTTCGAATATTAATGCGTCGGACAGTTCCGAAAATACAATGGGAAATACTTCAGACGAAATGCAAATCAGCACGAACGGGCTCACATCAGAGCCAGAAATTAATTTGCCTCTAACTAACCAAATTGATGTAGCAGAACTTATGAAAGCCTTATTGCAACAAAATAAAGAAAACGCAGAGAAATCAGAAAAATCGTTCCGAGAACAAAAAGAATCATCCGAAAAATCGATCCGCGAGCTAGGCGAACAAATGACGCAGAAATCTGAAAAATCGATCCGGGAGCTAGGGGAACAAATAGACGAAAAACTAATCCAGCAGACAAATAAAGTCGACAAGTCGATGCAGAGAGTGTCCGATGATATCTCACAAAGAATAAACAATCTGGCAAGTGAGATAAAAAGTGATATTATGAAAGAATTAGGCCGTACATTTGAACAAATCGATGATCGTCTGCAAGCCTTAGAACAGAGCAAGCGAAGGGGCGATGCCGAATCTAAAGAAAGCGAAGAACGGCTGCTTAGGAATTTCCTAGAGCTGAGGGAAGAATGCCAAAGGGAGCACCAGCAGGTACTCTCGAGTGTCCATGAGGCGGAAACGCATTGTCCCACGTCCGTTAGAAACACAATAGCGGACAACAGTTTAGCGATCCACGCGTTGGAACAGCAAATAGAACAATTGAAGCAGACTGGGGCGGAGGACAAGAGACAAATTGATGATAAGATTGCGGCATTAGCGGACACTGTAGGCACGATGAAGCTGACGGAAAGCGAGAACAATACTACACCGGTAGCGGCCGCAGAGACCGAAGAAGTGCGTTCGCTTCTTAGATTTCAGAAGGGACAGTTTGAAGTGAACAGACAACACAAAGCTGTAACAGGCGAATTACAAGAACGCGTGGCGCATCTGGAAAACCGCATGGCGTGTGATTCCGAACTCGCCAATAGCACTAAAAATAGCCGTACGAACAGTGCAGAGAGGGACTCCGGCCACGAGGGAGATTTTGACGACAGGGAAGAATGTAATTTGAGGGGCAGACTTGAGAATAATAGAAACATTCAAGGGCCTCGCCAGGAGGAAATGCGGGGATTTGATTTCAAAAATTTCCTTACGGTGAGAAAGTTTGAGATATTCCGAAATTCGCAAAAAGGAATACATCCACGAGCATGGCTCGAGCAATTTGAGTTCTGTCTTCCTCCCGACTGGGCAAGTTCACATAAGATAGAATATATGTGTGGCTATTTGGAAGGCGAACCGGCGATTCGCATGAGGTCGGCAGCGCGTCACTGCAACTCCACTCGGGAGTTTCGACAAGCCTTTCTGTCCGCCTATTGGTCGGAAGCGGCACAAGATAGGGTCAAACATGGCATAATTATGCTGCCAAATTTGAACCAGTCTGGTTTCGGCAGCCCTGCACGCCTATTCGACCACATGCTGCAGGCAAATCAATTCCTATACGACCCATACGGGCCTGCGGAACTAATTAGGATATGCATCACCAAATTGCCGATGCACTTGCGGCACGTCATTCTTGCGGGACGATGCAAAGAGGACGTGGAAACGTTTAAGACGCTTCTCCAAGAGTTGGAATACAATACAGGAGAATGCCCGCCTAATCAGGCACAAAGTTATTACGGGGCACAGCAGCGCGACCGCAGTCGTGGCCGTACTACGAGGGTTGCCCAGTAAATAATGCCCCATATTTTTTTTCTCCAGAAGTATTTATTCCACAACAATCAAATTTACATATGTGAAAGACTGATGTTTTGTCTACTTGCTTTATTTTTCCACATAATCTCCTTCAAGTTCGACGGCCTTTTTCCAGCGGGACACAAGAGCGTGTATTCCCTGCCGGTAAAAATCTGTACTCTGCCTACGGAGCCAGGTTGTCACTTCGTGAATCACTTCTTCGTCATCGGCAAAACGTCTTCCACGAATGAAATTCTTCATTGGCCCAAACAAGTGAAAGTCTGAGGGAGCCAAATCGGGGCTGTAGGGTGGATGGGGTAACACTATCCAACCCAGTTTCGCGATGTGTTCACAAGTCCTCAAACTTGTGTGAGGACGAGCGTTATCATGCTGAATCAAAACATCCTGTGCGTTAACATGACGCCCAAGGCGCCGGAAGCGCTGCTTAAATTTGTCTAATGTTTTGACATAAGCCTCTGAATTAATGGTACTGCCTTTTGGCATCACATCAACGAGAATTACGCCCTCGCAATCCCAAAACACAGTCATCATGACTTTTCCGGCTGAAGGAACTGTTTTGAATTTTTTTCTTCTGTGGAGAATAAGCATGACACCATTCCATCGATTGTCTTTTTGTTTCGGGCTCAAAATGATGCACCCAAGTTTCATCACCTGTCACAATCCGTGACAAAAAGGCCTCCCCGTCAACGTGAAAGCGTCGCAACAAATCGAAAGAAATGTCTTTTCTTTGGGATTTGTGATCGACAGTAAGACACCGAGGAACCCATCTTGCACACACTTTTGAGTATCCAAGCTGATTGATAATCACATCCACACTTCCTTTGCTTACTGACAACTCCAGTGCCAATTGTCGAGTCGTAATGCGTCGATCCCGTCGAATGAGAACATCAGCCCGCTGCAACATGTCAGGCGTGACAGCCGTGGGAGGCCTTCCCGACCGCGGCAAATCTCGGACCTCCGCAGCACCGCCCTCTGATGCTTTCAGCCTCTGTGCCCAGCGACCAACAGTACTCCTATCGACTGCAGATGTTCCGTAGACTTTGCACAAGCGTTTATGAATATTGCCCACGGTTTCTTCCTCTGCTACGAGAAATTCAATCACTGCACGTTGTTTATGACGGATGTCACCTGCAGACGCCATTTTAGAACATTCCTACACCACCGCTCTCTGTCGGAGGAAATTGAAACTTTGCGTACACACGCGGGAAACTTCAAATAACTCGCACCTAAAGTGTCACATTTCTAATATTTTTTATTTCGGAGAAAAAAAATATGGGGCATTATTTACTGGGCAACCCTCGTACTAATCAACGGCGTGACTGGTCGTCGCGACGCGAACGGAACAATAATCGGGACCGGCCGTATAGAAACTGGGGTGACAGTCGCGAACACAGGTGGAACAACAGAAATGATCGAGGACGTGGACAAGATCGTGAACGCTACAGGTACGGCAACCAGAATCGATACTACAATGAATACGGTGGGAATAGGACTGTAGGCGGAGCACCTCATGATGTCGAAATTCGGCCGGCTAACCCTAGACATAATCCAGCAAACGGAAATGAACGAAACCGGCAATGACAAACGATCAGCGCAGAAGGCGCCCAATCGGAACAAATGAGCGACATGGCAAATGACTAGAAAGGACAGTGAGAAGTAGAGAGGACGGTGAGGAGAAAGAATTGATTAGTTTAAATTTGTGACGAATGCATTTTGAATAATGTTGGTAAAAATTAATGATAAAGATGTTTCTGTGTGATGTATTGAAGTGTTGTTTTAATTTTTTTTTTCTCCTTGTGCAATTAGGATTTAGTTTGATTCAAACGTGAAGATAAAAGGTTTCTTTGTGAACGAGTAAAATGCTGTTTATGTTTTTTTGTGTAAATTGAAAAGAGTCGCTCCTGAGAGAAGCAAGATCTGTGCTGAATTAGTGCAAAAAAAAAAAAAAAAAAAAAAAAACTCAGGGGAATATCCGATCTGTGGGTATTATGGGTCTGGCAAACCCAGGTCCCCAGCTGTTAGTAGCCTTGTTTCCGATTTTCTGCTTTCAGTGCTACTATCTATCTATTACTATTCTATATCTGTCAGTATAAATGAGGATCTCTTACTATAGTATGCGTGCTGTATGAATATTTTAAGATAGGAGAACTCTGAGAAAGGAATGAGTAAGTTAGGAATCTTGAAAACAGGATGCGATAATACGATTGTTGAACCATTGGCTTCCAATATGCGATGATATGTTAATATTGATGATATATGTGTTTTTTGTTCTTTATAGCTGAGTACGTAAAGTGCTGTCTGTGGATTTCGTAAGTATATTGATTCCCTTCAAGGTGAAAGAAGAATTGTGGTTTGTGTAATTTACGTGGCTCTGAAATATTATTGTGGTAGTCAAATACGAGCAGCTTTTCAGCAAATGGAGAATGGAACGGAAATATGGATCCTTTTTGTAGTCTTGATTGATGTTGAGCCAAAGCCTAAAAAATTATTCTGCGTTAATACTTGTCCTAGGAAAGCGACGTTTATGTGTTTTGCTGATGCTGTGAGCATTACAGCTTACTGTTTTCGCTGGTGCGGGATGCACTGCAGCCTATATGATTTGTACTGAGGAAATTTCCCTCTTGAAGGTAGAGGATGATTAAATAATTTTGATTATGGGAACGAAGGAAAGCTTGGTTTAAGGTAATAAGGATAAAGCAAAACATTTGTCATTTAAACTACAGGAGGATTCGGATCTTTTGTGTCTGTTGTAAGTTCAATATGTTAAGATGATACTGTTTTACAGAATAGAGGTGACCACAATTTTGCCATTCATGAGAAATGAATCCAGAATAACCACCACAGGCGAAATAACTGATTTGGAAGCGAAAGGTAACGTTAAGAAGGAACGAAATCGCAGCAAAATGGGTAAGAAAATGTAATATAACCTGTATAATGCAAACATTTTTAACCTTCTCAGAGTCATCTGCGTGATTAATTGTTGTGATAACGTAATTTTAGGTGAAATTTTCTTACTGTTTTATGTGTGAATATATGAGTATGATAAATGTATAATTGCGAGTCTCTTTTCAGGTGTGCGAACTGGTATAAATGTTTTGGCTTGTAAATAACCATTGTTCTTTTTAATGTGTATGTTTAAGGAAAGTTCTCCATATTTATCATGTGACAAGACGTATGCCGCGAGCGTCAAGAAGAATGTTGTAGTGGTATATACACGGTGTTGAAATAGCATTGAAGTAGCTTATTGGGTTAACTAGTAGTGGATAGAAGTAGAATATTGAGTAATGCATGTTTATGGGTAGTTAGTTTGTAGAATAGACAACAGGTGTGCATGTATGTGTGTGTAAATAACATGTGAACCCTATGCTGTCCTGACCTATACTTGCACAAGGCATAATCCTATTCATTTTAGTGAATTAATAAATAGCATTTGATTTATTAAAACGTAAGTGAACCACATTAGTGATGTAGATTTAAATATTATATTGTCAGTTCATTTAAATTTTTATTTTTATACTGTCAAGTCATTTCACTTTTATTTTTTTTACATTGTCAAGTCATTTAAATTTTATTTTATATTGTCGATTCATCTAATTTTTTTATTTAAAAAAAAAATTAAGTCTCACTTTGTTCTTAAAAATTGTGAAAGACAATACTAAGTGGTATTATGTATGACATTGTGTAATCACATAAGGATGATGAAAAATTTCTGTGAATGCAGTTGAGAACCTGAAAGCGAACCGGCAAAACTCTTAAGAGACAGCGGGAGCAGCCGGACTAGTTGTAAACTGGCGGGTTTCCCAGCGGGACACGCTGTCATCCGGGCCACTTTGGGAGCGCGGCCGACAACAAAAGGAGAGTAAGCGGCAAACACTTTCCCTTGTACCTGGAGCTAATGGGCGGCCGCCCCGGGCGACCCTTCCTCGAGGCGATGACCTGAGATGGGCGAGCGGTCCACCGCGCGGAAATCCATCTGCTGGCAACGCACCACACGCACGCGACCGTGACGAGACGGCCGCGGTGAAACAACACAAGGGGCGTGGAGCCTTTTGACAGGTACTGCCCAGAGAAACTTGCAGACGTCAACGACGCCTATCGACATTTCCTGATGGATGCCTACTGTCAAGCGACAGTAAATCATGGTTCGATGTTCTCTGGTCGCTAAGGGTGGCACAAAAGAAGAGCCATTAAGTGTCATCCTTGCCCAGGAATATCAAACCGGCGAGCCAATTGAGGATAACCCAAGAATGTAACAGTACAAAGGGCGGGAAGCCTTTTGACACATACTGTCCAGAGTAACTGGCAGACTTCAATGACGCCTATCAACATCTCCTGACGGATGCCCACTGTCAAGCGACAGTAAATCTTGGTTCGATGTTCTCTGGTCGCTAAGGGTGGCACAAAAGAAGAGCCATTAAGTGTCATCCTTGCCCGAGAATATCAACCTGGCGTGTCAAACGAGGATACCGCACGAATTTGACAATACAAACATGGAACCAAATCGAGATGTACGTGACACGAGAGAAACTTCATGAGAGGGCAGAGACGGCGGGATCGCACGCAACAGATGGACAAAAATCCCTACTGACAGCTGCGGCGACGAACCCCCCCCCCCCCTTTCCCTTATATTGTGCCTCGGAACAGTGGAACTACTGAGTGTGTCAGTGAACAGTGATTATACGGTTCTTAGTCCAGTGCATATACGTGTGTTTCTGTCAGAGAAACTCTGACTCGTGTGTTTTGCAGGAGTTCGATTTATTGGTGTTTATTAGACTGACTCTTGTATTTTGCAGGTGTTCTATTTATCTTTTTTAGACTTTGAATCTTGTGTTTTGCAGGTGTTTTATTTATAGGTGTTTTTTTTGTTTTAGATGTTGACTATTGTACTGTTTTATTTATCAATGTTTGTTTTTGTGTGATGTATTAGATTTGTGATATTTTGTTTCGTAAATTCATTGCTGTGGCATTGCTTCGTTTATCAGTCAGATAGCTTTTTATTCTCATTGAACTGTGATCGATTAGCCTTTGCATGGGGCATATTTACTGTGAGGAACCCCTTAAGGGTAACAATCACATAATTATTGTAGTTTCAGTATAATGACACAGTGCTCATTGTTTGCTAGCTAATTGAAATATAGTAGAATGATTAAATGAGTGCCACATAGTTATTTTAATTCTACAAATTATTAGTTTTATACGATATAGAATTTTTTTGCGATAACCACTTTGTAAAACATGTTTTTTTTCTCTTATCATTTAGTTGCTTTTGCAGATTGTGCATTATGTTCTGCTTTTTAATACCGATGTTATTTGATGTTCTTTTTTTTATTGCTGTGGCACCTTTGCTATTCTCATAAATTTTGCTTGTTAATAAACAGTCATAAATTTCCTGTGATCAGTTGGCTCTTGCAATGAGCAAATACTGGTGAACTCCATAAGGGTAATAACCAGAAATTGTTTTCATATTAATGACACAGGAACCATTGTTTTTACTTGCTGACCGAATTAGGTCTACACTACCTTTTAAATAGGTGTCACAGATTGTGTTCTTTTTTTTCTGTTTGAAATTGGTAGATTCTAAAGATGTGTTGAAATTATTGTGTTTTAGCAAGTAGCTGGTGTCCTTTTGCCTTTTTATTTTACACTTTTGGTTTAAGTAGGGTGTGAGAAGCCTGCTTGGGAATGTCCTAGCATGGCCAGAAAATTCCCTGCACAGTCTTTTCCCGGAGCGTTGGGGTTATGAAAGGTCTCTGTTGGATTCCTTTCATGTGTAATTTCTTAAATCTGTTGCCATTTATGGAATAAATTCCTCTTCTAAATGTACTGTGGCGTTTCCGACTATCTGGGAGGAGACTGAGCAGTGGAACGTGTTACTTTTACACATAAACAAGAACGATCTGTCACACTACTACACTTTAAAGCACAGTTTATATGTAATTCTTATATGTAATTCATGTCACACAGTCTCATACGGAACCTACATCAGCTTTCTTTTATATACTGTATATGATAAGATACTGTCATCCCCCTTCCCTTTTGTGTGAGAGGATGAATGAGCATATGTATTTCTAGTTGCATGCTTGAGGGTAGCAGACAAGGCTGTCTGCTAGAGAACAGTAGGACCAACGTCGGAACAGGTAGCTACGTTTCCTAAAAGCAAAGAGGTTTCTATTCTTAGTATGGTCCTGTCCGTCCGTTGTCATGTTGGTATAGGAAGCTGCCCCTCTGGCCACTTCCGTTGGTCTTTGTGAGCCACCCCTCAGGAAGCACGCTCGGAAGTAGGCAGTTGCAGTGTGGCCGTGGCGAGCGTCTGAAGTGGTAAGATCTCCGGCTAAGCGCGTGTCTGTTACGTCCGTAGGACAATGCATTTCTTAAGTTCAGCCTAACTGAAAATTTAATCACTTTTATTTCGGGTTTAGGTCTAAAATATCCGATGTTATCTTAAATTGCAGCGCAGTGTAATTATCGTGTGAAGTTCAGATTATTTTTCGGTAGTTGCTTTGTTACTACTTTGTGAGTAAAGTGGAACCACGTGTTGATCAGTAACTCTAACTAAGTTCATCAATCTTAAATCCGAATGTGCATGAGATTATAACGTCTCGTCTTGAGAATATTTTTTTTTTTATATAGCAACTTTTCTTTATGCTTTTCTTTATGTTCAACCCACGTGGGGTGTACTTTGCGAGACCAGTACCACGTGCTTATATAACTGTTTGACCCATCAGGTTAATAGTAAGACGTTAGTAACCAGTTCAAGGTTTTTCTTTGGTCAATTGCTTTTCGATCTATTTATTTTAATTATCAAAATTATTGTGGAGTTGTACGCTTTGTGTAAACCAAGTTGACCACGTGGAGCATGTGGTGTAATCATCAAAGTAGCCCTCAGCTATTCTTTTTGCGAAGACTTCACAAAGAGTTAATATGAATTTAGTATACCAGTGTGTGGTAATTACATGACGGACAGGATTGTGGTATGAACGTAATTTCTTTGGGTAAAAACTGAATCTGTTGGTTGTGGTTAATTTCTTCTTGCTTATGTTTCAATGTTCTTCGTGTGTTATTTTATGAATGGAGTGTTGTATGCAGTTTTCCAAATCTTGGCTCCATATTTTATGTGTTCCGTAAGATTACAATCTCACATTCTTTTCAATCGTAAATAAGGCACCAGCTCAGTTATAACTCACGTATAATATGCTGAAATTTCAATGAACAATCTTAAAATAAATTTCCAAGTATAAACTGATTTCTTTCTTTTTATTTAAATTCTCCTTTTTATATATATATTTTACCGGTTTTGTATGACTATTAAAAGATTATCATTAATGTTAGTCTGCTAAATATCTGATGAAACAGTTGCCCAGTAATCCACGGTTAACGTCCCCAGACAGATCACGGCTTTTAACCCACTTTCATTGTCTATTAGCTCCGATTTAAGCATACCAAATTAAAGTTACAACTTTACACATCAGCTAAGCAAAATAGAGTTACAACGTTACACAATTCAGCATACCAAAATTAAAGTAACAATATTACAAGGTGACGCCCTCTACGTCTGTAGATTTTGTTTGCGCTCTCTATCCAGCGCTGCTTGCAACGCCGTCCCTCGTATCAGGCAGTAAGTTGCGAGAAGTCTCCCTCTGTGCGTTTTCTTTATCAAGTGCACGCTTCCATGCATTGCTAAGTGCATAGCCTGTGTCCGACGAGGGATGGCGCTGCAACAACGCTGGATAGATAGTGAGAACCAAATCTATGGACAGAGGACGCCACCTCACTATGCGCTATTTCTGTGTTGTCATCATGGTGTAATAGAGCCAATTAGATGCCGTCCTGCTGGTATAAAAGTGGGAGCCTCGCCAGTTCATCACAGTCAATCTTAGCACATGACGATAATAATGGAGGCAGTCATCGAAAGCTTGGAATTTTATCCGAATTTGCCGTGGCAAGTAAACCGAGAACTTTTGATTCAAGGACTCCATCATGTAAAACTTCGTAGCCATAACGTTTTTTTCTTCTTTTTTTGGTTTTGTTCCTCCATCCTGACCTTCTAGCTCTCTTTACTCTCTTCAAAATGCCTTCGTTAGTGTTAGCACATAGCTAAGATGTCTTCTCAAGAAGAGTCACTAAAAGTAAAATGTAAAAATGTGGCCTAGTCGTATGAAATATAATGATAGCATCACAAGTCACACGACACGTTGTGGGAACAGGCTCCCATCTTCAGGTAATATATACAAGAAACTTTAAGAGAGGTTAATACTTTAATAAATGTATAAAACCAGCAAATAGACGGACTATGCAATTTCTGTCTTCACTTCCACTGCGTCCTCTTCATATTCTGGTGCACCGTTGACCCCACGCTCTTGTTTCCTTCTGCAGCTCGCCTTCTTCCATCGGTTGGCACAACCAACTCGTATCACGTGTTCTGCTGCATGTTTACTGGGAAACGCTGATCGGGGTGCTGGAAAAGGTGTGGCGCGAGTCAGCAGTGCAATGGCCCGTTTACTGTTAATGTCTCACCGTAGTAAAAGCGTGTCACCGATCGTCGTCTACATTTTCCACGATCGTTGGGTTGTAGTGTATCAGTGGCGATTGGACTTCCATTATAGGGAACAGTCACTTTTATCTATTCCTGGACTGCACTTATGACTGTTATATCGTCGTGAGGCGTGATGGAGTTTACCGTAGCACTACATTGCAGTACCTGTGTTTTTATGATGTACTGTCCAATGTCCTTCAATCATGTAGGCTTGCATGACTGAAGGACATTGCAGAGTAAATCGTAGAAACACAGACACTGCAATATACAAACGATGTTCCGTAAGTAATGCAACACATTTTTGTTCTGAAAGCAGTTTGCTTTTATTCAGGATTCCACTACACCACGTTATTCCTCGCTCTTTTGGCTACAAACCCCTATTTTTCAACATAATATCCATTCACTTCGACGTCTTTACGCCAAATTACTAGGAGGGCTTTTATACCCGCATGATACTACTCTACTGGTCGACGCCAGAGCCAACGTTTTGCAGCATCAATAACATCCGAATCATCTACGTACTGCTTCCCATGGTGTTCATCCGTATTGGGCCAAACAGATGGAAATTGGAAAGTGAGATTCGGGCTATAGTGTGGGTGAGGATGAACGATCCAATGAAGTTTTGTGAGCAGATTTGTCACGATCAGCATCGTAACGTGCAAGCAATTCCACACATTGCGTCCTTTGTTGCTCTTTATGGTCTTGTGTTAGGCAGCGAGGAACCCAGAGTACTCACACCTTTGAGTACCACAACTGGTGGACGGTGTGGCAGCACCAGCTGTGCAGCGAAGTGCCTGGTTGTGATCCGTCGATCACCTCGAATGAGAGTGTCCGCACGTTCCAGCATTGCAGGAGTTACAGCTGTGTGCCTCTGGCCAGCAAGTATACAAGTTTGTCCGATTTTGTTGCGATGATAACAGACACCCTGTCCAACTACTCACCGCTCTTTTGTTCGCTGCCAGATCTCCGTAGACATTCAGCAAGCGCTAATGAATATCTGCGATGCTCCAGTTTTCTGCCAAAAGAAACTTAGTGACAGCACTCTGCTTGGAACGCTCCTCCGTTACAAACGCCATTTTGAAGGCTATGCATAGCGCCATCACCTATCGGAACTTCATGAAACTATACGGAATGTAGTGGGAATATTCCATTATGTCCCACAACAAATTCCGCATTTTCTTCAACCGAAATTGGACGAGGAAATAATCCGTTGCATTACGTATTGAACACCCCTCGTAATATTTCATGCCAAGACAAGTCGGCGACAATAATCATAAGTCTCTACATGTACGAGAATCACAGCAGTTGTGCGTCTGCAGGACGTGGACACACGGTGACATATGGAAGTTCGGGTCGCTCTTGAAGGCCTGCTCGGATGGCCGAGTCTGTTTACGTGACCGCTCACGTAAAGTGGGAAATCCGGATTCGGGTCCCAGTCCAGTACTGATTTTTATTGACATCAATACATTGTGAAGTTGGAGTCTCACTATATTCGCAATTGAGAATACATTTCTTTTTTTTACTGTAGCATCCTGATAAAATATATAATGAAATTACTCAAGTCTCTCTGGACTTAGTCATTTAAAATATTCTCCTTTTTACTATTGTGTAGAAATTCCAGTTCTTCAAATAAATCAAATTTCATTCCTTTCTGAATTGTGAGTAATATGTCAACATCCTGATTCAGTTCGGACAATGGATGTCGAGTATCACGAACATGGGTGACTGTCGCAGATTTATGGAAGCTGTTCAGTCCAAAGGTATCTTTATGCATGTTGTATCTTGTTTTAAAATTCCAAACGTCTGTCCTATATATTTGGCGTCACACGATGAGCATTAACTTGTACACGCCCATGCTGTCTGTTCCGGGACAGTTTACCAAACTGCTATGTAACCTAATTAATAAGCCACTATCCAGACTGGATTACCAAATCAATTCTAATTACAAGTGAAGCGTGAAAGTATGCTAGTCACTGAATCAAGCACCAGTGATTGTGAATAAGTTAAAATTAATACTTCTTCATTTCATTTCTGTATGGTGGTCAAAGATATGTGTAATTTTTCTGTGAACTGAGTCTGCTGGCTGACCGTGAGAACATGCCGCAGGGGAAGAGTCGCAAATGGGTCGTAACACTGTTCTTTCACTAAAAGGCAGGGACGCCGCCAGATATACACTGCGCGACCATCGCTCTTGGGATGGCCAAAGCGACCCAGTGTCGGCCACAGGAGGAGGGAGAAGGCCAAACTCGGAAAGTTGTAAACTTACATTGTGCGCTGCAGTGAAAATAACGCTTTCTAAAAAGACAGGGATCCACCAGAGGAGTGGGAAAACATGAGACGCGCAGAATTAGATAAATCTGCTGGTCTGAAAGCAACTCAGCAGCAATTTATGTGTAAGTTTTATAAGCATGCCCAGGATTGGCTCAGCAAAATTATATTTGTAGTGGGGTGAAAACTCGCGAGTGTCCACGGCAGCTGTTATCATTGGAGGGCTTGAGAAATCAAACTCGTAGTGGGAGAGAATCTCTGCTTTCTTCCCCACTCTAAGCGTGAAATCTGTATTACTGCTTAATCACAGCAGTTCCTTTAACAGAAGAGAGATTGCTACTATTTTTATGAATTTTTCATTGGACAGAACTCGGAACAGTGACTGGCTAATGAGATTCCAGTACAGGCAAAAACAAACTAACTGGGCACAATGAAAACTATATAACTAAAACGCAGTACCAAAGCACTTTATGAACTATGCATAATATGAAGTGCAATGTTAGACTAAGAATATCCACAAAAATAAATTACTGCTCTACTCGGAAGGAAAAGGCTATTGAAAATTACAAATGCTCTTCACTGAAAATTAATGTAGCTGGTAACACGACACATAACAATCCTGACTACACACTGTTTTCACAAGAATGTAAGGTTAGATCTGCCCCGACATAAAAGTGACTTACCTCTTGCTCAGGAAGCTGTTTTTTGTGTCTATAGTACTGACGATCTCGATACAAATCAGTAGATGCAGCAGTTAAAGATAAATAATCTACGCTAAATTCTTTTTGTCAGAAGTGATCTGTTGCTTCATGTAGCGGGATGCGCACATGACAAAAATTCAAAACTTTACTATGAATCATGAAGGTGGGTTTTACTGTAAAGAAAATCGTTTTTAAGAAATGAAATTCTGATTATTGAGAAAAAACACACAACATAGTGAAACGCTAACAATGACACAATTTTCTCATTATAAAAATTACAAACATACCCTTAAAATTCCTCCAAAATCTTCATCAATATAAGAACAAGAAAGTATTATAATCACTTTTTTAACCTCCATAATAAATTATTCTACATAGCTTCTTCAATATGCACAGGAAAATGATCTCATTCTTTGAAAAACTCAATTTCTCGTTGCTATGCCTCAAATAAGAATGTCCAACACTGCACAACTGACTGACTAACAAATCAATCACAGTAACTAAACACAGAGTCAAGGATCGTATTCACTACTCGTACAGAGCGTTCATTACGTGCGCTTTTTTCCTTGACCTAAAATACAGTCCATTCCAAAGATAAGTCTTGACAGTGCAGTCAACCAATAAGCACGAAGTTACCATCAAGCAATGAAAACGTTCAGCGCAAATTGACTGGGACTTAACGTCTCATATTTACCAAATATTGTGTGTTAGTAAATGACTGGAGAAACAAAAGAAATTTTCGCAATGAAACGACTAGGGTTTGCAAAAGCCACAGATCGTGCCAATTCGGCAGAATATCAAACTTCGTGCGTTGCCTCCTTTTATCCCCAAAAATTCGTGATTCATCTTGACATGTAACATTTCGTGTTTGTTAACGTTTTATGTGGAATTCGTTGAATTTTTGAATATGAAATCTATGGGAGCGTAAACATTGTGCACCAATGAAATGCGCAATGAATATTCACATCCCCACAAAACCAAGATTCGCCATGAAATTTTGTTTTTTGTTTACGTATTCCTAATTTGGTTTTGTATTGTGGAAGTTAATAACCTGGAGATAGAGTGGTTGCAGTGCATCGCATCATGGTTTTTTTTTTTCTTAAAACTCATACTGGAGCTTTTGAATTTGTACCCTATTCTCATTGCGGTGAATATTATAAAAAGCTAATGATAAAAAAGTGGTAGATGGATAAATGGTTAATTGCAGCACAACTTTCACGACAAGATACAGGCAGATAGAGAGAAAGAGGCAGAGAGAAAATCCCACATAAAAAAGTAGAAAATAAGTGAAAGCGTATTAATTAATTATCATTACTTGAACATGCGTGTTATCTATTCTTACTGGAAGCAGTTTCACAAATGTAAAACAGATAAATGAGCAACTAATATTTGCTTAGTAGAAAGGTGCATTGTTCATTTATTTATTTATTTATTGTTCCGTGGGACCAAATTAAGGAGAAGTCTCCATGGTCATGGAACGAGTCAATACATGAAATTATAACACGATATTAGAAACAGATAAAATGAAATATAAAAAAACATATTCAGGTGACAAGTCGTAAATTTAAATAAAGAAAATCAACAATGTAACACTGGAATTTGCTTAATTTTTTAGCTCTTCCAGGAGCTCCTCGACAGAATAGAAGGAGTGAGCCATGAGGAAACTCTTCAGTTTAGACTTAAAAGTGTTTGGGGTACTGCTAAGATTTTTGAGTTCTTGTGGTAGCTTATTGAAAATGGATGCAGCAGAATACTGCACTCCTTTCTGCACAAGAGTCAAGGAAGTGCATTCCACATGCAGATTGGATTTCTGCCTAGTATTAACTGAGTGAAAGCTGCTAACTCTTGGGAATAGGCTAATATTGCTAACAACAAACGACATTAAAGAAAATATATACTGTGAGGGCAATGTCAGAATTCCCAGACTATTGAATAGGGGTCGAAAAGAGGTTCTCGAACTTACACCACATATAGCTCGAACAGCCCGTTTTTGAGCCAAAAATACCCTTCTTGAATCAGAAGAATTACCCCAAAAAATAATACCATATGACATAAGCGTATGGAAATATGCGAAGTAGACTAATTTTCGTGTTGAAGTGTCACTTATTTCAGATACTGTTCTAATGGTAAATAAAGCAGCATTTATTTTTTGAACAAGATCCTGAACATGGGCTTTCCACAACAGCTTACTATCTATCCGAACTCCTAGGAACTTGAACTGTTCCGTCTCGCTTATAATATGCCCATTATGTCTGATCAAAATATCGGTTCTTGTTGAATTGTGTGTTAGAAACTGTAAAAACTGAGTTTTACTGTGATTTAGCATCAAATTATTTTCCACAAGCCACGAACTTATTTCATGAACTACGTTATTTGATACTGTTTCAATATTACACACAAGATCCTTCACTATCAAGCTGGTGTCATCAGCAAACAGAAATATTTTTGAATCACCTGTAATACTAGAAGGCATATCATTTATATAAATAAACAGCAGTGGCCCCAGCACCGACCCTTGGGGAACACCCCACTTAACAGTGCCCCATTGGGACTGAACATCACTACCACTCTCAATATTGCGGAGAATTACCTTCTGCTTTCTGTTCTTAAGGTAAGAGGCGAACCAATTGTAAGCTAATCCCCTTACTCCATAATGGTCCAACTTCTGCACTAACATTTTGTGGTCAGCACAGTCAAAAGCCTTCGTTAAATCAAAGAAAACACCTAGCGTTCGCAACCTTTTATTTAATCCGTCCAAAACCTCACTGAGAAAAGAGAATATAGCATTTTCAGTTGTTAAACCATTTCTAAAACCAAACTGAACATTTGACAGCAAATTATGTGAATTTAAATGCTCCAGTAACCTTGCATACACAACCTTCCCGATAACTTTAGCAAACATCGATGGCATAGAAATAGGTCTATAATTGTCAACATTATCCCTGTCTCCCTTTTTATAAAGTGGCTTCACTACCGAGTACTTTAATCGGTCAGGAAACCGACCACTCCTAAAGGAAAAGTTACATATATGGCTAAGTACTGGGCTAACATACATAGAACAATACTTCAGTATTCTGCTAGATACCCCGTCATATCCATGAGAGTTCTTGGTCTTTAGTGATTTAATTATTAACTCAATCTCCCTCTTGTCAGTATCATGGAGGAGCATTTCAGGTAACAGTCTCGGAACACTTTTTTCTAAGAGCGCTATATGATTCCCTGTTGGGACTAGGTTTCTATTTAGTTCACCTGCTATATTCAGAAAGTGATTATTAAATACTGTACATACATGCGACTTATCAGTAACACGGACATTCCAACTACGCACTGATTCTACACTCCTGGAAACTGAAATAAGAACACCGTGAATTCATTGTCCCAGGAAGGGGAAACTTTATTGACACATTCCTGGGGTCAGATACATCACATGATCACACTGACAGAACCACAGGCACATAGACACAGGCAACAGAGCATGCACAATGTCGGCACTAGTACAGTGTATATCCACCTTTCGCAGCAATGCAGGCTGCTATTCTCCCATGGAGACGATTGTAGAGATGCTGGATGTAGTCCTGTGGAACGGCTTGCCATGCCATTTCCACCTGGCGCCTCAGTTGGACCAGCGTTCGTGCTGGACGTGCAGACCGCGTGAGACGACGCTTCATCCAGTCCCAAACATGCTCAATGGGGGACAGATCCGGAGATCTTGCTGGCCAGGGTAGTTGACTTACACCTTCTAGAGCACGTTGGGTGGCACGGGATACATGCGTACGTGCATTGTCCTGTTGGAACAGCAAGTTCCCTTGCCGGTCTAGGAATGGTAGAACGATGGGTTCGATGACGGTTTGGATGTACCGTGCACTATTCAGTGTCCCCTCGACGATCACCAGTGGTGTACGGCCAGTGTAGGAGATCGCTCCCCACACCATGATGCCGGGTGTTGGCCCTGTGTGCCTCGGTCGTATGCAGTCCTGATTATGGCGCTCACCTGCACGGCGCCAAACACGCATACGACCATCATTGGCACCAAGGCAGAAGCGACTCTCATCGCTGAACACGACACGTCTCCATTCGTCCCTCCATTCACGCCTGTCGCGACACCACTGGAGGCGGGCTGCACGATGTTGGGGCGTGAGCGGAAGACGGCCTAACGGTGTGCGGGACCGTAGCCCAGCTTCATGGAGACGGTTGCGAATGGTCCTCGCCGATACCCCAGGAGCAACAGTGTTGCTAATTTGCTGGGAAGTGGCGGTGCGGTCCCCTACGGCACTGCGTAGGATCCTACGGTCTTGGCGTGCATCCGTGCGTCGCTGCGGTCCGGTCCCAGGTCGACGGGCACGTGCACCTTCCGCCGACCACTGGCGACAACATCGATGTACTGTGGAGACCTCACGCCCCACGTGTAGAGCAATTCGGCGGTACGTCCACCCGGCCTCCCGCATGCCCACTATACGCCCTCGCTCAAAGTCCGTCAACTGCACATACGGTTCACGTCCACGCTGTCGCGGCATGCTACCAGTGTTAAAGACTGCGATAGAGCTCCGTATGCCACGGCAAACTGGCTGACACTGACGGCGGCGGTGCACAAATGCTGCGCAGCTAGCGCCATTCGATGGCCAACACCGCGGTTCCTGGTGTGTCCGCTGTGCCGTGCGTGTGATCATTGCTTGTACAGCCCTCTCGCAGTGTCCGGAGCAAGTATGGTGGGTCTGACACACCGGTGTCAATGTGTTCTTTTTTCCATTTCCGGGAGTGTATATCCTCGACCTGTCTCTGCAGACCAGCCACTTCCTTTACGACTGACCACACGGTTTTAATTTTATCCTGAGACTTAGCTATTCTGTCTGCATACCACATACTTTTTGCCTTTCTAATAACATTTTTAAGCACCTTACAATACTGTTTGTAATGGGCTGCTGCATTTAGATTTTGACTGTTTCTAACGTTTTGATATAATTGCCACTTTGTTCTACAAGATATTCTTATCCCTCTAGTCAGCCACCCAGGCTGCCTGTTTGTGCTAGTACCCTGTTTTGAACGTTCTAACGGAAGGCAACTTTCAAAGAGCACAAGAAAAGTCTTGAGAAAAGCATTATATTTATCGTCTACTGTATCAGCGCTATGAACATCTTGCCACTCTTGTTCCTTGATAAGGTTTACAAAGGTCTCTACAGCAACTGGATCGGCTTTCCTAAACAGCTGATGACTATATTTAACACGTGTTGCAGCACAAAAATCTTTTAGAGTTAAAATTTGTGCATCATGATCTGAAAGGCCATTCACCTTTTTGCTAACAGAATGCCCTTCTAGTAACGAGGAATGAACAAAAATGTTGTCTATGGTTGTTCTACTGTTCCCTTGCACTCTCGTTGGAAAGAATACGCTTTGCATAAGATTATATGAATTAAGGAGGTCTACCAGCATCCTCTTCCTTGCACAATCACTTACACAATTAATATTGAAGTCATTGGAGGATGACATCTCCAAGACTTGAATATTTGATGTACTTCTCATAGGGTTCTGAAACCCCAAAATGAGGACCCTGCAACACGATTGACCACCACGCTTTTAAGATGGTTCTAGTATGGATCATGATAAGAGGGTATAATAAGGCATATCTGTAACATAGCCCAGTAAATCGGTACTAGGTATTGATTGTTTTGGTTTTAAATAAGGAAGTACGCTTAGTGCAAAACAGTGACTGTGATGTTCCTATCGAGATCCAGACTAAACCATTTGGGACTGCTGACTGGAACATTGTTAGTTCTACTTTATGATGATATCATATGGCTATATTAGATACTAAACAAACAGAATAATATTATAGCCTACACATCATGCGTACCTAATTTACTTTACGTCCCAAGTGCCTTGTGTATTTTTCACTAGAATGAATCTTGTTTAAAAGTTCGTTTTGTTGACACAAATAAAATTTTACGCTAATCAAATTTTACCATTTTACACATTCAACTGTCAGTCTAGCTCTCCTTTGTCAACTGCAGCTGTATTAAGGAGAACAATCTGTCAACACGAGTGTAATGGGTTGGCACTTCAAAGAGAAAATGCGCAATTTTAATTGATTTGCTCAACTGTTTTTCACTACTACACGACTCAATGACTTGCACCATTTCTTCTGGCTTGATTCAGATTTTCTACTGTAAGTGGCCTCGATTTCTTTTTTTAATCTGAAAACTGATCAAAACACTTTTCATCATCAATTTCCATATTTTTATGAAACAAAGATTTGATAGATTCTTCTACACAAGTATTTGATGATGTAATAAAATAACTGAAATAAAAAGCATATAAATTGTTGATGAGATGTGATAATACAAATTCCCAACAGCTGTCTGTCCGATGAGGCATCAAATGTGCTACACCTGAAAAGCCCACCTGTCGTCGCTCGTGGACGGCCAGTTGCGGTCTTGGCGTGCAAATTCCAGCCTTCATCGCCGATAAACGGCAGTCAGTGCGGGTACCTGAACCAGGCACCTGTTGTTGAGGCCCATACAAAGCAACACTCGCTGGTCGGTCGTCGAGGAGATACTGCTGGTAGCAGCTTAGTTCATCTGGGCAGGCAGCCGCTCAACAGTTCCACTTCTCGTCGCTCGAATACATCACCGCAGACGTCTTTCACCCCTGTCATATGGAGCCCGCGGTGCACTAGAATTGCCTCGGCGGCGGTTTTGGATAGCGCCATTTTGCCTTGCACGGTATGCTTTGGCCATGGCGGTCCGTTTCGAAAATACTTCCACTCTTGCCGCGAAAACCAATGATCATGCCATTCTGGTCGTCAGATAAATCGCTCCGTTTCCGCGTTAGGAGAACGATTGCACAGTTTTCCGCGTCTCCCTTCCCACTCTCCCCCTCCCCCACTTTTCCAGACACGCATTACATACCCTCCACTTCTGGTGCTGTCACCTGGCATCTGTAAGTACGAGGGTTGCCCAGAAAGGAATGCACCGCATTTTTTTTCAGCCGAGAACAACGCTACAAATGCGAAACGCTACCTATGTACACTGCTGGTCATTAAAATTGCTACATCAAGAAGAAATGAAGATGATAAACGGGTATTCATTGGACAAATATATTATACTAGAACTGACATGTGATTACATTTTCACGCAGTTTTGGTGCATAGATCCTGAGAAATAAGTACCCAGAACAACCATCTCTGGCCATAATAACCACCTTGATACGCCTGGCCATTGAGTCAAACTGATCTTGGATGGCGTGTACAGGTAGATCTGCCCATGCAACTTCAACACGATACCACACTTCATCAAGAGTAGTGACTGGCGTATTGTGACGAGCCAGTTGCTCTGCCACCATTGACCAGACGTTTTCAATTGGTGAGAGATCTGGAGAATGTGCTGGCCAAGGCAGCAGTCGAGCATTTTCTGTATCCAGAAAGGCCCCTACAGGACCTGCAACATGCAGTCGTACATTATCCTGCTGAAATGCAGGGTTTCGCAGGGATCGAATGAAGGGTAGAGCCACGGGTCGTAACACATCTGAAATGTAACGTCCACTGTTCAAAGTGCCGTCAATGCGAACAAGAGGTGACCGAGACGTGTAACCAATGGCACCCCATACCATCACGCCGGGTGCTACTCCATATGGCGATGACGAATACACGCTTCCAGTGTGCGTTCACCGCGATGTCGCCAAACACGGATGCGACCATCACGATGTCGTAAACAGAACCTGGATTCATCCGAAAAAGTGACGTTTTGCCATTCGTTCACTCAGGTTCGTCGTTAAGTACAGCATCGCAGGCGCTCCTGTCTGTGATGCAGCGTCAAGAGTAACCGCAGCCATGGTCTCTGAGCTGATAGTCCATGCTGCTGCAAATGTCGTCGAATTGTTCATGCAGGTGGTTGTTGTCTTGCAAACGTCCCCATCTGTTGACTCAGAGAGCGCGACGTGGCTGCACGGTCCGTTACAGCCATGCGGATAAGATGCCTGTCATATCGACTGCTAGTGATACGAGGCCGTTGGGATCCAGCACGGCGTTCCGTATTACCCTCCTGAACCCACCGATTTCGTATTCTGCTAACAGTCATTAGATCTCGACCAACGCGAGCAGCAATGTCGCGATACGCTAAACCGCAATCGCGATAGGGTACAATCCGACACTTATCAATGTCGGAAACGTGACGGAACGCATTTCTCCTCCTTACACGAGGCATCACAACAGCGTTTCACCAGGCAACGCCGGTCAACTGCTGTTTGTGTATGAGAAATCGGTTGGAAACTTTCCTCATGTCAGCATGTTGTAGGTATCGCCACGGGCGCCAACTTTGTATGATTGTTCTGAAAAGCTAATCATTTGCATATCACAGCATCTGCTTCCTTTTGGTTATATTTCGCGTCTGTAGTATGTCATCTTCGTGGCGTAGCAATTTTAATGGCCAGTAGTGTATTATCTAAAGTCTCTTGAGTGAGCGCTCCAAGTTTTGGTAACTACCGACAGATAGTGTAGCTGCAGAGCAGTTTCAAAATGGCGTCTGTAGGTGATGTACTCTACAAGCAACGTGCCGTCATTAAACTTCTCACTGCAGAGAAAGAAACTGTGGGCAATATTCTCAAACGCTCTATGGAGCATCTGCTGTCGACAGAAGTACAGTTAGTCGCTGGGCACCGGGGGTGAGGTCATCAGAAGGCGGTTCGGCGGAGCTCCACGATTTGCAGCGGTCACGGAGACCATCCACGGCGGTCACACCTGACATGTTGCAGCGAGCTGATGCTGTCATCCGTGAGGACAGACGCATTACCACTCGACAGTTGGCGCTGCATCTGTCAATGATGAGACGGTGATTCAGATACGGAAACACTGGCTCCGCCACCAGGACAACGACTGGTACCGACAGGGCGTACACGCCCTTGCTTCGCGCTGGAGGGAGGCCATATAACGGGATGGAGATTACGTGGAAAAACAGGGTGTGTAGATAAAACACAATTTCTTCGTGTGTGTAATTCTCGTTATGTTCAATAACGAATTGTTGAAGAAAAAATGCAGTGCATTACTTTTTGGGCAACCCTCGTAGTTATTGCACGATGACGTCGGACTTAGGGGGCGGTCACATTAATGTGTGCGATCGTACGGTCGCAGGTTCGAATCCTACCTCGGGCATGTATGTGTGTGATGTCCTTAGGTTAGTTAGGTTTAAGTAGTTCTAAGTTCTAGGGGACTGATGACCTAAGATATTAAGTCCCATAGTGCTCAGAGCCATTTTTCTATGGTACTGATGACCTCAGATGTTTAGTCCCATAGTGCTCAGAGCCATTTGAACCTTTTGAACATTAATGTGTATTAGAATGTGGAGACATCAATTGGCTAGGGTCAGTGTTTCATGACGACAAGGCGGACTTGGCGAAGTCTTACAGGAAACAATACACTCCATTTGTCCAGTGGAAACTCGTTGCGTTTCTCCGTGCCTCCTCCCGCCTTTTAACTTCAGATTGTTCCCATTTTTTGTGCATGAAGGAGACAGTATAAAACAGTGGGAGGTGGAGTAATGAATGTTTGCAATGTTCGTCTTCCAACCCAGTGGTCGGATTTGGGAGACTTTTGAATTGCTACAGGGCACTGATTAGCTGTACAAAAGGAATGACTAGTTAATACCTGTGTCGCAGGTATATACGAGGCTGGCAACCCTTGCGTAGCATGAAAATACATGCACTAATGAGCCAAAACATTACGAGCACTGGCCACCGCGACGTTGGATGTCGCCTGGTGGCGTTGCAGGCACAAAGCATGTAAGCGGAGCAGACGCGGACGGCGATCACCCTGGCGAAGATATGAGCTGCAAATTGGAAAGTCCACTGATGGTTCAAATGGCTCTGAGCACTATGGGACTTAACATCGAAGGTCATCAGTCCCCTAGAACTTAGAACTACCTAAACCTAACTAACCTAAGGACATCACACACATCCATGCCCGAGGCAGGAGTCGAACCTGCGACCGAAGCAGTCGCGCGGCTCCGGACTGAGCGCCTAGAACCGCTAGACCACCGCGGCCGGCGAAGTCCACTGAGATAACCGACTTCAGCAAAGCATAGATTGAAATTACTTAGAGCCTGTAAACGAGTATCTTGAAAATGGCGAAGCTGGTCGAATGTTCTCGTCCTACTGTCGTGAGCATCTACAGAAAGAGCCAGAAGAACAGTGAAACTACCGCTTCGCGCTAAATGGTTGGACGTCCATGAATCTTCGCAGAACGTGGGATTCGGAGGTTTGTCTGCCCTGTTAAGTAGGATAGATGGTAATCTGCGGCACCTATGCCAAAAGAGCACAAATGTTTCGGAGCACACGGTTCATCATACTTTGTTGAACATGGAGCTCCGCAGCACTCCTACGTGTTGACATGTTGACCCAACGACATTGCCAATTACGATCGCAGTGGGCACGGGACCATCGAGATTCGATAGTCGATCAACGGAAACGAGTCGACTCTTCGAGTGAATCACATTTTTGCTACAATGGGTCGATGGTCGTCTCCACAGACGCCGCCGTCGAGGGGCACGACGGCTCGAAACGTGCAAAGCGCCACGGACACAGGTTGGATAGAGCAATATTATGCTACTGGAGACTTTCTCCTGCGCTTGTATGGGGCCAGTGGTAATAATCGACGACACGCTGACAGATGCGAACCACCTGCATCCCTTCATTCTTGATGTCTTCTCCGTCAGTGATGTCGTCTTTCAGTAGTATAATTGTCCGTGTCACCGAACCAGAACGGTGCAACAGTGGTTTGAGGAGCATTACAGTGAACTCGTGTTGATGTCTCGGAGACCAAATTCGCCTCGATGGCTGCATCACCGCGTACGGAGATCAGCGGTCCGTTATTTATGCGAATTACTTGACATGTGGGTAGATACGTAAGGCTGCATATCTCCACAAAGCTACCAACAAACTATCGGATCCCTGATACGCAGGATCAGTGATGTACTCCGTTCCAAAGAGGCACAAACCAGCTAATAAGCAGGCGGTCTTAATGTTTTAGGTTCATCAGTGTACCTAGCAGTGCACATAATTTATCAGAATTCGCCAATAAACGTTTTCGAGTAGGTCTGCGGAGCAATACATGGTGTAATTTGCCTCGCACGATGCCATGGAAGCTCTGACCGTGGACAAAAAGGAATGTTTCACTTCATGGACTCTTGGGTGAAAAGCAGTTGCTTAATGAAAGGTTTAAATTCAACATCAGATCGGCAATAAATGAGAGGGCTTTAAAGGACATAGTAATAGTCACAGAAATGGCAGCTGACTTAGCGAAGTTATATGGAAATGAAATAAACCGCATGGGACACAAGTAATGTAAAGTTCTGAAGGTTGGAAAAAACCATCACTGTAATAATTTCTTATTTAATTCAGGTAAAAAATATGGGCTGCGTAAATAAAATACTTGAGAGTAATAAGGCAGTCATTACGAAAGCTGATTAAAGAAGTACGATAGTTAGGATGATGGAGCAGCATACACTAATAGCAGTTTTATCTTTTTGCAATCAAATAAACACATAAAGTTTCAACTAAGAATTTTTAATAAAGCTCTCAATCGAACATTCAAGGAAAATTACGCCTTCAAAGATAATTATTTGATCTGGAATATTAAAACCCCTGTTACTGAACATAAGCCTCTAAATCATTCAAGCTAATGTGCTCAAAAGAAACTGTTGAATTTATAGAGCTGTCATAATTAATTTTACTGTAGTACTGGTTTTAAAAATGGCTCTGAGCACTATGGGACTCAACTTCTGAGGTCATTAGTCCCGTAGAACTTAGAACTACTTAAACCTAACTAACCTAAGGACGCCACACACATCCATTCCCGAGGCAGGATTCGAAACTGCGACCGTAGCGGTCTCGCGGTTCCAGACTGCAGCGCCTAGAAACGCACGGCCACTTCGGCCGGCAGTACTGGTTCTCTTTAATAAGAAGTTTTATTTGCAAAACAGTGAATTAACTGTGGAATTCGGTATTCATTATTAATTATCTTGAAGGAAACATCCTTGCTATCGCTTGACCACCAGTAGACTACAGCACTCCTGATACATTTAAATGGGTTCCTACATGTGATTTCTGTCAACCCAATTGCCAATACCGTTTCTGGTTGGTAATGTAAGTATTCCAATATCTATTCTGGATGTGAGGATTTAACGACAGGTTTTTAGCTCTCACAAAACACTGTAGAACACTTACTGGTCTGTCAACTATGTCCTGCATCTTGCACAAAAGGGGATCTTCTGCTTGCAACTCCAAGTACAACACTGATGTTGCAAGATTTTGGGCAGCAGTAGTGTAACTCAGTAGTTCTTTCTCTTTTTTGTTGTTAATGGAAATTATTATGAATTGTGATTGCTTCTGGCTCGAATAAATAAATAACTCTCACAATCAATTATTACTCCATGTTATTGTTCTGTCTGTCTACCGTATTTCAGTTCCAATTAGGTGAAATGTTGCCACTTGGTTTTCAGAATGTCAGTTAATTCACACAGTGTGGTTTTGCGCGGAGAGAAGGAAAAAAGGAAAAAAGAACCACGCTTTATCTATGTTAAATGGCAAGAGAAACACAAATGCGAACATACTTTCTGAATTAGTGAAAGCTATCTTCTTGGTAACAGCCGTATGTCATGCATAGTTGGTTAATTTGTAAACAGCTATACCCATTATCTCATTTAGTGGCAGAATCTCTCCTACATTGCCAGTGGCTATGCGACATAACACTCACTAACTTCGTGACCAACCCACCTTTTAGCTGAGGTAGCTAATGCACACCTGTGCAGTAGCAACGTAGTGGTAGCTGGTTCGAATCCTTGTGGAGAAGAAGAAATTTTTTCTGTCGACTAGTGGAGGAGGTGTGATGTCGTAAGATCCTGATCACCAATCTTTGTGCCAACGTCCTGCATTAAATTCCAAACCTCTCCCCAGTGCCTGTGACATTATAGTTGGTTATCCATCTGCTGAATGGGGACGTTAGCTTGGCGAATTCCTTGATGCTCTGTGAGGGGAATAGACTATTCACCATCTCCCTTCTCTCATCATCACACAACAAAAACACGACACAACGCTATACATACGTTCATTACAGTTGCCTACACTCCACAGACACACTTAAGACACAATCCCTATACACCATAAGAAATGGCACGATTGTATGGTAAATGATGCTTACGAAGATGGCGTATGTTTACATTTCTGCGTAGGCCATGACACTTCAGATGGTACTTTGCTGCCGGCCACGGTGGCCGAGCGGTTCTAGGTGCTTCAGTCCGAAACCGCGCGACTGCTACGATCGCAGGTTCGAATCCTGCCTCAGGCATGGATGGGTGTGCTGTCCTTAGGTTAGTTAGGTTTAAGTAGCTCTAAGTTCTAGGGCACTGATGACCTCAGAAGTTAAGTCCCATAGTGCTCAGAGCCATTTGAACCATTTTTTTGAACCATTTGGTACTTTGCTTACACATTCATAGGCTTCCCAGAAAGGGCCCCACGTTTCTCCGGAGAAGTGTCACTCCACTCAAGGTTTCCAACCCCAAATGTATGTCTTCGTAGATAGGCGGATGAACCTATTGCTCGTGGTGAGGTGAGGTGAGTGTTGTTTAACGTCCCGTCGACAACGAGGTCATTAGAGACGGAGCACAAGCTCGGGTTAGGGAAGGATGGGGAAGGAAATCGGCCGTGCCCTTTCAAAGGAACCATCCCGGCATTTGCCTGAAGCGATTTAGGGAAATCACGGAAAACCTAAATCAGGATGGCTGGAGACGGGATTGAACCGTCGTCCTCCCGAATGCGAGTCCAGTGTGCTTTTGCTCGTGGCTCCCGGCCAACTATACTGCCGGAAAAATAATCAGTATACTTGAAAAGACGACTTCGATTTTGATCCGATGACGGCATGTACCAACTCAGGATAGTAGATGTACTCATAATGGTTTCAACGTCTTCCTCCAACAGATAGCGCAATAGCATAGTCACCAGAGCACCTTTTAATAGGAATGCTCGCAGCCAGAAGGCTCAGTGTATTGAACACACGTGTAGCATGCATGCAAAAATACCACGGAGACACACTCGTGCTTTCTGCAGCCAAATGAGAGAGTCTGAAAGGGGTCAAATCGTGACCTTCCGAGTGGTTCAAATGGCTCTGAGCACTATGGGACTTAATTGCTGAGGTCATTAGTCCCCTAAAACTTAGAACTACTTAAACCTAAGTAACCTAACGACATCACACACATCCATGCCCGAGGCAGGATTCGAACCTGCGACCGTAGCGGTCTTGCGGTTCTAGACTGTAGCGCCTAGAACCGCTCGGCGGGACGGTCCTTCCAGAGAGCTGCCACACAAGTTGGACGTATTGCGTCAACTATGCAACGATGCGAGTATCATTCGTTATGTCAACATTCTCGCACTTGTAGACGTGTTCTTGACGTCCACGCAGCACAGACACCCGCCAGGATCGTCGTATTGTATGGGCAGCACTGGCTTATCGTACAGATACCACAGCACGGGTAAGAGGACTTGTGAACCCAGACGCGTCAACACAAACTGTTGCGAACGTGTTGTCAGTAGTGGGATTACAGGCACGCACACCTCTAGCCCCTCTTCCACTCACGCCACAGCATCGACGTGCATGGCTCGACTGGTGTCGAGCAGGTTAGCGCAATGGTTAGCACACTGGACTTGCCCGCCCGGTTGGCCGTGCGATCTAACGCGCGGCTTTCCGAGCGGGAAGGAGCGCCGGTCCCCAGCACCAATCCGCCCGGCGGATTTGTGTCGCGGTCCGGTGAGCGGGCCAGTCTGTGGATGGTTTTTAGGCGGTTTTCCATCTGCCTCGTCGAATGCGAGCTGGTTCCCCTTATTCCGCCTCAGCTACACTATGTCGGTGGTTGCTGCGCAAACAAGTTCTCCACGTACGCGTACACCGCCACCACTCTACCACGCAAACAAAGTGTTTACACTCGTCTAGTGTGAGACGTTCCCTGGGGGGTCCACCGGGGACCGAACCGCACTATAACCTTGGCTTCGGTGTGGGGTGGTGGAGGGGTAAGTGGACTGCGGTAGTCGTCGTGGGGTTGTGAACCAATGCGGCTGCGGCGGGGACGGAGCCTCTCCGCCGTTTCTAGGTCCCCGGTTAACATAACGTAACACGGGACTCATTCGGTAGGACGACGGTTCAAACCCGCTTCCTGCCACCCTGATTTAGCTTTTCCTTGATTTCCCAAAATCGCTTAAGGCAAAGTCCGGGATGGTTCCTTCGAAAGGGCACGGCCGCTTTCCTTCTCCATCCTCCCCTAATCCGAGCTTGTGCCCCGTCTCGTTGTCGACACGACGTTAAATACTAATCTGCTCCTTCTCGACTGGTGCCGTCAGAGGATCACTTGGATGATGGAATGGCTCGCTGTGGTTTTCAGCGATGAAACCAGATTCTGTCCGCACGCAAGTAATGTTCGTTTGCACGTACGACGTTTACCTGCTGAAAGGTGTCTCGTGAAGGGCATTCCTCCGAGAAACACTGGCCCACCTCAGGCCTTATTAGGTTTGGAGTGTTTACTTTTGATACTTCTGGAGCTGACGCTAACTAGCCCTCGGTATGTGCAGTGCGTTGCTAGAAGCGTTGTTTTGTCGTTCTTACAACAGGAATATGATGTGTTATTCCAATAGAATAATGCTCGCCCACACAAACTCAATGTGCTGTGCAAGGTGTGCAGCAACTGTCCTGGCCAGCACGATCTCCGGACTTGTCTCCAATCGAACACGTGTGGGGTATGATGGGGCAAAAACTGATTCGCGCGACTCGTCAACCAACAAATCTTACAGAACTACGTGAAAACGTCGAGCAGGCGTTGCATAACGTACCCCCGGACAGTATTCGCCATTTCTATGGTCGACTGGCCACAGTCAGCGCCTTCATTGCCGCCCTTGGAGGCTGAACTACGTACTAGTATGGGTGTTTCAGCAGGATTTGACACCTGCTACCTCAGAACCGCTTGTGCTATTGACCTATAAATGTAATCATTTCATATACTCCACACGCACTATTGCAACAGTAAATCTTGAGTGAACTGGGAAGCTCTGAAAGGGTGTACTAATCTTTTTCCTGGCAGTGTATGTCATACTACTGTGCACGGGAACAGAAATGCAAGTTTACTAAATCTTCTAACCATTTCGAGTTTCCAATACTTTGGATAACACTTATATTACACCACTGATGTTTCTGAACTTTTGTTGACAACATGCATGATCTAGATGGATGTAATATTACAGTTCCACACTCATTAACAGACATGAGTTTTTTAGACATCTGCTCTTGATCAGTCTCCCTCTGCTGCTCCTTACGCGAAATCAGTGACTTCCATAAGGATGTCGTACACTCATATTGTTTCTTTAAAAAAAATGCATACATTCTCCTAATCTCATGTCGTCGTGTCGACAAAAACGGAACAACTGAATTGCCAACACCATTTGTGTAAAACAAGTGGCGCTCGAAAAATCGACATTTGATCCGTTTAGCAAGGTCGATTGATGTTTAACATGTGAACACGACAGTGGAATCGGTTTTCGTCTTCCGCAAGTTGTGTTGATATAATTTTAATGTACTGGAATGAGACGAAGCTTCGAAGGGCCCACGACTGATGCTAATCTGTGCGATCGTTGTTCTGAACAGTCCTGAGCCACTCGATACTGCTTCAGTGCACAGGATGAAGGTGATGCCATGAAAACTATGTGCCTGGCTGCTCTGTACGGACGATGACTCTGTCGCGCACAGTCTGCGGTTGTGTGACACCGTTCTTTAGGAAATCACACTAAAACACGGAATAACTGTGACCCCCAAGAGAATCAAACCCGGGATCCATAGTGGTGCAGTGGTTAGTACACTGGAATCGCTTTCGGGAGGACGACGGTTCGGATGCCCGTCCGACCATCGAAATATTGTTTCTTTGTGGTTTGCGTCAGTCGATGAGGTATGTGTTGGTATGGTTCCATTGAAAAGGACACCGCCGATTTCCTTCTCTGTCCTTGCTCAGTCCCAGCGTGTACTCCGTTTCTAATTGCTAAATTATGAGACAAAGTGTTAATTTCAAAGTAAAACAACAGCTTACGCAGCAAAATGACTTCCCTGAAGACCTTGTCGTCCACGGAACGTTTAACACTAAGCTTTCTTCATTCCTTTTTTTCAAATTCGACAGGAGCGGGATTTCGTCAGGCAGTCAGAATACGAGCGCTGATGTCCACAAGAACAAGCACTGTAATACCTGAGAGGACGGACACATGCCGCGCGAGATTAGCTGAGCGGTCTCAGGCGCCCGGCGGAGGTTCGAGTCCTCCCTCGGGCATGGGTGTGTGTGTTTGTCCTTAGGATGGTTTACGTTAAGTAATGTGTAAACTTAGGGACTGATGACCTTTGCAGTTAAGTCCCATAAGATTTCACACACATTTGAACATTTTTTAAATGGACATATACACAACCTGGGCGCCAGGATTCAGCACCACAGTACCACTATGTGGCCGCACGTGCTGGGAAGCGTCGATAGTGATTCCAGCAATTAATACAACACTTTTTTTTCACATCAACGTCAGCGAAAATTATTGAGAGAAAGGATCATAGTACTGTATCCTGCCAGAAAATCCAAAGAGATTCTCGTCGTATTCAAAGTACACCAGCGGCAAGACACAATCAATACCTTGATTGCGCGATACTAACAGTAATATTAGCGATGGCAGCGCCACTAAAGCGAAGTTATTATACACAGTTTTCCGACATTCCTTCACCAAAGATTACTAAGCAAATATTCCAGAATTCGATTGAAGAACGGCTGCCAATACGAGTAACTCAGATGCGAATATCCTCGGTATAGGGAAGCAGTTTAAATCACTTAAGAAAGGCAAATCTTCCAGTCCAGGTGGTATACCAATTAAGTTCCTTAATCGATTGAGGCAAATGCCGCAATGGTTTCTTTGAAAAAGGCATAATCGTTCTTCTTCTCCGTCCTTTCGTAATCCGAGGTAGTGCTCCGTCTCTAATGACCGTGATGTCAGCACAATGTTAAATTCTAATATTCTCTCCTTGCTTCCTGGACACGCTTCTTTCCAATCTGCTCATGAGAAAAAAAAAAGAAAAAGAAAAACCTACACTCCGTGATCTGATCTGCGCGATACCGCCCGGCCGCCGTGTCATCCTACGCCACGAGGCGCTGTTTGGATACCATACGGAAGGTCACTTTACGGACGGCGATTGTAGCTGAAACAAGTGGTTTTCGGTTATATAGGTTTTCTTCCACGCCATTTTAACCTGACGGCTAAAACCGATCAAAATACCCTGTTTCTGAAATAACCGGTTCTCGGATTTTCGTTCCTGTTATTTACTGTAATAAACGTACAAATTGAACGAGGACTGAAAAATTTTGACTCACTCAGTTTCAAGATACATACAATCAAAATATGATATTCAACAGGCAAGTAAAACAAAATTAGAATGAGATTTTCACTTTGCAGCGGAGTGTGCGCTGATATGAAACTTCCTGGCAGATTAAAACTGTGTGTGGGACCCAGACTCGAACGTTTGGACCTTTGCCTTTAGCGGGAAAGTGCTCTACCATCTTTTTTTTTTTTTTTTTGGTAATCTCAATTTGTTCGTTATAGTTCGTTGCAATTGTTCGTGGCGGACGTCCCCTGACGCCCGTTAAGTTCATTATTGATCCATTCACTAAGTTTTTTTTATTACAGATGGCAGCTAATCCTCTGTCAGAACGCGCTGAGCTACCGTGCCGGCAAAAATGGTGATGAAGGACACATAACAACCAGTCGCCTGCCGGGAATCGAACTCGTGCCCCCAGGCGTAGGAGGCGGAAACGCTACCGCTGCGCTACGGAGGCGACCATCTGAGCTACCCAAGCACGACTCACGCCCCCTCCTCACAGCTTTACTTCCGCCAGTACCTCGTCTCCTACTGTCCAAACTTCACAGAAGCTCTCCTGCGAACAACCCTGGAAACATCCCCCAGGCTGTGGCTAAGCCATGTCTCCGCAATATCCTTTCTTCCAGGAGTGCTAACTCTGCCAGGTTCGCAGGAGAGCTTCTGTGGAGTTTGGAAGGTAGGAGACGAGGTACTGGCGGAAGTAAAGCTGTGAGGAGGGGAGGTGAGACGTGCTTGGGTAGCTCAGATGGTGCCGGCACGACAGCTCAGCGTGTTCGGTCAGAGGGTTAGCTGCCTACTGTAATAAAAAAAAACGGAGTTAATGGATCAACGACGAACTGAAACGGGTGTCTTGCGATGTCCGCTCCGAGCAGATGAAACGAACAAAAAGAGATTTTTTCTTAAAAAAAAAAGGAAAAGAAAGATGGTGGAGCACTTGCACGCGAAAGGCGAAGGTCCCGAGTTCGATTCTTGGTCCAGCACACAGTTTTAATCTGCCGGGAAGTTTCAAAAGTAAACTTATTGTTAGTCCATCCATTTTTTGCTGCTTTTCTTGAAATACTACAAAAAAAAACCGCAAGTAATCTTCTACTAGTTCTAATTTTTTGAAACTCTGTTCAAAAATCATGTTATAATGGGGGATCATACCACTGCCTGGGCATTACGAGTAACCAGTGTTACAGGGTGAAAAGCGAGGTTGGAGAATTTTATTTTTCGTGTTAATCTGTCTGTTTTCAACAGCTACATAAAGTTAAAGGTATATTATGTGAACAAAGGCAACAGGTCAGCTTCTTTCTATTTTTATTGTCTACTACATCTGATTTGTTGTTAAGTTTTTGATTTATTGCTCTTACCATGATTTCCTTCCTCTTTTGTTATTTCATACAAGCGGCAGACAAATCTTTAATCTTTTAAAGAAAATGAAGCGATGTAATTCACTGCTGCGTCACCTCGTAAAAATATTTCCAGACTAGGGTTAGTGTCATTCTGCGATACTACTAACGTCTAGCGACGTTATCGAGGAACTACCATACAGGCCAGGTGGGGGCGAGTCGTGCACACTGCACGTACACGCTTTCCTTAAGCGACGACACACAGAAATAGTCTCAGCAGTGCTGCACCAATCCTTATACCACGTGTTTCTTGCTCATTTCTGTAGGCATTGTTATTAAAACAGGTCCGATCGCTTTTCCCATTTTCTATAATAACGCAGTATTCTAAACCAATACAGATTTTACGAACAAAAATTAATTCTTTTCTTTAAAAAAGTTTGTTTAAAATAGAAAAAAAATATGAATGCTGCTAAGGCTAACTGTTTATTACTCGGTTTTTTACTCGGCTGCTAGTAAAAAGTAAAAACACCTGCTGTAACCGAGACCAAAAAACTACTGAGGAATACCGGTTATTCAGAACTAAGAAAACGGTATCGGTTTTAACCGGCCGGTTTTTCACATCTTTAGGTCACTGGGTCAGCTCACCGCCCTCCCATCCGTTGTCGACTTGTCATTCAAGTAGTTTCTCAGCTGGCATCACGAGGCTGAGTGGACCTCGTTCCAAGTGTCTCGAATTGAACCCTGGACCTGTGAATGGCTGTCAGGCGCATTGGCCACTCAGCAACTGAAGCGGACCGTTCAAAGTGCCCAAGCCTGAAGATAATCCTTGCAACCGTTGTCCTGAACAGTCTTGAGGCACGGAATAAAGGTGATGCGATGAAAACCATTCACGGGGCCACCCCACACAGAGGCGCCTCTGTCAGACAGAGCGCGTGGTTGTGTGGTTATCATTGTTTTGGGGCCACAACGCCGCTGCTCGCGGCCTTGACTCCCAGCGCTGCGAGTACAGTAGTAGTTCCCAGGGGGCCCCAGACGCCCGCTGCCGCTCTCGTGAACAGCTCTGGGCAAACAAACAAACACGCTGTCAGCCTCCCGCCTCGTGCTGCCTAGCGGGCCACCGGCACCTTTGCTCTCTGATACCGTCAAGCCCCGGCTCCTCGCGTTCACGACTCCTCTCCATTTCCTCAAGGTCAGGCGGACGGAATTCAGCAGCGCGAAAAGTGTTCCTGGGTCAGTTTTGCGATTCAGTTAGCGTTGATGATGATGATGATGTTTGGTTAGTGGGGCGCTCAACTGCGCGGTTATCAGCTCCCGTACAAATTCCCAACCTTTGCTCAGTCCAGTCTCGCCACTTACATGAATGATGAGGACAAAACAACATCCAGTCATCTCGAGGCAGGTGAAAATCCTTGACCCCGCCGGGAATCGAACCTGGGACCCCGTGCTCGGGAAACGAGAAAGTGACCGCGAGACCACGAGCTGCGGACAATTACCGTTTGAAGCAGTCAACCCACCCGTAACACAGTCGATGCAAATACAGGCACTTGACCTTCAACTTATACAAATGAGATATAGCGCGCAAATGGCAAAAATATCGATTTCTGATCGATTACACTACAGGCTAATCCAAAGCACTTAAGCTCAAATCGTTATAGATGCAGAAAACTGGCTAAAGCCAGAGATAAGTTCAGCCGAAATCCTTAGAAAGGACCTAACAGTGTTCAGAAAGGACCGATTAGATACCGTTGGTGACGGCGCTTTGTCGCTGATAGAGGTAGTTTATCTTGCAGCGATATTGAAGAAGATAGTGCCTGTGAATATGGGTAGAGATTGTACATGACAACCGGAATAAATTAATGATTTGATCCTTTTATCAACAGCTACGGCCGCAGGTTCGAATCCTGCTTCGGGCATGGATGTGTGTGGTGTCCTCAGGTTAGTTAGGTTTAAGTAGTTCTAAGTTCTAGGCGACTGATGACCTCAGTTGTTAAGTCCCATAGTGCTCAGAGCCATTTGAACCATTTTTGAAGGCATATGAAACGTCGTCAGTAATTGTGCTAAAAGCTTTCTCCGAGAATTATTTTGAGCAATTAGTCAATTAATTCAGGAGTCCACTCTAAGTGCAAAAGGTTGCAAAAACATACTTGAAAAGTAATCCTAAGCAAATAGGGAGCATCATGACGGATGCATCATGACGGATGCAGGAATAATCAACACAAGATCGTTGTAACGAGACTGATCACCACAACATACAAATCCACCAAAATTAAACGCAAAACACATCTGTTTAAAACGGCAGATAAAATTTCGCTTGACACCGTTCTAAAAGACAGTTTCCACCACTCCACAACTGACTACGTATGTGTAGACAAGATTTAACTTAAACTCATAGAAATAGTAACTGAAACAATTGAGAGATTTGTATAAAATAAATCAATAAAAGATTATGCTGATCCCCCATGGTACACGAAACAGTTCAGAACACTGTTGTAGAAGCAACGAAAAAGTATGCCAAATTTAAAAGACCTCAAAATCTCCAAGATTGGCGATGTTTTCTCTGAAGCTCGATTTTACTGCGGACTTCAATGCTAGATGCTTTTAATAGCTTCCACAATGAAACTCTCTCTCAAAATATGACAGAAAATCCAAAGAGATTCTGGCCATATGTAAAGTACACCAGCGGCAAGACACAATCTATACCCTCACTGTGCGATACCAATGGTAATGTAGCCAATGACAGCGCCACTAAAGTGCAGTTATTAAACACAGTTTTCCAAAATTCCTTCACCAAAAAAGACGAAGTAAATATTCCAGAATTAGAATCGAGAACGTCTGTCATCATGATTTACCTGTAAGCAGATATTCTCGGTGCAGCTTAAAGTACTTAATAAAGGCAATTCTTGTAGTCCAGAAAGCATACCAACAAGCTTCATTTCAGTATGCTGATACGATACCCTCATACTTAGCAGTCATATACAACCTATCCTTACCAAAAGATGGGATTGTCGCACAGTTCACACCTATGTTACAGAAAGGAAACAGTAATCCACTGAATTACAGACCCATATCACTAACGTCAATTTTCAGTCGCATTTTGGGACATATACTGCGTACGAACATTATGAATTACCTCGAAGTGAACGGTGTATTGACACACAGTCAGCGTGGATTCAGAAAATGTCATTCTTATGAAACACAACTAGCTCTTTATTCGCACTAAGTAATGAGTGCTGTCGACGGGGGATCTCAAGTTGATCCCACATTTCTAGATTTCCAGAAGGCTTTTGACACCGCTCCTCACAAGAGACTTCTATTAAAATTGCGTGCATATAGAGTATCACTTCAGCTGTGCGGCCGGATCCAAGATTTACCCTCATGAAAGTCGCATTACGTAGTAATCAACGGAAAATCATCGAGTGAAGCAGAAGCGATATACGGCGTACCCCTAGGAGGTGTTATATACCCTCTCATGTTCGTATCTACATAAAATATTTAGGAGATAATCTGAGAAGCCCTCTTAGATTGTTTGCAGGCGATGCTGTCATTTACCGTCTAATAAAAGCATCAACAGATCAAAACCATTTGCAAAATGACTTAAAACGATATCCTTATGGTGCGAAAAGTGTCAACCGTACCCGAGTAAGGAAAAGTGTGAGGTCATCGATATGAGTACAAAAAGAAATCCGTTAAATTTCAATTACACAATAAATCACACAAATTTAAAATGTGTCACTTGGACTAAATACCTAGGAATTACAATTACAAACAACTTAACCTGCAACAATGACATAGATAACGTTGTGGGGAAGGTGAACCAAAGACTACGCTTTATTGGCAAAACACTTAGAAGAAGTAACAGGTCTACTAAAGAGACTGCCTATACTGCGTTGCCCTTTCTCTTCTAGAATACCGTTGTGCTGTATGGGGTCCTTACCAGATAGGATTGACAGAGGACATCGAAAAAGTTCAAAGAAAGGCAGCTCGTTATGTATTATCGCGAAATATGGGAGAGAGTGTAACGGATATAATAAGCGAGCTGGGATGGCAGTCATTAGAACACAGGCATTTTTCGTTGCGGCAAGATCTTTTCCCAAAATTTCAATCAAGAACTTTCTCCTCTGAGTGTGAAAATACTTTATTGTTGCCAACCAATGTAGGGAGCAATGATCATGATAATAAAATAAGAGAAATTTGAGCTCGTACAGAAAGATTTAAGTGTTCATTTTTCCCACGCGCTATTGGAGAGTGGAACGGTGGAAAAATAGTTTGAATGTGGTTGGAAGAGCCCTCTGTCAGGGGACTTGAGTGCGAGTTGCTTTGCAGCCATTTAGATACAGGCGGTAATTCGGTGAAAAGAGTTTTTTTCTCTTCTCATCGGCTTGATGCGGCCCACCACAACTTTCTCTCCTGTGTCAACTTCTTCCTCTCAGAATAGTACTTCGACACAGCGTCCTCAATTATTTGTTGTATCAGAACACCCATGGAGAGAGTGTTCTTTCCTACAGCGCTGCCCGAACATGGTTTAAACTGCTTAAAGAAGGGAGACAATCAGTTTCAATGGAAGGCGTATCCAGCGCTCCAGTTACTGCTCGTTTGGAAGAAAACACCAACACCACTGCTGTCATTGTGTGAAAGGACCGGCAGTAGCCTTACTACCACTTTCTGAAATACTGAAAAATTCATTGGGCGCCACCCACACATTGGTGGCAGAAACTTTACACATGAGACTTGTTTGTGGGTTCCAATACTGATGATTCCAAAAAACGTTCAAATGTGTGTGAAATCTTATGGGACGTAACTTTTAAGGTCATCAGTCCCTAAGCTTACACACTACTTAACCTAAATTATCCTAAGGCCAAACACACACACACCCATGACCGAGGGAGGACTCGAACCTCCGCCGGGACTAGCCGAGCAGTAACTACAGCGCCTCAGACCGCTCGGCTAATACCGCGCGGCGATGATTCCCACACAGAAGGACAGTCGTGTGCAGGTCTACATGCAGTTGAAGTCGATGTTAGAGAAAGATCCTGAATTTCTTTCAAAGCTAATCTCTCTTGATGATACTTGGCTACATCATTTTCAACCTGACAGCGAACAGCAAAGCTCAGTGTGGAAGTATCCTTTATCACGAAGCCCCAAAACAGCAAAGGTGGTTGATTCTGCTGAGAAATTTATATGGTAATCTCATTTGTGATATTCATCGAATGGCTTATCAGCGTGTTGTACGAGAACACACATCAGTAACTAGATAACACTACAGGGATTTCCTGAAAACTTAACAAGTCCATGTCAATTGCAAAAGAGCACATATCCGTGAGACAAGCTGGATGCTGCATCGCAGTAATGCACGGTCGCAATATGTTGAAAAAATCAATGTGAATTGCAGCCTTCCCCTTCCTAGAGTGTGCATCTAGCCATGTGTGATTTTTTCCTATCCCCTAACGTCACCGTGCGGTTTTGGGCGCTACAGTCTGGAGCCGAGCGACCGCTACGGCCGCAGGTTCGAATCCTGCCTAGGGCATGGATGTGTGTGATGTCTTTAGGTTAGTTAGGTTTAATTAGTTCTAAGTTCTAGGCGACTGATGACCTCAGACGTTAAGTAGCATAGTGCTCAGAGCCATTTGAACCATTTCAACCCCTAACGTCAAGCAACGACTTCGTGAAAGACATATTCCAACATGAAAAGAGTAAAGGCTACGGAGGTGATTCTGAAGGACGTTTCAACAAATGGTTTTCAGCATGTATTTGCAGACTGGGAGAAAAGCATCCGAGGGAGACTATTTTGAGAAGAACCATACGATGTAAGAAATGGCTCTGAGCACTATGGGACTTAACATCTATGGTCATCAGTCCCCTAGAACTTAGAACTACTTAAACCTAACTAACCTAAGGACATCACACAACACCCAGTCATCACGAGGCAGAGAAAATCCCTGACCCCGCCGGGAATCCATACGATGTAAGAGGATGAGCAAAGGTATTTAAAAGAAATTATAATGATACTTTAGTGCACAGTCCTCGTACACTACTGGCCATTAAAATTGCCACACCACGAAGATGACGTGCAACAGACGCGAAATTCAACCGACAGGAAGAAGATGCTGTGATACGCAAATGATTGGTTTTTCAGAGCATTCACACAAGGTTGGCGCCGGTGGCGAGACCTACAACGTGCTGACATGAGGAAAGTTTCCAACCGGTTTCTCATACACAAACAGCAGTTGACAGGCGTTGCTCTGGTGAAACGTTGTTGTGATGCCTCGTGTAAGGAGGAGAAATGTGTACCATCACGTTTCCGACTTTGATAAAGGTCGGATTGTAGTCCATCGCGATTGCGGTTTATCGTGTCGCGATATTGCTGCTCGCGTTGGTCGAGATCCAATGACTGTTAGCAGAATATGAAATCGGTGGGTTCAGGAGGGTAATACGGAACGCCGTGTTGGATCCCAACGGCCTCGTATCACTAGCAGTCGAGATGACAGGCATCTTATCCGCATAGCTGTAACGGACCGTGCAGTCACGTCTCGATCCCTGAGTCAACAGATGGGGACGTTTGCAAGACAACAACCATCTGCACGAACAGTTCGACGACGTCTGCAGCAGCAGGGACTATGAGCTCGGAGACCATGGCTGCGGTTACTCTTGACGCTGCATCACAGACAGGAGCGCCTGCGATAGTGTACTCAAAGACGAACCAGGGTGCACGAATGGCAAAACGTCATTTTTGCGGATTAATCCAGGTTCTGTTTTCAGCATCATGATGGTCGCATCCGTGTTTGGCGTCATCGCGGTGAACGGACATTGGAAGCGTGTATACGTCATCGCCATACTGGAGTAGCACCCGGCGTGATGGTATGGGGTGCCATTGGTTACACGTCTCGGTCACCCCTTGTTCGTATTGACGGTACTTTGAACAGTGGACGTTACATTTCAGATGTGTTACGACCCGTGGCTCTACCCTTCATTCGATCCCTGCGAAACCCTTCATTTAAGCAGGATAATGCACGACCGAATGTTGCAGGTCCTGTACGGGTCTTTCTGGATACAGAAAATGTTCGAGCCTTGGCCCGCACGTTCTCCAGATCTCTCACCAATTGGAAACGTCTGGTCAATGGTGACCGAGCAACTGGGTCGTCACAATACGGCAGTCACTACTCTTAATGAACTGTGGTATCGTGTTGAAGCTGCATGGGCAGCTGTACCTGTACACGCCATCCAAGCTCTGTTTGACTCAATGCCCAAGCGTATCAAGGCCGTTATTACGGCCAGATGTGGTTGTTCTGTGTGCTGATTTCTCAGGATCTATGCACCCAAATTGCGTGAAAATGTAATCACATGTCAGTTCTAGTATAATATATTTGTCCAACGAATAACTGTTTATCATCTGCATTTCTTCTTGGTGTAGCAATTTTAATGGCCAGTAGTGTATATATCCCGATCTCTCTCCCGCTACACTTTTTGCCCTCTATAGTTCCCTCTGGAACCATGGAAGTTTTTCCTGATGTCTTAACACATGTCCAGTCATCTGGTTCCATCTTCTAGCCAGTGTTTTCGACATAATCTTTTCCTCTTCGATTCTGCGAAGAACCTCCTCACGTCTTACATCATCAGTCCACTTAATTTTCGGCGTCTTTCTGTAACACCACATCTGATTCGCTTCAGTTCTCTTCTTTTCGGTTTTCCCCAGAATCCATTATTCACTTTTGTACAATGCTGTGTTACAGCACTACTGTACGTCGAGACTACAGACAGTAAATTACACCTGTCGCGCCGCGCGGAAATTACCGCACGCTCTGGGGCGCTATGGCACGGATTGGGCGGTCCCTCCCGCCGGAGGTTCGAGTCCTCCCTCGAGCTTGGGTGTGTGTCTGTTGTTCTTAGCATAAGTTAGCACACGTTAATTTAAGTAGTGTGTAAGTTTAGGGACCGATGAACTCAGCAGTTTGGTCCCTTAGGAATCCACACACATTTGAACATTTGGACACCTGTCGCTATCACCCTCGCGCAATAAGAGTGGCGCATTGTGAGAAGAGAATACATGTTCTCAGTCTCCTGCAGAATCAGTTCTGCTGCAGTACCGGCAACAGTTGCATCACAGTGTGGGAGCGAAATGGCGAGGTAACTGGAAACCTACTCCAAAGACTATGCTCGTGGGATAGTACGATTTTTGTGTGCAAAACGTCTAATTTGCAGGCACATTCACCGGGAGTTTCTGGCGGCGTATGGACCAAACGCAGTGTCGCCTCCAGCCGTAGTGAAATGGTACCAACAATTTGACCAAGGCTGCACAAACGTGCGGGATGCTGATCGCGAAGGAAGGTCAGCGACATCGCCTCCAGTGGCACAGAGGCAATTTCCGGGCAATGTACGAGGAATATTTTAGGGGAAAGAAGTTTTCCAACAACGAGGACATTTCACTGAGGTTCTCAAAAGGCTCCGTGAACCTGGAGTGAATTCCTGTCGTCGAGGAACTGAATAACTGGTGGAAGGTTCCGATCGTTGTTAACAGTCTTTCTGACTATGCTGCAAAATACGAGGGTCGTTCACAAAGTAATTTCAGTTTCTATTTCTATCCGCGGCAGCGCTACGATCGCAGCTCCGAGCATGCGCGGCAGTTACTCTGCCTCAAGGAGAAGACATGTACGCCATTTTCAGATCGCTGCCGCCGACGTGTGCTTTGTAGTGCTTCTTTATAATGTCACCCGTAATTGAAAATGACGCCGCTTGTGAAATCAGATCTGTGATTCGTTTTCTAAATGCAAAGAAAGTTAAACCAAAGGAAATTCATCGGTAAATCTGCGAGGTTTACGGACAAAATGCTATGAGTGATTCAATGGTTAGAAGATAGATCAGACTGTTCGATGAAAGACGTCATCAGGTGCACAATGAAGAACGAAGTGGACACCCGTCTGTGGTTACTGATGAACCGGTTCACACAATTGAAGAGTAGATTAAGCACAGCCGTAAGTTTACACTTAGTGCCCTTGCTATGGAAGTTCCGCAAATCTCACAATCACTAATTTATGCACTTGTTACTGAAAAGCCACGTGTTTGAATACACAGGCGGCAACCTTCTATGAAGAAGGCATACAAAAACTGGTGTCACGCTATGACAAGTGCCTACAACATTTCGGAAACTATGTAGAAAAGTAGTTTAATAGTTGTAGATTTTTGTGCAATAAATATTTTTCTGTATCCGCACACGTTTGTTTTATATAACCAGACGGAACTTTCTTTGTGTATGATCCTCTTAGCATCAAGAATCTGTGTCACTTTGAAGTGTAGTGCATCATTCACTAAAACTTATTTGGTCTGCAATAATGATGTTTAACTTACTTTTCGAAGTCCTGACATACATTCTCAGAAATTTTCTCCACCAAGTTCAATGTTTGATACTACCACACTACTTTTAGCGAGGAATACCTTCTTTGCTTTTGCTGCCCTGTTTTTTATGTCCTCCTTGCTACGTCCGTCACGTGTTACTTTGCATCCAACGTAGCAGAATTGCTTAACTTCGTCTTCTAAGCGGTCTCAAATTTCGATATTGAGTTTACGGATTATCTCACTCCTGCTACTCCCCCTTACTTTCACCTTTCTTTCATTTCATCTCATCTTACCTAAGGTCCCTATAATCGAAGCATTTTTTCTTGCTCTTCCATTCTGATTGCTTCATCTTCGGTCTTGTCCATATTCTATATTACTCGTCTTTCTCTGTAGCTTATACCCAATTTTTGCGCAAATTTTGGGTACCGCCGGCGTGCCGACGTGCCGGCGTCAACAGACTGGTCGTCGGGCAAAGAGACCACCTCCTTGCAGTCGCCATGACACTGTGGAGCGTGAAACTGCATCCTTCGCAGTCCTGCTAAATGTCCATTCCAAGGCCGTGGCTGCCACTCACAACCAGGTGACGGGAACCTCTCCTCCTATACTCTTTCCTATCTTCTTTTCTCAACTCTTCTTATACAGGGTGTCCCAGCTATCTTGTCCACCCAAAATATCTCTGGAACAATAACAGCTATTGGAAAACCACTTTCACCGGTATCAATGTATGGCTGGGGCCCATAAATGTACATATTTGGAAACATTCTAAAACGAAAACATATGTGTTTTAACACAAACTTATGTTTTTTTAAATGGACCTCCTATATTTTTTCTTCAGCAATCCATAACATGACAAAGCACATACACAATGGCGTTGATTGGATCGCAATATTCCCATTACATCCCGAGATACTGAGACGCGAAGTTGACGCTTGAAACACCCGACATGCGCTGCTAGCGCATGTCCTGAGGCTCAAGCGTGAACCCCATGCTGCCCGTAATCGCGATGTGATTGACATGCGTAATCCCACCTCCATACTTATCAAGAGGTCCTTAACGAATAATACGGTCTGTTTCCATCAACTCTCATAAGCACATAATGGTTTCCCTCTTGCACGTTTTACGTATCTACGTACACAATATGAACCAGTACCGATCGGTGTACACCTGTGTCAGGTTGTCTTATTTATCCTGCACACCCAAAATAAGGTTTATCTAATGCGTTATATGACCCATTGTGTCTGTCGCGCAGGGCCTGGCTCTACCTAGTCAAGTGTCCAACGTAGTTCCCACTACTGCCACAGTTACCACTTCGCCTTGTTTATGATTTGCGACCCATGCAAACTCCTGTACTCCACCACCCTCCGAGCATCCCATTTGTTGTTGCTTTGGCGTGCAGTACACCGCTTGCCAGTGTAGTCGTGCACCAGAGAAATCTAGTGACGGCACGGAGGTAGTACACATTGTGAATAAACGTTGTGTTGTGGAACTTATACTCTACAGTATAATGTACACACATGAAGATATGGTAGAAATGCTGCTTATCTATGGAGAATGTACGTTGACGGGAAATACGTTATGAGATTGCTTGTTTGTTGATAGTACTGTTAGCGAACATTATGATTATTAAGTTAATATGTCTGTTTTCTACCCTACTCTACATACCTGTACTGTACTCTGTTGTAGGTGGACGAAATGCTGTTCAGGCAGAACGACTGTACAGAAGACGATTCCCTGACAAGCCATCGCCTTCGCGCCGGACGTTTGGTCGTGTCACATCTCGTCTACATGAAACGGGAAGCTTAAATCCAAGACCTCGACATCGTCCTAGAACACGCACAGATGAACGTGCTGAAGTTGCCGTGCTCGCCACCATAGCTGTGAATCCTCAAATCAGCAAACGTCAAATTCAACGTGAAGTTGGTGTGTCGAAATCAAGTGCACAGCGTATTCTTAAACGTCATAAATTTCATCCTTACCATGTTTATTTACACCAGGATCTTCATAGTAATGACTTCCGCAATAGGGTAGCATTTTGTCGGCGGGCTCAGCAAAAACTTCTGACTAATCCAATTTTTTTTGCAGATGTTCTCTTTACCGACGAGGCATCATTCTCCAACAAAGGAATTGTCAATAGGAGGAATATGCATTATTGGTCCGCAGACAATCCAAAATGGCTCCGTCAGGTAGAGCATCAACGTCCGTGGAAAGTTAATGTTTGGTGTGCGATTATTGGAGATACCATTATCGGACGTTTCTTTATAAATGGCATCCAAAATGGCAGACAATACTCCAGATTTATACGACACAATCTTCCTGTTCTCTTGGACACCGTACCTCTGAACCGGAGAATGGTCATGTGGTATCAGCATGACGGATGCCCTGCACATAACGCCTTACGAGCACGACGACTTCTGAACCGTAAGTTCCCTGGTAGGTGGATTGGACGAGGTGGCCCAGTTAGGTGGCCTGCCCGATCTCCGGACCTTACACCGCTGGATTATTTTCTTTGGGGAGCAGTGAAGGATGCTGTTTACCAACATGAACCAACAATACCAGAGGACATGAAGCAAAGCATTATTGATGCTTGTACAGCCATCAAAGAGGAAACAGTAGCACGAAGTAGGGCATCCTTCATCCGCAGAGTGACCCTATGTATGCAAGCCAATGGGCATCACTTTGAGCGTGAGATGTGAACGCTATGTTTAGTACGTAGTGCTGGTATCACAGTGGAAGTTTCTACAAAGGGCCATTTTACCCAGTGATGTTAAGAAACATTTGTTTGCAACAATTTGTCATTTAACGCATTAGATAAACATAACATTGATAATTATGTGATAATAAAACTAATTGGTTAAACATGTTTACATTCATCTTCTATGTCCTACCTGAACTTCCCAAATCAAAACATTTTTATCTAAACAACGGTAAAACTTTTAGTCCACTTGCTCGTTTCACTAAAACCATCAACATGAATTTTACTATTACGAGTGAATGATTAACTGTCACTTGCGCTAGATCTACAGCAAAGTAAAGTTTCAACGCTGAACGGCATTATCTTTTTAGTAACGGATTAACGATAAGCGAAGTTAACTTTGTGACTAACGTTGCGGTACATAGATATGTTACAGAACCGCATCATCCCTAGCCGATTGGATAAATACCTGCTGGAATGTACGACGTTAATGCAGGATGGCTGCAGACTGTATTATTCGTTAAGGACCTCTTGATAAGTATGGAAGTGTGATTACGCATGTCAATCACATCGCGATTACGGGCAGCATGGGGTTCGCGCCTGAGCCTCAGGACGTGCGCTAGCAGCGCATGTCGGGTGTTTCAAGCGTCAACTTCGCGTCTTAATATCTCGGGATGTAATGGGAATATTGCGATGCAATCAACGCCATTGTGTATGTGCTTTGTCATGCTATGGATTGCTGAAGAAAAAATATAGGAGGTCCATTTAAAAAAACATAAGTTTGTGTTAAAAAACATATATGCTTTCGTTTTAGAATGTTTCCAAATATGTACATTCATGGGCCCCAGCCATACATTGATACCGCTGAAAGTCGTTTTCCAATAGCTGTTATTGTTCCAGAGATATTTTTGTGGACAAGATAGCTGGGACACCCTGTATATCAAAACTTTATTTTGTATTATCATCCTCTTACCACTGTATTGTTTGTAAAATTATTACATGCTGCACATTACACCATTTGTAGGAACAAAGCAAATAGAGCCCGCCTCCACGTGGCGAGACACGGGCAACGGTGTGAGTAGTGTCGGGAGTCAGGGTGGTGTATCACTAGCCGCTCTGATCCCCGAATCCAGTCACAGTGGCCAAGTGGCTTTCAACGACCCACCATAAGAAATCAGAGGGTGGGTCAATAATAAGAGCAGCAAGTGAAAAAAAATCCTGCTAAATGTGGTTGCAATTGCTCTATATTACTTTAACGGGCTCCTTTTTTTTTTTGTCGAAAAATCTAACAATGAAGATGTTTCGATTTTTCTTTAGTCTTGCCTCCAATATCAAGCGCAATAGTGGAACTGCCCTTTCCTAAAGCCCAATTGGCCGTTTTCTAATGAATCCTTCATTCCCTTTTGCATTCTTCCGTGTATTATTTTTGTCAGCAACTTGGATGCATGAGCTGTCAAACTGACTGCGAAATACTTCTCGCTTTTACGTCCCCTTGATATGTCTGGGAATGGTTGGATGATATTCTTATGAAGATCAAATAATAATTATGCCTCCACTCTCGTACACACTACACAGTGAGTTGAATAACTGTTTGGTTGTCACTTCCCCCAATGATTTTATAAATACCGAGAGAATGTTATCATACATTCTGTTGTGTTTGTTCACGCCTCTTCTAATCTCCTATCAAACTAGGATTCGAATACACTGATGTGCAAAGCTAATAACTTCCCTATGGTGTGTCACTAGAGCCCGCATCTTGTGGTCGTGCGGTAGCGTTCTCGCTTCCCACGCGCGGGTTCCCGGGTTCGATTCCCGGCGGGGTCAGGGATTTTCTCTGCCTCGTGATGGCTGGGTGTTGTGTGCTGTCCTTAGGTTAGTTAGGTTTAAGTAGTTCTAAGTTCTAGGGGACTGATGACCTAAGATGTTAAGTCCCATAGTGCTCAGAGCCATTTTTGTGTCACTAGCGAGTAATATAGCTCGATGAAATTTAGACCATATGTATGACGAACTACTGTAGTACAGAAGGTCACTGAAAGAAATACTTGAATAGAAAAAATACAGATAATTACACTGAAGTCGCCACGATTTCTTACTGTCCCCTAGATATTAGGAAAGGCTGGATATGGGTATTAACATGGTACGTTATCGCCATGGATAGTACATGCTCTGCAGAATGCTCCCTTGTTGTCCACAATTACATATGCAAATTTTGCATTATGTCTATCCAATGCATCCCACTCGTCCTCGATGTGATTTAAATCGAGGTAACAGGCGGGCCACTTCATTCTCCAAATATCCTCTCATTCCAAGAGTTCCTCCACCTGTGCACCTCGACCCCGTCGCGCTTTGTTATTCATGAAAATGAAGACAGGACCGAATGCTTCCCTGAAAAGACGAACATAGGGAAGGAGTGTACTATACCTGCCAGGTTAACCGAGACCGCTAATGCGCTGCTTCCTGGACTCGGGTAGGCGCGCCGGCCCCAGATCGAATCCGCCCAGCGGCTTAACGACGGAGGACGGTGTGCCGGCCAGCCTGGATGTGGTTTTTAGGCGGTTTTCCACATCCCACTTGGTGAATACCGGGCTGGTCCCCACGTCCCGCCTCAGTTCCACGGCTCGCAGACATCTGAACACATTCGCACTATTCCATGGGTTACACACGACACAGACAGTTGGGGTACACTAATTCTGTCCTGGGGGGGGGGGGGGGGGAAGGGGTGGTGGCAGGAAGAGCATCTGGCCACCCCTTAAATTAACCTTGCCAAATCCGATTAACCATGCCGACCCTGCGTCATTGCAGGAAAACGGCACCCGCAAAAGAAAGAAAGAAAGAAAGGGAAGGAGTGTACTATGTTCAAAATTGAGAGGTCAATACGCACACGCAACACTATGCCTTCACCCACCATAACACTTGGACAAAAAAAGAAACGATCATGTTCCACAATGTTCCTGAGTATGTTAAGTATTTCCACGTCTCGCCATATGAAGGCACGTTCAGAATCGCTAGTTATACTGAACCTGCTCTCATTCGAGAAGAGCGCACGACACCTCGTCTCGTTGGCCCAGCTCCTATGCTCTTGGAACAGTCGTAAACGGTACCGCCGACGTGCAGACGTTAACAGAACTGTTCGTCGGGCAAAGAGGCAACCTCCTTGCAGCTGCCATTACACTGTGGAGCGTGGAACTACATGCTTAGAAGTCCTGCTAAATGTGGTTGCAATTGCACCTGCTGTTTGACATAGGTCCCTTCTTGCTTGCTGCATAATGCTGTGTTCATCCGCTGCTGTAGTTGACTTAGGTCAACCATTTCCCTCCTTCCGGCAGCATGCTCCCCATGCATGTGAAACAATGCTGTGAGCAACATCAAACTCCAGGATTACAATCGCCACAGCCGGCCGCGGTGGTCTCGTGGTTCTAGGCGCGCAGTCCGGAACCGTGCGACTGCTACGGTCGCAGGTTCGAATCCTGCCTCGGGCATGGATGTGTGTGATGTCCTTAGGTTAGTTAGGTTTAAGTAGTTCTAAGTTCTAGGGGACTGATGACCACAGCTGTTAAGTCCCATAGTGCTCAGAGCCATTTGAACCATTTGAACACTCGTCACACTTCCTCCTTCCAGTTTCCCGATTCCTCCCAGTATGAAGTCATCCAGATGTTGTCTCTGGACCGTGTCGTAGTGAAGAACATCACCACAGTGCACCCTAACAGCTCGTTGATTGGTTTTCTGAATATTTTGGTATAAGCGAGGCATGGTGTCCGGTGGCTCTTTACAGAGTAATAATGTGCTTACGATTCATTCAGTTTGCTACCCCACTTACCTTTGTTTCTCTGAAAATACTGTCCCAACAGAGAAGGAGCCTGTCATACGCAATGAACAAAACGTAAAACACGAAACAATGAGTGTAAGTAGGCTGTTTAGATTTTTATGTTGGTAACGCCACATAGCGCTCTGTATGAAAATCACTGACTGTGCTGTGCGCAGTCTGTGGCTGGTTGGACTCATTGATGGAATATTCGCTTGTGTAGTGTTGGGTTCAAAAATGGTTCAAATGGCTCTGAGTACCATGGGACTTAACATCTGAGGTCATCAGTCCCCTAGAATTTAGAGCTACTTAAACGTAACTAACCTAAGGACATCACACACTTCCATGCCCGAGGCAAGATTCGAACCTGCGACCGTAGCGGTCGCACAGTTCCAGACTGAAGCGCCAAGAACCGCTCGGCCACTCCAGCCGGCGTAGTGTTTGGCAGTTGGAGGTGAGCCGCCAGCAGTGGTTGATGTGGAGAGAGTCATTCTTAATTTTTCTAAGGGGACGTTTCCTAAGTAATACTGCAACTTTCAGGTGTAACACGTCACGGTACAATGTAGTGTGTAACAGAAGCATTATTGTTCCCTTGCAGGTACTGTTCCAAATTTCGACCACTGTCACCACTGCAAAGTGTGCAGAGACGCACCACTGATTGTCTCAAACACTCAAGTAAGTACCCCACGAGTTTAGCGTACAACTTTCGCGACTGCATCTATCTTAGCAAACTGGTTTATATGAGTATCGACAAGAATCTCTTAAAGAATGAAATTTTCACTCTACAGCGGAGTGTGCGCTGATATGAAACTTACTGGCAGATTAAAACTGTGTGCCAGACCGAGTCTCGAACTCGGGACCTTTGCCTTTCGCGGGCAAGTGCTCTACCGACTGAGCTACCCAAGCATTCATAAACTAAGCTCATCACATGCCCCTCCGAAGAACACATCCATTGGTGTCAAGTTTAATAACTGAGCGAACCACGTGGCGTGAGCACCGCGACCATTTCATTGTTGTCCAGACTCTGCATCGCTGTAGTTCTTAACATCGGTTGTGAAGCGCACCAGCGACCCGTCGTGTTGAGCCATACAATCTGACAAATGCAGTGTGGCACACCTTCTGGAAACTGTGGAAGAGTACGTTGAAGAAATGCTTCGCGTAGGACTTCTTTCAGTTAACCGTTAAGCACGTGCGGTTCAATCACATGATACACTGTCCAGTAACATTAATGTGACCACCGGCTATGTCCGAAGTCAGTGTACAACAACAAGTCACAGAAGGCTGGTGGCAAAACTATCACTGGAGATAGTATAAAGCGTGTCGGGATGGGGATGCGGAATAAAGCAGTCGTCGTTGTAATGCGGAAGTGTAGTGATTTATCTGATGACCAAAAGGGCATGATGACTGGCTTTCGGACCACCGGTGGATGCATTCTCAAAACATCAACGTCTGTAAAATGTTCGCATACGGCTGCGGTTAAAGTATATCACGCATATAAAAAAGGCGCTATTCAAAACGAGCGTTGCTGCTTATGGGCTTTAGCTGGCGCCTCGTTCACCCATGTTGACTGCTGTTCATCAGCGACAAAGGCTCGAAATTGCACGCCAATACCGCAGCTGGGCGTCCACTGAGTGGCGACAGGGGGCCCGTCTCGATGAATCATGCTTTACACTCCATCAGATAGATGGCCGTTCGGCGTATGTGGAGCGAAACGTCTGAAAGCAAAGACTGCATCCCAGAGGAGGGAGCGTTATGCCCTGGGGAACGTTATCGTGGCATTCCCTGTGCGATCTCATCATTCTGAAAGGCACGATGGATCAACACAAATATGCCTCTATCCTTGGGGATCACGTTCATCCCTACGTCGAGTTAGTTCTTCGTCGGCACGATGGCATTTACCAGCAGAACAATGCAACGTGTCACCCAGCTCGCTGTGTACGTGCGTGATTAGAAGAGCATCAGGATGTGTTTACCGTACATCCCTGGCCACCAGACACTCCAAATTAATCCGATGTCGACCACCTCGATCGGGCTGTTCGCGCCGAAAAACCTAGCGCACTTGACTACGGCACTAGAGTCGGTACCTTCCAGATACTCACTGACGCTCTTCATGCATTGTTCGTGGTAGCCTGTGCTGCAAACGGTGCTTATTCAGGCTTTTCACTGGTGGTCACATTAATGTAACTGGAGAGAGTATTTGGCAATACCATCTGGTACATCCACAATGAACTTGTTGTGATAAAATCGACATATCAATGACTTACAAACACTTGGCACCCTCCATCGGCAATGCTAGAATTCAGTATGGTGTTGGCCCACCATTAGCCTTGATGACAGCCTCCACTCCCTCAGACATACGTTCAGTCAGGTGCTGAAAGGTTTCTTGGTGAATGGCAGCCCATTTTTCACGGAGTGCTGCACTGAGGAGAGGTACTGATGTCGGTCGGTGAGACCTGGCACGAAGTCGGCGTTCCAAAACGTTCCAAAGGTATTCTATAGGACTCAGGTCAGGAATCTGTGCAGGCCAATCCACTAGTCTGATGTTATTGTCGTATAACCACTCCGCCAAAGACCGTTCATTATGAACATGTGCTCGATTGTGTTGAAAGATGCAATCGGCATCCCCGAATTGCTCTTCAACAGTGGGAAGCAGGAAGATGCTTAAAACATCAGTGGCCGGCCGCTGTTGTAGAGCGGTTCTGAGCGCTTCAGTCCGGAACCACGCTGCTGCTACGGTCGCAGGTTCGAATCCTGCCTCGGGCATGTATGTGTGTGATGTACTTAGGTTAGTTAGGTTTAAGTAGTTCTACGTCTAGGGGACTGATGACCTCAGATGTTAAGTTCCAAAGTGCTCAGAGCCATTTTCGAAAACATCAGTGTAGGCCTGTGCTGTGATAGTGCCACGCAAAACAGCAAGGGGTGCAAGCCCCCTCCATGAAAAACACGACCACACCATAATAACACCGCCTCTGAATTTTACTGTTGGCACTACTCACGCTGGCAGATGACGTTCACTGGGCATTCGCCATACCCACACCCTGCCATCGGATCGCACATTGTGTACCGTGATTCGTCACTCCACACGATGTTTTCCCACTGTTCAATCGTCCAATATTTATGCTCCTTACACCAAGCGAGGCGTCGTTTGGCATTTACCGGCGTAATGTGTGGCTTATGAGCAACCGCTCGACCATGAAATCCAAGTTTTCTCACCTCCCACCTAACTGTCCTAGTACTTGCAGTGGATCCTGACGCAGTTTCGAATAACTGTGTGATGGTCTGGATAGATGTCTGCCTATTACACGTGACGAACCTCTTCAACTGTCGGCAGTCTCTGTCAGTCAACAGTCGAGGTCGGCCAGTACGTTTTTATGCTGTTCGTGTCCCTTCACATTTCCATTTCACTGTCACATCGGAAACAGTGGACCTAGGGACGTTTAGGAGTGTGGAAATCTCGTGTACAGACACATGCCACAAGTGACACCAAATCACCTGACAACGCTCGAGGTCCGTGAGTTCCGCGGATCGCCCCATTCTGCTCTCTCACGATGTCTAATGAGTACTGAAGTCGCTGATATGAAGTACCTGGCAGTAGGTGGCAGCACAATGCACCTAACATAAAGAACGTATATTTTTGGGGCTGTTCGGATACTTTTGATCACATAGTGTTCATGGCTGTTCCATCTGCTGGAAATGCCTTCACTTGTAAACATGACCTCGGTTGCAAACAAAACTAACGTGGGACAATTGTGGTTTTCTGCACATGACTGTAGGAGCAAATTTGCAAACTCGAGTCGAGACTGGAAGTCCACTACCTGGAATTCTGTGAATGATACGGGTGCATTTGTTGTTTATGTAAGATTCTCAAACCTGTTCTTGACTTTTGTGCAGATCTATTGCAATGCGCCGGCTACTGGTGGCATGATTGTCACTAATGTCGGTAACGCATTCCATTCCAGATCGGATGTTCCGCCACTCCTCTTGCAGCCAGTCCCCTCCACTCTAACTATACGGTATAGATAAGGATCCGGTTTTTCGCAGGCACCTCTGCACAGATGGAAAGATATTGTGATGTGGTCTCCGTCGCTACAGGAACAGCTCAGCATAGCATCGTTTTGTCGCTAAATCATCGAAGTCAGTGAACCCATACGCGAGGTGCATATCAACTGACTCTTCATCAATAATCCCATCCGTACCGTTGTGTATTTCTGTTATCCTACAATTAACACCGCCAGAAAAACATACCCGAGGCAGACGCTAATAGCACTGAATGCAAGCTTCAAGGCGTAAACTGAATTGGGAATTGCTGTTGTCAGTAGCAAGTGCCGTGAATGAATGGAACAAATTTGTTTCCTAACAAGACACACAGAGTATACCGACAACATTTCGCTAGTTGTACATTTATTTTCAGTGCAATACATACTCAAAAATAAGTAGGGGGTTGAAATCAAACGAAATGACACACTCAATAACGTGCCACCGGAAACTACGGGTCCCCTGTAACCTGCACATGGTGTGGTTCAAATGGCTCTGAGCACTATGGGACTTAACATCTATGGTCATCAGTCCCCTAGAACTTAGAACTACTTAAACGTAACTAACCTAAGGACATCACACACATCCATACCTGAGGCAGGATTCGAACCTGCGACCGTAGCAAAAAAATGGTTTCAAATGACTCTGAGTACTATGGGACTTAACTTCTAAGGTCATCAGTCCGCTAGAACTTAGAACTACTTAAACCTAACTAATCTAAGGACATCACACACATCCATGCCCGAGGCAGGATTCGAACCTGCGACCGTAGCGGTCGCGCGGTTCCAGGCTGCAGCGCCTAGAACCGCTCGACTACCACGGCCGGCACATGGTATGGCTTGAGAGATATATGGTATTGCTTCGTCAACACTCGTGAAGAAATTAAAAAGTAAAAAAAAAATGGTGGGGTACAGTCACTCATGTGACGACTTTGAACTAATGTGGTAAGAGAATGGTTCTTTCCTGTCCACGATCACAAGCGTACCTGAAACTCTGTGACTCCTTCCTACAATTTTTCGAAAAAATTGCGGTTTATCTGAAAGATCTGCCTGTTTCTTTGACCATTCAGCATCAGAACTCGCAACGTCTCAATAGTGGCGTGTCTGCGATTTTAACGACATGAGAAAGGCTACAGACGAGCAACAGGGATGCTGCGGCTGAATCCAGAATTCGTATATTTGTCTGAAGCACAGGGGAAAATGCGAGGTAGTCTTCACAGTGGAGGAAAAGACATGAATCCTCAGTTCTGGAATACTATTGGCAACAGTAAGCTATTCGCAGGAAAAGAATACATAAAGGCACAGAAAGATACCGACGGTACGAATACGTTCCAGTCGTTAGGCAAAATTACTACGTATACCGAGAGATGACTAATCTGTAGGGAATAAGTAAGGAGTTAATGAGCCATGAGAGTAACAGATACGAGAACGAGGCCGCGTGTAGTTTATTACGGAAGCATCGGCGCGGCGTGCCGGTGGCAGGCTGCTTGCAGAACAGGACACGACCGCTTGTTGTTACAGCTATAGCTGAAATCGTGTACATTTTCTTGTGACACGACTTGATTACTATCGTGAGGTTCCTGTACTCGTCTGACACCCAGGTAATGAAGTCCAGCACGTATTGCAACTAACATGGCGGCTGGCTTGCATGCCAGTCTTCACAAAAAACTAACCACCCGCGAGTAGACACTGCTTCAGAGCTCCATCGGTTTTATTTCCTTAGTCGATGTGTCTTCACTGCAAACTTGTTTTTTCGTTTGCTTGTTTCATTTAGCATCCAGAATTTCTACTCTGTTTAGATATCAACAACACATGTTTACATAGAATAGATAATTGTACAGAGAAATACATAAATGCATATTTACAGAATTGAAAGTTCAAGGCGTCAATTTTTTCTACAACAAAAGTTTAGCAAATATAATTATAAGTAAACTAGGCATTTATGTTATTATTAAGACTAGTTCTTAAATCTCATAATAAGTGATAAAGATAATTGAAAATACAAGTCCTACTGACTTTTCTCTGTACTTTTCAGAAAACTGGCAATCACTTTATATAAGTGAATATCTTTAGAAACCAAATGACGCTATTTGAAGGAGGAGGTAAGGCATACTCATCAGTCTTCAGAAATTACGACCGTTCATTGACAAATTTGGTACACGAAAACCAAATGTGGTTTTCTCATTATATCAGTTTGCATGTCGAACTGCGACTGTGATTTAAATTGGTGATTTATCTAGTAATAAATATGCAGCCAGTCGCTTTTTTACGATTTATACAATCATGAACATGTTTTCGAGCCAGTGCATGCTCATCATCATCAGATGGAGGCGTTACAAGAACATGATGTTATGGACCAAGTGTAGCTAGACGTAGTGCTGATGAATACACTGCCTTGTGGTATCCATATCAGATCTCTGCCTGTGATGTACATTACTAAGCTGTGTACACAAATATACACAGTATTCAGCTGCACTTGGTTTTACACTGATTCACAGGAAGTAAACACTGGATATTTTTCAGAGAATATATTCTTTGTAAAAACATCCACTTGAAAGGTCTCTGTTGGATTCCTTTCATGTTAATTTCTTAAATATGTTGTCATTTACGGCATAAATTCCTCTTCTAAATTTACTGTGGTGTTTCTGACTGTCTGGGAGGAGACTGAGCAGTGAAACGTGTTACTTTTACACATAAACAAGAACGATCTGTCACCCTACTACACTTTAAAACACAGTTTATATGAAATTCATGTCACACAGTCTCATACGGAACCTACATACGCTTTCTTTTATATACTGTATATGATAAGATACTGTCATCCCCCTTCGCTTCTGTGTGAGAGGATGAATGAGCAAATGTATTTCTAGTTGTATGCTTGAGGGTAGCAGACAAGCCTGTCTGCTTGAGAACAGTAGGACCAACGTCGGAACAGGTAGCTACGCTTTCTAAAAGTAGAGAGGTTTCTATTCATAGTATGGTCCTGTCCGTCCCTTGTCATGTCTGGCCACTTCCGTTTTTATTTGTGAGCCACCCTCAGGAAGGGACCACGGCAGTTGGTCCGTGGCGAGCGTCTGAAATGGTAAGATCTCCGGCTAAGCGCGTGTTTGCTAAGTCCGTAGGACAATGGATTTCTTAAGTTCAGCCTAACTGAAAATTTAATCACCTTTATTTCAGGTTTAGCTCTAAAATATCTAATGTTATCTTAAATTGCAACGCAGTATAATTCGAGTGTGAAGTTCAGAATATATTCCGGTAGTTACTTTGTCACTACTTTGTGAGTAAAGTGGAACCACGTGTTGATCAGTAACTCTAACTAGCATCATCAATCTTCAATGTGAATGTGCGTGAGATTATAACGTCTCGTCTTGACAATATTTTTCAATATAGCAACTTTTCTTTATGTTCAACCCACGTGGGGTGTACTTTGTGAGACCAGTACCACGTGCTTATACAATTGTTTGACCCATCAGGTTAATAGTAAGACGTTAATAACCAATTCGAGGCTTTTCTTTTGTAAATTGCTTTTCGATCTAATTTATTTTAATTATCAAAATTACTGTGGAGTTACACTCTTTGTGTAAACCAAGTTGACCACGTGAAGCATGTGGTGTAATCATGAAAGTAGCCCTCAGCTATTCTTTTCGGGAAGATTTCACAGAGAGTTAGTATGAATTTAGTATACCAGTGTGTGGTAATTACATGACGGACAGGATTGTGCTACGAACATAACTTCTTTGGGTTAAAATTGAATCGGTTGGTTGTGGTTAATTTCCTCTTGCATATGTTTCAACGTTCTTCATGTGTGATTTTATGAATGCAGTGTTGTATGCAGTCTCCCAATCTTGGCTCCATATTTGATGTGTTCCGTAAGATTACAATCTCACATTTTCACAATCCTAAATAAGGCACCAGTTTAGTTATGAATCAAGTTTAATATGCTGAAATTTCAATGATCAATGTTAAATTAATTTCCAAATATAACCCTATTTATTTCTTTTTATTTAAATTCTCTTTATATATATATATATATATATATATATATATATATATATATATCACCGGTTGTTGTATGACTATTAAAAGATTATAATTAATGTTAGTCTGGTTGGGAATTTGGTAAGCTAGACTGGATACCTGGTGAAACAGTTGCTCAGTAATGCAAGGTTAACTTCCCCAGACAGTTCACAGGTTTTAACCCGCTTTTATTGTCTATCAGCACCGCTTTCATAGCAAATTAAAGCAACAACATTACACACTGTTTACTTTCTGTAATTCAAGAAAATAAAGTGCAGCTAAACACTATGTATATTTGTCTACATACCTTAATAACCTACATTATAGGAAGAGCTCTGATATGGATACCACGAGGCAGTGCACTCACCAGTACTGCACCTAGCTACAGTTGGTCCACAACATTACTGATGATGAGCCTGCGGTGCCTCGAAAACATGTTCATGGTTGAATAAATAGTAAAAAAGCGACTGGTTATATATTTATCACCAGATAAATCGCCGAAATGTGGTTTACAGTACCTTTCGACTCGGAATCAGACTCACATGCAGGGGAGCCATAGATGTTGGCTCTATTCGGACGTACAGGAAACGAGGTGTGGTTAAGGCAGAGTCGAATAACCACGGAAATCGTATACCGGTCCAAATGCGTCCTCGTAAACCACGTCCTTGTGGGAATTTGAGGTTGTAATGCCGCATAATATCCACTTTCCGTTTGTTGGTACACATTCCACATCTCTTGCCATTACTGTTTTCCGTGGTCTTTGACTTCACGTAAGTAGTCTATATACGGTAATTTCAAATCACGAACACTTTCTGTAGCCGGCCGCAGGGACCGAGCGGTTCTAGGCGCTTCAGTCCGGAACTGCGCTGCTGCTACGGTCTCAGGTTCCAATCCTGCCTTGGGCATGGATGTGTGTGATTTCTCTAGGTTAGTTAGGTTTAGGTAGTTCTAAAACTAGGGGACTGATGACCTCAGACGTTAAGTTCCATAGTGCCATTTGAACCATTTGAACACTTCCTGTGGATGCAGCTAGCTTCGCTAAGACACCAGCTTCCTCATTATAGCGGATGCCAGCGTGGGACTGCACCCACAGCAGAATGATTGTCTGCCCTCTCCGTTTACAGCGAATATGTTCAGTTGGCACTGTCAACCTTACAAGGGGAACGGCACTAACCTCTCCGTCTGTGTTATTGCTGAGCGGCAAGGGGAATGAAGGAGAGAGGGGAGAGGGACTTTAATTTCTTACGTTGGCTATAGCAAGAGCGGCTCCAATCCAGAGACGCGGAAGAAAAATGTATTCTTGTTCTACGGGGTGGCCGGGGAATAAATTTGAACACAACGCCTCCTTTCTGCCTTTTTAAGGTTCCTGTGGTCCTTATCCTTGGCAACACTTCGGTGAATCGGACTCGGTAGCTGTGGAATGAGTGCGGCAAGTTGGTTGCAGAAAAGGTCCGGCTTCGTTTTCCAGCATGGTCAGAGATTCTCTGCGTTTGGGGACTGGGTATTGTGTTGTCCTTATCAAATGGTTCAAATGGCTCTGAGAACTATAGGACTTAACTTCTGAGGTCATCAGTCCCCTAGAACTTAGAACTACTTAAACCTCACTAACCTAAGGACATCACACACATCGATGCGCGAGGCAGGATTCGAACCCGCGACCGTAGCGGTCACGCGGTTCCAGACTGTAGCACCTAGAACCGCTCGGCCTGTTGTCCTTATCTTCGTATAGTCATAACTGGCACGAAAACCGCCTGTATGGCGTCACATGACACGTCTAAGAGTATGTACCGACAAAAAAAGAAAGAAAAAGATTCAGTCGCTTCGAAATTATGGGAATTACGGGGACAAATTGGGCCAGCCAAATTTATCAGGTAACTGATTCAGCACGCAGCTGACCCACGACTGCGGTAATTTGGTTCGTTGCCTCTTCTATAGTTCGAATCCGTGATTAGATCTTATATTAATTAAATTACTTGGGGTCGACGAGAAGGTCGTTGGGACCTCCCTGTGTGTGTGTGTGTGTGTGTGTGTGTGTGTGTGTGTGTGTGCGGGTGCGAGAGCGAGAGAGTTAGAAAAGTCTTCAGATCACATCATTGTACGAAGATATTGAGACAATATCCCTGAATAGCCTCCCATATTTATTTAAATACAGATGATTATCCTTCATTTATAGAGGCGTTCTCTTTTCTGTGTTTCAGGTGTACGAGTGTAAGCTGTTAGCTTCAGGTTTTTCTCCATAGCCTCTGCACAAGTTCCCGAGGTGGCCGCAAAAGCAAAGTTTGAAGAGAGTTATGTGTCTTCTTGGAACTGCATGATTACATCAGTACATTTGGCTCTGCCAGATAGGTGCCCTGGCTTGGTGAATACCAGCTGTGAGTTGCGCGAGACGGTCCAGCGGCGTCCTTGGCTCAGCTACCGTGGACCGGTTTGCAGCACACGCGTTCGGTGGTTGGTGCCCGGCTGGCGCTCAGCTCAGCGCGTGATCTCGAGGTCCCTGGCGGGCGAGCGCCGCTATCTGGGGCTGGACATCGGCGCCGACTGCCGGCTGCGCCGACTCTGGACAGCAGCTCCGTGCAACAGCTCCCGTACGCCAGTCAGCCTGCCGCTGAAAGGACGCGCCGTCTGTTTACTTCTCCACAGGGCGGGCGACGCGGGTCGCAGCAATGTCTGAAAGCTATCTCGCTCGCAGAGGGCACTGATCCGCGCTGATGCGCTTGTTGATTTCACGCAGGGGTCGCCGGAGGTGAGGTACTTTTCCTCTGCTGGGACATTCTTAGCAAGGAAACGGCCTTGAACTTCATTAAACTGTTATTTCGACGGCGATGGGTCAGCGTTAATGGGCTGATCTGTGGAGATTGTAAATCCCTTGAGCTAGAAAAGAATAACGATGATAAATGTACGTACTGGCGCCAGACGGTTTTAACAACAAATCGCAACTTTCACTGTAAAACAAATTGGATGCTTTACTGAACAAAGGTGCTAAGCACAATACATACCAAGTATGAGATGCTTCAAAACGATGCGCTGCACGCTAAAAATCGTATGTAGCAAAATTTCTGTGACCTGTGAAGTTGTAAAGAAATACGACGTTGGTTAGCAAATGGAAGGGAGTCCAAAGCTAGTAGATGCGCCTAAGACAGGTGCAACATTTACTTCACCTTTTCATTAGCTTACCACGTGAGAATCGTATGCACAAGCTTCAGCTGTTGTCGATCCCACCTGTGAACAGAAAAAACACAGACAATAAGGAGAGAATCAGGCTCATGAGCACAGCTGTGTTAACTAACCTGCCAGAACATATTGAGCTTCTTGTAAGTAATGTGGAGCATTTTAAGAATGGATTACACAATTGAAGTGTGCCTTCAGAGAAAATCTTAAAATTACATTTTTAGGTTAGGTACTTCATAATTACCATTTACACTTTAATAGAATAAACTTTCATAATGTTAAGTCATTAGTTGTATAACACGTAATTAAAAAGTGCATTATTGATTTCTTTCCACAGCCCCGAGGCACCTCTGGGGATACATGAAATACGATTAATATAATGTCAAGTCACATTAATGTGACATACTGTCAAAAGCCTGAATAACCACTATTTGTAGCGCGGACCGCTGCAAGACATGTGGGAGGAGAACCAGTGGAGGTGCTGGGAGATACTGACAGGGCTGTGCCGACTCCTGTGCCGTGACCAGATGCGCTGTTTATCGGTTGAGGATCCATAGTGAGAACAGCCCGACCGACGTGGTACCATAGATTCTCCACTGGCTTTTAAATATGGGGAGTTTGGTGCCCAGGGAAGTACGGTAAACTCTTCCTGGTGCTCTTCGAACCACGCATGTACACTGCAAACTGTGTAAGACGTTGTATTGTCCTGCTGGTAGATACTGTAGTGTCGAAAGGAAACAAAGTGCATATAGGGGTGGACATGGTCCCCAAGGACAGATGCATACTTGTGTTGATACATTTCGCCTCTCAGAAAGACGAGATCACGCAGCGAATGCTACGAAAATATTCCCCAGGCCATAGTGCTCCCTCCTCTGGCCTGGACTCTTCCGGCGGTTGTTGCAGGTGTTTGCTTTCAGACGGTTCGCGCTGTATACGCCAACGGCGGTCTGTTCGATGCAGCATAAAACGTGGTTCATCAGAAAAGGCCACATATCGCCACCCAGCGGACGTCCAGCTGCGGTACTGGCGTGCAAATTCCATCCTTGATTGCCAATGAGCACCAGTCAGCGTGGATGCTTGAACCGGGCGCCTGCTGCGAGGGCCCGTATGCAGCGACGTTCGCTGAAGAGTCGTTGAGGAGATATGGCAGCCCGCTGGTTCATCTGGGAGGTCAACAGTCATATATCTATTCCTCTACGCACATCTCCGCACCTGTCATTCACACCTATCACCTATGCCGCATGGTCCACCACAGCTGCATTGGCGCCACGTTGAGGTAGATCCATTTTGCCATGCAGGGTACACTTTAACCAAGGCGGCACATGAATAATTTTCAAACTTATCCCTTTCGGGAATGGCTGGTTTGTTGATTTGTGAGAGGGGACCAAACAGAGAGGTCTTCAGTCCCTTTAGAAATGCTTCCATCCTTGGGCCGAAAGGCAATGATCATACCCCTTTGGACGTCAGATAAAACGCTCCGTTTCTGCCTCCCTCTGAGAAACACTATATACTTCCACTGTTAGTGCTGCTATCTGCCCTCTGTGACTGGTTGTTGCTCCTTGATGTCTATCATAGTTGGTGGTCACATTAATGTGATTGGACTGCGTGCATTGGAATACGGTATATTCTTGGCAACTGTTAAGTAGAATTAATTACACATTCTTTATGTAGAAGATTCTGTCTATCGCTATGTACACAACATTGGACATCTGTTTCGGAATGAGCGTCGGTGATCAACTGTTGATGACAGTTACCTACAAATTACAGCTCATAGGTAGCCTGAAGAGAATGCAGCAAAACCATGTGCTGCCTTCTTGGAGGCAAATGGAAGGGCTGTGTTAATGCAACTGTGTTCACACGATCACTTTGGCTTGTGACATTGCGAGCGACTAGCCTGCTAAGCATTCTATGTGCGGAGTATTTGGCTGAGTGGCAAGTAACTGGCAAGTTGTAGTGGTGTGCCTGGGATGGGTAAGCCAGGCGTGCCCTTGAAAAGAGTGAAAGCGCAGTTGCAGCGAGCCATGTGGAGTACGAGTAGAAGAAGCAGGAGAGGGGTGGTGCACTCTAAGTGTTGCCAAATTTATTCAAGATAGCATCAGTACATGTGGCAACATCACACTGAAAACGTCATGGGTTCCCTCTCCCACATCCCATTCACTGTCCCCTCCCCTCTCCCACCCTTCACCACTCCCCTCCCCTGTCACACCACCATCTGCAAATTAATGGGAGAAGCTCAGCTGATGCTGGTGTGGAAGGATCTCTTTATTTCAAATCTTTTTGGATACACAGGTGTTATCCTGTTTGAAAATTTTCCTATACTGCTTGAAATTGGCACAAGGTGCAAGTACACTCCTCGAAATGGAAAAAAGAACACATTGACACCGGTGTGTCAGACCCACCATACTTGCTCCGGACACTGCGAGAGGGTTGTACAAGCAATGATCACACGCACGGCACAGCGGACACACCAGGAACCGCGGTGTTGGCCGTCGAATGGCGCTAGCTGCGCAGCATTTGTGCACCGCCGCCGTCAGTGTCAGCCAGTTTGCCGTGGCATACGGAGCTCCATCGCAGTCTTTAACACTGGTAGCATGCCGCGACAGCGTGGACGTGAACCGTATGTGCAGTTGACGGACTTTGAGCGAGGGCGTATAGTGGGCATGCGGGAGGCCGGGTGGACGTACCGCCGAATTGCTCAACACGTGGGGCGTGAGGTCTCCACAGTACATCGATGTTGTCGCCAGTGGTCGGCGGAAGGTGCACGTGCCCGTCGACCTGGGACCGGACCGCAGCGACGCACGGATGCACGCCAAGACCGTAGGATCCTACGCAGTGCCGTAGGGGACCGCACCGCCACCTCCCAGCAAATTAGGGACACTGTTGCTCCTGGGGTATCGGCGAGGACCATTCGCAACCGTCTCCATGAAGCTGGGCTACGGTCCCGCACACCGTTAGGCCGTCTTCCGCTCACGCCCCAACATCGTGCAGCCCGCCTCCAGTGGTGTCGCGACAGGCGTGAATGGAGGGACGAATGGAGACGTGTCGTCTTTAGCGATGAGAGTCGCTTCTGCCTTGGTGCCAATGATGGTCGTATGCGTGTTTGGCGCCGTGCAGGTGAGCGCCACAATCAGGACTGCATACGACCGAGGCACACAGGGCCAACACCCGGCATCATGGTGTGGGGAGCGATCTCCTACACTGGCCGTACACCACTGGTGATTGTCGAGGGGACACTGAATAGTGCACGGTACATCCAAACCGTCATCGAACCCATCGTTCTACCATTCCTAGACCGGCAAGGGAACTTGCTGTTCCAACAGGACAATGCACGTCCGCATGTATCCCGTGCCACCCAACGTGCTCTAGAAGGTGTAAGTCAACTACCCTGGCCAGCAAGATCTCCGGATCTGTCCCCCATTGAGCATGTTTGGGACTGGATGAAGCGCCGTCTCACGCGGTCTGCACGTCCAGCACGAACGCTGGTCCAACTGAGGCGCCAGGTGGAAATGGCATGGCAAGCCGTTCCACAGGACTACATCCAGCATCTCTACGATCGTCTCCATGGGAGAATAGCAGCCTGCATTGCTGCGAAAGGTGGATATACACTGTACTAGTGCCGACATTGTGCGTGCTCTGTTGCCTGTGTCTATGTGCCTGTGGTTCTGTCAGTGTGATCATGTGATGTATCTGACCCCAGGAATGTGTCAATAAAGTTTCCCCTTCCTGGGGCAGTGAATTCATGGTGTTCTTATTTCAATTTCCAGGAGTGTATTATCATGTCCAACAACTACATGACCAAATTACGTAATTGCACTGCTGCAGTTCTTGATTAAACATTGTTGAGATTTTTGGAAAACACTTCCTAAAATTTACCTCTGCATGTGTGTACTGATCTTCATGCGTGGTCTACTTCACAGTAAAGCCACCATCATCTATACACACACTTAAAGATCACATAAAGTTGTATTACACACCACAGAGATAGTGAAATACTGCGAAATTTATTCAAGATCGCATCGATAGATGTGGCAACATTGCAGTGATGATGTCAGCAAACTGCATAATGGTTTTTCCCTTCTCTCTATCCGCTCTGTCCCCTCCCTCCATCCACTCCTCCTCTCCCCACCCCTCACCCTCTCACCTTGTGAAGTTGATGCATTAAGTTGTTCTGAAAGCGATGCTGATATTCAAGATAATAAAAGCGGGTTAAAAGCTGTGAGCTATCTGGGGAAGTTACCCTTCCATTACTGAGCAACTGTTTCACCAGGTACCCAGTCTAGTTTACCAAATTGCCAACCAGACTAATATTAATTATAATCTTTTGGGTGGTTCAAATGGCTCTGAGCTAGAGATCTGCGCGGATGCGGATATCCGCGGATATATCCGCGGATATCCGCGGTATTTGTTACATGGCGGATAAAATCGCGACCGGCCCGGATATCCGCGAGTCATCTGCGGATAATGAGCAAGGCATCTACCCAGTACGTATGTTGCAATGTTAGTTGGAAACTTCAAGTCTGTTGACATTCTTGGAATCTTGCAGGGCCCGGGTAGTGGGATGTCTGTTGTCCTCAGCCCCTGGCTACGACCGACGTAGCTGTACCCAAGAGACCTGCGCCTAATCCGTTTCCGCGACCGTGTCTTTTGTGTGGCCTGTGCAAGTGCTCTCCGGGAGGCAAACCTGCCCACTGTCTACCAGATAGGTGCCTGTTGCAATTTTCCGCTGTCTTCAGTAAGCGCTCTGTAGTGACCGAGTGACAACGTGCATCGTAGGAAATATCAGTAAGAGTTCTTTCTTCAAACGAACACCATATCGATGGATACAATTTCGTGTAAGGTGAAAAAAGGTGATTTTACATTAGTGAAGGAAAACAAATTGAAATCGCCAATTTGGAAAAAATTCGGATACTTATTTGATGGCAACGAAAAGGTAAAAGATATAATGGCTTGTTTTGCATGTAAAAAAGTATATTCCTACACTGGACACTAAAGTGGAACTTCAGACTTGCTAAGGCATTCGTGTGAGGCTGGACAAAGTAGCGTAATTACTTATTTAAATACCAAGAGAGACGTGAAAGTTCCTGAAGTTCCGCCAAATTTGAAGACAGCCACGACAGAAAAACTTATCAATCTTGTCAGCAAAGACATTTTACCATACGAAGTTGCGTGTGGATCTGGGTCTCTCGAGACGGCACAGTTTCTTATTGATGTGGGGGCCAAGTACGGTGCAGTGAGTGCTAAGGAACTGCTACCTCATCCAACCACCATATCCAGAAATTTGAAGGGAACGGCCGATCGTCTGCGTGAAACCGTCTTTACAGAAGTGAAGAACATATTAAGAGATATAGGTGGAGCACTAACTGTCGATTTATGAACTGATTCGTACCGTAAAATAAACTATATGGGAGTGACTCCACATTATGTTAATTATGAAGAAGTGAAACTTGAGGACCGAGTGTTGTGCATCAGAAATTTTGAGAATGAGATTAAAAAAACAGGAGAAAACATTAAACTTGAATTAAGATACTACGGTCGTTCGATTTATTCAGTGCTGTGAATAACATCGTGTTCGTTAGGGATAGAGGTCCAAATATTGTGGCAGCACTTCGCCAATAGTAGAGGCTCTCGTGCTCAGCACACATTCTTAATACTGTGCTGGAGCACACGACTCCAGGAGACACGAATGATGAGAAGAGTGACGTGCAGCGACTAATAAATTCCTGTCGAGCTATCACAACTTTCTTTAAAAGATCTGGTCTTCAGAATCGCCTACAGAAGTTGCTGAAAAGAGATCACACGATGGAACAGTAAACTGGATATGTTTGAGTCTAATAATTCACAATGGTTTGAAGTTCTGTCGATATTGTCAGAGAGAAATCAAGATAATTTGATTGATTCTATAGAGAAGAGAATGTTGGAAGAAACAATAATCTTTCTGACACCATTTAAAATAGATTCTTGTGATCTCGAAGCCTCCAAAACCCCTACGCTTTATTTATGTGTCTTGTGGAAGTTAAAACTTCTCTCCTTCCTTGAAAAAAAATGATGGCGACAGCCCATTTCTGATAGATTTAAAGAGTACAGCCAGATCTATTTTAATCAGCAAATGGGACATAACAGTAACCCATAAACTTGCAACGTTTTTAAATCCAAAATATAAAAACCTAAAATTTCTTAGCAGTGCCGAAAAAGATGAAGTTGTAAAGGAAGTGAAAAATTATGTTGCGAGAAATTGTCCACAGTTAAAAGATAAGGAGGAAACAACATCTGGAATTACCGCAAAAAAAAAAAAAAAAAAACAAAAAAAACAAAAAAAAAACAGAAGTTTGACGTACTTTTTAATGAATTTGAAGATTCCTCAGAAGACGAATCGACGAGAGATCTTGACTTTGTGTCAGATAAAATTCTCAGATATACGAATGATAAAGTCCAATTTTCGGAAGGCATCGACCTGACAGCTTGGTGGCATGACCGTGAAAACGCATATCCGCGTCTTTCCAAACTCGCATATTTCGTGCACTGCATTCCAACGTCCAGTGCGCCATCTGAGAGAAGCTTCTCTACTGCGGGACAAATGATGCAGGGCCGACGCACGTCTTTGAAGCCACAGACGATTGATGACATCATGTTCCTGCATAGTAATCTTCCAGAGTAAAAAGGTACTTGTACAGCTTCTCTTACTTCACTGTATTTTTTGGGCTTATCTGAATTAGTTACAATTATTTTTCATCTGATTCTTTCTTTTACAGAAAATGAATCAGAAGGAAGCAGAAGATGAAAAAATTTAATCTGAAACCTGTGAGTTTTATTGTAATATTTATAGTAAATAATTTCCTCGGCATATTGTTAGAATTTTTACTATTCCCAACAAGAACATTTAAGTAGCATTAGGTAAAAGAAGGAAATATTTAACAAGCAATTTGTTTTGTTGCAATTTTCATATTAAAGAGCACAATTTTAAGTTTTTACTCTTCGCAACAAGAATATTCAACAGCCAACACGTCAATATTATTAAACTAGGTTATGATGATCTCATAAGTGCCTACCTAAATTTTAGCGTGCACTACAGTAACATTTGCAGCCACCGAGCATTGTCACTCTTTGTGAACAGTGAAACAGCCCGGCCGGAGCGGTGGCACGGCGGGCCTTGTAATTAATTACAAGTGGGACTTCAAACTACGGTTCACGACCACCAACAAGCTGTGACTGCGATAGCCCGTGATTCTGATCACATTGAAAACTTACAAAATATTCAAATCATCCAAAATAATAATGTGTCTTTTAATTTACCAGCCACTTAGTAAAGATAAGGGCTGAAATTCGTAACAAAATTGAACATTTTAACTGTAACTTGGTATTGCTTAACAGGGAACACTGCCGAACATTTGAAGTTACGGGACAGTGCTTTTTATATAGACATCTCGAAATCGTTTGCAGTTCCATTAAACTCTGAAAAAAAATTATTTTTTAACATTGAAAGTATTAACCACGAAATCTACTGCAAATTTTGTCTTAGTAATTTAGACCAATGTTGAGGATGTTTTAAAGTGTGAAGAACTTTGTTTAGTTGAGAATGAAACAGACATTTCATTTAACGCTAAGTCTTAATTCAATAAATAAACCAAAAGGTGATGTTCGAGATTTCAATCGTATTTTTACCTAAAGCTAAATGGACTCCTAATTTCTATAACCACTGATTTTGTTGTCACTCTTCGGAAGACGAGTTATTTCTTCCAGACAACGTCAATTATTGCTGGCAGTTTAACTTTTTCACAGGTGCGCCAGTGTTTTGCAGTGTAGGCCTAATACTGTAAATGTTTTCACCTGGAAATGACGAGGACTGAAAGCGTAAGCTATAATATAATCATCAACTGAAATGTATGGCTTCAAAATTTGACACATCCAAGCAGTGAGTACAAAAAAAATGTCGGTAAATGATGCAATGTGCTAGTAACAGTTTAAAACCATCGTCATTTTCAGCTGCCTTGGCACAAGAGCAACGAAATATAATTGTTTCTATACACGTATTTTCATCATTTAATACTATTACATTGAATTTTATTTTTTTAAATAGCGTTTCCAATCTCACGAGATCCGAGCTGCTACTGTGTGTGCTCTGGAGCGCCAATGCTTTCCTGTTTGGAATGGTCTGCCTTAGAGTAGGTATAGAGCATTTCCTATGATTTAAGAAGTCAAAAGTAGTTAAGCTGTCGCAAAAATGGCACCCTAACAATAACTATGTCATTACATACCATAATTCTAAGTACTACTGGCTATTAGTATTAATTACTCATTCAAAACTTAAATATATGCGGATGCGGGTAAGGAACTTGCGAATGCGGATTAATTGCTGCGGATGCGGTTGCGGATTAGAACTTTGCGGTTGCGGTGCGGATGCGGATTGCACTTTTCTTATCTGCGCAGACCTCTACTCTGAGCACTATGGGACTCAACATCTGAGGTCATCAGTCCCCTAGAACTTAGAACTACTTAAACCTAACTAACCTAAGGACATCACACACATCCATGCCCGAGGCAGGATTCGAACCTCCGACCGTAGCGGTCGCGCGATTCCAGACTGAAGCGACTAGAACCGCTCGGCCACAACGGCCGGCCTATAATCTTTTAATAGTCATCTTATGACAACCGGTGATATATATATATATATAAATTTAAATAGAAAGAAATACATCAGTTTATATTTGGACATTTATTTTAACATTGATCATTGTTCCGTTAAAATTTCAGCATATTAACTTGATTCATAACTTAACTGGTGCCTTATTTAGGATTGTGAAAATGTGAGTTTGTAATCTTACGGAACACATCAAAAATGGAGGCAAGATTCGGATACTGCATACAACACTGCATTCATAAAATAACACACGAAGAACGTTGAAACATATGCAAGAGGAAATTAACCACAATCAACTGATTCAATTTTCACCCAAAGAAGTTACGATCATAGCGCAATCCTGTCCATCATGAAATTACCACACATTGGTATACTAAATTCATACTAATTGTCTGTGAAATCTTCTCGAAAAGAATAGCTGAGGGCTACTTTGATGATTACACCACATGCTTCACGTGGTCAACTTGGTTTACACAAAGAGTGTAACTCCACAATAATTTTGATAATTAAAACAAATTACATCGAAATGCAATTTACAAAAGAAAAACTCCAACTGGATACTGTCGTCATACTATTAACCTGATAGATCAAACAATTATATAAGCACGTGGTACTGGTCTCACAAAGTACGTCCCACGTGGGTTGAACATAAAGAAAAGTTGCTATATTGAAAAATATTGTCAAGGCGAGACGTTATAATCTCACGCACATTCACATTTAAGATTGATGATCTTAGTTAGAGTTACATATCATCCACACATGGTTCCACTTTGCTCACAAAGTAGTGACAAAGCAACTACCGGAATATATTCTGAACTTCACACTCTTATTACACTGCGTTGCAATTTAAGATAACATAAGATATTGTAGATCTAAACCTGAAACAAAGGTGATTAAATTTTCAGTTAGGCTGAACTTAAGAAATCCATTGTCCTACAGACTTAGCAGAGACGCGCTTAGCTGGAGATCTTATCACTTCAGACGCTCGCCGTGGACAGACTGGTGTGGGCCCCTACTGAGGGTGCCTCACAGATACAATCGGAAGTGACCAGAGAGGCAGCTTCCTATACCAACACGACAAGGGACGGACAGGACCATACTAAGAATAGAAACCTCTTTGCTTTTAGAAAGTGTAGCTACTTGTTCCGACATTGGTCCTACTGTTCTCTAGCAGACAGGCTTGTCTGCTACCATCAAGCATGCAACTAGAAATACATTTACTCATTCATCCTTTCACACAGAAGGGAAGGGGGATGACAGTGTCTTATCATATATGCTATATAAAAGAAAGCGTATGTAGGTTCCATGTGAGACTGTGTGACATGAATTACATATAAACTGTGTTTTAATGTGTAGTAGTGTGACAAATCATTCTTGTTTATGTGTACAAGTAACATGTTAAACTGCTCAGTCTCCTCCCAGAGAGAGCCAGAAACACCACAATAAATTTAGAAGTGGAATGTATGCCGTAAATGACAACAGATTTAAGAAATTAACATGAATGGAATGCAACAGAGACCCTTCAAGCCCCAAACCTTCGCATTGGTGGGAAACGCTCAGCTGGTGCTGAGCTGTTTATGTGGAGGATTCTTGTTATTTCATCGTCTCTTTTGGGATGTGCAAGAGTTATCCTGTTGGAAAATTTTCCAATACTGATTGAAATTCGTGGGAAAAGTTTAGAAAAATGCAAGTTTTTACCATGTCCATCAACTACATGTCCTAATTATGTAATTACACTGCTGTATCTTATGTCAACATTTTTGTGATGTATAGGTGTCATTCTGTTGGAAAAAGTTCCTAAACTTTTCCTCTGTGTGCGTGGTGTGCGGTGCCAACATTTATATGCAGAGCTACAAATCATATAAAGATTCAATACACCACAAAAACGTGAAATTCCATAGAATATGGTACCCCATCACAACTATTGATCATAAAAGACCATGCCTAGATGCTGCTAAATTTCAGCTACAAATTTTTATAAAGATTTGTGAAATGCTGCACCCCAACATAGCTAAAACCTTGGCCTAAATTCCACCTAATCATCATAAAAGGTCATAGAAATACATGCACAGCTACACTATGTGAGCAAAAGTATCCAGACAACCCCCAAAAACATACGTTTTTCATATTAGGTGCATTGTGCTGCCACCTACTGCCAGGTACTCCATATCAGCGACCTCAGTAGTCATTTCGACATCGTGAGAGAGCAGAATGGGGCGCTCCGCGGAACTCACGGACCTCGAACGTTGTCAGGTGATTGGGTGTCACTTGTGTCATGCGTCTGTACGTTAGATTTCCACACTCCTAAATATTCCTAGGTCCACTGTTTCCGATGTAATAGTGAAGTGGAAACGTGAAGGGACACGTATAGCACAAAAGTATACAGGCTGACCTCGTCTGCTGACTGACAGAGACCACCGGCAGTTGAAGAGGGTCGTAATGTGTAATAGCCAGACATCTATGCAGACCATCACACTAGAATTCCAAACGGCATCAGGATCCACTGCAAGTACTATGACAGTTAGGCGGGAGGCGAGATAACTTGGATTTCATGGTCGAGTGGCTGCTCATAAGTCACACATCACGCCAGTAAATGCCAGACAACGCCTCTCTTGGGGTAAGGAGCGTAAACATTGTATAGAGTCCTGACCTGAATCCTATAGAACATTTTTGGGATGTTTTGCAACGCCGATGTTGTGACAGGCCTCACAGACCGACATCGATACCTCTCCTCAGTGCAGCACTCTGTGAAAAATGGGCTGCCATTTCCCAAAAAAACCTTGCAGCACCTGATTGAATGTATGTCTGTGAGAGTGGAAGCTGTCATCATGGCTGAGGGTGGGCCAACACCATACTGAATTCCAGCATTATCGATGGAGGGAGCCACGAACTTGTAAGACATTTTGAGCCAGGTGTCCGGATACTTTTGATCACATAGTGTACAGTCCAAACATATTTCAAATAACGTGAAATACAGTACACTAACACTACTGAACTACACCCCATAAACTTCAAATACCCCAAATCCGGTCAACATACTGCAAAAAGTTATGCACGTGTACCTTCTGAGAGAGGCTCATTAAACGTATTCGTGCATGAGAGCACACACATTTGACGACTGGCACACCATCAGGCCCTGCGGCTGCACGTCTGCTCGCTGGTACAGTGTCCGGAAGCCTAGTGCTGCGTGCCCAGATCAGCAGACAGAAAGTGACTGACTACAGGGCCTCAAGTAGCCACATCTTGAACTACCACAGCAGCTGGCACTTGGACTGCATGTGCACACCTCCTGCAGAACCTCACCCAAACCCCTGTGCAGCCAGCAGCAGGATGATACCGGCTGTCCTTGGGGAAAACGCATGTGGGCCGGCATTCAATCATTTGGCTCACAGCAATCCACTTTGTTGATCAACATGATTGCAGCTCGTAATGCATTGAGGACTTGCACTAACAGCAACTTGCTTTGTAGTTGACTTGTACCTTTGGGACACCTGTATGGGCATATTTTATTTCATAGTATGTGTTCATATTTCGCAGCTAAAAACTACTTTCGTAGTATCTGTTTATCAGATCATGTGTTTTAGTAGTTTATTACAATTTCACCTGTTTGTTGTTACAGCATTTATTCCTGAAATTCTGGTCGAAATCAATTGGTAGCTGAAGGCTGAAAGGAGGCAGGTTGGCGATTTTGAGATCTTGGAGCAGACCCCAGTGACAATTCAGTCGACGCAGCAGCCGTGCAAGTACAAAATAACTTCATGTTTGAATTTTGTAGTATTGAATACACTGATAAGAGTTAGTAGTGTACAATAATTCTTCTTCATGCTGTTACAGCAAATATACTGGCCATTATCGATCCGTTACTGGAGACTGTAGGTGGGCAAGCCAACAAGTCTGAGGTCATGGAGCAGCAGTCATGCAAGTACATATTATTGGAAGGGAAGCGCCGCTATGAGCGCTGTCTGCATTGTTGCCAAATTTCTTATAATTACCACAGACTGGTGCAGGGTGGTAGTAGTAGGTGTGACAATGTTGCAGTTTAATTATGCAGATTAATCAATTTAATTGCAAATTCGCCCTACCCACTCCTCCCCCTCCCCTCTTCTCCTCTCCTCCTTTTCCCTCACCCACCTGCCCTATTGGCAGAAATTTCGAATTTTGGTGAGAAATTCTAGACATGGTGGGAATTTCAAAATGGCTTTGCTGATGTCCTACTCCCACCTCCCAACCGGGAATTGGCGGGAAATTCAAAGTGGCAGGTGCCCTTTCCTTGACTTTAACCTCGTTCCTTCTGAGTGGAAAGCCCAAGTGCACCCTCCTACACAGAGACATGGTAAGTCCTTGTCCAGCTCCAGGAGAGGAAGGTTAGATTAGTGTATTTTACTTATTTTGGGTGGGAAATTGAAGTAAAGATCGGTCCTAATTACATAATTAATTATAAATATCGGTGCTAATTTCACAACGCACAGTGATCCACAAGGAGCTCCTAAAATCGCAATACAGCTGAAAAATTGACCATGTCATACAACATGCGGCAAAAAAAAAAAAAAGCTACTCCACTCAAAACTAGTAGCATACATACTCAAGATAAGTAGTAACTTTACTTACAAGTCAAAATCAATCTCTCTGCTCCACTTGTGAATTGGTGGGGAAAAGGTTGGAGTGAAAGGTACTACCTCTATTTTTATTAGGAAATGTGTTCAACTTGAGAGATGTTGGTATTGGACAGAGAGGAGTTTAATAAGTGCATTACCTGCAAGCATACAGCTGAGGACTGTGTCTATACCCTCCTACATAAAGAATGGAAGGAGGTGATTATGGATGAGTGTAGAGAGAATACTTTTCAGTGAATAACGGTGATGCATTGGGATGGACTGAAAATAAATTTCACAACTCTTAGAGACTATTGCCTCTGTTGGAGCTGTTCATACTCCTGAAATGGCCAATCAATCCACAGTGCAGGAGATGACTTCACGCAGCCACTACCATCCCTTTTTACCGTCTCCGTGTGTATCTTGCTGTTTGTCGTTGGAGTTCGCTACAGATCTCTCTTGCTGCCCTGCTGTAAGATCTACTTGACAAACACACTGCAGCCCTGGTGCTCTAAATTCAAATAAATGGTATTCTCTTTACTTCTCAACAACTTCTTCCGATTCCACTATCCCTAAGAGTGTAAGGTGGTATGGTCTCCTCAGCTTCATTTCTTACATATTCCGTCCTCACAATCGTATTATGCACATCAAGACGCTTCATTCGAACCCAAACTCGATAAGGAAGAGTCAGTTTTGTATGAATTCGCGTAAGCAATATGCAAATCTAATAAGTAAATCGTAAGTGCGCACCAAGGTTGGAAAAAGTCGAGACTGGCGCACACAACATGACGGCAACAGGAAATTTCGTTTTAAAGAGGAAACCAGCCCACTGGGAGAAGACCATCCCTTCAGAGGGCTGGGTCAACAACACACCTACTTCAGCTGAAGCGACCGCCTAGAGAGAAGACAGCTTTTGCCGGAGTGAAGGGATAACGACCCCTGTGTTCGACTTAAAAGCAAATTCCGCTACATTGTGTGCGAGCGCCCAGAAGACGCATTTTTTCACGGACCGACTGTGTAGTTACGGAGTTCTCAAAGGAGGACAGTATATGCCTAACGGAGATGCTACAGATTTCCGCATTGGTCGACTTAAACGAAACGTCACTCTCCCGTTTAACAGAGCAACGCTGATTGGCGGAATATTTCTGTTGCAAAGAGTCAGAGTAGTGATGGAAGGCAGCGAATGATACACCCTTGCAACTTTTCCAGAAAAAGGGGATGTTCCGTTGTCGCTCTTGGAGCGGGAACACGTAACGAGAGCGAGTGTCGCTCGTATGTGTACGCAAAGAGTGAGGAACAAAGTCTCTCCTCAGTACTTCATTGGGAGAGCACCTCTGTCGTTAGCGAATCGGATTGACACTATATTGAGTCACTCGTGATGAAGCGTTTGTTCACTGTGTTCGCTGCCAAACTTATTGTGCGGTGTGAACATGGACAGAGTACTAGTTAAACGCCTGCGAGCGAGTATTGAGTGGCATCACGGTGGACTGGTTATCTGACTGGTGTACCACGCCAATAGTTAGACTAAAGGCGGATAGGCGCCCTTGACTTCATCAAGACGTAGGGAGAGTTTGATTGGCGAAGGTCAATCCAGATAGAAAGAGAGAGTTGTGTTATTTGTCAGCAGCAAGCGACGCAGGCAGCAGTCGTCGCAGCTCATGGTATTGTGCGCTACAGCGTATGCGAACCCCATCTGTCCTCCATAACAGTACATTCCACTACATTTCTCACGTGACAGCCTTGACCGTACCTAGAAAAGTTATTCAAGTTGTGTAGGCGCGGTTCTCAGCCATTCTGCCGAGTAAATAACATGCTTAAAAAAGGGAGAAAAGAACCTTTCAGTACTTTGTAAAATAATAGCATTCCTATCCATGAGAGGCAATCTACTGTTCCGAAAAGAACCCGGAAATTTATTATTATTTTATAAGAAAAAGTGTCACTTGATTTCTCAGAATTTTTTGTAATAAATAATATTTATCGTTCGTTTAATGTTTTTCTTACACTAACTAGCAATACTCCAGTACCCAAGTATCCCACTAGTTACGTAAGTATATATAGAATATTTTTGTGTATTTTCCTTACAGACGACGACAGAAGATATTTGTTGCTGAATGTTTTTCAAGCAGTTCTTGGTGGTGCATTAGGAGCGTCTGCCTGACTTCTGTAGTAGAGTGAGGTGGAAATTGTTTCTTGCAGGAGCCAAAGGGCACTTGTTGCATCGATCCATTGTGCAACTTGACAAAATAAAACCCACACACTCACAAGAGGAGCAGCTGAGTAACATGTTTACTGATACATAAGATGGGATAGAGCAACAAACCATCATTGAAATGTAGGAAGGCTATACACGCTACTGCAACCGATGGAAAATACTTCACTGTGCTCCTCGAAATGAACAGCCTTGATGATTGAAATACACACACACACACACTCACACACACACACACACACACACACACACACAGAGAGAGAGAGAGAGAGAGAGAGAGAGAGAGAGAGAGAGAGAGAGAGAGAGACATCGTGTAAATGCTTCAGTGCTCTTGTAAGAAAAAGACATTGAAATTAACGTGAAGAAAACCACCACCCATCCTCCCACACTTCTAAACAACGAAACATAATGCATCATAATCGGAAATTAACGATAAAGCATTCTAATATCGTCACGTAGCTATCGAAAAAAGTTCCTTTACCACCGTAACAATGTGCTCTCCTCGTCGTGTGTTAGCAGACTAAGAACTTCAGTACCACCCCTATCTCTCTCCTCCTACCTTCCTCCACGTCTCCCTTCTCCCAACCCTTGCAGAAGTAGAAGCTGTTCTTAGAATCTGTCGCCTATGGTGCACAAAGAGTTCCACCAGCGTCAGATGGAATGCTTTCATTTACGTCTACATCTACATACATACTACGCAATCCACCATACGGTGCGTGGCGGAGGGTACCTCGTACCACATCTCCTCTCCCTGTTCCACTCCCAAACAGAACGAGGGAAAAATGACTGCCTATATGCCTCTGTACGAGCACTAATCTCTCTTATCCTTGTGGTCCTTCCGCGAAATGTAAGTTGGCGGCAGTAAAATTGTACTGCAGTCAGCCTCAAATGCTGGTTCTCTAAATTTTCTCAGTAGCGATTCACGAAAAGACCGTCTCCTTTCCTCTAAAGACCCGAGTTCCTGAAGCATTTCCGTAACACTCGCGTGATGATCAAACCTACCAGTAACAAATGTAGCAGCCCGCCTCTGAATTGCTTCCATGTCCTCCCTCAATCCGACCTGATAGGATTCAGTGAATGTATTTTTTAGCATATGGCACAACAAAAAATTTCTGGAGAACTCACCAGAATGCTTTTTATAACGTCCGCACGTCACGGGTCATGACTGTAGCTACTGCTGCCCAACCCTCCCCAACAAGCAGTCTCCTGTCCACTGTGGGCGAACAGCCATAGCCAGAAGCTCTGTGTCTCTGACCGAGCAGGCAGTTTGGCTTTCTGCTGAGAAGGACTGGAGTTTGAGTCCGAGGAGAGGCACCCACCATTTTGAATTTCCCGCCAATTTGCAGTTGGGTGGTGAGGTGGGACATCAACAGCAGCCTCGGAACAAATAAATTCCCTGACATTTTGAATTCCCACTACTTATTTGAATTTCCTGCCAAAATTCAAAATTCCCACCAATAGGACAGGTGGAGGAGGAGTGGGGGTGGGGGGAAGGGGAGGTGCGAGAGGGGGGAGGGAGGGGGATAAATTTTCTAATTAAATTGATTAATTTGCATAAATAAATAGCGATGTTGCCACATCTACCGTTACAACACTGTACCAGGCTGGGAGAGGGGAAGGAAACAATGCCAACTGCACTCATGGACACTCTGCCATTCTACTCATATTCTTGTTATTTTTTTTCATTGTGATGTAACATGTATATGTGTATGCTCTGCTGTCTACTTTTTTAAATCAATATGGTGTTGTTGTTATAGGTGATTTCGAGGAGCAGGAAGTTGACAAGTCTGAGGACAGTGTTATACTACCACCAATGAATCCATAGCAACTCTTGTATTTTTTTATAATGCAGTATACATCTTTAAGTCAATATGTTGTCGTAGGTTATCGTGGGACTTGGACCAGTTGCTCCTTGCCAAGTCGAACATTGAGGTGCCGCAGAGTGTGGAGGATATGGTGCAGGAGTTGCAGCTCCATGAATCCCCAAATTTAGAGTGAGAGATGCCACATTGGGTGGAGGTGATCACTCATGACCTTGGGGACATGGTTTCATGACGGAGTTAGAGGGAAATCGCTAATTTATATACTCATCCTGTATAGTCTTGTACCAAGGGAGCAAGGGAGATTATGTTATTATGGGTGGCTGGCATTCTCTTTCTATTACACAAATGCACACGTGGATTAACTCGGTTCTTTATTTACGAGAAGTGGAAGTATTTACCTAACTGAATAAAGTCCATGTGTTGTGGTACAAGCTCATCTGTAATAGTCCTCTTGCAGACAATATCGATAATCTTGCTATTACACTTTTCTGGATGCTATGTACTGTCATAGCCTGCTGTAACTATACCAGCTCTGTGAGTGGACTGACAGACGCCAGACTGGATTGTTAGTTAGTGCATCAGCGACTGAGTTAGTTTGACCCTCTGGTCAGTGGTGGCATCCTAAATACTTGCTGTCCAGAGGACGTTGGTGGCATGTTGCTTGCGAGTCTGTCTCTGGCCTCTCTTGTGATAGGTGTGCTTGATCCAGCATCTACTATCGATCTTCGAGCTACGTCTTTGCCGACTGGTGTGCTGTTGACAGCTTATGCAAACACACATCCTGCTTGTTGTTTGTTTTTGTACAAGTACATATAATAACTGTTCTTTATTTGTGGCAGGTGGGAATAACGAATGTATGGAATATTGTATTTATTGTCATTTTTCTTTCTCTCTCTCTACAGCTGGTGAGCCGAGAATCCCTGCAGTATTTATATCACACACTTGTGAGCTGGTGCCCACAGTATTATTAAAGCATTATGTAGTAGCAGAAATACTCCATACTTTACTCGATACAATACTATCAGCAGATGCTCGACGTTAAGATTTTATCATGAATCCGCCTCTCACATATCGTTAGAGTTCTGAAAACAGTTCTGTCGACGACAAATCACAAATTAAGTAATATCAGAGCCTAATACTTATGTGAGGAACGGCTGCAGAGTCTACCTATACAGTGATATTGCACTTGGACAAAAACGTTTTGAGACAAATATGCAGTAACTTCTGTCATTTTTGCCATCATGACAGGAGTCCATTAAAAAAGGCCGTTGTGACAATATATACAGTGTTACATCAATGTATCACAAGTCAGATTTATACACTGTTTCCTACGAAGAAGAAATAAGAGTTATTATTATCCAATGTGTTTTATAAGGTTGCTGACAGGTTCATAGCATTGATTCGGTTTGTTGCTGTAACACAATCCTTATTAAGTGCACGACTTATGTGTAATATTTCTTCAGAATTATAAGTAAGCAAGCAATGGTCTGTCAGTAAAAAATATACTTCTATGGAACTAGGTCTTCCGATAACTGTAGCCTACAGCCATTAAACTTACCTGTTAAAGCTGGGACATGTTTGCGAAGTCAGTACTTCCCTCAGAAGAATGCACACCTATATATATATATATATATATATATATATATATATATATATATATATATATATACTCCTGGAAATTGAAATAAGAACACCGTGAATTCATTGTCCCAGGAAGGGGAAACTTTATTGACACATTCCTGGGGTCAGATACATCACATGATCACACTGACAGAACCACAGGCACATAGACACAGGCAACAGAGCATGCACAATGTCGGCACTAGTACAGTGTATATCCACCTTTCGCAGCAATGCAGGCTGCTATTCTCCCATGGAGACGATCGTAGAGATGCTGGATGTAGTCCTGTGGAACGTCTTGCCATGCCATTTCCACCTGGCGCCTCAGTTGGACCAGCGTTCGTGCTGGACGTGCAGACCGCGTGAGACGACGCTTCATCCAGTCCCAAACATGCTCAATGGGGGACAAATCCGGAGATCTTGCTGGCCAGGGTAGTTGACTTACACCTTCTAGAGCACGTTGGGTGGCACGGGATACATGCGGACGTGCATTGTCCTGTTGGAACAGCAAGTTCCCTTGCCGGTCTAGGAATGGTAGAACGATGGGTTCGATGACGGTTTGGATGTACCGTGCACTATTCAGTGTCCCCTCGACGATCACCAGTGGTGTACGGCCAGTGTAGGAGATCGCTCCCCACACCATGATGCCGGGTGTTGGCCCTGTGTGCCTCGGTCGTATGCAGTCCTGACTGTGGCGCTCACCTGCACGGCGCCAAACACGCATACGACCATCATTGGCATCAAGGCAGAAGCGACTCTCATCGCTGAAGACGACACGTCTCCATTCGTCCCTCCATTCACGCCTGTCGTGACACCACTGGAGGCGGGCTGCACGATGTTGGGGCGTGAGCGGAAGACTGCCTAACGGTGTGCGGGACCGTAGCCCAGCTTCATGGAGACGGTTGCGAATGGTCCTCGCCGATACCCCAGGAGCAACAGTGTCCCTAATTTGCTGGGAAGTGGCGGTGCGGTCCCCTACGGCACTGCGTAGGATCCTACGGTCTTGGCGTGCATCCGTGCGTCGCTGCGGTCCGGTCCCAGGTCGACGGGCACGTGCACCTTCCGCCGACCACTGGCGACAACATCGATGTACTGTGGAGACCTCACGCCCCACGTGTTGAGCAATTCGGCGGTACGTCCACCCGGCCTCCCGCATGCCCACTATACGCCCTCGCTCAAAGTCCGTCAACTGCACATACGGTTCACGTCCACGCTGTCACGGCATGCTACCAGTGTTAAAGACTGCGATGGAGCTCCGTATGCCACGGCAAACTGGCTGACACTGACGGCGGCGGTGCACAAATGCTGCGCAGCTAGCGCCATTCGACGGCCAACACCGCGGTTCCTGGTGTGTCCGCTGTGCCGTGCGTGTGATCATTGCTTGTACAGCCCTCTCGCAGTGTCCGGAGCAAGTATGGTGGGTCTGACACACCGGTGTCAATGTGTTCTTTTTTCCATTTCCAGGAATATATATATATATATATATATATATATATATATATATAGAGAGAGAGAGAGAGAGAGAGAGAGAGAGAGTACATAAAGTCTGGGAACACTTTCAATTATTTATTGCACAAGAACTAAACATTGTACAGATGTCATACATACTGCATTTTGAAGAGAAGTTCTGAAAGTTTTTTTTTTTTACAAACATTCGATATGCGAACCATGAGTGACCCAGTGGATTTCAATACGATAATCGAATTCTTGCCATACCCATCCCAGCATGGCATCATTGACTGTGGCAGTCGCTTCCCATATTCTTTCCCGGAGCTCTGCTACATCACGTGATAGAGGTAGTACATACACCAGATCTTTAATGTATCCCCACAGAAAAAAGTCACACGGCATAAGATCTGGTGATCAGGGAGGCCATTTCAGAAATAGCTGTCCCCTTCTGTAGCATGGTCGATCCATCGATGCAGCAGCTTTGTGTTCAGGTACCCACGAACTTCACGATGAAAATGGAGTGGAGTCCCATCCTGCTGACAGATGAACGAAGAGTCCAATTGCATTTGAGGCATCAGCAACATGTCCAAGTAGGAATATCCAGTGACAGTGCTCTCAGCGAAGAGGAATGGCCCTTACAGTTTTCGACATGACAAGGCACAAAAAAACATTTGCCTTTGGGGAATCACACTCAAATTCAATGCAATCACGTGGATGCTTTGTACCCCAGATTCGACAGTTATACCTGATCACTTTCCCATTAGTGTGAAAAGTGGCTTCGTCATCAAAAATTAAGCAATCAACAATGCCATCCCCATCCTCATTCAACTGTTGCAATTGCAAACAAAACTCAAAACGCTTGTTTTTGTGGTCGTTATTGAGATTCTGCACTAGCTCCAATTTGAATGGTTTCATAGACAGCTTCTGTCGCAGGACTTTCCATACTGTCATTGGAGCTATTTCGAGTTCACAAGACGCATGACACACCGATTTCTTTGGACTCCTTATGAATGTCTCTCCTATGCACTCCACATTCACTTCACTCACACTGGGATTTCCGCTTCTCTTTGCCAGGCACAAGCAACCATGACGTAACGAATTTGTTGTGCCAGTGGTAAATGGCCTTCCTTGTTGGTGGCTTCTTACTGTACTTGGTTCTAAACATCTGTTGAACAGCTATAGCACACTTGTTTTTGTCGAACTCCAACACGCAGAAAGCTCGCCCTGCACCTGAACTCGCCATGTTTGTGACTACCGCTGACTATCGGCAAATTATCAAACTACACTGTGGCGGTATACATGAAAAAAAAAAACTTTAGTGCGAGCCCCTGGGCATTACGAGTTGCGATTATGCTGATCAACAATGCGGACCTCTGCAGCCCACGAGATTAAAATCCGTCCGCCCTCAGTCCCCCAAGGTCAAGTGGTCGCAGCATACTGCCGGCTCAGCAGGAGGTGGGGTCGTGTGGGGCACACTGGTCAGTGTGAGCAAGAATTCCGAGCACCTGTTACCACGACAGTTTGAGGTGCGACTGCTTGAGGTGCTGCACTCAGACTCTTGCTGTCTGGCTACTTGGACTAGTTTTCTGGAGACTGTGGCAGCAGCTGGACATGTTGCTGCACTCACTGACGGTGTGACAGCTGCCAACCTCTCATGCTCTCATGCTTGAATAGTTTTAATAATGCCAATCTCTCAGAAGGTGCAGGAGGATACATTTTTGCAATATATAGACCCCCATCTGTGGTATGTAGGACATGTGTTTATAATATATACGTTAAATTTAGGAGTGTAGGATTACTGCATTTCGTGATATTTGCAACATGTTTGGATCTGTAGCTTTGCATATAGCTGTTAATGATTTTTATTATTTGTAGATAGAATTTAGGCAAAGTTTTAGCTGTGTTGGGGTACCGTTTTTGCAGTATTTCATGATCTGTTGGTGATCTGTTGGTGAAGTTTAGCAGTGTCTAGGCGAGGATTTTTGTCATCGATAGCTATGTTTTGGTACTGCTTTCTGCGGAATTTCACGATCTTTGCGGAGTGTATTGGATCTTTATATGATATGTAGACGTGCACATTGATGTTGGTGGCAGTATTGTGAACCAGAGCACACACTAAGGTGAATACACACAGAGAAAAATTTGAGAAAACATTTTTTAACAGGATAACACATGCACATCATAAAAATAAAATAAAATCCATAGTTGTGTAATTACATAATCAGGCGATGTAGTTGTTGAACATGATAAGACTTACACCTTCCTGACCTTCTGCCAACAGTTTCAAGCAGTATTGGAAATAATTCTAATAGAATAATACCTGCAATTCCCAAAAAATGATGAAATAAAGAAATCCTTCGACACCAACAGCTCGGCACTCACTGAGTTTTTTCCTCCAATTTGGAGGTTGTGGAGTGGAGGGGTAGTGAGAAGGGTTAGGGAGGCGGAGTACATGATGGAGGGGAGTGAGGGGGCAAGGGACAAGGAGGAGGAGGGAGAAATCTCACGACATCATCTGGTTATTTTTCAGTGCAATGTTGCACACATCTACTGAGGGTACACTGAATAAATTTAGCAACCCTGACAACTGCACCAGCTCTGTCCTGCTTCCTCCACTAGCAGAGGCTGGCTCTCAGGCTACAGGAAACTGATGTCAAGCAAATCCCAAGTGGTGGCGAAGAGTGAGGGTGCAGTGGTGTGCCTGCTTATGCAAGCTAAAATAGCCGGGAGACTGAAGTATAAAATAGGATCTGAAAATATCAAAATGGCTTGCATGCATTGCAGCATACATTAATTGCGTAAATGTTATAAATAAATCTGCTCATAATCTGAAGCAATAGTGTATATTTCGCAGCTCAACATATAGCTGTTGTCGTCTGTATCTAAGACAAGCAACGATATTAACACATGCAACTAATCAGTCATAAGCATGAAGGTAAGAAAACAAGGGAGTTGGCATTATGTAACAAATTTGAAGCCGACGTCCGCCATCTTACGTAGACCGAAACATTAGGTTCACCCCATTCATACCTCCATGGTTCACCGTAGTGATACTTCCCCGTGTCATCACTCTGACATGCCTGTGCCCAGTTTCGACTGTGCTGTGTGCTTTGATTGTGTGTTGTCACCGCCAGACACCACACTTGCTAGGTGGTAGCCTTTAAATCGGCCGCGGTCCGTTAGTATACGTCGGACCCGCGTGTCGCCACTATCAGTGATGCAGACCGAGCGCCGCCACATGGCAGGTCTAGAGAGACTTCCTAGCACTCACCCCAGTTGTACAACCGACTTTGCTAGCGATGGTTCACTGACAAAATACGCTCTCATTTGCCGTTAGCATAGCCTTCAGCTACATCATTTGCTACGACCTAGCAAGGCGCTATTACCAGTTACTATTGATACTGAATCATACCTCACGCCAGCCTGCGTGAGCTAAAACGCGTGCCTTTCGGCTTCCTGTAGTAAACCGGTGTTGGCTCTCCTGCCAACCCACAGCATTGGCGACGAGACAATACCGCGTTCGTAACTATACTGCCCTGATTTACTTGTGTAATGGCTTCGCCACAACCTCCAGATGTACTGTCCGAATTTTATCGCTTACAGAATCAGCAGACGCAGGCCTTACTGGATGCCCTTGGACAGCTCATCCAGGGTCAACGTGCAATGCAAAACGATGCGGCATCCGTCGCTCCACCGCTAACACAGCCACAACATGCAGTTGCACCAACTTTTCGTCCTTTTGATGCTGCACTGGAAAGCTGGACGGAGTGGTCACGCCAGTTTGGATTCCATCTCACCGCCTACAGAATTCAAGGTAACGAACGACAGCCTTTTTTGTTGTCCTCTGTAGAGGTGCACACATACCGTGTGATAGTCAAGTTATTTCCCCGACACGACGTAGCAACTCTGTCCTATGAAGAAATTTTGTCTGCATTAGATGTATATTTCAAAGAATCGGTCAATGTAGTTGCGAAAAGGTATACCTTCTTTCATAAAAATGTACGGCAGGTCAGACTAATCAGGAGTGGGTTGCAACCTTGCAGGGCCTTACTAGGGATTGTGCTTTTGAGTGTCAATGTGGACTCCCTTATTCAGATACTATGGTGCATGATGCAATTGCACAGAACGTTTCTGATGTTCGTATACGGGCACAGATTTTGAAACTAGTCAATCCCTCCCTTCAACAAGTGATGGACATATTGGATCGGCAGGACACACTTGACTTTGCTCAGGAATCATTTGAAACTTCGCCACCCGTGTGTCAGGTTAACTGGCCCGCCGGGCGAGCTGCACGGAACAGTAAACAGTCCTCGCGCCCGGCCGCGCCGCTGCCGCCAGGCTGTCATCCACATGTACCGCGCCAACAAGCAAATGCAGTGCTAAAATCATGCCCGCGGTGTGCTACTAGACATTCGCGTGAGAATTGCCCGTGAGGCCAAGCTGTTTGCTTGTTCTATCATAAAAAAGAACATGTTCAGAGTATTTGCCAGAAAAAGGTCAGAACGGACACTCAAAATCATTCCAGGCCCTTTGCTTTGCGCCAGAATCGGAATCGAACCAAGGATACTCAGGCTCACAGCACTTCGCCCATGGAAATTCATATAGTTCATGCCATTCCACCCAGTGTCACTCTCTCTAACAGTGGCTGTGTTCGTCCCACAAATAGTGTGCGTCAACATCGCAGGAACTCCCGTCAAGTCGCAAGTGATTTTGTACCAGTGGCAGTTCACGTTGCACGAGACAGTCGCTCTTGTCGTCAGCAGGACAATAAACTTTTTGTAGACTTGGACATTAACGGCAAAGTGTTACCATTCCAGCTCGATACCGGGGCTGCAGTTTCACTGATCAATCAAGACACTTACAAACTGCTGGGCACACCTCCATTGCGTGCCGCAAATGTTAAGTTAACTAGCTATTCAGCTCACAAGATCCCTGTGTTAGGACAGTGCAGCCTTCTTGCAACATACAAGGGCCGAACAAAACTTGTGTTATATTACGTCCTTCGTTCTTCTGCTGCAGTGAACTTGTTTGGTTTCGATTTATTTCAGTTGTTTAACTTGTCTATAGTAAATCAGGTCCTATCAGTGAACCAGACTGTGCCTTCCGACAGTGTTTGTCGTCTACGTGACGAATTTGCAGACATTTTTGCACCGGGCTTCGGTTGCGCTAAGAACTATAAAGCACATGTGGAACTGAAAGTAAACGCGCAACCGAAATTTTTCAGAGCGCGCAATGTTCCCCACGCATTGCGTGATGAGGTCGCAAAAATATTACACGATTTGGAATCACAAGGTGTAATTGAATGTGTGCAGGCTTCTCTTTGGGCATCACCCTTAGTAATTTTGCCAAAACCTTTGGGAAAATTGAGACTTTGTGTGGACTTCAAGGCAACAGTGAATCCACAACTAGTGGCTGCAACTTTTCCTTTACCCTGCCCGGAAGATCTTTTTGACAAACTGTGCCCGGGTAAATATTTTTCGAAGTTGGACCTAGCAGATGTGTACTTGCAAATACTGGTGGACGAAGAATCCCAGCGCATTTTGGTGGTTAACGTGCACCTTGGTTTGTATCGATTCAACCGACTGCCTTTCGGGTGTGCATCCGCCCCTGCATTATTTCAGCAATATCTACAAATAGATATCTACAAATGGATAGATTTGACAGTGTCTAGCAAGAAAATTAGGATTGTGTCAGTATATTCGCATTGTGAAGGGACAGATCAAGATAAGATGGATAGTTTTTATGAGGCACTCAGTGATGTAGTTGTTAGAGTAAAGGACAAGGACAGTGTTCTGCTCATGGGTGATTTTAACGCCAGGATTGGAAATCGAACAGAAGGGTATGAAAAGGTTATGGGTAAATTTGGAGAGGATATGGAGGCCAGCAGGAACGGGAAACAACTCTTGGATTTCTGTGCCAGTATGGGCTTAGTAATCACAAACTCCTTTTTTAAACATAAGAACATTCACCGGTATACTTGGGAAGGCAGGGGAACCAGATCTGTCATTGACTATATAATAACGGATCAGGAATTCAGGAAGGCTGTGAGGGACACACGTGTATTCAGGGGATTCTTTGATGACACTGATCATTATTTAATCTGCAGTGAAATTGGGATTGTGAGGCCGAAAGTGCAGGAAGTCAGCTCCATATGTAGGAGGATAAGAGTGGAGAAACTTCAGGATAAGGAAATCAGGCACAAGTACATAACAGCGATCTCAGAAATGTACCAGTTAGTTGAATGTAGTCAATTACAGTCATTGGAAAAGGAATGGACAAGGTACAGGGACACAGTACTAGAAGTGGCTAAAGAATGTCTTGGAACAGTAGTGTGTAAAAGTAGGATGAAGCAAACAGCTTGGTGGAATGACACAGTCAAGGCAGCCTGTAAAAGGAAAAAGAAGGCGTATCAAAAATGACTACATACCAGAACCCAGGTAGACAGAGAAAGTTATGTTGAAGAAAGAAACAAAGCCAAACAGATAATTGCAGCATCCAAGAAGAAATCGTGGGAAGACTTTGGAAACAGGTTGGAGACTATGGGTCAAGCTGCTGGAAAACCATTCTGGAGTGTAATTAGCAGTCTTCGAAAGGGAGGTAAGAAGGAAATGACAAGTATTTTGGACAGGTCAGGAAAACTGCTGGTGAATCCTGTGGATGCCTTGGGCAGATGGAGGGAATATTTTGAAGAGTTGCTCAATGTAGGTGAAAATGCGATCAGTAATGTTTCAGATTTCGAGGTAGAATGGGGATACGAATGATGATGGAAATAGGATCACATTTGAGGAAGTGGAAAAAATGGTCAATAGATTGCAGTGCAATAAAGCGGCTGGGGTGGATGAAATTAAGTCGGAACTCATCAAATACAGTGGAATGTCAGGTCTTAAATGGCTACACAGGATAATTGAAATGGCCTGGGAGTCGGGACAGGTTCCATCAGACTGGACAAAAGCAGTAATCACACCAATCTTTAAACATGGAAACAGAAAAGATTGTAACATCTACAGAGGTATCAATTTAATCAGCGTTGTGGGTAAAATCTTCTCAGGTATTGTTGAAAGGAAAGTGCGAGTATTAGTTGAGGACCAATTGGATGAAAATCAGTGTGGGTTTAGGCCTCTTAGAGGTTGTCAGGACCAGATCTTTAGCTTATGGCAAATAATGGAGAAGTGTTATGAGTGGAACAGGGAATTGTATCTATGCTTTATAGATAGAAGGCATATGACCGGGTTCCTAGGAGGAAGTTATTGTCTGTTCTACAAAATTATGGAATAGGAGGCAAACTTTTGCAAGCAATTAAAGGTCTTTACATGGATAGTCAGGCAGCAGTTAGAGTTGATGGTAAATTGAGTTCATGGTTCAGAGTAGTTTCAGGGGTAAGACAAGGCTGCAACCTGTCTCCACTGTTGTTCATATTATTTATGGATCATATGTTGAAAACAATAGACTGGCTGGGTGAGATTAAGATATGTGAACACAAAATAAGCAGTCTTGCGTATGCGGATGACTTAGTTGTGATGGCAGATTCGATTGAAAGTTTGCAAAGTAATATTTTAGAGCTAGATCAGAAATGTAAGGACTATGGTATGAAGATTAGCATCTCCAAAACGAAAGTAATGTCAGTGGGAAAGAAATATAAACGGATGGAGTGCCAAATAGGAGGAACAAAGTTAGAACAGGTGGACGGTTTCAAGTACTTAGGATGCATATTCTCACAGGATGGCAACATAGTGAAAGAACTGGAAGCGAGGTGTAGCAAAGCTAATGCAATGAGCGCTCAGCTACGTTCTACTCTCTTCTGCAAGAAGGAAGTCAGTACCAAGAATAAGTTAACTGTGCATCGTTCAATCTTTCGACCAACTTTGTTGTATGGGAGCGAAAGCTGGGTGGATTCAGGTTACCTTATCAACAAGGTTGAGGTTACGGATATGAAAGTAGCTAGGATGATTGCAGGTACTAGTAGATGGGAACAATGGCAGGAGGGTGTCCACAATGAGGAAATCAAAGAAAAACTGGGAATGAACTCTATAGATGTAGCAGTCAGGGCGAACAGGCTTAGATGGTGGGGTCATGTTAACACGCATGGGAGAAGCAAGGTTACCCAAGAGACTCATGGATTCAGCAGTAGAGAGTAGGAGGAGTCGGGGCAGACCGAGGAGAAGGTACCTGGATTCGGTTAAGAATGATTTTGAAGTAATAGGTTTAACATCAGAAGAGGCACCAATGTTAGCACTGAATAGGGGATCATGGAGGAACTGTATAAGGGGGGCTATGCTCCAGACTGAACGCTGAAAGGCATAATGATGATGATGATGATCTACAAACTGTTTGTGCGTTGGTCCCTACTGCAGCAAACTATCTGGACGATATTGTGATCTCCGGAAAGACGGAAGAAGAACATTTAGCCAATCTCAGAACATTATTTCAGGTCTTGCGACAAAATGGTCTTCGCTTGCGGAAGGACAAATGTGTGTTTTTTGCTCGTGACTTACCCTACCTGGGACATGTAATCAATGCCCAAGGCATACATCCCAGTCCCGAGCACCTCCGTGCCATACAAGACTTGCCTTCGCCGCAGAATTTGAAGCAGCTACAGAGTGTGCTGACAAAAATTAACTATTATCATCGCTATGTTCCCCATGCCTCTTCCATTTCAGCTCCGCTTCATCGTTTACGCCGTAAAGGTGTCTGGACGACGGAATGCGAACACGCCTTTCGCCAGTTGAAATCGGCGTTGCTTTCCAATACTTACCTTACGCCATTCAATCCCCGGAAGCCCCTTTTGTTGATGGTGGATGCATCGGATTTCGGGATCGGGGCTGTGCTTGCGCACAAAGATGGATCGCACGATCGTCCTATTGCCTTTGCGTCCAAATTGCTCTCGTCTGCGCAAAGAAATTATTCACAGATCGAGAAAGAAGCATTGGCTCTCGTATTTGGTGTTACAAAGTTTCATGATTTCTTGTATGGTCGTCACTTTACCATCCTTACAGACCACAAACCTTTGACATCGCTTTTTCAACCGACCAAGCCTGTACCTCCACGTACAGCGCAGAAATTCATTTGCTGGTCTATTTTCCTCTCGCAATACCGCTATGATATCTTGTATCGGTCCACTGCTCAGCACGGAAACGCCGATGCATTGTCCCGTTTGCCTGTTGCTGACGATAGATCATTCGATTCCTCCGAACTTGCTTGCATGTTTATTGATTCGGAAACCGATGACGTGGTCGAATCGTTTCCGATTGATTTTAGTCGTGTAGCTACAGCCACAGCTGCCGAACTGTCCTTGCTACCGTTCCGCGTTTTGTTGCTACGCAATGGCCCTTGTCAAAATCACGGATCGGGGATCCGTTGGTTCACCGATTTTTTGCTCACCAGGAGAGACTTTTTGTACGACGTGGTGTTTTGCTGTTGCGTTCTGATAATGATCAGTCCAGGGTCGTCGTCCCACGTTCGTTACAGTCCTCTGTCTTACAGCTTCTCCACCAAGGACATTGGGGTATAGTGGGAACGAAACAACTTGCTCGTCAGCACTGTACTTGGTTCGGAATCGATGCTGCGATTACGAATATGTGCTCTTCTTGCAGGGTGTGTGCCGAACAACAATCAGCACCACCGCGGAAATTCTTTGCATGGCCAAAAGCCACTTCCCCTTGGCAACGCTTACACATCGATTTTGCTGGTCCATTCTGGAATGCTCGATGGTTGGTTGTGGTAGATTCATTCAGTAATTTTCCTTTTGTTGTCCAGATGTCTTCCATGACATCATCTGCCACCATCCAAGCGGTATCTGCTATCTTTTGCATTGAAGGTCTTCCACAGACTATTGTTTCCGACAATGGCCCACAATTCATGTCTGCAGAATTTCAGTCATTCTGCAAGGCCAATGGTATTCAACATCTGACGTCCGCGCCGTTTTCGCCACAGTCAAATGGTGCCGCTGAACGATTGGTCAGGACTTTCTAGTCACAGATGTTGAAGTTGAAAGCGTCGCATTCTCGGAAGGACGCGTTATTGCTCTTTTTGTCCTCGTATCGCTCTCAGCCCCGAGATGGTAGCTCGCCGGCTGAGTTGCTCCACGGTCGCCCTCATCGAACCTTGATGTCTTTGCTACATCCGCCGCATCAGGTTCCTGTACAGCGGCAGACACCTGCTTTTGCCCCAGGCGACGTCGTCTACTACCGCCACTATCGAGGTTCACGGCGTTGGCTCGAAGGGCGCATTCTTCGCTGCCTCGGCCGCGCTATGTTTCTGGTTTTGGGGGCCTCTGGTGAGGTGCGTCAGCATCTCAATCAGCTGCGCCTCTGTCGTCGCACGGGATCTGCCGCTCCCCGTCTGCTTTCAGCGACGGTGCCGTCCGGTCAGCGCCCTGGGGACCCATCTACTGGCTCGCCTCAGCCCCAGGTGTTACCGACGCTGCCTTCCATTTTGCCCCATGGCGACGCGCCGCCGCCGCCGCCTGTTCTCCCGCCGGCGACGCCCGCAGTGGACGCGTCGCTGCAACCGCCGGGCGCCTTCCTGGGTCACACGTCGCCGATAGCTTCCCGTGACCAGTTGTCCTACGACATGAAACTCTTGCCCGCTCCGGACCATATGTCGTCTTCGCCCGTCGGGTGCCCCGGCCCGATGGAGGTCGACCCTTCGGCCCCTCCTGTCTCTCTGCGGGCGCATACACCGCATGTTTGCGTGCACCCTGGAGCAGGTTTTCAGGCGTTTCCTAGCTCCCCGCGGTCCGAATGACAGGATGCGGGTGCCACAGCCTCGCCTGTTGTTAGGCTCCCCACCTCGTCCCATGCGTCAACATGGGGTCCTCCCCACGGCGGGCGGAAGCCTTATGCCACAACCGTGCGCCGATTTGCGGGGGAGGAATGTGGTGTCACTGCCAGACACCACACTTGCTAGGTGGTAGCCTTTAAATCGGCCGCGGTCCGTTATTATACGTCGGGCCCGCGTGTCGCCACTGTCAGTGATTGCAGACCGAGCGCCACCACACGGCAGGTCTAGAGAGACTTCCTAGCACTCGCCCCAGTTGTACAACCGACTTCGCTAGCGATGGTTCACTGAAAAAATACGCTCTCATTTGCCGTTAGCACAGCCTTCAGCTACGTCATTTGCTACGACCTAGCAAGGCGCCATTACCAGTTACTATTGATTCTGAATCATACCTCACGCCAGCCTGCGTCAGCTAAAACGCGTGCCTTTCGGCTTCCTCTAGTAAACCGGTGTTGGCTCTCCTGCCAACCCGCAACATATTGTGTAGAGACGTAGTTGTTTCATCAAAAAAAGCCACTTCACGTTGTTTATGGATGTACTAATAAATCCGAGCCTAGTCTAAAGTTTAAAGGTATCACATTTAATTCAAAAGTGGTGCCAGTCAAGCAATATTTTCTTTTGTTTACTTGAATTACTTTTATCGTAGTGGTTTCATTTCTGTCATTTGACTTCAGATTTGCCCTTCTTTATTCAGTGTCCGTTCTTTCTCTTCTTTCCGTTTTTTTTCCATTGCCCTCCAAATCGCAAAAGCTCTGACGTCCGAGCCACACTGTATCAACGGTCTCGTCCCCGCCCAACACACGGCTGAGTGACCGCATTGACTCTTGGGGCAGCATCTCATGCCCTAAATTACTCCCGCCGATAATTATTCATTGTTCACATTTCCCCCACTTTAAAGAAGATTCTGGCTGGAACAGCCGAAGACAGTGGTAATGTGTGGTGAGTTTTGAGTTTATGTTCCATGAATGTGTATGTGTGCTTTGCTTCCTTTCTGAAGAGGCCTTTGGCTGAAAGTTATGTGACCACTGTTTTCGTCATGCCTGCCTGCTGCTCGGCATGCGAGTAGCAATCTATCCTTTTCACAGTAAAGTTATTTCCTCATGAAGCTTGTTGTAAATAATCCACTGCACTTCAGCAGGAATAATGTTGTACAAAATTACGATACCAGAAGAAAAAAATGACATTCATTACGCCACATTAAGGTTGTCTGTAGCACGAACAGAGGTTCACAATGCTGGAACCAAAAGTTTTGATCACTTACGAATTGATATGAAATGTCCGACAGACAGCAAAGTAAAATTTGGAACTAAACCGAAAATGTTTCTCTTCGACAACTCCTCCTATTCCACAGAAGATTATCTATTACTGTAATGTGTAAGTGGTGATGGGTAGGAATTACTAATATGTCTGTCTTTAAATAAGAAACGAAAATATAACAAATGATCAGTATGGAGGCATGTTAACAAAACAAAATTGATATCAGTATATAACGACTCGTTCCACATCTTTACGATAGATCATGCAAGTGACACATGAAACATGAAACTAACTACCTAACTGACTGACTATTGGTATATCACAAATCTTGATGTAGCCTTATGTACTTCGAAGACGTCAAAATGAAATTCAAAAGTAAAATCAAGCAATGATCAAAGTAGGTATGCATTCCAACTGTGATATGTTTCGTTAATCCTGAAAAACTGACAGAGTTACTAGAGGGAAGCATTCCGGGAAAAGAAGCAAATGGGGTACTATTGGAAACGTAGGTCCACATCTTACACAGGTTAGGCAATCATACTGGAAAAATTATTTACATACATGCTAAAGCAAAATATTAGTTTTATGAGGCCTTAAGCATTTGAGACCCTTCCCTCAATCACATTTATATCATTCCGCAATGCTTAAAGATATTTAAAAATTATGTATTTTTTTAACTGTAAATTGCTGTTACTGGCCACACAATGACTGGCGCATCATAGGTAAGATTTCAAAGTGAGAAAATGTGTGAACTACAATGAAACTAATGGACTGCCAATTTAATAAAACAATAACTCTGTCCAGCACGGCGATATACCTCAATGGAGTTCTGTTTCTTTGACATTTCTATAATCGTTCACTTTGTTGACATGCACAAGATACGACAGCATGCCTTGCTTCTTTCCTCATTGCAAACGTTTGTGGGTTAACGAAGAATACGTAGGTAAGTTTTTTGCAAATGTGAACATTAAAAATATTGTGTATACGAGTTGAAAGCCGAAAATGTGACTAACAAGAAGCAGTACCAGAAAGCAGAAAAGCATTGGTTTCGGAGTTCCAACTTTATTTGCTCTCGATGCAAAATAGTAAATGTGGAATAAAATGCGTTACATCACATCCTCCTCTTCTTCGTTATTCGAAATACATTAACAAAAACGGGTTACATGACCGAGGCCAAATGTATCGTATTATTAGAGCAAATACGCATTCGAGAACAAAAAAACATTCGAAATTGCCTTCCTCACACTATATCATTCAAGCAACAACCGTAACTTTTAGAATTTTTTTCAAACAGTTGTCGCATGCACACGAAAGAAATAATGAGCAAGAAGTAATCGTAAAGAGTAGTCTGCCAATGCTTTGCGCTACTTAAAGAGGCGGCAGGCTCTGCCCACTCTGGTTTCAAAACAACGAATAGCGCAAGTCTATAGTGCCATCTCCCTTCTTTACGTATTTACCTCCATGGTCATGAGCACAAGTACATAACTCATATCTCTGGCCTAACGTTACGTCAGTGTCAAAAATTGCGACACATTTTTACTTTTGAAAACTCTAGAGCACTTAAAGCGCATGTAATATCCTTTCAAAATTGATCGTGAATGTTAATGCTGCCTCCAAAACCCAAAATAACTTCAGCGAAATTCATCAATCTCCAAGTTAGCCCACTTTCCTTTTTCTCAGTCTCATTCAATTAATGCTTCGTCTTCTGTTCAACAACACGATCTAGATAAGATTTAACTCAATGTGCATCTCTTGCAACAAATTATCTCTCAACACAGGTTTTAAATTTCCATCAATAACATATTTTGTTCAGTTTTTAGCGGCTCTTCAGAACACATTTGTATCGTCAATGTAATAACAGAAAATGTGGTTGTTCATACATATGAGTGCGACTTAATGCTGTGAAGGCAACCGGGAATAACTGATTCATGAAGTAAGATCCCACAAAGATTTTCACATTTTTTTTCTTTCTCCAATACAATACAATAATCAGACGCCGCTGTGTCTACGAGGACGTCTTTCAGTCTGACACATCCGTCGGCGTTCAACGACGACGTACCTGGCCGCAGCAAGTCCGCCGCCTTTCTTCCAGCATCATCGAACCCCTGTAAGAGGAGGAAACAACAACGCACAGTACATACTTCCACTAACAAAAGAAACTATGTGTGTCACATATATACACATGTTTGATATTACTTCCCGTTACAGTTTAACTACGTTGTAAGAGGTATGCGCTGCCTGAGATATGTAAGCTATAAGAGAATCCGAGACCAAAGAGCAGTGTTGACTGCAGTACGAACTGTGTAGCAGTAGCAGTAAGTTGTTGCTAGCGAGCAGTCGCGTGTCTGCTATGGTCTGGTGTATCACGTTGGCTGGGGCGGTCGCGGTGCAGCGATGCCGGAGCCTGAGTATTATTGTATAAGGTAGAAAAAAAGCAGCCTCGCGCATCTCTAGTAATATTATGTAAACTCCCATGCATATCTTTTAAAAATGTCCTAATAATAACAAGCATTCATTTCAATTTAAAGAATTTAATATTTTTTTCAATGCATGATCATTCCGATTGTTGCAAAAGAAAAGTCATTTGCTTCGTTTCGTAAGTAACAAATGTATAGGCCTTCATTGCACAGAGCTGTGCCGAAAATTTTTTAGGTAAGAGCAGATATATTCGCCGTTTGTATTGAGGTAAGAATTTTTGCTTTTTTATTCAGAATGATCTTACAGGGCCATGACGCAGCGCTGCTGTCGTCCAAATTCTACCAGGTTACTGAATTAATTTTTTTATTACGAGGTTTAGGATTTTTTCTGTTTCGAGCTTTCATTAAATGAGAAAAGAATTTTGTGGGTACATTAAATGGGAAACAAATTTTGTGAGGAGGTTAAATGAAAAGGAATTTCTGTAGGGAGGTTACACTAAATTAGAATCATTAACCACAAAAATAATATTTAAAAATTTATAATCATTAATTTTTCTGTGGGGAGGTTACAACGTTCCCTTTAATATGAATATTACATACAGGGTTATTACAAATGATTGAAGCCATTTCACAGCTCTACAATAACTTTATTATTTGAGATATTTTCAAAATGCTTTGCACACACATACAAAAAACTCAAAAAGTTTTTTTAGGCATTCACAAATGTTCGATATGTGCCCCTTTAGTGATTCGGCAGACATCAAGCCGATATTGTCCGCCGCTCGTGGTCTCGCGGTAGCGTTCTCGCTTCCCGAGCACGGGGTCCCGGGTTCGATTCCCGGCGGGGACAGGGATTTTCACCTGCCTCGAGATGACTGGGTGTTTGTGTTGTCCTCATCATTTCATCATCATCCAGGAAAGTGGCGAAATTGGACTGAGCAAAGGTTGGGAAATTGTACGGGCGCTGATAACCACGCAGTTGAGCGCCCCACAAACCAAACATCATCAAGCCGATAATCAAGTTCCTCCCACACCCGGCGCAGCATGTCCCCATCAATGAGTTCGAAAGCATCGTTGATGCGAGCTCACAGTTCTGGCACGTTTCTTGGTAGAGGAGGTTTAAACACTGAATCTTTCACATAACCCCACAGAAAGAAATCGCATGGGGTTAAGTCGGGAGAGCGTGGAGGCCATGACATGAATTGCTGATCATGATCTCCACCACGACCGATCCATCGGTTTTCCAGTCTCCTGTTTAAGAAATGCCGAACATCATGATGGAAGTGCGGTGGAGCACCATCCTGCTGAAAGATGAAGTCGGCGCTGTCGGTCTCCAGTTGTGGCATGAGCCAATTTTCCGCGGGCTACGCGTGAAACTTGCCCGCATGCGTTCAACCGTTTCTTCGCTCACTGCAGGCCGACCCGTCGATTTCCCCTTACAGAGGCATCCAGAAGCTTTAAACTGCGCATACCATCGCCGAATTGAGTTAGCAGTTGGTGGATCTTTGTTGAACTTCGTCCTAAAGTGTCGTTGCACTGTTATGACTGACGTTAGTGCATTTCAAGCACGACATACGCTTTCTCGGCTCCTGTCACCATTTTGTCTCACTGCGCTCTCGAGCGCTCTGACGGCAGAAACCTGAAGTGCGGCTTCAGCCGAACAAAACTTTATGAGTTTTTCTACGTATCTGTTGTGTGTCGTGACCATATGTCAATGAATGGAGCTACAGTGAATTTATGAAATCGCTTCAATCATTTGTAATAGCCCTGTACTTTGTATATCCTGAGTTCCACCACAAACCACCCATCGAACTGCGACACTGAAGGAAGATATTATGGGCCAAGGATGATACTATATGGTTCTGGAGACGTTTTCAAGTCTCAAACATATACGACTTGTATATACAGATTGTAGCGACAAATGAGAATTTGTGCCAAGGATGGGATTCGAACCCAGATCTCCGGCTCACTAGTCAGATGCACTAACCACTACGCCAACCTGGTACAGTGGCCTTGCACAATTACATGGACTACCCTAGCATTCCTTCTTCCTAAAACTAATTCCTACTCATGCCATGTTTGAGTTTAGGGGACTATGAGTGTGCAGGGCATGAACAGGAATTTGGACTGAGTAGGAAGCCACGTTAGGGCAGTCGGTGCAGTTGTGCAAAGAGACTGTGCCAGGGTGGCGTAGTGGTGAGCACATCAGCCTAATGAGCTAGAGACCCAGGTTCGAATCCGAGTCTTGATACAAATTTTCATTTGTTTTTTTAGTCTGCTTATGAACATGATAGAGGTTTGAGACTCGAAAAGGTCTGTGTAACCATATAGTTTCATTTAATTAAAGCACCTATGCCCGGGTTCCTGCAGGAGCCCCCTCTTTCTTTCGATGCTGAGGTGCTGTAGAATTTTCTCGTGTCGTGGTTGCGGAAGTTTACCTCTATAGCATCCAGTCGCTCCTTCATGTTCTTTCGGTTCGTCTGCCTACTAAGTTTTACAGCCTGTTTCCTTGATTCTTGGAAACAACATAGGCTTCCTGGGGATTTTTTACTTTTGTAGTCCTGAAAAGCTTGTTTGCGTATTTCTAGTGCCTTTTCATACTCTGAGTCCCACCAAGGCTGTTTATTGTTCTTTTTCCTTTGTATTAGTTCTTTTGCTTTTTGTATGATCTTTCTTAGGAATTCTTCCCATGTGTTTGCTGGATGTTTTTCCCATTTCTGTTTTACGTTGGATTCCATGACTTTTTTGTGTCAAAGTTTTCTATGTGCGTTGTTTTCTGATGGATTTTATTCGGTGTTAATTTCAGCTTGATCGACGTAGATAGTAGTCTGATCCAACAGTGGCACCTCTGCGTACTTAAACGTCGTGGATCACTTTCTTGCATAGGTGAACTTCATGTTTTCTGTTTTCGTGGAGATTTCCTGAGGGATGATGATTTAACCTTTAAGTTATTCTGCTTTCGTAGTTCGATGAATCTCATTCCATTTCTGTTTGTATATTTGTGCGCCGGAAGCTTTCCCACAGTTCTTTGATGACGTTTTTCTCTGCTGATTTGTGCATTGAAATCACCTATCAAAATTTTTGTACCGTCTTTTTTGATCTTGGCCAACACTGTCTCTAGTGTTGCCGAGAATTTCTCTGTTGATATGGGGTCTTTTTTGTTATCCCCGTTTGTGGGGGCATGTACATTGATCATGGTGTATTTCGTGTTTGTACACTGTAAGCGCATTGTCATTAACCTGTTGTTTGTTGGATTGACTTCTCTAATTGAACTGATTACCTTCTTACGTACCATGAAGGCCATGCCAAGAAGCGGATCACTGTTGGCGATTCGTTTGTCTGTCTTGCTCTTGAAGATACAGTAGTCTCCATAATCCATTGTGTCTTCGTCTGTCATGCGGGTTTCCTGCAGGGCAAGTATCATTATCTTCTGTTTGTTGAGCTCTAATGTTACGTTGTGCATATTTCCTGGTGGGATCAGTGTGTTTGTGTTGAAATACCCAAGAAATGTAAATGTTTTGAGTGGAAGTTTGCCAGAGAACTCTGACTTTCTCTGTGATCGTGTAAGTCCAGGTTCCCCAGAATCCGATTTCCTGGTTGCTGTCTGTTGACCGTTGGATTGGTTACCACCTGGGATATTCTTGTTCCAGTTTCCCCAGAATCCGAGTTCCTGGTTGCCGTCTGTTGACTGGTGGATTGGTTACCACCTGGGGTATTCTTGTTATTTCTCGCACGAGTCGTGGTTGCTTGAAATCTTGTTGGTCCAATGTTTCCACTGGAAGGTTAGAACCGGGGATTGTTAGTTGCTGGAGCATTCATCTGCAGCCGTACCCTCTGGGTGGACAGACACTGACCAGAAAGCCGCCGACTCTGGATGCCGTCGTGCCTGGATTTGCTATGCTATTTTTGGTCCGCCCCGAGTATTTTATTTCCTCGGTATCCTTCATACCTGATGGGCGTTACCCTATCCACCACGTGGGGAGGCGTCCGGTATGGGAATAGCAACCCACCCGGGTTGATATGTGTGTGTTTCTTGGCAGCTGTGAGCTATAGTTGTTTGGAGCCTTATGTAATTGATTAGTGGCATTAACCCAAATGGTTTTATTTCTGACAGCAGCGTTAATCAACTTCAGGTTCTGCAGTAGCGAGGTACTCACTCCTGCTGCAGGTTTTCGCATAATTATTGTGTGGTTATCCAAAAGTTTCTGCAGACTGTGACTGCTCTGCTTGAATAACATATCTAATTTAATTTTGTATCTAAAAATCACTGTTCCATAAATTTAACAAATTATGTGAGCCCACCATTTACACATATCTGGGAAGCTATTTGAATAAATCTATGTCAAAAGTTTAAACCGTCCATTATTTTCACATTTTTTCCCTTTACTTTTGTTATTCGTTTATTGCTTATTTATTTATTTTCAGGTTCGCTGATGTCTGTGCTAACGAGATGGCTTCATGATTGATATAAACCTCTTTTAAGGTCTTAAGAAGCACCACTGCACAACCGACCCCTTTTGATTCAACAAACCAGTCTGAAATTTAGGGTCATGGAATTGCCCGCAGCCAGTCTCAGATCTCAGCCATGCAATCCCATGAATTTTGATAAATGCTCAGTATTAAAACATGTTGTCCAACCCTACAAACAACTTTCCCTCGAAGAGTACAGCTTTTTATACGATAATGCAGATCACATCACGCACAACTCGTGAACACTTTCGTCTAGGAGGCAGGCTGAAACGTGACTGTATATGCAATAGTGAACTTTCATCACTCGCGTCTGACTAATTTAGCAGATGATACTTGCAAATACCTGTGCGGCTGGTCCCGGCGGAGGTTCGAGTCCTCCCTCGGGCATGGGTGTGTGTTTGTCCGTAGGGTAATTTATGTTAAGTAGTGTGTAAGCTTAGGGACTGATGACTTTAGCAGTTAAGTCCCATAACATTTCACACACATTTGCCATTTTTTTTTTACTTGCAAATACACAGATAACTTCACCGCTATCGATACACATGGAGCAAGAAAGTCTTTGGCCCTAGGCCACGTGTGTGATAGAAGAATTTGTATGTCAAATATTTGAGTGGAGCGAGAACAAGACTTCATCCAAATTACACACTGGATTTTTGTTCGAATTTTCATAGCCAAACGAAGAGCGGGAAGTGAACAAAGGAGGTATAAAATTTACCAGGTGAAGTCTAGTTTTGAAAGTTATTGGGGTAATTAAGAAAAATTTAACTAGTGATTTCTGGGAAATGTAATGGATTCACATATTGTGAATACATATTAGCGTCAGCTGCTTGTGACAAATGACAATTTATTCCAAACCTGGGTTCTAACCCAGATTTCTTGCCTGTGATGAGTAGCCGCCTTAACCACTTCTGAGCACGCCTCCATTGCTGGCCCTAACCTGCACACGTCACGCAGTCCCAATCCAAATATTCGCACATTCATGAATCTAAGCATAGAAAGACAAATGTTATTTTGTACCGTCATTTTAGCCCCGCCAGGTATGATTATATCATTAATGGCGACAGTGTCTATGTTCATGCAGTAAATCAATTTATTAAAATACAATGTCCATTGGACATGCTTGCTTGTATGTGTATTTATTACAATACAACGTCCTTCACACACTCCCCGTGTCTAAAGAGACAGACGCTGTCGCCATTAATGGTTTGTGGGAAAAGTGAAATACTGTTAGTTATGTAATTGTAGTGTCAAGAAAATATCACATCACAGCATAAATTGAAACCCCTCTGCTTTTTCTTGATATATGCAAACTTACTAAAAATATAACGCCAGTCGATACTGAAATACATTATATTTCATGCTTTGTGAAAAAGCCTGAAAATGAAAAAAAATATTTTGAATAAAATTTTTAGTGAAATTATTTGACTAAAAGTGAGAAATGAAACAGGTTAGAGAAACATTTGACACGCATTTGAATGGTGTTCGAAATCATTAATGGCAAATGTGGTGGCGAATGAGAACTTAAAAAACTGAATGATTAAATTAGAGCCATTGACTTTTAAAGACTACTAGAAGATACTTTTCCGTTGAGATACCATTCCTGTGCATGAGCTGGAGCATCATTCAAAAGCACACCAAATTTTTCTCTTTTATATTTTATTTCGTACTCTTCGACAAATCATTTCACAAAACATTTGAGTGTTTTTCTTTCAAAATATCTTTTTGCCCTGTAGCGTTGGTCAGGGCCACGACATCAGTTACCACTGATTGTTTTGCAGGTAAATTCCTTGCGCATAACAGACACGTCTGCACGCCTTGTCGCCTTGGTGCTGTCAGTTACCCATAATATCGCAGTTGGTAGCAAAAACTTTCATTGTTGTTCCGCACATTGCATTTGGCCTTCAGCCTACCTCTAGTGTGACAGAACAGTGCAAATGTTGAATTTCCTTGCGATACGAGCATGCAGCCACCAAATATTTATTCAAGACGTGTCCCTGCGAGTATCTGAGGGTAAGTCTTGTAACATCTCTCGTGAGCCCAGTCTTCCGTTGTCATCGTTATTCCTCGTACTAATTATCAACAGAAAGCGGGATCCCAGTCTCTCCACATCATACTTACGCGAGTGCAATTAACTGGTTATAGAAGGTGCTGCATTGGTATCGCAGCTTGTTTAACAGCCGACTGATAATTCAGCACCTGTACAGAACGAAATGGATATCCTTGTTTCTCGTCTTCGGTTTTTTAAATGTCTTATATTTTCCGTTACTGTTAGGTGTAGTGCGGGAGAGTTGCCTATATTGTACCGGTTCCTAATTGGTACCACTGCTATACAATTCGTACATCTTGTACTATCCAGTTTTTAGTGAGGTCAGCGTGTACTCAGTGCTTCTTGGAGAAATACTGTCAACTGTGAGTTCTGTGTGTTGAGATACAGACCGTCTGAGGACCGCGTTGATTTTGTTGCAGGTTTCATCTAATTTTTTGCGTACATGGCCGAGGGAATTACTATTTCTGTGCCAGGAGAAGTGCAAAGAACAACAACATCCTCTGTACATGGCATTCATACATCTTGTCAACGCCTTTGACACAGTCAAATTAGATGCCTTGTGGAGAATCTTAGCTAAAATAGGCAGTCCTACGACGTACATTAACATTTTTAGACTGCTGCACTAAACCCACTTAAATTTAAAGATTGCTTCACTCTTCTGAAAGACAGCGATTCCATTAACACACGATGGAAGGACAATTTCCAGGATTCCGCAAAAGTATAAAAAACCTGAGCCAGGCGAAGTTCCTTTTCTACAAGAAGCTGAGAAATATGTTAAGCAACTCAAAAATGACAAGCCCACCAGATCGACTTCTCGCTGAACATATACTAATGCCCATTGTGAAAATATGGTACACTGAAACTCTCCTCTTGATTTCAGAGACACCCTGATAGTTACCACCTTCAGAAAAGGCGACAGAACTAACTGTGGTGACTACCGTAGAGTATTCCTTCTCTCTGCTGATAGAAAAAATACTTGCTCTAATTCCATCCAACCGCCTGATATCTCTCGCTGGAGATCATTTACCTGAAACATGGTGTTGATTTCGACCGAATCGCAGGACCACAATTCGGTTTTGGTTGGTTAGTCGATTTGGTGGAGGGGGCCAAACAGCGAGGTCATCGGTACCATCTGATTAGAGAAGAATGTGGAAGGAAGTCGGCCGTGCCCTTTCAAAGGAACCATCCCGACATTTGCCTGAAGCGATTTAGGGAAATCGCGGAAAACCTAAATCAGGAGTCCGGACTCGGGTTTGAACCGCCGTCCTCTCGAATGCGAGTCCAGTGTTCTAACCACTGCGCCGTGTCACTTGGTGATATGATTTTCTGTTCCAGACGAATGCAGGAGGAGTGCAAAGAATAGCGTGCTCTGTATATGGCATCTTGTCAAGGCCTTCGACTCAGTCAAACGAGATGCCTTGTGAAAGATCTCACCTAAAACAGACTGTCTTGTGAAGTACACGATAACATAAATGGAATGGATTAGATTAGTTTAGATTTACTTTCATTCCAATTGATCCGTGGTGAGGTCCTCCAGGATGTAGAACATGTCAGAAAAACAATAATATATGACAAATATTTACAACTAAAACACCTAAGTTAATGTACCTTCCACAGGTCCCAAGTGGAATGATCGTAATTTTTTTTGGTTTTTAATGAACACTACATGAAAGGTTCATTTTACAACACTCATTTACTAAGATCTCATTAATGCACTGAATTAAAAAACCTAAAAAATGTTTGTTTTATTTGTAAGGTAATTGACACATAATAGAACTATTACAATACTTATTTACAATGAACACATTACTGCACTGAAATGGTGCAGAAGTTATATGTGTACAAACACACACACACACACACACACACACACACACACACACACAAACAAACACAAAATCTACATCTATATCTACGTCCATACTCCGCAAACCACCTGACGGTGTGTGGCGGTGGGTACCTTGAGTACCTCTATCGGTTCTCCCTTCTATTCCAGTCTCGTATTGTTCGTGGAAAGAAGGGTTGTCAGTATGCCTTTGTGTGGGCTCTAATCTCTCTGATTTTATCCTCATGGTCTCTTCGCGAGGTATACGTAGGAGGGAGCAATATACTGCTTGACTCCTCGGTGAAGGTATGTTCTCGAAACTTCAACAAAAGCCCGTACCGAACTACTGAGCGTCTCTCCTGCAGAGTCTTCCACTGGAGTTTATCTATCATCTCCGTAACGCTTTCGCGATTACTAAATGATCCTGTAACGAAGCACGCTGCTCTCCGTTGGATCTTCTCTACCTCTTCTATCAACCATATCTGGTACGGATCCCACAATGCTGAACAGTATTCAAGCAGTGGGCGAACAAGCGTACTGTAACCTACTTCTTTTTTTTCGGATTGCATTTCCTTAGGATTCTTCCAATGAATCTCAGTCTAGCATCAGTTGGTTCTACTGGGAAATTCATCAATGGAATAGAAGGAGTTGCCCACCAATAAATCCTTTAGGCTTCTCTTAAACTGAATTTCATTGGATGTTAAGCTATTAATGGCTGCTGGCAAGTTATTGAAAATGTGTGGTCCTGAATAATGCACAACTTTTTTGTGCAAGAGTAAGTGACTTTAAATCCTTGTGAAGATTATTCTTATTTCGAGTATTGTTTCCATGAGCTGAGCTCTTGGTTTGAAAATAGTGACAAATTGTTAATGACAAGTTTCATTAAGGAATAAATATATTGGGAAGCAGCAGTTAGTATCCCTAGTTCCGTAAACAGGCCTCTGCAGGATGTTCTTGAGTTCACACCACAGACAACTCTTATTGCACGTTTTTGTACCCGGAAAACTTTAGTTTGGCTTGATTATTTACCCCAAAAAATAATCCCATATGACATTATGGAATGAAAGTAAGCATAGTATGCCAGCTTTTTCATTTTTATATCCCCTATGCCTGACAATTCGCATTGCAAATAGAGATTTGTTTAGATGCTTCAGCAGTTCTGTGGTGTGCTCCTCCCAGCTGAATTTATTATCAATCTGTAATCCCAAGAATTTAACACTGTCCACTTCTTCTATCTGCTCGTCATCATATGTTATGCGGCTGGATCTTATCAGCAATAGCCCTGGAGACAATTTCGAAATCACAACGATTATTAAGCAAGGTTGTGTGACATCTCCCATTTTGTTTTCAAAATTTATTGGAGCCATACTTAATCTTGTCGATAGGAAACTGCTAAAGGTCACAGAAATAGAATACAGGACTGATGGTGATTTGTTCAATCTCAGTAGACTACTGGCCAAGACTAAAGTATTCACTACAACCATCATAGAACTTCAGCATGCGGATGACAATGTTGTGCTTACTAACTCAGAAGAGCACCGGACTGAGCCTTAAGATCCAGAAGACGTTGATCCTACATCAACCAGAACCTTACTCTATCACCTTACGCCCAACAATCACAATATAATATAAATATTGATGCTGAAATCCAACACTGCCTCAAACATGCTAGTACGACTTATAGTCGTCTTTGGGTAAGGGTCTTTAATAATCGTAACATCTACGTTAAAACTAATCTCTACGTATATGTACACATACCTGTATATAAAATGTGCCTAACCAAACAGTTAACAGGGCGCTGAAATTAAAAACAAAAATTTAAAGGGGGATATAAACTGAGGAGTCAAAGAAATTGGTATACCTGCCTCATATCGTATAGGGCCCCACCAACAGGCAAACATGCCGCAACACGACGTGGCATGGACTAGACTAATGTCTGAAGTAGTGCTGGAGGGAGTTGACAACATGAATCCTGCAGGGCTGTCCATAAATCCGTAAGAGTACGAGGGGGTGGAGATCTCTTCTGGACAGCACGTTGCAAGGCATCCCAGATATGCTCAATAATGTTCGTGTCTGGGGAGTTTGGTGGGCAGCGGAAGTGTATAAACTCAGAAGAGTATTCCTGGAGCCACTCTGTAGCATTTCTGGATGTAAATTGGAACGTTCACATAGATAATATTGTGGGTAGAGCAAACCAAAGACTGCGATTCATTGGCAGAACACTTAGAAGAAGCAACAGGTCTACTAAAGAGACTTCTTACACCATGCTTGTCCGCCTTTTTCTGGAGTGTTGCTGTACGGTGTGGGATCCGCATCAGGTGGGACTGAAGGATGACATCGAGAAAGTACAAAGAAGGGCAGCTCGTTTTGTATTATCGCGAAATAGAGGAGATAGTGTTACAGACATGATACGTGAATTGGAGTGGCAATCATTAAAACAAAGGCGTTTTTCGCTGCGAAGGGATCTTCTCATGAAATTTCAATCACCAGTTTTCTCCTCCGACTGCGAAAACATTCTGTTGGCACCCACCTACATACGGAGAAATTATCATCACGATAATATAAGAGAAATCAGGGCTTGCACAGAATAAATTAAGTGCTCGTTTTTCCCGCGTGCCGTTCGAGAGTGGAACGGTAGAGAGCCAGCTTGAAGGTGGTTCATTGAACCCTCTGCCAGGCACTTTATTGTGAATAGCAGAGTAATCACGTAGATGTAGATGTAGAACGTGTGTCGCATTGTCCTGCTGGAATTGCCCAAGTCCGTCGGAGTGCACTATGGTCATGAATGGATGCAGGTGATCAGACAGGATGCTCGCGTACGTGTCACGTGACAGAGTCGTATATAGACATATCGGGGGTCCCATATCACTCAACTGTACACGCCCCACACAATTACAGTCTCCACCAGCTTGAGCAGTCCCCGGCTGACATGCAGGATCGATGGATTCATGAGGTTGTCTCCATACCCGTTTATGTCCATCCGCTAGATACAATTTGAAACGACACTCGTCCGACCAGGCAACATGTTTCCAGTCATCAACAGTCCAATATCGGTGTTGACAGGCCCAGGCGAGGCGTAAAGCTTTGTGTCGTGGGTACACGAGTGGACCTTCGGCTCCGACAGCCCATATCGATGATGTTTCGTTGAATGGTTCGCACGTTGACACTTTTTGATGGCCCAACATTGAAATCCGCAGCAATTTGCGGAAGGGTTGCACTTCTGTCACGTTGAACGATTCTCTTTAGTCGTCGTTGGTCCCGTTCTTGCAGGATGTTTTCCCGGCCGCATTGATGTCGGAGATTTGATGTTTTACCGGATTCCTGATATTCAGTGTACACTCGTGAAATGGTCGTACAGGAAAATCCCCACTTCATTGCTATCTCGGAGACACTGTGTCCCATCGCCTGAGCGCCGACTATAACACCATGTTTAAACTGGCTTGAATCTTGAGTTGCCATTGTAGCAGCATAACTGATGTAACATCTGCGCCAGACATTTGTTGTTGGCGTTGGCGTTGTCGGCCGCAGCGCCGTATTCTGCCTGTTTACATATCTCTGTTTTTGAATACGCATGCCTATACCAGTCTCTTTGGCTGTACAGTGTATAAACGTTTGGCCGCAGTAAAAATGTGTTCCAGCGAGGTTGAAAACGACTTGGAAGATTACATGCTTACATGCGAAGAGATGATGTTCAGTTTAAGCACGTCGGGCATAAGAAAATTTACATTTGACTTTACCCAACAATTTCAATACAGAAGAAGCTATAGCAGGCAAAAATTGGGCTGAAGGTATTCATCGAACAAATATCGACGAATTCGAGAAATATTATGAAAGTTCCAAGCAAACCTTAAAGGCCTAGCCATGGAGCCTTTGAGCTGACGAACAACCCATGCAAAAAAAGCTAAGCAAGCAAAGAAGAAGAAATCTAGAACTACAGCTTCATTTGTGGTAAGGAAATGTTATGGAAGCTCAGAGGCGAAGCCGCCACAGAAACTCATTCGTAAAAAGGAGAAACGCTACAGCCAATTGTGCGAGGAATATCGAATAGTAGAAATCGCTAGGAGCTTGGAATAAACTGTTAAAAAATGAAAAAATAATAAAAATTAAAAACCGTGCATCACGATGGAATTATCCGAATGAGACGGAAATCGGTAGACGTGATGTACACGCACAGACAATCAAATGATTGACAGAATTGTTGGATTTCCTCCTGAGGGAAATCGTGCTAAATTGTGTCCTACTGGCGCTTTAGATCAATCGTGCTAAATTGTGTCCTACTGGCGCTTTAGATCATCAATATCCCAAGATAGTTGGACGTTCGTACCCATAAAGCACCATCCCTTCTCAACAGGGGAGAGATCCGGCAACCTTCATGCGATTTCACTGGTCATCGAGGCTCAGTTCGAAGCGGGACTCATAACTGAAGACAATTCTACTCCAGTCGGCGTGACGGTCCGATGTGCCATTTTATTTCATAGGAGAACCCTATTGGTTGTCATCCGCGGAACCCTTACAGCGTAGCGGTACGTCGACGATATTCTACTCCTCGTTTTGTTGCCCTTCATGGCAAGCCATCCTGGGCTTACATTTCAGCAAGATAATGACCATCGGTCACAGCGAGAGTTTTCACTGCTTGTCTTCGTGCTTGCCAAACCCTACCTTGGCTAACAAGGTCGCCTGCTCTCTCCCCAGTTTGGAGCATTATGGGCGTGGCCCATTATTCACAGTGTACAGACTGTGGAACCATGCAAGCTGTCCAGGGATGGGTTACAAAGGGTAAGGGTTATATTGCATGCCTGCAAATAGTGATGTGAGAACTAACATGCAGAACGTTTCCTTGAACTCAGACTGGCGCATATATTAAGTCAAGCGAAAAAGTTTATGGTGATGGTACAATTTATGCACGCACTGGAACAAATTAGAAAACCAGATTCCTAACTTTTACCGCTCTCGGATGTTTACAAAATTATGTGTATTGTGTTTATTTTTCTCAGACTTTCCGTTCTTTAAATCAAAATCCAAAAACATCCTGCAGTTGACCATTTAGAGGATCATAAATCAAACCTCCGAAGTGGTATTCTCCAGTAGTTCCAAATCCAACTGATGAACTTGGGGCAAATTTTCCGCCTCCATAGCTGAGTATTCAGCATAGTTGGCTAATATGCAATGGACCCGGGTTCTACCACAGTTACTGGCAAGGATTTTCGTGGATGGGAGGGTTGGTACGGGGTGCACACAGCCTCGTGATGCCAACTGAGGACCGGAAGTCCGCAGAGCGGCCGGGAGAGCATTGTGCTGACCACATGTCCCTCCATACCGCATCTGCATGACGCCGCATGGAAGAGGACGACGCGGTGGCCGGTAGACAGCCCCTGTGTCTCATCGACCTGACGAAAAGCTCGTTTTTTCTTTTCTTTTGGAAAATTGTACCTCACGCATTTGTGAGCTTTCAGCTATTGGATATGTACGCTAACGGTAAACTCTGTAATTAGAACTCTATAATCTTTGCCATTTTTCATTTTAATATACATCTTCAACCAATGTTTGTGGTAATGGTTCTGCACAGCCTGAGCATTGTTTTCTTGTACTGTCGACCATATCACTCCCAAAGTAGCAGTCTCATACTTCTGTAGCATGTTCAGCTGCCTTTATTGCACGTAGACAAGTACACTGTCTTTAAATTTGTAAGGCAAGTTCTTTGCTGTCCGAGTCCACGAGATGTAGGGCACGGGCACAGAGATTCCATTGTGCATTATATGACAGGTCAAACAAATCAAGTCGCGACGTTTCAGGACACGCACACATCAAAAAACGTTTTGCATCACCTCGGTTCCCAGCACTCCTGAAGATAGACGTTGACTGTGGACATTGTATCACATACATAGTTCCTTTGACTGTTCACAGATTTCACTAAACCCGTCCAAAGTTGTAAACAACCATGCATGAGCGGCGCCTATTAGACGGAGCGGGTCCGAAGCCGATCAGTTCCAGTCATTCCACCAGGTAGAATGTACACGGCTCGTGTTGTCTGTAGTTCAACCTTGTCTAGACGGTCAGTACCACGGTTCGTGCTACTTTGTGCCAGGAAGATCTCTCAACAAGGAAAGTGTCCAGGCGCCTCGGAGTGAACTAAAGCGATGTTGTTCGGATATGGAGGAGATACAGAGAGATAGGAACTGTCGATGACACGCTTCCCTCAGGCCGCCCAAGGGCCACTACTACAGTGGATGACCGCTACCTACGGATTATGGCTCGGAGGAGCCCTGACAGCAACACTACCATGTTGAGTGATGCTTTTCGTGCAGCCACAGGACGTCGTGTTACGACTCAAACAGTGTGCAGTAGGCTGCACGATGCGCAAAGTCCATGGCGAGGTCCATCTTTGCAACAACGACACCATGCAGCGCGGTACAGATGGGCCCAACAACATGCCGCATGGACAGCTCAGGGTTGGCATCACATGCTCTTCACCGATGAGTGCCACATATGCCTTCAACCAGACAACCGTCGGAGACGTGTTTGGAGGCAACCCTGTCAGGCTGAACGCCTTAGACACACTGTCCAGCGAGTGCAGCAAGGTGGAGCTTCCCTGCTGTTTTGGGGTGGCATTATGTGGGGCCGACGAACGGCACTGGTGGTCATGGAAGGCACCGTAATGGCTGTACGATACGACCGACAGTGCAACCATATCGGCAACATACTGGCGAGGCGTTCGTCTTCATGGATGACAATTCGCGCCACCATCGTGCACATCTTGTGGACGACTTATTTCAGCATAACAACACCGCTCGACTAGAGTGGCCAGCATGTTCTCCAGACATGAACCCCATCGAACATGCCTGGGATAGATTGAAAAGGGCTATTTATGGACGACGTGACCCACCAAGAACTCTGACGGATCTATGCCGTATCGTAGTTGAGAAATGGGACAAAATGGACCAACAGTGCCTTGATGAACTTGTGGATAGTATTCCACGACGAATATAGGCATGTATCAATGCAAGAGGACGTGCTACTGGGTATTGGGGGTATCGGTGTGTACAGAAATCTGGACCACCACTTCTGAAGGTATTGCTGTATGGTGGTACAACATGCAATGCGTGGTTTTCATGAGCAATATAAAGGGCGGAATGATGTTTATGTTAATCTCTATTCCAATTTTCTGTCCAGGTTCCGAAACTCTCGGAACCGAGATGATGCAAAACATTTTTTGAAGAGTGCAATTTAAAGTCATTATCATAAGGAACTGCAATGCTTTCATTACTTCCAGATGATATCGTTTATTTACTATAGTTCTGGATTTTAAGTGGATAATATTCATAGAATTGCTCAATTGCATACTCTGCTGCCGAAAGAAATGCAAAAGTCTCAAGGACAAGTTTCGTTTATTGATAAATGATCTGACAGGTAGTTCATCAGTTTTGGAGTATATGACAACAAATTCGGATTAAATGAAACACGTCTACTTCTAGATATCGCGAGAGGCGGCCTCGGCAGTGTGAAAGGGGGCAGGAAGTATTTTGTTGTATGCAGAGAAGCAGTACAGCAGAATGGGTAGGTCAGGAGAGTTCAGAAGACTCGAACTTTGACTAGACATTGGACGTCACCTGAGTAACAAATCTGTCAGGCGCATTTGAACCCTCCTAAAACTTACCAGCTCGAAAGTGGTGATGTGATGATGAAGTGGAAACTCGAAGCAACCACCCATAAATCAAGACCAGTCAGATCTCATGTACTGTCGTTCAGGGACCGTCAAGCATTGTCGAGGTTGCTTGTTAAAAATCTCTTGAAATCAGTGAAAAAGAGTCGCTCGTGAGTTCCAAATTTCTACCAGCAGTGAACCTAGAAAAGTGATCGCGTACATAGAGTCAAATAGAATGGGGTAGAATGGTCTAGCAGTTTGCCATAAGCCACACATTTCTGTAGTGAGTGCAACGCGACGCTTGACAGGGTGTAAAGAGGAATGCAACTGACAGTAGATGACCGGAAACGAGTGATTTGGAGTAATGAATTACACTACATTGTGTTGCAATCCAATGGAAGTGTTCGGATTTGACCAATTTCCTGTAAACGTTACCTATCATCATATTTAGTGCCAACAGAAGTTCCCGGAAGGCGATGTTATGGTCTGGGGGTGTTTTTCGGGGTTAGGATGTAGTCTCCATATTGCGTTTAAGAAAACGCTACATGCGGAAGAATATGAAAAAATTTTGCGGCATTGTGTAGAGCGTACAGTACAGGTGCAGTTCAGAGACGATGACTTTTTTTTTTGACCATGACAATGCACCAAGTCATAAAGCAGCATCTGTGAGGTGATTGCTTGTGGACAAAAACATTCTTGAAATGAACTGGCCTGCCGAGAGTCCCGACTTGAACCCGACTCAACACCTTTGTCGTGAGGTAGAACGCTCAAGAGCCCATCAGATCAACATGATTACCCTCTCTGGTTTTGGCTCTTGAGGAAGAATGGTCTGCCATTCCTGTATAGACATTCAGATACCTCACTGAAAATGTCCCCAGTGGAGTTGAAGCCGCCCTAAAGGTGAAGGATGGACATACCCCATATTAATGTCCACTAATAGGTGTCTGGACCATTTTGATCCGACAGTTTATAACGTCCGCCACACTCTATACGCTGACGTGACGAGCAAGTGTTGGTCCGGCTTACTGGGGCTAGTATTCCGTCAACAAAAGCTTTTACGCCAGCTGTTTACTCACCTGACGTGGTTCGAAGCAGTATCTCGCTGTTATCAGACCTTCTGTGTCGAAACGCCAACCTCAGCTGAAGTGTTTTCAAGCGACGCGAAGAAATGTTTGATACACCGCTGCGCTCCTCGCGGTGCCGTCCGAAGCTGTTCATTCATCGCTGGCCGACATTAAACCGTATCTATTTCAGGCACATGACGTGCAGTTCACACTTAAAGCAATATCTAATTTTAATAATACACTGTACAATTTGTCCCATCGCCAGATTGTCAACGTGCCATATTGATCAACTTTAAAAAGTAAATGACGGTTGTTTAAGTTTCTCTTGTCGCTGCTATTCGAGACTTGATTACAGTTAGCAGCAAAATAATATTAATAACAGACGCGAGCAGTCACGGATACTTGCAGATATTATACAGAGTGGTCGAAAATTCCCGTTACAAACTTGTAGGGCATATAGAGGGCAGTGAGTACATAATATTTTGAATAGAAACCCATGTCCGGAAACGTATCGTTTCCATTCTACGACAGTTTAAATGTAGATTATTATCTCATCCACACACAGGTGAGGAATGTACTTAGGCGTGACCCAGTACGATGATTGCAATCCATTTGAAAAGAATACTGACTCGTTCCGTTATTACTTACGCATTTTCATTACAACCTTATGTTGACATTATGGTTGACATTAGTCGACAACAACAAGAACCCAGCATCTACGGCATCAGCCGCAACGTACCGATGCATTACAACAGCGGCTCGATGTGGCGACCACCAACGTTGTTACACACATTATGCCTCCGAAGCATGTTCCTGTACACTCTCACCACCCCACCTGATGTCCCTTCAATATCTTGTGCAGCGACCAGAACTCGTGCCAGCAGATCTTCCTCTGTCTCTACAGGTGTCTCATAAATTAGGATATTAATACGACCCCTCAAGAAGTAGTCCACAGGGGTTAAATCCGGCGATCGTGGCGGCCACGCGGTTGGACCACCACGGCCTATCCACCTTTCACCATACCGTCTGTTGAGATGTCTCCGGACAGCCAGGCAAAAGTGAGGTGGTGCTCCATCATGCTGAAACATTTCCTGACGGACATTCAATGGCACAGCTTCCAAGAATGGGTCCATTATGTGGTGTCACCGCCAGACACCACACTTGCTAGGTGGTAGCCTTTAAATCGGCCGCGGTCCGCTAGTATACGTCGGACTCCCGTGTCACCACTATCAGTGATTGCAGACCGAGCGCCGCCACACGGCAGGTCTAGTCTAGAGAGACTCCTTAACGCTCGCCTCAGTTGTATAGTCTACTTTGCTAGCGATGGTTACAGACGCTCTCAATTGCAGAGACGACAGTTTAGCATAGCCTTCAGCTACGTCATTTGCTACGACCTAGCAAGGCGCCATATTGAGTCACTATAATTACGTCAAGAATGTATTCTGAACAGATAATATTGTAAATCATGTACCGTCAAGAGCGACGTTCATCATTAATAGATTAAAGTTAAGTATCAAACTAATTACGTCCGCTTTCTGAATTCTCATTCCTTGTCATGTTCCAGACCTCACGTCAGTATAGTTCTTCCCTCCTCACGCTAGCCTGCTTGAGCTAAAACGCGTGCACTTCGGCCTCCACTCTTAACACAGTATTGGCTCTTCTGCTAACACAAAACATTACGTTGTCGTAGGAAGACAAAGTATGCGGGACTCGTGAGCTTGGATGGAAGGAGGTATGGTCCAATCACATGACCGTCCAGAATACCTGCCCACACGTTAATTCCAAACCTGTCTTGAAATCCCTGAACATGCGTGGCATGAGGGTTTTCGTCCGCGCAGACATGGCTATTTCGAGCATTCAGAACACAATTCCTTGTGAACCAACATTCACCTGTGAAGAGAACTCGACGTGGAAACAGGGCCGCGTCGACGTAACGGTGCACGAACCATGTGCAGAAGGCAACGCGTTGTGGAAAGTCTGCTGGACCCATAGCGTGTACCCTTTGTAAATGGTACGGATGTAATTGTTGCTCATGCAGGACGTCCAAGATGGTACTGTGACTAACAGCCATTGCACACGCAGTTGTTCGCGAACTCATTGACGGGCTATCTTCAATGCGACGCAGTACACCTTCTTCAAATTCGGGAGTGCGGCGTCGCCGTGGAGCACAACAGTCCTGCCTCCTCACGGTGAAGGTACCCGTTTCTCTTAGCCGTTGTGTAACTTGGGCAAACAGTTTGTGCGATGGAATGTGACGGCGTGGAAAACGTCCGTGAAACAGCCGACTAGCAGCTCTTCCGTTACCTCCAGCTTCGCCATACACAAGGAGCGTATCTGTGTATTCCGCAAACGTGTACTGCACCATGTTTCGTCTATCGGTGATGCACAGGTATTGACTCGGTCTCACAGCAAAGCGAACAATAAGTGACATCTGGGGATCGTTTCACGTAGTACATGTCATCGTGTCTACCCTGTTGCATGCCAGGACAGGGAACTCTGAGACGCTTCTCTTGCCCTAAGCAGACGTTGACGAGGTACACATGTGCATTGAAACTGTCGTAGAACGGAAACGGTACGATTCCGGAGATGAGTTCCTATTCAAAATGTTATATACACACTATCCTCTACATGCCCTAGAAGTATGTAACGGTAATTTCCGACCATTCTGTATTTTAAAAGGTGCGATAAAAACGTTTCTTTTTGAAGGCCGTACAGTCCAGAATCGGTATGTCACTCAGCAGAACCACCGTGAGCACTGAGTCAATCATCCCACTGGCACACCAGGCTGAAGATACCTGTTTGGTAAAATACCGTGTGCCGCTTCGTGAAGAACTGCCTGCAACATATCCTCCTCCGACAGGAATCGTCGACCTTTCAAGGCCTTTTTTAAGGGACCAAACGCGTGATCATTGCATGCGGGGAGATCAGGACAACACAGCGGGCGCTCCGGTGTCATCAACTTTTCTGTAATGGATGAGGCAGGCCTTCCAGATCGACCAGCGCCTTGTGTCGAATCGCGACCAGTGCAGAAGTTAACTTACCGTTCCACATCGATGGTTTTCGCCAGACATGCTGCCCCATACACATTCTTGATTCCCTGATGGATCTCTACCGTAGTTCGAAAGGAATAACAGTACGTTGTACACATGTGGTAATAACGTCACCATAGTTCACGTTTCCGCATTTACTGCACGCACCTGCGAAAGACACGAATGCCAAACTAATCCCTTGCCTACATGTCGGTGCTTATACAGCTTCACCGGAGTCACGCTACATGGTGTATACGCTGCAGCAACACACTGAAATAGAAAGTTTTTGATCGCCCCATTTATACTTCCAATATCTTGCAGTTGCAGTTTCTACGAGTATTTCAGTGGGTTTGAGTTCCTTGTCTACTGCGATAAATACACCATTTTGATCATTTTCTGTACCAAGTCAAATGGTTCAAATGGCTCTAAGCACTATGGGACATGACATCTGAAGTCGTCAGTCCCCTAGGCTTAGAACTACTTAAACCTAACTAACCTAAGGACATCACACACATCCACGCCCGAGGCAGGATTCGAACCTGCGACCATAGCAGCAGCGCAGTTCCGAACTGAAGCGCCTAGAACCGCACGGCCAAAGCGGCCGGCAATCAATTTTCTGTGCCTAGTATTGTATGACCTCACCTGATCTTTAGGGTAGCTTCCACCACTGAGATTTTGCTGCTACCACTTGGACATTGGATGCCTAGGACATTATTCGGTCTCTCATTGGGGGCCAGTCTTATCCCAGTATTTCTAGGCTTGCTGTAGCTGTCATTATCTGGAACGGATGGAGAGCTGTCTAAGCTTAAAAACCCTAGTGTGCACTTAACGCACAGTCGGTCACCTGGGTATAAGCTTCCGATGCGCATCCTTGACCTGTTGCAATGGATCCTACGATTATCAACCCAGCAGTGCAATTCCAGAAGACAGCTTGTCACAGAACCTTCGAAGTCTTAGGTTGAAGTCTGAAAATAGCTGATGGGTGAAGCAAGCATTGCGAAGTGTTTTTGAAAGCTGCGTGTTTTAAGAGGTAAGATAAGAACGCAGACAGTTAATAATGCAAATAATAAAATTCCACATACAACGTCAAATGAAGTGTATAAAACCAGGGAGATATGAAGGTGTAAGTAGGCTGTTTATATTTTCTTATTGGCAACGTTACGTAGCGCTCTGTATGAAAATCACTGGCTGTGCTGTGTGCAGTCTGTGGCTAGTTAGCATTGTTGTCTGCCATTGTAGTGTTGGGCAGCTGGATGTGAACAGCGCGTAGCGTTGCGCAGTTGGAGGTGAGCCGCCAGCAGTGGTGGATGTGGGGAGAGAAATGGCGGAGATTTGAAATTTGTAAGACTGGATGGCATGAACTGCTATATATATTATGATTATTAAGGTAAATACATTGTTTGTTCTCTATCAAAATCTTTCATTTGCTAACTATGCCTATTAGTAGTAAGTGCCTTCCGTAGTTTGAATCTTTTATTTAGCTGGCAGTAGTGGCGCTCGCTGTATTGCGGTAGTTCGAGTAACCAAGATTTTTGTGAGGTAAGTGATTTGTGAAACGTGTAGGTTAATGTTAGTCAGGGCCATTCTTTTGTAGGGATTTTTGAAAGTCAGATTGCGTTGCGCTAAAAATATTGTATGTCAGTTTAAACACAGTCATGTATAATTTTCCTAAGGGGGCGTTTCAAAGGAAAGGCAGGTAATGAGATATGATGGTATTTAAATAAAATGTTTAAGCTGTAAGAACAGTTATAGAAAAAGAAAACTGTAAAATTTCTCACCGTACGTTTCGGCATAATATACTGCCGCTTAAAGAGAGAACACATTACGACGTCTCGCATATGTACTTTCACCCTACGCCGCATGGTACAATGCTATAAAAAGTAAACGTATTGATTCAATAAGAGTGTGTGCCGTGATAGAAACAACCAGCCGTTTAGTCAAATCGAGCACTGGTCTTTAGAAATTTTAAATGTCGGAGTTTTACGTAAGCTGTGAGCCAAGCTGATGGTGGTGAAAGCAGAGGTGCTGTGCGGCTGTGTACACATTTGCAGACCTTTGAGAGCTGTCTGTCGTACCTGTTGCTCAGTGCGTCTTCTCCCGAGTGCACAACTGCAAGAAAGCAGTAGCATTACATATCTCTGCTACTCCGGCCTCTGTAAGAAAATACTGTTGCAATATACATCCATATCTGTGATCCGATTGTCTTGGACATGTAGAGAACTGTAGGTTACAATAATTGAGCGTCTTCTTTACAATACCGATGGTTATTGTGGTGTCACCGCCAGGCACCACACTTGCTAGGTGGTAGCTTTTAAATCGGCCGCGGTTCGCTAGTATACGACGGACCCGCGTGTCGCCACTGTCAGTGATTGCAGACCGAGCGCCGCCACACGGCAGGTCTAGAGAGACGTCCTAGCACTCGCCCCAGTTGTACAGCCGACTTTGCTAGCGAAGCTACACTGACAAATACGCTCTCATTTGCCGAGACGATAGTTAGCATAGCCTTCAGCTACGTCATTTGCTACGACCTAGCAAGGCACCATTACCAGTATATTGAGATTGCACTTTTGTATCATCAAGACCGATGTTCTCCAATTATGGAATAAAGTTAAGTATTACATCAACTACGTACTTTATTTGCTATATTAACTACTTGACACTGTTCCAGACCTCACGCAAGCCTGCGTGAGCTAAGCGCGTGCATTTCGGCATCCTCGCATAGTGACTTGGCTGTCTTGCCAAGTCACAACAGTTATATACGTACATTCGGAGAATGGTAATAGCTGCAGTGTCTTTCGAGTCTGGCGCTAGCGTATCTTTAATATACAGTATCAATTTAAAAGTTAAATGTACGAGTATATACAACTAAAATCGAACTGAGTGGTTTATTACTACATCATTTTGTACGACACTGAACTCTGCTACAAATTTCCTGCATGTGTCTCGTTGTAAAATGTCTCCATAAGGCTCCGCCACGTGAGGAAATCACCCAACGAGTATCTTCATGGATATAATGAAAAATCTGAAACTGTAGACGTTCTAAGATATACGTCAACTAGCCCGCGAAAAGTACTTATAAATTATCAGGAACCAGTGTTAATATACAGTAACCACCTCACAGCTATGCAGACAAATGCTGGGAACTCTGATTTCTTGTGTATCAAAAGTTGTCAGACAGGACTGTGTTCTATTCCCCGACCTCTACAACATCTACACGGAACGGGTCAAAAGGAATGCTCTTGGCCGGCCGGTGCGGCCGAGCGGTTCTAGGCGCTTCAGTCTGGAACCGCGCGACCGCTACGGTCGCAGGTTGGAATCCTGCCTCGGGCATGGATGTGTGTGATGTCCTTAGGTTAGTTAGGTTTAATTAGTTTTAAGTTCTAGGGGACTAAAGACCTCATAAGTTAAGTCCCATAGTGCTCAGAGCCATTTGAACCATTTTTTGAATGCTCTTGATGGATGGATAAAGGCATCTCAATTCGTGAGAACTACACTCACGGAAGAGAATCGCAACACCAAAAACTAATTAACGTACAGTAATGAAATTCTGGGAATATATTTGTATAGGTAACATATTTAAGTGACAAGCACTGCGAGATTACAGATTAATGTAAGCCATATGAAATGCTGGTAGATTAATATATGGTGTAACCGCTAGAGCGTTGAATGCAAGCAAGCAAACGTGCTTGCATTGTATTGTACAGGTGCCGATGTCAATTTGAGGGATGGATTTCCGTCCCTGTTGTGCCTGGTCTGTTAGTAAAACGACGATTAACACTGTTTTCGGATGACGCTGGAGCTGTCGTCCGATGATGTGTCATATGTGCTCGATTGTAGACGGATCTGGTGATAGAGCAGGCCAAGGCAATATGTCAACATTCTATAGAGCATGTTGGATTGGCATAGTGGTATGTGAGTGCGCATTATCTTGTTGGAAAACACTCCCTGAAATGCTGTTCATGAATGGCAGCACAACAGGTCGAGTCACCAGATTTGTGTACAAATTTGCAATCACGGTGCGTGGGGTAACCACACGAGTGCACTTGCTGTAGTACGAAATCACAGTCCTGATCATAACTACAGGTGTGGGCCCACAGTGTGTAGCACGCACACATGTTGGTTTCAGCCCTCAAGTGGCCTCAAGTGGCCATGGACACGGGTTCACAGGTAGATGCCGTGTTTCTTGACTTCCACAAGGCGTTCGATACAGTTCCCCACAGTCGTTTAATGAACAAAGTAAGAGCATATGGACTATCACACCAATTGTGTGATTGGATTGAGGAGTTCCTAAATAACAGGACGCAGCATGTCATTGTCAATGGAGAGAAGTCTTCCGAAGTAACAGTGATTTCAGGTGTGCCGCAGGGGAGTGTCGTAGGACCGTTGCTATTCACAATATACATAAATGACCTGGTGGATGACATCGGAAGTTCACTGAGGCTTTTTGCAGATGATGCTGTGGTGTATCGAGAGGTTGTAACAATGGAAAATTGTACTGAAATGCAGGAGGATCTGCAGCGAATTGACGCATGGTGCAGGGAATGGCAATTGAATCTCAATGTAGACAAGTGTAATGTGCTGAGAATACACAGAAAGATAGATCCTTTATCATTTAGCTACAAAATAGCAGGTCAGCAACTGGAAGCAGTTAATACCATAAATTATCTCGGAGTACGCATTAGGAGTGATTTAAAATGGAATGATCATATAATGTTGATCGTCGGTAAAGCAGATGCCAGACTGAGATTCATTGGAAGAATCCTAAGGAAATGCAATCCGAAAACAAAGGAAGTAGGTTACAGTACGCTTGTTCGCCCACTGCTTGAATACTGTTCAGCATTGTGGGATCCGTACCAGATAGGGTTGATGGAAGAGATAGAGACGATCCAACGGAGAGCAGCGCGCTTCGTTACAGGATCATTTAGTAATCGCGAAAGCGTTACGGAGATGATAGATAAACTCCAGTGGAAGACTGTGCAGGAGAGACGCTCAGTAGCTCGGTACGGGCTTTTGTCAAAGTTTCGAGAACATACCTTCACCGAAGAGTCAAGCAGTAAATTGCTCCCTCCTACGTATATCTCGCGAAGAGACCATGAGGATAAAATCAGAGAGATTAGAGCCCACACAGAGGCATACCGACAATCCTTCTTTCCACGAACAATACGAGACTGGAATAGAAGGGAGAACCGATAGAGGTACTCAAGGTACCCTCCGCCACACACCGTCAGGTGGCTTGCGGAGTATGGATGTAGATGTAGATGTAGTCAACAAAAGGCCATCACTGGCACCAGAGCTGAACCAACTTCCATCAGAAAACACAAAAGGCCTCCATTTTGCCCTCCAACGAGGTCTGGCTTGACACCACTGACGCCGCAATCGGCGGCGGTCTGGAGTCAGTGGAATGCACGCTACAAGGCGTGTGCCTCGGAGCTGTTCTCGAAGTAACCTACTTGTAATAGTTCATCGGTCAGTGTGGTACCAACTGTTGCTCAAACTGCTGCTACAGCTGCAGTATGGTGTGCAAGAGCCATACGCCGCACACGATGGTCTTCCCTCTCACCAGTGCGACGTGGCCGACGGGAGCTCCGTCCTCTTGCGGCCGTACATTCTCCTGAAACACCACTGCCAGCAGTCATGTACAGTGGCTAAATACCTGTCAAGCCTTTCTGCAGCTTCTCGTAGCCCTATTGGTTCAAATGGCTCTGAGCACTATGGGACTTAAGTGGTCATCAGTCTCCTACAACTTAGAACTACTTAAACCTAACTAACCTAAGGACATCACACACATCCATGCCCGAGGCAGGATTCGAACCTGCAACCGTAGCAGTCGCGCGGTTCCGGACTGCGCGCCTAGACATAGCCCTATTACACGATCTCGTTCTACCTCAGTGAGGTGTTGACAATGGCGTCTTTACCGCCTTAAAGGCATTCTTGACTAACATAAACTCACCATGTCAAATCTCAAAGATTGTAAGTAGGCTGTTTAGGTTTTATGTTGGTAACGCCACGTAGCGCCATGAAAATCACTGACTGTGCTGTGTGCATTCTGTGGCTCGTTGGCATTGTCGGAATATTCGCTATTGTAGTGTTGGGCAGTTGGATGTGAACAGCGCGTAACGTTGTGCAGTTGGGGGTGAGCTGCCAGCAGTGATGGATGTGGGGAGAGAGAGATGCTAGTTTTGAGAGGTCACGGTCTGGACGCGTGTCAGCCAGAAAAAGGAAATTTGTAAAGATAGATGTCATGAATTGATATATATGGTGACTTTTGAACATTATTAAGATAAATACATTGTTTGTTCTCTGTCAAAATCTTTCATTTGCTAACTATGCCTATTAGTAGTTAGTGCCTTCAGTAGATAGTCTTTTATTTATTTGGCAGTATTGGCGCTCGCTGTATTGTAGTAGTTCGGGTAACGAAGATTTTTGTGAGGTAAGTGATTCATGAAAGGTATAGGTTATTGTTAGTCAGGGCCATTCTTTTGTAGGAATTGTTAAGAATCAGATTACGTTGTGCTAAAAATACTGTGTGTCAGTTTAGTGATGATCAGAATAAGTAAAGAGAAAACTGTTTGAGTACGTTGAGTTTTGCTCAGCTGTTTGTAAATCAAATAACGTAAGAGGTTTACCAGCACAGTAATTCATAATTTTCCAAAGGGGACGTTTCAAGGTAACCGGATTTGTATCTTCATAGTGGCGCTCTTATGCAACTGGCGCGAAATTTGAACATATGTAGAAAAATACCTATCAGCTTCCGTTTATTTCGTTCAATTCCTTTTTCGTGTTGCGATTTTTTGCCGTCAGTGTTTTAACAATCGCAGATTTGCTGAGGATCCCATGCACTTAGCCAGAGCGAAGGTGAACTTTCTGAACTACTGGCATAAGTGAAGGACATTAGTCTATCATATGGTTTAAACATCAATCTCAGCCAGTCCAAACTCATGATAATTGATCGAGGAGAACATGCTTAACTCGCAGGTCTATTACAGGAACTGGAAGTCGTGCGTTCTTTCATCTGTCTTGGTATCAACTATCAGCGATACGGGAAGCTGTGAAGATGAGATAAGAAGACGGATCACGCTAGGGAGAGTGGCTTTGGAGAAGCTCATCAAGATTTGACAGAACAGGGCGATAACGAACACCACAAAGGTGCTGCTTGTTCAAACACTCGTGTTCTTTTATGGCTGCGAAACTTGGATCCTTAAGGCCAAAGACAAGTGCATTTATATTTTGGCGCTTGGGCAGGATTCTGCGCATAAAATAGACGGAAGAAGAACAAATATGTCTATTTTTGAGCAACTCAGTATTCTTCTCGTGTCAACCACAATATTCTCCCGTTCTTTGATCATATTGTGAGGAGAGATGTAGCAAATCTAGAGTAAATAACCATGGAAAGGAAAATCGAGGGCAACAGATCAAGAGGAAAAGCAGCGAGCAGATGGACAGATCAAATCAAGATGATCTCCGGTTTATCTCTCGAGCAGGCTCTAAGACAAGCTGGTAACCGTCTGGGATGGAGACACTTGGTTCATGGGGTCACGATGCTCAGCAATGAGCACAACGACTTGTGATGATGAGTATTGACTGAGGAATCTAGTAGTATATTACAGCCCACTACGTATCGCTGTCGTAGGGACTGAAAAGTTAAGATTTGACTAACCATAGTACACACAGAGGCATTTTGGCAGCCATTCTGCCCATACTCTATGCCTGAATGGAACAGGAAGAAATGCTATAAGTGTTACAATTAGAAATACGCTCTACCTCCTGAAAATTTCACTTTGTACAGTTGGGAAAAACAAAGCGATGTTTTATTCGTATCCCTGCTTTTCGGCCCTCTTAGAGATATACTGTTTTGTTTCAGTATTGCATTGTTTCAGTTGTGGACCATTAGCTGTTAGCAGAGACAGTTATCCATTTGAGAACAATTAGTGCCGTGGTTGCACGAACGTCCACAGTCCCGACAAACTATGTCACAGATAATGAGTGTCTTTGTAGATCGTTTTGGCAAGGCCACACCTCGTAAATCCTTAACTCACGAGGTGTCTCTCAGACCACAAGAAAATCTTCGAACTCGTTCTCGAAGGTCAGTTCTGGTGGAATGCTTCTTCACTCCTCCTACCTTTCTTAAATCGCCAACCCTATAATATTTTGATGTCGGTTGCGTTATCGACTTCTTTATTTGTTACTAGAACGTGCAGAGTTTTCGTAGACACCGCACCTCGTGAGTTACGTACCTCTTTCCTTCAATATAGAATACAATGTGTTGGCAGGAACATGTTAGTTTTAACGATCCTAAATTTGATGAATTTTTTAGTCTATGGATGGAGAAAGATGTCAGTGATAATATATCAAGGAACAGATGAAAAAAAGGACGATTATACAATAGCCAGTGATCACAGGGTCATTCAGAGGAAGAACTTTTGGACGGTTGTAATGGGGACCTTTCTGTTTTCCCAGTAAAGTAGTTAAAATCAAATGTGTTCCGATTGCTGATAAAGAGAAATGCAAATTTCAGCACTGAATATCAGTTCTTCAGATTTTCTTTTTGACCTACCTAGGTCAATTTTTATGCGCAAGTTTAAACCTTAGAATTTACTTTTATGTGAAAATTTACATGTGACAGATATATTAAAATTTTTCGGAATTATAAATTCAGGTCTCTAAGAGTTCGTTTAACTGTACTATTTAAGACACCACACGCATGTAGTTTTATGTCATAAAAAGTGAAATAGTGCAGACTTTGTTTAGTGCAATAAATCAACAAGGTGTATTTAAACAACACTTAAATAGTTCTGAAATTGAATGTTATATAATTTACATTAATAATTTCAAATAATTTTCACCTTACATCTCGGTTTAAGCATAGTTGTTCCAGAGACCCCACCTCGTAGAGGTAACAGAAAAGTCACCTCGTGAGTTAATGGCAAAATATCCCTGCTTGATGGGGAGACACGTCCTTTTATTTCAAGCAGTATCAGAAAGAGTCTGTGTAGTGTACATAAGCAAACGCGAGATGAAATGCGTGACGTCGCTACTGAAATCAATGGAGCAGTCTCCAATGAAACTAGATTGCAAAAGACCAGCTGTGTTTTAACTCACGCAGTTAATAATGCGTGACAGCATAAAGAAAAATATTTGAAAATAAAAGCATTTAGACCGGTGGTTGTGAAAGAATTACCGAAGAACGTCGTGGAGCAGCGAGATGCTGCCTGCCATGCTTTCTTGGCACAATTTTCAAACAATTTGTCTCGCTCAAGTGTGTTACTGTCTCATAAATGTGCCATATATCATAGTTTATATAAGACGAATGTGGTGTTCTAATCTATAGAAAATCGCCATTATCTATAAGAGCTGAAAAAACAACGTTTTTAAGGTTAGATTAACTGAAATTCTTAGCTGAAGACATTGTTAATTTGGTTAACTTCTCAGCTCGATGTCACACGCCTGCCCTGGCTAAGTCTGATACACTTCGAATCTGGCAATGCCCTCCACTTGTATTTCGTCGGTAAATCATGTCCCAGTGCCATTCGGCAAATATGATTGTCCCAGCATTCTTCCCGCTCTGTCAGCACGTCAACTGATTTTGCAGACATCCGGCTCTCAAACATGAAGTTTACGTACTTAATAAATGAAAAGCGCTAGTTTGCTTTTGTTCTGCAGTACTACCTTTATTGTATTATTTATTATTTATCTTCAGATATTTACTGAGTATTCTCAGCAAAGAAGGTACAATGGTTGTAAACAACATTGAGAGAGAAGTTACGCATGTAGACTGAAACAGAAACGTACAGAAAATAACACCTTTGACAGTGTGGTGATAATGCAATGTAAAAAGTAAAATGTTGAATAGTAAATAAAAGAAAACGGAGTAAACAGGAAAAAATTTTAACAGAAAACAGGAACAGCAATCACACATAAGAGTTTATATTAATAAACAAAGGCAATAAAATAAAATTAGTACTTGACAAGGCTACTTCAGGAGCTATAAAACATGGAGAGTGATAGATGAAACAATAAAAAGAAGAAAGAATTATCAATGTAACTACAGAATATGGAAGGAACTTAAGCAATACCAATAAGATAAACAGAAATGAGTAAATGCAGGAGAATGGAGGGGTGTGAAGAAATATGTAGTAAAAGCACTCTTTGAGATTGTGGTGGTACTGAATTTTAAAAGGTAAAAAAAAAAGCTGAGCAGTGCACAAATACTAAAGGAGCAGACAGGAACACTCAAACTGAGCGAGGTGGCGCAGTGGTTAGCACACTGGACTCGCATTCGGGAGGACGACGGTTCAATCCCGTCTCGGGCCATCCTGATTTAGGTTTTCCGTGATTTCCCTAAATCGCTTCAGGCAAATGCCAGGATGGTTCCTTTGAAAGAGCACGGCCGATTTCCTTCCCCATCCTTCCCTCACCCGAGCTTGCGCTCCGTCTCTAACGACCTCGTTGTCGACGGGACGTTAAACACTAATCTCCTCCTCCTCCTCTTCCCAGGAACACTCAAAACTGTGCCTATGTAACAGTTTTAATTAAATAAATAAACCAAGTAAAAAAATTACTTGATGAGACAACTACAACAGGTATTAAACATGGAAACTAATACAAGTACCAGTTCAAAGAAAGACTTAACAATTGAAACTACAGTCCATATGGATTATATAGACAGTTTCAATAAAATAAAAGAACTCGATGAATACAGGAAAATGGGGGAATATGTAGGAACAGACAGTGTGGAAAATAATGAAAAACAGAGAGGATTATGTGAAGTTTAGGAGAGGGTAAGTATTAAGCTGTGTCTGGACATTTAGGATTAGATCTGGACTGCGAGTTAGATATTTGATTATTTCCAGGACTTCCAGCAGGTTGAGTTTATGGCCTTTGTTGGTTAGGTGAAGGACATAGGTCTCTGGCTGGTGGTTATGACCCTCACTCAGTACATGCTCAGCAAACGCGGAATCAGACTTCTGCATGTTGAGAGCAAGAAGGTATTACTGTGTATTTATTTATTTATTAGTGATTTAGTCTGACCACGTACGAAATACGAAGTCACGTTTATTTCTGATAGGAACATTACGTACAAATCTCTCAGTATATATCAATCAGAGTGTGTTATTCTGCGGCAGTGCTGTGAAGTTTTATGAAATTGAGATGAATGATGCGCAATCTCGCTTGACAGGAGGTCAGAAAGCGTTGTAGTACCGAGAATTAAGATTCATTTATCTCACTTGAAGGCACAATTAGTAGTAGCCCGTGAATTCACGTCGGGAACTACAGCATGACTGTGCGGCCGTGGACGGGAGGCCGGCAGGGCCATTCCACAGCTTTCCGAAATAATGCGCGCTCGGTAAAGATTAGAGGAACCACTCTGGTCCGAAAAGGAGCTCTCTTCCCCTGTTTATTGCAAGGAAATTCCCAAGCCGGATGACGGTCAGACATATAAACCTGACGCCTCTTGAGAGAGCTGGTAGCCCCCAAAACATAGGATTTGCCTACTTTTAGCTACATGAAAAGGAAACCAGAATCCAGCAATTTTTTCCTCTTGAAATGCAAGCTTACCATTTGTTAACAGCAACAAACTGTCGAGTAGAGTGCGATGGAGACAGTTAGAGGAAGACGGATAGCCGGCCGCGGTGGTCTCGCGGTTCTAGGCGCGCAGTCCGGAACCGTGCGACTGCTACGGTCGCAGGTTCGAATCCTGCCTCGGGCATGGATGTGTGTGATGTCCTTAGGTTAGTTAGGTTTAAGTAGTTCTAAGTTCTAGGGGACTGATGACCACAGCTGTTAAGTCCCATAGTGATCAGAGCCATTTGAACCATTTTTGAAGGCGGATAATAGTTGTAACCGAGAGGATTAAATGCTGGAGCTTAAATGAACGTCACCACTGGTTGGAGAAGGGGAAGTGGGGAGTCGAGAGGACATTTCCGGTCGTTGAAAGTCTAGTGGTTAATCAGAATAAACTAAAAAAATTGGAATTTTGTGGTAAGCTCTTATGGGACCAAACTGCTGAGGTCATCGGTCCCTAAGCTTACGCACTACTTAATGTAACTTGAACTAACTTACGCTAAGGACAACACACACACCCGTGCCCGAGGGAGGACTCCAACCTCCGACGGGATGAGCCGCCCGGACTCCGATCAAGACGCCTTAGACCGCGCGGCTACCCCGCGCGGCAATAGACAAAAGTATTGGAAGGAGAAGTCTATAAAAGTAACAGTAGTTCTGATTCGCCAAAGTTCATCCCACCTAAACTGAGAGGCAGCTGATCCTCATAAACAGAACCTAAAAGGTAAATCTCTTAACTTCATAAAGGACACTTGTTGCTGCTGTGGAGTAGGACTGTTGTTGCTGATCTAGTCCGAGAAGCGCCGCGCTGCGGCTCCAGACGTAGCTGTCTGCCACCGTAATCCAGTGCAGCCCTCGCGAGATTGTTAAGTTCACACCAGGCGGCGTAATACTTCACAACTTGCAGCCACCTCACGCTTCGGCATCTCAACACATAACATGGTGAGGCCGAACAAGCAAGAATAAGAGCGTAGCGAATAAGCTTCATTTATTCCAGTTTAGAATCCAGAATCAGGCTTGAATTTGCTCCTGACTTGTTTTTAACTACAGTTTGTTCGATGCGTTTTCATGAGACTCTTCTCTGAGTTCCGCATTAGATTCAGCTAGTTGCTTCCCATGTTTTCACAGTCAATGACAGGTACCCATTTAACTTTATTGTGTGGTAGCGTTTGATTTACTTTGAAGTCAGACTGTATTTCGAGAATCTTTAACCTTTCAATATTAGGTTGCTGTCAGGAGCAACTAATTCTAACTGAAGATCAGATTGCGTATCAGATGCCAATATCCTTATTCTAAGCACGTTATGAACCTGAACTTAATTAATGAATAATTATATATCAGTTCAAAATCATTTTCACCACTCATTTACTAATAAACCCCTCTACATTTTGGCTACCTCTGCTCAAGATTCGTTTCCCGACAGTCTATGAGACCTGGTCATGACTAGCTGTTTTCCAAACTAGAGATGAAGATGCAACTAACGTGAACTTAATAATAAAACTTTAATTTAGAAGCAGTTTAAACTAAACTACTGCTATGCCTAGTTACAGTGCTCTACAAGAAAGAAGAGGTTCGTAAGTATTTTGACCAGCATTATCGTGTTCATCGTTATTTTTTATATTATCTCAATGAAAATTTAGGTTTTTTTTCAGGAATTTCTGTATGTTCATATGCAGATTAGTTGGAGACTTTTCGTAAATTTTAGGTCGCGACTTTAATAAAGCTAGGTCAGTTTCATGAGTTGCAGTTGCTTGTGTGTTACGACCCGTGCGCCGCCACACTATTACACTCCAGGTGTTAGAAAATTTTGTGATAAATTGAGAAGAGAGTTTCGCGAGTTTAGTGTGCTTTTATTAAATATTAGACGTGATGGCATGAAACCGCAACCCAGTAGCAAGGCGTATTGCTAGAATGAACCACGAAAATTCAGAGGTTTTGAGTAACTCAGGTACAACCGACCGCGAAGTGGTCTTGAACGAACACATAAACAGGAATTTATCCACAGAACCGAACGTGGGAAGTGCAGAATCAACTAGAAATTGAAACACGTCGCCGCTCAATCTAAGCGAAGCAGGTTGGCGAAAATGAAGAACAGACGGGTCCAGAGACTGCATCGCGGTGATCAAGTCACGAAAACGGGGAACACGGTACAACCAGTGATGAATGAACAGACACGAAGTATGGGGATATCACTGCCAGCCGCAACTATTCCGCTAGATCAGGAGTGTTCATCATTTAACAACTTGTTCAACAAGGTCAGGAGCGTAGCAAATAACAAGACGACCAAAACCGAGTAACTCACGAGCAGGTTTAGAAAATAGAGGAGGAAATAAAAAAAAATTGAGTGAACAACTGCGTATTGTCATGAGGCAGTTAAGTATGAATATTAAGGATATCAGTTATAATAGTGAAGCTATCGAAAGCACGAACGTGATTATTAAAGAGCATACGGTGGGAACTGAAGCGAACCAGGGAAGCATAAAAACCAACAGAGTAATATCGAGATTAAAAAGAAAAGCTTTGAGGATAGCAACACCACTATTGGGGATCACACGAGTTGAACAGGCCAAAAGGGTACAATTGAAACGAATAAAGAAGAGGCTAATAAGAATAAGTACATTCCACTCTCCTTTATCAGTACTTAATTTTGGTCTCGAATATTGTTCACACCTACCATTTCTGAATTCATTGTATCTCTATAAAATACATAAATATCTGTTTCAAAGTCTCAAAGTTCACATCGTCAGCTGCAAAAGTGGCTGTAAAATATCCTCGTGGACAGAGAAAGTTTATCCCAATTCCTACCAAGACTACGTCTGTATCCTGCAATCTTGGATAAGCATCTTCTCATAATAAACTGACTGCCACAGTCAATTAGCGCTATCACCTCTCGTTTACCTATTGGAAAATTTTTAGATCTACAATCGTTGACACTCCTCTTAAACAACGTTTGCAGATATTGCCGCCTTTTGATTATTCTTCTCCATTGTACGTTGACATGAGATTTGGCCAAACTCGTTACAAAATCGTTCAAATGTCTCTGAGCACTATGGGTCTTAACATCTGAGGTCATCAGTCCCCTAGAACTTAGAACTACTTAAACCTAACTAACCTAAGGACATCACACACATCCATACCCGAGGCAGGATTCGAACCTGCTACCGTAGCGGTCGCGCGGTTCCAAGCTGAAGCGCCTAGAGCCACTCGGCCGCAGCGGCCGTCAAACTCGTTACAATTGAAGAATCTCTTTCCCTTGCTCTTGTGGTTACAGTTCATTGACCTGGCACCGCAGTTGAAACACTTTCTGTTTGTTTCCCAAGTTGCGCTTTTAGTGTTCCTCTTACTTGAGTCTCTAGCATCTGTTGTATGAATGCGTGGTTTCTGTTCTTTCCACGCATTCATATAACTGATTCGCCTCGATGGGCAATGGATCTGACACATTGAGTGTGGATGCACAATTACGTCCGACCCCCTGCAGGTATCCCTAAGCAGCGAGCATGGAGGACAAGGATAGGGACTGCGGACAGGTGGCTCTAAGTGGGAATGTGGGTCGGCCGAGAGGCGTGCCGAGATAGTTCGCACAGTGGTGATAAAAACAGTATTTGGGTGGGGCAGTGGCTAACCCAACTGCCTTGTAAGAAGGAGATCCTGGGTTCGAATTCCGGGCTAACACATTTCTCCCCCCTCCTCTTTCTATTTACGTAATTCAGCATCTTTGTTCCTCGAGTTCCCGAAATTTTCAGTGCTGCAACTTTTGTTGTTTCTCTTACGCAACGACATCACAGTCCTGTCGTAACGTCTCACTCTTTCCTTAAACTCTTTCACATTTCTGGCACCGTAAAATACAGGTTTTGTGCCTCAGTCGTCTTCTACTCCATCAATCACATATTGGAACAACGAGACGTTATCAACATTAGCACGCCTAGCAAATCCTTCCATTACGAGAAAATACTCTTGACGACACTCTTCTCATTTCTTGCTTCGTCGAGACAACAGTTTGTGGATGTCTGCAGTACTTGTCTTCAGACTGAATTCTTTGTGCGAAGTTTTTTTCAGTACAGCTCACAGTCCCGAATAAAAAGCTTGGCCAAACCTTCAAGCAACTCTTTTTGCGAAAACAAATATTTACAGTTGTTTCCAATTCATTAGAAACATTAAAAACGCTGTTTCCTCGAAGTCCAAGATCCACTTTGGAATTGGATCTGTGACTGCACGTAAATGACCTAAGAGCATTCTCATTGCCACTGAACGAAAAAAATAAAATTTCAATTGATCCTTTGAATGTGTTGAGAACTGAGTACCGCATTTATCATCTGTTTCGGAATCGAGATTTCTTTTTGTCTTTTTCTACAATAAACACAGTCTTTTATCGCTAACCATCTGGAATGAATCCTCCTGTTCATGAATAACATTATCACCTCACACTTCCAATTCTGCGCCTTCGTTAACTCTCAAAGTAATTTTGCCAGTGTTGGACAAGTAATAACAGATGTCATTAGTCATTTCATTTTTCGTTGCACTACCTGAACGTCATATATTGCAGTCTTCTCCCTATTCCTCTTTTAAAAATTATTCTTCAATAAACGATTGCTTAGTTTCAGACTTGCCAGCTATTCACTGAAAACCAAAACCAGAGAATTTCTTCAAGTATTTCCAGTTTTTTCTGTCATTTGGAATCGTTCCGAAAATCAACTTACGTAAAGCTATAAGAGGGGTTATCTTTTCGTTTCGTTTCTCTATTTTGCCTAATTTTGCCGTTTCTAGGTGTGTTATCACCTCTTTTCATTTTTCACAACGTTCCAGAATATCCCAAACGAGTCTATTATAACGTCTCAAAATTAATACTCAGTTAAACTTGCCGCTGCTAGTTATAATTCGGCGTTCCACGTTATAACGTATTTCGTATAGTAGTTTTTGTTTGTTAGGATATTTATTCTCTCATACCGAAGTTTAAAATTTCTTCTTGCGTCGTTCTGCTTCTGCTAATAGTCCTTAAAACGTGAATCCTCGTCGTAGATTCAAAATCAAAAATGGTTCAAATGGCTCTAAGCACTAGGGGACTTAACATCTGAGGTCATGAGTCCCCTAGACTTAGAACTACTTAAACCTAACTAACCTAAGGACATCACACACATCCATGCCTGAGGCAGGATTCGAACCTGCGGCCGTAGCAGCAGCACGGTTCCAGGCTGAAGCGCCTAGAACCGCTCGGTCACAGCGGCCGGCCGATTCAAAATCCACACAGTTACGCGCCGCTACGTCGTCGGAGGTGAAACGTTGCTGGGAAAAGTTCATCGCAAACTAGCGGTTAACTTAAGTGTTAGTACGCAACCATTTAAAATTTTTGTTACGATTAATTTGCTGTACCATTGACTAGTTTTCAAACCACTGTAGGCTCGTCGCCAGATGAAGACGTTACAGAACATTATTTGGATCATGTGCAAATGGACGCTATGATCGCGATTATCGCACTAGCTCGTGGTGTCCATGACAAACTCACTCTGATTATGTGCATTTTGCATGTTATAAACTAACATACACAGTAGTTAGCTAAACTTGGTTTCAGGGCAAGTTGATACTGAAGTTGTTTGACTTACTGTGAATGAGTGTGAAACCAAGTGCCGCTAAATAATGAATATGTGTGTGTATAAACTGCAACATCGTTGAACTGGTGTCCAGGACATTGAGTCATAAGAAATTATTATTGTGGTGTCACCGCCAGACACCACACTTGCTAGGTGGTAGCCTTTAAATCGGCCGCGGTCCGTTAGTATACGTCGGACCCGCGTGTCGCCACTATCAGTGATTGCAGACCGAGCGCCGCCACACGGCAGGTCTAGAGACACTTCCTAGCAAGTGTGGTGTCTGGCGGTGACACCACAATTATTATTATTGTTGTGACTTGGCAAGACAGCCAAGCCACTATGATTGGTAGCCGAAAGGCACGCGTTTAAGCTCACGCAGGCTGGCGTGAGGTCTGGAACATTTAAGGAAGTTAGGCTTTAGCAAAAAAAGGTCGTAGCTGTTGGAATACTTAACTTTAATCCATAATTGGTGAACATCGGTCTGACGGTACATGCAACACAAGATAAATAGCAAATGATAATGGCGCCTTGCTAGGTCGTAGCAAATGACGTAGCTAAAGGCTATGCTAACTATCCTCTCGGCAAATGAGAGCGTAATTTGTCAGTGAACCATCGCTAGCAAAGTCGGCTGTACAACTGGGTCGAGTGCTAGGAAGTCTCTCTAGACCTGCCGTGTGGCGGCGCTCGGTCTGCAATCACTGATAGTGGCGACACGCGGGTCCGCCGTATACTAACGGACCGCGGCCGATTTAAAGGCTACCACCTAGCATATGTGGTGTCTGGCGGTGACACCACAATTATTATTATTATTACTATTTGCAAAACGTATCTTATGAGTTTGTCGTAGATACCACACCATGGATGAGTTTGTCAGGGATACGGAAGACTCCAGCGTCTAGCTGCACATGGATCACACAATGTTACATCCCCATGTGATGATTACCCTGCACTGACTTGAAAACTAGTTAATGGTACATGAAATAAAATGTATCAAAACTCAAAACAGCGAATGGTTGTCTGTTACACTGAGCTGACCTAAGTCTTGGGATACCTCTTAATATGGTCTCGAACCTCCTTTTGTCCAGTGTAGTGCAGCGACTCGACGTGGCATTGTCTCAACAAGTCGTTGGAAGTCCATTGTAGAAATATTGAGGCATTCTGCCTCTATAGCCATCCGTAATCGCGAAAGTGTTGACATGGCACCATTTTGTGCAACTACTGACCTCTCGATTATGTCTCATAAATATTCGATGAGGTTCTTGCAGGGCGATCTGAGTGGACAAATCATTCGCTCGAATTGTCCAGAATGCTCTTCAAACGAATCATGAACAACTGCGGTCCGGTGAGATGGTGCATTGTCATCCATAAAAATTCCATCGTTTTTTTGGGAACTAGAAGTCCAAGAGTGGCCTCGAGGTAGCCCAATAATAAACATTTCCACACAATGATCGGCTGCATTCCATGTAAACACAACCCACAACATTATGGAGACACCATGAACTTTCACAGTGCCTTGTTGACAACTTGGGTCCATGGTTTCGAGGGGTCTGCTCCACACTCGAACCATACCATCAACTTTTTCCAATTGAAATCGGAACTCATCTGACCAGGCAATGGTTTTACAGTCGTCTATGTCCAATCGATTTCGCCATGAGCCCAGGAGAGGCGCCGCAGGCGATTTCGTACTGTTAGCAAAGGCACTCGCGTCGGTCGTCTGCTACCATAGCCCAGTAACGCCAACTTTCGCTGCACTGTACTAACGGACACGTTCGTAGTACCGCCACCTTGATTTCTGCGGTTATTTCACACAGTGCTGCTTGTCTGTTAGCACTGACGGTTGGTTGATTGTTTGGGGAAGGAGACCAGACAGCGTGGTCATCGGTCTCATCGGATTAGGGAAGGATGGGGCAGGAAGTCGGCCGTGCCCTTTCAGAGGAACCATCCCGGCATTTGCCTGGCGTGATTTAGGGAAATCACGGAAAACCTAAATCAGGATGGCCGGACGCGGGATTGAACCGTCGTCCTCCCGAATGCGAGTCCAGTGTCTAACCACTGCGCCACCTCGCTCGGTGTTGTTAGCGCTGACAACTCTACACAAACGCCGCTGTTCTCGGTGGTTAGGTGAAGGCCATCGGCCATTGAGTTGTCCATGGTGAGAGGTAACGCCTGAAATTTGATATTGCCTCCACACTCTTAAAACTGTGGATCTCGGAATATTGAATTGCCGAACGATTTCCGAAATGTAATGCATCTAGCTCCAACTACCATTCCGCGTTCAAAGTCTGTCAATTCCCATCGTGCGGCCAGAATCACGTCGAAAACCTTTTCAAATGATTGACCTGAGTTACAAATCACGGCTTCGCTAATACACTGCCCTGTTTTACACCGCGTACGCAATGCTACCGCCATCTGTATAAGTGCTTTGCGCTATCCCCACGACTTTTGTTACCTCATTGTAGACTACCCCCCACATAAATCGCTATAAATAAATCACACTTCCACTCAGCCATTCACAATGGATACGGAGAGTTGGCCGTTAACGTCGTAGATTGCACGGTCAAACCTGTGCCGTGAGTCGCCTGGTTGTTTGTAGCGGAGTCCTCAGAGTTTATAGAAGAAACTGTTGGTATTCTCACGTAAACTCTTTACTGCTTTCACAGTTGAAACTCTAAATATGAACGAAACAAGAGAAACAAATGAACAGCACAGTGTAATTCGCGGCTTCTGCGTGAGCATAACTACTCTGCAATATTCCGCTTCACTGTTGGGTTACAAGACTCGTCGACAGGAAAACTTTTGATCTGCCATCAAATCTCACGTTATTCCAGTGTGGAGCACACACGCGCTCCATATGCACTCTCTTTTGTACGCGAACTGCTATTTCTCGGTATCCTATCAATAAGCTGTAGCATGTTATTTGCTTCATCTACAAATGAGCCTATGTTGTCGTTTCGTTTCATCCTCTACACGTTGATACTTCCATATATTTTGTGACGTGATGTGATTGGCTATTGGTGACTCGTTAAGCCTGTCTCCAAAGAACACCACCTTTTTACCTTTCATGAAACACGCTATTTCGTATTTCTGTGCTTTAAGAGCTAGTTTTGTCGACATGTAACTCCATATTACTGCAAATTTTGCCAGATTTAAGTTACACAGATTTAACTGCATTCTCGGCGAAAAGCCTGAAAGTGCGACTACTAAAACTCGTTAAGTCATAAATATGTGTGTCCTATTAGATTTCCATGCTGGATAGCAAGTATTCGTAATTTACTAAAAACTAGCGACTCACCCTGTGTTTGCACGGGTATCTACCGTCGGACGACTTATACACACAAACCGTCCTCGCGAATCAGTCTATCATTTGTGAAAACTGTAACAAAACAGCTAAAGTTGTTCCTGAGAACAGGATGGAGCACTTTAAAAAGTAGAAGTAGTTCGGTCTCGTAAACTGACATACGGTTGGGAGGGCGGTGTGCTTACCACATGCCCTTCCATATCCGCAACCAGTCACACCTGTGGTTGAGGATGACACGGCGGCCGATCGGTGCCGTTGGGCCTCCATGGCCTGATCGGGCGCAGTTTACTTTACTTTAGTTTTATAGATCTTTAGATTCTGATAATGATGATTTAGTGTGGCTCAATGGCCTGGCGCTTGTCTTTCGACTGGACGCCACTTCGGCGACTTTCGTGTTCCTAATTTATTTTATCCAACTGCGGAAAGGGAACCTACAGTTTAACGTGGAATTCGAACCACTCGTCACTTCTGGCGAATCTCCACATCAGTAAGAGATGGCTGCTAGGTTAAAAGGCAGACTGAAAAATCCGATCATCATTCGATCCCATGACATTTCGGTTTCCGTGTTTACGCTTTACTGCTTTTTTCTCTGTTCTTCAAACTGTTTCTTCGTCGTCTTCTTCGAGAAATCGTTTCTCTGCGGACATCACATGATGCCTCTTAAAGTCTATCCATGAAAACTTTACTGTCTTTTACTACGGTCCCATAACCTACAATGTGTTGTTGTTGTGGTCTTCAGTCCTGAGACTGGTTTGATGCAGCTTTCCATGCTACTCTATCCTGTGCAAGCTTCTTCATCTCCCAGTACCTACTGCAACCTACATCCTTCTGAATCTGTTTAGTGTATTCATCTCTTGGTCTCCCCCTACGATTTTTACCCTCCACGCTGCCCTCCAATACTAAATTGGTGGTCCCTTGATGCCTCAGAACATGTCCTACCAACCGATCCCTTCTTCTGGTCAAGTTGTGCCAGAAACTTCTCTTCTCCCCAATCCTATTCAATACTTCCTCATTAGTTATGTGATCTACCCATCTAATCTTCAGCATTCTTCTGTAGCACCACATTTCGAAAGCTTCTATTCTCTTCTTGTCCAAACTATTTACCGTCCATGTTTCACTTCCATACAAGGCTACACTCCATACAAATACTTTCAGAAATAACTTCCTGACACTTAAATCTATACTCGATGTTAAGAAATTTCTCTTCTTCAGAAACGCTTTCCTTGCCATTGCCAGTCTACATTTTATATCCTCTCTACTTCGACCATCATCAGTTATTTTGCTCCCCAAATAGCAAAACTCCTTTACTACTTTAAGTGTCTCATTTCCTAATCTAATACCCTCAACATCACCCGACTTAATTCGACTACATTCCATTATCCTCGTTTTGCTTTTGTTGTTGTTCATCTTATATCCTCCCTTCAAGACACCATCCATTCCATTCAACTGCTCTTCCAAGTCCTTTGCTGTCTCTGACAGAATTACAATGTCATCGGCAAACCTCAAAGTTTTTATTTCTTCTCCATGGATTTTAATACCTACTCCGAATTTTTCTTTCGTTTCCTTTACTGCTTGCTCAATATACAGATTGAATAACATCGGGGAGAGGCTACAACCCTGTCTTACTCCCTTCCCAACCATTGCTTCCCTTTCATGTCCCTCAACTCTTATAACTGCCACCTGGTTTCTGTACAAATTGTAAATAGCCTTTCGCTTCCTGTATTTTACACCTGCCACCTTTAGAATTTGAAAGAGAGTATTCCAGTCAACATTGTCAAAAGCTTTCTCTAAGTCTACAAATGCTAGAAACGTAGGTTTGCCTTTCCTTAATCTTTCTTCTAAGATAAGTCGTGAGGTCAGTATTGCCTCACGTGTTCCAACATTTCTACGGAATCCAAACTGATCTTCCCCGAGGTCAGCTTCTACTAGTTTTTCCATTCGTCTGTAAAGAATTCGTGTTAGTATTTTGCAGCTGTGGCTTATTAAACTGATTGTCCGGTAATTTTCATATCTGTCAACACCTGCTTTCTTTGGGATTGGAATTTTTATATTCTTCTTGAAGTCTGAGGGTATTTCGCCTATCTCATACATCTTGCTCACCAGATGGTAGAGTTTTGTCAGGACTGGCTCTCCCAAGGCCGTCAGTAGTTCCAATGGAATGTTGTCTACTCCCGGGGCCTTGTTTCGACTCAGGTCTTTCAGTGCTCTGTCAAACTCTTCACGCAGTATCGTATCTCCCATTTCATCTTCATCTACATCCTCTTCCATTTCCATAATATTGGCCTCAAGTACATCGCCCTTGTATAGACCCTCTATATACTCCTTCCACCTTTCTGCTTTCCCTTCTTTGCTTAGAACTGCGTTTCCATCTGAGCTCTTGATATTCATACAAGTGGTTCTCTTTTCTCCAAAGGTATCTCTAATTTTCCTGTAGGCAATATCGATATTACCCCTAGTGAGATTAGCCTCTACATCCTTACATTTGTCCTCTAGCCATCCCTGCTTAGCCATTTTGCACTTCCTGTCGATCTCATTTTTGAGACGTTTGTATTCCATTTTTCCTGCTTCATTTACTGTATTTTTATATTTTCTCCTTTCATCAATTAAATTCAATATTTCTTCTGTTACCCAAGGATTTCTACTAGCCCTCGTCTTTTTACCTACTTGATCCTCTGCTGCCTTCACTACTTTATCCCTCAAAGCTACCCATTCTTCTTCTACGGTATTTCTTTCCCCCATTCCTGTCAATTGTTCCCTTATGCTCTCCCTGAAACTCTCTACAACCTCTAGTTCTTTCAGTTTATCCAGGTCCCATCTCCTTAAATTCCCACCTTTTTGCAGTTTCTTCAACAATATGGTGACAAAAATCATGGGTTAGCTATACGCTCGTATACAGATGGCGGTAGTGTCGCATACACGAGGTATAAAAGACCAGTACTTTGGTGGGGCTGTCATTTATACTCAGGTGATTCATAGGAAAAGGTTTCCAACGTGATTGTGGCGGCACAACGGAAATTAGAATACTTTGAACGCGGAGTGATAGCTGGAGCTAGACGCAAGGGGCATTCCGTTTCGCAAATCGTTCGGGAGTTTAATATTCCGAGATCCACAGTCTCAAGAGTGTGCCAAGAATACGAAATTTCAGGCATTTTCTCTGACGACGGTCAATGCAGTGGCCGATGGCCACCACTTAACGACCGAGGACTGCGGTTTTGCGTTGAGTTGTCAGTGCTGACAGACAAGCAACACTGTGTGAAATAACCGCAGAAATCTATGTGGGACGTACGACGAACGTATCCGTTAGGAATATGCTGAGAAATTTGGCGTTAATGGGCTATGGCAGCCGACGACTGACGCGAATGCCTTTGCTAACTGCACGACATCGCCTGTAGCACCTCTCCTGGGGCTCGTGACCATACCGGTGGGACTCTAGAATACTGGAAAACCATGGCCTGGTCAGCTGAATTCCGCTTTCAGTTGGTAAGAGTTGATGGTAGAGTTCGACTGTGTCGTAGAACCCATGAAACCATGGACCCAAGTTGTCAACAAAGTACTGTGCAAGCTGGTGGTGGCTCCACAATCGTAGGTCCTTCAGCTTTTTAGTGAAAGTGAAGAGTTACTACTTAACTAACGTCACAGTCCTTTTTAACGTCTTTTAAATGTCTTATTAGATTTTCTTTTATCTTTACCTGTTATACTATTTATTTTCTAAATTTTAAACGAAGAAAAAATTATATTTTTGTACATAGCACCATTAGTCTTCTTTTTCAAGATTTTAAAAACATGTTGAAATTTTGTATCCATCAGTCTTGCTGTAATGTCCTTATTTATATTTTGTAAAATTTTTTTGACTGAAGGGTATATATTGCACCGCTGGCAGCCCCGCCCCTCCCATTGAGGCGAGGCATGAAATGACAAAAAAGGGAAAAATAAATAGAACAGGTCAACAGACTACATCGCACTTTACTTGTCCACATTCGTTAACCGTTTCGACAGATTGCCATCAAAGGATCTAAAGATAATTGTAAGGTGGCGTTATTTTACAACTTACAAACCGCGTTTACATCCAATACAACATAAGTAAGCCCCTTAAATGATAGAAAAGATAGGTTTGTGCTCGTTGATTAAAAACATGTATGTGACTGACATCGCCTAGTATACTTAATTTATCCTATAATGTCTGCATATTGGGTGACTGGGGAACAAGCAGAGCTGTGAAACTCGTGGTAGAACGGAAGGACACAGGAAGCTCACACATTCCTTTGGACAATAGAACGGCACAGCCGCTTCTGGTGCTAATCCCGGGATCCGCCCGTGAGCTGGACCACCTGCAAAACGGGAACTCGTGTCCGGCGTGCAGGCGTGGGCTAGCGGCCTGGTCGGCCAGAAACACATGCCAGCAGGTATGCGCGTGCTTTCCTACGGACTTAGAAAGAACTTCCAGAAACTTCGATCTGGATTCTAAACTGCGTTTGGTCGGCGTTCAGAAACGAGCGCCTGCCGGAAAGATGATTCGCCACCCAAATTTAAGAGGGACTAAAAGACTTTGAGCAGCGAAAGGAGGACAAGAGAGAAGAAAGTTGTTGCGAGGTCGTGGAACAGGAGAGTCGTCTTGGAGTTCCACGGCGGTCGACGGACGTCTTCGGCTGTAATTTTGGTGAAGTACAATTTCGCTGTTATCTCGCTGAGGCGAGAAGTTCTGCGGTTCTAGCTCCTGTCAGTACGGTGATCTTGCTTATGCACCGGCGTGTAGGAGAGTGAATTTACACTGGTGAATCACGTGTTCTACTCCGTGCTGCACTGAAGTTTCACACTGCCCATTCAGATAGTAGTTCCTTCTTGCTATTTAGTACAACGGGGGATGTCAGCTACTCCGCGCCTAATCACAGATCGCGAGTACATTGTAGGGCAGAGCCAGACAGTTTAAGGGCCAGTATTAATACAGGGAGAACATGAGATTTGTAATTATTGTTTAGTGTCTTTAAATTATTTTGATGATGAATAAATGTGTTAAAATCACGGCATGTATTCTTTAGTTGATAGTATTTTCCTGTACCAATGAATTTTGTCTCTTCTGTACATTTTATACATTTATAATTTATTCGTTAAAAGGGGGACTGGATTTTGTCGGCTTATCCTGACACTCTAAAAAATGGCTCTGAGCACTATGGGACTTAACTTTTGAGGTCATCGGTTCCCAAGAACTTAGAATAGTTAAACCAAACTAACCTAATGACATCACACACACCCCTGCCCGAGGCAGGATTCGAACCTGCGACCGTAGCGGTCGCGCGGTTCCAGACTGTAGCGCCTAGAACCGCTCGGCCACCCCGGCCGGCTGGCATTCTGTCGTATCCACAGGATAAGATTAGGAAACGGGTAGGTTATCACATGTCAATTTACTTAATTATTGAGAATAATGTGCTCCTACTGGGGGACGCATAAGTGTCAGGGCGACTTCAGTAGCGTTAAAATATCCAGTGCACAAATTATCATTTGTACGTGCTCATGGAAAGTCTCCGCCATCAATAGCCAGTAGAATTAATAGAGGTACGTCAGAAAATGAAAAATTAAAGCAGTATGTCCAAGTTTGCACTTAAACACGTGACGCTTAAATACTATTTTTGACGTGATACACTGTATTGATTTTCCCTTAGGTTTCGATGCGACAATCTTTGTGCTAAATAAAATGCTTCATCTTGATCGCCGAACTGTATAAGGAATTTTTGCACTCTGTTTTCAAAACAGTAGAGGAGCTATGGCTCAATCTTAAAAAAAAAAAGTTGACCATGCACTGGTTACGTATGTACACAGCGGAACAGTTCATAAGGGGAGGGAACCTCCACGGTATACAGTCACTGTAAAGGAGCTTCTAAAGCAACAGAGACTACTGCATAATAGGTGTACAACAAAGCATAGAACTATGGATAGAGAGATGCTGAATAAAACGCGTTGGACTGTCAAGAGAGCAATGAGTAAGCCTTCAAAGACTATCGTAGCAGAATATTGTCAAAAGACGTTGCACAAAACCCAAACGCTGTTAGTGGCACCAAAGCTAGTGTCCAGTCCCTAGCGAATGAAATGAAATGAACCCGGGTAAAAAGCTTGTGAGTTTTGATGTCGTGTCGCTTTTTACCTGGATTCCTCTGGAAGAGTCATTGCAATTAATTGGTGAGAAACTGGATGAGGAAACAACCAAGCTTTGTCGCCATGTGCCGACGTCGGCGTACTTTTTATTCAATCACAAATATTTTGAACAGACTGACGGAGTGGCTATGGGGAGCCCATTGTCCCCAATAGTCGCCCATCTTTTATGGAGGATTTTGAGGACATGGCGCTGAAGACGGAGTCTTTAAAAACAACCTGTTTCTGGAGGTACGTCGACGATACGTTTATGGTGTGGCCTCATGGGAGAGAAGCTCTTGACCGCCTCCTAGATCATTTTAATTCCCTGCTTCCTAGCATCAAGTTTACCATGGAGGTGGAAAGTGATGGAAAGCTTCCGTTCCTGGATATTCTGGTGTACAGAAAGGATGATGGGACACTGGGACACAGTGTTTATCGAAAGCCTACGCACACGGACCGTTACCTGCATGCTTCTAACTGTCATCCATCGTTCCAGCGTACAGGGGTCCGGCAGACGTTGGCGAGAAGAGCTTATACCATTTCAGATGGAGAAAGCTTGACACAAGATTTTGAACATCTTAAGGTGGTGTTCAAGCAGAATGGCTATACAGATAAACACATGTCGTGCTTTCCAGTTTGGACATTCACCCGAACCACCAGAAGATACCTACAAATCGGACCGTTACCTGCATGCTTCTAGCTGTCATCCATCGTTCCAGCGTACGGGGGTCCTGTGGACGTTGGCGAGAAGAGCTTATGCCATTTCAGATGGAGAAAGCTTGACACAAGAATTGGACCATCTTAAGGTGGTGTTCAAGCAGAATGGCTATACAGATAAACACATCCGTCGTGCTTTCCAGTTTGGACCTTCGCCTGAACCACCAGAAGATACCAGCAAATTGGTGGCTTTTCTACCTTTTTCTGGGAGCATTTCCTCGAAGATAGGAAGAATTCCAAAAAGATATCAAATCAAAAGTATTTTTTGTCCGCTAACCAAGATCAGAGCGCTTCTTGGCTCTGTTAACGATGACTTGGGGTTGAGGAAGCCCGGTGTGTACAAGATCCCTTGCCACTGTGGGAAGGCTTATATTGGTCAGACAATCCGGACCATTCAGGACCGATGTGTTGAGCACCAGCGGCACACACAGTTGCTTCAGCCTGAGAAATCTGCAGTGGCGGAGCACTGTCTCACCGAGGGACATAGAATGCTGTATGACGAGACACAAATGGTTGCCCCTGCATCTCGCTATTGGGACTAGAATCCATAGAGATTCCTTTATCTGATAATCTTATTAATAGAGACAAGGGTTATCTTCTAAGTAAGACTTGGAACCCGGTGTTACCAGACATTAAAAAACAACGTTGTGTGTTTCAATCGTTGGAGTAATTTTTAATTTTTGACAGCGATTTCTCGATTTCGCCTGTTTCCACCACTGGCGTCGCTAGAGGGCAGTTAACGGCACCTTCTCGCGCACGCGTTGTGGGCCTTCTGCGGCCTATGTAGGGGCCGCCGCTTGCGCTGAGAAGTCAGTTCCGTCGAGATCGTGTACCAGCACTCTAGCCCGAAGATGGCGGCCAGTTGGACCGCTGAAATATTGTGTCAAGATGACGTTATGATCTGGCTGCACACCCGAGAAGAATATTATTAATTATTACGCCGGGAAAGCCTTCGTAATCACAAAACCTGAAATGTTTAACTCTGTTTTCAAATGTTCCTTTACATAGGAAGACCGAGGAAAATTAGCCCAATTTAATTCTCGTACCACTGAAAAGACGAGTGAAATAACTATGTGAGTGGTGTTGAGTTATAGCTGAAACCGTTAAAAATGAAGGAAGCTCCAGGGGTCTTTGTTGTAGAATCTTAGAGCATATAATGATGATTCTCGAACAGAATGATCTTCTCAATGTCATCCAGCTTCGATTCTTAGAGCAGCGACCATGTAAAACCCAGCTCACTCTTTTCTCACATGACATATGGAAAGCTTTGGTTTAAGGCACTCAGGTAGTTGCTCTATTTCTTCATTTCCGAAAAACGTTTAAGTGGGAACCACACCTACACTTATTGGCTTATGGGCTGTCAAATGAAATTTGTAATTGGGTTAAGGATTTTTCGATAGAGAGGACGCAGCATGTTATCTTGGATAGAGGCTAATCGTCAGTTGTAGAAGTAGTTTCGGGGCTGCCCTATGGATGTGTGTTGCGACACATGTTGTTCATGTTGCATATTATGATCTTCCAGTCAACATCAATAATAGCCTCAGACTTTTTGCAGATGATACAGTTATCTAAAACGAAATACAGTCTGATCGAAGCTGTACAAGTACTCAGTCACACTTTGATAAGATTTCAAGTGGTGCAAAGACTGGCAACGTGCTTAAAATGTTTAGAAATGTAAAACTGTGCACGTCACAAAACGAAAAAACGTAGCATCCTATGACTATAAAATCAATGAGTCACAACTGGAAACGACCAACTCATACAAGTACCTGGGTTTAGCACTTTGTAGGCATATGAAATGGAATGACCACATAAACTCAGTCGTGGGTAAAGCAGGCGGTCTGTCGGTTTACTGGTAGAGTACAGGGAAAGTGCAATCAGTCTACAAAGGAGATTTCTTACAGATCACTCGTACGACCTGTTCTAGATGTTGTTCAAGTCAGTGGGACTCGTACCAAATACGATTAACAGGGGCTACTGAACGTATACAGAGAAGGGCAGCAGAAATGATCAAGTTTGTTTGACCTGTGGGAGAGTGTCAGAGAGATGAAGAAACTGCACGGTCATAGATAGAGGTAAACTATACGGTGAGAGTCTACTAACAAATTTTCAAGAACTGGCTTCAAATGGTGACTCTAGGAATATACTACAGCCTCCTACGTACCGCTCACATTGGGCTCCTGAGGACAAGATTAGAATAATTACTTCAAACAAGCATTCTTCCCGTGCTCGATACGTGGTTGGAACGGGAAGAAACCCTAATAACTGGTGCAATGAGACGTACCCTTTGCCACGCACTGCACAATGTTTGCAGAGTATAGATGTATAAGTAAACGTTGATGTAGATATAGACAGCAGATGTACGTTAGTGTTTGTAGATGCCTCTCCATGCAGGATTAGGAGCTGCGTCCTGGCAACTCGAGTGAGCGAGCCACACAAAACTGAGGTGACTGCCAACATCTGGCTGCCGCTTTGGCAAGTTCGCAAGCGTCTGCTCGTTGCTAGGCAACAGATGCCGCAGAACGCGTGCCGGATATGTGTAGTGGGTCCCAGGCGCCAGCGCGTAGCACGCGTTAGGTTGGCAGCGCGTCACGTGCTCGTCGACCAATGGGGCGCCGTCAGGCCACGCGGCCACCGCTTCATCACGTGATCGCCACGCACCGCCAGGGCATTGCGGTCGCGGCTCTGGGCTGTCAAACCACAGAGGCGCCTCAGCGGGCGCCGAGGAATTGTAAGTAGTTTCGGCGCACGTGGGCACGCCTCAGTCACGTGACATCGCGAGTCGCGTGCGTGCGCGGTATACAGTTCACCGACAGCACCGAGATGCGCGCGTCGCTATAACTGCACAGGCCTTCCGAGAGTTAGTTATTCATTCGTCAGTGCCTGGTGCACTACGGGCTGGCATTGAAGAGCTTTTATCGGAACCGAAATTGCGAGTGGGAGTCTGGACAGTTATTTTCTACAGGTCAGAGGGGAAAAACAACGTGCGAAATTATCACTTCATTTATTTATTTTTGTATTTATTTATATAACAAAATTAGTTTCATAGTAAATTAATACAAGCCCTAATTAACGGAATGCGCGGTCACGGCAGTAATATTGTGCTGTTTACATCCGAGAAACGTGACTGGGATGAAGTAAGAAGGTACACTGCCGTAGTCTTACAAGCAGAGTGGTGTCACACAGTATTTGTCAATGCACCAGTGTCCAGAGTAGCACAACAATTTAAAAATAACGGGTAATTTTGTTTAACAACAACCCTCGCACACCATCACTTTGACCCCATTTATATGGTGAAATACGTACGGTTACACATTTCGTCTGAATAAATCACTGACCACTTTAATTCAAACTTCACAGAAACGGAGGTGGAATTCCGATATTTCGGAGTGGTGTGGTGGCGAAGGTACATTACGGCACTAATGAGCATACACGTCACCGAGCGAGAGGAGGTGTGGTGCGGGTGGGGGGGGGGGGACTACTTGCCCTCCCTCCTCCCCCAATCTGGAATGTGGAGTGAGGAGTTTTCATTCATATACTGAGTGGATTACCATCTGGTGATGTAGAGTTATGCCGGCTACTGTGGTCGCCGGCCGGAGTGGCCGTGCGGTTCTAAGCGCTACAGTCTGGAACCGAGCGACCGCTACGGTCGCAGGCTCGAATCCTGCCTCGGGCATGGATGTGTGTGATGTCCTTAGGTTAGTTAGGTGTAATTAGTCCTACGTTCTAGGCGACTGATGACTTCAGAAGTTCAGTCGCATAGTGCTCAGAGCCATTTACTGTGGTCGAGCAGTTCTAGGCGCTTCAGTCCGGAACCGCGCTGCTGCTACGGTCGCAGGTTCGAATTCTGCCTCGGGCATGGATGTGTGTGATGCCCTTAGGTTAGTTAGGTTTAAGTAGTTCTAAGTCTAGGGGACTGATGACCTCAGATGTTAAGTCCTATAGTGCTTAGAGCCATTTGAACAGAGTGATATATGGGCTCTATGTGGACTTTATGTAACCCATTGCCTTCAACAATCACACTAAAAATTTTCATATCTCTCGTTCGCTACATGCGAACTAATGGTCCTATAGGAAAAAAAAAATGAACAGGATCTGTATGCAGGAAATTTAGTGTAGTTAAATTTTGTACTTGTATACGTTTTCGCTAGAGGCCGTAATTTTCGAATTTTTCAAGACAACCGTACAAAAGTGACCTTGAAACGCTTTTTTCTTGAATAACTCGAAAACCGTGGCCTCTAGCGAAAACTTACCGCCGTACAAAATTTAACTACTTTAAATTTCCTACAAAAATACCCTGCCCACTTTTTCTGTAGGGCTAATAGTTTGCCCATAGCGAGCGAGAGAATACGAAAATCTCGCACGTGATTTTCTTACGTTCGGTTTGCATGAAACCCGCAGCCAGGGGCAACTGAATCACCCTGTGTAAATAGTTCTTATGCCATGACATGTCTCGAACCTGGGCAACTCTCTTTTTTTTATCAAAAATGCTAAATTTAGAGCCTTCTTCCCTCCCTCCGGAAAAAATTCAGCGATCGCCCGTGCTACTGCATGTGTGTGTGTGTCTGTGTGTAGTAACAGTAGTAGTATTAGTAGTAAGAAGAGGAGGAGTACTTGAACAATGTTTATCACTTCTCAGAGGATACATCGAGTTAAGATAGTGACGAAGAATAGCACGAACGAGATTAGGAAAGACACGGAAGCAGATAAAGTGAAATATGCCTAGCACGCGATGTTGGCGTCGGACTCAAAACTAAAGACAGTTCCACACAGAGAGAAATAAACGCTGGGGGCATGTGCGAATCGCGCACGCTATCCTGTATCAGGTCCCAGTGGAGTGGGTTTGCATTTGCCTTCCTCCAAAATGCTGTTAACTGTTAGACGTGTACGTGTGTCGTGTAGATGACTGTACTTGTGCACTGGACTGTGATGTCGTGTTTGTATTACTGTGAATGGAGGGAAGTGGGAGGATGAATCCTGATGCTCACATGTAACCTATTCCTCTTGAAGCTTCTCCAGTATCACAGATAAAAGTATGTTATTACATTTATAAAGAAAAAGCCAGTCCCATAATTCGGCAGCTATGAATTGAAAATTACTTTCCTCCGTTAGAAAATTCTCCACATAGTCCGCTAGTGGTTAAGTGCCAAAGACCCAGGGCAAAGCTCCAAGCGACTAGAAAAAGTGCAGGTGACTCCTTTATGTTCAAATGTGTGTGAATTCCTAAGGGACCAAACTGCTGAGGTCATCGGTTCCTAGACTTACACACTACTTTAACTAACTTATGCTAAGAATAACACACACACTCATGCCCGAATGAAGACTCGAACCTTCGGTGGGAAGAGACGTGCAAATCGTGAAGTGGCGCCTCACACCGCGCGGCGACTCCTCTGTATAAGAAGGGTAAAAGAACGGACCTGCACAAGTAGAGACCAATTTCCTAAACATCAGTTGTTGCAGATTCTTGAACATACTCTCAGTTCGAATACAATAAATTTCGTTGAGATGGAAGAGCTTCTCTTGACAGATCAGCACGGATTTAGGAAGCACTGCTAATGCGAAACTCAACTTGCCCATTTCTGTAACGATATCCTGCGAACCATGGAAGAAGGGCAACAAGCAGATTCTATACTCCTAGATTTCCGATAAACTTTTGTCACTAAGCCACACTGGGTAGTGTTAACGGAGATGCGAGGATACGGAATAGATTCTCAGATATGCGAATGGCTCGAAGTCTTCTTAAGTAACAGAACCCAGTAAGTTGTCCTGGATGGCGAGTGTTCATCAGAGACAAGGGCATCACCAGGAGTGTCCCAGAGAAGTGTGACAACTCTTGTTCTCTGTATACATAAAAGATGTGACGGATAGAGTGACTGTTTACTGATGTTACTGTGATGTACGGGAATGTGTCATCGTTCAGTGACTATACGAGTATGATGGATGACAAAGACAAAATTTCATTTTCGTGCTCAGTCGTAACTTACATTAAATTTAGGAAAATGTCATTTAATGCCGGGATAGGAGACAAAAAGGATACATAAGATCGGTAGTGTGGTAGCAAATGGGCGACTTCCGTTTATTGGAAGAATTCTAGGAAAATGTAACTCATCTACACTGACGGAAAAAAATCGCAACACCAAAAAATAATTAATGTAGAGTAATGAAATTTTGGGAATACATTTGTCTAGGTAACATATCTGAGTGATTAACATTGCTTGATCACAGGTTAATGTAAGATCGAGATAAGCCATTTGAAGTGTGAATTGCTGTTACATTAATAACCGGTGTAATCGCCAGAATGTTGAATGCAACCATGCAAAGGTGCATACATTGTATTGTACAAGTGCCGGATGTCAGTTTGTGAGATGGAGTCGAACTTGGTCGGCCGGCCGGGGTCTAGCCGCTACAGTGTGGAACCACACGACCGCTAAGGTCGCAGGTTCGAATCCTGCCTCGCGCATGGATGTGTGTGATGTCCTTAGGTTAGTTAGGTTTAAGTAGTTCTAAGTTCTAGGGGACTGATGACCTCAGAAGTTAAGTCCCATAGTACTCAGAGCCATTTGAACCATTTTTTGAACTTGGTCGGCCAATACAAGTACGGTTAAAGATGTTTATAGATATAGCTGGAGTTGTCGTCCGATAGTGTCCCATATGTCCTCCATTGGAGACGGATCTGGTGATAGAGTAGGCTAAGATAACATATCAGATTCTGTAGAGCTTGTTGTGTTGCATCAGTGGAATGTGGGCGCCCATTATCGTGTTGGAAAATACTTCCTGAAATGCTGTTCATGGAGGGCAGCACAATAGGTCGAGTTACCAGATTGGCGTACAGTTTCGCAATCAGGGTGCGTGGTATAGCCACGAGAATGCTCCTGCTGTAATATAAAGTCGCAACCCTGATCATAACTACAGGCCCATTGTGTGTAGCACGCACACAGACTGGTTGCACGCCCTCAACACATGGCCATCGCTGGCACCGAGGTGGGACCAGCTTACATCAGAAAACACGACAGACCTCCACTCAGGCCTCCAATGAGCTCTCGCTTGACACCACTTGTAAGTAGGCTGTTTATGTTTTCTTATTGGCAACGTTACGTAGCGCTCTGTATGAAAATCACTGGCTGTGCGGTGTGCAGTCTGTGGCTAGTTTGCATTGTTGTCTGCCATTGTAGTGTTGGGCAGCTGGACGTGAACAGCGCGTAGCGTTGCGCAGTTGGAGGTGAGCCGCCAGCAGTGCTGGATGTGGGGAGAGAGATGGCGGAGTTTTGAAATTTGTAATACTGGATATTATGAGCTGCTATGTATATTATGATTTTTCAACACTATTAAGGTAAATACATTGTTTGTTCTCTATCAAAATCTTTCATTTGCTAACTATGCCTATCAGTAGTTAGTGCCTTCCGTAGTTTGAATCTGTTGTTTAGCTGGCAGTAGTGGCGCTCGCTGCATTGCTGTAGCTTGAGTAACCAAGATTTTTGTGAGGTAAGCGATTTGTGAAACGCATAGGTTAATGTTAGTCAGGGCCATTCTTTTGAAGGGATTTTTGAAAGTCAGATTGCGTTGCGCTAAAAATATTGTGTGTCAGTTTAAGCACAGTCGTGTATAATTGTTCAAAGGGGACGTTTCACACTGAAGTCGGAAAAGTGATGGTTTGGTGTCAGTGGAACGCACACCACAGGGCGTCCGGATCGGCACTATCCTTGAAGTAACCGATTTGTAACAGTTCATTGTGTCACTGTGGTGCCAACTCTACATCTACATGGTTGCTCTGAAATCCACACTTAAGTGCCTGGCAGAGGGTTCATCGAACCATATTCATACTACTTCTCTACCATTCCACACTAGAATGGCGCGTGGGAGAAAAGAACACCTAAATATTTCCGTTCCAGCTCTGATTTATCTTATTTTATTATGATGATCATTTCTCCCTACGTAGGTGGGTGTCAACAAAATATTTTCGCATTCGGAAGAGAAAGCTGGTGACTGAAATTTCGTAAATAGATCTCTCCGCAAAGAAAACCGCCTTTATTTCAGTGACCGCCACCCCAACTCGCGTATCATATCAGTGACACTCTCACCCCTATTGCGCGATAACACGAAACGAGCTGCCCTTCTTTGCACTTTTTCGATGTCCTCCGTCAATTCTAACTGGTAACGATCCCATAAGCTCAGCAATATTCCAGCAGAGAACGGGCAAGTGTAATGTACGCTATCTCTTTAGCAGGTTTGCCGCATCTTCAAAGTGTTCTGCAACAAAGCACAGTCTTTGTTTCGCCTTCCCCACGATATTATCTGTGTGGTCTTTCCAATTTAAGTTGCTCGTAATTGTAATTCCTAGGCATTTAGGCGAATTGACAGCCCTTAGATTTGTGCGATTTATCGTATACCCAAAATTTATCGGTTTTCTTTTTGTACCCATGTGGATGACTTCGCACTTTTCTTTGTTTAGTGCAATTGCCACTTTTCGCATACTGGAATTCTCTCTACATCATTTTGTAATTGGAATTGATCGTCTGATGGTTTTACTAGACGGTAAATTACAGCGGCATCTGCAAAAAGGTCTAAGGGAGCTGCTCAGATTATCACCTAGATCATTTATGTAAATCAGCAGAGGGCCTCTGACACTGCCTTGCGGAACGCCAGATATCACTTCTATGCTACTCGATGATTTACCATCTATCACAACGAACTATGACCTCTCTGAAAAAAAAAATCACGAATCCAGCCACACAACTGAGACAATATTCCATATGCACGCAATTTGATTAATAGTCGCTTGTGAGGAACGGTATCAAAAGTGTTCTGGAGATCTAGTAATATGGGATAGATCTGAGATACCTTGTCGACAGCAGTCATTACTTCATGGGGATAAAGAGCTATCTATGTGGCACAAGAACGATATTTTCTGAATCCGTGTTGATTATGTATCAATAAGTCATTTTCATCAAGGTGATTCATAATGTTCGAGTACAGTATATGCTGCAAAATCCTACATCAAATTGAGGTCTGTGATATGGGTCTGTAATTCAATGGCCTATTTCCTTTTTTGAATATTGGTGTGACCTGTTCTACTTTCCAGTCTTTAGGAACAGGCCTTTCGTCAAGTGAGCGGTTGTATATGATTGCTGCCGCTCAGTCTGCTGCTGTAGATGCTGTGCGATGCGCCAGAGCCATACGCCGGTAGCGATGGTCTTCCACCTCGGAAATGCCACGTGGCCACTGGGAGCCCAGTCTGACTTGGACCTTACATTTTCGTGACCACCGCTGCCAGCAATCAAGTACAGGGGCTAAATTGATGCCAAGGCGTTTTGCAGTGTTGTAGAAGGAACCGCCAGCTTCTCATAGCCCTATTACACGACCCTGTTCAAACTCATCGAGGTCCTGATAGTGGCATGTTTGTCGCCTTTCAGGCATTCTTGACTAACATCAACTCACCACGCCCAATCTCAAAGGTAAGGCTGGTATTACACTATCAGATTTCTTTGTCAAATATCTTTGTCAAAGAAATTTGATGGTGTAATAGAGAACGTTGTCAAACCTCGCCTGCCGTCAAATAAATTTGATCAAATCTAGGGTCTCGCTGTAGATTTGATCAAAGAAGTCGCTTGTCTTCTGTTCACTGCAATGTGACATGTTACCACGTGGAGCGCTAGCGTCGCTGCAGCGTTCTGTCGTCTGTAGTGTTTTTATAAACATTGCCAGTAAATACAATTGGTGTGTACTGACAACTACAAAATTAATAGAGATGTATGACGCTGATGAGGCGCTTTACAATGTGAATACAAAAATAGCTAAGATTGGATTGGATTGTTTGGGGGAAGAGACCAAACAGCGAGGTCATCGGTCTCATCGGATTAGGGAAGGACTGAGAAGGAAGTCGGCCATGACCTTTCAAAGGAGCCACCCCGGCATTTGCCTGGATCGATTTAGGGAAATCACGGAAAACCTAAATCAGGATGGCCGGACGCGGGATTGAACCGTCGTCCTCCCGATTGCGAGTCCAGTATGCTAACCACTGCGCCACCTCGCTCGGTAATAGCTAAGAGGATTGGAGACTTGACCTACCCCAACCGAACCCAACCTAACCTAACCTGACCTAACTCTCTCCTGGAGAAAGGAATCGGAGTGTTACAGTGAGCCTGTCTTCTGCAGATATAGCAGTTCTTAAGTGAGTATTGTGCTTTGTGATATGAGGATACACTTCACTGAGCACGTACTGAAATGTATGCTCATCCATTCTTAAGTAACTGATGTACGACTTGACGTCCTCCACTATAAGCTCACGTAACAAGTTTTGTTGAATGCTTTTATGGTGTCGTCGTAAAACCCACGGCTTCACCCAGGTACGTTTCCTTTTTTTCCCCCGCTTCTCTTCCCCATGTGCACACTGTGCAATTGTGGTACATGCAACTGCTGCGGTTAATAAAAAGTTGTTGTTGTCAGCCATCTTGAACTTTGACGAAAAATATGATGACAGTGTAATACCCCTTTTTAGAGCCACGTCAAAGATCTTTATCAAATATATTTGACGAATATTTGATCAAATCTTTGATCAAATCTTTGAAAAAGAAATTTGATAGTATAATACCGGCCCAACTAACTCTTACGACAGATCCATTCCTCGTAGTGGCGCTACTAGCGTCAGTCTTACGCGACTGGGGCGAAAATGGAATAGAAATCATCTTTAATGTGGAGAAACAGGCCTACCAACTGTCGTTTATGTCGTACAAGTCTTCCTTGGTGTCGCGACTTCTTTTCGTCAGTGAACAAAGGCAGTCGCGGTATAGCATACTAGTGCGACTCATTCGTGAGTACTGCCCGAGTGTTTGCGATCCCCTCCAGTCGCTCGAAATACGGGAAGCAGTTCAGACTCCTGCTGCTAGATTTGTTACCGGTAAGTTCAATCAACACTCAACTGTTATTGAGACGCCTCGTGAACTCAAATGGAACCCCTGGAGGGAAGAGGCGTTCTTTCCGCGAAACACTATTGAGAAAAATTGGAGAACCGACATTTTCGACTGACAGCAGAATGATTCTACTGCCACACTCGTACATTCCGCGTAAGGACTGTGACACAAAATGAGACAGACTAGGGCTCGTACAGGGATTTATAGACAGTCATCTTTTACACGCTCCATTTGCGAGTGAAACAGAAAAGCGTGTCACAAGATACCCTTGTGTATGTTAATGTGGAGGTGACTCTGTCATAGATGTGGATTTAACAGGCATCATGGTAAAGAGCCAAGGGAAGAAGCTACTGCCTTGGCGCTATCAGAGGCTTATGACGGAGTACAAGAAATCTTATATTCCAAAAATTTTAAAAAGTTTGCATGGGGGCTTAATTAAAATAAATAGAATGCAAATAATTTTACTGTCTGTCCGGTTACGCAGTCTCTCGTAAACGGTTGGCCCTGACTAGTATTAGTACGCAATCTGACTGCATAGAACAACAACAAAGAATGAAATGAAAATTTTCATTAACACAATTAATTAATTAAGTCGCCAGCAACTATAAAACCTACGAAGCCAACAAAGCACAAGTGTAGCTGTTCTGTATGTGGTAGTATGACTCAACGCACATCTGGCACGGTTCTTCTTCAACAAGACAAGAATTTTTAAATACCAATTATATTGACGTGATAAAAGAAAATTAGAAATACTATAATTGCGTAAGGAAAGCAGAATTACACTCCAATACAAGAACACAAGCCAGACGCTTTGTTGACTGAACCTGTAATGACACATTATTCAGGACACTGAAAGAATAAAAGAACATAGTGTTGTATTACCTTCATATATATTGACGAAATGCACTCTGATCATTACAATATCTCCATTAGAATAACATCTGCTATCTCTCCCAACAAATAACTGCATAAAACATGGAACAACACTCTCCACTATCACATCTCACTCCGACTTCACGACAAGCAGTGTCCGCCACAACTTCTCGGCAAGAACTGCCTGCCGCTACGTCTCAATAATCACGGCCAGTGGAGGCGGTGGAACAATACTCTCTGGCGCGATCTCTGGCGCTGTGGCTCAGTGTAGCCACCTTTCATATGCCCTTCCTCCACGGGCTAGAATTTGATGGTATTTTTGCCAGCATTGGTGGTGAAAATACCACCAAATTCGTCAAAAAAATACAGACAAAAATAAAAGATAATATTAATACGTAAATATCATATAACTAGATAAAATTTTGGCTTTGCACTGACCTTTCAATAGCCTAATATATAAAATACAGTAAGGAATACAAATTCTTTCATACATATGATTTTACATAATAGTTTACACAAATATCATGTGGTTAAACAATTCAATCGATAGCGTCAGCAATGACGAATATGTGCAGGTAAGAGTCTCATAACTTTTCACAAACAGTAATACACAAAAAGTCAGTTTATACAAATATTCACATAAATCCTTTCCATAGTTCAAGAAACAAGTAGTTGACAGTTCCAGCAGTAGCACCCAGCATTGTGGAATAGGTGCAGACACCATCAGGTGACATCATTTCAGTAGAAGCAGTCCATCAGTGGCACCCAGCAATGTTGAGCAGGTGCAGACAGCAACAGGTGACATCATCTCAGTAGAATCAGTTCCATCAGTTGCACCCAGCAATGTTGAGTAGGTGCTGACACCGACAAATGACATCATTTCCATAGAAGTAGCTCCATTTATGCACCCAGTATTGTTGAGTAGGTGCAGAGAGCAACAAGTGACATCATTTCAATAAAAGCAGTTCCATCAGTTGCACCCAGCAATGTTGAGTAGGTGCTGACACCGACAAATGACATCATTTCCATAGAAGTAGCTCCATCTGTGCACCCAGTATTGTTGAGTAGGTGCAGAGAGCAACAAGTGACATCATTTCAATAAAAGCAGTTCCATCAGTTGCACCCAGCAATGATGAGTAGGTGCTGACACCGACAAATGACATCATTTCCATAGAAGTAGCTCCATCTGTGCACCCAGTATTGTTGAGTAGGTGCAGAGAGCAACAAGTGACATCATTTCAATAAAAGCAGTTCCATCAGTTGCACCCAGCAATGATGAGCAGGTGCAGAGAGCAGTCCATCACATTCACTATCACTGATCACACTGTTCATCACAGTTTATAAGCAGAAATTAAACATGTCCTATTGGCACCAATCATGTAGAAAAAGTACAAGTAACAGTCTATAATATTCACTAACACTGACCACACTGTTCATCAGCAGAAATTAAACATGTCCTAGTGGCACCAATCATGTAGAAAAAGTACAAGTAACAGTCCATAATATTTACTATCACTGATCACACAGTTCATCAGCAGAAATTAAACATTTCTAAGTGTCACACATCATGTTGAAAAGTGCAGGTAACAGTTCATAATATTCACCATCACTACTCAGACAGTTCAAGCATGAACAATAGTTTGAATACACATACAAATGCTTTTACACTAAACATACAAATCATAACAAACACACAAATGATGTCAGATAATTGTCATATTAACTATTACAAATACACAAACATCAGTAAACCTATAATATTTATGGGTGTCAGTGCAAGCTACTACAAACAAATAAAATAATATTTAGGAAATAGGTGGGTAGGATTAGGAAAGGAAAACACACAAAACACACTCACTCATCTTTCATCCACATTAAGTACTACTGTGTAATTGAATAGTGTTACTGTGTAATTGCAATTCTGTCAAAATTTGATGTTCATCATGTGTATCAAGTGGTAGTGGCAGCAATGTATAACAGTCAATAATAGTTAAGTCAACGTCATAGTCATCATGTCAAGACCAATGTTTGCCAAATTAAATCAAAATGTACGGTTGCTGAACAACTTTCAGTGAGCCAAGATATGCAAATACTTCCTCTCTCCCAAAAAAAAAAAAAAAAAAAAAAAAAAACGCATACTGCTTAGTGATTTAACAAAGTGTGTGTAGATAATCTTCCTTCCACTTTAGTCTTCTAGTCTGCTATCTTCATCCTCTTTGTTCCATATAGACCAACAAAAAAAAATGCACCTCACTTACTTTACCTCTTATCCAACAAAACTCCAATAATCATTAGCATCACATAATCTCAATACTTCAATAATACTTCTTACGTCGATACATATAAAACTTGTCATCAATATCATTTACCTTACCTCTTGTCTACCAAAACTTCAATAATCATCAACTTCACACAATCTCAATACCTCAATAATATCTCTTCAATACGTCGACACATATAAACCTTATCGCCAATATCATTTCACTTCCATAACAACTCTTTCCTCTAGTCAGTCTCCTCGAACAAACACAGATAAAATCCTAATGCAAACCTCATCATCTCATACAATCCGAAGACACACTGTCAACACACAACCTCTGTGTAATCCATCTGAGCCAAATCTTCTACTCATTATGAATTATAAACAAAGTAATGCATACATGACCTCTAACAGACTTAGTTCGAATAACTCTCAGTAATTAAGTACGATTACGGAGTGTGAATGATTATAATATTTCACAGTGTGTACACCACTTCAAGAATTATGGCAAACAGAAGCAAACATTTGGAGTATTTCTTGTGTCAAGTGTCAATTCCTATTTCAATTGCTCACGAAAAATGCAGTGTAATAACTGTCAATGGTCTAAACCTAGTTTTGGTATGTCATGTCGTTAGCTTCCTTCCTATTAGCATAAATTTATACAGCTTCCATAAAACCTCCAGCTCATGTGACTTCTATGACGTTTCTTATACTAAAGTCGCTCGTCGAATTACTGCAGTTCATTTTCTTATGTTAAAATATAAAGCACTGAGTGTAAGCAAAACAAGCAACAGCGAGTAAATATACCAGTAGAGAACAGAATGTCAACAAGTGGATGCAGCACAATTCTTACAACGAGGCTCTGCCAAGCGAACAATCTGTAACTAATACCCTAGTGTAACCTAAACTCTATGTTCGTACACTGTACATCAGCATTGCTATATACCAAATTAAAGAGTAGTTGTGACGACAAACAGAAATGTATAAATATGCAATTCATACGCATAGCAGTAAACATATATCTTACGTAATAAACAGGTCATAAGCATCATATCAGCATAAGCAAATAAATGTTCACATGTCATCTTACTAAGTAAACATGAAGGCGCAAGCAGATAAATCACAAAGTATATCTTACATACATAACCATATGAGCACGACTAATCAGGTGACAGTTATAATTTAAATAAATAAGCACAGCAGGCACATAATTAAAAAAATATGACATCAGTGAAAAAGCAGTGCAGCCAAGCGATGCATAATATACACAAGTTACAACCCAGTTCATTAATAATCATTGTCAAAATCAGTTAACGTACGCAAGCACGTCGCTTCACAAGTAAATTCATAGAACATGAAATTTAGCACAAGGTATGAATCACGTAATCGGGAGCAGCAAATTACTTCTAAAGTACGTACCTAAGTGGAAATATGTTACCTGAAAAATAAACTCAATTAATAATTACCTTTTTAGTTTATTACTTTCTTCTTCGAAATGACATTTTTTCTGAAATTCTCCCGATAGCAAGTCCTCTTAACGTCGGACACACACAGAATTTACCAGAAGTTCTTAAATATTTTATACAACCGTATCCTGAAAAATACTGAACGTTAATAACATAATTCATCAAGTCACTATAGCTTTATACTGAATTTAATCGGAGAACTTAGACTGTGTATTTGTTTACGGCTGTCAGTGCATTCGCACTGAGCGCTTGATCAGCTGTAGGCCTGTGACGTAGGAAGCAATTGTTTGCAGTCAACGACTGCCTTGTGCGGCGCGCAGACTTGACTGTTGCTTTGAGTATATGTCGCCGCCAAAACACAGGGCGGTATCCTTGTACTCTGCGTGTTTACATGTAGCTGTTAGTTTCTCACAAGTATGTCATTCCACAAAAATTTTTCAAAAGTATATCATTCCACAAAAATTTTAACGTTAGATATATGATGTATTCCCTTAGAGCGTCGTGATTTAAGAGTTTCTACTTAACAGTGTTATCATGAATAATTTTACGAATTCTATATGGGCCGTTATAAAGCAGAAAAAATTTGCGACACAAGCCTTTTCCTTTGTGAGACAAACGATGAGACTTAATTAACACTTTCTGACCAACTGACAAGATTTTTAAACGACCAGGACGCTTAGCTGATTTCTCTCTTCTAGCAGCCACAGATGTAATATTTCGTAGAGCCAGGTTGACAACTTCAGAATGCTGCAGTTTCCGTGTAGGCGGAAAAGGAACGATTTCAGAAATGCGATTTGTCGGTGCTTTGTTTTTAATGTCAGTAAAGGCGGTAAAGAAGTTGAATCATTAGGGAGTTCATTCAGAATGTTTTGAAAAATATGAAGATACTGATCCCACGTTCTGTGATTCTGATGACAATAAAGACGACACAATTTATTGATTTCCTTCATCCATCTCTCTGAAGCGTTAGATTGGGGGTGAAAAAGTGAAATGAAAATTGGTTTAATTTTACGACGCTGTAGAGTACGAAGCCAAATTTTAGAACGAAACTGTGATCCATTATCTGATATAACCTTATCAACATGACCAACTTCTTTAAGAAAATGGTTAATGAAAGCATTAGATACTGAACGAGCTGTTGCTTTGTGTAACGGTGTAAAACACACATATTTTGATGTCAACTCCACTGCTACGAAAATGTACGCAAAACCATTAGTAGAACGAACCACTGGACCGAACAAATCAACTGCAGCCATGTCCTTTAATTTTGCTGGAATGATAGGAAACAACGGAGCTCTATGAGAAATTGTTGGCGGCTTAGCCTTTTGACATAATTTGCATTTGGCCGGAACAGATCGAATACGTTTTTCCATATTACTGAAGTAGCAATTTTCCCGTAATTTATGAAAGCATTTTCTGGGACCAAAGTGTGCATAACTGAAATGCGTATACCAAATCAGCTTATTAACCCACTCATCAGGAATACAAACTAACCAAACAGAATTGTCGACCGATTTTCGTTTGAAAAGAATGTCATTGCGAACTAAATAATGCTGTCTAATCGCTACGCTTTCCTTTCTCCTCCACTTCTCCTTAATGTCCTTCCAGATTGGATCCTTATTTTGCTCCTTAGCGATGTCCTGGAGCGAAGACGAAATAAAGTTCTCAAACGCAACACCTTGAATATACATCAAACAATAATTGTTTTCCTTGCAGTCCTCTTCAGCACTTTGTTTCAAACCCATAGGTGCACGTGATAAAGCATCAGCAACAATATTTGAAGAACCCTGTATGTAAACAATACTAAAGTCAAATTCCTGTAGGTACAACGCCCATCGTGACAATCTGCCGTGAGTTAATTTTGTCGTCATAAGAAATTCCAGAGCTCGATGATCGGTGTAAACCTTAGTATGTCTGCCCAACAAAAATGTGCGAAATTTTGTAAAAGCCCAAACAACAGCCAAAGCTTCAAGTTCCGTAATCGAATAATTCTTTTCTGATTTAGAAAGAACACGGCTTCCAAATGCAATAGTCTTCTGCACTACAACGCCGTCTTCTTCTATCTCTTGAAATAACTGTGCACCTAGGCCTTTGTATGATGAGTCCGTCGCCAAACAAAAATCTTTAGATAAATCCGGATGTGAAAGAAGTGGGGCAGCAACTAAGGCATCACGAAGTTGTTCAAATTCTGACTGAGCTTCCTCATCCCAACACCAATTAGATTTCTTTCCGGATAGTTCACATAAACGAGGTGTGGCCAAATTGTCCAATCTAACAAAGCGTCTAAGAAAATTACAGACACCAAGGAAACTACGAACATCACGTTTTGTGGTAGGTGCAGCATAATTACGAATAGCGTCTAATTTTTCTGGATCAGGAAGAATACCTTCTGTAGAAATAATGTGACCGAGAAATTTCACCTGAGAACGACCAAATTCAGATTTTTCTAAGTTCACTGTAATGCCAACTCTTGCAAAGATACGCAATAATGAATCCAAAATATTGTTGTGCTCACTCCAAGAATGTTTAGCAATAAGAATATCGTCAACATATGAAGTAATATTGTCACGAAGATAAACAGGTAAAATTTCATTTAAGCTACGAATGAATGCTGCTGAAGATACAGTAAGTCCAAACGGTAATTTCCGAAACTGGTAACAGTTACCAAAGGCTAAAAAGGCAGTATATTTTCTACAATCAGGGTGGAGTTCTATTTGCCAAAAACTTGCGCGCATATCAATCGTCGATAAAACTTTAATTCCATGGAAATGTTGAAGAAGTTCATCTAAATTTTGTGGGCGGTCAGTTTCAGGAATAATAATATTATTTATTTATCTGGAATCCAGAACCAAACGAATCGACCCATCTTTTTTAAGAACAACGTGTAATGGGCTGGTATAAGGACTGACTGCTGGCTCAATAATGCCCTGATCTAACATGTATTGAAGTTCATTCTTAACCTTGTCTCTGTAAGCCAAAGGAATAGCGTACGTTTTCCCGCGAAATGGTGTGTGTTCTTTTACTTTAAATAAATATTGTAAGGCTTGTATAGTTCCTGTGTGATGACTAAACACTGTAGCATGTGAAGTCAAAATGTGGTGCAGCTCTTCTCTTGCAACGTCATTTGGCACTTCAGCTTTCTTAACCTTTTCATTAATTAACTCTTCGCTATTAATTATATCATCCATCGCGTCTCTGTATCTATTATCATTGTCATGAATAAACACACTGTCGTCATAATGCTCAACGAAAACATCAGAAGTAAGAAACCTTAAACATTTTGTATCTGATTCAGATCTTGCTAAACACTCGAAAAATTCCAAACATTTCGGCTTTCCGGCAACAGTCAAATTCACACTTCCTTCCTTAAAGTTCAAAATTGCCTTATGTGCGTTAAGAAACTCCATACCTAATATAATTTGTGTACTGAGTAATGGAACAATAATAAAATTAGCAGAAAATTCGTATCCTTGACAATTGAAATTTAGGTTGGTCTGTTGTTTAACTTCTACACCTTTTCCAGAAATCGCTCCTCGAATTGTAGTTTTAGAAATAGGTAACACAGGACAGGCAATAGTTCTTTCACATATACGAAAAACTGATTCACTAATGACATTCAATGGGCTCCCAGAATCTAAAACTGCAGTGAACTTATTCTTACCCACACATACTTCAATAACAGGATGTAAAAATGCGTCTACATTATTTTCCTTTTCGTCTAACAAAATGTCTCTCATGTCTTCCAGGCGTACGTAGTGTAAAGCCGTAGTGTCATTACTTTCTGAACCGTCTATATTGCTGCCAGAAGCCGAAGCTGCTAGTCATTGTCGATTGTTTGCGTCACGTCTTTGATTATTCGCGTCATTTCGCGGATCCATTTCTACGATTTGCACTTGTCTCTCTGAAGTTCTGTCACGTGGAGGATGCCAATTAGGTCCCTCCTGTCTGTTAGATACAAATTCTTGGTTGTGTCTGTTATTAAAATTTCTGTTTTCCTGTCTGTCTACATAACTACTTCTTGTGTAATTTCGACTGTCACTTCGGAAATTATTGTTGTATCTACTACCCTGATTATTTCTGTAGTAAGAATTTCTATTACTGTTTGAATAATTTCTGTCTTGATAATACCGATTACTGTTTCCGTATGATTGATCATTCCGGTACGAATTACCGCTATTATAATTGTCTGTGTAATTTCTGTTAGAACGTCTGTTATTGTCATATGGCTGGTATCTATTGTCCTGTCTGTTACGTCTGTCATTCTCAAAATTACCCATATAACGCCCATTCCGATCACTATCCCTTTTCTCTGAAAATCTATTGTAATTACTGTTACTGAAAAAGTTACAAGAAGTCCCATCGTCGTTGTCATACTCAAGTTCTTGCAACAAAGTCTTAAAAGTCTCGATGTCGTCTTTACATCTTCCAGCTAAAGCAATTTGTCTTATGGATTGTGGCAGCTTAGTTAAACAAATGCGAATTAATTCAGTCGGGCTATAAGGGTTGGAAAGGAACTGATTCTTTCGAATCGTGTCTTCAAAATATTCCGCTGGCGTGCGGAACTCAGACTGTTTGAAATTACGCTGCATAATAAGACTGTGTTTGACTCTGTCTTGCGTGTTTTCGGACCAATATGCCGATAGAAATGCATGATAAAAATCATTCAGATTATTACAATCTCTAATGAGTGCGCGCATCCGCGTCGCCGGTTCGTTTTCTAAATATCCACACATAAATTCCAGTTTGTGACTTAGTGGCTAATTTGGTGGGAGTGCGTACATGAATTGATCTAACCATGAACATGGATGTATGTCATTCTTAGAATTACGAAAGATCTTAAATTTCCGGACAGTCAAAAAGTGTTTATAGTCAAAGTTTTCGCCTCGTGGCGACAAAGACCTACCGCGTCGGTCCCAGTCCGAATGTCGATTATTGTTAAGTTCGCGCGCCTGGCGCTCTCTTGTTGCATCCCGTAAATGAAACAAATTATTTTCTTCAAACCCTTCTGGTATCTGTGATTCTAAATTTCCTTTGCCGTCTTTTCCTACGATTTCGCCTTCAATTTGTTGGACTTGCTTTCGTAATGCCTCAACTTCCCTTTTAACGCGTTCATTAAATTTTCCCTGATTTTCAACATGCTTATTTATGTTCTGGTACTCTTCGGTTTCTGCAAATGGTAATGGAGCTGTATCATCAGAATCTCTGTCCCCATTTAAACTAAGATTTGTCAATTTGTCTGAAATTTCCTCAACTCTTTCCGATAAATCACCTATTTGTTCTTTCTGTTTATTTACGTCTTCCGTAAGTGTCGCGACTCGGGTTTCAGTATTAACACATTTAGTAGTTAACTGTTCATACTGTTGTGTTAGGTTATCTATTCTGTCATTTGGTACGGATTCCTCGACTCTCTCAAATATTTCTTTCTTATCGTGTGCACGTTGTAAATTTAACTCTGAAAATTTCTGTACTATCACGCGATCTCTTTCTTCCTGTTCTCTATCCTGTTCCCTTTGTCTAATCTCTACTGCAATTAATCTATTATTGTGAGAATTCAAAATCGGTTGTACTTCTTCTCTGATTTCTTTCTTTAATTCATCTTTCATATTTTTGAAACATGTCCCTATTCGTGAGTCTAACCGTGTTTCCATTGTTCCCATCTGTGTTTTTAATTCAGATCGAAACTGCTCCATTGTTCCCCTATCTGTTTTTAATTCAGATCGTAACTGCTCCATTGTTCCCATTTGCGAGTCTAACCGAGATCCCAAATTTAATATTGCACTCATCAACTTCTCCGTGTTAACTTGTTCAAAATTCTTTTCGCCCCTAACATTTCCTGCAAAACCAGTTTCCCTCGTCATAGCTGTAAAGCTATCTGTGTTCGATACTGTTCCAGAATCTTCTGTCGTTAATTTCGGATTCTGTGAATTTTCTGATTGCGAAAAATTTTGAAATGGTTCCGGACTATTTTCCCGACTTATTACATTGTTTTCCACTTCATTATCCATCATACTGTTGTCCTGTGTTGGCGAGTTCGCCATGTCAACAATTTCGTTATTCTCACTATTCATCATTTTTGCCTTTTTCATTGATCGCGTAATCATTTACAAAATATACAAAACTCGTCACTGTACGAAAATTACACACAATGCCTCCTTATCTCCAACAATACCATTTACATGAAAAGTTTCCGTCAAACACGATTAATCGAACAATTGAAATAATTGCACTAAATCGTCAAACGCGTATACAAGACAACAAAATTAAATTATGAAATACCATAAGAAGAATGACAATTACCAAATCTACACATGCAATATAACTACAATTACTAAACTACAAATTACTACAACAATACTACTGTCTACTATTTTTACAATCAGAAGAATTCCAAGGGACGATCCTGGCAGGGTCGCCACGTGCATGGGGGCTTAATTAAAATAAATAGAATGCAAATAATTTTACTGTCTGTCCGGTTACACAGTCTCTCGTAAACGGTTGGCCCTGACTAGTATTAGTACGCAATCTGACTGCATAGAACAACAACAAAGAATGAAATGAAATTTTTCATTAACACAATTAATTAATTAAGTCCCCAGCAACTATAAAACCTACGAAGCCAACAAAGCACTAGTGAAGCTGTTCTGTATGTGGTAGTATGACTCAACGCACATCTTGCATGGTTCTTCTTCAACAAGACAAGAATTTTTAAATGCCAATTATATTGACGTGATAAAAGAAAATTAGAAATACTATAATTGCGTAAGGAAAGCAGAATTACACTCTAATACAAGAACACAAACCAGATGCTTTGTTGACTGAACCTGTAATGACACATTATTCAGGACACTGAAAGAATAAAAGAACATAGTGTTGTATTACCTTCATATATATTGACGAAATGCACTCTGATCATTACAATATCTCCATTAGAATAACATCTGCTATCTCTCCCATCAAATAACTGCACAAAACATGGAACAACACTCTCCACTATCACATCTCACTCCGACTTCACGACAAGCAGTGTCCGCCACAACTTCTCGGCAAGAACTGCCTGCCGCTACGTCTCAATAATCACTGCCAGTGGAGGCGGATTAACAATACTCTCTGGCGCGATCTCTGGCGCTGTGGCTCAGTGTAGCCACCTTTCAAGTTAATGTTCTTAACGTTTGCAGTTTGCAGTTTTGGTTCCCTGATAGGGACTTCAGAGTTTGTCTCCCAGAACTGCCATCAGATTATGATACTGAGGTATAAATATGGTGCTAAACACAATGGAGCTGGTGAGAAGCCATCACAGTACAGAATTTCTCATCTGTCCTCACTCTCTCAGTCCCCTGAAAGGGTCCTGTAGCCACCTTTCATTAGTCTGGTAGCCCATTTTCACTAGCATTTCTCTTTCTTTTCATTGTTTCTCTTTTCTCATAACTCTCATAGTGGTGTGATTGAATGAATGTGGTTGTGTGTCACGTTGCTAGACGATGGCGTAGTCTGCTGCAGAAAGTCTGCAATAGTCATACAGATTCAGCAGCAGTTGTACAGAATAGCCAACTCTCGTAGTGGTCAAGTAGGCAAAGAGGTTTGCGTTACTTGTGAGAAATCCACCTGCGTTAGTTTGATGGCGGAAATGGCATCTTTGGGTTTTCCGGGCCACGAGCAGCGTGGAAGAGGCTGGAGAAGAAAAAGGGAGGCAGTCTGCCGCCGGTACGGGAAGCGTCCACAGCTGTGCTCCAGTCGAAGAAGGGTGAGTTAGACTGACCGCGTGGCACGTTGTTACTTGGCGAGAGGATAGCTGTTAGCTTTTGGTCTCGCTTTTCAACTCTCAAAGACTGCTTTGCCTTGTCGCAGCAAGGAATGCAAAACTTTGGCAGATTTTTCTTTTAGTAAATTTCTCTAGCAGACTTGGATCCGCCGGAAGAGCGCCACACAAAGGTGTCGATAAGAAGTGAGCACTCGCTTCTGTATGAATGTCTGTTTGCCTTCAGCTGTGCGTGTATAAGCTTTTATTTTTCTAAATATTAATAGCCTTGCCTTCTCGTAACTTTTCCTTGCACTATGTGTCTTTCGTCCGTTAGGAACCAACCACGTGGTTGAACATTAGAGTTTGTCGGGCTACCGTCAACACTAACTGTCCTATCTCATGTTTGTTTTAAAGAATGTTAACTGTTCATGATTGTGTGATGTGATATTGTTGCAACTTGGCCACGATAACTAGAAATTGCGTCTCCACAAACCACGTGGGCACGCGGGTGTACTGCGAAACGTGTACCGCTTCACGAGTTATTACGATCAGTTATCAGAAAACAGCAGCTGTATGAATGATTCATACCAATGATTTTAGGTGTAGATTATAACGGTGAATGTATCGATGCTTTTCTTTAATGTTTTAGGAATTAATGTTATCAGGAATTGTGTACATGCCTCACATCCATATCTTAGGAATAAATGATTTTATCCACAATCTTCTCTTGTATTCCGAGGTTACGTTTTTGCACCGAAGCCACTCACCTCATAGCTTTCCCGTTAGCACATCCAACGCGTTTCCTTACGCACAGGCCCAGTGATTATTTTTCTCTTTTATTTTAAAACAAATGCTTTACATTAAGTCTTATTTTCAGGTGTGTTGCTGGGAGCTGATCTTATGCACAGTGTTCATGCATTTTCTATTTTATTTTAAATGTTCGATTCTCGTGAAGAGTGCACGGGAAATACTATTAATTACATCGCATCCCCTATGAACGACATCACAACGTATGCATTTTTATGAGTTTTTGGTCTGTGATCAAATAAATTTATTTTCCGACTCGGCCAAACTTTGATTAGTTGTATGGTTAGAGTCGGTGGCGACCCTAATCTTAACGTAATAACTCGTAGAAACAGGTTAGTTACACCCTGCAATTTGTACAATACATATATCCAGCAGAGAAAAGTTTCTAACTGTCCAAGATCCCTTACAGCAGATCCAACACCAAGGCAAATAGTGGTCTTTCGCTGGGTACCAGGACACGTTGGTATGTGGATAAATGATGCAGCCGACAAAGCAACCAAAGCAGCGTGGAAAGGAGGCACTGTGATTCTGTGTGCCGTCCCTTGCGTCCAATTATGGGACAAAAGAGTCATGGACCAATGTGAAGACGTGTGGTTGGATGCGGCGCGCAACAAACTGTAGCCAAATACAACCACGGTGGGATGGCGAACCTCATGCCAACCTCCGGTAAGAAGAGATGCCCACCAGGTTACGGATAGGACAGAGTCTATCGACACACACTGTCTTCTGGCGGAATGGTTCACCAAAATGTGAAGCTTGCGGAACACCGCTTTCGGGAAAATACACTACTGGTCATTAAAATTGCTACACCAAGAAGAAATGTAGATGATAAACGGGTATTCATTGGACAAATATATTATACTAGAACTGACATGTGATTACATTTTCAGGCAATTTGGGTGCGTAGATCCTGAGAAATCAGTACCCAGAACAAACACCTCTGGCCGTAATAACGGCCTTGATACGCCTGGACATTGAGTCAAACAGAGCTTGGATGGCGTGTACAGGTACAGCTGCCCATGCAGCTTCAACACGATACCACAGTTCATGAAGAGTAGTGACTGGCGTATTGTGACTAGACAGTTGCTCGGCCACCATTGACTATACGCTTTCAATTGGTGAGAGATCTGGAGAATATGCTGGCCAGGGCAGCAGTCGAAATTTTCTGTATCCAGAAAGGCCCGTACAGTACCTGCAACATGCGGTCGTGCATTATCCTGCTGAAATGTAGGGTTTCGTAGGGATCGAATGAAGGGTAGAGCCACGGGTCGTAACACGTTTGAAATCTAACGTCCACTGTTCAAAGTGCAGTCACTGCGAACAAGAGGTGACCGAGACGTGTAACCAATGGCACCCCATACCATCACGCCGTGTGATACGCCAGTATGGCGATGACGAATACACGCTTCCAATGTGCGTTCGCCGCGATGTCGCCAAACACGGATACGACCATCATGATGCTGTAATCGGAACCTGGATTCATCCGAAAAATTGACGTTTTGCCATTCGTGCACCCAGGTTCGTCGTTGAGTACACCATCGCAGGCGCTCCTGTCTGTGATGCAGCGTCCAGGGTAACCGCAGCCATGATCTCCGAGCTGATAGTCCATGCTGTTGGAAACGTCGTCGAACTGTTCGTGCAGATAGTTGTTGTCTTGCAAACGTCCCCATCTGTTGACTCAGGGATCGAGACGTGGCTGCACGATCCGTTACAGCCATGCGGATAAGATGCCTGTCATATCGACTGATAGTGATACGAGGCCGTTGGGATCCAGCACGGCGTTCCGTATTACCCTCCTGAACCCACCGATTCCATATTCTGCTAACAGTCATTGGACCTCGACCAACGCGAGCAGCAATGTCGCGATACGATAAACCGCAATCGCGACAGGCTACAATCCGACTTTTATCAAAGTCGAAACGTGATGGTACGCATTTCTCCTCCTTACACGAGGTGTCACAACAAGGTTTCTCCAGAAATCGGTTGGAAACTTTCCTCATGTCAGCACGTTGTAGGTGTCGCCACTGGCGCCAGCCTTGTGTGAATGCTCTGCAAAGCTAATCATTTGCAAATCACCGCATCTTCTTCCTGTTGGTAAAATTTCGGGTCTGTAGCACATCATCTTCTGGGTTAGCAATTTTAATTGCCAGTAATGTATATTTTGTCTATATATGTCTCATATACGCTGATCAGCCAAAATATTATTACCACTGCCCCACCGTGACGTTGGACGTGGCCTGATGGCGTTGCGGGCTCGTGACGGGGAAACAAAAGTATGTAAGCGGGACAGACACGGACGGGGGATCGTGATAGGGAAGATATGGGCTGCAGATGGGGAAATCCATAAAGATAAGCGAGTTTGACAAAAGGGCAGATCATTATTACGTAGAGCCTGTAAACAAGTACCTTGAAAACGGCGAAGCTGGTTGAGAGGTGACGTCCTACTGTCGTGAGCATCTAGGGGGAGAGGCAGAAGGACAGTGATACTACCACTGGGCGCTAAATGGTTGGATGTCCACGATTCTTCACAGGACGTGGGATTCGGAGGCTTGTCTACTTTTTAAAGTAGGGTGAATGGTGATCTGTGGCATCTCTGCCCAAATAGCACATGCTGGTGCACGCATAAGTGTTTCTGAGCGCATTGTTCATCGTACATTCTTGAACATGGAGCTCCGTAACAGACTATCCCCACGTGTTCACATGTTGACGCAATGACTTCGTCAATTACGACTGCAGTGAGCACACAACCATCGGGATTCGACCGTCGATCAGTGGAAACATGCTGGCTCTTCCGGCGAATCACATTTTTGGTACACTAGGCCGATGGTTGCCTCTAAAAACGCCGTCATCGAGGCGAACGGTGCCTCGAAATGTGCAGCGCGCCACGGATGCAGGCTGGTGGTAGCAGCGTTATTCTATGGGAGACATTCTCCCGCGGCTGCATGGATCCTGTGGTAGTAAACGAAGACACGGTCACAACTGCGAACCACCTGCATCTCTTCGTACTTGACGTCTTCCCCGACGGCGATGCCATGTTTCTGCAGTTTAATTGTCCGTATCCCGGAGTCAGAACCGTGCTACAGTGATTTGAGGAGCATTATAGCGAACTCTCGTTGATGTCTCGTCGAGCAAATTCGCCTAACGTAAATCCTTTGGAACCCATCTGGGTCACTACCGGGTGCCATCACCGCGTACGCAAACTGGCGGCTCATTATTTACGAGAATTACATGATTCCTCCACAAACCTACCAACAAACTGCCGAGTATCTGATAGTCAGAATCAGTTGTGTATTTTGTTCCAAAGACGGACAAACAAGCTATTAATCAGATAGTCGTAATGTTTTGGCTCATCTGTGTACCTACACAAGGGTGACCCTCAACTTGTTTGGGGACCTGTCTACCATCGTAGCTGGAAAAGTGTAACACGCACTTTAAAGTTTTGTAAAGTGTCGGACCTTCTGCGTCATTGTTGGGGAGAGGAACTCAACGAATTTTTAGTGATTGGACCAGTCCCTGTTTTATTACGTGTTCAGCTACCTGACAAAAAGATGAATCACCCAGAAGGGTGTGAGGAAACGAAATGAAACTTCCGGGTTGAGAGGGTATGTGATGTTATTGCAGTTATTACAGTATCGAGTCAGATTTACGAAGATCTTTGCAGTATGAGCACACTTACCAGTATAACGTTGCGAACCCTCTGGCCTGGATGAATGCATTGATTCAATTGGATATGGTACCATAATTCCATTGTATTCTCTCCTCAAGCAAGCTGCCCCACGACTGTTCTAACTGGTTCTTGAAATTCTGGATACAGGCACTGGGATGGAACTGGCACCCGAGCTGGGCCTACACACATTCTATTGAGGACAAATTTGGGGATCATACAAACAGTTTGAGAGACACGTTCCATGTGTGGGCGAGTCTTGTCCTGTTGAGAAATGTCACCACCAAACTGTTACATGAGAGGTAACACATGACCATGATGGATGTCTGTAACATACCGTTGTGCTGCCAGAGTTCCATTAATCGCTATCAGTTGTGACCTCGAATCATACCCGATAGCTTCCCACGCTATGACAGCAGGAGTAACATCACTGTGCCTACTCAAAACACTGGAAGAACGGGACTTCTTCCCTGGTGACCACCATATTCGTTCTCGCGTATGAAGTTTCACTGACATCCAACCATGTCTATTGGATACTTCACTTTTTTTCCAGACAGTGTATAACAGGTGGTTTGACGTAAGGACTTATCTCAAATGATTGACAGGTTTCAGTACATGACAAGGAGACTGATAAATTTATTTTATCGGCAGCAAACCACATACTTGTTTCGACATAGGCAGACATTCTGAGGGAAAATGCTAACTTTTTCCTGGCGAATCGGCGCAGCAAAATCGTTTGTGAGAACAGACATCGCTCAGAGCACGAGATGTGTATGTCGACATCCAACAAGGCGCTTAAAGCCATGCTGTTGAGCGTTCTCAGTGCAACAACATTATCATTATAGCTTAGCGAAAAAGCATCATTATATATTTACTTGTCCTCACTATATTTTGAGTGGCACATTTCTTAGACTTTCAAACTAATTCATTCAAGAAAATATGGGGATCGTTCATTGGACGTCTAAAACAAAGACAGATCATGACTTGGGCAAAATAGGCCACAGAAAAACTTATATAAATACTTAAGATAACCAGAATAATAAATTAATTACCGAGGAGAAAATACACGTCTTTAAGATGTAGCGCACTTTTCTCTAGTCTACTGGTTACGCTATTTCCCCTGAAGTATGTGCTGCTGACTTCCTGGTTATGACTCCTACCCCTGCGTCAGAATGCCTCTGTATTTTCCACCCAGTCACACTCATCTAACTCACACGAAATGCCTTAGTGTCTTATCGTTACATAGGTCCCTATTGTAGCTGGGCTATGTTCTGTTCTCCGTCCACCAATCTACGCACGAAACCACAGCAACATTCTGCCTGGTACTAGTCTGTCTATTGTCTCCCCATCCTCTTTTCCCCATTCCTTACCTCTCCCTATAGTAAACCCACCTGATGGGCTTCCTAGGAATTGTTAGTAATAATCTTTTAATATTGGTGCATAGTTTTGAAGACAACAGCCTTGGACGACGCCTGTCCTCTTGTTTGGTTCTTTAGACCATGATTTTTCAATGTGGAGGTAAAGTGCGCCTCCTCCTGCTGGCGTAACACGAAGGTTGTCTGTTAAAGCATTTGAGTTTCTTGGAGTCGTTGAGCTGTTACGCTAAGCTGGCTAGAACATCAGCAAGTCCTCTTTCCTTGGAACTCTCGAGTAGCACGAGTTTCTTGCAGTAAACACACTCCACTTCGTTCCCACTTCTCTTCGATCCATTCATTGCGAGTTCTGGAGGCACTAATCTCTTCGCAATCCATGTATTAAAAAGAGACGTTACAAACTGTCCGATAACGAGTCTAGAATGCAGCATCTGCATCGTTTTCCCCTCACAAACAAGCTACTATTTATACAAGTGGAATTACGTCAGGTGACAGGTAAATCGCAGGGATATAGAGCTGGGAGATCCCGTTTTACTTCGCAACCAGAGGATATTGTATACCTTAACCACTGACTTGATATCGGTTATGAAAAGGAAATCAATATGAACATAATTTTTCCCTGCTTGTGAATACGCATTATTTCTGCAGGTGAAAAATGAGACAGAGAGGTAGTAACGTATTATTTCCGAATCTTAAGAGATAAGCGGTCAGAGGAGCAATTATACGGGTATCATTTTAATTGGACGTTCGTATGTTTCTGACTCAGTACACAGGCGCGGTATGGAGCCCTGATCTTGACTACTAGTCATGCAAGAACCCACTCCTGAAAGAGTTCGCGTGAGCATCATGAGTTTGGGGTGATCACTTCGAAGCCAGAATTTGATGGGTTGGTTTTGATGCTATCACATAAAGCGAACTCTACAGGCGATTCACAATGCATGCTGAATAATGCGAGTCTGCTAGCCTGGCTTAAGGGTTAAAGATTTTCTGGTGACGTCAATCTTCTGCCAGTACCGCCAAGTTGAAGTAATAACGCGAGAAGAAGGGCCAGCAACTAGTACATTCCGGGGAAGTGCTGTGAGTGGGAGAAATAAGATGGCCAATAAGGATACCCACATTTGAATCAAAAGTCAAACATTCTAGACGTCTGATCCATCTGACTGGAAGGCCTCAATGGGTAATTTTGGAAATCACTTGGAACTCAGGAAATCGAGGAATCCATTTGGTAGCCCCTTCTGTGTGTCAGAGACTGGAGGTGGTTTCACGTTACTAAAAACGCGGAATGTGTGATCCACAATGATCGATATCGTTATTATGTAAATATGAAAGGCTTAAAATAATCCACAAATAAGCTCCAATTCGCAAACGTCAAGTTCTAATCAGTTTTTCCGATGTTTGTACATTCGTGGGCACGTGGAAGGCGGAAGCATTGTATTAGACCGTAGAACTGTTATCTGACTGAATGTGGAGTTTCTCGGAAAAGCGGTCTTGGCGAGTTCAACTAAAGCTAATAAAGTTTTTCAGTCCACTAACTGTACTCAATATGAAGAACATATAACATGAAATGAAGTCGTCTTGAACTGCAAAGCAGACCAATTAGCGTGATACATAAATAAATCATAGAATTGATGATCTTGGTTACATATAATTTCATTTACACAGATAACATGGTTCGTCTTTACAGCCATCATCAGGTCTATAAAAGGGAAGTAAAAGCAAAGGCATGTCGGAATTTGAGAAACATGAAACTTCTGCACACAAATGGAAAGAAAATTCTCATCTCACGGAGGACGAGTAACCGTTAACTGAATTGACTAAATAGTAAATAGTGGACAACAGTGACATTCTTCTGACTGGTGGAGTTGTGGTGATAGATCGTAAAAAACAGATATTTACTGAAAGGAATGAAATGTCAGTGCAGTCCAAAGTGAGGCTCGCACCTACGTATAATAAGCACTTCAACAAAATGATAGAGTAAATTTTAGCGCAATGGTTAAATTTTTAACGTAAGACATGCAGCAGCAGTAGAACAGGTAGGACCGCAGAACTAGGCCGTCCGTCAGTTTATAAATGCTTACTGGGAACTACCATATCGCGTTGATATCGATGGGCTGTGCAGCTTTCGTCCACACCGATAAGCAACTCATAGAACGAGGGCGGAGGCTTATGATAGGAACCAAACCTTGACTACATCCCACCAAAGTGTAGTCTGTTATAGCAAGCTTTTAAACTGTTCAAGTTGGCTTGATTTTACATCTAAAAATATCTTTACTTTCTTCTTGTAGTTGTGATCATAACTGCAAAGCCGGAGCTGGTTACGTGAGCAAAAAATAAAGAAAGAAATTAAAAAGAAACCTTTAACCAAGGCTGTGGGTTCTACGATTTCTTTAAAAACACACAATTTTGACGTATCGTCAAATAAAACCGAGATACAAGCATTCATTGGGAAACAATTGAAAAGAACGTAAATATTACTGGGAGACAAAGCATGAAAGAAGTCATGATTTTTTAATTGCGCCGTCGTAGTTTGGGTTTAGATAACTCCGGTGACATTTGGTCCAAAATTAAATCATTCCCTAGCTTATGTGGCACAATTAAAAGAACAGATGGCAAAGCCAGTGTTGTGTCAATTAGACAATTTTAAAATACCGTGACAATTCCTACAATCCTTTATACAGAAGAGCCATCGGCCTTGCCGCAGTGGTAACACCGGTTCCCGTCAGATCACCGAAGTTAAGCGCTGTCGGGCTGGGCTAGAACTTGGATGGGTGACCATCCAATCTGCCGAGCGCTGTTGGCAAGCAGGGTGCACTCTGCCCTTGCGAGGCTAACTAAGGACCTACTTGACTGAGAAGTAGCGGCTCCGGTCTCGTAAACTTACATACGGCCGGGAGAGCGGTGTGCTGACCACACGCCCCTCCATATCCGCATCCAGTGACGTCTACAGTCTGAGAATGGTTCAAAAATGGTGCAAATGGCTCTGAGCACTATGGGACTTAACTTCTGAGGTCATCAGTGCCCTAGAACTTAGAACTAGTTAAACCTAACTAACCTAAGGACATCACACACATCCAAGCCCGAGGCAGGGCTCGAACCTGTGACCGTAGCAGTCGCGCGGTTCCAGACTGTAACGGCTAGAACCGCCGGCGGCTGAGAATGTCACGGCGGCCGGTCGGTACCGTTGGGCCTTCTAAGGCCTGTTCGAACGGAGTCGAAGTTAGTTCTATAGAGAAAAGTGGTTGTCGCAGACAGAAAAACAAAAAATCCGGGTAAGCCAATTTGGTTTCCACGATCGATTTTAGGATAAATGAGACACAAACCTCGGACTAGGTATAAAGAGTATACTACAAGAAACTAAAGACTTTGGATGAAGAATGGCCGAGAAGAGATATCCAAATAATAACGTATAATTGCACAGCCACAGGGACACAAAGTACAGAAAAACTACAGAAAAGATAGAAAGACCAATTCTGAGAACCTTGAATATGGAAAAGAGTAGACAAGAGTAAGCCTTTATATTGTTGTTGATGATAAATTGTTTTTATTTTATTTCAGTTTTATTTTATTTTCGTGGAAACTTGAAGTGTTCCGATTTTGGCGTGACTCTCGATTTTGTAGCTTGAGTCTAGTCATTGGGCAACATTGTACGAAGGGTGTTTACGTCGAAAATTAAGTGCAGTTTTGAGAAAAAGATAAAATGGTTCAAATGGCTCTGAGCACTATGGGACTTAACATCTGTGGTCATCAGTCCCCTAGAACTTAGAACTACTTAAACCTAACTAACCTAAGGACATCACACAAATCCATGCCCGAGGCAGGATTCGAACCTGCGACCGTAGCAGTCGTGCGGTTCCGGACTGAGCGCCTAGAACCGCTAGACCACCGCGGCCGGCTGAGAAAAAGATACTTTTACTTCTGTTCTGAGTTAATGATTCCTTCGCAGGATAATGAACTGCTAATACGAAGGGCATCGAGAAAGTAACCTCCGTTAAGCGAGCACTAAAATGATGGGATACTTAAAACCACTTTATTAGCAAACTTTAGAAGCAAATGTTTGTGTTACTTCTCTACATACTCGTGATTCAAAGTTATGCACATATCTTCGGGACACTCGAACGTCGTAGCTTGAATTGTTACCCTGTTTTACCTTTCGAGGATTTACTGCGGAAGTTGCTCGGAGTCAGCTAGAGATGGTGTATGAACAGTTAGCGATGCACGTGTTGCAGGCAGTGGGTAAGATCTCGGAATCTTTCCAGGTTCATTTAAAACGGGGTAAGTTACCATTCCTAGTATCGTGATAGGCGAGTGCTGTAGCCACTATTCAAGCCGGGGTGATTGTAAATAACGACCTGGGAAGTCGTGAGTTCGATAACCGCTGTGGCAGTTAACGCAGGTACAACTGTACCGTGCGTGATGCGAGCAGCGAGGCTGCAGTGGTGTGGGGAGCCGGCGCTCGCTGGTAAACCTGTTTGCGGCGCTATTTCTGACGCAACCCGCTGCAGCGGCGGCGGCGGCGGCAGCGCCCTAGCCGGCTGCTACCGGTTTTCTGCTCGGCGTCGCGCGCCAAGGTCGACCCCGCGCTGACCTTTCCGTTGCGACGCGTCATTCCGTCAGACAGTCACTTCAGTCACATACCAGTTCGCAATGCAGGAGTGAAAGTAACTGCAGGGCGCAGATCAATCAACTATCAGAAACAAAAAACCAACGCAACAATGCCTACTAATGGTACTATACCCTTAAGTGAGGGGTGGGTAAGCAGCGGCTCGCGGGCCGCAGCAGACCACCTAACGCCGGCACGGTAGCTCAACGTGTTCGGTCAGAGGGTTTAGCTACCCTCTGTAATAAAAAAACTGAGTGAACGGTTCAACGAACAACCTGAACGTGTGTCATGAGATGTCCGCCCCGATCATATACAACGAACAGAATAGAACAAAATGAGATCAACAAATAATTTAAAAAAAAAGGGTTTTTGTGTGGCAGACCAAGACAGTCAGAAAAATTGTCCTTGAAACGAGATTCCCTCCCGTGCTCGATCGAGGATTTCTATTACAACAGCAACGTAAATATGCATGCGCAATACGCAGTGTAGATTTTAGTTGCACAAATAAAATTGACACTCGACGCGGTGGCTGATGGGAACGTCTATAAAGGCATTTTCCATTTACCTAGTGAAATACAGTCAAAGTACACTGTGAAAGACATACAGGACTTACAAATCTTTGCCTGCTGTAAAGTTTCCCCGCATGAACAGATTTATTAGGAAAGTGTTCTCCATATTTCGGTCTACAAGGTGCGTTCCATAAGTAATGCGACCAAATTCATAAGAAATCATTTATTGAATATATTCGTACAAATAATCAAAAATTTTCAAAATAACATCCTCTTGCGTCGATACACTTCTGGAGGCGGTGTTTCCATGCCTGGAAGGCATCCTGGAATGCCTTTTCCGGAATGTCCTTTAGAGCTGATGTAACATGCGTCTGGACGCTATCAATTGTATCCCAATGCTTTCCTTTCATGTCTCCTTTTAACCGAGGAAACAAAAAAAAAGTCAGCGGGAGCCATGTCAGGACTGTAGGGAGGCTGGGGAACCAATGCGGTCTTGGTCCTGGCCAGGAAGTCGTTGACAATGAAGGCGCTGTGACTCGGCACATTGTCGTGGTGAACTTTCCACGTGTCCTTGAAGTCGCTTCGGCAGCGCGAGACCCTCCTTTTCAGTCTTTTGAGCACTCCCAAGTAGAAAGCTGAGTTCACTGTAGTCCTGGTAGGTACGAATTCGTGGTGGACAATGCCTCTGACGTCAAAGAAGACGATGAGCACGGTTTTGATCCTGGACTTGCTCATGTCTGCCTTCTGGGGACAGGGCGACGATGGAGTGTGCCACTCTGAACTCTGCCTTTTTGTCTCAGGGTCGTACTAAAAAATCCACGATTCATCACCAGTGATAACTGAGTTTAAAAAATGAGGATCATTTTCACACATTTCCAACATTTCTTGACACCGAAGCACTCGCATGTGCATGTGTTCGTCGGTCAACACTTTTGGGACGAGTTTGGCACACACCTTTCTCCTGTTCAAATTTTCGGTCAGAATGCGGAAAACGGTTGTTTTCGACATGTTTAGAGTTTTTGCTACCAATTGAAGGCTCAGCCGTTTGCCAGAGTTCAAACAATCGCTCACACGCGTCACATTTTCGTCGAATCGTGCGGTTGATGGCCGTCCACTGCGAGGTTCGTCGGTGATCTCCTCTCTGCCCTCCATGAGCGACTTGTGCCATCGGAAAACTTGTGGTTTGGACAAGCAATCAGTTCCAAAGGCATGCTGTCGGTGGCGGACTTCCCAAGTTTAACGAAAATTTGACAGCGTACCGTTGCTCTACAGAATGATTCATTGTGCCGTGTTACATAAACTCAAATAGAGGTTGACTGAAACGCACGTCCTGACTCTCCGGCAGCTCGCACCCGAATGAGACAAAGAGCGTTTTGAAGCTAACGCCCCCTTCCACTTAGCCCAGCCGTTTACAACACCCTGTGGTGTACCGTTGCGTCAGAAAAAAATGGTCGCATTACTTACGGAACGCACTCTCTACATTTGTGAGCAGAGGTTTTCTAGCTTGACGAAAACCAAGAGTAACTATTGGCCCTAGATGTCCTTTGACAGACATTGAGAATCTGAACAAGCAGTCTCATCGTTGAAGTAATTAAAAAAAAAAGACAAAAAAACGTGGTAAGATACATTTGACTAATAAGGGGAATTTAACATTAATTTTCTTGCAGCTACAGATGATATGAAACTAGCACAATAAATAAATAAATTAAAACTGCCACTATTTTATTTAACTTGTATTTATTGATTTATATGGAAAATTTATACCTTTCCTGAAATGCAGCGTTAAGTAATGAAAGTAACAGTCAATAACTTATTGGTCCGCATGTGGCCATTACGCAAGCAGCGATTCGGCTTGGCATTGATAAAGTTGGTTCTAAATGGTGCGGGCCACTAATGCAGTAAAAACCTCCACCTTCACAGTGTAGCCCTGGGCCAAAACACTTGCGGACCTCTGTCCTAATTGCGTCATCGGATCATCAGCGTACTTGCACCCTAGACCCTCGAATCTGTATCACACTCCGCAAGCTACCTAACGGTGTGTGGCAGAGGGTACTTCTTGCACTACTAGCTCATTCCCCTTTCCCCGTTCCACTCGCGAGTGACGCGTGGGAAGAATGATTGCGGTATGCCTCTGTATTAGCTCAAATTTCTTTAATTTTCTCGTCGTGGTCATTTTCCCAGATGCATATGGGAGGAAGTAATACGTTGTCCGACTCTTCCCGGAAAGTGCTGTCTCGAAATTTCAATAGGAAACCGCTCTGTAATGCACAACGCCTCTTGAAAAAATGGTTCAAATGGCTCTGAGCACTATGAGACTTAACTGCTGTGATCATCAGTCCCCTAGAACTTAGAACTATTTAAACCCAACTAACCTAAAGACATCACGCACATCCATGCCCGAGGCATGGTCGCGCGGTTCCACAACGATTCTCTTGTAACGTCTTCCACTGGTGTTTGTTGAGCACCTGTGTGCAGCTCCCGTGCCGACTAAACGAACGCGTGACGAAAGGCGCCGCTCTTCGTTGGATACTTTCTACCTCTTCATCAGCCATACCTTGTAAGGATCCCATATTGATGAACAGCACTCAAGAATCGGTCGAACAAGCACCTTGTAAGCCACTTCCTTCGTCGATTAGTTACATTTCCTGAAGGTACCGTCCCTGGTAGCTGAGTGGTCAGCGCGACGGAATGTCATACCTAACGGCCTGGGTTCGATCCCCGGCTGGGTCGGAGATTTTCTCCGCTCAGGGACTGGGTGTTGTGTTGTCCTTATCATCCCCATTTCATCCCCATCGACACGCAAGTCGCCGAAGTGGCATCAACTCGAAAGACTTGCACCAGGCGAACGGTCTACCCGACGGGAGTCCCTAGCCACACGGCATTTCCATTTTTATTTCCTTAAGGTTCTTCCTGTGTATCTCAGTCTGGCATCTGCTTTCCCTACTATTTGTTCTATGTCGTCACTCCACTTAAAGTCACTCAGGACAGTTACTCTTAGATATTTTAAGGTAGACACTGCAATTGTCATCGGTAGTGCAGTTGTACAGTAGTGGATTTATTTTCCTATGTGTGCGGAATATATTTCATTTATTTACGATCAGAGTCAACTGCCATAGCCTACACCATTCATCAGTCCTCTGCACATCATTCTGCAAATCGATACTGACTTCTGGGTTGCTCCTTTCTTATAACTACCACGTCATCTGCTAACACTAGTAAAGAGCTCTTTCTACTAATCGTTTATATACTTTGCAAACAATAACAGTCCTATGACACTCCCCTGGGGATACTCCGGAAATTACCTTAACAGCTGTCGATTTTATTCCGTTAAAATCGACGTGTTGAGTTTTTTCTGCGAGGAAGTCTTAAATCCAGTCGCAAATCTGGTCCGATACTCGATAAGCTCGTATTTTTTTCACTAATTTGCAGTGTTGGACGGCACCAATCCGAGCGTCGTTGCCTACAGCACCATGGACCTCATGGAGGAACAGAGCGAGCTGAGCTTTGCAAGATCACTGTTTGCGGAATGCAAGTTGATTTTTATAAGGAGATTTTCGTTCTCCAAAAACGTCATAGTTCTTCAGCATAAAACATGTTCCATAATTGTATAACAATTAAAGTCATCGATACAGGATTATAATTATACGCATCTGGCCTACTGCTATTCTTGAAGAAGGGAACGACCTGCCCTTTTCTCCAGTCGCTAGGTACCCTGCGTTGCTTCAGTGATCTACGATAAACTGTTGCTAGAAGGCGAACGAGTTCTTTCGCACAGTCTTTGTAGAATCTTATAGATATCTCATCTGGTCCTGATGCCTTTACGCTCACTACAAAGAGACTGTAGTTGCTTTTCCAATTCGCGGTCGACTATCCCACTACCTTCCATTCCAACGTTCGTCGATCATTGAAAAGAGGGACTGTGTTACGATTTTCCGCGGTGAAACAATTTCGCGAAGATCGACTTCAGTATTTCGGCCTTCTCTCTGTTGTCTTCCGTGATGAACTCGTCATCTCACTGTTATTGTAGGACAACATCTCACTTACCTACACTGCCTGATGAAAAATATAAAGTCCAGAAGACATGGTCGGATGTGAAGTAACTTCATGCACGTAAACTTCGTCGAAGGCTGTGTAAATGATTAGGCTTATCAGCGGGTGTGTAAATCACTAGGCTTGCAATTCTCTCTGACAAGTAAAGCCGCTACTAGAGTGCTTTAGCACTGACCGCGTTTCGTGTTGTCACCAGGCCTGGTGGAATATGTATAACTTAGGAGACAATCTGAGCAGCTGTCTTAGGTCGTTTGCAGATGATGCTATCGTTTACATCTACATCCATACTCCGCAAGCCACCTGACGGTGTGTGGCGGAGGGTACCTTGAGTACCTCTATCGTTTCTCCCTTCTATTCCAGTCTCGTATTGTTCGTGGAAAGAAGGATTGTCGGTATGCCTCTGTGTGGGCTCTAATCTCTCTGATTTTATCCTCATGGTCTCTTCGCGAGATATACGTAAGGGGGAGCAATATACTGCTTGACTCTTCGGTGAAGGTATGTTCTCGAAACTTTAACAAAAGCCCGTACCGAGCTACTGAGCGTCTCTCCTGCAGAGTCTTCCACTGGAGTTTATCTATCATCTCCGTAACGCTTTCGCGATTACTAAATGATCCTGTAACGAAGCGCGCTGCTCTCCGTTGGATCTTCTCTATATCTTCTATCAACCCTATCGTCTAGTAAGGTCACCAAAAGAGTAAAACAATTTGCAAAACGATTTAAAAAAGATATCTGTATGGTGCGAAAATTTACGACTGACATCATCCATATGAGTACGAATAGGGATCCGTTAAAATTCGGTTAGACGGTAAATCAGTCAAATCTAAAGGCCGTAAATTTAGCTGAATACGTAGGAATTACAATTACCGACAACTTACATTGGAAAGAACACACAGAAAATGGTGTTGGGAAGGCGAACCAAAGACTGCGAGCCGCGCGGAGTGGCCGCGCTGTTTGAGGCGCCATGTCAGGGACTTCGTAGCCCCTCCCGCCGGAGGTTCGAGTCCTCCCTCGTGAATGGGTGTGTGTGTTGTCCTCCGCATAAGTTAGTTTAAGTAATGTGTAAGTCTAGGGACCGATGACCTCAGCAGTTTGGTTCCTTAGGAATTCACACACATTTAACATTTTAAAAGGCTGCGATTTATTGGCAGAAAAATTGGGCGATGCAACAGATTTACTGAAGAGACTGCCTACACTATGCTTGTCCGTCCTCTTTTGGAGTACTGCTGTGCGGTGTAGGACCCTTAACAGATAGGATTAACGGAGTACATAGAGAAAGTTCAAAGAAAAGCAACACGTTTTGTACTACCGAGAAATAGGGGAGAGAGAGTCAGTGACATGATACAGGACATGTGATGGACATCATAAAAACAAAGGCGTTTTTCGCTGTGGCAGAATCTTCTCACGAAATTTTAATCACCACCTTTTTCCTCCGAATGCTAAAATATTTCGTTGACGCCGATCTACAAAGGGAGAAACGATCACCATAATGAAAGAGGGGAAATGAGAGCTCGCACGGAAAGAGTGCGAGTATCCGGACACCCCCAAAAACATACGTTTTTCATAGTAGGTGCATTGTGCTGCCACCTACTGCCAGGTACTCCATATCAGCGATCTCAGTAGTCATTAGACATCGTGGTAGAGCAGAATGGAGCGCTCCGCAGAACTCAACGGACTTTGAACGTGGTCAGGTGATTGGGTGTCACTTGTGTCATACGTCTGTACTCGAGATTTCCACACTCCTAAACATCCCTAGGTCCACTGTTTACAATGTGACAGTCAAGTGGAAACGTGAAGGGACACGAACAGCACAAAAGCGTACGGGCCGACCTCGTCTGTTGACTGACAGAGACCGTCGAGAGGTGAAGAGGGTCGTAATGTGCAATAGGTAGACATCTATCCAGACCACCACACAGGCATTCCAAACTGCATCAGGATCCACTGCAAGTGCTATGACAGTTAGGCGGGAGGTGAGAAAACATGGATTTCATGGTTGAGCGGCTGCTCATAAGCCACACATCATGCCGGTAAATGCCAAACGACGCCTCGGTCGGTGTAAGGAGCGTAAACATTGGACGATTGAACCGTGGAAAAACTTTGTGTGGAGTGACGAATCACGGTACACAATGTGGCGATTCTATGGCAAGGTGTTGGGGATGGTGAATACCCCATGAGCGTCATCTGCCAGCGTATGTTGTGTCAACAGTAAAATTCGGAGGCGGTGGAGTTATGGTGTGGTCGTGTTTTTCATGGAAGGGGCTTGCACCCCTTGTTGTTTTGCGTGGCTGTCATAGCACAGGCCTACATTGATGTTTTAAGCACCTTCTTGCTTCCCACTGTTGAAGAGCAATTCGGGAAGATGATTGCATCTTCCAACACGATCGAGCACCTGTTCATAATACGCGGCCTGTGGTGGACTGGTTACACGACAATAACAACCCTGTAATGAACTGGCCTGCACAGAGTTCTGACCTGAATCCTATAGAACACCTGTGGGATGTTTTGGAAAGCCGACTTCGTGCCAGGCCTCACCGACCGACATCGATACCTCTCCTAAGTGCAGCACTCCATGAAGAATGGGCTAGCATTCCCCAAAAACCTTTCAGCAGGTGATTGAACGTATGCCTGCGAGAGTGGAAGCTGTCATTGAGGCTAATGGTGGGCCAACACCATATTGAATTCCATCATTACCGATTGAGGGCGCCACGAACTTGTAAGTCAGTTTCAGCCAGGTGTCCGGATACTTTTGATCACATAGTACAGGTGTTCGTTTATTCCGCGTGGTGTTCGATGTTGGAACAACAGAGAATTATTGTGAAGGAGGTTCGATGAATCTTCTACCACGCACTTGAGCGTGATTTGCAGAGTATCCATGTAACTGTAGATGTCGTGGTGTGGAGAGCCATCGGTTATAACTTCAAGTTATGCCTGGTAGTGATTGAGAGAAAACTGGCGGTACAAAAGCTCGTCACGCATGTGCTGCGCATTCATGTGTTACCTCTCATGCTACAGTGTCGTGGTGCCATTATTCAACAGGACAATGTTTGTCCACACATGACATGTGCCTTGAACTGTCTGTTTGATGTTAGGTAATCACATGGCCCACAAAACCCCCAGATCTGTCCGCAATAGAACATGCGTCGGACCAGATCAGACGCCAACTACGTACCAGTGGCAGTATCCGCGACATCAAGGACCACTTACACGAGTTATGGCCCAGCTCGCCTCAAGGGAGGATACAAAGGTTTCACAAGCGAATCAGTGCATACATCCAGACGGGAGGGGCTGCAACATCATACTGATAAGTGCGTTCATTCTGTCAAATTCTTTGTAAATTTGACTAGTATTTTGTAATCTCTGAAATAACATCACATACCCTCTCAACCCATAATGTTCCATTTCCTTCCCCCTCCCTGTCTGAGAGATTCACTGTTTTTATCAGGCTGCGTGAACTGCTTACTGCTGAAAGAGGGCAAGGGACATTTGATTTTGGACAGTGCAAAGACAACATCTACTTTTATATCAGGCGAACCACAGTTCGGTGTGCGGTGCAGGGTACTTCTATTACTTCTGTCATTTCCCCTCTTTCCTGTCCCAGTTTCCATTGGTGTGTGGATGGAATGATTATCGTTAGCCTTAAGAGGTGCATTAAAGTTCTAAGGCCTCCGATTTTTTTTCTAATTAACTACTCACCCGAAATCGATGAAACTGGCGTTACTTCTCGATGTAATCGCCCTGCAGACGTACATATTTTTCACAACGCTGACGCCATGATTGCATGGCAGCGGCGAAGGCTTCTTTAGGAGTCTGTTTTGACCACTGGAAAATCGCTGAGGCAATAGCAGCACGGCTGGTGAATGTGCGGCCACAGAGAGTGTCTTTCATTGTTGGAAAAAGCCAAAAGTCACTAGGAGCCAGGTCAGGTGAGTAGGGAGCATGAGGAATCACTTCAAAGTTGTTATTACGAAGAAACTGTTGCGTTACGTTAGCTCGACGTGCGGGTGCGTTGTCTTGGTGAAACAGCACACGCGCAGCCCTTCCCGGACGTTTTTGTTGCAGTGCAGGGAGGAATTTGTTCTTCAAAACATTTTCGTAGGATGCACCTGTTACCGTAGTGCCCTTTGGAACGCAACGGGTAAGGATTACGCCCTCGCCGTCCCAGAACATGGACACCATCATTTTTTCAGCACTGGCGGTTACCCGAAATTTTTTTGGTGGCGGTGAATCTGTGTGCTTCCATTGAGCTGACTGGCGCTTTGTTTCTGGATTGAAAAATGGCATCCACGTCTCATCGAATGTCACAACCGACGAAAAGAAAATCCCATTCATGCTGTCATTGCGTGTCAACATTGCTTGGCAACATGCCACACGGGCAGCCATGTGGTTGTCCGTCAGCATTCGTGGCACCCACCTGGATGACACTTTTCGCATTTTCAGGTCGTCATGCAGGATTGTGTGCACAGAACCCACAGAAATGCCAACTCTGGAGGAGATCTGTTCAACAGTCATTCGGCGATCCCCCAAAACAATTCTCTCCACTTTCTCGATCATGTCATCAGACCGGCTTGTGCAAGCCCGAGGTTGTTTCGGTTTGTCATCACACAATGTTCTGCCTTCATTAAACTGTCGCACCCACGAACGCACTTTCAACACATCCATAACTCCATCACCACATGTCTCCTTCAACTGTCGATGAATTTCAATTGGTTTCACACCACGCAAATTCAGAAAACGAATGATTGCACGCTGTTCATGTAAGGAAAACGTCGCCATTTTTAAGTATTTAAAACAGTTCTCATTCTCGCCACTGGCGGTAAAATTCCATCTGCCGTACGGTGCTGCCATCTCTGGGACGTATTGACAATGAACGCGGCCTCATTTTAAAACAATGCGCATGTTTCTATCTCTTTCCAGTCCGGAGAAAAAAAATCGGAGGCCTTAGAACTTGAATGCACCTTGTGGAATGAGCTGGAATTTCTCTGACTTTCCCATTACATTCTTTCCGCGAGATTTGCTTGGGAGGAAGTAATATTTTACAAGACACTTTTTGGAACTGTAAGAAAAAATCTCTCCTTGTTGCACAACGCCTCTTTTGTAGCGTCTACCTTGGAGTTTGATGAGTATCACTGTTACGCTCTCGCTCACATTAAACCAATCCATGACGATCGTCCTTATTTGGATCTTCTCTATGTCCTTCATCCCGTAATCGTTCCAGACTGAGGAAATATGCTCAAGAATCAGTTTTGGAATCTATTTCTTTCCTGGTTGAATTACAATCCGTGGTGTGTGCTTTTCGTGCAACCCGTTTTGTACTATCGTTCCACTACGTCGCTGAGCATGTGTACTCCAAGATTCACTGGCGAAAATGCAGTGTAGTACGCCATGAATTACCAGTCTCATATTTATCAAACTTCGTGCTGTTGTTCATTACATAACGGTTATTAACCCTCGCAATACCAAGCGGTGGGATATGGGGGATAGTGGGCTGAGGGATGTACTTAATATTTTAAATTTTTGAAAGAAATATTTTTTGTTTTAATGATTTATTATATAGCAAATTCCGTACATATTTAAAAATTTTCAGTAAAATTTAACCCAACTATTTAAATCATAGTGGCGGATGTGATTTTCAGGACAAATGTCATATTTATATGTTCAGGACCCTTCTTACATATCTACATGTCTTTAAAAAGTTTGCTCTGAATAAAAATTAACGGCAAGTAACGAGATTTGTATTTTTTTAAAAAAGTTTTAGATGTCATGACATTACGAAAAATGCAATGTTATTTCTAAGGTTGTGCTAGATATATATTTTCAGGTCCTGCATCCTGCTTGTACATAGTATCTATCCAAAAATTATGTTGTTAGTAAAAGTTACCAACAATTAACGAATTTTTTGTGGTGGGTATAAAGTCACACTCCCCCCATCCACGTTTTGGGAGTCTACGTTATGGAAAATGCGTTGGTACTTCCAGGGTTAAATGTTGAACTTTCATCCTATTCGGAACTAATCTCTACCATCAAAATCAATATGAGGTTTGATCCATACAGGTACCAATACACTTTTATTGATTGTGACGTGGAAGCAAACAGCCTCAGAATACATTGAGAAATTTCTTGGCATGCCAGAAACACAAGCCGTGTAAGTTCATGCAGACTGCTTGCTGGAGGCTGGTATGAAAGCAGATGTCTTCCGATCGCATCCAAGTCACGGGAGCAGGCTGGTCAATGAACTGCAGTGTGGGGTCTTGCATTATCTTGCTGGAATATACAATTTGTTATCCTGATCATTAAATGTATGACAGCAAGGTTTACCACTCATGCCACATAACAGTGAGCATTTAATCTTCCTAAAACAATTACCAAAGAAGTCCTGTTGTCATACCCAACAGCTCCGCACACTATGATCCCAGGAGTTGGAGAGGCTTGAATCTCGAGAATCGCTGCTTGCTGTGCCCTTTCACCAGATTCTTTACGGAAACGTTGATGTCGATCTGACCACCATAAACAGAAGCGAAACGAATCTCTGAACACCACAGAATGCCGCTAAATATGCCAGTTGACTCTGGCTCTACGTCTTGCAAGTCTCTGACCTCTGATATGGTGCCAATGCTACATGACACATGGTAATTCGAGACGTGAAGTCAGCTTTCGCCAATATTGTTGGGGCGGTTTGCGGTGACTGTCTGTAACCTCTGCCCAGATTTCAGTTGTTATCTTCTTCTTTCTTTGCTCTACAGCTCATGATGAGCCTTGGCCTCTTCTACAATTTCCTTCCATCTCTCTCGGTCCTTTGCCAATACTCTCCAGTTTCTATAGCCCATCTTCCTAAGATCTTCGATTACTCCATCTTCCCATCTGGCTCTTGGTCGACCACGTCCTCTCTGCCCTCCTTGCTTTCCTTGTAATATTCTTTTTGGTACTTCTGTGTCATTCATGCGAGCCACATGTCCCGCCCACCTCAGTCTGGATGATTTCACTATCCTTCTGATGGATTGGTCTTTGTATATGGTATACAACTCATGGTTGTATCTCCTCCTCCATCTTCCTCTTTCACAGATTGGGCCGATAATTCGTCTAAGTACCTTTCTTTCAAATGCATCCAGTGTTTCAATATCTTTAGTTGTTAATGTCCAGGCTTCAGAGGCACATGTAAGCACTGGTCGTATAAGTTATTTATACATAGTTAATTTCGTGGTACGAGTCAGGAGCCTTGAGGATAGAAGTCTTGTTAGAGCAAAATAGGCTCTGTTGGCCAGTTTTAATCTCTGCTTAATTTCAAAGGAGGTATCATTTAGATGTGTAACTGTCGAGCCCAGATACTTGAAATGTTCGACTCTCTCAAATGTATAATTGCCCATTGTTATTGCATTTGGCATATTTTCTCTATGTGCTTTTCCAGCTGCCATATATTTTGTTTTTTGTTCATTAATAATTAACCCCATGTTCCTACTGGCCTGTTCAAGAGCTGTAAATGTCTCTTCCATTGCTTTTTGGGTTCTTGCTATTATTTCTATGTCATCTGCGTACGCCAGTATCTGCGCCGATTTATAGAAGATCGTTCCTCTGCTCAGAAGGTTTGCGTTTCTCATCACCTTCTCCAGGGCGGCATTAAAGAGAAGGCATGCCAATGCATCCCCTTGTCGCACTCCATTTTTAATACTCAATGTGTTGGACATCATTCCTTCTATTCTTACACTACCTTGTGTTTCGCTCATTGTCATTCTCACCAGCCTTACCAACTGTCAAGAGATACCCACTTCATCTAGAGCTTGATATAACTGCTCTCTATTTATGCTATCATAAGCTGTTTTGAAATCTATAAAGAGGTGATGCGTGCCAACTCCGTATTCGTTTGTTTTTTCCAGGATTTGTCTTAAGGTGAATATTTGATCTATGGTTGACTTCCCAGGATGGAATCCGCATTGGTACGGCCCCGTCTCCCTCTGTATGAATGGGAGTATTCTGTCGAATAGTATATTAGAGAGTATTTTATATTCCAAATTAAGTAGTGTGATCCCTCTGTAATTGCCACACTCCGTCTTATCACCCTCTTTCCATTGTTGGGGCATTTTCTCCTCTTCCCATATTCTGGTGACCATTTTCAGAAGGTTTTGTTCCAGCCCTCTGCCTCCTTGCTTAAACAGTTCTGCTGGAATATCATCTGTCCCTGCCACCTTGTTGTTTTTCAGTTTCTTCATGGCAGTTTTCACTTCTTCTATATTTGGTGGGGTAATGTTGTTGTCTGGGTCCTCTTCCCCATTCGTGTCTGTTGGGTTCTCTGGTATAGTTATTCTAGGGTTGAGGAGACTATCAAAATACCTGCGCCATCTTTCGCATATTCCGTTCCCTTTACTTATTATATTCCCTGTCTCATCTATTATTAACCTTGTTTTGCTACCAAAAGGCTTCCGTGCCGCATTCACCTCTCTATAGAATTTTATTATTTGATTTTGCTTCTCATGAGCTCCATTTCTTTGACACTTGCTTTCATCCATTCTCTCTTTTTTCTTTGGTGAGTCCTCTTTTCAGTCCTCCGTTTTTCTTTGTATTCCTCTACTATCCTCCTCGTACAGTGTGATTGCAGTGTCCTTCTATATGCTTTGTTCTTTTCTTTAGTTACTATTTCGCATTCAGTATCACACCATGACTGTCTGTAACCTCTGCTCAGATTTCAGTTGTTATAAGCTGTCTATTTACTAGAGCCAGTCGAACAATACTACGATCTTCTCGTTACCGCAGAAGAGCTTCCGCCCACTCTTCGTGCCACACTGCTAGTCCTGAGAACATTTGATCGCTACTCGTTCTGCAGTAAATACACTACAGTCAACTGTTCGTGTAATCTGTCGGCATGCAGCTCCAGTGTTTCTCACGCCCAATCCGACCTTCCTCAAAGTCTGAAAAATGGAGATGCTTGTTCTCTGGGCATGCTGTGTTGAAACATCCGCTTGAAAAGTTCCAGTAACATTCAACATCAGGATACTGGTCATCGCAACTGTAAGGACTACCCTAGCACGCCTCTTGTCAGACCCAAGTTCTCAACTTATTCAGTACTTACTGTAGTGTCCCTTGCACACATTTTCAACAATCGCCGAATAGCGGATCATTTCGAAATACTGACTAGAAGAAGGGTCACGATGAAATGTCGTGGATTAGGATATCAAGGAATAGCTTCCGTTGTATTTGAGACAGCTGTAGAGAGTAAAAACTGTAGGGAAAGACAGAGACTGGAATATGTACAACATATAACTGCGGGCGTTACGTGTAAGTTCTACTCTGAGATACAGAGTTTGGTACAAGAGGGGAAGTCGTGGCGGACCGTTCAGTCCAATCAAAGACCGATCTCTACTTCTTCTCTCTCTCTCTTTCTCTCTCTCTCTCTCCCTCTCTCTCACTGTCTCTCTCTCTGTTTCTCTCTCTCTCTCTCTCTCTCTCTCTCTCTCTCTCTCTCTCTCTCTCTCACGAACACACACACACACACACACACACACACACACACACACACACACACACTCACACACACACACACTGAAAGGATCGTGTGTGAATTTAAGAGTTCGCAGACGAGAAAGACCATTAACACTGAGGTGACAAAAGTTACGGGATAGCGACATGCACATATACAGATGGCGGTAGTATCGTGAACACAAGGTTCAAAAGGGCAGTGCCTTGACGGAGTTGTTATTTGTGCTCAGGTGAACCAGTTGAAAAGGTTTCCGACGTGATTTTGGCCGCTAGATGCGAGTTAACAGACCATGAAACGGAATGGTAATTGGAGCTAGACGGGTGAGACATTCCATTTCGGTAATCGTTAGGGAATTCAATATTCCGACATCCACAGAGTCAAGAGTGTGCAGAGAATACCATATTTCAGGCATTACCTCACCGCGGACAACGCAATGGCCGACGGGTTTCACTTAAAAACCGAGAGCAACGGCGTTTGCTGACAGACAAGCAGAACTGCGTGAAATAATCGCGTAAATGAATGTGGGACTTAGAACGAACGTATCCCTTGAGACAGAGCGCCGAAATTTGACGTTAATGGGCTATGGCAGCAAACGAGCGACAAGAGTGCCTTTCCTAACAGCACGACATCGACTGCAGCGCCTCTCCTGGACTCGTGACCATATCTGTTGCAAAACCGTAAGCCGGCCAGATGAGTCCCGAATTTAGTTGATAAAAGCTGATGGTAGGGTTCGAGTGTGAAGCAGACCCCTCGAAGCCATGGACTCAAGTTGTCGGCAAGGTACTGTGCAAGCTGGTGGTGGATCCATAATGGACTTTCAGCTACTTGGAGACCATTTACAGCCATACATGGACTTCATGTTTCCAAAAACGATGAAATTTTTATGGATGACAACGCGCCATTTCACTGGGCAACAACTGTTAGCAATTGGTTTGAAGAACATTCTGAACAATTAGAGTGAATGATTTGGCCACTCAGATCGCCCGACGTGAGTCCCATCGAACATCTAGGGGACACAATCGAGAGGTCAGTTCCTGCACAAGTTCCTGCACCGGCAACACTTTCGCAACTACGGATAGCTACAGGGACAGCATGGCTCAGAATTTCTACAGTGAATTTCCGACGATTTGTACAGCCCATGCCGTGAAGAGCTGCTTCACTACGCCGGGAAAAGGAGGTCCGAGACGATATTAGGAGGAAACTTCCTGGCAGATTAAAACTGTGTGCCGGACCGAGACTCGAACTGGGGACCTTTTGTGGTGTCACCGCCAGACACCACACTTGCTAGGTGGTAGCCTTTAAATCGGCCGCGATCCGTTAGTATACGTCGGACCCGTGTGTCGCCACTGTCAGTGATTGCAGACCGAGCCACACGGCAGGTCTAGAGACACTTCCTAGCACTCGCTCCAGTTGTACAGCAACTTTGCTAGCGATGGTTCACTGACAAATTACGCTCTCATTTGCCGAGACGATAGTTAGCATAGCCTTCAGCTACGTCATTTGCTACGACCTAGCAAGGCGCCATTATCATTTGCTATTTATCTTGTGATGCATGTACCGTCAGACCGATGTTCACCAATTATGGATTACAGTTAAGTATTCCAACAGCTACGACCTTTTTTGCTTAAGTCTAACTTCCTTAAATGTTCCAGACCTCACGCCAGCCTGCGTGAGCTTAACGCGTGCCTTTCGGCTACGAATCATAGTCGCTTGGCTGTCTTGCCAAGTCACAACATCTTTGCCTTTCGCAGCCAAGTGCTCTACCATCTGAGCTACCGAAGAACGACTCACGCCCTGTTCTCACAGCTTTACTTCTGCCAGTATTTCGTCTCCTACCTTCCAAATTTTACAGAAGCTCTCCTGCGGAACTTGCAGAACTAGCACTCCTGAAAGAAAGGATATTGCGGAGCCATGGCTTAGTCACAGCCTGGGGGATGTTTCCAGAATGAAATTTTCATTCTGCAGCGGAGTGTGCGCTGATATGAAACTTCCTGGCATATTAAAACTGTGTGCCGGACCGAGACTCGAGCTCAGGACCTTTGCCTTTCGCGATCAAGTGCTCTACCATCTGAGCAGGAGAGGTTCTGTAAAGTTTGGAAAGTAAGAGACGAGATACTGGCAGAAGTAAAGATGTGAGGACGGGGCGTGAGTCGTGCTTGGGTAGCTCAGATGGTAGAGCACTTGCCCGCGAAAGAGAAAGGTCTCGAGTTCGAGTCTCGGTCCGGCACACAGTTTTAATCTGCCAGGAAGTTTCATATCAGCGCACACTCCACTGCAGGGTTAGAATTTCATTCTGATATTAGGAGGTATCCTATGACTTTTGGCACCTCATTGTAAAGCTCCCCTGCAACACTAGGGGAGTTAGGTTTAATTCGGTGGCGGAATACAATATTTGGCCGGGCTGCCTACACACTGGGATCAGTATTTAGCAGTAGCTCGCGAAAAGTACTGCATGTAGAACCACCACGAAACAGACGAGAGCCGGTGAGTGGCACTAGCGTTGGATTAAGCCCAGATAAACCCATTCGGACCGAGCGAGGTGGCGCAGTGGCTAGCACACTGGACTCGCACTGGGGAGGACGTCGGTTCATTTCAAATGGCTCTGAGCACTATGGGACTTAACTTCTGAGGTCATCAGTCCCCTAGAACTTAGAACTACTTAAACCTAACTACATCACACATACCCATGCCCGAGGCAGCATTCGAACCTGCGACGTAGCGGTCGCGCGGTTCCAGACTGTAGCGGCTAGAACCGCTCGGCCACCCCGGCCGGCATCGGTTCCGTCTGTGGTGGTTAATCCACGCTAATCAGCCAATTGCTGTTGAGCGGGAGGGCCGGGCCACATAAGCAACATTCACAGTTCATAACAACAACACTTCTATTAACTTTTCATTGGCCTAATTAAATTTTATCTTTAAAATTCAAAATCCTTACAAGTACGGGCAACGGCCCTATTAAAACAACAACATTAATCTTTAACCAAGCATCAAGTGACTTGCAAGTTAATTAAATTCTATAGACAGTAAAGCTCCCAAAAGGAGACTACAATAATGAGATAAAGTTTAACCAATAATGGATATCACAAAATTTTTTTAACACAAAAGAAAATAGCAACAGATACACCCCTTCGTGACACATTTTCAAAACAGATGACGTCACATAGGCACGGGCAAATTCAGGTAGCAGAAGGGGGGCCCACTGGACCCAGACCACAGGCGGCTAGACCCAGAACCCACTGCAAGCGGGCGAGCTGGATAGGGTGCCGCACGCAGTACACTATAACACACTGCAAAAAAAGGTCTTAGAGCCCGTGATACTATACAATTTCAGAGAAAAGGGTGGGGGGAGAAAACGGCAAACATTAATTCCTCAAACGTAAAATAACTACGATATATAAAATAACAGCCTATTTCACGAACATTGAAATAAAGTAGTCAAGGGTGAATCAAGAACTAATGCCCTTGACGTAACCTTAATGGACGAGGGCGAATAGCATAATACCAAGTCAGCTTAGAAATTTAAACTACACTAGTAGGTTAACATATGCTCACTGAATCTGGGGAGCTCATTTAAATTACCCATTAACAGGATACTGATAAACAGTCAAGTAAGACTATCATTTCACAGTTTGTAACCTCCCAACAAAATTAATAAAAATGAGCCATGTGTAAACTCCCCATAAAATAATAATTAAATGATGAACCAACTGTAACCTTTGAACAAAATTAGCTCCCATTTATAGTCTCCGTGCAGAAATGCATTCACATTTAATGTAACCACAAAATTCAATTCCTAAACGTGGAAATAATAAAATATTCAGTAACCTGGTAAATTTTATGACGACAGCAGCGCTGCGGCTCGGCCCTGTATTCTGAATAAAAAAGGAAAAAATTCTTACCTCAATAAAAACTGCGAATATATCTGTTCTTATGTAGAACCTTTTTTTTGGCACAGCTTCGTGCAATGCTGGCATATATATATATATATATTTTTTTTATTGTTGGAGGGAATGATCATGCAATGGAAATTTTCTTTAAATTGAAATGAATGCTTTTCTTTAAAAAAATTACTTTGTATTATAAAAATTATTGTTGGGGGCAATTTTTTTTTTAAATTGACATTTAATATACATTACTAGATATGCGCAAGGCTGCTTCTTTACCTTCTACAATAATACCCATCCTCCGAGGTCCCGACCAGAGCAGACTGCGGACACGCGCAGGCACGCGCCGACTCCTGTCGACTACAGCTTACTAGCACGGACTGCCGACTACTGCCGACTACTCAAGACTACTGCTTACTAGCACGGACTGAAGACTACTACCGACTACTGCCGACACACGCCGTCTAGCGACAAGCAACAACTAACTACATACTACTCTTTGGTCAGAGACTCTGCCATGCCTCGCCCATCGCCGGCAATGTATACGTCTTAGATAACCCTCCACCCTCGCAGTCTTTAACACAGGTAGCATGCCGCGACAGCGTGGACGTGAACCGTATGTGCAGTTGACGGACTTTGAGCGAGGGCGTATAGTGGGCATGCGGGAGGCCGGGTGGACGTACCGCCGAATTGCTCAACACGTGGGGCGTGAGGTCTCCACAGTACATCGATGTTGTCGCCAGTGGTCGGCGGAAGGTGCACGTGCCCGTCGACCTGGGACCGGACCGCAGCGACGCACGGATGCACGCCAAGACCGTAGGATCCTACGCAGTGCCGTAGGGGACCGCACCGCCACTTCCCAGCAAATTAGGGACACTGTTGCTCCTGGGGTATCGGCGAGGACCATTCGCAACCGTCTCCATGAAGCTGGGCTACGGTCCCGCACACCGTTAGGCCGTCTTCCGCTCACGCCCCAACTTCGTGCAGCCCGCCTCCAGTGGTGTCGCGACAGGCGTGAATGGAGGGACGAATGGAGATGTGTCGTCTTCAGCGATGAGAGTCGCTTCTGCCTTGGTGCCAATGATGGTCGTATGCGTGTTTGGCGCCGTGCAGGTGAGCGCCACAATCAGGACTGCATACGACCGAGGCACACAGGGCCAACACCCGGCATCATGGTGTGGGGAGCGATCTCCTACACTGGTGATCGTCGAGGGGACACTGAATAGTGCACGGTACATCCAAACCGTCATCGAACCCATCGTTCTACCATTCCTAGACCGGCAAGGGAACTTGCTGTTCCAACAGGACAATGCACGTCCGCATGTATCCCGTGCCACCCAACGTGCTCTAGAAGGTGTAAATCAACTACCCTGGCCAGCAAGGTCTCCGGATGTGTCCCCCATTGAGCATGTTTGGGACTGGATGAAGCGTCGTCTCACGCGGTCTGCACGTCCAGCACGAACGTTGGAACAAGTGAGGCGCCAGGTGGAAATGGCATGGCAAGCCGTTCCACAGGACTACATCCAGCATCTCTACGATCGTCTCCATGGGAGAATAGCAGCCTGCATTGCTGCGAAAGGTGGATATACACTGTACTAGTGCCGACATTGTGCATGCTCTGTTGCCTGTGTCTATGTGCCTGTGGTGCTGTCAGTGTGATCATGTGATGTATCTGACCCCAGGAATGTGTCAATAAAGTTTCCCCTTCCTGGGACAATGAATTCACGGTGTTCTTATTTCAATTTCCAGGAGTGTATATAAGTGCAGAACATGAAATAAAATATAGTGCACATGCACTGAGTACAGAACATATCAAGCAAAGACAAAATGTATACACAATGAGTACAAATCATATTAACAAATGACATAAAGTGCACACGCACTATAGATCAGCCAAATCTTTTATAAAATCCTTTACAGATCCAAACCAGGGCCGCACGACTCGATTCGGGGAATGCGGCCGAGTCCAGTCCCACACTACAAGCCAGGTTCGGTCTTGCAAACGTGTCAAACACACCACAACCTCTGCGTCGTGCCCCGGCCTGCTCAACCACGCTCGCCTCCGATTCTCACGCTCCGCGCGGCTCTCCGGCTGTCCCCTTTCTGGCTTCCATGCCCGTCGCGGCCAAAAGCCACGTCAAACGGCCGAGCCCAAAGATCACACCATGCCGACCCGATCGATGAATCGATACGAGCTGGCACGGCCCACAGTCCCCCGTCCGGCCATTCCTAAATCGCTCCAGGCAAATGCCGAGATGGTTCCTTCGATACGACACGGCCGGCTTCCTTCGCCGTCCTTGCCTAATCCGATGAGACCGACGACCTCGCTGTCTGGTCTCCTCCAAACAACCCAACCCAAACCCATTCGGAGCGTGTGATCTAACGAGCGTGTGATGTAACGGGTGTTCACTGTCGCAAGGGGAGGAAAGCAAGTATTTGCAGGGAGGCGGCTGTAACATCGCACGGCACGCCAGCCGTGACCCGGGCCCCGGAATAGCCACAATGTGGCCAGCCAGCCGCTGCGGCTGCGCGCCCCACAAACAGAGCGCAGCGCCGTGCCAGACAGCTCGGGGACGGCGCGGCGCGCTCCGCTATTCTCGGCTGCCATTGGCCAACTCCCTGGCCTGGCGCGCTGCAGCTATGGCTGCCGGTGCAGTAACGGGCTGGCAAAAACAAAGCCACCTGACAGCGGAGGACGCGTCAGCTGGACGGCCTTCCACGACATGCTAACACCGGCTAGGGATGCAACGGAAGCTGTCGGACGCTGCGCAATTGTTGTCTCAGATTTAAAGTCAAAGTCGGAAGGGGTGTGGAACTTCTGCAATTACCATTTCTCGATAACAACATTCATTTCTATAAAAAAAAAAACATATTTTAATCTACATTACTTACACTGACAAGCCAAACATTATGACCACTGTCCACCTTGTACTGAACGCTGCCATGTCTTGTTGTGGGCACGTGACACTATAACAAAAGTATACAGCGTGATTCACCTGCCCCTACCGATCTCGTTTTGTGCGAACTGCGATGTGCTACACCTGACCTTCACAAACCGTGCGCGAGATTTTCGTACCGTCTCGCTCGCTGCGCCCAACTACAAGTCCTACACGAAAAGTGAAAGTGACCTTTTTGTAAGAAATTTAATGTACTTAAATTTTGTACTTAGATACGTTTTTGCAAGAAAGCAGGGTTTCCGAGTTGTTCAAGAAAAACGTACAAAAGTGACCTTCAACTGTGCTTTCACTCCGACACTCATCCCTCATCAGTCAGGATTTCTAGTACGTTGTAAACTTGCTACTTTCTTTCATAAACTAGACTTTAATAAAAATGGCAAGGTACTGTTAATCAAAACACAGGGAGCAGTTGTGATCTATATGACAATACATTTATTCATTCTTAACATCACAAGACAAAAAAATGGCTAAAGAAACGTCACACAATCATTTTCATTTGACAAACGCTTTCACTAATATCGGGTCTATGGTGGAAAAAGTGATCAGCTGGGAATCGACACACGACACTAACCAAACACTAATCGATTTATCTGATTCCATACACGTGAATCCAGGGTATGGTACAAAAACTACGCTACCATCAAGCATCTTTCCTCTACTATTCCAAAAAGAAAAATATGGTTGGAAAGAACAGGGTGCCGACAAACATGTATTGGAGTCCTACACCGTAGCAGCGAATACTTTAACCTTCTGCTGGTCAGGGTAGCACACCACGATGCGTTCGGCGAGTGAAGTCATGGACGGCAGCAATCTGTTATTAATGGTCCGCACCCGAAAAATGCAAGCACGCGGTCTCACGTTCGAGTAATGCAGAACGCAGGTACTTCCCTATGAGACTCTGAGACCCCAGTGGATTCCAGTGTTCACGTGGACCCGTTTGCTGGTCCATGCCACGACTATGCGTGATGGAATATGTCAGATGTTTAGACAGCCTGCTCAAGACACAAATAAGAACACCCACGCATCTCTCATTGTGTGTGTGATGCTAGAAGCAGTACCTCTGGTGGTTCAGAAGGTGACTGGCACAGACTCTAAGTGGCACACTAGCGAAGGACACAAGTATCACCTTTTACGTTGAGACCTGAAGTTCTTTACTAGCGAAGCACCAGTACAAGAGTGTCCTTCACTTTCCTCGCCAGCTCGGCTGCAAGGTACATTTACATCTTAGACTACTACCACTTTTGCACAAGCCAATCACGAGCTGGAGGGTGGCGACTTTAAAGTTAATTCACACAGAAGGAAAAAAGATTCAGCTTCGCGGCCTCTTTCCCACGCGTTTATGCCGTGTCTTTTGCTAAGAACATGACCCGGATGGAACCACAGCCTTTCATAAAAATATTGTTATCTCCCTTGTTGCATCCATTTCGAAGTTTCCAAAGAACAGCCGTAAACTCGCTAAAAGCCTCGTACCTTTGCAAACATGTTTTTGTAACAGTCTGGACGTCTGGGCGCCAGCGACCTGTCCCACAGAAATTCGCAGAACACTCACAGTTGTCTCGTCGGCTTCCTGTCTAACAAGGACCCATCCTCTGCTTTATTGCCACTTCACAATGCGCTGCCCATTGCAGCGGTGACATCTCGGATCTAGTCAACTTACCTGGAGGCGCCATCTAAACGTGTCTGCACAATGAGACCGCCAATCTGGGCCGTCCAGAAATGTTTTCCCGCAGATTCGGCAGAAAAAACGCGCGCCCCTCGGCCAACAGTCGCCGTACACTTTTACTGCAGTCGTTTAACTCAGCACCCTATTCCTTTGAACGCAGATTTCTTCACTAGAGCACTCTAGCAAGAGCGGTATCTACTGCCCACCATTTTATCATGATGTATGAAGTCAGATTGTAATAAAGATCATCTTCCCTAAGAACATTAAGCGGCATGACACTGAATCAAAAGTGAGAGTGGCCTGCAGTCTTTCAACATTGCTTATGGCACTCTCTCCTTCCATATCTGAACTATTTGCGATATTGAGCGGGCTATTATGTCATCAGTATAACCAGCTACTTCGTTAACATTGTTAATTTAAATGTGCTCCTGAGAGTAATCAAAGAAAAATGACTTTTGTAAACCTTATACTAAAGCTTACTGCATTGACAATTCGATCGAAACTTAACCCTTACAAGCAAAGCAGTTTGTAGTCAGACCTGACGAACACGACGAGGTAATTGTTTATTATACGCTGTTAAAATTTACAAAATTGTTAGACAAGATTTAAACAAACGTAAATTTTACAGTTTGTAAGAACTCGAATAAACCGGTGGCGTAAAAAGGCCAGTCAGAGAAGACCAATAAAAGTCGCATGAGGGAAATAACTCATGCAGTCACAAATTTTTGTACAGTGGTAGGTGGAGGTGCCATGAACAACATACTAGAAAACCTGACTGTAGTGGCTGAGTGTTGGAGTAGGGCTGTGTTTGAAGGACACTTTTGTAGAATTTTCTTACATAATTTGGAAACTACGATCTCTAGTAAAGTATCCCAGTGCTAAATTTAACCTCATTAAGTTTCCAACAAAAAGGTCCTGTTCATTTTCTCTGTTCGACTAATAGTTTACGCATAGGGAGCGAGAGAATATCAAAATCATGCGTGTGGTTTTGGAGGTTAGATTTCATATTGCGGGTTGCATAAAACGTCACCGGTAGGGGCAACAGAATCACTCTGCGTAAGCGAAAGCAGAATTGTTCTAGCAGAGATACGGGACGTGAATCGCGAAATTCTATGAGATAAGCGACGTTGGTATGGACGGGCGGACGTGTTAATGTTTTGAGCATCTATAGCAAGTGGTTGCAAGCAAGAGTAGGCGACAAGATGTTGGACGTACACAACTACTCACAGAGTGTAAAGCAAGAGAGGCGGCTATCTGTGGCAGATCTTACGACCGAGTACAATGTTGACGCAGACATAAATGTTTCGGAACAAACTGTTCAGTGCAATTTGTTGAACATGGAGGTCCACAGGAGACGACCCCAACGTATTCTCATGTTGACCCAAGGATATCATCAATTACGATTCCAGTGGGCGCGACATCATCGAGATTGAGCCGTGGATCGATGAAACTTGTCACCTGGTCGGACCAATTACGTTTCTTTTTACACTTGCTAGATGGTTGTCTCCAGACACGCCGTCCACCAGGTGAACGGATGCTCCAAACGCGAGCAGCGCCACGAACACAGTCTTGTGGGAGACAGTGCTATGATACTGGGAACATTCATCTGGGCTGCCATGCGACGGGTGGTAGTTATCAAATGGCTCTGAGCACTATGGGACTCAACTGCTGAGGTCATTAGTCCCCTAGACCTTAGAACTAGTTAAACCTAACTAACCTAAGGACATCACAAACATCCATGCCCGAGGCAGGATTCGAACCTGCGACCGTAGCGGTCTTGCGGTTCCAGACTGCAGCGCCTGTAACCGCACGGCCACTTCGGCCGGCATGGTAGTTATCGAAGGCATCACGACAGCCGTGGACTAAGTGAACATTACTTCAGGCCACTTTGCATCCCTTCATATTTGATGTTTTCCCCGACGGCGGTGGCATCTCCCAGCCAAAACCACAGCCACAGAATTATGCTACAATGGGTTGAGAATCATGATAGTGAAATCTCGGAGATGTCTCGGCCATCAAATTCGCCTCATCGAAACCCGATGGAACACACCTGGTACGCTATGGGCGTCGCAAAGTACCGACCTGTAATTTTTATGGGAACTGGATGACCCCTGCGTAGACATCTGGTACCACATACCTCTAGAAACCTTCAGAGAACTTGTCGAATCCATGCTCCGCATAATCGTTTCTGTACTGCGCTTCAAATGCGGACCAGCAGTCCATGAGGCAGAATGTCGTAAAGTTTTGGCTTTTCAGGGTAGACGTTAATACCCGAAGCAGTATGCTTACTAGGTATCAGTAGGAAAAAGAAGTCACTTCGATAACTACGGGTGGAACGTACTCTACAGTCGTAACAATTCATCATAAAACATCCAATGAATAAAAAATAAAGTACAGAATTTTCAGGTTGAACTCCAGTCTTTAGCCAGCAAAGTAGTCTGCATCACAAAACACTCTTGTTGAGACAAAGAAACTCAGACTCCATGTCACGAATTGTGTGGCCTCTCCCACCGGAGGCTCTAGTCCTCCTTCGGGCATGGGTATGTGTGTTGTCCTTAGCGTAAGTTAGTGTAAGTTAGTTTAAGTAGAGTGTAAGTCTAGGGACTGATGACCTCAGCAGTTTGGTCCCTTAGCAATTCACACACATTTGAACACATGTTGAAACTCGACTGTTAGGTATTTAGCCGGTTCCTTTAATGTTGGTCATCGTGCATTTGTGTCAAAAAAAAGTAACTCCGTTCTAAGTGAGACTCGATCTTTCCACATATGAACAACGCTTTACAATATCAGGAACTGAACTAACAGAGATCAGGATTTACAAAAAGTTAACGATTTTGTGTAGACCAAAAGTAAATTAACTACTGCAGTGTCTGGAAAGTAGACACTATGACAAATCAAATGGACATTTGGACTGCACCCGGAAGTATCCTCTGCAGCCGATGCAGGTCAGTTGGCCGTCGGCGAAGGAGCGGCGAGGACGTGTGCAAGCCGAATATCCAAGGCCGCGGACATATGAAGCGAAAAACGTCTTGCGTGATGAACTGCATCTAGATCCACAGGACGTCACCGGTGTTCACATTTCGATCACAGCTAGTGTCGTCAATGTTAAGACAATTAACGAAAAAGTGTGCACGAAGGTGGTTACCGGAGCTGCCGGCAAGCTCCAGTTTAGACACTCAGATGGACATAGCGCCGCTCTCACCGTTGAACAACCTGGCCTAGGTATGAGGACCCTGTACGTTTTCGAGCTACCTTTTGGGATACTCGCCGATTCCGTTATCTCCTCTCTTAAGCTGTTCGGGACTGTCTTTAGCCTTGTGGCTGAGAAGTGGTAGACTTTTACAACGTACCCCGTTCTCAATGTAGTAAGACAGGTCAAACGTGAACTGTTTTCCTGCATACATAAACATTGCGGTGGATCACCCAGATGCCTTCAGGCGAATCTGTGCAACATGTTTCTGCTTCGTTTCTATCAATTACTTATGCACAAGCTACGGCACCTACGGCGTCTGGCGGTGAGGATCGGGATAGGTTACCACCGCAAACAGACGGACACGTTATTGACGAGGCACATAATAAGGCCCACTCATCATGCAGTGGGAGTCTAAAGATAACACCGAACAACTGCCACAGCGCAATGAGCGGATGGATGTTGATCCACGATTTGTGCCAACCGAAGCTTTCCTCTCGAAAAATCGGATCTACACTCACATTCTGACAGGGAGACGCACCAACGCAGGCTGTGTTCGCCACGCAAGTTCAAGAAACGTCGACGGACTCCGTCTGACGACTGTCTCTTGCGGACAGATACACACGATCGAACTGATGTCGACCGTGTCCTGGACGCACCTGCTACGTAGGCGTCGACCGACACTGCTCCCTCTTTAGGAGCTGAGACGATGGTTTCTTCTTCTGCTGGATATCGGGTCGGAGATGAAGGGGGCGATGGAACATCGTCGCAGCCGCGAAGGAACACGACACGGACCTCTTTGGTGACCGCTATAACATACAGGCAGCCTCTCTCCAGTGACTTGTGGGCGGACGAACTGGAAACCGACTCTTTTTGGCGGACACAGAATTTGTAGACGATGGTGAGTTACAACAACATCCCCCCCCCCCGCCCTCCCCAACCTTCTGTGGGTGGGATGATAATAGAGACGACAGGGTGGCGTTGGGGTGACAACCCCTGACGGCACAGCACACACTGACGACCACCACTGCCTTAAAGGGCGAACGACAGTCACATTGGTTCGCGATTATCAACATCAACACCATCTGGTGGCGCGAGAATCTGTAATTGTTACGCGACACACTTTACGCAGTCGACATTGAATGACCCTATTGCAAGAGATTGCATATCTGGATACATGACATGCATATCACGTTCTCAAAGAAGGTTTTGTAGCTGCCGATGTTCGTTACTTGAGAATGTCAGGGGCATGGCGCCTAGAGTCCAAGGGATACACCTCGTCAATGTTTACACGCCATCGGGTGCCAGCAAGACGCGTGAACGTTCGCTATACTTTGCTGAAGAATTAACGCAGTTATGCCAAGACAGACTAGGTGATATGGTGATAAGAGGAATTTTAATTGTACGTAGTCTCCCAAAGACTAAATTCCTCACGATTCACCAAGCCCAGCACTCGGCGCAGTCATTTGCGAAGCGGTTTGGTAGACACTTGGGACATCATCCATGCTGACAGCACGGGTTTCAGGTACTTCACGGAACATTCGTGTAGCAGAATTGAGAGGATACTCACCACAAGCTCTCTCAGGGATGCGGTCACGGCAGCCGAGTTGTGGCCGGGAGCATTTACTGCCCACAGTGCTTACACCGGTAACATCACGCTCGGACGACAACGGGTGTGGCGCAGCCGCAGCCCGTGGAAATTTAACATTGCAGTCCTGACCTCACTGGGGTGTCAGATGCCGGTGGGCGACACTTGGAGTTGTGTCTACGACGACGAGGAGAGTATACGTCTGCTTCAAAGTGGTGGCTGGACTGTGCCAAGCCGAGTCTTTGACACATCTTGAAGACGTTTAGTAGGGAAGCTGCGGGGTGAGGGCGCAGCACTACAGGGCTCTATTACACCGTCCTCAGGAAGTGTTCCGTTATGCACCCATCACCAGACCGTCAGATGATTATCAACCGAGCGAAAGCGAAGATTGTGACGTTGACACGTCAACACTTAGAAGAGACCATCATGCGTACACGTCAAACGTTCGGAATCGCCAATGAACGGCCCTCTCTATACCATATAGCCTTGGAAGAAAGGCACAGGCATAGGCACAGGACTTTGATCCAACAGGTGCCAACAGAAGATGGCGTCATGCAAAGATAGATAAACAATGCATACTTTACTCATTATTCTCATAATCAATGGATACTTTACCTAACACGCGGCCATGTCACGGATTGCGCGGCCCCTCCAGCCGGAGGTTCGAGTCCTCCCTCGGGCATGGGTGTGTATGTTGTTCCTAGCATAAGGAAGTTTAGGTAGCGTGTGAGTCTACGAACCGATGACCTCAGCAGATTGGTCCCTTAGGAATTCACACGCATTTGGACATTTGAACATACTATACCCATTAGTCTCACCTGTACGCAGAGAAGAGATCTGATACAAAGATCAGTGTTGCTATCGCTGGTTTGAGGCACGCCACAGTTGCTCCGGAACGCCAACAGCAATTACTAGAACCGGTGACTGAGGAAGAAGTGTCGGATGCCATAGGAAAAGTGGCACCCAATAAAACACCAAAACCGGATAAACACCCATGGAATTTCAGAGGACTTTCCAGAAGCTATTAGTACCCTATTGGACTAGTACATGTCAAGGCTCATGACACCAGAGATGCAATTTGGTGTTGCCTTTGTGGAAGGTGATCTGTCGATGGGTCAGGCATCACTGGGTGCCGCTACCTGACTGTCTTCGCTGAGTTGCGTCGTGTACCTGGAGCGCTGGCTGCGATAGACTTTAGTCAATCATTTGATAGAGTCAGACATATGTACTTAACTGCTGTCCTTCAGGATATGCATCACCCGAGCGCTCATCTCCTACGTGGCACAACATCGAACGTGCTTGTCAACGGCAGGCTGTCGAACACCTTGTAGACTCGTTGCTCTGTTAGACAGGGTTGCCAGTTATCGACGCTACTGTACGCTTTAATATTAGAACCGTTGTTGTGCGGTCTGTAGCACCACCTCACGAGATTGTCTCTTGGTGGCATCATTTTTAGGTGCACTGCGTTTACAGGCGATCTCATGTTAACTCTTCATGACGAACGTGACGTCCAGAGAACCATGGATTGTTCAGCCACTTATGGTGAAGCTTTGGGGAGTCGTATAAATAAGTCGATGGCCTAGAATACTGGCACTGGGGTGACATCTGCAGTCATCACCCCACTCAGACTATGCGATAAATTCTGCTTTTTTGGTATCGACTTCACTGATGACATCTCACGCAGGACGACTCTTAACTGTCGGAACCTCCTGCAACATATCCGTGCTGGACGTGTGGATCATCGTCTCCGTGCTTTGGACCTTCATCAACGGAACGAATTTGCTAATGACTTTCAGGCATCACGAATTCCACATGTAGCGCAAACGCTATCGATGTTTAAAACATAGCTCGGAGGCTCATGGCGGCATTCGGTTCATTTGTCAGCTCTGGAATGATATTTAAGGTTCCATACGACTCCCTCCCTCTTCCTAAAGAAGCGGCGGACTTGACCTTGTCAACATTCATGCTAGAGTAGTGTCTCTATTCGTTGATATGAACCTCAAGCTAAGAAGGCAATGTCCAACCAGTCTCACGGGCTTACTGATGGAGGCTCTGGCACCATCTTCCTTTTACCCTTCGGTGACGTTTACTGAGGCACCGGTGCCATTTTCCTATTCTGGAATGTTTTATTTTGCTCTGATTATTGCCAGCATCATATTTAAAGTACCAGGGAAGCAGGTTGCTAGCCTTACTTGCCGGAGAAGGTACGTGGATTCGGTTAAGAATGATTTTGAAGTAATAGGTTTAACATCAGAAGAGGCACCAATGTTAGCCCTGAATAGGAGATCATGGAGGAACTGTATAAGGGGGGCTATGCTCCAGACTGAACGCTGAAAGGCATAATCAGTCTTAAATGATGATGATGATGATGATGATGGAATGTTTTATCTGTATATAGCTGAGTATAGCTACCTACGGGACGTTTCCTCTGTCTTTCGCATACCAACGGCCAGTAACATCTATTGCACCACACATCGCCGCCGGTCGCCTTACGTCTTCGAACTGACATATTTTACCATGACTGGAAGGTAGTATGGCGCACTGCCGACGCGGCAACGCTAGATTCAGACGTACGCTCGATCTGGTATGTGACGGTAAACAAAAAACGGATCACTCGAGGGATACTCCATAGGATCCATCTTGCCGATTCCCCTTTATGTGTAAACTGCAAAGTTCAGGATAGAGACGAACAACGGCTACATTGCAGTCCGGCGGAGGAGATATTACATTTTGTGCGTCAAACTTTGGGTCTCTTTTACCGGATCTTGTCCTTTCATATCGATTCACGCACTCTCCTCTATCCGGACGCTGTTTACTACCCGAGGACGAAACACAACACTGTCACGTGGATCAGAGGTCCATTATTTGTTTGGAGGTGGTGTAATAGGACTCATGGATTTTTGGAGCTATTTAAACTATAGTCAACCATAAGCACAGCCAATACTTTTCGAACCTCTTGCGGAGCATTTCCACAATCCGTCCAGTAGCTGTATCATTCACGGCAGGAGATAAATTTGGTACATTCACACGTAGAAGATTGGAAAAATAGCGGTACCTACACGACATTACGAGACGATATGCCACGACTATGGGGCGGCGGCGTTCGTGGAGTATCAACGCTGTATTTGCGTTTTCCATAAGTGTTACCTCGTGTGCCGTGCGGGGTAGCCGTGCGGTCTGGGGAACTTGCACCGGTTCGCGCGGCTCCCCCCGTCGGAGGTTCGAGTCCTCCCTTGGGCATCGATGCGTGTGTGTTGTCCTTAGTGTACGTTAGTTTAAGTTTTATTAAGTAGTGTGTAAACCTAGGGACCGATGATCTCTGCAGTTTGGTCCCACAGAATTTACCACAAGTTTCCAAATTCGTTATCTCGTGTTTATTTTGTTTCTTTCACGCAGGTAGTACCCATTCCTCATTCTTTTAAAATCTTGGCGACAGAGACTAATCATGGAAAAAGGCGGCTTTACTTTTTTTTCAATATATAAATGAATATTCCCCTGTTGCCACTTACTCCTTCCAAGATAGTGTTATGTAGAGACATAAATATGAAGACAAATAACTACAGACGGATCTCTCTGCTTCGAGTCATGTGCAAGACATTCTTTATCTGAAAGAACACAAGTACAGTTTGAAGATATTTTCGGCGAATGACAAGCGAGGTTTCGATCACGTGTTCGTGTGCAGATCAACTCTTCAACCTTAAAATGATAAGGAAATCCGAAACTGCTAATCATCTGTACTTTCGTCGACTTGAAGAAGCAATATGTCTCGGTTGACCAACAGTCTGTTTTTAACGTTCTAGAAGGGCAGGTACTAGATCCAAGAAGAGTAAGGCTCTTCAAGTAAACACTCAGACACACAAAGTCCAGAGTAAAATTTACGACAGAAATATAAGAACTTTTTGCAATATTAAAATCGGTATTCACCAATGAGGTGGACTGTCTCCACGTCTCTTCAACCTCATTCTAGGTAACGCGTCATTAGGAAATGGGAAAAAGAATTGCAAAACCAAAATCTGTGGATAACTACTGAGGTTTGACGGACTAAAAATGACATTGCGATCGCTTGTTTAGCTGTGGCATACGATTTAGCAATACTAGCGGACACCGAAATCGCGGCACTTAAACAGATAAAACTCCTCAAAGAATGCTTTGAAAAACTTTGCTTAAAACCTCTTTTGAAAAAACGAAGTTCATTTGCACTAAATTTAACTTTCAGAAATTAAAAACGAAGTATGAGCAAACGAAGACGGTCAGAAACTTCAAGTATCTCGGTGAGTCCATAAAATCAACGGTGTTGTAGACGGAAGCATTGAGAGTTCGATTACAGAAACTGAAGAGAGCGTTGGGGAGAGTGTTGTACATGAAGAATAGTGTACTTAGGAACACATGATGATTGGTGGTCGGTCCTTCAGTCTGGTGACTGATTTCAGAATCGTGTGAACGACAGCGCGCTAGAGACCGGTTTAAGCAGTTTCGCCATTCACTAGATTTCTGTTGTTCTTTGACATGAGGCTGCGTTTTTGCAGCATTTGTAAATATTTCATGTTTTACACATTTGCGTGCTGTATAATATATTTAAGCTATTTATTCGGGTACAGAACTTTATGGTGAGTAAAGTGCTGCATATTTTTGGAACTATTTATATAACATGTGGACAGTTATATCAAGCTTCGTCGGTCGTTCATCATCTTGTTCCTTGAAACAGAAGGCTTCTTACCATGAAACTTGCAAAAGAACTGAATTTATTTAACCTCATAACAATTTTACCTGTCTTGAAAATGGAATTTTGTGTTGGTTGCCAATAGCTTCTACTTGAAATTTTTAAAAACCTGTAACTGGTGTTCGACAATATTTCTTCTTACTATGATTTCTCTTTCTGATTTTTGGTGGGTAGCAGAGAAATAATGTAACAAATACACGATTAAATAAAGTATTGACAAGATTTTATCGATTCGGCGCCCTTAAATTTCAATACAACATTTGCTCCTAGGTACAAGACCATGTTGTACCGTGGAACACATTTTCACATTTGGAAAACTTAACTTTCCAAAGTAATTTTTGTAATTTCAGGACAGAAATGCTGTTCATAACATTGAATGCCAGCATTTATAAAATGGAATTAAAAAATGTGCTACATTTCTATTACAGGGCTGACTACAGGCGACAGCTTTACCAAGGTACAACACCATCTCTTACCGGATAGCGCATCTACAGCAAGAAGTGCTTGTCTATACATATCAAGGCTAGACACTAAAACTCGGGGATCAAACCGGAACCTCTGTGCTCAAGCAAAACGTTAATTTACAACAGAACCGTGCGGTCTTGGGCGTCTTGCCACGGTTCGCGCGGCTCCTATCGTAGGAGGTTCGAGTCGTCCCTCGGGCATGGGTGTGTATGTTGTCCTTAGCGTAAGGTAGTTTAAGTTAGATTAAGTTGTGTGTAAGCCTAGGGACCGGTGACCTCAGCACTTTGCTCCCATAGCAACTTCCCACCAAAAGCTTTCGTCAGAAAGTATCCTGAGGGAGTAGTAAAAGGATTTTGAGGAAAATTCTTGGTCCAAGAAAAACAGAGGACTGATAGAGACTGAAATCGTGTAATGTGAAAGAGAAGTTACCAAACGACAGAGATTGAAAAACGAAGACTGGAACTTTAAAAGACATTTTCAAAGCCTCGCAACAATGAGACTTATACACAACATTATGTCATACATATGGGAAAATTAAGGAATATACCATGGATTCAACAAGTTAAAAAGGACTTCGAGAGAGTCCAGATACTTAGTAAGTTAGTTAGTCAGTCAGTTACATGTTCCATGGATCATTTTCACGATACATCGTAATGATGTGGAACAAGACATTTTAGATTAACATCACAAATCAATTTGTAAATACATGGCTACTTGCTGAACATTTATAGGTACTTCTTTTTAAAATTTACAAATGTGCGTTAGTAATTCCTAACCACCACCTTTTGCACATTACAATATAGCAGGAGTTCTTCTACGTAATGGAAGTAACTGTCAATGAGAAACTTTTTCAGGTTGTTTTCAAAGTTTACTTTGCTCTCTATGAAACATTTTATATCACTAGGTAAGTGATCAAAACTTTTTGTTGCAGGACTGTGCACCCCTTTTTGCGCTAAAGACTTTAGTGTGGAGTAATGAACGTCATTTTCCATTCTGGTACTGTAATTATGTATATCGTTGTTCTTTTTGGACTGTACTGGATTGTTTACAACAAACTTCATGAGGGAATGTATATAGTGTGAAGCGGTAGTCAGAATGCCCAACTCCATAAACAGATGTGTACAAGATGATCGTGGATGAGCGCCACATGTTATTCGTATAGCACGTTTTTGAGCATTGAAGACTTTCTTTCTTAAAGATGAGTTACTCCAGAACATTATTCCATACGACATTACTGAAGAAAATACGCAAAGTATGTCAACTCTCTCACCAGCATTTTCAATGATCCTGTATGCAAATATAGCTGATATAAGTTGTTTTAGGGTTACAATATGTGCTTTTTCCAATTTAAATTCTCACAGTATGGACACATAAGAATTTTGAAGTTTCCACCCTGTTTATTATTTCCTCACCATGTGTTACACTTATCATTTGGTGTAGTACCCCTAGATGCGCAGAACTAACTATGTCGTGTCTTTTTAAAAGTGAGGGTGAGTCCATGCACAGAAAATCAGTCACTAATAATTTTAAGACCATTGTTTACCATTTCTTCTGTTTTGGTCGGTGTGCTTGGATTGATTGCAATACTAGTGTCATCTGCAGAAATAAATAATTCTGATTGTCATATATTAGACGGAAGATCCTTTACATAGAAGTAGATAAGTAGTAGAGAGGCAACTATTCAGTAAAGAGGTAAACTGTCGTATAGGAAAGTTAAAGACTGATGTTAAAAAGAAAGAAATAAGAGGAACCAAATGGTCTCAAGAAAGAGGAATTGTGCAGTCAGAGAGAATGAGAGCATATGGAAGGGTAGGTACAGGGTCTATATGTAAATAATAATAATAATGAATTATATCAGTAGAAGCCTTATAAGCATCCTTCGCAGTTTTGGCATATCACACTTGGCTAACAGTGCAACAAAAATGACTAAACATTCAACGTTAATAATTGATAATATGGTTAAAAAACAGAAAGGTAACACTGTGATGTATCTATATGGTTAAAAAACAGAAAGGTAACACTGTGATGTATCTATAAAGATCTTGGTCTCTCTGATCATTTTACCCGCATAATGAGAATGGAAAAAAGTTTGCGGAAGCCCTTCAGATTGAGGACCATAAAAGACCTTTTTCATAAGTTAAAATCCAACGTTTTTCAAAGGCATTGTTAAACTGAAGTTGCGACGAAATATGAGCAGGAGAAAATGGAAGCGCAAATTTTTTAAGTTCTCTGCGCCAAGTAAATTGAATTTTGAGCAGACAGTTCCAAAATGGCCCACATCAATAGAATCGTCCACTAAATGGATAACAGTAGAGATTAAAAATTCCTCATACACACCTAAATATCTGCGACCCCTATAAATGAGATAGTGAGCCAGAAGTCGTACACTTTTGTGCCGTTACAGTAAAATTTGCAGTTGGGTACCGCTTGCTGCAAGAAAGCCTTCAAATGGCAAACATCATTTAATGCTGAAAATTAAAAAAAATATTCTGTAAGAAAAAGCAGAAAGATACTAACTTAGAGCTAAGGGACAGGAACAAATTAATAAATAATCCATCAATTTCGTTAATTTTGTGACTCAGTTTTTTTCTAGCACTGCGGATCATTTACAGCAAAAATTCCAGGAAACAGATGCAACTTCTGTGAGTGCTGTTACAAACCACAGAATTTCAAGTCAGGCAAACTGTACAACAATTAGAAGTTAAAATTCAGCAGCCGTAGTCGAAGTACGAATCTGTGTAGTGAAAGAAACCATAGATAGTATAAATTCTCTCCTAAGTTACATAATAAATTAATTCATAAACTCTGGTAACTTTTTAGAGTATATAAAACAAGTGCAAGGTGTACCTCTACTATAGAAAGTGTGCGGGAGATACTGAATATTAAACGCCTGTCTCTGTGGTGACGTCTTTTCAAAAATTTTAGAATTAATTTTGAAGACAGACTAACGAATATCTGAATAAATATAAGCTTCGCAGTGGAACAAGGTTTGGTTTCTGCAGCAGCTGAAGTGCAGAATCAGCCATAGTGGGTTTACAAATGCGATACTTTATTCACTAGAGACAGATAATTGCGTTCAAGGAATAGCTCTACACCTCTCTTCTACCACAGACCATGAAATTCTATAGAATAAGCTAGATTCATTAGGAGGAAGAGGAGTAGTAAATGAACGATTCGGACCGTATTTGGAAAGCAACGTACAGAAGGTGGAGTTAGTATCATATATATATATATAAATATATAAATATATATATATATATATATATATATATATATATATATATATATATATTTATATTTATATACCGTAAAGTGAAATTTTTGCGAAAAACGAACGTTAATTTATGAATTCCTCAAAGTAGCATCTTAAAACCTTTACTGTTCTTGATGCACATCAATGGTTGTGCAGACAGTATTAGGCATTGGGTAAAAATATCTTTGGGGATGAAAGAAACATTGCAAATTGTAACTGCAGATAAAACTCCAGAACTTCGCGTAGAAATGAAACTGTCGGGAATCTTTACAACTGGTCCAATTCCCTTACAGCTATTTCATGCATGCAAACCTGTGTGAGGCGCTTCAAAGTATAGATGCTTTGTGCCGATATATTTCGTTTAATTATGTCTCAAATCAGTTCGATTTGATTTTTCGCGGTATTACGGAGGTAACCACGAAAAAATCCTATTTTCTTCTATTTTCTATCAACGATGTGCACAATGTTAACTTTATTTGCTCTAACCCCGCTAACAGTCTCTCCTGTTACTGGTGACATTTTTTCTTAGCATATTTCTTTCAGAAAGCAAGGTTGGAAACTATATTTCATTGAACCGTAAATATGGAGCAACCATTTAACATAATTTGTAATACGTATCTCACAAGCTTTCTGCAACGGAATAGCTGGGCCCTCCGATTCTATTCCGTATACGACTTGTCTGTTTGCAGATCATATCATTAGCGGCGATTTGCTTGGATGTATCTCCTTCTTTGCTTATTTAGGGGGCGTACGGTGGAGCACACTAGCAACAGCTGTGACACTGACTACGACTATCATATGTAGGAGTTTACGACAGTACCTAACGGTAACTGTTGAGTAGTTACTCTTCTAAACATCGTCCCACGTTTTCACATGTAGTTACACTATTTTAGATACTTGAGCTATGCAGAGCTCTGTTTAAAAAGAATAGCTCGATGTAGTCATAGGACAGAGCCGCGCACGTTTTCTTTCATGTGGCGCAGCTAATTACACTCCTGGAAATTGAAATAAGAACACCGTGAATTCATTGTCCCAGGAAGGGGAAACTTTATTGACACATTCCTGGGGTCAGATACATCACATGATCACACTGACAGAACCACAGGAACATAGACACAGGCGACAGAGCATGCACAATGTCGGCACTAGTACAGTGTATATCCACCTTTCGCAGCAATGCAGGCTGCTATTCTCCCATGGAGACGATCGTAGAGATGCTGGATGTAGTCCTGTGGAACGGCTTGCCATGCCATTTCCACCTGCGCCTCAGTTGGACCAGCGTTCGTGCTGGACGTGCAGACCGCGTGAGACGACGCTTCATCCAGTCCCAAACATGCTCAATGGGGGACAGATCCGGAGATCTTGCTGGCCAGGGTAGTTGACTTACACCTTCTAGAGCACGTTGGGTGGCACGGGATACATGCGGACGTGCATTGTCCTGTTGGAACAGCAAGTTCCCTTGCCGGTCTAGGAATGGTAGAACGATGGGTTCGATGACGGTTTGGATGTACCGTGCACTATTCAGTGTCCCCTCGACGATCACCAGTGGTGTACGGCCAGTGTAGGAGATCGCTCCCCACACCATGATGCCGGGTGTTGGCCCTGTGTGCCTCGGTCGTATGCAGTCCTGATTGTGGCGCTCACCTGCACGGCGCCAAACACGCATACGACCATCATTGGCACCAAGGCAGAAGCGACTCTCATCGCTGAAGACGACACGTCTCCATTCGTCCCTCCATTCACGCCTGTCGCGACACCACTGGAGGCGGGCTGCACGATGTTGGGGCGTGAGCGGAAGACGGCCTAACGGTGTGCGGGACCGTAGCCCAGCTTCATGGAGACGCTTGCGAATGGTCCTCGCCGATACCCCAGGAGCAACAGTGTCCGTAATTTGCTGGGAAGTGGCGGTGCGGTCCCCTACGGCACTGCGTAGGATCCTACGGTCTTGGCGTGCATCCGTGCGTCGCTGCGGTCCGGTCCCAGGTCGACGGGCACGTGCACCTTCCGCCGACCACTGGCGACAACATCGATGTACTGTGGAGACCTCACGCCCCACGTGTTGAGCAATTCGGCGGTACGTCCACCCGGCCTCCCGCATGCCCTTTACGGCCTCGCTCAAAGTCCGTCAACTGCACATACGGTTCACGTCCACGCTGTCGTGGCATGCTACCAGTGTTAAAGACTGCGATGGAGCTGCGTATGCCACGGCAAACTGGCTGACACTGACGGCGGCGGTGCACAAATGCTGCGCAGCTAGCGCCATTCGACGGCCAACACCGCGGTTCCTGGTGTGTCCGCTGTGCCGTGCGTGTGATCATTGCTTGTACAGCCCTCTCGCAGTGTCCGGAGCAAGTATGGTGGGTCTGACACACCGGTGTCAATGTGTTCTTTTTTCCATTTCCAGGAGTGTAGTTGCAAATAATAACATGTAGTTGTGATCATGCAGTCAAATAGTCTACGCATTGACTAGAATTGCGTGTTAATGCACTACACAGAAATATAAAATAAAAGTTTAATGAATAATTTAACAACAAGAGTTCTATTCTCAACATCTGTAATTGATGTAGAGTACAGAGAACTATATTGAATAACGTTTATTCAAGAAAGGACATCTGAAATAAACGGGAAGTGGTCCTACGATATTCATTTAAATACAGATGGAAAATGCCCTTAGAAAATGCAGAAAATTTACTATAAGAGCTTTACGAGAACGGTAACAAACTCCTCAAATTAAATAGTCATCGAAGACACGTGAAAACTACAAGTCCGTTTCTTGATGACCATGCACGAGATATTCACCAGCTCAAAGCTGTGCACACCTCAACATGATAATTTACAAACTGACACTCGTGATACAAAGAATGGTAACTCATACTCTATCTATCGTCAGTTCCTTAACGCAAATGTCATAAGTTGGAGTCCTGCTCTGGAGCACATTCAGACATTTCGAAATATCAAGTCCCCTCAAAATTTACAGTATTATAGTGGACGTGTACCCCTAGAATCACCCTTACAACTGAATGACACACATTACAGGTCTGCCTTCTTGCAGCACTCGGTACAAGGAGCGTCTAGAAACCCTCGTTTGAGCTCTTCACTCGAAAGGTTTCATCTCCACTTGCGTCCGTAGTCTTCCGCTATTGTTCAAAATGGCTCTGAGCACTATGGGACTAAACATCTGTGGTCATCAGTCCCCTAGAACTTAGAACTACTGAAACCTAACTAACCTAAGGACATCACACACATCCATGCCCGAGGCAGGATTCGAACCTGCGACCGTAGCAGTCACGCGGTTCCAGACTGAGTGCCTAGAACCACTAGACCACCGCGGCCGGCTTCCGCTATTGTCTGCTTTTCCAATGGCTGAAGGTCATCCCTACCAAAAACATATCTTATTACGTGCTACAGACGTGATTTGACTCATATTGACCACTTTCCCACTCGAAACTAATACTACAACAATATTTAAATGAAAGAAACGCCATAAACATTCGATCAAACTCAGACGCACTTAAGCAAGTGCACTTACAGTAAAACACTGCAGATTGTCCTTATATTATTTGGGCCTACTTGACAGAAATGTCTTTTGGTTCTTTGCTCAGTTGTGGAGTCCACTAACACATGTAACTTGTGGTGGTACGCCACATAACGTAATATGATATTGAATAACTTCGCAAATTACCAAAACTGACGTCGTAACGAAATAAATATTATCGCAGAAAAATAACAAAGACTCTGTAATCAGTTAATATGATCTGCGAATGTAATTGCAATCTCTGTTGTTTTTGCAGAAAGATCGCTCGCCCTTTTCTTCTGTTTCTTCGTAGTGTAAGAAGCCATTTTGTGACGAGGTATGAAAACGTGTAAGTTTCAGGTATTATTTGGCCTAAATATATTCAAATACTACTTAATAGTGTCGCTACGGTTTATCTGTACCAGCTCCTATATTTATGAAGTGATAGATTTAAATACTTAATGCAAATTATATACGGCAACACTGGTGCAGAGGTCAGAGTCATTGTTCTAAATGATAGCGGCCCAGAGTCCTAATAAATATCTTAGTATCCGCTAATTTTGGGAAGTAAAGATAAATGTAAGTGTGGGAGATTTCTCTTGATTGGTGGTTCTTCCTTCGAAACTGTAAATGTAACCAATATTTCCAATATTGAATCATATTTGAGTAAACTGTGTTCAGAAAATTTTTTTCGATCCCCGCTTAACGAAATTGCGAGGATCTCCTTAGTGTGGCATTTCCACTAAAGTAAAAAATGAAATACATTTATATATTTTGAATTTTGTGTGTTGGTGGTGTCTTTTAATATAAGAACACCGCGTCGGGCAAACTTACTGCGGGAAATACCACAATTGAGTCACTGACGTAAATAATTTTCCAGTTGTGAAGCAGGCAAAATAACATTAACTCCAACTTTTCGTAATATATAAAAACCAATATATGAAGAACCACCACAAAGTGACCACTTTTGAATCAGCACAGTTTTTAATACCACTTGCAATCGATGTTTAAATAGATTTACCAGCAAACTATTAAACTGTTCATTAAATAAATACGTAAGTATGACAAAATATGAGGTATTCATGCTGTATTCATTTACTGTGTACTTGGGGCTGTTACGATGTTCTGACAAACATTTGCATAATGAGATAGATATAAAACACGTCGTAAGTCAATAAATAAAATAGATACAGATATGTAGCTTTCAGGGATGATAGCTATAGTGCAATGCTGTCATCTGAGATAACGTTTGGTGAAATAACACGAAGCGCTTAAAAGCTGTTAATTTAGAGGTACATTGTGAAAACTGTTATTCACTGTGAAGTATTAACTTCTGTAGTTTTAAAGGTATTGAAGTACTGTAATGTCACTGGATGCGCTTCATTTATCTCAGATCGCTGATGTATTCAGATTTGCTGTACTACTTGATGGGAATTATTGCAGACTCTCAAAGAGCCGTAAGAAGCTATCTTTTAATTTGTCTGACACTCCACCATGTCTTGGAGCACTGTCTCTGCACAAGCCCATGGGAGCGACAGCTGTCAAAATTCTTCGTACTGGAATTTTCCCTATTCCCAGCGACGCTGCTAGTCTTCGTACCTGGACTGACTCATACTGGTCACCTAACCACAAGCTGGAATTGCCGTGGCGCTTCCTGAGACCTGGGCCCACTGGCGTTCAGCTGTACGACAGATTCATCCTAGTTCGTGCCAATGCTGGGCGGCCGATCAACTCGCCTAAAAACGCATAAAGTCACAGAGTGCACGTGATTTCCCGACTCCTTGCTGCTTGGTAGCTCACAACTCTTCCTTGTTCCACAAGTTTCCTGTAGCTGATCAAGGCAATCAGGACGATGTAGTATTTCTTCACTTCCAAAAATCCTCGATCGTGCCACATCAATGTCTGTTAACAAACGTATAATCATACGGGGCGTCAAAGAAAATTTATAACTCGGTTGAGGATTTCTTGATGAGGAGGACACAACATGTTATCTTGCAAGGAGATACATCGACGGAAGTATTGTAGAAGTAACTTCAGGTGAGCCTCGGGGAAGTTGGTTCAAATGGCTCTGAGCTCTATGGTACTTAACTGCTGAGGTCATCAGTTCCCTAGAACTTAGAACTACTTAAACCTAAATTCACACACATCCATACCCGAGGCAGGAGTCGAACCTGCGACCGTAGCGCCTAGAACCGCCACTCCGGCCGGCCCCGGTGAAGTGTGTTGTAACACTTGCTGCTCATATTGAAAATTATATTAATGATGAGACGGACAATAGTATTAAAACCAAACTAACGAACTCTGTCTTAACGGCTTCGAAAGGCCCAACAGTAGTGACCGTTCGCCTTGTCATCCTCAACCGATAGGCGTCGCTGGATGCGGATAGGAGGGGCATGTGGTTAACAGACCACTCCTCTGGCCGTTGGCAGTTTTCGCTACCAGAGCCGCTGCTTCCCAATCGAGTAGCTTCTCCATTAGTCTCACAAGGGCTGAGTGCACCCCACTTGCCAACATCGCTCGGCAGAACCAGACGGTCACCTACCCCAGTGCTAACCTAGCCCGACAGCGCTTAACTTTAGGAACCGGTATTACCACTGCGGCAAGGTCGTTGCCCAGACAGTATTAATAGCAAATGTAAAAGTGCTCACTCCACAAAACGCAAGAAAGTAGTATCTAAGAAGCACAATATTGATGAACAACAACTGCAGTTAGTAATTTCGTACAAATACCTAGGGTGTAGCAATTTCTATGGGTATGAAATGGGAAGATCACTTACGCTCAGTCATGGGTAAGGCATGTGGCACACTTCGGATCATTGGCAGGAGAGTGGAATAATGCAGCCAGTCTACAGTTGAGACTGGCCAGCATAATAGTTGTGCGTCCGTTGTTGGAGCATTGTTGAAGTATATGGCATTCATACCAGACAGGAATAAAAGAGCACATCGAACATATGGAAAGAAGGGCAGCATCTATAGTCGCAAGTTAGTTTAACTCGTGGTTGAGAGGAACAGAAATCCTGAATAGCGTAGCGTGCTGCGCACTCCGGGGGGACTAGTGGTGACAGACCTTGTGGCCCAGGTTACACACTGTTAACAACTACAAAGAACTTTATGTACTTTGGTACATGGCATAGTGCGGCAGCCACACCCTTCCTCACTAACCCTGCCTGGGCTTCCGCCTGGTGCTGCTGAGCTGTACCCTCGTGTTGCTGAGGCCGGCAGCCCCTGTAGGCCACGGGCATTGACGTCGGTGGCGCGTCAAGTAGTGAAGCGATGGCGTTCCACTTGGGAGGCCGCCCTCGGCTCCGAACGCTACCGCTGTGGCAGCGTGTGCGCTACTTCCCCTGGCATCGTGTGGACCCAACGGCCCCAAGACCCACTCGAGTTACTGCGAAGGAACGAGAAGGCGGCTGTGCGCGGAGTACGAACCGCTGCCTTCAGGCTTTGCGTGGCTGGCGGCTGGCGTTATGGCGCCGAGTCCTGCTAGGAACTCTGCGTCGGAATCGGCAGGCGCGGGCGGAAGATCGGCAGGGCTGAGGCAGCAAGCCGCGTGTAGGACTTACGAGGGGAGCCCACGACGATGCGATCACAGATTTACTTCAAACTTTGTACACCTATAATAGGCCATTAGACCAATGTGACAGGGAAGTAGTAACGTGCAATGCTCTGGAAATTCCGAGAAAATCGCAAGAGAAGTTTTACGCGTCTATTGTGTAAGTGATGTATCTGTGCATAGATGCCAGGCGTTAGAGTTCATGGTAGTTATGTGATTAGCGTTCGAACTTCGTAAGACGAGCGTGTATGACGCGATGGTTCGACTCACGCTCGAAATTAATTATTAATTTATTTTTTCAGTGCCGGTCATAATATTTAATTTATATGACATTTGAGAGGTCGTCGTGTGACTAGGGCCTCCCGTTGGGTAGACCTTTCGCCGGGTGCAAGTCTTTCGATTTGACGCCACTTCGGCGACTTGCGCGTCGATGGGGATGAAATGATGATGATTAGGACAACACAACACCCAGTCCCTGACGGAGAAAATCTCCGACCCAGCCGGGAATCAAACGCAGGCCCTTAGGATTGACATTCTGTCACGCTGACCACTCAGCTACCGGGGGCGGACATTTGAGAAGTAATATAATGAAAGAAAACTACGTGTATTTTCATGAAGTTTCAATTTATGTTTTCCATGTCTGTATTACAAATACTATCAAAAATGGCTCAAATGGCTCTGAGCACTATGGGACTTAACATCTGTGGTCATCAGTCCCCTAGAACTTAGAACTACTTAAACCTAACTAACCTAAGGACATCACACACATCCATGTCCGAGGCAGGATTCGAACCTGCGACAAATACACTCCTGGAAATTGAAATAAGAACACCGTGAATTCATTGTCCCAGGAAGGGGAAACTTTATTGACACATTCCTGGGGTCAGATACATCACATGATCACACTGACAGAACCACAGGCACATAGACACAGGCAACAGAGCATGCACAATGTCGGCACTAGTACAGTGTATATCCACCTTTCGCAGCAATGCAGGCTGCTATTCTCCCATGGAGACGATCGTAGAGATGCTGGATGTAGTCCTGTGGAACGGCTTGCCATGCCATTTCCACCTGGCGCCTCAGTTGGACCAGCGTTCGTGCTGGACGTGCAGACCGCGTGAGACGACGCTTCATCCAGTCCCAAACATGCTCAATGGGGGACAGATCCGGAGATCTTGCTGGCCAGGGTAGTTGACTTACACCTTCTAGAGCACGTTGGGTGGCACGGACGTGTATTGTCCTGTTGGAACAGCAAGTTCCCTTGCCGGTCTAGGAATGGTAGAACGATGGGTTCGATGACGGTTTGGATGTACCGTGCACTATTCAGTGTCCCCTCGACGATCACCAGTGGTGTACGGCCAGTGTAGGAGATCGCTCCTCACACCATGATGCCGGGTGTTGGCCCTGTGTGCCTCGGTCGTATGCAGTCCTGATTGTGGCGCTCACCTGCACGGCGCCAAACACGCATACGACCATCATTGGCACCAAGGCAGAAGCGACTCTCATCGCTGAAGACGACACGTCTCCATTCGTCCCTCCATTCACGCCTGTCGCGACACCACTGGAGGCGGGCTGCACGATGTTGGGGCGTGAGCGGAAGACAGCCTAACGGTGTGCGGGACCGTAGCCCAGCTTCATGGAGACGGTTGCGAATGGTCCTCGCCGATACCCCAGGAGCAACAGTGTCCCTAATTTGCTGGGAAGTGGCGGTGCGGTCCCCTACGGCACTGCGTAGGATCCTACGGTCTTGGCGTGCATCCGTGCGTCGCTGCGGTCCGGTCCCAGGTCGACGGGCACGTGCACCTTCCGCCGACCACTGGCGACAACATCGATGTACTGTGGAGACCTCACGCCCCACGTGTTGAGCAATTCGGCGGTACGTCCACCCGGCCTCCCGCATGCCCACTATACGCCCTCTCTCAAAGTCCGTCAACTGCACATACGGTTCACGTCCACGCTGTCGCGGCATGCTACCAGTGTTAAGACTGCGATGGAGCTCCGTATGCCACGGCAAACTGGCTGACACTGACGGCGGCGGTGCACAAATGCTGCGCAGCTAGCGCCATTCGACGGCCAACACCGCGGTTCCTGGTGTGTCCGCTGTGCCGTGCGTGTGATCATTGCTTGTACAGCCCTCTCGCAGTGTCCGGAGCAAGTATGGTGGGTCTGACACACCGGTGTCAATGTGTTCTTTTTTCCATTTCCAGGAGTGTACTATCCTGCGACGTGTGATGTCGAGATCACGTCCGACGAGAAACTGTGCATTACTCTTGTGGTCTAGCACGTTGTGACTCACTATATTACTGATTGTGAATAACGCATTCGCTTCATTATTTATCGATGTTTCACTTGGGCTTTTCAAGCCTGTCCTTCGTCCTTGAAAATTTGGTTACAGATAGCAAGTAGTCAAATAACATATGAAATTCACTACAACTTCATGAAAATGCACGTGGTTTTTTTTCATTATAATACCTCTAAAATGTCGTATAATTAAATAATATGATAATTGAAAAAAATATCGAATAAAAAGTAAGTGTTAGTGTCATTTGAAATGTAGTCTGGTCTACGACCGTCTTGGGAAGCGCTAGCGCTAAACACTTTTTTACAATCTTATTTTGTCCATTATAGTTCATTGCATTTGCTTGGGGCGGACGTCTCATGACACTTGAGGAAGTTTATTGTTGATCCATTCACTCAGTTTTTCACTACAGAGGGCAGCTAACCCTCTGACCGAACACGCTGAGCTACCGTGCCGGTTGCCACTGGACCACAGTGACTTCATAGTCCCTGTACCTCCGCACAAATATACCAGTTACATAATAGACGCGTAAAACTTCTTTTGCGACTTTCTCGGAATTGCCTGAGTAGTGCACCTTACTACTTGCGCATTATCTTATTTTAATGGCATACTAAAGGTCCACAAAGTTTGAAGTAAATCCGTGATCCCAACGTCCTGGCTCACTATCCGCTGTTGCTCCGGCTTCGTGGGGGTACTGTCGGCTTACGGCGATGACGAGTGGCCACTGCCTTAAAATCCAGACTCATTTATGTGCACCTGATCCGTCTCTATTGTTAAAACCCGGTGCGTAGCCATGCTGCCAAATCAAGAGGCTTTCCCTGACAAGGTGACAACGCCCTGCTTGCTACACGGTTACGCCTGCGAAGCGCCGTTTAGGCTGAGCTCTGCTATCCTCACTGTCCAACGCACTGGTGTGTTTGTTATTGTAACCCACATGTTGCCACATTTGCAGCTATTGGCTCGCGATTTTCATGGCAACGCTCTATGACACTTCCGTGCTAGTTTCCATTACTTGAGACCAATAATTTTCCGACGGAAGACTGGGTCGCGGCACTACAATAGTCTGAAATTGTAGACGCTTGGAAACGGACACCAGTTATTCAGCGAAAGCCTAACCGCACTATTTAAAGAACCAGTGTTAAGTGACAAACTAAGAAACATGCTTCAGCCCATATGTATCTCTCCCGTAGGGACCTACGACAACTTTAGACTCAGTATGGCGCGCCCTGACATTTCTGTATACCAACTCTTCCCGTGGCCGACACGTGAATGGAAGCGGAAGAAACCACAACACGTAGTACGTTGCCAAGTACCTCCTGCCGTGCAGGTTATGTAGATGAAAAAAACTAAAGTTGACTGGGTCACTGCAGAAAACCTTAAGGGACTTCTAGTTAATTCGTAATTACTGTAAGTGTATAAAGACCACATGAGAATGATCATTAAGCGTTAAAAGAGATAGTGAGTCAAATGGGAATGAACTCTGCAAATACAATCTGGAGAGTAATTACAGGGCGTATTAAAAACATATCTGGAACTGTAGACCTTCATTCTTGATACCAAAGCATTACAAAAAGATCATCTATTGTGTGTCCAAAAATCCTACGTTAACCCCTAGAAAATAAAAAAATTTAACTTTAAATTTTTCACAAAATTGACCTTTATCATCATATTGGCAAAAAGTAAACAATGAGTTATTTTAAAGAGGCGGGTTTCACTTGGAATATAATTTTAAATTTTTTCATAAAGTTAACCTTTATTACTACAATAAGCAACGAATACAAGAAGAAATTGGCAAAAAAGTAAATAAACAATTGTTTTAAAGTTGTGGTTTCACTTTGGAACAACTGGAACATACAATTTTCAACCTCCCACCATTTCATGAGGCATATTTGAAAGCAGTTTCGTATTTTTCCAAGACACAATCTCGAAACTTCCATGAGCTAATAATGCCTAAAACAAATTTTAGCCTATAATTTAATAAATTTATATTAAAAGTACGTACTGCTCCAGCGTTTTCATTTCGAACCACTCACAAAAACAGTAGATAACTGAAATTTACATTACAGTAACTTTAGATATACCAATTTTCACTGTCAATGATCTCCTCGGTGTGATAACTATAAAAAGAACCACATGTCACGATCTCCTACAGTCACGTAGTACACTATCCGCGCCAACTTCTGCTTTGTATTCTGTAACACTGCTACAGAGCACCACATTCGTAGAAGTACCTCAGTGTAGCACTAGATGAATTTCTCTTGCAATACAGTCTGTGGTTTGAGGCGAAAGGCACTGGTACTTAAAAAAATTATGAACTAGTGATTTGAGGCAGAAACCACTGGTAATCAGAGGTTTAAGGAGGTATGAAACGATTAATTATTCATCGCATTAAAATGATAAATTTAACTAACACATTTACATTTACAAAAACTGATCGAAGGGACGATCTTTTTCCATGTGTCCCCTTGGTCTGCATTCCATACTTTGCCGAATGTTATGGAAATCTCCTGTGTGGTCAAATCCATTTTAGATACGCTTTCTCAAATGGTTCAAATGCCTCTGAGCACTATGGGACTTAACTTCTGAGGTCATCAGTCCCCTAGAACTTAGAACTACTTAAACCTAACTAACCTAAGGACATCACTCACATTCATACCCGAGGCAGGATTGGAACCTGCGACCGTAGCGGCCTCGCGGTTCCAAACTAGCGCCTAGAACCGCTCGGCCACTTCGGCCGGCATACGCTTTCTCAAAATATCGACAATGGGTAAGTATGAGTAGAACACACCAAGGATTTTAAATGTCACCAACGGAAAAAAATTCATTGGATTCGAATCTGGGGACCGGGGAGACCGGGCAAATCACCTCTCCAGAAACTAGTTCTCGAGATACTGGCGAATTATGCGTGTAAATTGTGGTGGAGCACGATCGTGCATAAACCACATTCGATGGATGACGTCTGCGTGTACGTCATTAAGTAGCTAAGGCAACTCATTTCTGAGAAATTTTAGTTACGTTTCATCAGTAAGACGTTGCGCGACAAATGGGGACCAATGAGCTGACCACGAATTATTCCATCCCAATGTTATAGACGGTCTTGTACCACTTCACGAAGGTGTTCATGAACCCAGACGTGACTGTTGTGGTAACTGAAGATCGCATCACATGAAAAGGCACCCTCATGAGTAGATATGGTACATGTTAAGAACTGCAGAGACACCGCACAATGCCCTAAAATGCTCCAGCAGAAAGTTATGCTTAGCTGAAAATATGCTTTACTAAATCTTTGTACACGTTGAAGGAGAAACGAGTATATCAGATTTTGATGCAAAACTTTACGGATTGTCGTGTGATTAATGCCTTCCATTCTCGCAACACTCCTTGCTTTACACTGTCTAGTGACATCAATGTGAGCATCTGTCAAAAGCCTGAATAACCATATTTAGCAACGCAGAGCAGGAAGAGAGTCAGTGAGGCTCTGCAAGTTACCGACTGGGATGTGAAGCCATACCGACTCCAATGCCGTGCCCAGGTGCGCTAGGTCTCTCGGTTGAGGATCCAGGGTGCGCACAGTCCAATCGAGGTGGTCCCACTTGGTATCGATTGGGCTTACATACGGGAAGTTTGGCGGCGAGCGGAGTACGATAAACTCATCCCGGTGCTCCTGGAACCACGCACGTACTCTGCGATCTGTGTGATACGTTGCATTGTCCTGTTAGCAGATGCCATCGTGCCGAGAAAAAACAAAAGGGCATGCTGCGGTAGACATGATCCCCAAGGATCGATGCACACTTTTGTTGAGTCATTGTGCCTTTCAGAATGACGAGATCACCCACGGAATGCCACGAAAACAATCGCCAGACCATACACTCCCTCCTCCGGACTGGACCCGTCCGACGATTGTTTTTCTGACGCATCACGCCTTACACGCAAACGGCTATCTGTCCGACTGAGCATAATATGCGGTTCACTCGAAAAGGCCTTCTTCCGCCTCTCAGGGGACGTCCATTTGCGACGCTTGAGTGCAAATTCCAGCCTCCGTCGCCTGTGAACAACAATCAGCATTGGTGGATGAACCAGTGGCCCACTGCGGAGGTCCATACGCAGCACCATTCGCTGGACGGGTCTTGAGCAGACACTGTTGTTAGTCCCCTTAGTCCGTCTGGGCAGTCATCTGCTCAACAGTTGCACGCCTATTCGCCCGTGCACGTCACCGCGGCTTTGGTTCACCCCTGTCAATAATTGCCCGTGGTGTACCACACTTACCTCACTGCCGGCTTTGAATAGGCCACTTTGTCATGCGTGGTATATGTTTACAAACTTAGACGTTTTGGATATGCTTCCATCGTTGGCTCGAAAGGAAATGATCACGCACTTTTGGACGTCAGACAAATCGCTCCGTTTCCACATTACGGCAACGACTGCACTGCTTTCGGCGTCCCCGCCGACACGCTTTATACACCCCCCACTCCTAGTGCGGCCACCTGCCACCAGTGAGTGGTTTTTGCACGCTGACGTTGAATATAGGCGGTGGTTACATTAAGAGGATCCGGAAAGCTCTATCTTTCCAATATTAAAATAGCGCTTATAAATTACATATTTTCTCACGAAGTTTTTGAGCTTGGAAGCTGAAACTTTTACAGATACTTATTGGAGTGTTGGCTACAACTTAACATGTGGATTTTTAAAAATTTGAATTCAGTTGTCTGAGATTAATCTTTTTTATTGTAATGAAAATTCACTGCTTTTTGTGCTATTTCTTGTTTATAAATTCAACAATATACAGGTTTATGGAAAAGACTGTGTGAAGTTACGCAGACGGAACCGTGAACATTTACTGAAAATTTTATGCAAATTCGTTTGGTATATCCTGAGAAAACATGTAGTTTGTATAAAAAATAAAACTTTTGGGAATCGAGTGGCAAAGTTTGGATTACCTTTTTAGTACATTCCAAGTCCACAGGATGGATTATCTTTTTGTGAGTGTGCCGTGCAGCTGATGTTCATCCTCAGTGCGAATAATCCGTTCTTCAAGTTCAGACGTTTCTGCATCTGCGGCTGTCTTCTCAAATGAATCTGTCTCTCACAAGCCTATCTCTCGTATGAACATTCATGCAGAAGGTAACTGCCTCCCAGGGCAACGTTCAGCGTAAAGCCAGCGTGCTGAGTCGGATTCCCATCTGCTAGGTCGTACATGCAGTGTATATCCGTCATTTCAGACACTGATTACACTGCTGTAACTGTCTCCTCAGTTACCGCTGTACACGCCGTGCGTCAGAGGGTGGTAACATTTAGACACTCCATCAGCGGTGCCACACTGCGTCAAATCCATTTCCGCCTACATGTTGTTGTTGTTATGGTCTTCAGTCCTGAGACTGGTTTGATGCAGCTCTCCATGCTACTCTATCCTGTGCAAGCTTCTTCATCTCCCAGTACCTACTGCAACCTACATCCTTCTGAATCTGCTTAGTGTATTCATCTCTTGGTCTCCCCCTACGATTTTTACCCTCCACGCTGCCCTCCAATACTAAATTGGTGATCCCTTGATGCCTCAGAACATGTCCTACCGACCGATCCCTTCTTCTGGTCAAGTTGTGCCACAAACTTCTCTTCTCCCCAATCCTATTCAATACTTCCTCATTAGTTATGTGATCTACCCATCTAATCTTCAGCATTCTTCTGTAGCACCACATTTCGAAAGCTTCTATTCTCTTCTTGTCCAAACTATTTACCGTCCATGTTTCACTTCCATACATGGCTACACTCCATACAAATACTTTCAGAAATGACTTCCTGACACTTAAATCTACACTCGATGTTAACAAATTTCTCTTCTTCAGAAACGTTTTCCTTGCCATTGCCAGTCTACATTTTATATCCTCTCTACTTCGACCATCATCAGTTATTTTACTCCCCAAATAGCAAAACTCCTTTACTACTTTAAGTGTCTCATTTCCTAATCTAATTCCCTCAGCATCACCCGACTTGATTCGACTACATTCCATTATCCTCGTTTTGCTTTTGTTGATGTTCATCTTATATCCTCCCTTCAAGACACCATCCATTCCATTCAACTGCTCTTCCAAGTCCTTTGCTGTCTCTGACAGAATTACAATGTCATCGGCGAACCTCAACGTTTTTATTTCTTCTCCATGGATTTTAATAGCGCTCTTAATATGGAACCGATTTCTGATTCAGCTACAAGACTGTCAACGTGTCAGATTCGTACACGGCTAGTGATATCAACTGTCTCTGCGGCCACTGCTGTAGGGAATTCCTTCCCGCTTCGCAGATGCGAGATTATTTCTCCAGCCCCGGGATAAATGATGACGCGCCGCCACTCTCAATTCAATTCACATCTGCTCACATCACAGGTCACAGCGTATTCACATCCGCCGTAGTTTTCGTCAAATTCACGTCCGAACAGGTCGCCAGTTGCAGTTCACATCCGAGAGCCTACAGTCCTAGAGTTGAAGTCTATAACGGTTCGAGCGATTCTAGGCGCTACAGTCTGGAACCGCGCGACCGCTACCGTCGCAGGTTCGAATCCTGCCTCGGGCATGGATGTGTGTGATGTCCTTAGGTTAGTTAGCTTTAAGTAGTTCTAAGTTCTAGGGGACAGATGACATCAGAAGTTAAGTCCCATAGTGCTCAGAGCCATTTGAACCATTTTTTGTTGTTGTCTATAACAGCCTACACTTCAGTTGCAACTGTAATAGCACGCCGCTACTGATGAACAGTCGACAGACTGATCAAACACAAGTATCTAGTGTAATTATTAGAAAGTCACAGAACTGAGTAACTATCAAACACAGCTGTCCTGATAAACGTATTTAGTCTAGACAATTATCGCCATTGTGTTAGGATAATCATTGTGTTAGACTGCGGAGTCACGATTATTCCTAATAGTAACTCCACATGTAAATCCCTTGGAATATATCAGAGAGTGTTGTTCTACCCCACTGTTACAAAACTATACGAAATTGAAATGAACGACGCTCGATAGAAAGTCAGACTTACGGTACAGAGTATTACCATTAATTTATTTGCTTTGAAGTTACAATAAGTAGTAGCCTGTGAATTCAAGTCGGGAACCTCAGCTTGGGTGTGCAGCCGTGGACGCTCACATTCCTCGCACCAAGCCGGAAGCGCGAGCCCGGCCGTGCGGTCCCAGGCACACAATGCGCGGCCGGAGGGATTAGCGGAATCGTGCCTGTCCGAAGATCCCCAGTTTACTGTGCGGGAATTCCCAAATCGGTAGTCTGACAGACGTATACACCTGAGAGCAGGTTACCATCAGAGCACAGGATTTTTGTACTTTTAGCTCTACGGAAAGGAAACCAGAAACCGGGGATTTTTTCTACTCGCGATGCAAGCTTTCCATTCATTAACAACAACCTGTCGAGCAGGGAGCGATGGAGAGAGTCAGAGGGAGACGGAAAGTAGTTGCAACCGACATGACTGGTGGCAGGGAGGAGAGTACATGTTAGAACTTGAAACGAACACCTCCTGTCTGGAACGACGAGGTGGGAATCGAGAGGACATTTGCACCCTCTGAAAAACTACTGATTAACCAGAGTAAATTGCATTATAGGAAGTAGAAAGTAACAATTATGATTCGCTAAAGTCCACCCCACCTAGCTGGAGAGACAGCTCGAGCCACCCCCCCCCCCCCCCCCAAAAAAACCGTAAAGGTAAATCTCAAATGACTCATTGCTGCCGCCGAGTAAGACTGTTCCACATCTACATCTGTATCTATATCTACATCTACATGGATACTCTGTAAATCACACTAAAGTGCTTGGCACCTTCACAATAATTCTCTATTATTCCACTCACGAACAGCTCGCCGAAGGAACGAACACCTATGTCTTTCCGTCCGAGCTCTCATTTCCCTTATTTCAGTATGATGATCGCCTCTCCCTTTGTAGGTTGGCGTGAACATAGTACTTTCGCGTTCGGAGAAGGAAGCTGGTGACTGAAATTTCGTGAAAAGATCCCGTCGCAACGAGAAACGCCTTTGTTTTAATAATGTCCACCGCAAATCGTGTATGTCTCTCCTCTATTTCTCTGTAATACAGAACGTGCTGCTCTTCTTTGAACTCTGCCGGTCGAAGTAGCCGAGCGGTTCTAGGCGCTACAGTCTGGAGCCGCGCGACCACTACGGTCGCAGGTTCCAATCCTGCCTCGCGCATGGATGTGTGTGATGTCCTTAGGTTAGTTAGGTTTAAGTAGTTCTAGGGGACTGATGACCTCAGAAGTTAAGTCCCATAGTGCTCAGAGCCATTTGAACCGTCTGAACTTTCGCTATGTACTCCGTTAATTCTATCAGGTAAGGATACCACACCGCGAAGCAGTACTTCAAAAGAGGACGAGCAAGCGTAGTGTAGGCAGTCTGTTTACTAGATTTGTTGCATCTTCTAAGTGTTCTGCCAGTAAATGGCAATCTTTGAGTGGTCTTCCACACAATATTTTCTATATGTTCTTTCCAATTTAAGCTTTTCGTAATTTTAATTACCAGATATTTATTTGAACTTGAAGCTGCCGCTTCGCAACACCTGCCGTAGCTATCTACCACCGTGACCGAGTGCAGCCGTCGCGAGATTAGAAGTTCGCTCCAGGCGGCGTACTTCACAACTTGCAACTATTTCACGTTTTGATATCTCGACAGACAGCATGGCGAGGCCAAATAAGGAGCAGTTATGGCGCACGGAATTTTACTGGAAGAGTAATCCTCAATAAGCTTCACATACTCCAGTTTAAAATCCAAATTCAGACTTGCATTTGCTAATCACTTGATTTCAAGTACTGTCTGTTCGATTCATTTCCATCAGATTCAGCTCTGAGTTACGCATTACATTCAGTTAGTTGCTTCCCACTATTTTCTCAGTCAATAAAAGGTGCCCACTTTACTTTAAAGTAAGATGGTGTTTTTGATTGTTTCATTTGCTTTGATGTCAGTTTGTACTTCAAGAATCTTCGGTCTTCAACTTTTCAGTGTTGGATAACATATCGTTATTTCAAGCACAGTTGAATACTTTGATAGTAAGACTTAATGCTATTAAGTTCTCGAGTGCAATTAATCAGTAAATATTCTTTAGGTCCTCAGTCTTCTAACTACACTCCTGGAAATTGAAATAAGAACACCGTGAATTCATTGTCCCAGGAAGGGGAAACTTTATTGACACATTCCTGGGGTCAGATACATCACATGATCACACTGACAGAACCACAGGCACATAGACACAGGCAACAGAGCATGCACAATGTCGGCACTAGTACAGTGTGTATCCACCTTTCGCAGCAATGCAGACTGCTATTCTCCCATGGAGACGATCGTAGAGATGCTGGATGTAGTCCTGTGGAACGGCTTGCCATGCCATTTCCACCTGGCGCCTCAGTTGGACCAGCGTTCGTGCTGGACGTGCAGACCGCGTGAGACGACGCTTCATCCAGTCCCAAACATGCTCAATGGGGGACAGATCCGGAGATCTTGCTGGCCAGGGTAGTTGATTTACACCTTCTAGAGCACGTTGGGTGACACGGGATACATGCGGACGTGCATTGTCCTGTTGGAACAGCAAGTTCCCTTGCCGGTCTAGGAATGGTAGAACGATGGGTTCGATGACGGTTTGGATGTACCGTGCACTATTCAGTGTCCCCTCGACGATCACCAGTGGTGTACGGCCAGTGTAGGAGATCGCTCCCCACACCATGATGCCGGGTGTTGGCCCTGTGTGCCTCGGTCGTATGCAGTCCTGATTGTGGCGCTCACCTGCACGGCGCCAAACACGCATACGACCATCATTGGCACCAAGGCAGAAGCGACTCTCATCGCTGAAGACGACACGTCTCCATTCGTCCCTCCATTCACGCCTGTCGCGACACCACTGGAGGCGGGCTGCACGATGTTGGGGCGTGAGCGGAAGACGGCCTAACGGTGTGCGGGACCGTAGCCCAGCTTCATGGAGACGGTTGCGAATGGTCCTCGCCGATACCCCAGGAACAACAGTGTCCCTAATTTGCTGGGAAGTGGCGTTGCGGTCCCCTACGGCACTGCGTAGGATCCTACGGTCTTGGCGTGCATCCGTGCGTCGCTGCGGTCCGGTCCCAGGTCGACGGGCACGTGCACCTTCCGCCGACCACTGGCGACAACATCGATGTACTGTGGAGACCTCACGCCCCACGTGTTGAGCAATTCGGCGGTACGTCCACCCGGCCTCCCGCATGCCCACTATACGCCCTCGCTCAAAGTCCGTCAACTGCACATACGGTTCACGTCCACGCTGTCGCGGCATGCTACCAGTGTTAAAGACTGCGATGGAGCTCCGTATGCCACGGCAAACTGGCTGACACTGACGGCGGCGGTGCACAAATGCTGCGCAGCTAGCGCCATTCGACGGCCAACACCGCGGTTCCTGGTGTGTCCGCTGTGCCGTGCGTGTGATCATTGCTTGTACAGCCCTCTCGCAGTGTCCGGAGCAAGTATGGTGGGTCTGACACACCGGTGTCAATGTGTTCTTTTTTCCATTTCCAGGAGTGTAGTTTGATGCTGCCCGCCACGTATTCCTCTCTGTGCCAGCCTCTTCATCTTCAAGCAGCACTTGCAACCTACGTCCTCAACTATTTGCTGGATGTATTCCGATCTCGGTCTTCCTCTACAATTTGTTCCTTCTACAGCTCCCTCTAGTACCATGGAAGTTATTCCCTGATGTCTTAACCGATGTTCTATTATCCTGTCCCTTCTTCTTGTCAGTTTTTCCATATATTCCTTTCCTCAGCGATTCTGAAGAGAGCCGCCTCGTTCCTTATCTTATCAGTCCACCTAATTTTCAACATTATTCTGTAGCACCACATGTCAAAGGCTTCGCGTCTCATCCTTTCCGGTTTTCCCACAGTCTACCTTTCACTACCATACAGTGCTGTCAATGCTGTCCTCCAACCGCACATTCTCAGAAATTTCTTCCTCAAATGAAGGCCTGTCTGTATTTGATACTAGTGGACTTGTCTTGACCAGGAACGCCTAGTCTGCTTCCTATGTCCTCTTACCTCCGTCCAACGTGGTAATTTTGCTACCTAGGTTGCAGAATATCTTGATTTCATTTACTTCGTAATCATCAATCCTGATGTTAAGTTACTCGCTATTCTCATTTCTGCTACTTCTCATTACTTTTGTCTTTCATCGATTTACTCTCAATCCATATTTTGTACTCATTAGACTGTTCATTTCATTCAGCAGATCCTTTAATTCTTCTTCACTTTCACTGAGGGGAATCTTACCATTGATATCTTTTCACCTTGGATTTCAATCACACTCTTGAACCTTTCCTTTATTTCCATTATTGCTTCTCCGGTGCATACGTCGAACAGTAGGGGCGAGGAACTGCATCCCTATCATACACACTTTTTAATTCGGGCACTTCGTTCTTGGTCTTCCACTCTTATTGTTCCCTCTTGGCTGTTGTCCTTATTGTATACTACCCGTGTTTCCTTATAGCTTATACCTATTTTCCTCAGAATTTTTATCATCTTGCACCATTTTACATTGTCGACCGCTTTTTCCAGGTTGAAAAATCTTTTGAACGTCTCTTGTTTTTTATTGTCTTGCTTCCAGTATCAACTGCAACGCCAGAATTACCTCTCTGGTGCCTTTGCGTTTCATAAGGTCAAACTGATCGTCACTTAACAGATCCTCAATTTTCCTTTCCATTCTTCTGTACCGTGTGAAGTGGCGCTGTGGTTAGCACACGGGACTCGCATTCGGGGGACGACTGTTCAAACCCGCGTGCGGCCGTCCTGATTTTGGTTTTCGGTGATTTCCCTAAATCGCTGCAGACAAATGCCGGAATGCTTCCTTCGAAAGAGCACGGCCGACTTTCTTCCCGATCCTTCCCTAATCCTATGGGACCAAGACCTCCCTGTTTGGTCCCCTCCCCCAAACCAGCCGTGCGGGGTAGCCGCGAGGTTTCAGGCGCCTTCTCACGGTTTCTAATTTTCCAAACCAACCAGCAACTTGGATGCATGAACTGTTAAGCTGATTGTGCGCTAATGCTCTTTTGTCGGGTCTTGTAATCTTTGGAATTGTGTTGATGATGTTTTTCCGAAAGTCAGATGGTATATCGCACATTCTACACACGAGCGTGAATAGTCGTTTTGTTACCACTTCTCTCAGTGATTTTAGAAATTGTAATGGAGGTTTATCTATCCCTACTGTCTTGTTCTGTTTCAAATGTTCTAAAGCTCTTTTAAATGCAAATTATAATACTGGATCCCCTATATCTCCTACATCGACGTCTGTTTCTTCTTCCATCACGTATTGAAACAAATCGTCCCTGTCATAGTGGCTTTCAGTGTACTTTTTTTTCTTCTATCTGCTCTCTCCTCTGCCTCTATATAGAATGCCCATTGAACTGTTAATGTTATCACACTTCCTTTTAATTTCACCGAAGGTTGTATAGACTTTTCTATATGCCGATTCAGCCCCCCCTCCCCTCTACAATCATTTCATTTTCGATTTCTTCACATTTTTCATGCAGTCATATTCGACTTAGCTTCCTTACACTTCCTGTTTATTTCATTCTTAAGTGATTTGTATTTATGTATTCCTGAATTTCCCTAAACATTTTTGTACTCCCTTCTGTCATCGATCGGCTGAAGTACTTCTGCTGTGAACCATGGGTTTTTCGCAGCTATCTTCCTTGTATTTCTTCCCGACTTTGTGACCGCCCCTTTTAGAGATTTCCATTCCCCTTCAACTGAACTGCCTACTGAGCTATTCCTTTTCGCAGTGTCTACAGGGTGTTACAAAAAGGTACGGCCAAACTTTCAGGAAACATTCCTCACACACAAAGAAAGAAAATATGTTATGTGGACATGTGTCCGGAAACGCTTACTTTCCATGTTAGAGCTCATTAGCTCATTTTATTACTTCTCTTCAAATCACATTTATCATGGAATGGAAACACACAGCAACAGAACGTACCAGCGTGACTTCAAACACTTTGTTACAGGAAATGTTCAAAATGTCCTCCGTTAGCGAGGATACATGCATCCACCCTCCGTCGCATGGAATCCCTGATGCGCTGATGCAGACCTGGAGAATGGCGTATTGTATCACAGCCGTCCACAATACAAGCACGAAGAGTCTCTACATTTGGTACCGGGGTTGCGTAGACAAGAGCTTTCAAATGCCCCCATAAATGAAAGTCAAGAGGGTTGATGTCAGGAGAGCTTGGAGGCCATGGAATTGGTCCGCCTCTACTAATCCATCGGTCACCGAATCTGTTGTTGAGAATCGTACGAACACTTCGACTGAAATGAGCAGGAGCTCCATCGTGCATGAACCACATGTTGTGTCGTACTTGTAAAGGCACATGTTCTAGCAGCACAGGTCGTATGAAATCATGATAACGTGCTCCATTGAACGTAGGTGGAAGAACATGGGGCCCAATCAAGACATCACCAACAATGCCTGCCCAAACGTTCACAGAAAATCTGTGTTGATGACGTGATTGCACAATTGCGAGCGGATTCTCGTCAGCCCACACATGTTGATTGTGAAAATTTACAATTTGATCACGTTGGAATGAAGCCTCATCCGTAAAGAGAAGATTAGAACTGAAATGAGGATTGACACATTGTTGGATGAACCATTCGCAGAAGTGTACCCGTGGAGGCCAATCAGCTGCTGATAGTGCCTGCACGCGCTGTGCATGGTACGGAAACAACTGGTTCTCCCGTAGCACTCTCCATACAGTGACGTGGTCAACGTTACCTTGTACAGCAGCAACTTCTCTGACGCTGACATTAGGGTTATCGTCAACTGCACGAAGAATTGCCTCGTCCATTTCAGGTGTCCTCGTCGTTCTAGGTCTTCCCCAGTCGCGAGTTATAGGCTCGAATGTTCCGTGCTCCCTAAGACACCGATCAATTGCTTCGAACGTCTTCCTGTCAGGACACCTTTGTTCTGGAAATCTGTCTCGATGCAAACGTACCGCGCCACGGCGGTTGCCCCGTGCTAATCCATACATCAAATGGGCATCTACCAACTCCGCATTTGTAAAAATTGCACTGACTGCAAAACCACGTTCGTGGTTGATGCTATGTACTGATGTGCTTGATGTTAGTACTGTAGAGCAATGAGTCGCATGTCAACACAAGCACCGAAGTCAACATTACCTTCCTTCAATTGGGCCAACTGGCGGTGAATCGAGGAAGTACAGTACATACTGACGTAACTAAAATGAGCTCTACCATAGAAATTAAGCGTTTCCGGACACATGTCCACATAACATCTTTTCTTTATTTGTGTGTGAGGAATGTTTCCTGAAAGTTTGGCCGTACCTTTTTGTAACACCCTGTATATCCTCAAAGAACTTCAAGCGTATCGCTTCATTGCTTCGTACTTCCGTATTCCACTTGTTTGAGCACTGATTTTTCCTGACTAAACTTTTAAACTTCAGACTTCTCCTTCATCACAACTAAATTGTGATCTGTGTCTATATCTGTTTCCGGGTAGGCCTTACAATCCCGTATCTGATTCCAGAATCTCTGCCTGACAATAATGTAACCTAACTGAAATCTCATATATCTCCACCGAGCGAGGTGGCGCAGTGATTAGAACACTGTACTCGCATTCGGGAGGACGACGGTTAAATCCCGCGTCTGGCCATCCTGATTTAGGATTTCCGTGATTTCCCTAAATCGCTCTAGGCAAATGCCGGGATGGTTCCTTTGAAAGGGCACGGCCGACTTCCTTCCCCGTCCTTCCCTAATCCGATGGGGCCGATGACCTCGCTGTTTGGTCCCTTCCCCCAAACAACCCAACCCCCCTTCACGTATCTCCCGGATTTTTCCAAGCATACCTTCTCCTTTAGTGATTCTTGAAGAGAGTGTTCACTATTACTGCCTGAAATTTATTGCAGAACTCAATTAGTCTTCCTCCTCTCTTGTTCCATATTCTCCCATAACCCTTTCTTCTACTCCTTTCCCTACAACTGCACTCCAGTCCTCATGAATATTAGATTTTCATCTCCCTTTATGTACTGAATTACCCGTTCAGTATCCTCATATACTTCATTTATCTCATCTTCTGCTTGCGACGTTGACCGGTGTTTACTTTAAGTTGCACAGCGTACCAGGCCAGCCACCTTGCGCAGAATCTCAGTATCTGCATCTGGAAGTTAGCTTCCTGCTGCTTTTATGCAGGGTATCACAAGGTTTCGATAAATGCAGTGGATGTGATGTGTCGTGATGGATGTTACTCTGAAACAGAATAAACTACTGTCAGACAAAACAGATGCAGTGGCACAGTGAGAAAAACCTGCACATTTGAACTACATTATACAACCAGGACTCAATTTGAAGAATTCCTTTCACGCCGTGCTAACGAAGGATTTTCGGATCCATGTTCATCTGACCCTTCGGTAATGATTTGATGTCGAGGACAAATCCGTAAAGTTTCCGATACAAGTTTTCATACACCTTGTGCAGGTACGCTTGCAAATGGTACTCGCTACATTGAAAAAGTCTGCAAATAGAATACGTCTGGCACAAGAATACTCGAGACACAGAGTACTAGAAACACGGGACTGACGGTACATCTGGTTTCCAAGTAATTGCGCTGTAGCAGTACGCCCAATGGTTTGCGGTGTCACTGACCTCACGCTAAGTGCGCACAACTTTTGGCAGTGTCGTACTGGGACACCCGCCTTCGTGGCGCCTCAGTCACGTGGTGGACTTTGGCAGCGTCCCAGCGGTGGCGTGCTTCCTCGTTTCGTTTGTGAGACCGTCTTCTGTGTAGAAATTACCCAGTCGGGTCTACGTCTGCTGGGACCTTCGCAGTTACCATTCATTCTCCGACTCTTTCTCACTCCCCGTTTCCTTCAGGTTCAACGTCTACAGCTATAAAGTTGCAAGTGTGGCAGAGTGCAGTTTTGGCACCACCACAATTTCAGATTTTTCCTGCTATGTTTGAGAAAGAGGCACGGCAAAAAAGAATGACGGTAATCCTCCGAATTACCTAGAATTTCTTCGACCGTCCAGATCGCTTCGAACGATCGTATCACATACTCCTATGCAAAATAGTATTGGTCAAAACTAGAAGGAAAGTACCTACATTATATGCCCAGAAACAAAAAAGAGTTGAGATCAGAGCCGTTTTCCATGTGACAAATAATATGTCTGAAGCTTTACATTTTTTAAGTGCTATCTAAATCACTCTGTGTGAGGAAAATGTAAAAATCCGAGTTATTTTTCTCTTCATAATCAAAATTAATGTTTCTGGAAGAAGCCAAGTTTGTGGAATCCTGTGTAATTGCTGCTTTGCGTTGTTGATGACAAATAAATATCTCTTTAGCTTCAACTTTCTTGTAAGTACTTTTGTCCCTTTTTTCTGTGTGAGCTCAGAGATATCAGACTTCACTCTATTGTGTTTTTGTTTGCGGGCGATAACTGACCTACTTGTCATATTTAGTCGTGTTCAGTTATTTCAGAATCAATTGCCTTCCTCCGTTCCCTTGTCACGAACGTAATTTTCATTGGATTTTTATAAATTCCAGTGGCATATGACGAGAAACCCCCCATCAACCATAGACCTTGCCGTTGATGGGGAGGCTTGCGTGCCTCAGCGTTACAGATAGCCGTACCGTAGGTGCAACCACAACGGAGGGGTATCTGTTGAGAGGCCAGACAAACGTATGGTTCCTGAAGAGGGGCAGCAGCCTTTTCAGTAGTTGCAGGGGCAACAGTCTGGATGATTGACTGATCTGGCCTTGTAACACTAACCAAAACGGCCTTGGTGTGCTGGTACTGCGAACGGCTGAAAGCAAGGGGAAACTACGGCCGTAATTTTTCCCGAGGACATGCAGCTTTACTGTATGGATAAATGATGATGGCGTCCTCTTGGGTAAAATATTCCGGAGGTAAAATAGTCCCCCATTCGGATCTCCGGGCGGGGACTACTCAAGAGGACGTCGTTATCAGGAGAAAGAAAACTTGCGTTCTACGGATCGGAGCGTGGAATGTCAGATCCCTTAATCGGGCAGGTAGATTAGGAAATTTAAAAAGGGAAATGGATACGTTAAAGTTAGACATAGTGGGAATTAGCGAAATTCGGTGGCAGGAGGAACAAGACTTTTGGTCATGTGAATACAGGGTTATAAATACAAAATCAAATAGGGGTAATTCAGCAGTAGGTTTAATAATGAATAAAAAAATAGGAGTGCGGGTAAGCTACTACAAACAACATAGTGAACGAATTATTTGGCCAAGATAGACACGATGCCCACGCCTACCACAGTAGTACCAGTCTATATGCCAACTAGCTCTGCAGATGGCAAAGAAATTGAAGAAATGTATGATGAGATAAAAGAAATTATTCAGGTACTGAAGGGAGACGAAAATTTAATAGTCATGGGTGACTGGAATTCGATAGTAGAAAAAGGGAGAGAAGGAGACGTAGTAGGTGCATATGGATTGGGGGGAAGAAATGAAAGAGGAAGCCGCCTGGTAGAATTTTGCATAGAGCATAACTTAATCATAGCTAACACTTGGTTCAAGAATCATAAAGGAAGGTTGTATACATGGAAGAAGCCTGGAGATACTGACAGGTTTCAGATTGATTATATAATGGTAAGACAGAGATTTAGGAACCAGGTTTTAAATTGTAGGACATTTCCAGGGGCAGATGTAGACTCTGACCACAATCTATTGGTTATGAACTGTAGATTAAAACTGAAGAAACTGCAAAAAGATGGAAATTTAAGGAGATGGGACCTGGATAAACTCACTAAACCAGAGGTTGTACAGAGTTTCAGGGAGAGCATAAGGGAACAATTGACAAGAATAGTGCAAAGAAATACAGTAGAAGCAGAATGGGTAGCTTTGAGGGATGAAGAAGTGAAGGCAGTAGAGGATCAAATAGGTAAAAAGACGAGGGCTAGTAGAAATCGTTGGGTGACAGAAGAAATACAGAATTTAATTGTTGGAAGGAGAAAATTTAAAAATGCAGTAAATGAAGCAGGCAAAAAGGAATACAAACGTCTCAAAAATGAGATCGACAGGAAGTGCAAAATGGCTAAACAGGCATGGCTAGAGGACAAATGTAAAGATGTAGAGGCTTATCTCACTAGGGGTAAGATAGATACTGCCTACAGGAAAATTAAAGAGACCTTTGGAGAAAAGAGAGCCACTTGTATGAATATCAAGAGCTCAAATGGAAACCAAGTTCTAAGCCAAGAAGGGAAAGCGGAAAGGTGGAAGGAGTATATAGAGGGACTATACAAGGGCGATATACTTGAGGGCAATGTTATAGAAAGGGAAGAGAATGTAGATGAAGATGAAAAGGGAGATACGATACTGCGTGAAGAGTTCGACAGAGCAGTGAAAGACCTGAGTCGAAACAAGGCCCCAGGAGTAGACAACATTCCATTAGAACTACTGACGGCCTTGGGAGAGCAAGTTCTGACAAAACTCTACCATCTGGTGAGCAAAATGTATGAGACAGGCGAAATACCCTCAGACTTCAAGAAGAATACAAAAATTCCAATCCCAAAGAAAGCAGGTGTTGACAGGTGTGAACATTACCGAACTATCAGTTTAATATTCACGGCTGCAAAATACTAACGCGAAATCTTTACAGACGAATGGAAAAACTGGTAGAACCCGACCTCTGGGAAGATCAGTTTGGATTCCGTAGAAATATGGGAACACGTGAGGCAATGCGACTTATCTTAGAAGCTAGACTAAGAAAAGGCAAACCTACGTTTCTAGCATTTATAGACTTGGAGAAAGCTTTTGAAAATGTTGACTGGAATACTCTCTTTCAAATTCTAAAGGTGGCAGGGGTAAAATACAGGGAGCGAATGGCTATTTACAATTTGTACAGAAACCAGATGGCAGTTATAAGAATCGAGGGACATGAAAGGGAATCAGTGGTTGGGAAGGGAGTGAGACAGGGTTTTAGCCTCTCCCCGATGTTATTCAATCTGTATATTGAGCAAGCAGTAAAGGAAACAAAAGAAAAATTCGGAGTATGTATTAAAATCCATGGAGAAGAAATAAAAACTTTAAGGTTCGCCGATGACATTGTAATTCTGTCAGAGACAGCAAAGGACTTGGAAGAGTAGTTGAACGGAATGGACAGTGTCTGGAAAGGAGGATATAAGATGAACATCAACAAAAGCAAAACGAGGATAATGGAATGTAGTCGAATTAAGTCGGGTGATGCTGAGGGAATTAGATTAGGAAATGAGACACTTAAAGTAGTAAAGGAGTTTTGCTATTTTGGGAGCAAAATAACTGACGATGGTCGAAGTAAAGAGGATATAAAATGTAGACTGGCAATGGCAAGGAAAGCGTTTCTGAAGAAGAGAAATTTGTTAACATCGAGTATATATTTAAGTGTCAGGAAGACGTTTCTGAAAGTATTCGTACGGAGTGTAGCGATGTATGGAAGTGAAACATGGACGATAAACAGTTTGGACAAGAAGAGAATAGAAGCTTTCGAAATGTGGTGCTACAGAAGAACGCTGAAGATTAGATCACATAACTAATGAGGAGATATTGAATAGGATTGGGGAGAAGAGGATTTTATACCAGGTAGAACGAACAACGTGTAATATCATAATGTTCTGTTCGGTTAATGCACACGCTCACTATAATGGCCTTCCCGTTTACTGGACCTGAATCCCTTGAGTATATGGCTAAGGGGACATTTAAAGGCATTGGTGTGGTTCCAAAGCAGCAACACTACGTACGCGTTACAGCAGCGTGTGACCAATACATATGACGCAATCGGAGTGCTGCCAGGTGTATTTTAAAGTGCGCGTGATTCACTGTGAAGAAGTGCTCTAGGGTGTGTCAGGATGTGTGGTAACCACAAGCAGCAGTGCCTACAGTTTCTACTTCTGCGTAACGAGCAGATCAGAATGGGAGAACACATTTGTTCATATCCCGACAGGTATTAGTTTCCGGATATGATCATTAGAGGAACTTTCTTTCCGTTGTCACAAATGGTACATCCTGTACGAATACGTGACACTTTTTTAAAACATCTTGTACAGGAAGAAATCAGACAGGATGTTTCAAGAAGGTTCATTCGATTTTACAAACATATTTCTCTTTATTAAGAACATAGAAAACTGAGGCTAAATTTTTAAGTTACGGATAGCACTACAATTTTTTTATTTTCTAAAAAAGCATCCGATATCACAAGGGATATCTTTTACATGCAAGTTCACATGACCTTGTGATCCTTTTTTACATTTAGCGTCAATCTTTTCATTAACCCTTCACAAATTGTCAGTGTTCCCTCCACCATACGAAAGGAGGATACCCAGACGACAGTCAAACTCGTATACTTTTGCGAGCTGCCGGATGGACACTTTCTCCGCTCGGGGAGTGGATGTTGTGTGGTCCTTACGTTCGTATCGTGATAATTGACATTCCACTGTTGAACTGGCTGAATGGGCACCTTCCGAAACCAAATAAATTCAAAAAATGTGTGTATACTTTTGCGAGCACGTATGGAACAGGCAGCACTTGATGCACCTCCAGTGGTAGCTGCCTTCCTGCAGGCGCCTCTCACTACTTAGGAGGTTTTCTCTGTAAAGAGGCATTTTTAAAATTCTGAATATACACTACTGGCCATTAAAATTGCAAAACCAAGAAGAAATGCAGATGATAAACGGGTATTCATTGGACAAGTATATTATACCAAAACTGACACGTGATTACATTTTCACGCAATTTGGGTACATAGATCTTGAGAAATCAGTACCCAGAACACCAACCTCTGGCCGTAATAGTGGCCTTGATACGCCTGGGCACTGAGTCAAACAGAGCTTGGATGGTGTGTACCCATGCAGCTTCAACACGATACCACAGTTCATCAAGAGTAGTGACTGGCGTATTGTGACGGGACAGTTGTTCGGCCACCATTGACCAGTCGTTTTCAATTGGTGAGAGATCTGGAGAATGTGGTGGCCAGGGCAGTAGTCGAACATTTTCTGTATCCAGAAAGGCCCGTATAGGACCTGCTACATGCGGACGTGCATCATCCTGCTGAAATGTATGGTTTCTCAGGGATCGAATGAAGGGTAGAGCCACGGGTCGTAGCACATCTGAAATGTAACGTCCTCTGTTCAAAGTGCCGTCAATCCGAGCAAGAGGTGACCGAGACGTGTAACCAATGGCAACCATTCCATCACGTCGGTGATACTTCAGTATGACGATGACGAATACACGCTTCCAATGTGCTTTCACCGCGATGTGGCCAAACACGGATGCGACCATCATGATGCTGTAAACAGAACCTGGATTCATCCGAAAAAATGACGTTTTGCCATTTGTACACCCAGGTTCGACGTCGAGTACACCATCGCAAGCGCTCCTGTCTGTGATGCAGCGTCCAGGGTAACCGCAGCCATGGTCTCCGAGCTGATAGTCCATGCTGCTGCAAACGTCGTCGAACTGTTCGTGCAGATGGTTGTTGTCTTGCAAACGTCCCCATCTGTTGACTCGGGGATCGAGACATGGCTGCACGATCCGTTACAGCCATGCGGATAAGATGCCTGTCATCTCGACTGTTATTGATACGAGGACGCTGGGATCCAGCACGGCGTTCCGTATTACCCTCCTGAACCCACGGTTCCATATTCTGCTAACAGTCACTGGATCTCGACCAACGCGAGCGGCAGTGTCGCGATACGATAAACCATAATCACGATAGGCTACAATCCGACCTTTATCAAAGTCAGAAACGTGATGGTACGCATTTCTCCTCCTTAAACGAGGCATCGCAACAACGTTTCACCAGGCAACGCCGGTCAACTGCTGTTTGTGTATGATAAATCGGTTGGAAACTTTCCTCATGCCAGCACGTTGTATGTGTCGCCACCGGCGCTAACCTTGTGTGAATGCTCTGAGAAGCTAATGATTTGCATATCACAGCATGTTCTTCCTGTCGGTTAAATTTCGCGTCTGTAGCACGTCATCTTCGTGGTGTAGCAATTTTAATGGCCAGTAGTGTGTGTGTGTGTGTGTGTGTGTGTGTGTGTGTGTGTGTGTGTGTGTCGGGGGGGGGGGGGGTGGGAGGGGGAGGGGTGCCACAGAAGTATTGAGCTATTGCCGAAATGGGGAGACGAGAGAGGGAACCTTTACCGATTTATTCACACATGTATCGATGCCGCATCTCGCCATGGTCACTCACGCCTCAGGAGGCTGTGAAACAGGAGCACTGAAAAAGCATAAGAACTTGCTGCTGCTTCGGGTCACGTTCAGGTTTCGTCGAATGGTTTTGTACGGTTCCTAGTTGTTACACACTGTGCATAGGAACAAAAATCGCAGTCGCACTGAGCTCCAGAGGAGTTAGATCACGTGCAAGTGGGTTGCTAGTTCACGATGTCGTTTAGAGAAGGTTTGAAGCTTCTGGGAATTGTCAGCAGTATCAACAGTGTCAAGAATGTCGTCCTGTGGCTCATAGCACTGCAGGCTGTAGTTGTCGACCGCGAAAGATCTGAGAATAACGTCCAAGGAAAGGACGATCACACTGGCGCCCTGTATGCCACAGCCTGAGGCCTTTTCGTGTCGATTCAGAGCGGCGACTTTCTCACCCACCCACATAAAAAGTGTGTGATTTCATTGCTGGGCGTCGCGGTTGTAACCCCATCGCAGAGGCGTCAAAAGAAGGATTAAAATGTGAGTAAGATGGGGTGAGACGACCTCCCAATCGTGTGACACAACAACGGCGACAGGCAGAATTGTGGCGCAATTTGGTGCCAATCAACCCACTAATGCCCGCCCGGCTAGCCACGGGGTCTAACGCGCTGCTTCCCGAGCGGGAAGGCGTGCCGGTCCCCGGTACGAATCTGTCTGGAGGATTAGTGTCGAGGTCCGGTGTTCTGGCCAGCCTGTGGATGGTTTTTAAGGCGGTTTTTCCGTCTACCTCGGCGAATGCGGGGTGGTTCCCTTATTCCCCCCCACCCAGTTACAGCCGGCCAGTGTGGCCGAGCAGTTCTAGGCGCTTCAGTCTGGAACCGCGCGAACGCTACAGTCGCAGGTTCAAATCCTGCCTCGGGCATGGATGTGTGTGATATCCTTAGGTTATTTATGTTTACTTAGTTCTAAGTTCTAGGGGACTGATGACCTAAGATGTTAAGTCCCATAGTGCTCACAGCTATTTGAACCTCAGTTACACTATGTCGCCAACTGCTGCGCAAACACCGTCTCCACGTATGCATACTCCGTACTTACTCTACCATGCAAACGTTTGGGGCTACACTCGTCTGGTATGAGACGCTCTCGGGGGTAGTCCACTGGGGGCTGAAGCGCGCAATAACCCTGGGTTCGGTGTGGGGCGGCGATGGGGTGAGTGGACTGTTGTGGCCTGTTGTAGGGTTGTGAACAACTGAGGGCTATGGCGGGATGAAGCCTCTCCGTCGTTTGTAGGTCCCCAGTTTCAATACACAATACAACCCACTTTACACGTCACGTGAACTTTTGAGATGTGGCCTTTTTCGGACTGTGTCGACACATTGCTATTTGAAGCGTCGTCGAACCCGAAGGTGACGTCACAGGGCGCCACGCCTTTGCACAATTACAGAGGAAAGTTGTAGGCACCTTTGAGTCCAAGTTCAGACTTATGCGTCGCAAAGGCAGACACTTACTGGGTTTCGAAAAAGTGATCCTTTAATTCTGTTGCGCAGTGTAGTTTTATGTGTTCATTAGATTGTAGTCCGCTTCGACGGATGTTACTAGAGATTTTTGGGTTGTTACTGATTCCAGTGTCCTGAATTTAAAGATTGTTTCTGAATATTTCTTCGTTACTTCTTGAATATAGAGGATTTAACAGTAGAGGAGAAAGGCTGCATCCTTGTTTTAGAGTTTTTCACGCACGCGCTTCTCTCCTAGTCCTCCATTCTGTTTATCGCTCTTTTTACTTGAACATATTCTATACCGCACGTCTTTTCCATTTATGAGTATTCCCAACATTTTGGACCACTTAAATTGTGCAACACTTTTTCTAGGTCAGTAAATCCTGTTGAAATATCTCGAGTTTTGTTTTGTGATCCCATTATCAATTACAACGTTAGAGGGGCCCCACTGATGCTTTTACCTTTCCTGGAACCGAACTGATTGTTGTCTGACAGTTCCTCTTTTATTTCCATTCTTCCGGTATTGTTTTCGTCAACAAGACGCACGAGTAGTCTAACATGATTTTCCGGTGGAACTCGTATTTGCAATCTTCGGAATTATTGGATGATATTTTTCCGAAACTCCGATGGTGCCTTTCCACTCTCAAACACACTAACTTCAATAGTCGTTTGACTGCCATTTCCCTCAATGATTTTAAAATTCCTGAGAGAATTTTATCCGTCCGTTTTGCTTATTTGATCGAAAGTCTTCCAAAAATGTGCCAAACTCTGGTTGGTTGGTGGGTTGGGAGGAAGGGACCAAACAGCGAGGTCATCGGTCCCATCGGAGTAGGGAACCATCCCGGTATTTAGGGAAATCAGGGAAAACCTAAATCAGTATGGACGGCTGCGGGTTTGAACCGTCGTCCTCCCGAATGCGAGTCTAATGTGCTAACCACTGCGATACCTCGCTCGGTTCAAACTCTGGCTGTAACACATCCTCCAAATCGACAGCCATAAATTCTTCTACCAAGTTATACGACATTTCCTCCCAATCGTAGAGATCGTCAATGAACTCTTTCCATCTATCTGTTATCTCTTCTGTCGTTAATACTAGAATTGTTTTTGCGCTCTTAATGTTAACGCATTCTATGAAATTTATTTTCGCTTTTCTATAAGCTGATACCATACTTTCGACGACTATCTCTTTCTGATTTCTTCACAGTTTTCCATAGTCATTTTGCTTCACCTACCTTGAAGAGGAATGGACATCTCTAAAAAGGGCCATCACAGAAGTGGGGAAGGAAAACATAGGTACAAAGAAGGTAGCTGCGAAGAAACCATGGGTAACAGAAGAAATACTTCAGTTGATTGATGAAAGGAGGAAGTACAAACATGTTCCGGGAAAATCAGGGATACAGAAATACAAGTCGCTGAGGAATGAAATAAATAGGAAGTGCAGGGAAGCTAAGACGAAATGGCTGAAGGAAAAATGTGAAGACATCGAAAAACATATGATTGTCGGAAGGACATACTCAGCATACAGGAAAGTCAAAACAACCTTTGGTGACATTAAAAGCAACGGTGGTAACATTAAGAGTGCAACGGGAATTCCACTGTTAGATGCAGAGGAGAGAGCAGATAGGTGGAAAGAATACATTGAAAGCCTCTATGAGGGTGATGATGATGATGTTTGATTTGTGGGGCGCTCAACTGCGTGGTTATCAGCGCCCGACCTCTATGAGGGTGAAGATTTGTCTGATGTGATAGAAGAAGAAACAGGAGTCGATTTAGAAGAGATAGGGGAGCCAGTATTAGAATCGGAATTTAAAAGAGCTTTGGAGGACTTACGGTCAAATAAGGCAGAAGGGATAGATAACATTCCATCAGAATTTCTAAAATCATTGGGGGAAGTGGCAACAAAACGACTATTCACGTTGGTGTGTAGAATACATGAGTCTGGCGATATACCATCTGACTTTCGGAAAAGCATCATCCACACAATTCAGAAGACGGCAAGAGCTGACAAATGCGAGAATTATCGCACAATCAGCGTAACAGCTCATGCATCGAAGCTGCTTACAAGAATAATATACAGAAGAATGGAAAACAAAATTGAGAATGCGCTAGGTGACGATCAGTTTGGCTTTAGGAAAAGTAAAGGGACGAGAGAGGCAATTCTGACGTTACGGCTGAAGCAAGACTAAAGAAAAATCAAGACACATTCATAGGATTTGTCGACCTGGAAAAAGCGTTCGACAATATAAAATGGTGCAAGCTGTTCGAGATTCTGAAAAAAGTAGGGGTAAGCTATAGGGAGAGACGGGTCATATACAATATGTACAACAACCAAGAGGGAATAATAAGAGTGGACGATCAAGAACGAAGTGCTCGTATTAAGAAGGGTGTAAGACAAGGCTGTAGCCTTTCGCCCCTACTCTTCAATCTGTACATCGAGGAAGCAATGATGGAAATAAAAGAAAGGTTCAGGAGTGGAATTAAAATACAAGGTGAAAGGATATCAATGATACGATTCGCTGATGACATTGCTATCCTGAGTGAAAGTGAACAAGAATTAAATTATCTGCTGAACGGAATGAACAGTCTAATGAGTACACAGTATGGTTTGACAGTAAATCGGAGAAAGACGAAGGTAATGAGAAGTAGTAGAAATGAGAACAGCGAGAAACTTAACATCAGGATTGATGGTCACGAAGTCAATGAAGTTAAGGAATTCTGCTACCTAGATAGTAAAATAACCAATGACGGACGGAGCAAGGAGGACATCAAAAGCAGACTCGCTATGGCAAAAAAGGCATTTCTGGCCAAGAGAAGTCTACAAATATCAAATACCGGCCTTAATTTGAGGAAGAAATTTCTGAGGATGTACGTCTGGAGTACAGCATTGTATGGTAGTGAAACATGGACTGTGGGAAAACCGGAACAGAAGAGAATCGAAGCATTTGAGATGTGGTGCTATACACGAATGTTGAAAATTAGGTGGACTGACAAGGTAAGGAATGAGGAGGTTCTGCGCAGAATCGGAGAGGAAAGGAATATGTGAAAAACACTGGTAAGGAGAAGGGACAGGATGATAGGACATCTGCTAAGACATGAGGGAATGACTTCCATTGTACTAGAGGGAGCTGTAGAGGGCAAAAACTGTAGAGGAAGGTTCAAATGGCTCCAAGCACTATGGGACTTAACATCTATGGTCATCAGTCCCCTAGAATTTAGAACTACTTAAACCTAACTAACCTAAGGACAGCACACGACACCCAGGCATCACGAGGCAGAGAAAATCCCTGACCCCGCCGGGAATCGAACCCGGGAACCCGGGGGTGGAGTATATGTCTAGAGGGGTTGTAGTGGTGGTACTAATGGGAAACTGATGTTCAATTTCCTTGGTCTCTTGCGGTACCGCTCACACCAAACGAATAGGCGACATCTTCCGTGGTGCGCGCGCCTACCGCGAGGGCAATTCATTAACCATGAACATTTGGGATTAGCAGTTCGGAGGTTTTACAACGAAGTGGTTCAATCCGACATGTCGAAACCTACCCTGAAATTTTTCACACAGGAAGAATGCACCGAAAGAAAAACACTGCTAAGGCGCACTGCAAATATTTAAAAAAAAATTTGAACTTACTCATTTTTACTGCACGGAGAATTGCTTATGGCAGCGGTTGTACAGCGTTTCCTGCCTGGTGCGCAAATCTACCAATAACTAGAAGTAGCCATGACTAGAGGACGTAGAGCCATGTAGCACGTAGTCCTAAGCCACAAAACATATTAAGCACTTAACCATTCCAAAATGTCTCATATTATGAATTTCTTGAACAACTTGCAATTCATAGCGACAGGTAAACTGTTGCAAATGTAATTCATACACAAATGATTTGCAGAGGAAAGAAAATCAAGGCACTGCATGATGTTATATTACAGACGACTTCCATCAGTCGGGACTTTAATTTGTTGACATTAAATATTTTATAACAATTCCTGTAGCACAGTTCTTACAATAATTTTTGAATAATGCGTATTTTGCTAACAACGAAAAGTTCCTTGTTTATTCGTCACAAAAAAGCGAATGGTTTATTGGACGATGAAAACAAACAGTTTCTATACACCAGGCACACCTGTTAAAAGAAAAATTAATGCATTCGGGCCCTTCACAGTAATTATTAGTTTTACTTAGACAGACTGGAATGGAGTAAGAAATGGTCGTGGCAAGTTGTTGTGCATATTGGGCTGCGTACCAGGCATACTTAACCAAATTCATAAAATGTGGTGATGCAAACTGTCAACGCAGATGTGACTGAAATTTAATAAAATGTTTTAGACTGCTGAAAACTTTTGTTATCGATTGGATGAATCACAGTATCACCAATCTTTCGTCATGTTCCTAAAGAGAGGGATGTCGACAAGTCCACATCAAGATTCCAACAAAAGCAATGAATCATTTTTTGCAAAGGGTAAGAAGGCTTTCGGATGTAAAGCTGAAAATTATTCTTTCCTATTTTTCCAGATTTTGCTACGTCGATTACAATCTTTTTTCGAGTAAACAGTTCGTTTTCTTTTTCAGTTATGTTTCCTACTGATATAATAGGTTTGTTTCGACAATGTCTATCCTCGACTTGTTTTCAATATAACGAGTTTTATGAACAAATTGATGGGGTGGCCATGGGTAGCCCTCTGAGCCCTGCTATTGCTAATCTATTTATGGAATTTTTTGAACAAGTGCTGTAGTCGGCCAAAAAAAAAAAGCCCTTTGAAATGGTATCGGTACGTGGATGACACCTTTGTGATACGGAATCATGCTGAAGAGGAACTGAGTGATTTTTTGTTGCACATAAACAGTTTCAATCCAAAGATACAAATCACCATGGAGAAAGAGAGTAATGGACAACCAAATATTTTGGATGTATTGGTTATTAAACGGGCAGATGGGACTTTAGGGCACAAGGCATATAGGAAAGACACACACACACCGATCGTTACCTGCATAAGGATTCGAATCATCATCCTAGGCAGAAGAGAGGAGTCATAAAAACTTTAGTGGACAGGGCTAATAACATCTGTGAGCGAATTTATTTGCAAGATGAATTAAGCCATTTTAGAACGGCTTTCAAGAGAAGTGGGTACACTGACAACGATATAGATCGAGCACTCCACCCTAGAAGAAAAGTGTCCGAAAATACACGACAACAACAACCGTCGGCTGGAAAAGATTTTCTTCCATTTATTCATAACATCACGGACCGTATTGGGAAGGTTATGGCCAAGTTTCAAGTGGAAACAATCTTTCGACCTACCAAGAAAAATTAGTGAAAGTTTAAGATCGGTGAAAGACACACGAACCCCTTAGCTACCCCAGGTGTGAATAAATTCCGTGTAGCTGTGGCATGGTTTATATTGGAACAACTAAAAGGAGTGTAAATACCCGCCTAACGGAACACAAAAGGAACTGTAGATTGGGACCAACTGACAAATCAGCTGTAGCGGAACACGTTTTCAAAGACGGTGATCACGAAATAAAATTTAGTGCGACAAACGTGATGGCTAGGACCTCACATTATTATATCCCCATGTATAGAGAAGCTATAGAGATCTACAAGCACGAAAATAATTTTAATAAAAAAGAAGAAGGATTAAAACTGGAGAAGATATGGCGGTCGACTTTGTACCAATGAAGTGACAATCGATTACCTGTAATCGAGAGAGATGGCACTAGCCAGAGATAGTTAAAGTCGAAAGCACGTGATGAGTGGTGACGCCATCTAAGCGCTCTATATAAGCGGGACCTCCAGCGCCTACTCCATGAGGCTGCTTCATGAGGAAGCTGGCGTCCCGTTGCTGCGGGATCGCATCAGGCAGTCCGCCAGGGCGTTCTATGCTTCTGCAGAACGCTCTGGCAATCGTCTCATACGCGGACTGGGCCACCCAGTCCACCGCAGGCCGACCACGCGTTGGCCTGATCTGCTGCGGGAGTAGCTTCTTCCGCGGCCCCTATGACGTTCTTTGACGCAGCGTCCGCCCCCACGCGGACGCTCACATAGGCCAATCCTAACCGTGAGGCCAAACACTAGTTCTTGAGGTCCATACAGGAACAGCAGCTTCGCTGCTTAGCCTGTCTCCCTCCTGGTAGATGCAACCAGAGATTTAGAGTGCAGTGCAGTGCAGTGCCTAGCAGCCAGTCGCCGACTCACCTCAGAAGATGTTGCTCGCAGTAGGCAACGAAACGTCAGGAAGGAGAAGAAGTTTTATATATGGACCACGGAGATTCAGCCCGGAAGTTTTAATTAATGAAGACGCCGGCCGTGAAAGATTACATGTTATGAGTATTCCAGAAGTCACCTGCAAGTGGATGCTACCACCAGTCAGCAGATCGAGATGCTGGTTTCAGTACAGTTACGCGAGGGGCGGTCTGTGCTGGCTGCGGTTCCAGTCTGGCCATCGCAGCCCCGCGCCAGGAGTCCTGGGAAGCGCGAGACGCGGACAGTGGGACAGCCAGCACGCAGCTGGGCCCCTCCACGTCATTCAGGGACTCCGCCATTCACTGTTTACAAATACTCCTCACTGGGGCAGCGCGCTCAATGGCAGGGAAAGCGGTTGCCACATCACCGGGTGAGTAACCTCGGCGCCGCGGATGAATGACGTCGAGGTAGCCGAGTCCAGCGAAATGCAACGCCGCCGTTTGGGCTTCCTACGCCGCGGTATTACGCGGAACAAAGTCTTTGTCCAAAGACTTTTGTAAAACACCTCCTGTCAAATCTTTTAGAGGAGAGAGAGGAGGAGATTTAGTGTTTAACGTCCCGTCGACAACGAGGTCATTAGAGACGGAGCGCAAGCTCGGGTGAGGGAAGGATGGGGAAGGAAAGCGGCCGTGCCCTTTCAAAGGAACCATCCCGGCATTTGCCTGAAGCGATTTAGGGAAATCACGGAAAACCTAAATCAGGGTGGCCGGAGACGGGATTGAACCGTCGTCCTCCCGAATGCGAGTCCAGTGTGCTAACCACTGCGCCACCTCGCTCTGTCAAATCTTTTAAGGTGTACTAAGGATACTTTCATGAGACATTGCTTTTATTAAATATCTTTAACGTAATTTTTTTAAAAACCTACCCATGGTTTACTCGAGTTTTTCGTAAGCTATGTCTCCAGGTGCTAAAGATTAAAAATATACGCACATAATTTACCAGATATGATCAGCAGCACTATAAGATTGTTAGCTAACGATGATGTTGTTTACGGAAAAGTTCACATCGTGCAATGAATGACAGCTCTCTTTAAATGTGGGTGACTGGGAGGTAATGGCCATAAGAACGAGAAATAATCCGATAGTATCCCATGAAGGTGAACATTTGGAGCGTTTCAGTCACATAATTAACAGGGGAATTTCGGATAGCAAGTTAGACATTATTATGACGGGCCAAGTAACTTTTATTCAGTGCCGCACTACACTTTGAAGTGACACAGATGCGTGGCACTATTTTTCACCATAGTCACTATGTCTCTGTAAGCGACGGTCCAAAACTTCTGCTAATAGTTCAGTCTCTCGATGATAAAAAAATCCGCTCCTTGGGTACGGATCTGTTCGAGAACGGCTATGTGAACATCCTCCCTGTGACGGCTGCGAATCGGTTCCTCAATTGCCCGGACATTGTCGTTTGTGGTCGGTGTCGATGGTCTTCCTTCCTGACTACTGTACTGAAATTTGCGCCCGGTGAAATTTGCGCCCAGTGAAATTTGCGCCCAGAAAGGTCGAGGGAGGACCCAATAATCTCCTTGCCTGGCAAGGAGAAGAGCTGAGGGGCGCTACCTAGAGCTTTCTGAGCTCGCATTTTCAAGCCATTCTATACAGAACGCTGCGAACTGAGATGGTCAACGTTAAGACGGCATCGACAACTTTGTACAGGAAATCGATACACATTGCAAAGCCATGGGACGTGTGTATTAGATGCTGTCTCAGATCTTAATCATTTGATTAAAACTTCAGAAATGAAACTTTCCATGATTATACAAATTTCAGTTTACAGTTATCGTGAGATTCCTGAAGACGGTATCCTTGTAGAAATTTCACGACTAAAAAGATTTTTCGGAACTGTTCTCAAACTTATTTGGTGCTAAGATTTTCCTTAAGTTTGTATGTTTCTGTAGCGTTGTGGAAAAGAATACCTTTAAAAAAACTCAGATTAATTAAGAATTATCTTGGGTCCACTATCAGTCATGCACGACTAATTTAGCAGTTACTCAATGATAAAAATGAGTTAGCTAAAGATATCGATATTAATGAGGAAATTTCAAAATTTGCAGCTGAAAACGAAGGAGAAATGTCAAGCTACGTTCTAGTAGCTTGTCACTAAGGAGATCTTCGGTTACTTGTTCTGCTTCCTTAATAATCAGTTAAGCTGCAATTTTTAAAATGCCTTTTACCTATCCGTTTTCATACATAAAAAACTGTTTGCATAGTTATTTTATACTTTTGTGTGGTTGAGTATTGAGGGGGGGGGGGGGGAGGAGAAAAAATAAAAGCATACACCGGATACCATGTACCTAGCTACGCCACTGCGTTAACCAAACAGGGGACTCATTATACAGTTCTATACAAGTTCGAAACAGATCACAGCAAATATCGCCAAGACATTCAATAATATTAAAATAGCATCTCGTACATCTTCAGGCCGTAGAAACGCCAGCGCAGCACACATGCGAGACTTTTTCATGTGGAAATAACAGCCATGCATTTCGGCTATAGGTAGTACAACTTCAGTCGCAGAGGTATCTACTGATTCGAAATCTACCGTCACGTTTGCGGCTTTACATTCTACAATATTTTCCACCAGATTTCGGATAAGACGATTATATGTCTCTTTTCATTTGTTTGGCAATAATGCAGAGGCAACTGGACAGATGATTGTCTCATTATTTGTACTCCCGTTTCCTTCAGCACTTGAATGTTCCATCTATAAAAAGGCTTGTTTACTTCTTAGAGCCTCTCTCCCTGCTCTTCCGCTGAAAACTGTTATCCTTTCTCCTAATTTGTCGTCATTTTACAGAAAACTGCTGCCACCATTCACTGCAATTAACTCTGCTTTGAGGACATCTTGTTCTCTTGTCTGCGGATCTCTCTCATTTCCTTATGATTTTGCCCGCTGGTAGTATCAAGTTCTCTTCGCTGCTTGCTGCTCTGGAATTTCAGTGACAAAACCATACCCTCGATTATGTATCCAACTCAGCTCCTCAAAATATATTTTGAAAATAGAAGTCTCTTCCTTTAATACCCTTTTATTTGTTTGGTTCAAAGAATTCCTTGCTTCCAACCGAGCCCCATCCGGAGCTCGAGATTGGTCCTCGAGTGAAAAACGCACCATCCTGTCCTTGATTTTAAGCATCTCTCGTCAGTGGTTTGCTGACTTGCTTTCTGTCTAGGACAACGCCACGTCACAGTCCCGTTACTTTCTTTCTCTTCACTATGTAAAAATAACCTTCATAGTGGCAACATGGCTTATTGCGAATGGTCGTTGAAACTTCCACATCGGAACTATTGGGACAGAAATACGCAAGTCGTACGAAGTCAACTCTACGACTGCTAGAGCGGTACTAAGACAGACAGTCGGTTGCTGTGGAGAGAAGGTATATCGGGGTGCAGTTCGGCTGTGTCCGGAGAGCAGGTAGTTTAGAGAAATGACCAAGGTCCGGATGCAGGTAAGCCGTGACACAATGGCAGCGGGTACTGGGCGCAGATTTTACAGATTTCTGATTGGGCGCAATTTCACTGGGCGCAGTTTTCATGGATTCTCCTGACTAGCTTCCCCCAACGCCCGCACGGCACTGGTCAAATTTCTGGCTTCACTACTCCTGGACGCCAATTGGATTTCGTCCATATACTGCCAGAACATCACGGTGAATCTGGTGTAGTTTAGTCGTTTTGCTCACAGGAATCATACTGTCCCTCGTACTTCAGCTTTGGAGTACGTTCATAACTGCGGCGTCATTTTACTCTTGCGCTGTGATGCACCTTTTAACCGAACCGTAATAAAACTGTCTCTGCAGTAATGCCCCTGACATGGGACGACATGTGTAACTTAGTATTCGAGCCCCCTTGTATTTACCGCGAATACTAAGAAACGACATACCTTTGGATGAATATGTAAAACTAAGAATTGGGAAGGCGAATGGGAAATAGAGATTAGATGGAAGTACTATGGGAAAGTGCGGTGCTTTTGTACAAGAAATCGCATGCAGGACGCTAGAGCGGCCAGTTCTAGAATACTGTTCTGTGGTTGAAGCCGGAATCAAATACTTACAACAGTAACACTCAAAGAATGCAAAGACGCTCTGTCGGAATCGGAACAGGCGGTAGAGCCCACACAAAAGTGTAACAGAAATAGAGAAAGAAATGAAACGGGAATTTTTGGAATAAAAATGGCGTTGCCCTCGAGAATCCTTTTTGGTTAAATTTAGAAAACGAGTGTTTGAGGAAAAATATGAGGTAAGTCTGCTACCACAGTAACGCGTTTCCGGGCGATGTGGCCGAGCGGTTCTAGGCGCTTCAGTCCGGAACCGCGCTGCTGCTACGGTCACAGGTTCGAATCCTGCCTCGGGCATGGATGTGTGTGATGTCCTTAGGTTAGTTAGGTTTACGTAGTTCTAAGTCTAGGGGACCGATGACCTCAGATGTTAAGTCCCATAGTGCTTAGAGCCATTTGAACCATTTTTTAGTTTCGCTTAGGAATCTCGAGAGTAAGGTAAAGGAGATTTGGATGTGTACAGAGGCATGTACATAATTTTTTTTCGTCGCTCAATAAACGAATCGAATATGACAGAATGTGGCTAAAATTGAATCAAAGTATTCTTCATTACTCACTGCACAGTGGCACAGTGGCTGAGGGCAGATACAGAGCGACACATGAAACCTCCCTGGTTTTCAAATACAATTAAAGAAAAATTGTGAAACATAGATATTCGCGGTTTATAGCGTCATATAAAGCAATTTAGAAAGTTTTGGACAACAAATAAATACCGAACTTCATAGTCTCGTTTGGCAACCCGCAGAATTTCTATGCGATACTCTGTCTCAGCCGATGTCTGGAGTGACAGAGCCTGTTTCATTCACAATTCTTCTGTGAATATCGTCAACGTCATACATAGGCGTGACATATACAATGTCTTTTACATAAGGGGAACATTGATTACATGGTTCGAAAATAGTGAGGGGTGGCGGGAGTGGGGTCCGGCAAAATCTCCTCCAATTTCATTTAAAGAGGAGGTCGGGATGAAAATCTCAGATCAACTTTTTATTCAGAGAATATACATTATTACAACGGGAGACTTTCGTTTCGTAAAATTATTCCCAAGTATAGACAGTATTAATGTGCACATTGTGAGTCGACGGTAGTTGGATGCTTTACATGAAACAGTTGCTATAGAACTGTCAAGTTTAATCCGGTGTGTTCCATGTTGCGCGGTCGAAGTAACTGCGTGTCAGTCAGTCACTGAGTTGGACGTGATATTCTGAGACGTGTATAAAGTCGATGTTATTATGTTCAACATGGATCTGTTTCAAAATTTTTACAGTTCATATGTAGGGTGAGTAAGAAGAGAAGGTATGTGCTTTGAAGGGTGATAGTATTAGTGATTCTGAACAAAAAACTTCTTATGGACGTATGCACTATTCTGAATAGTTTCGGAGATAGAGCACATTTAATATCACTTTTGTACTTTCGAAAATCGCACCATCCAGCGAGAACGTGTCGCAGTAGAAAATTACTAGGGTCGCTCTATATGTAATGCCCAACATTTTTTTCTCTGAAAATATTTATTGTTAAGAGTCAGAATTTGGTGACAATACACTTCAACATGTCTAGTCCATGTCCTATTTTTCTACGTAGTCTCCATCACGTTCTATGACCGTACGCCAATGTTGTGGAAGAGCATGTATTCCCTGCTGGTAAAAGCTCTTGTCCTGTAGGCGTAGGCATGTTTTAATTGCATGACTAACACTCTCGTCAACGTAAAAGTGTGTTCCCCGTAGAGAATTTTCAAACGGCCCAAAGAGATGGATGTCCGAGGGTGCCAGGTCTGGACTGTAGGGTGGATGAGGCAATGATGTCCAGCCCAATTTGGCGATGTGCTCCCGGGTTCTCAGACTTGTGCGAGGGCAGGCATTATCGTGTTGGAGCAAGATTTCTGCTGGATTCTTGTCCGATCGAACACGTCGGAAACGGTTCTTGAGTTCATTCAGATTCTTCACGTATGCCTCTGAATTGATGGTTGACCCTCTTGGCATCACATCCACAAGAATGACGCCATCACAATCTCAGAAGACTGTCACCATAACTTTTCCGGCAGAGGGGGTTGTCTTTAATTTCTTCTTTTGTAGTGAATGAGTATGATGTCACTTCATGGACTGCCTATTTGTTTCCGGTGCAAAGTGGTACACCCAGCTTTCATCCCCCGTAACGATCCGTGCCAGAAAAGCCTCTCCATCGGTCTCAAAACGCTCCAGTAATTCAGATGAAATGGTATTTCTTTGAATCTTGTGGAGAACCAGTTGTCGAGTTACGATGTGCCGGTCAGCACGAATAATGACATCCGCAACATTCAGCATGTCCCGAACGTGGCTGATCATGGAGATCTGTTTCTGCATTTCCTGAGGCTGTAACTTTCTTTACCCATTGCCCAACTGTACTCCTATCGACTGCAGCATCGCCGTACACTGCATACAAACGTTTATGGATGTTCACCACGGCTTCTTTTTCTGCACACAAGAATTCAATAACAGCACGCTGATTGTAACGTGAGTCGAATGTAGACGCCATTTTGACGCTGTACTACGGCTCTGCCATCTGCCTGAACGGTTCGAAACTTCACCGACACAGAACAAACATCAAATATGAAGCACCAACTAGGACGTTTGTCTATGTATATTAATGGCTTTTTTAAAAAAAATGTAGGGCATTACTTTTTGAACGACCCTTGTACATTGCATTAAATTTCCTGCAAAAAAGGCCCCACCCATTTTTCCTCTAGGACTAATAGCTTGCGCGAAGAGAGTGCAAGAATACTGAAAATCTCGCGTGGCACGAGTGCGATGTAGCTTAGCTATTTTTTGTAGGCAATTTCAGGTAGTTTCACTACCTGGTAGACCACAAGTGTACTGTATCAACGTCCTCTACACTACTGTGGTATGTTGTAAACAATGAGAATGAAACTAAATAACAATGTGCACTAATTGTGTTCTATCTTCTTCAGAATCACTAATACCATTTCCTCTCAAAGCATGCACCTTTCCTCCTGGATTATCCTGTATTAAGAGACATGTCGACAAGTCTAAATGCACGTGTGAGCAAGACGTTAATCGTTTGTGGAAGGAAGCTAAGCTGAAGGACACCGCCAGAAACGCTCTTTGTGATTATATAAATCAAGAGACTGATATGCTACGTGATCATACGGTTCAAAATGGTTCAAATGGCTCTGAGCACTATGAGACTTAACTACTGAGGTCATCAGTCCCCCAGAACTTAGAACTACTTAAACCTAACTAACCTAAGGACATCACACACATCCATGCCCGAGGCAGGATTCGAACCTGCGACCGTAGCGGTCACGCGGTTCCAAACTGACGCGCTTAGAACCGCACGGCCACACCGGCCGGCTCATACGGTTCAAAGGGAGGTACAAATTATATTGTCTTTCATATGCAAAGTAAGTAAAGGTTCAGCCACAATGAATGTGTATAATGTATGAATAAAAGATTAATTTTTTACGGATCCGTGAAAACGGTCAATAATATTTTGTGAAGCGCTTTTTGTCTATCTGTTTCTGTCTGTCTGTCCGTCCGGATATGTTTAAAATAAAATGTTTTTAATCGCTTTTCAGAAATTCTGTTGAATACGCTTCTAAACGAAACATGTTTTCACTAAAGCGTTTTAATCAATCTTCAAAATAAAAACATACTCTGTACGTATTTTTACCAACTATGGGATGAACCTCACGTGTGGGGGAGGGGTTCCAATACATCTCACCAAGTGGAAAGGATGGAAAGGATGGGTCCAAATAAAAAAAATAAAAAATACAAATAAATAAAAAACAGTCTAACTCCAGTGCGGTGGTGAGCCATTCTGCTCTCAGCTGAGAGAAAGCAAACTGCCCTAGCGTGTCAAGCTAAACGATTTCTGTAACTGTTTGCCCGACGTAGAAAAATGGTCCAACTCTGTTGTCGTATGTTGTCTTTGACAAATTGCCTGTTGGCTTCAGTCTCAAGTTCTTCGGCCAACATATGTTTGATGATTTTTCTGACGTTTCGCCAGCACGAGTGGCTGGCATTGTCAAAACTTCACTCTCCATTGCTAGTGGTAGACTGGAGTCGAGCTCGCGGCCGCAGATTATTTGTTCCTGGCGCGCCGACGTCCGAGGGCTCTTCCGTGGTAGTTACTTCTGTGGTTCTCCCCTTGCTGCCTGCGAAGGTCAGTCGCCGCAGCACGGAAATCCAGGACGCGTTCACCTTAAGTCATCCCTATTTCTTGTTGAAGCTAATGTCATGTTGGCCCGTCCGGTTAGCCGTGCGATCTAACGCAAGGCTTTCTGGGCGGGAAGGAGCGCCTGGTCCCCGGCACGAATCCGCCCGGCGGATTTGTGTCGAGGTCCGATGAGCCGGCCAGTCTGTGGATGGTTTTTAGGCGGTTTTCCATCTGCCATGGCGAATGCGGGCTGGTTCCACTAATGTCGCCTCACAAACAAGTTTTTCACGTACGCGTACACCACCATTACTCTACAACGCAAACATAGGGGTTACACTCGTCTGGTGTGAGACGTTCCAATGGATGGGGGGGGGGGGGGGGGTGTCCACCGGGGGCCGAACCGAACGATAACCCTGAAAGAGTGGTTCGGTGTGGGGCGGCGGAGGGATGAAGTGGACTGCGGTAGTCGTCGTGGGGTTGTGGACCACTGCTGCTGCGGCGGGGACGGAGCCTCTCCGTCGTTTCTAGGCCCCCGGTTAACATACAATACAACACAATTGTCATGTTTGTGCATTTATGTAGCTTCCCTGAAAAAGCGGGTGTGATTTTTCTCTTCAGTAAGAACTTCCGTGTCGGCGAATTTTTTTAATGTGGTCGGTCTCACTGAGCGCTTGCTCCGCCACGACCGATTTCTCCACTTGTCCCAGCCTACAACGCCGCTTATATTCGGTGATACTGCTGCTGATTGATCGTCCAGTCATTCCAACACAGACTTGTCCACATGTACATGGTATGCGGAATGTTCCCGAGGTTGCAAACGGATCTCCTCTTTCCTTTGCCTATCTGAGACACTCTTTGATCTTCTTTGTCTGTTTTGCCTGATCAAGTCCAACATCTCAATAACATTTTTTTGATGAAGCCGAAAATCTTTCCGCTAATGTGTGCACAATTTGAACGTTGTAATTGTGCGACGAAGTCGTTTACATAACGCTTTTTGAACTGTTGAACGAAAGCTCCCGCGATGCCCGCCGAACTTAATTTGATGGGCTTCTTTAGAAGGTCTCTCTGATCTCCTATATCGTTCCATCAAATGTGCGTTTCCTTTGTAATTCTTATGGGAAATACCTTGGGAGAGCAATGGGTAATTTTGTTTCCATATAACACAACACGCTTTGGTGTCTCTTCCTGATAATTATTTAGGCCTTGAAACAAATCAAAAGGAACCGTTTGGAAAACCCGCCCGTGTAGCCGCGAGTGTTAACATGATAGCTTCCGATGGGTCACGCTTTTAGGCGGTTCCCACATTCCCCTAGGTAGCCCATGTTCTGCCTCAGATACACGCTTTACAAACAGTTACAACACTTTCAGCCACTTGCAAACAGAATTTACTCAACATGCAGACAGTTAGAGTACACTGCTTCTGTCCTGGGAAAGGGTGCGGGGGTGAATGAATAGGGGACTGACGACCTTAGCTGTTTGCTCTCCGTAAACAATTACTCAGCATCAGCGGTATTTAGAGAAAAAAAAACTACACAAAACGTTTCGAGCTACTTTACACGATCCCATAAACCACAACTATCTTTGTATCATAGATTTTTCAAATGTATATGGAAATCAGCATCAGGGATGTTTCATGCCGACACCCATATATCTAGACGTAGACTATGAAAGTTACCTGATGTGACACCACAGCTACCACGTTGATACGTAAAACACCGCAAATACACTATATCATAAAAAGTATCCGGACACCCCCAAAAACATGCGTTTTTCATATTAGGTGCCTTGAGCTGCCGCCTACTGCCAGGTACTCCGCATCAGCGACCTCAGTAGTCGTTAAACATCGTGAAAGAGCAGGATGGGGCGCTCTGCGGAACTCACGGACTTCGAACATGGTCAGGTGATTGGGTGTCACTTGTGCCTTACGTCTGTTCGCGAGATTTGCACACTCCTAAACATCCCCAGGTCCACTGTTTCCGATGTGATATTGAAGTGGAAACGTGAAGTGATACGTACAGCACAAAAGCGTACAGGCCGACCTCGTCTGTTAACTGACAATGGCTGCCGACAGTTGAAGAGGGTCGTAATGTGTGATAGGCAGACATCTATCCAGACCATCACACAGGAATTCTAAATTGCATCAGGATCCACTGCAAGTACTATGACAGTTAGGCGGGAGGTGAAAAGGATTTCATGGTCGAGTGGCTGCTCATAAGCCACACATCACGGTGGTAAATGTCAAACGACGCCTCGCTTGGTGTAAGGATCGTAAACGTTGGACGATTGAACAGTGGAAGAACGTTATGTGGAGTGACGAAACACGGTACACAATGTGGCGATCCGATGGCAGTGTGTGGGTATGGCGAATGCCCGGTGAACGTCATCTGCCAGCGTGTGTAGTGCCAAAAGTGAAATTCGGAGGCCGTGGTGTTATGGTGTGGTCGTGTTTTTCATGGAAGGGGCTTGCATCATTTGTTGTTTTGCGTGGCACTATCACAGCACAGGCTTCTTGCTTCCCACTGTTGAAGAGTGATTCGGGGATGGCGATTGCGTCTTTCAACACGATCGAGCACCTGTTCATAATGCACGACCAGTGGTGGAGTGGTTACACGACAATAAAATCCCTGTAATCGATTGGCCTGCACAGAGTCCTGACCTGAATCCTATAGACACTTCTGGGATATTTTGGAACGCCGACTTCGTGCCACGCCTCACCGACCGACATCGATACCTCTCCTCAGTGCATCAGTCCGTGAAGATTGGGCTGCCATTCCCCAAGAAACCTTCCAGCACCTGATTGAAACTTTCCAGCACCTGCGAGAGTGGAAGCAGTCATCAAGGCGGCACGAACTAGTAAGTCATTTTCAGCGAGGTGTCCGGATACTTTTGATCACATCTACCACACCAAGCGTTAAGTGAGTATAACAAGGCATACCCTGTGCTACTTCTTTTCTGGTGATATTCTTACTCTAGCCATAGGTAGCTTACAGTAAAGGTGCTCTTCATGTTAGAAATGCACAATGGTGACTCATTAAAAATACTGGGGAAGCAATTTAGATATAACTGTTTTATAACTAGCCCAGTCGACAGCATACTTGGATCTAATGATTTTTGGGACAAAAAGTTACTAAACAAATTATTATTTGTGTCAGTTCCGAAAACTACACTCTTGGAAATTAAAATAAGAACACCGTGAATTCATTGTCCCAGGAAGGGGAAACTTTATTGACACATTCCTGGGGTCAGATACATCACATGATCACACTGACAGAACCACAGGCACATAGACACAGGCAACAGAGCATGCACAATGTCGGCACTAGTACAGTGTATATCCACCTTTCGCAGCAATGCAGGCTGCTATTCTCCCATGGAGACGATCGTAGAGATGCTGGATGTAGTCCTGTGGAACGGCTTGCCATGCCATTTCCACTTGGCGCCTCAGTTGGACCAGCGTTCGTGCTGGACGTGCAGACCGCGTGAGACGACGCTTCATCCAGTCCCAAACATGCTCAATGGGGGACAGATCCGGAGATCTTGCTGGCCAGGGTAGTTGACTTACACCTTCTAGAGCACGTTGGGTGGCACGGGATACATGCGGACGTGCATTGTCCTGTTGGAACAGCAAGTTCCCTTGCCGGTCTAGGAATGGTAGAACGATGGGTTCGATGACGGTTTGGATGTACCGTGCAATATTCAGTGTCCCTTCGACGATCACCAGTGGTGTACGGCCAGTGTAGGAGATCGCTCCCCACACCATGATGCCGGGTGTTGGCCCTGTGTGCCTCGGTCGTATGCAGTCCTGATTGTGGCGCTCACCTGCACGGCGCCAAACACGCATACGACCATCATTGGCACCAAGGCAGAAGCGACTCTCATCGCTGAAGACGGCACGTCTCCATTCGTCCCTCCATTCACGCCTGTCGCGACACCACTGGAGGCGGGCTGCACGATGTTGGGGCGTGAGCGGAAGACGGCCTAACGGTGTGCGGGACCGTAGCCCAGCTTCATGGAGACGGTTGCGAATGGTCCTCGCCGATACCCCAGGAGCAACAGTGTCCCTAATTTGCTGGGAAGTGGCGGTGCGGTCCCCTACGGCACTGCGTAGGATCCTACGGTCTTGGCGTGCATCCGTGCGTCGCTGCGGTCCGGTCCCAGGTCGACGGGCACGTGCACCTTCCTCCGACCACTGGCGACAACATCGATGTACTGTGGAGACCTCACGCTCCACGTGTTGAGCAATTCGGCGGTACGTCCACCCGGCCTCCCGCATGCCCACTATACGCCCTCGCTCAAAGTCCGTCAACTGCACATACGGTTCACGTCCACGCTGTCGCGGCATGCCACCAGTGTTAAAGACTGCGATGGAGCTCCGTATGCCACGGCAAACTGGCTGACACTGACGGCGGCGGTACACAAATGCTGCGCAGCTAGCGCTATTCGACGGCCAACACCGCGGTTCCTGGTGTGTCCGCTGTGCCGTGCGTGTGATCATTGCTTGTACAGCCCTCTCGCAGTGTCCGGAGCAAGTATGGTGGGTCTGACACACCGGTGTCAATGTGTTCTTTTTTCCATTTCCAGGAGTGTATACCCATCAACTCGTATAGGCGTACACCTACAGAAAACAAGGAAAGTCAGATCTCAACAGCCAACGTGCAACTAAAATTGGCCCTCGCTACTGAGTCCCTAAACATACAGCCGGCGGCACCCAAAATACAAATTGACGTGTGCTACATTCAAATCGTTGTAGAATGCGTAGTTAACTTTTCGTCGATGAAACTTGCGGGCCCTTCAGCTGTACCTCACTTCGTCATTTTATCCAGATGAAACTAGTAATCACAGTAATCATTTAAAATAGAGGGTGGGCGAAATGGTACCACGTGCTGCCATATTGTGCTTGCATTTCCCGATGGTAAGGTTTCACGTGAGAAAGCTAGGACTTTAAAAGTACTCTGGCAGTTCACAGCTTGACTTTGGCGATACCCACTTTCCTTTGTTTCATACCTGAAAGAATGATTCACGGCCACCGAAAGCGCCAAAGCGTGGTGGAGACGGGTAGCACAGTCCGTCTGAAAATTTTCCATTGCGCTTCATGGGAGCACAAGCAGCTTCCTTCGTGGCCAGATTCACAAAGGCGGGAAACACCAGTGCGTTCATAGTACACGAGATGTGACGGCCTATGTCCATGCCTGAAAATTTGTTTATTTATTTCGTGTCATTATCTGTGTACTTTACAACATCAGAGAGACGACTTCATTAGTTTAGCAGAATAGCTTTGCTAACAGTTTAAATTCCTTTCTTATGGTATTCTACCAGTGTTTCTAACTTCTCTATCATCAGCAGAAATTATTTATGTCACACAGCACCCAGTTCAGAGGATAGGTTAAAATAAGTGCATACATTGAGTTTTTCCTTACTGTCGTAGGAGTTCCATATCTTATACTATACTACATTTAACTAGATTGTGTTTGACTGTCCCCACTTTAGCCCTCTGTTTAAGGATCTCGAGACAGTCATACCATACTGGTGCCTCGGATCATTTCCTTCGGCAGGTTTTGTTCATACATACTGTACATGTTGCCCAAAGTTGCTTTCCATTGATCCAGTCGAATTTTCTCTGCTGATTGGCCAGTCTTAATAAAGGTTCTTCTTGACCGAAATAGTGTCATGCAATAATGGTACTCATTCAAGAACTTCTTACTGTTTTTCATGCACTTTGAAAATTTTATTCTGGTGTTCGAAGGAAGAACTATCGTTGAGAGGTGAATTTCGTTTAAGCGGCGTCGGTTTAATTCAGCGAAAAATAATGCTGGAGTGATATTTAGTGCTGTGTCGACCTTGTCGCATCGAATGTGTGTGCCCAAGCGGGATAAGCATATTGAGCTGCAGAATATCATAGCGAAGATATGAAGCACATGATTGAGGGTCTCGCTCCTTACGAGGAACTGACAAGTTTATAAAGTCTGTCTAAAGCTCTCTCGACGTTTTGTGAAGATTGTATGCGATCAAGAAGAATTATACAGGTGAAAGCGTGTACGCGCGTGATAATCAATACTGTTGATCTTGAAATTACACTCCTGGAAATGGAAAAAAGAACACATTGACACCGGTGTGTCAGACCCACCATACTTGCTCCGGACACTGCGAGAGGGCTGTACAAGCAATGATCACACGCACGGCACAGCGGACACACCAGGAACCGCGGTGTTGGCCGTCAAATGGCGCTAGCTGCGCAGCATTTGTGCACCGCCGCCGTCAGTGTCAACCAGTTTGCCGTGGCATACGGAGCTCCATCGCAGTCTTTAACACTGGTAGCATGCCGCGACAGCGTGGACGTGAACAGTATGTGCAGTTGACGGACTTTGAGCGAGGGCGTATAGTGGGCATGCGGGAGGCCGGGTGGACGTACCGCCGAATTGCTCAACACGTGGGGCGTGAGGTCTCCACAGTACATCGATGTTGTCGCCAGTGGTCGGAGGAAGGTGCACGTGCCCGTCGACCTGGGACCGGACCGCAGCGACGCACGGATGCACGCCAAGACCGTAGGATCCTACGCAGTGCCGTAGGGGACCGCACCGCCACTTCCCAGCAAATTAGGGACACTGTTGCTCCTGGGGTATCGGCGAGGACCATTCGCAACCGTCTCCATGAAGCTGGGCTACGGTCCCGCACACCGTTAGGCCGTCTTCCGCTCACGCCCCAACATCGTGCAGCCCGCCTCCAGTGGTGTCGCGACAGGCGTGAATAGAGGGACGAATGGAGAGGTGTCGTCTTCAGCGATGAGAGTCGCTTCTGCCTTGGTGCCAATGATGGTCGTATGCGTGTTTGGCGCCGTGCAGGTGAGCGCCACAATCAGGACTGCATACGACCGAGGCACACAGGGCCAACACCCGGCATCATGGTGTGGGGAGCGATCTCCTACACTGGCCGTACACCACTGGTGATCGTCGAGGGGACACTGAATAGTGCACGGTACATCCAAACCGTCATTGAACCAATCGTTCTACCATTCCTAGACCGGCAAGGGAACTTGCTGTTCCAACAGGACAATGCACATCCGCATGTATCCCGTGCCACCCAACGTGCTCTAGAAGGTGTAAGTCAACTACCCTGGCAAGCAAGATCTCCGGATCTGTCCCCCATTGAGCATGTTTGGGACTGGATGAAGCGTCGTCTCACGCGGTCTGCACGTCCAGCACGAACGCTGGTCCAACTGAGGCGCCAGGTGCAAATGGCATGGCAAGCCGTTCCACAGGACTACATCCAGCATCTCTACGATCGTCTCCATGGGAGAATAGCAGCCTGCATTGCTGCGAAAGGTGGATATACACTGTACTAGTGCCGACATTGTGCATGCTCTGTTGCCTGTGTCTATGTGCCTGTGGTTCTGTCAGTGTGATCATGTGATGTATCTGACCCCAGGAATGTGTCAATAAAGTTTCCCCTTCCTGGGACAATGAATTCACGGTGTTCTTATTTCAATTTCCAGGAGTGTAAAATGTATCTACAGAGTGGCTGGAATATCATACTTTCAAATCCCTCTCGTGAAACTCTAGTACGATGGTGAATGAATAAATAAATAGCAAACGCTAGAATATGACATATCGTTTCAAATTTTGCAATAGTATGTACCTAGAAGGTGGCAGCACACGTCCCGTGGAAGGTAGCCGATACACAGTATTCCGCGGCCATTGATTAATGGTCTGCAGCCAGACCATGATGACAATTGTGCTGTCAGCCTGTACCCGACTAAAACGAGGCGACTTTTTGAGCAGAGGGATTGTCAGCAGAGCACGTCCATAGATAATTTCGTCCTCTATGTGGTTGGAACTGTATTTCATGGAAATTTTTGTTCAATGGGATACAGGTATAGAGCAAAGGACAAAAAAAGCTCACAGAAAAGGAGTATTCTGGCCATCCTGGTTATTCAGCGATGGCACATTGTTTACCCATCTAGGAGTATTTCGTTACTCGCAGCACACATAGCTGTTGTGGGTTGCAGAAATTTAAGGAACGAAATAAACTTCTAATATCCCGAGAGGTCACTCATTATATGTGACTGCTGCCACAAGAATTCTGTGCTGCAGGCTTTTAACGCTCTGTCAAACGAGGGGATAATTGTTTAACGTACAGGGTGAGGCTGGTACGCGGGTCTCTGACGTCTTTATCCCGGTTTTCGACGTATTTGTCGACTCGCTCTCGTAAAATTGTTCATCTCCTGAACAAGAAACAACAAACGTTATGTGGGCTGCACTGTTCGTAGTTTGTAGTCATTCGTAACATAACTTCAATTGTCCCCGTGTTCCAAGTACAACTGGTGTCCACTAATCACCACGCCTGACAGATACACACTGAGATGATAAAAGTCATGACATATCTCCTAATATCGTGTCAGACCTCATTTAGTCCGGCGTAGTGCAGCAGCTCGACATGGCATGGACTCGAAAAGCCGCTGGAATTCTCCTACAGAAACACTGGCCCATGCTACCCCCATGGTCGCCCTTAATTGCCAAAGCGTTGCCAGTGCAGGATTTTGTCCAGGAACTGACCTCTCTGTTATGTCCCATAAATGTTCAGTGGGATTCATGTCGATTGATCTGGGTCGTCAGACCATTCATTCGAACTGTCCAGTATGTTCTTACACCAATCGCCAACAATTGTGGCCTGGTGACCCGGCGCATTGTCATCCATAAATATTCCATCGTTGTGTGGAAACATGAAGTCAATGAATGGCTGCAGATTGTGTCCAGGTAACGGGACATAAGCATTTCCAGTCAATGATCGGTCCAGTTGGAGTAGAAGACCCCGGCCATTACATGTAAACACGGCCCAGACCATTATGGAATCACCAGAGGTCTGCACGGTGCCTTGAGACAACTTGGGTCCATGGATTCGTGTGGTGTCCGCCACACAAGAACTCTACTATCAGATCTTACCAACTGAAATCGGGATAACACAGAATACTGTAAATAAAAATTTGTAACACATTTCTTTCTTCTCCAGCAAGGGATTACAATAATCACAAATTGCATGTAGTATGTGAGGATAAGTGGGATATCTGTACGTTACTCTACAGGTGAAGTTCTCCCAGGATGAAACTTGAAGTATTGAGGAATGCTTCAGGCAATAATATAAACTTGGATCGTAAACTATACGGGGAATTGTGAGAAATGTGCTGTCTGAGTTAATTACGGATAAAGGTGGAAAATAAATGTAACTTGGAGAATAATTCTTTTCTAGTTATAGTATGTTGTCTGATTCGCTAAGTGGGGTGAACAGTGTGGAACAATTTTCACTTTTTACTGGGTCTTAAGAGTAGTCCAGTTTATACTGATTATTTCACGCCCGGGTTCCCGGATTCGATTCCCGGCGGGGTCAGGAATTTTCTCTGCCTCGTGATGACTGGGTGTTGTGTGATGTCTTTAGGTTAGTTAGGTTTAAGTAGTTCTAAGTTCTAGGGGATTGATGACCATAGATGTTAAGTCCCATAGTGCTCAGAGCCATTTGAACTGATTATTTACTGGAAGAAGTTTGTGAAATAAAACAGTAAAGCGTGGAGAATTAAGAGAAGATTTTTGGAAGTGATAATGCAATGCAAATTCTATGTTCAACATAAAACACATGACTGAGAGAATTGGGAATAAAGAGTAATTGTACGAGATTTTTTTTTATGTCATGGAATAGTGTGCTTTAAATGAAAATTTTTATGTTACGCTGATGCAAATTTCCTTGCAGGGAGTTGCAGTATTTATTCTATGTTTCGGAAACAGTGTTTTTGCAATGTTAATTCGTATTTTTAGTTCATGTATGTCATCACGTATCATTTAATCTTCAACACTTTGATGTAGCTTCACTGGACCGATGTTGGAAGTGTAGTGTATGACTGAGGATATGTGATTTACTTTTTTCGGATTGGAAATTCTCTTGTTGAAGAAGAGAGGCATGTCTGTAGCTCTTGTGGGCTTTTACAGCATTTTATTGTGTGGCAGGATAGATGTACAATCTGATCACTGATTCACTTCAGGTGACTTGTGATGCTGAGTTGAGAGCAAACCCCTCTCCTCCAGATGAACTCTACTGAAGATGTGCTAGCTTCAGTGAGGAGGCACTGTCAGGTGATTATAGAATTTTGAGCGTTGTGGCTACACTATGTTTAATCAATTTGTTTTGTAATTGATTTGCAGAAAATTTTACTGGGACTTAAATTCTGGCTTACTTGCATGGTGTATGAGATGGTGTTCAAGATGCATATATACTGAAGTATCGCTGAGATAATTGGTGTTCTTAACTATGTGTTTCTGATAAATGTTTTGCAGGGAACTTTTAGCTACATCAACGCAGTAATAATTTTTTTGCCATTTTTAAGATTTCTTCATGAGATACAATTTTCTGCAGTGATCATGGTTTTGCTGGTTCTTGATGATAATGAGAAGAGGTTTAAAGCTATTTTACTCATTGTTTTCATAATTAAGTAGTTTGTGGATGATTATTCAAGAATTTTGAGGATACTTTTTTATTTTTAAGTAGTTCTAGAGTTACAAATTTCTTTTGTAACTTGGGTCTTCTGAGGTCCTTCAGAGATTGTAGCCTAGTATGTGGCGGTATTAATATTCAGCGTATAATAGATGAGCTGAAAATCTGTTAGAAGCAGACCAGGAGAATCAGCTTGGAAAAATATAGAGAAAGAAAAACAGATTCAGATGTCTTGTCAGTTACTCCAACTCAAGGAAGTGATAATGTACCTAATAGTGATTCACTTATTTTTTCTAGTAGTCAAGGAGAGTATGTTATTGCCAATTATGTTAATATTGTAAATCAGAAGATCAAAAGCGTTGTCATGAGTGAAAGTGATGTTGTTTCAGAGATGTTCAACTACATGAGTCTGTTGCTAGTTGGAAAGTATTAGCAGGCTGCTCCACTGCTTCTAGAGCGTGTTGTCTTCAGCATGAACAATGTAATAGTAGTTCAACTGCTACACTTACATTTACAAAGACTTCTTTAATAGGTTATTGGCGTCCTTAGTGAGGACAGTGGCTGCTACAGAAGAACTTGGTGAGTAGCTAGAAACAAATATCAGAGAATTAGAAACTAATGTGAAAGGAATAAATGAAAATTTGGAATCTAGTACATGGGCATTTGTGACTGAAGTGAGAGAAGTTAAGGAAAAAAATAGGAACAAGTGCTAAAAACAGAAAGAGAATACATTCAGGTTAAGGGAACAGGATGAAAGTATTTCAAGAGAATGGCAGGCCAATGTTAGTGTAATACAGTTAAAATACAGGGTCTAGGGCAAAAATGTGAGTCCATTAGTGAAGAGATCCATTAGTGAGCTAAGTTGAGCGGTAGTTCGACAGCCCACAAGTCACGGAAATACGTTAGACCTTGTACCTACAAACAGGCCTGACCTTATGGATGGCATCTATTACAGACAGGAATTAGTGACCATGATGTCATTATAGCGATTGCGGTTACTGAAGTTAATAAATCAATCAAGAAGTCTAGAAGAGTATTTCTGCCAGATAGAGCAAATTAGTAGTTGTTGGTATCCCACTCAGACAATGAATTCGCATCATTTAGTTTCAGAATTATCGACATAGGGGAATTGTGGACAAAGTTCAAACGGATGGTAAATCGTGCTTGACTGGTTCAAATGGCTCTGAGCACTATGGGACTTAACTTGTGAGGTCATCAGTCCCCTATAACCTAGAACTACTTAAACCTAACGAACCTAAGAACAACACACACATCCATGCCCGAGGCAGGATTCGAACCTGCGACCGTAGCAGCAGCGCGGTTCCGGACTGAAGCGCATAGAACCGCTCGGTCACAGCGGCCGGCCGGTAAATTGTGCTCTGGAGAGGTATGTGCCAAGTAACTGGATTAAGGACGAAAAAGACTGAACGTGGTATGACATCGAAATTCTGAAAATGCTGAGGAAGCAAAGGATGTTGCGCTTTTGGTTCAAAAGAGAACGCGCAAAATCGCTAATCGAGTCTAAGGCTTCTATCTAATTCACTCATTGACCGATCTGATATGACAGTAGATGACAGCAATGGGAAATCGGAATTTTTATATTTCAGTTTTCAGAAATCATTCACACAGGAGATTGTACAAATATGCCGTCACTGAACATCACGCACTCCTATACGGATGGCATAGTTGTATCACTGGCTTAATGAAACAACAGAAGAAGTTGAAAACAAAAAGTTACCAGGTGTGTATGGAATGTCTGTTCCGTTTAACAAAGAGTGCTCTATGGCATTTATTCCGAATCTCTCACCCAGGGCAAAGTCCCAAGTGTCTCCTGTATATAGGAAGGGTAAAGAACTGACTCCCAAAAGTACAGACCAGGATCCTTAATAAATGCAGAATTCTTGAACATGTTCTCAGTTCGAATATAATAAAGTTACATGAGATGGATAAGCTTCTAACCATAAATCAGCACGTCCTAGATTTCCGAAAAGCGTATGGAACAATTTCCCAGGTATGTGAGTGGCTCGAAAACTTTTTAAGTAAGAGAACCCAGTACGATTTTCCTCGACGGCGAGTGTTCTTCAGAGACAGGCTATCGTCAGGCGTGCTTCAGGGAAGTGTGATAGGACCACTGCTATTTTTTTTATTAATAACTGATCTGGCGGACGGGGTGAGCAGTAATATGCGGCTATTTGTTGATGGTTTGTGGTGTACGGTAAGATGTCGTCGTTGAATGACTGTAGGAGGATACAAGATGACTGAGACAAAATTTCTAGTTGGTGAGATAAATGACAGCTCGCTCTAAATATAGAAAAATGTAAGTTAATGCTGATGAGTAGGAAAAATAAATCCATTTGTTGAATACAGCATTAGCAGTGCGCTACTGACACAGTCACATCGGTTAAATATCTAGGGGTAACTTTGCAAAGCGATATGAAATGAAACGAGCATTTAAAGATTGTAGAATTGATGGTGAAGAGTCGACTTAGGTTTATTGGGAGAATCTTAGGAAAGTGTGGTTCATTTGTAAGGAAACTGCATATAGAATACCAGTACGACCCATTCTTGAGCACTCTTCTTGTCTTTGGGATCTGCACCAGACTGCATTAAAGGAAGACAACGGAGGAAGTTAGAGGCAGGTTGCTAGATTTGTTGCTGGTAGGTTCAACCAAAACTCAAGTTTTACAGAGATGCTTCGAGAACTCAAATGGGAATCCCTAAAGGGAAGGCAACATTCTTTTGGAGGAACCCTGTTGAGAAAATTTGTAGACACGGCATTTGAAGCTGACTGCAGAATAATTCTACTACCGCCTTCGTACATGTCTCGTTAGAACCAAGAAGATACGATAAGAAAAATTAGAGCTCGAGATATATACACAATCGTTTTTCTCTCAACATACTTGCGTCTGGAGCAGGAAACTAAGTGACTGGTAATGGTGTGGGGTACCCTCTACCACGTGACTTGCGTAGTATTCATACAGATGTGGGTATATAAACTTACAGAATTGGGTACAATATTAAGGGAAGAGTTACGTTGGTTGTTTGGCCTTAGAATTTCTAATGTTGCAGGCGAAATTGTTGTTATAGAGTAAAGTCAGTGGGCCCTTAATGAACAAAGTAAGCAGTTACAAACTGATATTCAAAATTTAGGGGAAGAATAAGAAAATAATAAAAAAGACTTTTTCAGAGAGATATGGGGGTAGGGGGATGTCCCTAGTGAGGAAGGTGTGGCTCAAGTTTAGGAACAGATTGAAAATCAAGCTGCATTATTACGATGTCTAGTTGGAAATCATGCTGCATTATTACAGCATCTAGAAAATAATTATATGAATACGATCTATGTCGTCGGACAATGAATTCACCACCTTCAGTGCGGATGCACAGTTACGTCCGACTTCCTGCTGGAATATTGAAGTACTGAGCATGGAGGACAGTGGATAGGTGGCGCTAGATGGGAATGTGGGTCGGCTAAGAGGGATGCCGAGGTAGTCGCTGCAACTGCGATACATGCTGTGTCCGAGTGGTACAGCGGTTAACACAACTGCCTAGTAAGAGGATATCCTGGGTTTCAATCCAGATCCAGCACACATTTTTGCTCATCGCTGCTGATTCTGCATAACGTCCTGGTGTAGTCCCTTCCATTTCGTTTTCTTTTGTCCCACTCCACCTTCAATTTACGTAACAGAAAATAATTTTTGGGGAAATAAAGCTTAGTGCTGTTAAGGAGGTATCAGAGGGGAGAAAACAGATTAAACAAATAATATATAAAGTTGATGAGTTCGGTTCCTCAGTTGCTTAATTAGTAGTTATTGTAGAGCAGAATTCCAATGGTACTGTTCCTGTTATTATTGGTAAGTTATGGGAAGTGATTTCACTATTGAGATTTAAAGAAGGTCAAATGGAGGTAAATAGGGGGAATTACCACAAGAGTTAAATGAGAGATTTTCAAAAGTTGAAGAGAAGACAGAGATCATGTATTTGATAAAGATGCGGATTCAGGTTATAAATATGAAACGCATGCTGTGTCTCATTATAATATGAGTGGAAAGCATGGAAGATACTTTCACCTAGAGAATGAATGATGAGAAGGCCATCTGTTTTTGTTGTAATCATTTTTCGTCTGTCAAAAAAGTTCAGGTATTTAGAAATTCAACAAACGGCCGTAATTCTCAAGCTTGGTGGGAGAAATCTGATTTTTCATATCTCATAGTTTTCATATCTCATAGTTGAATTTGAGTGTGCCTACTTGGAAGGTGACCTGTTATACATGTGCATACATTGATTAGGAACTGTGAGTCATATAAAGAGTTTAGGCACTTGTTGTTGTCTGCATATTGGTTTGAGGCAGCATAAGACAGAGTTAAACATGATCGTCTAATGATCCAAAATTTTAACAATTTCGATTTTAGCAATCTTGCAAGAATTTTTAATATATGTCATTGAAAATTCGTTGCTTATATAAGCTTTACTGTCTTCATTTGTATTTGTATTATAAAACTGCCTTCGAATTTACAGCAAATTATTCCTACTGGTAGAATGAAAGATGGCTTGGAGAACTTTCAGACCTTACTAAAGCAGATGAAATACGACAGTAATGATGTGAGTGGTTGTGGTAGGCGTAGAAGTCGTTTCTTGTGACCCAGGACCACAACAAAATAGGAATTTTGCTTGATGAGAGATTGTTGTTGTTGTTGTGGTCTTCAGTCCCGAGACTGGTTTGATGCAGCTCTCCATGCTACTCTATCCTGTGCAAGCTTCTTCATCTCCCAGTATCTACTGCAACCTACATCCTTCTGAATCTGCTTAGTGTATTCATCTCTTGGTCTCCCTCTACGGTTTTTACCCTCCACACTGCCCTCCAATGCTAAATTTGTGATCCCTTGATGCCTCAAAACATGTCCTACCAACCGATCCCTTCTTCTAGTCAAGTTGTGCTACAAACTTCTCTTCTCCCCAATCCTATTCAATACCTCCTCATTAGTTACGTGATCTACCCACCTTATCTTCAGCATTCTTCTGTAGCACCACATTTCGAAAGCTTCTATTCTCTTCTTGTCCAAACTAGTTATCGTCCATGTTTCACTTCCATACATTGCTACACTCCATACAAATACTTTCAGAAACGACTTCCTGACACTTAAATCTATACTCGATGTTAACAAATTCCTCTTCTTGAGAAACGCTTTCCTTGCCATTGCCAGTCTACATTTTATATCCTCTCTACTTCGACCATCATCAGTTATTTTACTCCCTAAATAGCAAAACTCCTTTACTACTTTAAGTTTCTCATTTCCTAATCTAATTCCCTCAGCATCACCCGACTTAATTTGACTACATTCCATTATCCTCGTTTTGCTTTTGTTGATGTTCATCTTATATCCTCCTTTCAAGACACTGTCCATTCCGTTCAACTGCTCTTCCAAGTCCTTTGCTGTCTCTGACAGAATTACAATGTCATCGGCAAACCTCAAAGTTTTTACTTCTTCTCCATGAATTTTAATACCTACTCCGAATTTTTCTTTTGTTTCATTTACTGCTTGCTCAATATACAGATTGAATAACATCGGGGAGAGGCTACAACCATGTCTTACTCCTTTCCCAACCACTGCTTCCCTTTCATGCCCCTCGACTCTTATAACTGCCATCTGGTTTCTGTACAAATTGTAAATAGCCTTTCGCTCCCTGTATTTTACCCCTGCCATCTTCAGAATTTGAAAGAGAGTATTCCAGTTAACATTGTCAAAAGCTTTCTCTAAGTCTACAAATGCTAGAAACGTAGGTTTGCCTTTCCTTAATCTTTCTTCTAAGATAAGTCGTAAGGTCAGTATTGCCTCACGTGTTCCAACATTTCTACGGAATCCAAACTGATCTTCCCCGAGGTCGGCTTCTACCAGTTTTTCCATTCGTCTGTAAAGAATTCGCGGTTGTATTTTGCAGCTGTGACTTATTAAACTGATAGTTCGGTAATTTTCACATCTGTCAACACCTGCTTTCTTTGGGATTGGAGATAGGAAAGTGTAAAAGCTAGGGTAATTCAAGTGCTCAAGTGTAAAAGCTAGGGTAACTCAAGTGCTTCAGAGGGATGATAATGGAACTATTTTCTCTTGTGTTCTTGATACAAGTAGCCGGGTATCTGTGTTGGCTGAGATGGTACTTCAGAGGTGTGAAAGTGTAGGTCCTTGTCCTATTAGTCCTATTATTATTTTGCAGTTGACTAAGGTGAAGAGGGCAAGTTGTAAAAAGAGCATTGAGTTGACAATTGTGTGTTGCATTTTTTATGAATTTTGTGATTATGCTGAAGCTGGCGATTGAAGCTATATTTCGAGTCTCCACTGAAGTTATGTTTTGATGATTATGCGATTACGGAGAAGAATTCGAATCACTGTCTTAAGTTTCTCTCAAGTTCCAAGTTGTTTATTTGGTTTGGTGTGAATGAGAGTGTGGCTAATACAATTTTATTACTAGATTGCTAAGGAAGTGTTTGTGATGACCAAGGAATATTGAATGGGTTTGATGGTATTAAGGAGGCAGATGAGGTAGTGAAAGGACATTTGTTTGTGGTACTGTGTTGTTATTCTTCAATGTTTTTTGAACACCATGGTACATTAAGAGATTTTTGTATCTGTTTAAGGTTAACGAATATAGAAGAGCCTTTGTCAGGCAATATTCAATCTCACTACTTTACAAAGAGACCGCTGATGCAATAGTGGAGAAGACGTTGCAGTGAGGGGTGGTGAAGCTGTTGTCAACTGTCGTTAGTTGCGTCAAAGAAGTAATCAGGCCATCGAGGAGCCTCGTCCCTATGTTTTCTTTTTGCTGTCAAGCTGAGTTCCAAATTTATGTCGTACTTGCCACTGAGGAGAGTTACAAATCAGTCTGTCATTCACGCATTCTTTAATCATTTTCTACATAAAGCTGGGACCAAGAAGAAAGTGATACAGATCGGTAGTTTGGAAATATACCCTGTCGATACAAGACTAAAACTGTTCATATTTCACAATAGCATCCAGCATCCATTCCCTCTGAAAATATGATGAAAAACCTAAGAAAATTGTGCAGATTTTATGGTAAAAAAGCAACAAATCATAGAATTCCTACATTCAACAGTTTGAGGAACCATTTAATGAGTTACCAAATGATTCGACCTCCTTACCACCAATTCAGGTTCTGAGGAATCGACTTTGATGGGATAAAATTAGAGAAATAACAGCATTTCCAACAACTGCTGTGGTGAGACATAGTGACATCATGCAGCTAACTTTCAACAATATCAGGAAGATGGCTGACCTGTCATAGAGGAGTCATAAGTGTTATAATGAAACAAGGTTAATATTAGTGGACAAAAGGCATTCATAAAACCACAAAATCACATAAACTATGCAGTAAAAGACGCTCATTAATATACAGCTTTTCTCCAGTGTTTTTAGGACCACACAGAGTGAGACACGTTGTTCATACAAATATAATAGGAGTGGAGACTCTCAGGAGCAGGTAAAGCTGTGGAGTTCATCATGCCTGCAGTGTGAAATTATTTAAGGAATAGAGAGCAGAGAGTAATATTTCGACTTGAATGGAGTACTTTCGAGTTGTTATGAAGTATTTATGGATGTATGCCTAATATGAGGAACATATTTTCGAATGGTTATGATTTTGTAAATAATTGTATAACAAAATTTTATTTCCTACAATCCAGCAACAAATCAAGGTATTGGTGGAAACATGATGGAGAGGAATACTAAAGAGGAGCAATAAATGATTTTCTCACAGACATTTTGGTGGACATTTTACCTGGCAAACACTGGTTGATTTAAGAATGGGCATGTCCCAAAATTGGTCACGACTAAATAAACACCCATTTTAGTAGCAACTATGGCTGTCAATTTTGCATCACAATCTAAAATTAGTTGCTGCCCCACTATACCCAGAACACTGGAGCTATGCAATCAATTCATGTAATTAGATTCATTTTCCCTCGCCATCGAATTCCACCGGTGGGTTGCCTACGTGGAGAGCCAACTACTGGAAGGAATGGAGTAATTTCTACATTCACCATTTAATTAATTCAGAAAATACGAAAGCTGGTGAAAGCCTGTAATGTTACAAGGCCGTTACATTTAAAAATTAATGAAAATAATAAATGGTGGTCGAAAATTCCGTTTTATTTAAGTGCTGGTAACTGGTTTCAGTCTTTGTAGATCATATTCAGATCAGTGGATAACACCATTGGTAACACGAGTAGATGATGACCAGGGCTGTTATATATGCTAGGAGGCATCATTCGTCAAATGACTGGTCTGACGATAGTTTACTAAGACTGAAAGCGGTCACTAGTTATGAAATAAAACATCATCTGCGACCATGACTGATTCTTTCCAGTAGAATAAAATAGAGAGCTGCTGTTCCTGACAGGATTCCAAGAACTATTAATTTAAAATTTAAGTTAAAGCCACAATGTGTCGGAAGCACACTAATGCTTCCCTCTTTCGAAGAAGTGCCATTCAAGTAGGTGTCCTAACTTGAGAGCCAAAGCACTGTACCATCATGCCGGGCCACGCCTGCAACAACAGTTCCACCTCCACCGCCTGTCATGTTGGCTACGAGGATCTATTCGATAGCTGTGGACACACACTACAGTTTGACACCTGAGCTTACAAACAGCACAGTGAGCCAATCTCCAGCCGCACTTGGTTTCTGAGCCTGGATGCCTTCACTTTACAGACAGTAGCAGAGCCCCCCCCCCATTTTGATCTGTAATTGTTTTCTTGCATCACCTTGGGAGTAGCCTTACGTTAAGACCGCACAGTTTGGTCAGCGTGATTCACGATAGAAAACTTGCAGCGTTCATATTGGTTGGTACCAACAATCATGCGATTCCACTGACCGTAATATGGTAATCATTTTCGTTGGGCTTCTGCTTCTGTATTTGTAATATGGTAGGCAGCTAATGGCTTCCATCTGCCAACTTTGTCATTCATTTCGATTAAACATTCCTCTCTCTCTCTCTCTAAGGGCTGGACGTATTCCTATTTACTTTTCATTGTTTTTAGAACTACTTTATATTTCATTCCTTGTCCTACGGCCAAGTCACTCTGAATTGTGAGTGCATGCTACGGAACATTCTGGTAGGACTAACTTATATTTCTGTCTTTTTCAGCAATATATTGCATGTCAGTCGCATTTCTTTCCTATCATTGATCTGTAACTTTCCCCGGGTTCCTTTTTCTTTAATTAAACTATCAAGCAGGCGACGAAACACCAGTAAAGAAATAGTTTCACAATACAGAGACAGAGGATGAGCAGATGACTGTAACTTCCTGTCTGACAAGGAAGCAGTGAGAGGCACTACTTCCCCCATTCCAGCCACACGCTCATTGTGACGACGACCAAACTTATGACATAAGTTGAAACCAAGAAAACCAGACACACACAACCAAACTGTATGCCCTGAATTCCATTGTTGCATCAGACACATGGAAATGCCGTTCATCATCCATCTCCTAAATCTATGAAGTGCAAGTGGATGGTCAGAAAAGGTAAACATTCCATAGTGTTTATATATCATCACTAAAATGATCAGTGAAAGCTTATCATGAATTGAATAAATAGCACATCCACTAGTAGAGATGTACCATCACTGACCCCAGTCAGTGGTTGTATACAGTAGCAAATTACAAACGGTGCGTCCGACAGTGGTACCAGGCATCAGAATGAGTGTATTTGTCGTCAGTCTGTTATTCTTATGTTATAAATTAGTGTAGTTATGGTTGATAGAAATGCAGCGATGGCAGAGTCAGTGAAGTTCTGTGAATATCTTAGAGTGGAACAGGGAATCCCCAATTATAGTTGTGTCTTCATGGACAGAGAAAAGTACGATTCACTTATCAGCAAGGTTAAATCGCTAAAATCTGGGCGAAAGAGGTACAGCAACGAATACATGTTTTTGGGGGGATATGAAGTGTTCAAGGTGAAAGGAATAACGAAATTAATGAAACTTGTTGCTGAAGAACACAAGATAAGTACTATGTTTATGATGAAGAACTGTATGATATTCTGCATGACGCTCAGGAATAGACTGGGCACGGTGGACACGACCAAATGATAAATGCTTACACTGATCAGCCAAAACATTATGACCACTGCCCACCGCGCCGTTAGAAGCTGCCTAGTGGCGTTGCGGGCACGTCACGCGATAGCAAAAGTATGTAAGCGGAGTAGACACAGATCAAGGCGTCAGCCTACCGAAGCTATGGGCCACAAATGGGGAAATCCATTGAGATAAGCTGCTTTGACAAAGGGCAGATTATTATTACGCAGAGCCTGTCAACGAGTATCTCGATAACGGGGAAGCTGGTCGAATGTTCACGTGCTACTGTCGTGAGCTTCTACATAAAGGGGAAGAAATCCAGTGTGCACTCCGTGTGCATTCCGGGTAGAGTCATTCCTGATGTGGAAAGGGTCCTTCCGGATGCCATGAAGAGCACAGGGTGCAGCCAGCTGCAGGTGGTGGCACATGTCGCCCCTAATGACGTGTGTCGCTTTGGATCTGAGGAAATTCTCTCTGGATTCCAGCGGCTATCTGATTTGGTGAAGGCTGCCGGTCTTGCTTACGAGATGAAGGCAGAGCTCACCATCTGCAGCATCGTTTACAGAATCGACTGCGGACCTTTGGTGCAGAACCGGGTGGAGAGTCTGAATCAGAGGCTCAGACGGTTTTGCGACCGTGTTGGCTGCAGATTCCTTGACTTGCGCCATAGGGTGGTGGGGATTCGGGTTCCGCTGAATAGGTCAGGAGTTCACTACACTCAACTGGCGGCTACACGGGTAGCGGAGGCTGTGTGGCGTGGACTGGGCGGTTTTTTTTTAGGTTAGAAGGCCTCGGGAAAGTACGGGGTGAGCTGCAATCTCAAAGGGTGCATGGCAAATACGGGACGTGCTTGCATCAAGGAACAGTCGGAATTGTAGTTGTAAATTGTTGTAGTTGTGCTGGGAAAGTCCCTGAGCTTCAAGCGCTAATAGAAAGCACAGAAGCTGAAATCGTTATAGGTACAGAAAGCTGGTTAAAGCCTGAAATAAATTCTGCAGCAATTTTTACGAAGTCTCAGACGGCGTTCAGGAAAGACAGATTAGGCAGAATTGGTAGTGGAGTGTTTGTGTCTGTCAGCAGTGGTTTATCTTGTAGTGAAGTAGAAGTAGATCCTCCGTGCGAATTGGTATGGGTGGAGGTTATACTTAACAGCCGAACTAAGTTAATAATTGGCTCCTTCTACCGACCCTCAGACTCCGATGATATAGTTGCTCGACTACTACGGTCGCAGGTTCGAATCCTGCCTCGGGCATGGATGTTTGTGATGTCCTTAGGTTAGTTAGGTTTAAGTAGTTCTAAGTTCTAGGGGACTGATGACCTTAGAAGTTAAGTCCCATAGTGCTCAGAGCCATTTGACCCATATAGTTGCTGACATTTCAGAGAAAATTTGAGTCTCGTAACAAATAAATACCCCACTCATACGGTTATAGTTGGTGGGGACTTCAACCTCCCCTCGATATGTTGGCAAAAATACTTGTTCAAAACCGTTGGTAGGCAGAAAACATCTTTCGAGATTGTCCTAAATGCTTTCTCCGAAAATTATTTCGAGCCGTTAGTCCACGAACCCACGCGAATTGTAAATGGTTGCGAAAACACACTTGACCTCTTATCCACAAACAATCCAGAGCTAATACATCTACATCTACATTTATACTCCGCAAGCCACCCAACGGTGTGTGGCGGAGGGCACTTTACGTGCCACTGTCATTACCTCCCTTTTCTGTTCCAGTTGCGTATGATTCGCGGGAAGAACGACTGTTGGAAAGCCTCCGTGCGCGCCCGGATCTCACTAATTTTACATTCGTGATCTCCTCGGGACGTATAAGTAGGGGGAAGCAATATATTCGATACCTCATCCAGAAACGCACCCTCTCGAAACCTGGCGAGCAAGCTACACCGCGATGCAGAGCGCCTCTCTTGCAGAGTCTCCCACTTGAGTTTGCTAAACATCTCCGTAACGCTATCACGGTTACCAAATAACCCTGTGACGAAACGCGCCGCTCTCCTTTGGATCTTCTCTATCTCCTCCGTCAACCCGATCTGGTACGGATCCCACACTGATGAGCAATACTCAAGTATAGGTCGAACGAGTGTTTTGTAAGCCACCTCCTTTGTTGATGGGCTACATTTTCTAAGGACTCTCCCAATGAATCTCAACCTGGTACCCGCCTTACCAACAATTTTATATGATCATTCCACTTCAAATCGTTCCGTACGCATACTCCCAGATATTTTACAGAAGTAACTGCTACCAGTGTTTGTTCCGCTATCATATAATCATACAATAAAGGATCCTTCTTTCTGTGTTTTCGCAATACATTACATTTGTCTATGTTAAGGGTCAGTTGCCACTCCCTGCACCAAGTGCCTATCCGCTGTAGATCTTCCTGAATTTCGCTACAATTTTCTAATGCTGCAACTTCTCTGTATACTACAGCATCATCCGCGAAAAGCCGCATGGCACTTCCGACACTATCAACATATCTACATATCTATAGAGAGCATCATGACTGATACAGGGATTAGGCTCAATACCGTTTCTTCCAAATCCACCAGAAACAAACGCAAAATAATTTTATTCAAAAAAGCGGATAAAGTGTCACTAGAAGCCTTCCTAAGAGACAATCTCCATTCCTTCCGAACTGACTATGCAAATGTAGACGAGATGTGGCTCAAATTCAAAGATATAGTAGCAACATCAGTTGAGAGATTCATACCTCATAAATTGGTAAGAGATGGAACTGATCCCCAATGGTACACAAAACAGGTCCGAACGCTGCTGCAGAGACAACGGAAAAAGCATGCGAAGTTGAGAAGAACGCGGAATCCCGAAGATTCGCTAAAATTTACAGACGCGCGAAAGTTGGCACGGACTTCAATGCGAGATGCCTTTAATAGGTTCCACAACGAAACATTGTCTCGAAATGTGGTAGAAAATCCGAAGAAATTCTGGTCGTATGTAAAGTACAGAAGCGGCAAGACGCAGTCAATACCTTCGCTGCGCAGTGTCGATGGTACTGTTACCGACGACTGCGCCGCTAAAGCGGAGTTACTGAACGCAGTTTTCCGAAATTCCTTCACGAGGGAAGACGAATGAAATATTCCATAATTTGAAACACGAACAGCTGCTAGCACGAGTTTCTTAGAAGTAGATACCTTAGGGGTTGCGAAGCAACTCAAATCGCTTGATACGGGCAAGTCTTCAGGTCCAGATTGTATACCGATTAGGTTCCTTTCAGATTACGCTGATACAATAGCTCCCTACTTAGCAATCATATACAACCGCTCGCTCACCGATAGATCTGTACCTACAGATCGGAAAATTGTGCAGGTCGCACCAGTGTTTAAGAAGAGTAGTAGGAGTAATCCATCGAACTACAGACCTATATCATTGATGTCGGTTTGCAGTAGGGTTTTGGAGCATATACTGTATTCGAACATTATGAATCACCTCGAAGGGAACGATCTATTGCTACGTAACCAGCATGCTTTCAGAAAACATCGTTCTTGTGCAACGCAGCTAGCTCTTTATTCGCACGAAGTAATGGTCGCTATCGACAGGGGCTCTCAAGTTGATTCCGTATTTCTAGATTTCCGAAAAGCTTTTGACACCGTTCCTCACAAGCGACTTCTAATCCAGCCGCGGGCCTATGGGGTATCGTCTCAGTTGTGCGACTGGATTCGTGATTTCCTGTCAGGAAGGTCGCAGTTCGTAGTAATAGACGGCAAATCATCGAGTAAAACTGAAGTGATATCGGGTGTTCCCCAGGGAAGCGTTCTGGGATCTCTGCTGTTCCTGATCTATATAAATGACCTGGGTGACAATCTGAGCAGTTCTCTTAGGTTGTTCACAGATGATGCTGTAATTTACCGTCTAGTAAGGTCATCCGAAGACTAGTATCAGTTGCAAAGCGATTTAGAAAAGATTGCTCTATGGTGTGGCAGGTGGCAGTTGACGCTAAATAACGAAATGTGTGAGGTGATCCACATAAGTTCCAAAAGAAATCCGTTGGAATTCGATTACTCGATAAATAGTACAATTCTCAAGGCTGTCAATTCAACTAAGTACCTGGGTGTTAAAATTGCGAACAACTTCAGTTGGAAAGACCTCATAGATAATATTGTGGGAAAGGCGAGCCAAAGGTTGCTTTTCATTGGCAGGACACTTAGAAGATGCAATGAGTCCACTAAAGAGACAACTTACACTACACTCGTTCGTCCTCTGTTAGAATATTGCTGAGCAGTGTGGGATCCTTACCAGGTGGGATTGGCGGAGGACATCGAAAGGGTGCAAAAAAGGGCAGCTCGTTTTGTATTATCACGTAATAGGGGAGAGAGTGTGGCAGATATGATACGCGAGTTGGGATGGAAGTCATTAAAGCAAAGACGTTTTTCGTCGCGGCGGGATCTATTTACGAAATTTCAGTCACCAACTTTCTTTTCCGAATGCGAAAATATTTTGTTGAGCCCTACCTACATAGGTAGGAATGATCATCAAAATAAAATAAGATTTTTCCCGCGCGCTGTTCGGGAGTGGAATGGTGGAGAGATAGTATGATTGTGGTTCGATGAATCCCCTGCCAAGCAATTAAATGTGAATTGCAGAGTAATCATGTAGATGTAGATGTAGATGTAGATGTAGAAAGGGGTACAAGGACAGTGGAACTGCCACTAGGCGCTAAACGGTTGGACGTCAATGGTCCTTCACAGAACGTGGGTTTCGCAGGCTTGTCTGCTCTGTAAAGTGCAATAGATGGTGATCTCTGACAAGTATGCCAAAAGATGCTCGCACAAATGTTTGGGGGCACAGCGTTCATTGTAAATTTTTGAACGTGGATATCCGCAGCAGACCACCCCTACGTGTTCGTATGCTGACCCAACGGCATCGTCATTTACGATATCAGTGGCCACGGGACCATCGGGATTCGACCGTCGATCAATGGAAATGTGCCGGTTCTTCGGGTGAACCACATTTTTGCTGCACTAAATGGTCGTCTCTACAAACGCCGTTATCGAGGCGAACGGGGCTCGAAACGTTCAGCGCGCCACGGCCACAGGCTGGTGGGAGTATTATTATGCTATGGGAGACATTCTCCTGCTGTCGCATGGAATCTGTGGTAGGAATGAAAGAAATGCTGACTGCATCCCTTCATGTTTGATGTCTTCCCCGACGGCGATGTCATGTATCAGCAGTCTAACTGTCCGCTTCCCTGAGAAAGAACCGTGCTACAGTGGTTTGAGGAGTATTATCGTGAACTGAAGTTGATACCTCGGTGACCAAATTCGCCTGATGTAAATCCTATGGAACCCATCTGTGTCGCTATCTTGCGCCACCACCGCGTGCGCAAATCAGCGGACCGTTATTTACGCGAATTTCATGACCTGTGCGTAGAAATTTAATGCAAATACCTCCATAAACCTACTAACAAAGTCTCGGGTCCCTAACACGCAGAATCAGTGGTATATTTCGTTCCAAAGGTGGTCCAACAAACTATTAACCAGGCGGTCATAATGTTTTGATCATCGTTGTAAAGTCAAAGTGCCATAATATACCATACAGAGGCGTCCAGATATATTTTAGCTTACATGAGCCTTTTTGACAAGAATGGAAGGTCAAAAGAAAGGAACAGTATCTCTGTAGCAAGTACATTTTCGCATAAAACTAAATGTGAGGATTTTAACTTGCACATAAAAATTGTTTGCGATAGGTACAAAAAGAAAGTCTGCAAAATTGCCAGTCGGTGATGGGATCTGCATCTTTCTTTTCCACCACTCAGATGACATTTGATTTTAAGTTACATTTTCAGTATGTTATTGCATAAACAGATAGATACTTATCGCCTTTTTTCTGAATTTCTCTCATGAATCATCCTCTTGTTAGCTATCATAATTGTGATTACTAACTATTGCAATATCGTCGTATTTTTCGTCTGTTTCTTGATCTATATCACTAGCATCTTCCTCCGTCCACTGGCTAACAGTTTCATCAAAATTAGGGTCGTTAAAATTGATTCTTTCCGGCGAACACATTTTGTAATATACTGAAGAAAACGTGTACGTAGGTCAAGAGGTGCAGTCTAGCAAACCCCAACACGTTTCAGTAACATCCGTCAACAACAAACAAAAAATGCGGCAATGTAACCGACAAGAAATATTGTAGGGTTGGCGATTTAAGGAGGGTAGAGGGAGTATGAAAGTTTTCCACCAGAATTCATCTTGAAGAGTGACTTCGAAATTCCCATTTGGTTTATGGGACCACACCTTATTGCAACCATGGTTCACATTCCTTACCCCTTGGCAGTGAAGCTATACCTTCACAAGCGATGGTGCACTATCCCTATTGAATGGGTCTGGTAAAACTGAATCAATAATCCATTTTCACTAAAAGAGACAGAGAAGGTGTACCATCAGCAGTGACGGTATGCCTTCTCTGAAACTTCCACGCACATCTAAATGTCTTATCACGCCAATGGAAACTACATTCACTCTACCAGACATGAATGACAGTGCTGGTAGCATGATGTCGTGCAGCAGTTCTAGTTGTCAGTGGCTCCTTGCAAGTATACCGTAACAGCGTATCGCCATCTACTTACTGTTCTGTCACCAAATTCTGTTTACCTGATCTGCAACACTTTAATCAGGTCAGTCAGAGGAGATTCGTGACAAGTACGACGAGTGTTCCATATTGATTCACATTTTGTTTTTCTTATCGTTCATGGTTCGTCACTTGTCTCATCACACCAATTGTAACGGGTTCACCACCCTGCTGGAGCAAATGTAATCTCGATGTATTGCTCACGTGCTAGAACGATAATTCAGAGGCGCTGCCTAAGACATAAAATGTCTTTGCGCCTGTTGAAAGAGAGCTGCAGTACAGTCGCAGGTCGGAGCAGTCTCTGCGGCAGTTGGAGTCGCTCGCTGCTACAGTGTAGTTGTAGTCTGTCGTTGGTACAGCGCAGTTTATAGTTAATAGTTGTTAAAGACACAGGGCAGAACAAATCGCAAAATTTTATTATATGGGGCTGAATAATAATTGTGATCAGCCTCAGATCTAAATGATACCATGGAATGAGATGATGATGATGAACAAATAAATAATTGTTAATATGATGAAAAATCAACAGTAATTAAGTCAACCATCTGTTGTAAGGTAAAATTTTATTACTTTTTATTGGAATGCGCATAAGTAAGTCACTTGTCTGAAATGTTAATGGATTTGTTTCAATCTTTTCTTTTGTGACCCAGATTTGTAATATATTCAATTTTGCCGTGTAATGGATTGTAGATCTTGCAATAACGTAAAAATTTTTCAGAATATAATTGTTATTACCAGTCAACTATAAAAGCATAATTTCCCCTTAAGTCATTGCCAGTCCTGATCCAGCCATTTATTTAAATTAAAATATTCCAGAATTTTTGTCAGATCTTAGTCATTTGTTCTTTAGTAATCAGACGACCAGCTGTGCAGCTATGTCACTGAGTAAAGTCAGTTTTTCTCGTAATGCAGATCTCAGACAAATGTTATCCAGTATTAGTAGATAGGCCAGCATTGCACTAAGCTGTGCCATTTACGAGCAGATATATAGACAGCGTTATCCAGCGGCACCATCACGAAGTAAGAATTTTTCAGTCTATTTCTCACGGACAGATTCAGATTGAGTTCACAGGGCCATGGCCTAGCGCTGCTTACGTCAAAATTTATCAGTTTTTCATGAGTTAAGATTTATCAGTTTTCAGAATTTATTCATCCAAATTTAATTATTTTTGTTTTTATTTTCTGTTCGGAAGGTCACACATCATTATTTTATATTTCTTTTATTCATACGGGAAGGTTATACGGTTACAAGTTTGTAATACTTTGGTCTAACTGTAGGTGGCAGGACAGTCAATAGAAATGTCAGTGCAGTCCAATTTCCCAACTGCTGTCGTTACATGAGAGGACAATATGGAGTATGAGGATCAAGGATAGCGCTGGACGACGTGGTTTCTATGGAATGCGGCAGTAAACACTGTGGATATTCACAGGCGTTTGGTGGCAGTGTTCACTGTATGAATAGTACTCTGGCAATACGATAACGCTTGTTCCCATACGAGTCGTAAAATAACTGCCGACACCTTTGAAATTGGGTACCAGGTGCTGCCTCATCCGCGGTATTCTGCTGACTTGGTCCCTTCTGAATACCACCTATTCAGGGCTGCAAGGAACCTCTTCGCGGCCATCATTTCACAGACTTCCAGCAACTACGAATGGCTGTCCTGCGGTGCATGCGACAGACTCCAGAAAGGTGGTTCGAGGAGGGCCTACAGAAGTTAGAGTGACCAACTCAGGAGAATAAGTTGGGTGTGGCAGCACGTAGAACCCCTTTTCAGAGACTGCAGGCGCGGTTTTCCGTCTGGTATGGAAAAGAGCGTAGTCATGTTGCAACAGACTTTTTCGTGGTGGTGCACGGTCTCCACACACTGCCACCGAACACCTGTGAATATCTGCAGTATTTATACCCTCCTTTCACAGCAACCACGTCGTTCAGCGCTGTCGTTGTGTATCACAGTCCATGTTGGCCCCTCTCTTAATGGCAACAGTTGGGAAAAAGGGCTGTGCTGTGCATGGATTAGCCTTCTAGTGATTGTCCTATCAGCCACTGTTAGATCAAAGTGGTAGATCCTTGCATCTGTAATGATGTGTCGAACGGCGCATCATGAATTATGGCAAAAAAGTGTAAATCGTAATGGAACGCCCGTCGTAATGTGGAATTTGTGTGAGTGATTTACGCGTTTGCCAGTGCGTAACGCGACTTTTTTACATTTTTATGGTAACGCCTCAGTGTTCTGCAGTTCTTCGTCCTCTGTTTACAAGGTGACATGGAATTTATTGCCAACGTTTCTTTGACCTTCCAATGTCTTTTCTACCATTCGATCGACACGATGAATTTTTTTTGGGTTTCCTCTTCCTTGCAATGTTGAGGTTAATCTGAATATACGCAGTCCAGTCACTTGAATGGGGCAACCGCATGTGTTCGATGTCAACGTGCAATAACGACACACAGATGGCAAGTTGTAGCACTAGCTGTGGAGGGTATATAAAGCTTGTCGAGGGAACTGCCTGCCGCTGTGGCCGAGCGGTTCTAGGCGCTTCAGTCCGGAATCGTGCTGCTGCTACGGCCGCAGGTTCCAATATTGCCTTGGGCATGGATGTGTGTGATGTCCTTAGGTTACTTAGGTTTAAGTAGTTCTAAAGTCTAAGGGACTGATGACCTCAGATGTTAAGTCCCAGTGCTTAGAGCCATTTTACGAGGGGACGCGGATAACAGTGTAGTCGTTGTCATAACGCAGAAATGGAGCATAGTGTCTGACGTTCAGAAGGGTGTGATCATTGGCTTTCGGGCGAAGGGTAGAAGCACTTCCGAAATGACTACGTTGTTAAACTGTCTGCATGCGACTGTGGTTAAAGTATACTGTGCGTGGCAAAATGGCGCTGTCCAAATCCAGTGCTGAGAGAACTGTGGTGCTCCACGGGCCATAGATGACAGAGGTGAACGACGGCTGCGGACATATGTAGGAACGAGCAGACTTGTAACTGTTGAGCAACTGACCGCCTAGATGACCCAAGGGACTACTAGCAGTTTGTCCTCAACGACAGCTTAGCGAACGAATGGATCTCAGCGGCAGGTGCCTGCTTCATGCTCTCATGCTGACTGCCGTTCGGGGACTGATGACCTCAGATGTTAAGTCCCATAGCGCTCAGAGCCATTTGAACCAGCCATTTTGACTGCTGTTTATAGGCTACGAAGGCTAGAATTTTCACTCCAGTACGACTGGTCGTCCACGGATAGTCGACAGGTTACCTTTTCGAATAAATCACTTTTTATGCTTCAGCGGACAGATGGCCGTTGGCGTGTACGGCGTGAAACGTCTCAAGGAAACACACTGTGTAAGTAGGCTGTTTAGATTTTTATATTGGTAATGCCACGTAGCGCTCTGTATGAAAATCACTAGCTGTGCTGTGTGCAGTCTGTGGCTAGTTTGCATTGTTGTCTGCCATTGTAGAGGGGCAGCTAGATGTTAACAGCGCGTAGCGTTGCGCAGTTGGAGGTGAGCCGCCAGCAGTGGTGGACGTGGGAAATGAGACGGCGGATTTTTGAGTACAGAATGGATATTATGAACTGCTATGTATATTATGCTTTTTCAACACTATTAAGGTAAATACAGTGTTTGTTCTCTATTAATATCTTTCATTTGCTAACTATCCCTATCAGTAGTTAGTGCCTTCAGTAGTTTGAATCTTTTATTTAGCTAGCAGTAGTGGCGCTCGCTGTATTGCAGTAGTTCGAGCAACGAAGATTTTTGTGAGGTAAGTGATTTCTGAAAGGTATAGTTTAATGTTAGTCACGGCCATTCTTTTGCAGGGATTTTTGATAGTCAGATTGCGTTGCGCTAAAATTATTGTGTGCCAGGTTAAGCACAGTCTTGTATAAGTTGTTCTAAGGGGACGTTTCATATGTCGACCCTTAGCCTAGGATACCTCACTGGAATCTTCTGATTTTTTCTTGTAGTTTGTGTATTTAGTGTAGCTTTTGTTTATTGCTAGCGCGTAATTGTAGAGAGAATCTCCTTTGTAGTTGCAGTCTTTCATTGTTGTACTGTAAAACAGTTGTGGCATGCATGTAGATTTGCACCAAATATTTCGCAGCTGCGCTGGTAATTAACTAGATATTATTTTCAGTGCTATGTTAATGTATTCCCCTATCTTTGCTCTTCAAATTGTGCTTTTCTGTGTTATCGTGTGAAATATTGTGACAATAATGGCGTGTGAAAAACGTAACACTCGGCTCCAAAGTAAACTGAGAAATGACAGTGAAGACGAAAGCAGTGTGTTGGCCCCACCATGTAATGAATTAACTAATATTCAAAGTAGTAATTTGGTAACTGTGCATAGGGAAATGGAGCGGGCGTCAAACAATGGCGTAGGCAGTGAAACAAGTAGTGAACAGGGAAGCATTATCGATCGATCGGTCGGCAACAGCTCGCCTCAGGAATCCGAAATGATAGGACACAATTTTGCAAACACTGTAGATTCAGGTTTTGCGTCCTCACCGTTTTCTCAAATGAGTCAAGACACATTTTCCGCTTGTCAAAATGTGAATGTTGCCGGTGCAAATTCACTGCCAAAAAGCACTGAGGAACATGTTTCAGACACCAGTGCATTGTTATTACAGTTAATGCAACAAATGGGACAAAGGCTACAAAAGTTAGACACAACGCTTGAACAAAATCAGAAACAAACACAGCAACAGTTACACACAATGGAACAAAATCAGAGACAAACACAGCAAAAGCTTCAAAAGTTAGACTCATTGAAACAAACTCTCGAACAAACACGTGAAGATTTAACTGCTGAGTTACATAACATTGAATCGAAATGTCAGAAAGTGTGTAATGACGTAAAAACACAAATTTGTGAGCATTTTCAACCTATTTTTTCGCGGCATGAAAATGCATTACAGAATCACGAAGCAGCCATAAAAGAACTGCAAACCATTGTTCATGAAAATCATGAGACCTTGTGGGCTAAATTTGACTCAGTTGCATCTACCGATTCGGTTACGCAACTTGCAAAAACTCAGGAAAACTTAAAGGTCACAGTAGATTCGATTTCAACACAAATGGACACTCTGAAGCTTGGTTCAGAAAAACACACTGAGGAAATGTGTTCACTATCAGAGAAAGTAGTTGAACTTTCGGATCAGCTAAATAATTTATCTACGAAGGTAGATGATAATCTGAATGACGCAAAACCGGTAGTCTTTAATGACACAGAAGAGAGCGAACAAATTAGGAAACTGAAACAAAATCTAAATCAAATTGATACGCAACACCAAAGAGAAATCCGGGAAGTACAAGATCAGCTGACACAGGTAATACAAGAATTAGGTATTTCAGAGGACACTCGCGCTCCAACATGGGAAGAGGAACTTAGAAATACGCAAAAGCCACAAAATAATAACACAGGGCATTTCGGTAATTATGAAAGAAATTGGCAAGGTACACCGAATTTTGAGATGGAACCGCCGACACGACGTAACAATGAGCGATATGTGACTCGCCGACATGATGATTTTGACTGTAAGCTGTTCATTACTACACGTAAATTCAAAACATTTAAGAATTCTGGCAACGACATTCATCCACAAGCATGGCTCCATCAATTCTCTCATTGTTTTCCTCCCAACTGGTCATTGGAGCACAGGTTAGAATTTATGTGTGGCTACTTAGAGAATGAACCAGGTGTAAGAATGCGATCGGTCATTCACGATTGTCACAGTGAAGGAGATTTTTATCATGCCTTCCTCTCAGCATATTGGTCTCAAGCTACACAAGACCATGTAAAACATAACATCATAATGATGAAACACTTCGAACAATCTGAATTTTCCAGTCTTGTGAAATATTTTGAAGACATGTTGCACAAGAATCAATACCTGTCAAACCCATACAGCCCCTCAGAACTCATCCGCATTTGTTTAATCAAACTGCCTGAACATTTAAGACATATTATTTTAGCAGGACGTTGCAAAGACGACATTGAAGCTTTTCAGGGACTGTTACAAGAATTAGAAATTGACACAGACAGTCGTGGGATGCGAAAACAGGAAAACAATCACTACAGGTCACATCCGTCACAATTCCGTGACGACAGAAACGATAACTGGACGCGACAAGGCTATTCTCACCACACAAATCGTGACCAAAACAGACACCACCCATATGACCACCACTGGCAGAGTAATAATTACAGAGAAAGATCGCATTTTCGTAGTAATGAATATGACAGAGATAACCATAGAAACAGACAATATGGTAATCAGAACTATTATTATCAAGGGAGACAGAATAATTTCAGACGCAACAGTTCAGCGCGCAGTTACGATTCAGGGAGAAATTCTCCACCACGTGACCGACACGAAAGAAACTGTGTAAACTACCGACAAAACGACAGATCTGAATTCCATTAGAACTGGCGAGCTTTAAACAGAGCTGGGCCCTCTCGGCAAGGCGAATTTGTGGAAGTTAGGCCTCCTAATCCCAATAACGGCGCGCGCCAACAAAGAGGTAGCAGACAATGACTCGCACCGCAGGCACCCGCGTGCGCCGGCTGGCTCAGAGAAAAATAACATAGACGCTAACCTTGAGAAAAATTCCAGTATTCTTTACCGACGTATACAACATGATAATTGCTTTGAAGTTGAAACTCTGCGCGCTATAAAGGGTAAAAGATTGCAGCACATTTCACATGTAAAACCGTTTATTGAAAGATAATCTGCTTTTTAACTTTGTCTTTGCCATAAAATTTTTCAATTCACGTTACTAGTACTCTTTGTGACACTTGCAAACTGTTAACATGCAACTATGTTTTAAAGCTAACTAACTATCTAGTCTAGAACCTAGGGTACATATTTAGACAGTAATCACCACTGCTTTGTGATAGTGAACAGAGGACACAGTGTTACTGTGTGTGTACATTCTTGCTTGTTAGTTGCACGATTAGAACATTTACCAGTACTGCTAATGAGATTTTAGTGCAACATTTTGGTGTACTTGAAAATACATTGTGAATGAAAGTACTTTCTGAGAGATACCAGATGACACAGTGGTTAGTTTATGTGACAGCTACACGATTATATCACGACGTTACTAATGAGTGACAATTTACAATGTTGCTTTTGCGGTGTATTTGTTTTATATCTGCACAGTTTTTTCTGAATTCTTCTATAAAGTGAGACATGTTTTAGTAGTAACTTTTGTGGTACAGCTACAATGAGACAGCCTTTTCCGTAGCACAACAATACGTTACAGCACAGTACTTTCCTCATCACGGCAATAAGCGTAATAACTAAGTTATCTATACGCAAAGCATTTCACTTTTGTGTATCATGAGGTAAGTACATTGACTTCTGCAGAACTTAGCTTTCGGAGGACAATAACTACGACACTTCCCAGAGATTATCTTACAGCAAGACGCACATTTAGCGCTACAGGACACATATTTGAGTGATTAATTTTGTACTTAAAACATTTATTTTTAAAGATTTTTGAATTACAAAGAAAATTTTCCGTAATACATTTCATTCCATTCTTGTAATTTGTAACACCTGAGGGTATAATTACAATAAACCTCAGGGGGGTACATGCTTACTTTGTGTACCATGTGTTTGGCAAGCACAAGGAGCCCTAGCTAATATGGTATTTGCTTATACAACTTTACACATCGGTACCATATTTCTCTAACACATAAATTACACAGCTATCTGATCATTTAACTGAGAGAGACAAACCTTTTTACTACGTCAGTGACACATGTTTACGTAATTACACCGTTGGGTAACTTCACACTTATGAAATTGTATTTTGTCTCTACTTTGTGAACTGTTTAATTTTTTCGGAACCATTGTGATACTATGAGAGCTTTGAATGATGTATTTGGTATGAGACCATGATTTTTAAAGTACGTTTGAGGTAGATGACACTACTGAAATGAGCAGAGAATTTTCTTTAGGTTTTGAAATTATTGGAGGAAGCTACGACGTTTTTGACATTTGACTGAGGTGTTATGGTGTTATTTTTACGACGACGATGTGTATTATGCTGTTGAGGTATGTTTATGTCAATAAGATGATGCTACCATATATGAGGAATGTGATTACGTGTTTATATGTATATGAATAATGAATAGAAGTTAAGGACTCTTGACTTGTGAAAAAGGATGTTGGAAACCAAGAATCGTACTTTAAGAGTTATGAAATGTGTGTAAATGCGTGAATGTATCACAATGCCGGCGAAAATTTTTTGGACACTGTTATATTCATAAGATTTTGTTTCTACAGATTTGTAACGCAAATTCTTGACCTGTGAAGACTGTCACTGTAGCGGTAAATATTTCCGTAAGAAAGTTAAGTGACCACCTGCACGTGCGTCGTCGGCATACAGCTGTGTCAGACACCTGGAGAACAAGCCATTAGGGTGTGCCTTTCCGGAAGCACAGGTAAAAAAAAAAAAAAAAAAGGAGGCCTATATCCCGCTAATGACATTCCTTTGTAGAAAGCATCGCAAAAACGATTTGGTCGAAATTAAAAACATATGATAACACTGTGGAGCTCGTAATTTATGATATTTACTGAAATGCCTAATGAAACGATGAGAAACATTTCACGGCTATTGTCTTGCTAGTTAAGAAAAATGCCATATGGCTTGCTTTATGTATTTATTTACACATTTTGTTTAATATCAAGTTTCTAGCTGCACTGCAGCATTGGTTAAAATAAAATTTAATATATGTACTAATATAAATATTTTATGCCTACAGATCCAGTAAATAATTTTATGATCTATTCAAAAAAAATGAGGGAGCACAAAAAGACTTTCCCTTCACAGGAATTGCATAAATAATTTTTTTACGGTTTGGTAACTTATCTACTAGCGTAAGTTTTTGTGATGCATCACTCTAATGTTAAGATGTGACATAGGTATTAGACATGGCCGTTTTAGTGTAATATTTTTTTTGCTTGAGCTATGTCATGTTTAGATATAAGTTGCTGCTGCTGTTTGCCAGGCATAGTGCTACTGAATTTTAAATTGTGTTACTCTGTTAAACTAGTTTTACTACTGACTAATATTTATTGTTGCTGCACATTGGCTCATATTAGTTGTAATGTTGCATTTCTTGGTAATTTAGATTTACTGTAGCTTGCTTTGCGATTTTCCATTTTTTTTTTGCATTGCTGTTTGTGTTAATTTGTTATGTGATGCTGCATTGCCTCGTCCCTTAGTTTAGCATCTGAGCTCAGTAGATTTAAGTTAGCTTAAGAAGGGTAGACTATATAAGAAACTGACTATGGACAGTACGGAAAGAATGCATTGAGAAGTTATATGAAAAAGATTTGGGCCAAAATGAGTATTGTACAATGAGAAACACTTATTTTGAAAGAAGTGTGAATAGAATACAGGAAGGAGGTATAGATAATACTTTTTGGGAATAATGATGAACGAAGGGAGATCTCCATGCAAAATACTGCAGTAAAACAAACCCTGTCCTTTCCTTTTGTGTCATCCCTCTATATGTTTGTGTACCCTTGTATATTTGTGTTTTTCCTGTCTTTATGTGTTTAGCTGATGAGAGCTATGTTGTAGACATTTTCTAATATTCTGTTATTTAATTTGTAAAGATGTTTCGACATTATTTATACTGTTTGGTTGCTCACATGTGAAGGTGATGTTTCAAACGTTCTTCTGATCTTTTATGTATGTACTTATGTCATAATTTCTGTAACACTGATGTATATGTTTATTTCTATTCTGTTGTAAAGCCTGTACTACAAATGTTATCTGTATTGTTATGTTTTTAATGATGTATTTTGTACCTTTGTAATCGTATTCTTATGTTATAAAATTGTAATTGACAGCAGTTCACCAAGTAACTTGTAAGTTCCATTTCACTGCACACATTTCTGTTGGTCATAGTATATGGACAATATGTGAGAAGTAGGGACTTGATAGTGTTTGCACGTGTGTTAATAATTCAGCAATGGACTGGATAACAGCATTGCTGGTTCTAAGGACAATTAGAAAAAAAAAAAAACTTTGTGAGTGGACAAGTGGTGGTTTATGGACTTGCTATATTCTCCGCAAGACTCTTCGATGGTGAATGTGCACCTGCACAGTCGCAACAGATGGCTGCTGGCCGTCTCCACAAGGACTACAGTGGGTCTACACCTTTGCTGCCTCACCAATACTCTCTACAAGGACTGCCGTGGGTCTGCACCTCTGGTGGCCCACCAATACCACAATCTCTACCAGGACTACAGTGGGTCTACTCTGTGATGACCTACCTACCAATATTCGTCAGAACTTCGAACGACTCTGCTGTGGGTTTGCTCTGTTGTGGCCCATTACCTGTCAGCATGTCAAGAATCAGCACTGTCTTTCTGTTGGAAGGACAACATTACTTCCTCAAGACTGCGTGGAAATCCACTACCTCTGTGTGCAATTTCTTTTACTAATGAGACTTTGTAAAAAAAACTGTAATTACTATTATGATGAATGATCAGGACTGTCTTTATGGACTGTGAGAAAGTTTTAGCTTCTGACCAACATTGTATCAATAATTGTGTGCATTTGATTTCTTTGTTATTGTAATTGTGAAAAAAAAATTTAACAAATATGTATTGGCCACTGCCCAAAAATATTATGTAAAATTTTTTGTGGGGAGCATGGGGGCTATGTAAGTAGGCTGTTTAGATTTTTATATTGGTAATGCCATGTAGCGCTCTGTATGAAAATCACTGGCTGTGCTGTGTGCAGTCTGTGGCTAGTTTGCATTCTTGTCTGCCATTGTAGAGGGGCAGCTAGATGTTAACAGCGCGTAGCGTTGCACAGTTGGAGGTGAGCCGCCAGCAGTGGTGGACGTGGGAAATGAGACGGCGGATTTTTGAGTACAGAATGGATATTATGAACTGCTATGTATATTATGCTTTTTCAACACTATTAAGGTAAATACAGTGTTTGTTCTCTATTAATATCTTTCATTTGCTAACTATCCCTATCAGTAGTTAGTGCCTTCAGTAGTTTGAATCTTTTATTTAGCTGGCAGTAGTGGCGCTCGCTGTATTGCAGTAGTTCGAGCAACGAAGATTTTTGTGAGGTAAGTGATTTCTGAAAGGTATAGTTTAATGTTAGTCAGGGCCATTCTTTTGCAGGGATTTTTGATAGATTGCGTTGCGCTAAAATTATTGTGTGCCAGGTTAAGCACAGTCTTGTATAAGTTGTTCTAAGGGGACGTTTCAACTAAAACGATCATCGGAAGGGTCCAGGCCAGAGAATGGAGCGTTATAGTCCGGGGAATGTTTTAGTGGCATTTTCTAGGAGTTTTCATCATTCTGGAAGGCACAATGGACTAATATATGCATCTACCCTCTTGACCATGTTCACCCCTGCATGCGGTTTGTTTTTCCTCGGCACAATGGCATCTACCAGCAGGGCAATGCAGCGTGTCACACAGGTCGCAGTGTACGTACGTGGTTTGAAAAGCACCAGGGTGAACTTCGTGTCCTCCCATGGCCACCAACCTCCCCTGATTTAAACCCATTGGAAAATCTGTGAAACCACCTCGAATGGACTGTGCGCGCCGTAGATCCTCAACTGAGAAACCAAGAGCAGGTGACCACGGCACTGGAGTCGGCATGGTCCCACATTAAGTAAAGCTACCTTACAGAACCTCTGTGTCTCTCTTTCTGCATCTCTCACAGCAGTCTGCGCTGCAAAAGATGGTTATTCAGGCTTTTGACAGACCGTCACATTACTGTGACTGTGCAGTGTGTGAGGTAACGGGCGAATTGTAACGCCCTGAAAATATTCTTAGTTCGGAGTTGGCGTGGCCGCACGGGCCGCTCGGCCGTCCTTGGCCCAGCAGCAAATACGTGGTGCCGGACGTTAGCCTGACAAGAGGTGTAGCCCCAGTGTGTGGTCCAGCCACGTGGCTGAGAATTGCATTGTGACGCTGTGTCGATGAAGGAGACACGCTGGGAGTGCCAAAGATGGCGGACTTTGTGAGCCGGCTGGAGTGGCCGAGCGGTTCTAGGCGCTACAGTCTGGGTCCACGCGACCGCTACGGTCGCAGGTTCGAATCGTACCTTGGGCATGGGTGTATGTGATGTCCTTAGGTTAGTTAGGCTTAAGTAGTTCTAATTTCTAGGGGACTGATGACCTGAGAAGTTAAGTCCGATAGTGCCATTTGAACCTTTTTTTTTTTTTTTTTTTTTGACTTGCCAGATGAATCATGATATCTCAAAAAGAAACATGTACCTTACCATTCCCTGCACGACGATTCTGATGGTGTAATCAGATTTTCAATACATTTATTAGTTTAAAGTTTAGTATATGACGATAAATTATACAAGTAACACCCAGCAACGAAATTCCAAAAACTAAACGGTTCAATCGATTTCGTCGGTCTACATCTCTTTAGAAAGCTATTAGTGTAAACCTAAATTTGTATGAGTTACAGTGATATATGTCTAATTAATTTGTTTATGTATTTAATAATGTGTGTTAGTGTGTGTTTATGGTCCAGCCGTAGGAATATTTATTTAATTTCAAGTTATTTAAATGTAAATCCAGTATTTCGTATGTGTTTCAATATGTTGGTGAGTGCACGTTGGCTTGGAAGCATGAAGGGAGCACTCTAGCCAATCACAGCACTCGTTATTAACAGAGACGTATGGAGGTTGGGGAGGAGCATCGTTTCCGGAGGGGACACGAGGGAGTTCAGGAGAGCCGCACAGGACACGGGGAGTGCTGGACGTGACGGCGTGCGGTCGCGACAGTCGTGGAAAAAGACTTGGAATGGGGCAGTTTGCGCATGATCGCGAGAGATGGAAATACTTCGTAGTGACGACTTGTGCACTTGTGAGATTTCCGTGGCTTCTACAGTGAGGATGTAGTGTGCGTTTAGAAGTGAATATCTCGCGAGCTATGTTGCCGTCTGTAACTAATTACGAGCAGTAGGAATCTAAGGAATCTATTGTTTCCCTGTTATTCAATTGTTTTATTTAATTGCTAGACCATCGACACGAATAAATGTTTTGCAGAAATACACTGCATTCTCAAAAGTACTTCTACTATCGCACTCATCATTTAAAGTCGTTAAACTAGTACCTGCAAGTTTTATTTAATTGCAGTCTTTCATTTATAAATTTCTATATAAATTCGCAATTTCCAAGTGATAAGAACCTCCGACCACTCGATTCATGTGTGTATTCATATTATATACTGTAGACTCAGCAGTATTTGGCTTGTAATGCGGCAACTACGTATCGCAGCCCCTAGACAATGAAACTAGCCAAAACTTTTAATATTTCAACTCTGAGTCGGAGGGTACGTAGTTGGGGGCCAGCACACCATCACCATCATTTTAATTTTAATTTGAAAGCCCACAAGTGTATCTTCTATTTTTAAGCTATACAGTTCTCTTCGTGCTCTGTTATTTATTGTTGTGTACATAGTTCCGCGTAGTCAGCGCGTACACAACTTTCCCACTAGAGCGCGCCCCGCTAAGCACAACAGCGCAGGCGCAGCGCTCGTCCATCTCCGCACTACGAGATGGCGCTGCCATAGAGACGGACCAAATTCTGCTCCCGCCGATCCGCGTATTAATATGTAACGCAGCCAATGAGATTGCTGCTTACATAGAACCTTTTCTCCTCACGAATCACACTCGCGCAGTGGTACATGAACGCGCGAGGTATTATAACGAGTGTACAGACCTCCGATTAGTCAGTCTGCATTTGTCTGCACCAGTCTGTACCAGTTTATAGTCAAGTTTCAGTCTGCGCCCAATAAGATTACCATATTCCTGTACATAGCCATGAAGAGAAATGTATAGACACTTTGTCAAGTATCAGAGCTACATGTGAGAATAAGATTAACATACCAATACGAAAGGAACTTTAGATTGTCAATTGTAAATAGCATCTGGAACCAAGTTAAGTAATTTTTATGCTTGTTATTATTTTAATAAATGTGTGCGGAAATTAATAAAGTTCTGTTTAAAGTTGATCACCGTCAAAATGCTACTCTAAGCGTGCAAGTGGCATTTCTATCGTCTGACCTAACGGCAGAAGATAAACACGCCACGATAAGACCACGAGAAATATTGCTGACACTCGCCTACTTCGTTGGAGCGACAAGTCAAATAATCTGATGGTGGTCTTACAGTACGCACACTACATTTATAAATGTGCTCAGTTCCCTGCAGCGTTTCGCGGATGTCAGGAATGTCGTTTCTGATCCCGATTTTTGGCATTGGAATTTTGATTCCTCCTCACTATACGTATTACGCAACGCCCGGCCCATCGGCAGTGTCGTCGTTCTGGCAGGACCACACTGCGAATGTGGCGCCGACATCAAGGTCGGTATGGGGGCGGGTAGCAGCCAGCAGCCAGTAGCAGCGCGGCGGACATTCTGTAGCCTGGCAGGCAGCGGGTGAAACCTGAGACGGCCGCGCGCGGCCTGCCGTAAGGCGGACAAGGAGACGGCGAGGGCTGCGGCGGCGGCGGTGGCGGCGGTGGCGGTCCCCGCGCGCGGCAGCTGTCTGGGCCGACACGTTGTAAACACTCACTGACACTCACGGCGCGACGAGGGGGCGCGCGTGGGCGAAGCAGGGCCGGAGGTGCAGGTTCTTCCCTCTGCTGCAAGGGCCCCAAAGTCACGCAGTGCGACATCTTCAGTAAACATTCCCTAATAAGTCGGTATCAATCATACAACTGAATTTTCAAAAATCTGAAAACTCACCATTGATAAATTATTCAGGGGGAAAAAAAAATTCAACAGCCTTGTTTAACAATTTAATGGCGAGTTTCTTTCTATTATGCGGAGCAGTTCATTTTCTGCATTGTTCGAAAAATATTGACAGCTGCTTCGGTGATTTTTATCACAATGATTTGTCCCCTTATACCAATAAATGAGGAAGCAAATGTATTTTAAGGCATTTATTTGAATTACATGAAAGTAAAAACTTATACAAGGCGATTTTTTCCACCGTGTACGAACTCAAGGGACTGATCGATGACCGATATGGAAAAAAAAGACTAATGAACTTATGGCCGGAAATGCATGGTTTCTACGCCAGATACAGTTTATTCAGTTATACATTGTTACAGAGATTGCGGACTAACACGGGTTGTATCACGCAACCACAGTTACAGTATGTGTTGAAAATGGTCCATGTGCCTCAACGCATGATGTATGCATCATACCATGTTCTGTTTTGCATGTTCACTTCAGCCAGGCTGTATCCGAACAAGCCAGCCGATGTGGCCGAGCGGTTCTAGACGCTTCAGAGTGGAGCGATGTGGCTACTATGGTCGCAGGTTCGAATCCTACCCCGAGCACGGATGTGTGTGATATACTTAGGTTAGTTAGGTTTAAGTAGTTCTAATAGAAACCAGATGACAGTTATAAGAGTTGAGGGGCATGAAAGGCAAGCAGTGGTTGGGAAGGGAGTGAGACAGGGTTGTAGCCTCTCCCCGATGTTATTCAATCTGTATATTGAGCAAGCAGTGAAGGAAACAAAAGTAAAATTCGGAGTAGGTATTAAAATCCACGGAGAGGAAATAAAAACTTTGAGGTTCGCCGATGACATTGTAGTTCTGTCAGAGACAGCAAAGGACTTGGAAGAGCAATTGAACGGAATGGACAGTGTCTTGAAAAGAGGATATGAGATGAACATCAACAAAAGCAAAACAAGGATAATGGAATGTAGTCGAGTTAAGTCGAGTGATGCTGAGGGTATTTGATTAGGAAATGAGACACTTAAAGTAGTAAAGGAGTTGTACTATTTGGGGAGCAAAATAACTGATGATGATCGAAGTAGAGAGGATATAAAATGTAGACTGGCAATGGCAAGGCAACCATTTCTGAAGAAGAGAAATTTGTTAACATCGAGTATAGATTTAAGTGTCAGGAAGTCGTTTCTGAAAGTATTTGTATGGAGTGTAGCCATGTATGGAAGTGAAACATGGACGATAAATAGTTTAGACAAGAAGAGAATAGAAGTTTTCTAATTGTGGTGCTACAGAAGAATGCTGAAGATTAGATGGGTAGATCACATAACTAATGAGGAGGTATTGAATAGGATTGGGGAGAAGAGAAGTTTGTGGCACAACTTGACCAGAAGAAGGGATCGATTGGTAGGACATATTCTGAGGCATCAAGGGATCAACAATTCAGTATTGGAGGGCAGTGTGGAGGGTAAAAATCGTAGAGGGAGACCAAGAGATGAATACACCAAGCAGATTCAGAAGGATGTAGGTTGCAGTAGGTACTGGGAGATGAAGAAGCTTGCACAGGATAGAGTAGCATGGATAGCTGCATCAAACCAGTCTCAGGACTGAAGACCACAACAACAACAACAACAAGTAGTTCTAAGTCTAGCGGACTGATGACCTCTGATATTAAGTTCCATAGTGCTTAGAGCCATTTGAACCATATTTTTTTTTTTTTTTTGGCATCCGAACACAGACAAAGGCAGCATGAATTCGCTGCTCCAGTGCCTCCACATCTGGAATGGGCTCTGCATACATGATACTTTTGAGATGGCCCCATGATCAGAAATCTCACGGCTTGAGATCCCATGAATGAGCAGGCCATGCAACAGGATGCCTTCGTCTGATCCCCAGACCGGGGAAGACACGATTGAGATGCGACCGGATGTTAACAGCGAAGTGGGCTGGAGCACCATCATGTAGCAGCCACATAACCCTTCGAATCATCGATGGCACTTCTTCCAGCAGGGCAGGCAAAGTCACCCGCAAGAAACGCCTATGGTTCCGGCTTGTGAGGCGACGTGGAAGGAAGTCTGGTTCTAAAATACAGTCGCCAATTATCCCAGCCCACACATTCCGGCTGCACCGAAAGATGATTCGCAGTCACCACACCATGGGGACTCCGCATACTACCTCACAGACAACTGTTATGAAAACTGAGATACCACTCTGTGCAGTTGTGGTCTCATCTGCGAGTAGGATGGATGACACAGATCCCGAAATTGTAGTCGCCTGGTGAAGAAACCAGTGACAAAACTGCTACCGATGTGGAACGTATCTCCCTAGTAAGCCCTCCACACGCTGTAAGTGATAAGAGTAATAACAGTTGTCATGAAGGATGTTCAAATGGTTCAAATGGCTCTGAGCACTATGGGACTCAACATCTTAGGTCATAAGTCCCCTAGAACTTGGAACTACTTAAACCTAACTAACCTAAGGACATCACACACACCCATCCCCGAGGCAGGATTCGAACCTGCGACCGTAGCAGTCCCGCGGTTCCGGACTGCAGCGCCAGAACCGCGCGGCCACCGCGGCCGGCGAAGGATGTTCCACACGATCGTCTGGCTTACCCTGCACTAGCAGGCCAATTACCTGATACTGACACGGCGCTCGCCTTCCACAGTGTGAAATCACATTTTCCTCCAAGTCTGATGTGCGAACATTTCGGGTAAGTCCTTAATGATTTCCTGCCTCCTGAAACGAACCACTCTCAGACAAACAGCGGAAAACTATTGCAAACATTGAATGCTGTGGCTGCTGTCGTTGGAGACACGTCTCCTGATACAACCTTGCTGCCCACCGGCCGTTGCCATTTGCCTTTCCGTAAGTAAACATCATGTCGGCAAGCTCTCGATTCTAATAACGGACCACTGTGTACAACACTGTATCACATCCACTACAAGGTGAGTCAGTAAGAGAAGTGCATCGGATACAACATCACCAATTACTACGACAGGAGAGGGCGTTGCTGCGTGACGTATGAGGAACAGTACCCTCTCTAGGAGGAAACCATGCCTACTGTAGTTGTAGGTGCATAGTACAGCGCATATTAGACCACGGTCTCTGTAGGAAAGTATAATTGAATAAATGGTCTCTTGCATGTAAACCATGCATTTCAGGACGTAAGTCCATTAGACCTTTTTGTTCCGTATCCTCTCATCGATCAATCCCTAAAGTTCGTACACGGTGGAAAAAAACACCCTGCATTTAGTGAATGACAGTATTTGGAGCGCAATAAATGTAATATAAACTATACAGGGTGTTACAAAAAGGTACGGCCAAACTTTCAGGAAACATTCCTCACACACAAAGAAAGAAAATGTGTTATGAGGACATGTGTCCAGAAACGCTTACTTTCCATGTTAGAGCTCATTTTATTACTTCTCTTCAAATCAGATTAATCATGGAATGGAAAGACACAGCAACAGAACGTACCAGCGTGACTTCAAACACTTTGTTACAGGAAACGTTCAAAATGTCCTCCGTTAGCGAGGATACATGCATCCACACTCCATCGCATGGAATCCCTGATGCGCTGATGCAGCCCTGGAGAATGCCGTATGGTATCACAGCCGTCCACAATACGAGCACGAAGAGTCTCTACATTTGGTACCGGGGTTGCGTAGACAAGAGCTTTCAAATGCCCCATAAATGAAAGTCAAGAGGGTTGAGGTCAGGAGAGCGTGGAGGCCATGGAATTGGTCCGCCTCTACCAATCCATCGGTCACCGAATTTGTTGTTGAGAAGCGTACGAACACTTCGGCTGAAATGTGCAGGAGCTCCATCGTGCATGAACCACATGTTGTGTCGTACTTGTAAAGGCACATGTTCTAGCAGCACAGGTAGAGTATCCCGTACGAAATCATGGCGGTGAATCGAGTACAGTACATACTGACAAAACTAAAATGAGCTCTAACATGGAAATTAAGCGTTTCCGGACACATGTACACATAACATCTTTGCTTTATTTGTGTGTGAGGAATGTGTCCTGAAAGTTTGGCCGTACCTTTTTGTAACACCCTGTATATGTCTGTATGGAGCCTAATATTGTACAGAAAAATTACCATACATACATACGACGTACGTTGGATGACAAAATAGTCTAGTAAACAGAAATTTGTTCAAATGGCTCTGAGCACTATGGACTTAACATCTGAGGTCTTCAGTCCCCTAGAACTTAGAACTGCTTGAACCTAACTAACCTAAGGATATCACACACATCCATGCCCGAGGCAGGATTCGAACCTGCGACCGTAGCGGTCACGCGGTTCCAAACTGTAGTGCCTAGAACCGCTCGGCCACCCCGGCCGGCAGCTAAAGTCTTCTATGGAGTCAGCTTTGCGCTCCAACATTGCTGAGTCACCTGCTCGGTGACGTCCTACTGTTGATGACCACCTCCCTTATGAGTCTCAGGCTCTAGCCTGGACCAGCTAACAGCCCAGTTACAATGTTTCTGTTCTCTGGCCCTTGCAGGACTACACTGTTGCCGACAATCGTCTGAGCCGACCACACGTCATTGTGTTTGTTTCTGTCGGGCACCTAAGCACAGTCTATTCCATTGTGCTGTACACTGCGGCCACGAAGCTGCTGTGCAGGGAGGGATTATTGTGAAACTGCGATACTTTGCTGATGTGAGCTATGTTGCTAAGGCGTTTCCAGTAACGCTCTAACTGTTTATGCAATTCCAGAACAAAAAATTATTACACCGGGAAAGACGACATCGATTTTGATGCGATGATGGCATATGACACCTGGGGGATAACAGATATACTGATAATGATTTCAGTGTCGTCCGCCAACAAGTAGCGTACCAGAGCGTCATCTGTGTCTACCTTTAATAGGGAATGCTCATAGCCAGAAGGCTTGTTTTGGCACAAACGTGTGAAGCAAGCACTCAACCATGCCACAGATACACATATGCTTCCTACAGCCAACGAAGAGAGTATGAAAGGGGCCAAATTGTGGCCTTCCGAGTGGTGGGATGGTCCTTTCGCATAATTGGAACACAGGTTGGACATGCTGCGTCGCTTGTGCGACGATGCTGATATCAGTGGTCTCATGAACATTCACACATCCGTAGACGATGTTCTGAACGTGCAGGCACCACAAATATCCTATAGATAGTCGTACTGTAAGGGCAGCAGTGGCAGTTCGTACAGATAACAGCACAGATAAGAGGGCTTGTGAGCAGAGACGTGTCAACACGAACTGCTGCGAACCTGTTAGCAGTGGGACTACGGGCACGCTCACCTCTAACCCGTCTTCCACGCACACCACAGCGTCGACGTCCACGAGTCGACTGGCGCTGTCAGAGGATCAGATCGCAGCTCGTGGTCTCGCGGTTGCGTTCTCGCTTCCCGAGCACGGGGTTCCGGGCTCGATTCCCGGCGGGGTCAGGGATTTTCACCTGCCTCGAGATGGCTGGATGTTTGTGTTGCCCTCATCATTTCATCATCATTCATGAAAGAGGCGAGATTGGGAATTTGTACGGGTGCTGATAACCGCGCAGTTGAGCACCCCACAAACCAAATATCATCAGAATCATCATCAACATCATCATAATCATCATCAGTCAATCACTTGGAAGATGTAATGGCGCGCTGTGGTACTCAGCATAAAAGTAGATTCTGCGTGGGTGCAAACGATGGTCATTTGCGCGTACTATGTAGATCTGGTAAGCACTGGCTCGTAGAGTGTATTCTTCCACGACACACTGGCAACATCCCAGGCCTCTCGTTCACGTTTGGTGTTTCTGGAGGGGACGCCAACCAGCGCTCGGTACGTGGAGAATGTTGTTACACGCTGTCTTTCGCCATTCTTGCAACAGGAAGGTGAGGTGTTGTTCGAAGATGGTAAAGGTCGCCCACACACTTCTCGTAAAAACTCAACATGTCTTGCAAGACGTGCAGCAACTTCCTTGGCCAGTGTGATATCCGGACTTACCTCCAATGGAGGACTTGTGGGATATGACCGAATGAGAAGTGACTCATGAGACTCGCCAGCCGACAACTCTTACAGAACTACGTGAACAGGCCGAGCAGGTAAGACAAATTTATCCCAGTACAGTATTCGCCATTTGTACGATCTAGTCGATTCCAGAGTCAGCGCCTGCATTAGCGCCCGTGGAGGCTACTCCACTTACTAATTTGGGTGTTTCAGCATAGGTCGATACCTGGTACCTCAAAACCGCGTGTACTATTGATCTGTAAATGTAACCATTTCATGTACTCCATATACATTGCTGCAACAATTAATCTTGAGTGAATTGGAAACTCAAAAAGGATGTACTATTTTTTTTCTGGCAGTGTATTTGAATTATATTTTCGGTCTTTTGTATGTGTATCCTTTTTAATTCAATGTAATAATAAATTTTCATGTGATATTAAAGCGTGTTTGAAATCTTAGATCAATGCAAATATTTTTTCTTTAATCAACATTGATATTAATGCTTTCTTATAGTGAAGAACGAGAATCTACATCTACAGTTACATCTACATGATTACTCTGCAATTCACATTTAAGTGCTTGGCAGAGGGTTCTTCGAACCACAAACATACTATCTCCCTACCATTCCACTCCCGAACAGCGCGCGGGGGAAAAACTAACACCTAAACCTTTCTGTTCGAGCTCTCATTTCTCTTATTTTATTTTGATGATCATTCCTACCTAAGTAGGTTGGGCTCAACAAATTATTTCCGCATTCGGAAGAGAAAGTTGGTGACTGAAATTTCGTAAATAGGTCTCGCCACGACGAAAAACGTCTTTGCTTTAATGACTTCCATCCCAACTCGCGTATCATATCTGCCTCACTCTCTCCCCTATTACGTGATAATACAAAACGAGTTGCCCTTTCTTGCACCCTTTCGATGTCCTCCGTCAATCCCACCTGGTAAGGATCCCACACCGCGCAGCAATATTCTAACAGAGGATGAACGAGTGTAAGCTGTCTCTTTAGTGGACTCGTTGCATCTTCTAAGTGTCCTGCCAATGAAACGCAACCTTTGGCTCGTATTCCCCACAATATTATCTATGAGGTCTTTCCAACTAAAGTTTCTCGTAATTTTTACATCCAGGTACTTTGTTGAATTGGCAGCCTTGAGAATTGTACTATTTATCGAGTAATCGAATTCCAACGGATTTCTTTTGGAACTCATGTGGATCACCTCACACTTTTCGTTATTTAGCGTCAACTGCCACCTGCCACACCATACAGCAATCTTTTCTAAATCACTTTGGAACTGGTACTGGTCTTCGGATGACCTTACTAGACGGTAAATTACAGCATCGTCTGCGAACAACCTAAGAGAACTGCTCAGATTGTCACCCAGGTCATTTATATAGATCAGGAACAGCAGAGGTCCCAGGACGCTTCCCTGGGGAACACCCGATATCACTTCAGTTTTACTCGATGATTTGCCGTCTATTACTACGAACTGCGACCTTCCTGACAGGAAATCACGAATCCAGTCGCACAACTGAGACGATAGCCAATAGGCCCGCAGCTGGATTAGAAGTCGCTTGTGAGGAACGGTGTCAAAAGCTTTCCGGAAATCTAGAAATACGGAATCAACTTGAGATCCCCTGTCGATAGCGGCCATTACTTCGTGCGAATAAAGAGCTAGCTGCGTTGCACAAGAACGATGTTTTCTGAATCCATGCTGATTACGTATCAATAGATCGTTCCCTTCGAGGTGATCATAATGTTCGAATACAGTATATGCTCCAAAACCCTACTGCAATGAATGACAGAAAAAAGCCAAATTATTGTAAAAAAAGCTATACTTCCAGACACAAGATAAAGCACTCATTTGCTAGCTAAATGATGTTAAAACGAAACCAGAGTTAGCCCTAAAAGAGCTAACTTGGCAAGAGTGTTAGCCACTCCGATCCTGATTTGAAGCAAAATTTCGTAAATTAATTACACATAACTGTTTTTATTTGCAAACAGACGATACCCGTTTCTGCTGCGAGGAAGACTAATGACGGCCATTACTCACGCGAGGCATGTGGCAGGTGAGTACCTGTTGGCCGAGCGGCTCTCGTCTCTGCAGAAATAGCCGCAAGAGCGGAGGTGCCGTGCATTGGCTGCGGTGCGGCGCTGTCGAAACTGTTTGCTTCCGTGTGCTAACAGCGGCCCGCCGCTAATTTCGGACCCGTCCCGAACAGAGGCCCCGCTGCGTAAACAGAGCGCCGCGTTGACTCTAAATTCATGTGACAGGCGACACAGCCAGCTGCTGTCTGCTGTTGACTCACGCCGTCTCGCCACTACTGATGTAGCTGCAAACAAATAAAGAAGACACGAAGAACGCGGAAGTTGGAGGAGCAGGGTGACGGAAAATGATAAGCGATTCATTATGAAATACATTTCTTCCTCATGTTCCCTCTTGCCTACACTATCAGGTTTCTTGTGAGGTCTCTACCGTAGCCGGCTGTTAGATTCCATTACACAGGTCTTATTTCATTTAGGCCACGGAGAGTGGTCTCTGGTATATGGAAATAGGGCAAAACTATAAATTTAAGTGCAATACAGTGAAATGACTTTACACGACTCTATTATGGGGGTAATCCTCTTTGAAAATTTCAAAACATCAATATTTTGGTTTAAAATGTTCTCTGGGATGTCTATTGTTGTGCTCACATCAAGTTCGCCAGAAACTACGTTATCTACACTACTCACCATTAAAATTGCTAGACCTAGAAGAAATGCCGATGATAAACGGGTATTCATTAGACAAATATATTATACTAGAACTGACATGTGATTACATTTTCATGCAATTTAGGTGCATAGATCCTGAGAAATCAGTACCCAGAACAACCACCTCTGGCCGTAATAACGGCCTTGATACGCCTGGGCATTGAGTCAAACAGAGCTTGGATGGCGTGTACAGGTACAGCTGCCCATGCAGCTTCAACACGATACCACAGTTCATCAAGGGTAGTGACTGGCGTATTGTGACGAGCCAGTTGCTCGGCCGCCATAGACCAGACGTTTTCAATTGTGAGAGATCTGGAGAATGTGCTGGCCAGGTCAGCAGTCGAACAGTTTCTGTATCCAGAAAGGCCCGTACAGGACCTGCAACATGCGGTTGTGCATTATCCTGCTGAAATGTAGGGTTTCTCAGAGATCGAATGAAGGGTAGAGCCACGGGTCGTAACACATCTTAAATGTAACGTCCACTGTTCAAAGTGCCCTCAATGCGAACAAGAGGTGATCGAGACGTGTAGCCAATGGCACCCCATACCATCACGCCGGGTGATACGCCAGTATGACGATGACGAATACACGCTTCCAATGTGCGTTCACCGCGATGACGCCTAACACGGATGCGACCATCATGATGCTGTAAACAGAACCTGGATTCATCCGAAAAAATGACGTTTTGCTATTCGTGCACCTAGGTCCGTCGTTGAGTACACCATCGCAGGCGCTCCTGTCTTTGATGCAGCGCCAAGGGTAACCGCAGCCATGGTCTCCGAGCTAACAGTCCATGCTGGTGCAAACGTCGTCGAACTGTTCGTGCAGATGGTTGTTGTCTTGCAAAGGTCCCCATCTGTTGACTCAGGGATCGAGACGTGGTTGCACGATCCGTTACAGCCATGCGGATAAGATGCCTGTCATCTCGACTGATAGTCATACGAGGCCACTGGGATCCAGCACGGCGTTCCGTATTACCCTGCTGCGCCCACCGATTCCATACTGTGCTAACAGTCATTGGATCTCGACCAACGCGAGCAGCAATGTCGCGATACGATGAACCGCAATCGCAATAGGCTACAATCCGACCTTTATCAAAGCCGGAAACGTGATGGTACGCATTTCTCCTCCTTACACAAGACATGACAACAACGTTTCACCAGGCAACGCCGGTCATCTGCTGTTTGTGTATGAGAAATCGGTTGTAAACTTTCCTCATATCAGCACGCTGTAGGTGTCGCCACCGGCGCCAACCTTGTGTGAATGCTCTGAAAAGCTAATCATTTGCATATCACAGCATCTTCTTCCTGTCGGTTAAATGTCGCGTCTGTAGCACGTCATCTTCGTGGTGTAGCAATGTTAATGGCCAGTAGTGTACATTATCTAGTTACAAGTCGATTGGTGAGAAAGTGTCTCTGAAAACCATTCATAGCGGGAAAAAAATAGTCGACTTTGAGGCCAGTGTGGCAATATGTAATGCCTAACAGTCATTACAGAAACTTTCGAACTTGAGATCGGACCAGCCTGTTACAACTTCTGCACAAAAGCGGACGAAGAGATCATCGAGCGAAAAAAAACAGCGGATGACGGAAGCTGCCAAAGAGTCCCGCAGGACCTCCTTTTGGCTCTGGAAGAATGGCTGTATGGTCCAGGCATGGCTGACTAGAGATATGTTTAGCTTAACCACAAAAAAATGTAATCCATAAATTTAAACGCGTTTTTCTCGACACCAAGTTCTTCTGATTGGGGGGGGGGGGGGGGACATAACTTGCCAGCGGTACATACGATTTCGATCGCAATTAGATATCGGCATTCTAAATTGAATCCTATCAACGTACGTAGCCGTTTTGCAATATCTTCAAAACTCTATTTTGTCTGGATTTTTTTGGGTGTAGGAAATGAGAATAGTTTCAACACATCAAAGTTTTGTTAGAAATAAATATTTTTCAGTTATCCTTTGTATGCTGACAGAAAATATTTTGAAAATTACTTACACAAAATTATTTTGTTTCAGGTCAAACAGGAGGGCTTAGGGAATTCCCGTCGATGAACAACGTTCCAGATGCAAGGACTCCTTCCAGCTGATGCAGTGGTCATAGGGAGCGTCCGATGTGAATCCAAAAATAATTTCCAAAGGATAAAAGTGTAAGGAATACAACTGTATCATCGGATATAGCACCAGTTTTTATTTTACCTAAAAAATCATGAAATTGTTTTTCAAGCACTCAAAGAGGAGTGTCTCCAAAATCCTAACTGTAAAATAACTTAAAGCATTATATGTGACAGTTTCTGTAAAAATGCTCTTCAGTGAAGAAGAGCCGGCCGCGGTGGCCGTGCGGTTCTGGCGCTGCAGTCCGGAACCGCGGGACTGCTACGGCCGCAGGTTCGAATCCTGCCTCGGGCATGGGTGTGCGTGATGTCCTTAGGTTAGTTAGGTTTAAGTAGTTCTAAGTTCTAGGGGAATTATGACCTAAGATGTTGAGTCCCATAGTGCTCAGAGCCATTTGAACCATTTGAAGTGAAGAAGAATGATTTTCCTAAAAGGAAGTTCCTTAATTCAGTCTTAAAGTACACTATATTATGTACACTCCTGGAAATGGAAAAAAGAACACATTGACACCGGTGTGTCAGACCCACCATACTTGCTCCGGACACTGCGAGAGGGCTGTACAAGCAATGATCACACGCACGGCACAGCGGACACACCAGGAACCGCGGTGTTGACCGTCGAATGGCGCTAGCTGTGCAGCATTTGTGCACCGCCGCCGTCAGTGTCAGCCAGTTTGCCGTGGCATACGGAGCTCCATCGCAGTCTTTAACACTGGTAGCATGCCGCGACAGCGTGGACGTGAACCGTATGTGCAGTTGACGGACTTTGAGCGAGGGCGTATAGTGGGCATGCGGGAGGCCGGGTGGACGTACCGCCGAATTGCTCAACACGTGGGGCGTGAGGTCTCCACAGTACATCGATGTTGTCGCCAGTGGTCGGCGGAAGGTGCACGTGCCCGTCGACCTGGGACCGGACCGCAGCGACGCACGGATGCACGCCAAGACCGTAGGATCCTACGCAGTGCCGTAGGAGACCGCACCGCCACTTCCCAGCAAATTAGGGACACTGTTGCTCCTGGGGTATCGGCGAGGACCATTCGCAACCGTCTCCATGAAGCTGGGCTACGGTCCCGCACACCGTTAGGCCGTCTTCCGCTCACGCCCCAACATCGTGCAGCCCGCCTCCAGTGGTGTCGCGACAGGCGCGAATGGAGGGACGAATGGAGACGTGTCGTCTTCAGCGATGAGAGTCGCTTCTGCCTTGGTGCCAATGATGGTCGTATGCGTGTTTGGCGCCGTGCAGGTGAGCGCCACAATCAGGACTGCATACGACCGAGGCACACAGGGCCAACACCCGGCATCATGGTGTGGGGAGCGATCTCCTACACTGGCCGTACACCACTGGTGATCGTCGAGGGGACACTGAATAGTGCACGGTACATCCAAACCGTCATCGAACCCATCGTTCTACCATTACTAGACCGGCAAGGGAACTTGCTGTTCCAACAGGACAATGCACGTCCGCATGTATCCCGTGCCACCCAACGTGCTCTAGAAGGTGTAAGTCAACTACCCTGGCCAGCAAGATCTCCGGATCTGTCCCCCATTGAGCATGTTTGGGACTGGATGAAGCGTCGTCTCACGCGGTCTGCACGTCTAGCACGAACGCTGGTCCAACTGAGGCGCCAGGTGGAAATGGCATGGCAAGCCGTTCCACAGGACTACATCCAGCATCTCTACGATCGTCTCCATGGGAGAATAGCAGCCTGCATTGCTGCGAAAGGTGGATATACACTGTACTAGTGCCGACATTGTGCATGCTCTGTTGCCTGTGTCTATGTGCCTGTGGTTCTGTCAGTGTGATCATGTGATGTATCTGACCCCAGGAATGTGTCAATAAAGTTTCCCCTTCCTGGGACAATGAATTCACGGTGTTCTTATTTCAATTTCCAGGAGTGTATATGCCATTTAATGTGCTCTGGTTGTCGAATGCATGAGTATCTGCGTAAATGACTCTTTTCTCTACTGATGTTAGCCCCTTGAATTCCTGGTAGAGGTGTTTTTGATCTTATAGTTAGATTAATGTTCTGTAATTTATGTTTTTTACGATTTTTCGAGGAAAGAGAAATGCTGCTAATGACAAAGGACTTAAATGAACTGTTGTGCCACAACCCAGCTTTTGTAATGAACTACCTAGCATCATTTCAGCAGAATGACATCACAGAGAAAATCTATCAGCTCGAAGACCGGCCGTTATGGAGCAAGTGAGTATATGTGGAACACAAGCGCACTCATTTAATATGCTGACACTGCAGAACATGCCAGCCACCATCTCTGAAAGCCGAAGTTGGGACACCTTATAGCAGTGGCAGAGGATCTGGGTGAACTGACTGGGCAGGAAAACCAAGACGAATAAGGACAGCATGGGGGTATCTGATGTGTAGCGGTCATAGGGAGCGTCCAGTTGGGACACAAATATGATTTCCTGGGAACAAAAGTGTAAGGACTACGAGTGTATCATCAGATGTAGCATCACTTTTCATTTTACCTAAAAAGCCTTACAGCTGGGCACTCCAGCATGTTATGATTTCCAAGCTGAAGTGTTACTGTGGGGAAAACACTACCCAGCACGACTCATATACAACCTCTGACAATAAAGGTTGTAAGGTGGCAGAATAAATGAAGGTTAACGTCGCACCTTACATGAGAGGTTTATACATCGTAATGGGAAGGTGAATATGACACCTAACATACTTCGGCAGTAATGAGCAGTAATGAGCAGTAATGCAAAAGGGATGACACTCTATCGATGGTATTAACACACACCACTCCTATATAATGCATGTCAGTGAGCAGAAGTTGAAACAAGCAGCGAGAGGAAACATTTTGTGTGGAAGCCAGCATGGGCAGATGCATAGGCCGCATCCTGGGAGGCACCACAGAAAGCTTAAGGGGGAGGGGCGTCCCGTGGCAGGTCAGTGACCAGACAGGTGATGCATACTGCAGGGCCAATAACGGGCTAGCAGAAATAGGACAGAAAGAAGCTTTAGAAAACTGTGTTTCGGAATGCCAAAGGGATACGAACAAAACTAGTGACACATTCGATCACGTGAACTCCAAGTGGTACACACGTAATAGACACATGTAACGTTTTAGGCGTCTGGAGCAGGCACAAAACGTCCGATTGGCGGAAACGCACCAGGAAGGAGCAAAGTGTGTCCACTGTAAACTCGAGCGACCTTGGGTAACCTTTTCTCAACTTGTCACAGAACTAACCATTCTCCGTAGACTTGATTGTAATTCTAAAAATAGTACCGAACTTTGAACCGGAATCGCGTGATTTGTCGTAGTATTGGCCAACATCATAATGTAATCGTAAGAGTAATTTTGTAACGAAACTTCTAGTTAAAATTTAATATTGTTGTGTTTAGGATTATTTAACTTTCTGAGAGCTACAATTTAATACTGTTGTGTTTAGGATTAGTTCACTTTCAGAGGCCGAGTGTGTCATTTTGACAACTGTTTTAACATTGTCACATTGTAAACAGTGTAAAAGCGTGTATTTGCATGACAAAATTGCAATATTAAACAGTGTCATTGCAGCTTACACAGTTGTGTTCAGTCATAGAATAAGAAACCACCTAACCATAACGTTACAAGTTCTGAGAATGAAGTCAGAAAGGTCGATTGGGCAACACTGGCGACTCACAATCCTGCACCTGCGTAGCGACCGGTGTTGACAACCTGCCCCCACCGTAGTTCAGTTGAGCATCGTGTGTGTTTCGTGTTAGACCTGTTGGACGAAGGGCCTGTGCCTGAGAACAGGACGATGAACGGGCAAAGGCTGAATTTAAAGTTTTGTTTTAAGCTTGGAAAGACACTGAAAGAAACGCATGCAATGTTGGTACATGTTTATGGGGATCAAGCGCTGTCCATGAAGTGTGTGTACGAGTGATTCAACTGTTTTCGAGGAGGCCGTGAAAGTGTTTTTGACAATCCCCGTAGCGGACGACCGGCGACCGCCGTCAATGACGAAAACATTGAGAAAGTGAGGACATCAATCACGAACGACCGTCGATTAACTGTGCGCATGACAGCGGATGAAATGCAGATGAACCGTGAATCTGTGTGACAAATCCTTACCCTGGAGTTAGGGAGGAGGAAAACGTGTTATCGTCTTGGTGCCACGTCACTTGACTGACGATCAGAAGTAGGCATGGTTAGAGGCTTCACAGGATTATGTCGAAACAGTGAATGAGACACCCAATTTCTTGAACCGTATTATCACTTAAGATGTTTTGTGTCTCCGGTACTATCCTGCAACGAAACGGCAAAGCATGGAATGGCGTTCTCCGACATCAACTCGTCGGAAAAAAAGGTTGTATCGGAGAGCTCTGTGGTGCATAGTTATGGAGTTATGGGAGGTGACTATTTCGAAGGACAGTAAGGTAATTGTAGTTCATAGTTCATCTACCTTAATGTTACAGGGCTATTCACCCAACTTTACTGTTCGAGGTTGTATATACCACCTAACTTAGACCCTCATTCTCAGCTGCTCATTGTACCCAGCAATATCCAAGTACGTATGGTATGGCGTGTGATGCTGTCTACATCAGCCGATAAGTGCGAAACAAGAGATTACTTGCATTACAAGGTAAATCAACCAGACATCATCCATAGACTTTGCCACCAGTAACTGCAAGCTTCCGCCTAGCTAAAATCTTCAAAAAATGGTTCAGATGGCTCTGAGCATTATGGGACTTAACTTCAGAGGTCATCAGTCCCCTAGCACTTAGAACTACTTCAACCTAACTAACCTAAGGACATCACACACATCCATGCCCGAGGCAGGATTCGAATCTGCGACCGTAGCGGTCACGTGGTTCGAAACTGTAGCGCCTAGAACCGTTCGGCCACCCCAGCCGGCAGCTAAAGTCTTCTATGGAGTCAGCTTTGCGCTCCAACATTGCTGAGTCACCTGCTCGGTGACGTCCTACTGTTGATGACCACCTCCCTTATGAGTCTCAGGCTCTAGCCTGGACCAGCTAACAGGCCAGTTACAATGTTTCTGTTCTCTGGCCCTTGCAGGACTACACTGTTGCCGACAGTCGTCTGAGGCGACCACAAGTCACCGCGTTTGTTTCTGTCGGGCACCTAAGCACAGTCTATTCCATCGTGCTGTACACTGCGGCCACGAAGCTGCTGTGCAGGGAGGAATCGCCTGTGTCATCCGTCGTTTACAGCGCGCCACCTTGCGTCAGGTCGCTACGACCGCGCTGACGCCAGCAACCACCGCCACCATCAAAGTGCTGCGCCAGCAAGTGCTGCCTTCCTGGCGAGCAACTGCTAATCCCGACACTCTGCACGACTGTGGTTCACTACGTCACAGAGGACAACAATCTTCTCTCCAGCTCCGAGTCTGTCGCTGTAGCTGATGTGAATAAAATACTTCCTTAACCTGGGATGTTTTACTGGCGGTCCGTCATACGATTCCAATCACCGCCAACTCCACAATCGACATCTTGGCGTGAGAACGGCGCTCCGTCCTGAGTTTCCAGCAACGGATTCACCCGTCACCATAGTCGTCACATTCTGACCTCTAGAGAACAAATTAAGGTGGAAAAAATGGAATACCACCTAATATCGTGTCGGACCTCCTTATGCCAGACATAGTCCAGCACCTCGACAGAGCATGGACTCAACAAGTCGTTCGAAGCCCTCTGCAATTATACTGAGCCCTATTGTCTTTATAGGCGTCCGTGATTGCGAAAGTCGTGCCAGTGCAGGTTTTTGTGCAAAGCTGACATCTCGATTATGTTTCATAAATGTTCGATGGGATTTATATTGCGCAGTATGTGTAACCAAACCATTCACTGGAATTGTCCATAAGTCCTTCAAACCAGTCGTGAAGAGTTGTGCCCCGGTGACATGGCGCATTGTCACCCAGAAAAATTCCCTTGTTGTTTGGGAACATGACGTTCATGAATGGCTGCAAATGGTCTCCAAGTTGCCGAACATCCAGAGGACCCAGTCCATTCCATGTAAAAACAGCCGACACCATTATGGAACCACCACCAGCTTGCACAGTGTCGTGTTGACAACTTGGGTCCGCCGGCCGGTGTGACCGAGTGGTTTTGGTGCTTCAGTCTGGAACCGCGCGACCGCTACTGTCGCAGGTTCGAATCCTGCCTCGGGCATGGATGTGTGTGATGTCCTTAGGTTAGTTAGGTTTAACTAGTTCTACGTTCTAGGGGACTGATGAACTCAGATGTTAAGTTCCATAGTGCTCAGAACCAGCCAACTTGGGTTCATGGCTTCTTGGGGTCTGTGTCACACCTGAACCCTACAATCACCTCTAATCAGCTTAAATCGGGACTCATCTACCGGGCCACGGTTCTCCGGTCCTCAAGGGCCCAACTGATATGATAGTGATCCAAGAGAGGCGCTGCAGGCGTTGTCGTGCTGTTAGTAAAGGCACTCGCGTCATATGTATGTGTTTATGTATATTGTGAAGTAATTGTCAAAATACCCGGTTTTTTGAAGAGGTCTCTACATTATGTTCTAGACTTAATACCAGATGTAATTCATACAACAGGCTTCCGTGTTCTCTTAAAACTATCCCTGTAAGTTGAATTTTCCTAGAAAATGACTCTGTAACTCATTAATGAATGGCAATATGCAGAATAAAATAGTTTATCCATTTTTAACTCACCTGTAGCTGAAACTCATGCATACGTTTTATTAATTCTCCTCAATGGTGTTTTCAATTAAGATTGTGATGTGTCCCAAAAATTTAATACTTTTTACTTCATATATTTCATTGTCAGAAAAACGCATTTGTATTGCTTGTGAAGTTCTAGGAAAAGAACTGAAATGTAAGTTCCGAGTTTAAAAAAAAATTCTGATAATCCATTGGCTTTGAACCGTGTGTTGGTGTTTTCAAATATTTCATTAGCTGCCTTCTCGGTATACATTTTGAGGTAACAAATAGCACAAAAAATTTAAGAGACCTTTGGAGAGAAGAGCACCACCTGTCTGAATATGGAAAACTAGTTCTAAGCAAAGAAGGGAAGGCAGAAAGGTGGAAGGAGTATATAGAGGGTCTACACAAGGGTGATGTACTTGACTGCAATATTATGGAAATGGAAGAGGACGTAGATGAAGATGAAACGGGAGATAAGATACCGCATGAAGGGTTTGATGGAAGACTGAAAGACCTAAGTCGAAACAAGACCCAGGAGTAAACAGCATTGCATTAGAACTACTGATAGGCTTGGGAGAGCCAGCAATGACAAAACTCTATCATCTGTTGAACAAGATGTATGAGACAGGCGAAATACCTTCAGACTTCAAGAAGAATATGATAATTCCAATCCCAAAGGAAGCAGGTGTTGACAGGTGTGAAAACTACCGAACTACCAGTTTAATAAGTCACGGCTGCAAAATACACGAATCCTACAGACGAATGGAAAAAATAGTGGAAGTCGACCTTGGGGAAGATCAGTTTGGATTCCGTAGAAATGTTGGAGCATGTGAGGCAATACTGACCCTACGACTTATCTTAGAAGGTAGATTAAGGAAAGGCAAATCTACGTTTCTAGCATTTGTAGACTTAGAGAAAGCTTTTGACAATGTCGACTGGAATACTTTCTTTCAAATTCTGAAGGTGGCAGAGGTCAAATACAGGGAGCGAAAGGCTATCTACAACTTGTACAGAAACCAGATGGTGGTTATAAGAGTCGACGGGCATGAAAGGGAAGCAGTGGTTGGGAAGGGAGTGAAACAGGGTTGTAACCTATCCCCGATGTTATTCAATCTATATATTGGGAAAGCAGTAAAGGAAACAAAAGAAAAATTTGGAGTAGGGATTTAAATCCACGGAGAAGAAACAAAAATTTTGAGGTTTATCGATGACATTGTAATTCTCTCAGAGACAGCAAAGGACTCGGAAGAGCAGTTGAACGGAAAGGACAGTGTCCTGAAAGGAAGATATAAGATGAACATCAACAAAAGCAAAACGACGATCATGGAATGTAGTCGAATTAAATTAGGTGATGCTGAGGAAATTAGATTAGGAAATTAGACTCTTAAAGTACGCTACTGGCCATTAAAAGTGCTACACCACGAAGATGATGTGCTACAGACGCGAAATTTAACCGACAGGAAGAAGATGCTGTGATACGCAAATGATTAACTTTTCAGAGCATTCACACAAGGTTGGAGCCAGTGGCGACACCTACAACGTGCTGACATGAGGAAAGTTTCCAACCGATTTCTCATACACAAACAGCAGTTGACCGGCGTTGCCTGGTGAAAAGTTGTTGTGATGCTTCGTGTAAGGAGGAGAAATCACGTTTCCGACTTTGCTAAATGTCGGATTGTAGCCTATCGCGATTGCGGTTTATCGTATCGCGACATTGCTGCTCGCGTTGGTCGAGATCCAGTGACTGTTAGCAGAATATGGAATCGGTGGGTTCAGGAGGGTAATACGGAACGCCGTGCTGGATCCTAACGGCCTCGTATCATTAGCAGTCGAGATGACAGGCATCTTATCCGCATGGCTGTAACGAATCGTGCAGCCACGTCTCCATCCCTGCGTCCACAGATGGGGACTTTTGCAAGACAACAACCATCTGCACGAACAGTTCGCCGACGTTTGCAGCAGCATGGACGCTGCATCACAGACAGGAGCGCCTGCGATGGTGTACTCAACGACGAACCTGGGTGCACGAATGGCAAAACGTCATTTTTTCGGACGAATCCAGGTTCTGTTTACAGTATCATGATGGTCGCATCCGTGTTTGGCGACATCGCGGTGAACGCACATTGGAAGCGTGTATTCGTCATCGCCATACTGGCGTATCACCCGTCGTGATGGTATGGGGTGCCATTGGCTACACGTCTCGATCACCTCTTGTTCGCATTGAGGACACTTTGAACAGTGGACGTTACATTTAAGATGTGTTACGACCCGTGGCTCTACCCTTCATTCGATCCCTGAGAAACCCTACATTTCAGCAGGATAATGCACGACCGCATGTTGCAGGTCCTGTACGGGCCTATCTGGATACAGAAAATGTTCGGCAGCTGCCCTGGCCAGCACATTCTCCAGATCTCTCACCAACTGAAAACGTCTGGGCAATGCTGGCCGAGCAACTGGCTCGTCACAATACGCCAGTCACTACTGTTGATGAACTGTGGTATTGTGTTGAAGCTGCATGGGCACCTGTATCTGTACACGTCATCCAAGCTCTGTTTGACTTAATGCCCGAGCGTATCAAGGCCGTTATTACAGCCAGAGGTTGTTGTTCTGGGTACTGATTTCTCAGGATCTATGCACCCACTCTATTGCGTGAGAATGTAATCACATGTCAGTTCTAATATAGTATATTTGTCCAATGAATACCCGTTTATCATCTGCATTTCTTATTGGTGTAGGAATTTTAATGGCCAGTAGTGTAGTAAATGAGTTTTGCTGTTTGGGGACAAAATAACTGATGATGGTCGAAGTAGAGGGGATATAAAATGTAGACTGGCAATGACGTTTCTGAAAATATTTGTCTGGAGAGTAGCCATGTATGGAAGTGAAACATGGATGATAAATAGTTTATACAAGAAGAGAATAGAAGCCTTCGAATTGTGGTGCTACGGAAGAATGCTGAAGATTAGATGGGTATCACGTAACTAATGTTCAGGTACTGAACAGAATTGGGGAGAAGAGGAATTTATGGCACAACTTGAGTAGAAGAAGGTATCGGTTGGTAGGACATGTTCTGAGGCATCTAGGGATCACGAATTTAGTATTGGAGGACAACGTGGAGGGTAAAAATCGTAGAGGGAGACCAAGAGATGAATACACTAAGCAGATTCAGAAGGATGTCGGTTGCAGTAGGTACTTGGAGATGAAGAAGCTTATGCATGGAGAGCTGCACCAAACCAGTCTTTGGACTGAAGACCACAACAACAACATACATATATCATTTGCAAAAAAGAAAAATTTTGCTTTTTCTGAAATTGCTAGTAGATCATTTAGGTACATCAGAAACATCAGAGAACCCAAAATCAAACCTTGTGGTCTACCATGATTGATTTATTTGAATTCTGAGTGTCTGCTGTTATGTGATTGACGCGGATATGCTACGTATTCCTTTGTCTTTCAGATTAGATAAAAACTATGAAACTACAATGTCTACTATGCCATAATGTTTTAACTTTTGCATTAGAATATCGTAGTTCCCAAAATCAAAAGCAATAGCCAAGTCACGAAATATTCCCAATCCTAATGAACGCTAATTTATTGATCTGTCATCTGTCAAGGTAAATATAACATGTTCAGTTGATACTCCTTTTTTAAATCCAAGGTGTTGGCTACTGCTGATGTTCCTCTGAACTAAGTGATTATAAAGTCGAATGTACGGCTGGGACCTATTTCAAGAGAACCTTCGCCTTCTCCTTATCATGAACTGCAAAGCCTTACCGTCTGTTCCACATCATAGCAGATGACGAGACACAGTGCTACCAACATACTCTATAACAAAATGGTTGATTTGCTCCTACCACAAAATGTGCAAGAAATAGTATCAACACTTATTCGTTGGAGGGACAGACACGAGGAAACCTACTTTGCACCCTCCGTTGCAAACAACCGCAGGTCACAGAGCCACAGCATTGTTGGGCTGTTGCGTGACAGCTTCCAACCACCGGGTGTGTGAAGCGCTAGGACAGGGGCCGCTGTCTGGCGTGGCTGGTCGCTGGTGGATTTCTCAAATGTGGAGAGCTTCATCTAATTGACGTATCTCTCTTGCTGTCCCGTCAACGAATAAGTGACAATGTATTATTAGTTTTGTCAGTAAAAATCACCTTGCTTTTCTTGCTGGAATGTATTTTATTTCTTCCAGGCGCGTTTCATTCATCAGTGGCATCTAGAATGATACAGCTTTGTTGTAATACACGATTTTGTAGGTTATAAAACAGTAAACACCTTGTTTCTTACGTAAATAAGTAACTACTTACAGTTCTTCTCGTTTTTGGTTGGCGTCTGCGTTGCTTCTCGTCTGGTCGTATATTTGAAGTTGCACTATAACTTCTCTTACGGAACATACGCACCTTTTTATGTTATGACCTTTTTTTCACAATTTTTATGTTGTTTGTTCTAATTCCGGTGAGGCACTATTAGTCTTCTGTGACTAGTTCTAGATATTTTACCGAAAACTGTTCTTTGAAGTTGTAGCTACTGTGTTCGCTTTGTGTCATCCTGTTTGGTTTGTTTACGTACATGTTTGCCAACCTAACGAAGTATTTTCAGAAAACTAACATTTGTTAATTTCTGTTCTGTTTATATCTATGTCTGTGCATGTGTGTGTGTATGTATGTGGAGGGTTTCATAGACAAGTGAGTGGAAAGGGTTGGGTATTATTATTATTATTATTATTATACTAATCCTCTGTGGAAGTGTTATTCTATTATTTTATCTATCATTGTATACAATGACTTGCTTGTCATGTGCAATTGATCATTCAACAGGGTTTTCTTTTCTGCTTTGGTTTTCTTTATGTGGTAACTTTCTAGCAGGGTTAGGAGGTGTTTTTTATTGTTGATTCTAATTATTTTCATATCTTCTTCTCTAGAGTTGGTTTGTGGTTGTGTTCTCCCAGGTGTTCTGCAAATGTGGAGTCGTTTGTCCCACACTACTAGGTTCTCATGTGTTCTTTGTATCTGACATCAAATGTTCTATCTGTTTGTCCTATGTATCTGGCATCAAACAGCCTAGACAAATGTGTGGTTTCTGAAGGCGGGCATCAGCCTTTTCAGTAGTTGTAGAGGCAATAGTCTTGATGACTGACTGATCTGGCCGTTTAACATCACCTCCTGGTGTGCTCGTGCTGCTAACGGCTGAAAACAAGGAGAAACTACAGCTGTAATTACCCCGAGGTATGTAGCTCCACTGTAGGGTTAAATGATGATGGCGGTCTCTTGGGTAAAATATTCCGCAGGTAAAATTGTCCCCTATTCGGATCATTGAGCGGGGACTGCTCAGAAGGACGTCGTTACCAGGAGAAAGAAAACTGGTCTTATACAGATCGATGCGTGGAATGTTATATCCCTTAATGGGACAGGTACGTTAGAAAATTTAAAAAGGGAAATGGATAAGTTGGAGTTAGAGATAATGGGAATTAGTGAAGTTCGGTGGCAGGAGGAACAGGACTTCTGGTCAGGTGAATACAATGTCAAATAGGGGTAATGCAGGAATGGGTTTAACAATGAATAAGAATATAGGAATGCGGGTAAGCTGCTATACACAGCATAGTGAACACATTATCATAGCTAAGATAAACACAAAGTCCATGCCTACCATAGCAGAACACGTTTATAGGCCTACTAGATTCGCAGATGATGAAGATAGTGAAGAAATGTATGATGACATAAGAGAAATTATCAAGATAGTTAAACGAGAGGAAAATGTAATTGCGATGGAGAGCTGGAATTCGTTAGCAGAAGGAAAAGTGAATATGGACTAGGGGAAGGGACGAAAGAGGAAGCTGCCTGGTAGAATTTTGCAGAGACCATAATTAATTATAGCTAACACTTGGTTTAAGGATCATAAAAGAAGGTTGTCTAGTGGAAGCAATCTGGAGACACCGGAAGGTTTCAGATATATTATATAATGGCTAGACATTTAGGAGATGATAGCCATTACATAGTTACTGTAGTGTTGTACTAATAATAATTCGTTTATTGTTTCAAAATGAATATTGAAGCAACTTCTGGTCTGTTGCGGTAACTAACTACGACTCAGAGAAGACATTTGGACGAGATGTTTAAGCATACATGAGGTATATGTCTTAATTTTACTCTCGTAGACGCGTGGTATGAAGTACAAAGTATGAGTGTAGTGGGTCGACAATGTAAGGAAGATGCTGTATATACATTCATTTCAGAAGCTGTAATCTCCAACACACTGTATCACACATTATTGCAGGCATTTGAAAAAAAACAGTAGTCATTGGCATCTTATGTAGGCAGTACCAACGGCCCTGGCGCAGTGGTCACATCGACTCTCGTCAGGTCGCCGAAGTCAAGCGCTATCGTGCTTGGCTAGCAATTGGCCCTCCAGGTCTGCCGAACACTGTTGACAAGCGAGGTGCATTCGGTCCTTGTGAGGCCAGTTGAGAAGCTGCTTGACTAAACTGTGGCAGCTCCAGTCACGAAAGCTGACAAAGGCTGGGAGGGCGGTGTGTCGGGCACACGCACCTCCGTATCTGCATCTAGTGACGCCTATCGCCTGAGGATGACGCGGCGGTCAGTCGGTACCGTTGGGCCTTACAGTTAGCTAGACAACAAAAGTTAAGCATCCGGAAGACAATGTCGGATATTAATGTAATTTTGTGCTCCTTCATACCACAGGCCGGTATGTAAATGTTGTCAGTATCACAATCTTACGAAATACTGGCTTGGTTCAAATGGCTCTGAGGTCATCAGTCCCCTAGACTTAGAATTAGTTAAACTTAACTAACCTAAGGACATCACACACATCCATGCCCGAGGCAGGATTCGAACCTGCGACCGTAGCGGTCGCGCGCACGAAATACTGATTAGAGGAAAATCCCAAAAGTAAGGTCTCCTATTTTTTTATAATTACATAGACCTGTTTATTTCTACAATGGTTTACATCAGTTTAAAGCTTGAACATTTGGCTATTTTTCTACATAATCACTATCTCTGTCGATGCATTTTTGTAGACGCTGTGGCAGTTTTCATATGCCCATGCCATACCAGCTCGCCGCCAAGCTGTTCAGAAAGTTATGAACCTCCTCTTTCATCTCGTCGTCGGAGCTGAATCGCCGGGGCCACAATTAACGTTGACAGGTACTGCGAGACTCTGAAAAAACTCAAACGGGCAATTCAGAACTGGAGAAGAGAAATGTTGAGCAAAGGCGCACACATTATTCACGACAACGCTCGCTCACACATCGCTCGGCAAACCGTTGCTCTCCTGCAACAGTTTCAGTGGAACATAATCACCCACCCACCCTTTAGTCCTGACTTGGCGCCCAGTGACTATCACCTGTTCCCTAGGTTAAAAGAATATTTGGACAGAAATAGTGATTATGTCGAAAAATAGCTAAATGTTCAAGCTGTAAACTTATTTGAACCATCGTAGAAATAAACAGGTCTATGTAATTATAAAAAAAAATAGGAGACCTTACTTTTGGGATTACCCTCGTAAAAGTAACGATCTTTTAAAAAATAATTTAGTTTCGTGACCAAAACCAATGAAACCTGCTTGACATACCGCTCCGTGTATTCCTGGCCCTCCCCTCTCCAGAAAATTACATTCTACTCCCAAAAGGGGAACCACTGAGCTAGAGAACCGAATCAAATCGGCGCAGCCCGTTGCTAAAATGGAGCATCGTGAAGCAAATCGGAGACTTAAATCTGTGCGGGTGGACGAGGATCTGGACCACCATCTGCCAGGATGGAAACCCGTTGTCTTATCTCCGTGACACTTCACTCGATTTACGCAGTTAGAGAGAGTGTGTATAATTATCATTAATGTAGCTGAACAAATATGTTAACTGGTGAAATGTTTCTGTGCAATGCCCTCCATAGTTTCAAGTTTTTTCTTCTAAAGCGTAGTTAGTGTCGTAATGCCACTATAATAATATCTCATTGGATCATCGAGCGATACTATCGAAACGAGTGTCTTGTGTACGTGATTGGGTATGGACTTACTGAAATGAATGCATCACGGAAGAGTAATTACTTTGCAGCTCATTAACTGCCTGTTAAACGAAACTGATTTCTGCTATCTGTACTTTCTATCGGCGTTACAAATTACCTGTTGTTTAATGTAAGTGGTCGTTATTGCTGATCCTTAGGAAGTGTGCTGATTTCATTGAAGTTGGTTATAAATTGTTCTGGCAACTGATTAAGTCTATATTAGACGCAGTTTTCAGAATTAACTCGTGCAGTTCTGACTCTTATTACATCGGTCAGAAGATAAAGTCCGTCTGTCGTGACCCACTAAATTGATTCATTCGAGCCTGAGGCCTTGATTCAAGAAGGCTTGGCCATACATTTAATTAGTTCAGTTAAACTGCAAACTTCGCGTGGGATTGTGTTGCAGAACCTTTGCGAATGTCACCTAGTGTAATCGGCGCCTGTTCACGGTGGACGAAGTTCATCTTTCAGCTAGAGAAATCTACACTAAAAACTGATCCGTACCTTTTAACTCCCTATGCTGCTCTTGAAGTTCACTTTCCAAGCACAGAATATTTTTTAAATTCTATGCAGCTACAGCATCATCAGTGATCTAGAAACTTACACACATTTTATAATTTTAATTTGTTGGAGATTTGTAAAAAAAAACCTCTGAGACCGACAAAACATGCTCCAATAGTCGCACACAGATGGTACCAGAATTCATACACGCATCATACGGCACCACAGTTGCGGAGTTGACCACAGTAAACTGGCATGGATCGTGTCAACACTTTAACAGGTGGCTACTCTCGTCCACACAACAGAGCAGAGCAAGTTAAGGCATTCGAAAGATTACAGTCTCCAAGAGATGGAGAAACACGTACTTTTTAAGTGTGCACGAAGGCGCTCAGGGTGATCTGTACAAACCTTTCACTGCATACAGAGCTACTATGTTTCTCTCTCCTGGAATTTCACCTTCTGTTAGCGTTATTTTTGCTAGCTAGCCGAAAATTACTAATATTTGCAGGTGGTGTAAAATCGGGGCGTCAGAAAAGACCTGCACGAAAATAATCCATGAACTTCTGTAATCTCTGAAGCTTTGCAGATAACAAAAGCAGGGACGATGCAAACTGTTCATATTGGTGGTAGATAAAGTTCCATAACGGTCCAATAGAAACCTTCACATTTTGATGGACAAAGCAACTGCGAACCCATTACAATACTGAATAGGAAGCAGTAATAGGATGATGCATTCTTCTTCCATTATACAAGATCACAACTTTTCACAATGAAAGAGAAGATACGTGTGAATAACAAAGACTTATCGAGGAGAGAACACAAAAGTTCAGTATCTTGGCGTTGTTCGTTCCGTAAAGTGATGAAGATGGTACAGAAAGAGAAAAAAATACAGGAACACGATGAACCAAATAAATAAACGACGATACAAAAATAAATAAAACTCCTGAAGGGCACAGTCTGAACATCATTCTTATGAATCAAGATACAAAGAAATTAAAGACATTAGCTGCTGGTGGGCTCTGATTTGCATCAATGAAGAAAATTGTGCCAGACTGGGATTCGAACCTGGTTCTCCAGCTTACTAGGCATATGAGCTGACCTCTACGCCATCTGGACACGGTGGTCAACAGAACTGCACGGACTATCTTAGCGTGCCTACAGACCCAAATTTTCATCTTACGCACAAACTACTGATGCAGTACACCTTGCCCATCATCCACATTATTGGCGTCATCTCGCCGATACCCGTGAGTTCGAGCTTTGTGTGCATCAGCATCGAAGGGATCATTGGCCGTCCTCGCCTTAATTATATAAGCGTGGTATATGTTCTTTCGTACATGTACGAAATATGTGGGTATATTTCGGATACTAACAGACGGGTAACAAGGTTTCTCGTCCAGGAAATGTTAGAATAAAACTCTTGAAACATGGGTGTGAAAAGGCAGTAGAATATTTGTGTGTAATTTGTAACAAACTATAACAAGGGGAGAATGTATTTAGAGAGTGGAACATGTCTGTTATCAGTCCAGTAACATCCATAAAAAGGGAGGACAAGAAGTATTATACACATTAAAAGATAATGGCGTAATATTTTCAGTAGCAAAAATTTTCTCCAGTATCCGTAAAGAAACAATTGAAAGGAATATAACAAATTTCTCACAGGAACAAAGTGCCTATACGGTTGTTGGATCACTTTTGGAAAATATCAACTGACTTAGATTAGCAATAGAGAATAACAGAGCTAGTAACAGGGAAATGCACATGACTTTTTGGATTTGGAGAAAATATACGACAGAATCCCAAGGTCTGAGATTCCGCCTGCCATAAAGAGACAAAAAGTACGGGTGAAATAGATTAATATAGTCGTCAGAATGTACACAGAGGCTGAAGAAATATAAAGATATGAAACAGAATAAAGGAAAGCTTTAAAATCACCAAAAGCCTTAAGCAAGGGTGCAGTCTTCCCAGTACGCTACTTTTCAAAATATATGTAGACCAGGTGCTGGATGCATGGCACAAAACACTTTTAGGATTGGGTATGGTAAGGAACACAGAACACGGGGTCTAAAAATTAATCTCGAAAACACAGAGCACATTGTGCATTAGTAAAAAAGAAAATCACTTAATTCTCGAATTTGAAAAAATTAAAAGCGTAAAAATTTCAAATTTTTGGTTCCATTATATTTAGTCACGATATCTGTGGCAAACGTATTGGGACTGAAGTAGCGAGGGGTTACGCGATCGTCGAATTCCCTACGTGAACTGATTTGGAACAACAGTAATAGTTCACAGGCCAAAAAAGGATATTCCATAGTATTATTGAGAACTAGCTACTTATGGTGCAGAAATGTGGCCGATTACGGATGAATAAGGGACAAGATAAAGACAGTGGAATGAGATTTAATGAGGAGATGGCTGCAGGTCACCAGTGAGGATAGGAACAATGTATCTAAAATGGAAAAAAATGGAAGTGATATAGTTCATAACGAGCAAACTGGAGAATAAATGTATCCAGTAGTTTGGGCATGTTGAAAGGTAGATCAATAACAGGTGGCCTAAGAATGTGTTAATATGGGGCTCGAGAACTAAAACGAGATGATCACCTTTGTCGTGGCAATTCTATATTAATCGAGAAATGGTTGAGAAAATTTTCGATTAGAGTAACCGAGCCTGCTGGAATAAGAAAACGGCTCACCTCTATCGCCAAAAGTCACAGCATACTAAGAAAAAGAGGAAGAAGAAGAAAGAAAGAAAAGAAAAAGGAGAAAAAGAAGAGATGGATAGCACAGCAGTCTGAAGACAGCCACGGAGTCGACACGCGTAATGGTTCGATGAATCACATGCAATTGTCATTTTAAATTAAAGTGTTTCACTTCATCAGTCAATAACGAAGCGCAAAATTTGGAACTTACTGGGCCCAGAAGCAGATAAGGTTAGAGGCCTCATACAACAAATCTAGTACCACTGAAATCAGCCGTCGGGAGTCTGATTGCTTACCCGACGCACAGCAACAGTACATCACGTACAGTTTCAATCACGCCACGGAAAACATTCATCAGCCACGTGAGCAACACGCGTGCCTGTACGTGCGTGGGAAGCTTGTTGACAATGGCCGCGGTCGCCGGCTCTGTCATCCGGTGTATAGTCATGCAAATAGCATCGGCGGCTCGCGCAGCTCCGCTGGGATGTGGTTATTTGCAGACGGCGACTGGACGCGTGTATTTTGGAAAAGTTCCCTCAATGGTCTAAAAATACCCTTTACTGCGCCCTTGGTCACTGTGATTCGCTCGGCGGAAATGACGTATTAACTCTGGACGCAGTTATTTTCGCTCATTTTCATGACAGGTGCTGTGGTAGATCAAAAAATTCAACGGCAACAAGTTCAAGATGGAGGCCAGAAAAAGTTTACATTCTCCTACACGAGGGGATTTCAAAAAGTAAGTTTGGCAGGCCAAATAACTTTTACTGAATGCTGCATTACACTGCAAACTGACACGGATGTATGATAATATTTTTCAACGTAGTCACCAAGTCTGTGTGAACAACGGTCGGAACTATCTACCAACTGTTCAATTCATCAACGATAGAAATCCGCTCTTTGATCTCAGAGCCATTCGGGAACCACTGTCTGTACATCCTCTTTGTTGGCAAATCTCTTTCTCCCAGATTTTCCTCCTCACCTGCCCAGACACTGAAATCTGGATGAGGTCTCTAACCTTATGCTTGTCTGTGGTTGATGTCCATGACATTCTTTCGCGGTTAGAATCACCCAAGTTTTTGCGCCCTTGTTCAAAATTTTGGCACTATTTCAGTATGTATCGACGCGACCTTGCAATTGGTCCATATATAGCTCGCGTAGAATACAGTGGCCGATGCGCAGTGACCAACCGCTGGGCGAGTTCATTTATTTCTTCAGAAGGGGAGGCCGATAGTGTCTGAAATCTTACAGCCCGTCGGCGATGACAGAATCGAAGCGCACGCCCTGCGGTCTTTCTCAAACGATTTTACAGAAACTGTTCGTTAAAAAAAAAAAAAAAAAAAAAAACATTTTTGCTTTACTTGTACCTTTACATGTCTGGTTCATTATGATGTGCCTGTCATTTCGTTGATGGCGATAGTTATTGTGATATTTACGTGGATGTAAGACACTGCGCCAAATCCGAAAAAGTTAGCAATGATAAATAGAGGTCGCTATGATTTTGCGTTTGCTGCATATTACATAATATGTCGCGACCTGGGAAATTTAGCTAACATACTGAATTTTTCTTTAGACTTGGGTGGACGTCTCTATCCGTCAACAATCTCGAGAAAATTGATCTGGCGTAGCACACTCATTTTCGATCGCTCCGCGACTGCGATAAAGCCAGAATGAAATATCCACAACATTCCAAATATTTCATAAACTGAGATATCGAAATGAGATTTTGGCGAATGATACCATGCAAAGAGCAGAGTATTTTGCCATATAGTTATTATGCAAAACTTCATAAGCTAACATGTTACTCCACTAACTACAGACTTTTTCGATGAAGGGATGCAAGTTTTAAGGGCCATCGATAGCTGTTGAAATGAGAAATACTATGAGTTTTGCAACAACATCTCATTATTTTGTAACAAGAACGTGCTTTTTCATAAGCTACTGACATTACTTTTCCTCAGTTACTCACTTAATAAACTTAATAAACCACTTTCTCACAATTCTTTTGCATCTGTGTTTGCACAACATGTTAGTGAGGTGAGACTGTGTAAACTCCTCTGTTTTTTGGCAAAGAAGTAAATTTTAACATGCCAACCACAGAAATGTGTAGGTTTTGCTCAAAATTCGCCGGTCATGACGTTTCTCTGGAAGTTACAAATGGTTAAAAAGCCAGGCGAAAATAAATTACTACATTTTAAGCGAAACTCTTTTTCGGTATTAACCAAAGCAGAGGTGACAGTAGATCTTTTTGAATGGTCACCATGCAAGTGTGGGTGTAGGGCTCCAACTTAATACACTAAGTGATCAAAAGTATCCGGACACCTGGCTGAAAAGGCTGTGATATGCAAATGATTAGCTTTTCAGAGCATTCACACAAGGTTGGCGCCGGTGGCGACACCTACAACGTCCTGACATGAGGAAAGTTTCCAACCGATTTCTCATACACAAAAAGCAGTTGACCGGCGTTGCCTGGTGAAACGTTGTTGTGATGCCTCGTGTAAGAAGGAGAAATGCATACCATCACGTTTCTGACTTTGATAAAGGTCGGATTGTAGCCTATCGCGATTGCGGTTCATCGTATCGCGACATTGCTGCTCGCGTAGGTCAAGATCCAATGGCTGTTAGCAGAATATGGAATCGGTGGGTTCAGGAGGGTAATACGGAGCGCAGTGCTGGATCCCAACGGCCTCGTATCACTAGAAGTCAGGATGACAGGCATCTAATCCGAGTGGCTGTAACGGATCGTGCAGCCACGTCTCGATCCCTTAGTCAACAGATCGGGACGTTTGCAAGACAACGACCATCTGCACGAACAGTTCGACGACGTTTGCACCAGCATGGACTATCAGCTCTGAGACCATGACTGCGGTTACCCTTGACGCTGCATCACAGACAGGAGCGCTCATCGACGAACCTGGTTGCACGAATGGCAAAACGTAATTTTTTCGGATGAATCCAGGTTATGTTTACAGCATCGTGATGGTCGCATCCGTGTTTGGCGAAGTCGCGGTGAACGCACATTGGAAGCATGTATTCGTCATCGCCACACTGGCGTATCACCCCGTGTGATGGTATGGGGTTACACATCTCGGTTCAAAAAAATGGCTCTGAGCACTATGGGACTCAACATCTTAGGTCATAAGTCCCCTAGAACTTAGAACTACTTAAACCTAACTAACCTAAGGACATCACACACACCCATGCCCGAGGCAGGATTCGAACCTGCGACCGTAGCCACATCTCGGTCACCTCTTGTTCGCACTGACGGCGCTTTGAACAGTAGACGCTACATTTCGACCCGTGACTCTACCCTTCATTCGATCCCTGCGAAACCCTATATTTCAGCAGGATAATGCACGACCGCATGTTGCAGGTCCTGTACGGGCCTTTCTGGATACAGAAAATGTTCGACAGCTGCCCTGGCCAGCACATTCTCCAGATCTCTCACCAACTGAAAAAGTCTGGTCAATGGTGGCCGAGCAACTGGCTCGTCACAATACGCCAGTCACTACCCTTGATGAACTGTGGTATCGTGTTGAAGCTGCATGGGCAGCTGTACCTGTACACGCCTTCAAGCTCTGTTTGACTCAATGCCCAGGCGTATCAAGGCCGTTATTACGGCCAGAGGTTGTTGTTCTGGGTACTGATTTCTCAGGATCTATGCACCCAAATTGCGTGAAAATGTAATCACATGCCAATTCTAGTACAATATATTTGTCCAATGAATACCCGTTTATGATCTGCATTTCTTCTTGGTGTAGCAATTTTAATGGCCAGTAGTGTAATAGGTTACCTGCATTCCATGCCTGATGTCTTCTGTCCGTCTGAAAAGGCCAGAATGGTGCCTCAATGGTTTGAGGAACATGATAGTGAACCGCTGTGGACTTGGCCACCTGTTCGAAAGCCGATGAAACATAGCTGTTACAAACGTGCACCAACCTGCGACGAAGGCGGTGGTCGCAATGTTTTGGCTCATCTGTGTAGGTCCCACTCTACAATTTTTAGCTCCCCTTCCTCCCATCCCCTACCCGCCCTCCATCCAGTCTTTCGTTCACCACCCAACTAATGTATCCTTGACGCCTCAGCAAGTGCACTAACAACTGATCGTTTTTTTCCATTGTGTCATAAATTTATTTCCTCTCAAAATCGTTTTAGTATCTGACCATTAGCTATACAATCTATCGTCACCTAATCTACAGCATTCTTCTACAGGATCGTGTTTCTTAAGCTTCTATTCTCTTCATGTCTTAAATATGTATTATCACATTTCACTTTCGTATACGTCAGATACACACTTTCAGAAAAGACTTCCTGACATTTAAATTTAGTTATATGTGTGTGATGTCTGTTCTTTCGGACGTGTCCAAAAGAACGGACACGACACATTTATAAATACACTCCTGGAAATTGAAATAAGAACACCGTGAATTCATTGTCCCAGGAAGGGGAAACTTTATTGACACATTCCTGGGGTCAGATACATCACATGATCACACTGACAGAACCACAGGCACATAGACACAGGCAACAGAGCATGCACAATGTCGGCACTAGTACAGTGTATATCCACCTTTCGCAGCAATGCAGGCTGCTATTCTCCCATGGAGACGATCGTAGAGATGCTGGATGTAGTCCTGTGGAACGGCTTGCCATGCCATTTCCACCTGGCGCCTCAGTTGGACCAGCGTTCGTGCTGGACGTGCAGACCGCGTGAGACGACGCTTCATCCAGTCCCAAACATGCTCAATGGGGGACAGATCCGGAGATCTTGCTGGCCAGGGTAGTTGACTTACACCTTCTAGAGCACGTTGGGTGGCACGGGATACATGCGGACGTGCATTGTCCTGTTGGAACAGCAAGTTCCCTTGCCGGTCTAGGAATGGTAGAACGATGGGTTCGATGACGGTTTGGATGTACCGTGCACTATTCACTGCCCCCTCGACGGTCACCAGTGGTGTACGGCCAGTGTAGGAGATCGCTCCCCACACCATGATGCCGGGTGTTGGCCCTGTGTGCCTCGGTCGTATGCAGTCCTGATTGTGGCGCTCACCTGCACGGCGCCAAACACGCATACGACCATCATTGGCACCAAGGCAGAAGCGACTCTCATCGCTGAAGACGACACGTCTCCATTCGTCCCTCCATTCACGCCTGTCGCGACACCACTGGAGGCGAGCTGCACGATGTTGGGGCGTGAGCGGTAGACGGCCTAACGGTGTGCGGGACCGTAGCCCAGCTTCATGGAGACGGTTGCGAATGGTCCTCGCCGATACCCCAGGAGCAACAGTGTCCCTAATTTGCTGGGAAGTGGCGGTGCGGTCCCCTACGGCACTGCGTAGGATCCTACGGTCTTGGCGTGCATCCGTGCGTCGCTGCGGTCCGGTCCCAGGTCGACGGGCACGTGCACCTTACGCCGACCACTGGCGACAACATCGATGTACTGTGGAGACCTCACGCCCCACGTGTTGAGCAATTCGGCGGTACGTCCACCCGGCCTCCCGCATGCCCACTATACGCCCTCGCTCAAAGTCCGTCAACTGCACATACGGTTCACGTCCACGCTGTCGCGGCATGCTACCAGTGTTAAAGACTGCGATGGAGCTCCGTATGCCACGGCAAACCGGCTGACACTGACGGCGGCGGTGCACAAATGCTGCGCAGCTAGCGCCATTCGACGGCCAACACCGCGGTTCCTGGTGTGTCCGCTGTGCCGTGCGTGTGATCATTGCTTGTACAGCCCTCTCGCAGTGTCCGGAGCAAGTATGGTGGGTCTGACACACCGGTGTCAATGTGTTCTTTTTTCCATTTCTAGGAGTGTAGATATACCTTGACGGCCATTAAGATCATTTCCGTGCAGTTGCATTCTCTCTCCTGAGAACTTGTGGGAATCAGAGTGAGGCAGCGAGCAGAGAGTGGGGTGGACAGTGGTGCTACGTAAGTGGTGTGCAACTAGCTGGAAATTTGGGTTGGATGAGAAACGAGGTCAGATAGCCGATGCGGATAAGGCGACCGCTTGCATAATGCATGAAATTCGGGTTCAGATCTCTCTCCGGCACAAATTTTCACTTGTTTCCAATGAATTTATTGCAGTGTCTGATTGCGGCCGACGTCAAAATTTCTATTTCATTTCATCATTTAAATTTATGTTCAATATTAACAATGTTTTTCTTTTCTGGAACGGTTTTCGTGGCACTGACATCCAGCATTTTACGTTCTCCCTACATCGGCGATCGTCGATTATTTTGCTCCCAAAATAGGGAAAGGCATCTACTAGTTTTAGCGTTTCATTTCCAAATCTAATCTCCTCAGAATCGCCTCACTTAATTAGATTGTATTTCATTACTCTTCTTTTAGTTTTGATGACTTTCCATTCCGTCAATTGCTCTTCCAAGCCTTTTGCCCTCTCTGTCAGAATTACGATGTAATCAGCAAGCCTGGATTTTTTCTCCTTCTCCCTGACACATAATTCCCTTCTTAACTATCTCCTTGGCTTCCTATATAGCTTGCTGAAAATAAAGATTGAATAACACTGGGAGTAAGCTAGAAATCTGTTTCACTCTCCTGCCAGCTACTGATTCCTTTCATATCCTTCGACTTTTATAACTGCAAAAGAAAGGAAGGGAGGAAAATTAGGTGTACCGTCCCGCAGACATCGAACTCATAGGGAAGGAGTACAAGCTTGGATTGTTTAAAGGGTGGCGACGCAAATCAGCTGTCCCCTTTTCAAAGAACCATCTCGAGATTTGCCGGGAGCGCCTTATGGTAGTCGTTTTACATCTGCAGTTATGTTTCTGTTCAGGTTGTTGATGCTCTTTCGTTTCCATTATGTTATACCCGCTAGCTTCAGAGAGTGTGCTCCAGTCAACATCACCAAAAGCTTGCTCTGAATCTGCAAATGCTCTTTATATATATATATGTAGCTTTGCGTTTCTTCAATCGCATCTTCCAAGATTTGTCTTTCCCGGGGTCAGCTTCTACGGGAACTAGTATATTCATTTTTCTCTGAATGATTGAATAGGTCAGCCGAACAAAGTTTCAACCCACAAGAGCGCATATCGAGTTACTGCATGTTATACGTTTGGTTGAATGCAAAGAGAAACCCCTAATGCAATAAGATAAAACGTTTTATAAACAGCATGCCCCACCTAACTTTGTCACCTTATACATTTCAGAAGTGCAATAAAACGTGAAAAATGCAATCGGCCATGTATACGTCTATGTCAGGGGCTCTCATAATGGTCAGAAATGCACAATCACTAAACGTGAGCCGCCTGCGGTGGCCGAGCGGTTGTAGGCGCTCCAGTCCGGAGCCGCAGGTTCGAATCCTGCCTCGGCCATGGATGTGTGTGATGACCTAAGGTTTAAGTAGTTCTAAGTCCAGGGGACTGATGACCTGAGATGCTGAGTCCCATAGTGCTCAGAGCCATTTGAATCAATCTAAACGTGAACATCACTTTCAGTACAAAGTTACGTTTTTTTTTTAAATTGGGTCATGTACGTTTTCCTTACTGAAATGATAACTAGAAGTAAAATGAGTGATGGCAGACATGGTTTGACTGCTCTGAACTTTATACCTTCTGGAAGACTTAAACCTTATCAATAATGGAAACGGTGCCACAATTTCTGCGATAGTCCTATAACGCCGTAATGTGGGTTGCCTGCACAGTCCTGAAGCCTGGTGTAAGCAATCGTTGGCTCTGCGCTTTGCGGCAGAAACTGTGGCACCGTTGCCATCCTTTAAAGTCTACTATTTTAGAAGGTATGCTTGTACCGCTAGTTTTCATTTCCGTAGAAAAACATATACGTGCAATAACGTAAATTTGTATTGAAAGTGATGTTTGTTTACATTTATGGACTGTGCCTTCCTGCCCATTATGTGATTCCCTGACATAGGTGCATCCTTAGCTAGTTGCATTTTTCACATTGTTTCGTTTCGGAAATATATGTAATGGCAGAGTTAGATGGGACACGCTGTGTATGTGGAGTTTCCAAAATGCTGAATAAGTCGCTGAGGAAAAAGTCGTTGCCTTGAAGCAAATTGCCCCCTTAGCTGAGTGGTCAGCATGTCTGACTGCCATGCAGCAGGGCCGGGTTCGATTCCCCGCAGGGTGGGAGAGTTTCTTCCTCGGGGACAGGGTACTGTGTTGTCCTCATCATCACCGACACACAAGTCACCTATCTGGCGTGCCCTGAAAAGACTTGCAACTCGGCAGGCGAACTTTCCCGGTTGGGGACCCTAGCCATCAAATGCATAAAAATGGTTCAAATGGCTCTAAGCACTATGGGACTTAACTGCTGAGGTCATCAGTCCCCTATAACCTAGAACTATCCAAACCTAACCAACCCAAGGACATCACACACATTCACGCCCGAGGCAGGACTCGAACCTGCGACCGCAGCGGTCGCGCGACTCCAGACTGTAGCACCCAGAACCGCTCGGTCACTCCGGCCGGCATCAAATGCATAGCATTTATATATTATTTATTATTTGTATGTTATTTATATACTAGACAGCGCTTTCAAGCGGTGCATATGGAACTACTTGTTATCAGCACGTGGTTCATTCGAAAACACAACAGACGGCGTTATCAGACTAATCCTTACAAAATTTAGGGTTAGCACACTCTTCCGTCGACCCATTCGATTCGTAACAGTATTTTACAGTCATGATTTACTAAACAGATGTTTCTGTAATATTCGCACATCTCAGCATCTATATTTTGTAGGACTGACAAATCCCATTTTATATTTCTCACTGTCCACGATTTATCAAATAAATTTGGTATACATGGGTGACCAGATGCAATTGAGGGCAAACCTCTTCAAAAAGGAGGACAAAGGAAGAAAAAAGAGGTCACATCAAACGGGTCAACTGCAGATGAGGATACCATCCGTCAGCTTTGGACAAGTCACGAGACTGCCGGGAATTACCGGTAAAACTAGTAGTTAATTGTTACTGATTGTCAGGTGGTGGTTAACTGAGCAATATAAAACAAATTAAAAACATTGATTGTGATGACAGTGTGGCGTCAATTGTTTTGTTATGTCAACAACACGGAATTGTTTACAAAACGAAAAACGTAAGACCATTCACCTCCCTTCATTCGACGCACCGCAACCGATATCTACAATTCAAGCAGCAGCTGACGACATGTAAACTGCACTTTAACCTTCCGTATACAAATAAATTGAATGATTATGAAACAATGAAATAAAACCATGACAATCTGTCGAGTTATTTCTTACCTTTGTTGGCCACTGAGACGTACGTTCCAGCTCCACATATCTTGCATTCCGCTTCAAATTCATTTCTCCCTTTCTTGAAAGCCGGATATTTGTAGGAAAGGACATCAGAAAATGTACACTTTCGTTTAGGCATAGTCAAATATTTTATGTAACTCACTCAGTTAAAAGTTATACACACAAATCAGACGTGCACTACAGGAAGCCAAGCCAATACAAAGTGAAGATACGAAACGAAAATTTTAAATAATCGATATTTGCATTCGCTTGTAGTTCGATCAACGATAACATTGATGATCCACCTACTAACACCGACTTCGTGCGTGTTTATCACGAAGGCTGTGCCAATAGTTAGAGTATTTAAGAAAAGAGCAATAGAACGGGACGAATTGTAAATTTAACTGTATTACGCTCAAATTTGCAAAAAACCCGGACACTGGAAAGATCCGCCCGGACCCCGGACAAAGAGCTAAAAAGGAGGACATGTCCGGATTAATCCGGACGTCTGGTCACCGTAGGTATACAGTACTCTCTGAACTAAAGTTTTACTCGTTAGAATAGAAGGGTAGTCTTCGGAAGGAAAATCAAGTGCAAACGATAATTTTACTCTCTTGCCGTCACGTCTGTGCAGTGTGATGCCAGGAAGAATCGGCAACGATAACTCGTGTTTACATCATGCTCACGGATTGCCCGCGTGTGTGTAGCGCCTTGCCGCTGCGAAGTCTGTGCCTGGTGATCCATTTCCAGATAGCTGCCGCGGTCAAGGCGACTTAAAGCCGAACTGGCATGTGCCAGATCTATTTCGGCCAGTTCTGGACCCATTCGACAAGAAATGCGGCCTCCTGGCCTTGCGGCGACACAGCTGTATCCCGACGACTGGGGCAACACTGCTGGCGCGGCGCGTTCAGCACTGTTGGTAAATACGTAGAATGGCCTCCTTTGTCACGCAACTGCTTCTCGGCAGCTAGAGACCCACGCCGCACAAGCGGTGCCTTAACCGCTCTGCGTTTGGCCTGTTAGCTCTCATCAGGATCAAGTCTACCTGATGAGCTGTGTGTTGGTAACTACTCTGCGCAGGGTTAGTGGCGCCTGTAACGAGCGCACACTGCGCTATAATTGCTCCTTTCACGTTGCGGCAGCCAGTTTAGTTAAGTTTATTTGCATATTCCATCGTAGTTGCTACCTCTCGCTGTGATGTGCAACAAGTCGGGTTTACAATTAAAATACACTTGCTCTGTGAAACATACGGCAACGTGGTGACCATTTGTATGATTGTTTTAAGCTACTTTTATTGTTCATAGAGGTTTATAATTAATTATGTAAGAATCTGGTGAGCAAGATGTATGAAACAGGTGAAATACCCTCAGACTTCAAGAAGAATGTAATAATTCCAATCCCAAATAACAGCAAATGATGACAGATGTGAAAATTACCGAACTATCAGTTTAATAAGTCACAGCTGCAAAATACTAACGCGAATTCCTAACAGACGAATGGAAAAACTGGTAGAAGCCGACCTCGGGGAAGATCAGTTTGGATTCTGTAGAAATGTTGGAACACGTGAGGCAATACTGACCCTACGACTTATGTTAGAAGCTAGATTGAGAAAAGGCAAACCTACGTTTCTAGCATTTCTAAACTTACAGAAAGGTTTTGAGAATGTTAACTGGAATACTCTCTTTAAAATTCTGAAGGTGGCAGGGGTAAAATACAGGGAGCGAAAGGCTATTTACAATTTGTACAGAAACCAGATGACAGTTATAAGAGTCGAGGGGCATGAAAGGGAAGCAGTGGTTGGGAAGGGAGTGAGACAGGGTTGTAGCCTCTCCCCGATGTTATTCAATCTCTATATTGAGCAAGCAGTAAAGGAAACAAAAGAAAAGTTCGGAGTAGGTATTAAAATCCATGGAGAAGAAATAAAAACTTTGAGGTTCGCCGATGACATTGTAATTCTGTCAGAGACAGCAAAGGACTTGGAAGAGCAGTTGAACGGAATGGACAGTGTCTTGAAAGGAGGGCATAAGATGAACATCAACAAAAGCAAAACGAGGATAATGGAATGTAGTCGAATTAAGTTGGGTGATGCTGAGGGAATTAGATTAGGAAATGAGACACTTAAAGTAGTAAAGGAGTTTTGCTATTTGGGGAGCAAAATAACTGATGATGGTCGAAGTAGAGAGGATATAAAATGTAGACTGGCAATGGCAAGGAAAGCGTTTCTGAAGGAGAGAAATTTGTTAACACCGAGTATTGATTTCAATGTCAGGAAGTCGTTTCTGAAAGTATTTGTATGGAGTGTAGCCATGTATGGAAGTGAAACATGGACGATAAATAGTTTGGACAAGAAGAGAATAGAAGCTTTCTAAATGTGGTGCTACAGAAGAATGCTGGAGAGTAGATGGGTAGATCACATAACTAATGAGGAGGTATTGAATAGAATTGGCGAGGAGTTTGTGGCACAACTTGACAAGAAGAAGGGACCAGTTCGTAGGACATGTTCTGAGGCATCAAGGGATCACAAATTTAGCATTGGAGGGCAGCATGGAGGGTAAAAATCGTAGAGGGAGACCAAGAGATGAATACACTAAGCAGATTCAGAAGGATGTAGGTTGCAGTAGGTACTGGGAGATGAAGAAGCTTGCAGAGGATAGAGTAGCATGGAGAGCTGCATCAAACCAGTCTCAGGACTGAAGACCACATCAACAATAACATGTAAGAATGCAGAGTCTCCCAGCGGTAAGATTGAATAAAAAGTTCTCGGGTTTCCAGCTGTGTAAAGTGATTAAAATTGCACGAGCTTTCGGCGAAGCACTCCTTGGCTATTGTCAATTGGTATGACTACTAGCAAGCTGAAGTTAGGCCTACGTCCTTATATACGCTAGATGCCGGCTGTGATATCACTGATGCCTTCCCAACAGAACATGTATGGGACCAGCTTGGACGTCAACACCAATCCTGTACCAGACTTTATGATACCAAAGGCCAGTTAGAACTGTTGTGGGCCATCTTACCTCAGGAGAGGATACAACGACTTTATGAATCCTTCCCAACAGAATCAGTGCATGAAACCAGGCCAGAGGGTTTACAACGACATACTGATAACTGGACTCATACTGCCAAACTCTTTGTAAATTTAACTCGATTTTGTAGTCGCTGGAATTACTCCACATATTCTCTCAACCTGAGAGGTGGCATGCCTTTAGATGCACACAGTGACTTGCCCCTCTCATATTTATATCTTACTCTGAGTAATTCGATTTTGGGAAGTATGACCGAGTATTGTCATTACAAGGCTAGTATTGAGAACTCAGAAGATATGAATATTTTCCTCTACAACTGCATGTGGTGAAAAGTTGCTATTGCTTCACACGCGGACTTCCCACGCAGCGTCTCTCGTCACCCAGGTGGTCCGGTGACAGGCGGGTTCTGCTGATTTTGAAAGGGTTGTGCCGACGGGTGTGAGGGAGGCGAGTGGATGCATTCCAGACGCCGACATTGTCATAAGATCGGGGCGGCTGTAGTTGCCTGAAGGGGCGGCTGGGGCTAGAGATTCCGTTACTTCGCAGAAACTTAGTGAAAACACTTTCTGACGGGCTACCAGCGAGGCGTCGGAATGACTTGTGTTCCCAGGCAGTCTTGGCGGGCAAATGCCCGCGTTTTCTGCAAAATCATAACTGTGATTGGCTTGCTCAGGGGATAGCTCCGTGACGCAGCAAAATCGGCGCTGAAACTGGCGCCAAGTATCTCCATTGGTGGAATAGCTGTGCTTCGGCAATAGAGTGGAATTTTTCGCCGGTTTTCGAGTTGCTCAGACAATCAGAGCTCAGCAGAGCGCGCTAGTTCCTGTCTTTTCTAACATGATTCTGTCTTGGGTGTTCACTGTCTGAGTTCTCACTACTGTAGCAGCAAGTAATGTTGGGTTGGCTGGGTGTTTCTCTTAAGATCTGAGTTACAAGCAATTGACTCCATATACCACTTGGTCATAAATGTCACAATCTAGTTTATGGAAAACTTCACCTTCACAGCATTTATTTGAACATCCAATTTGACGTATTGTAAATGTTTCATGTGTTTTGTTTATTATTTTGAGTTTAGTCGTAAGAAATCAAATTGTTATTTTGGACAGAACTTTCATTCTGTTGATCGGCAGAGCAACCCTTTCATTTCTCACTACGTTAATGAAACTTTCCTTTATCAAATTAATTTCTATCAAATTAAATTATTGCAGGTGCCAAACTCTTTTCTACTCCACTTGCAGGGTCGATTACAGTCAGTTCCCGTTTCTTCTTAATCCATGTGCAACAGCTAAAGTCGGAGTTAGAAAAGGAGGGGCTTAGATCATCATTTCCATATGAAGATTCTAGAAGAATTTAGTGTTAAATACACTGCTAGCCCCGGCACCTCGCAAACCACAAAGATCCTTTTCGTCTCCCCCTTCCCTTCTGCGGGTTCCAATTTTATGTCATGGATTGTATTAATTAATGTGATTTCAGTTTCCGAGTAAGAGAGAAAAAAGCGGTCCCATTATTTGAAGAGCTGTGTACTAGACGTTATAGAGTGGACACCACACGCTATCTTTATTACACGCTTCTGTGAAAAAAAACACTTTTTCATCACAGACAAGTTACTTCAGCATATGATGGTATAAGGCATCGATGAACGCAAAAAGGTAAGAGAAGTCATATGTTCGACGTTTTGATCTCCAAAATCTAACATAATCCGTAACGCAAAAATCCAAAGCTTATAAATATTGAATAAAATCTGTAGCATGTGACTTCGAGTGCAGGTTCTTATCAATAAAAGAACATAAGAATTTAGAATACTGTTTTATTTATTGGTTTACCCTCACACATTTGTCTAATATTGTGATCAGATCTTGTACAGTACAGAATTGGTTGTAATGTGTTTCATGTAAGTTCAGCGACAGTCCATTTGCAGAGAAAAAATTATTAATTAAAAACAAATATACACACACCAAAAAAACTTTTGCATCACCTCGGTTCCGAGGATTCTGGAACCTGTACAGAAAATTGGAATAGAGATCAACTTAAACATTATTTCTGCCCTTTTTATTGCTCATGAAAACAACACATTGTATGTTGTACCACCATACAACAACACCTTTAAAGGTGGTGGTCCAGATTTCTGTACACACCGGTACCTCTAATATGCATTAGCACGTCCTCCTGCATTGATGCATGCCTGTATTCATCGTGGCATACTATCCACAAGTTCATCAAGGCACTGTTGTTCCAGATTGTCCAACTCCTCAACGGCGATTCGGCGTGGATCCCTCAGAGTAGTTGGTGGGTAACGTTGTCGATAAAGAGCCATTTTCAGTCTATGCCAGGCATCTTCGATAGGGTTTATGTCTGGAGAACATGCTGGCCACTCTAGTCGAGCGATACCATTATCATGACGGTAGTTATTCGGAAGATGTGCGCGATGGAGGCGCCCGAATTTTCATCCATGAAGACGAATGCCTCCCCAGTATGCTGCTGATATGGTTGCACTATCAGTGGGAGGATGGTATTCACATATCGTACAACCGTAACGGCGCCTTGCGTGACCACCAGCGGCGTACGTCGGCCCCACATAATGCCACCCAAAAACAGCAGGGAACCTCCACCTTGCTGCACTCACTGGATGCGACCGGGTTGCCTCCAAACGCGTCTCCGACGATTGTTTGCTTGAAAGCATATGCGACACTCATCGGCGAAGAGAACGTGATGCCAATCCTGAGCAGTCCATTCGGCATTTTGTTGGACCTATCTGTACCTCGCTGCACTGTGTCGTGGTTGCAAAGATGGACCTCACCATCGACGTCGGGAGTGAAGTTACGCATCATGCAGTGTATAGCGCTCAGCTTGAGTCGTAACACGCGTCCGGTGGCTGCACGAAAAGCATTATTGAACATGGTGGCGTTGCTGTCAGGGTTCCTTCGAGCCATAATCTATAGGTAGCGGCCATCCACTGCAGTAGTAGACCTTGGGCGGCCTGAGCGAGGCATTGCATCTACAGTTCCTGTCTCTCTGTACCTCCTCCATGTCCGAACAACATCGCTTTGGTTCACTCCGAAACGCCTGGACACTTCCCTTGTTGAGAGCCCTTCCTGGGACAAAGTAACAATGCGGACTCGATCGAACCTCGATATTGACCGTCTAAGCATGGTTGAACTACAGACAACACGAGCCGTGTACCTCCTTCCAGGTGGAATGACTGGAACTGACCGGCTGTCGGTCCCCCTCCGACTAACAGACGCTGCACGTGCATGGTACAAGTAACACTACTGGTCCTAGCGACCGCTCCTAACAAAAGTCTGTCAACTGAATTTCAGTGACTGCTGATCTGTAAATGAGCTACGTAGAAATTGCTAATGATGAGGCTGCGATGCGTCGGAAACGAAGTGGCTAACGTTGAAGCTGCTATCAACCAGCCGGTGTGGCCGAGCGGTTCTAGGCGCTACAGTCTGGAACCGCGAGACCGCTACGGTCCCAGGTTCGAATCCTGCCTAGGGCATGGATGTGTGTGATATCCTTAGGTTAGTTAGGTTTAAGTAGTTCTAAGTTCTAGGGGACTGAAGACCTCAGAAACTAAGTCCCATAGTGCTCAAAGCCATTTGAACCATTTTGAAGCTGCTATCGAAGTGGGCTGCCACCAGTCGGGCGCGGCGTTTATGTCGTCTTCGCCTAGGGGCCGCTGTGTCGCGTTGTCGTCCTGGATGGTGGTCGGTCAGCGTGCGATTGGCTGACCTCTTCTCACAGCCTTCTCTTCTCTGTCGTTCTTGACTGACGTGCCAGTGTTGACTACCCAGTAACACAAAGCTTCTGTATGAATCTCAGTCTGGATTATAATTTTACTTCCAGTTTTCGTAATATAATTACTTCATAAGCTTTAAATGGGATACACCACGAGATTGTCAGATAACACCGAATGAAAAACCTACTGTAAAGAATGCAAGTGATATGGATGATAAAATTTGATGGTTCATTTATGTATTTTGTCAACCTTAGCAGCTTGTTGGCTGTAAGCATTGATCACAAATGAAAAGCATAACGCTGGATTGTGTTGCCGATCGGTTCTAGGCGCTTCAGTCTGGAACCGTGCGACTGCTACGGTCGCAGGTTCGAATCCTGCCTCGGGCAGGGATGTGTGTGATGTCCTTAGGTTAGTTAGGTTTAAGTAGTTCTAAGTTCTAGGGAACTGATGACCTCAGATGTTAAGTCCCATAGTGCTCAGAGACATTTGAAAAGCATAACGTTAATATGCCGGCACAATGAAAGTGCGAATGAGAATTTTTAGACGCAAAACCGTGTGATAAAATTTTGTAGGGATGAGCTAAAACTTAAAGTACTTTCTGAGAGATACCAGATGACACAGTGGTTAGTTTATGTGACAGCTACACGATTATATCATGACGTTACTAATGAGTGAGAATTTACAATGTTGCTTTTGCGGTGTTTCTGTTTTATATCTGCACAGTTTTTCTGAATTATTCTGGAATGTAAAACATGTTTTAGTAGTAACTTTTGTCGTATAGCTACAATGAGACAGCCTTTTCCGTAGCACAACAATACGTTACAGCACAGTAATTTCTTCATCACAATAATAAGCGTAATAACTAAGATATTTATACGCAAAGCATTTCACTTTTGTTTATCATGAGGTAAGTACATCGACTTCTGCAGAACTTAGCTTTCGGAGGACAATAACTACGACACTTCCACAGATATTATCTTACAACAAGATGCACATTTAGCGCTACAGGACACGCATTTGAGTGCTTAATTTTGTACTTAAAACATTTATTTTTAAAGATTTTTGAATTACAAAGAAAGTTTTCCGTGATACATTTCATTCCATTGCTGTAATCTGTAACAGCTGAGGGTATAATTACAATAATCCTCAGGGGGGTACATGCTTACTTTGTGTATCATGTGTTTGGCAAGCACAAGGAGCCCTAGCTAATATGGTATTTGCTTATACAACTTTACACATCGGTACCATATTCCTCTAACACATAAATTACATAGCTATCTGATCATTTAACTGAGAGAGACAAACTTTTTTACTACGGCAGTGACACATGTTTATGCAATTACACAGTTGGGTAACTTCACACTTATGAAATTGTATTTTGTCTGTACTGTGTGAACTGTTCATATTTTTTTGGAACCATTGTGATACTATGAGAGCTTTTAATGATGTATTTGGTATGAGATCATGATTTTTAAAGTACGTTTGAGGCAGATGACACTATTGAAATGAGCAGAGAATATTTTTTATGGTTTGAAATTATTGGAGGAAGCTACGACGATTTTGAGATCTGACTGAGGTGTTATGATGTTATTATTACAATGATGATGCGTATTACGCTGTTGAGGTATGTTAAGATCAATAAGCTGAGAGTCGTACTTTAAGAGTTATGAAATGTGTGTAAATGCGTGAATGTATCACAATTAAGGCGAAAATTTTTGGACAATGTTATATTCATAGGATTTTGTTTCTACACATTTGCAACGCAAATTCTTGACCTGTGAAATATTTTTATATGAGACTGTCACTGTAGCGGAAACTGCTGTCGTAAATATTTCCGTAAGAAAGTTAAGTGACCACCTGCACGTGCGTCGTCGGCACACAGCTGTGTCAGACACCTGGAGAACAAGCCATTAGGGTGTGCCTTTCCGGAAGCACAGGTAGAAAAAAAAAAAGGAAAGGGGAGGCCATTATCCTCGCCATTGACATTCCTTTAGAGAAAACATTGCAAATGCGACACCCTCATTACTTGGAAGGATACTTACATCTGCACACCTGATTACGACAAGCGTCTTTTTACGAGAGTTGAGAGAATTTCTACTAACTTATGAAATGTCACATGACTATTGAATGATATTTTTATGCTTTGCTTTTCGTAGTTGCTTATTTCATTTAATATCTGGTTTCCAGCTGTGTTGCAGCATTGCTTTTATAAAATAAAATGCATTTGCTAATGTGAACACTTTCTGTCAACAGATCTATTAAATAATAATTTTGTAATCCACATTCTTTAAAAAAGGAGCTTTTGGAATGGAAAGAACAATAAGAAGGGACTAGTAACAATAACTGAACACATAATTTTCTTTTCAAGTACTTGGTAATTTTTGTAGAATTAGTTTTTGTGGTGCACCACTTTAATTACATAGACATCAAGATGTGAATAGACATTTCCCTTTTCTGAATTGTTGTTTTTACTGTTATATTTTTTCTGCTTGAGCTATGTCATGTTTAGGTATAAGTTTGACTTTGCATTACGCTGTTAAGCACAGTCTTGTATAAATTGCTCAAAGGGGACGTTTCAAAACGTAGGTTCCCTTTAAATGTCATATTCGTATATAGAGTTTTGCGCCTTTAAAAAAAGGGACTGGTTGTAGGGTTTTGTATTCATGAAGTACGATATGACGGCACAAAGGCTATTCATTCACTCACTGATGCCAACGAATTGCTTCGTGTTAACATTTCAACGTATAATGATAGGAGCTTGTCTGATCATGAAGAATGTAATGAACACGTAAATATTGACTCTCACAGTATGAGAGCTAATACTGCTGTCGAAATTTAGGGCTTTCTTACAATTTCATTTGAAGCTTTAATCCGTACTTGTAGCTCTTCTCAAGTGGAATGTCCTTGAGGACTCTTCTGCCACTTTATCTGAATCACTAGTTTGTGAGGCATTCGATCGTGCTACGCCTTCCACAGCAACTGAATGAATTCGAATCTTGCTTCCATTAGATAGTTCCCGTGACAGTTAAGCAAGGCAGATTGTAACTTCCTGGCAGATCAAAACTGTGTGCCGGACCGAGACTCGAACTTGGGACCTTTGCCTTTTGAGGGGAAGTGCAAGGTAGGAGACGAGGTACTGGCAGAAGTAAAGCTGTGAGGACAGGGCGTGAGTAGTGCTTGGGTAGCCCAGTTGGTAGAGCACTTGCCCACGAAAGGCAAAGGTCCCGAGTTCGAGTCTCGGTCCGGCACACAGTTTTGATCTGCCAGGAAGTTTCGTATCAGCGCACACTCCGTTGCAGAGTGAAAATCTCATTCTGGAAACATCCCCCAGGCTGTGGTTAAGCCATGTCTCCACAATATCCTTTCTTTCAGGAGTGCTAGTTCTGCAAGGTTCGCAGTAGAGCTTCTGTGAAGTTTGGAAGGTAGGAGACGAGGTACATCTACATCTACATCTACATTCATACTCCGCAAGCCACCTGACGGTGTGTGGCGGAGGGTACCTTCAGTACCTCTATCGGTTCTCCCTTCTATTCCAGTCTCGTATTGTTCGTGGAAAGAAGGATTGTCGGTATGCCTCTGTGTGGGCTCTAATCTCTCTTATTTTATCCTCATGGTCTCTTCGCGAGATATACGTAGGAGGGAGCAATATACTGCTTGACTCTTCGGTGAAGGTATGTTCTCGAAACTTTGACAAAAGCCCGTACCGAGCTACTGAGCGTCTCTCCTGCAGAGTCTTCCACTGGAGTTTATCTATCATCTCCGTAACGCTTTCGCGATTACTAAATGATCCTGTAACGAAGCGCGCTGCTCTCCGTTGGATCTTCTCTATGTCTTGTATCAACCCTATCTGGTACGGATCCCACACTGCTGAGCAGTATTCAAGCAGTGGGCGAACAAGCGTACTGTAACCTACTTCCTTTGTTTTCGGATTGCATTTCCTTAGGATTCTTCCAATGAATCTCAGTCTGGCATCTGCTTTACCGACAATCAACATTATATGATCATTCCATTTTAAATCGCTCCTAATGCGTACTCCCAGATAATTTATGGTATTAACTGCTTCCAGTTGCTGACCTGCTATTTTGTAGCTAAATGATAAAGGATCTATCTTTCTGTGTATCCGCAGCACATTACACTTGTCTACATTGAGATTCAGTTGCCATTCCCTGCACCATGCGTCAATTCGCTGCAGATCCTCCTGCATTTCAGTACAATTTTCCATTGTTACAACCTCTCGATACACCACAGCATCATCTGCAAAAAGCCTCAGTGAACTTCCGATGTCATCCACCAGGTCATTTATGTATATTGTGAACAGCAACGGTCCTATGACACTCCCCTGCGGCACACCTGAAATTACTCTTACTTCGGAAGACTTCTCTCCATTGAGAATAACATGCTGCGTCCTGTTATCTAGGAACTCCTCAATCCAATCACACAATTGGTCTGATAGTCCATATGCTCTTACTTTGTTCAATAAACGACTGTGGGGAACTGTATCGAACGCCTTGCGGAAGTCAAGAAACACGGCATCTACCTGTGAACCCGTGTCTATGGCCCTCTGAGTCTCGTGGACGAATAGCGCGAGCTGGGTTTCACATGACCGTCTTTTTCGAAACCCATGCTGATTCCTACAGAGTAGATTTCTAGTCTCCAGAAAAGTCATTATACTCGAACACAATACGTGTTCCAAAATTCTACAACTGATCGACGTTAGAGATATAGGTCTATAGTTCTGCACATCTGTTCGACGTCCCTTCTTGAAAACGGGGATGACCTGTGCCCTTTTCCAATCCTTTGGAACGCTACGCTCTTCTAGAGACCTACGGTACACCGCTGCAAGAAGGGGGGCAAGTTCCTCCGCATACTCTGTGTAAAATTGAACTGGTATCCCATCAGGTCCAGAGGCCTTTCCTCTTTTGAGCGATTTTAATTGTTTCTCTATCCCTCTGTCGTCTATTTCGATATCTACCATTTTGTCATCTGTGCGACAATCTAGAGAAGGAACTACAGTGCAATCTTCCTCTGTGAAACAACTTTGGAAAAAGACATTTAGTATCTCGGCCTTTAGTCTGTCATCGTCTGTTTCAGTATCATTTTGGTCACAGAGTGTCTGGACATTTTGTTTTGATCCACCTACCGCTTTGACATAAGACCAAAATTTCTTAGGATTTTCTGCCAAGTCAGTACATAGAACTTTACTTTCGAATTCATTGAACGCCTCTCGCATAGCCCTCCTCACACTACATTTCGCTTCGTGTAATTTTTGTTTGTCTGCAAGGATTTGGCTATGTTTATATTTGCTGTGAAGTTCCCTTTGCTTCCGCAGCAGTTTTCTGACTCGGTTGTTGTACCATGGTGGCTCTTTCCCATCTCTTACGATCTTGCTTGGCACATACTCATCTAACGCATTATGTACGATGGTTTTGAACTTTGTCCACTGATCCTCAACACTATCTGTACTTGAGACAAAACTTTTGTGTTGAGCCAACAGGTACTCTGAAATCTGCTTTTTGTCACTTTTTCTAAACAGAAAAATCTTCCTACCCTTTTTAATATTCCTATTTACGGCTGAAATCATCGATGCCGTAACCGCTTTATGATCGCTGATTCCCTGTTCTGCGTTAACTTTTTCAAATAGTTCGGGTCTGTTTGTCACCAGAAGGTCTAATATGTTATCGCCACGAGTCGGTTCTCTGTTTAACTGCTCAAGGTAGTTTTCAGATAAAGCACTTAAAAAAATTTCACTGGATTCTTTGTCCCTGCCACCCGTTATGAACGTCTGAGTCTCCCAGTCTATATCCGGCAAATTAAAATCTCCACCCAGAACTATAACATGGTGGGGAAATCTACTCGAAATATTTTCCAAATTATCCTTCAGGTGCTCAGCCACAACAGCTGCTGAGCCAGGGGGCCTATAGAGACATCCAATTACCATGTCTGAGCCTGCTTTAACCGCGACCTTCACCCAAATCATTTCACATTTCGGATCTCCGTCAATTTCCTTCGATACTATTGCACTTCTTACCGCTATAAACACGCTTCCCCCTTCACTGTTCAGCCTGTCTCTGCGGTATACATTCCAATCTGAGTTTAGGATTTCGTTACTGTTTACGTCTGGTTTCAGCCAACTTTCTGTCCCTAGTACTATATGGGCGTTGTGATCGTTTATTAATGAGAGCAGTTCTGGGACCTTTCTATAGACGCTCCTGCAGTTTACTATTAGCACATTAATATTGTTATTCCCTGTTGCATTTTGCCTACTCCTATCTTGCCGCGTCTCAGGAGGCGTCTTGTCGGGCCTAGGGAGGGGATTCTCTAACCTAAAAAACCCCCATGTGCACTCCACACGTACTCCGCTACCCTTGTAGCCGCTTCCGGCGTGTAGTGCACGCCTGACCTATTCAGGGGGACCCTACATTTCTCCACACGATAGCGGAGGTCGAGAAATTTGCACCCCAGATCTCCGCAGAATCGTCTGAGCCTCTGGTTTAAGCCTTCCACTCGGCTCCAAACCAGAGGACCGCGATCGGTTCTGGGAACGATACTACAAATAGTTAGCTCTGATTCCACCCCGCGAGCGAGGCTTTCCGCCTTCACCAATTCCGCCAACCGCCTGTACGAACTGAGGATGACCTCTGAACCCAGACGGCAGGAGTCATTGGTGCCGACATGAGCAACAATTTGCAGTCGGGTGCACCCAGTGCTCTCTATCGCCGCCGGTAGGGCCTCCTCCACATCTCGGATGAGACCCCCCGGCAAGCAGACAGAGTGAACACTGGCCTTCTTCCCCGACCTTCTCGCTATTTCCCTAAGGGGCTCCATCACCCGCCTAACGTTGGAGCTCCCAATAACTAATAAACCCCTCCCCCCGTGTGCCTGCTCGAACCTTGCTGAAGGAGCAGCCACATGTCCCCTCACAGGCAGAGCGGGCGATGCCACACGGCCAGCCTCCACATTGACCTTCCGCCTCGTGCGCCGCGAACGCCGCTGAACCCGCCACTCCCCTTGGGGAGAGGGTGGCCCAACCGCGCCCGGTACCCGCGAAGATGTCTCGACAGCAGGGACAGTGGGTGAAGCATGTAACACCTGGGGTGTACCTTGCGACGCACCAGACTCCCCACTGCCGCTACACTCCGAGGCAGCAGCCTGAAGACGGCTGACCGCGGCCATCAACACGCTCAGCTGTTCGCGAACAGTGGCCAGCTCCTCCTGCGTCCGTACACAGCAGTCACACATCCTATCCATCCTAAGGAAACAATTTACTGAAGGGAGTTAATCAACCTTTGACTAGACTGCTAATTCACTAAAGGCGGCTGCTTATTCACTAAACTGTGGCTGCTAGCCACTTCTTGTAGAAAACAATGAAAATAGCACTACCTGTCTCTGGACTGTATTGAAAACAAACTCTAGCACTACTGGCACTATGGTTGACTACAGGGACTCTCTCTGACTGTATTCAAAACAAACACGAAATCTATGGAACACTATTAAGAGCACTCGAAAATTAAAGCTTCCTAAAAGCAAATACACACGGAAGAAGAAGTGACAAGTAAGAAAAATACAGTTAATACTTAAATTAAGGTAGCTCGCTGCACAGCAGACGTGAAGCAGGCGGCAGTTACGACGACACTGGCAGAAGTAAAGCTGTGAGGACGGGGCGTGAATCGTGCTTGGGTAGATCAGTTGGTAGGGCACTTGCCCGCGAAAGGCAAAGGTCCTGAGTTCGAGTCTCGGTCCGACAAACAGTTTTGATCTACCAGGAAGTTTCATATCAGCACACACTCCGCTGCAGAGTGAAAACCTCATTTTGGTAATGCAGATTGTACTTTCTCAAATTCACTGGCGCACTACGTTCCTGGAGACGTGACTCAGTGAAATTAAGTGATTTTTAATTTAAGTGAAGTTTTTAGTGTGTTACGTTCAATGTATTAAATCACACTACATCATTGTGTTCCCTCTGTATTTTGCATGTCAGCGAGGAAGGGCAGGGAAGTCCAGCGCCGTATACGTAGTCTGTAACGGGTCTTATCTCCCTAGGTTGCGAAAAAAAAATGCCACTGGACTCGTCTGCGCTGTTGATTATTAAAGAGAAAAGTAATGTATTGTTCGTAATGTAAGTTGTGATATTCTAAATCAGTTAGTAGATAGTCGTCAGTCGAACTTAGTGTCTGTTTTATCCGTCAACCTTTTAAATGTCACTGAAAGCAGTAAGTTTTATTACGGCTCAAATTTTTGTTGTATATTGTATTTGATTCTGGAGAAATGTAAAAACACGGGAGACAATATTGACTCTACGGCTTCTCATAGAAGATAGATAAGGGAAGGGCAAACCTACGTTTATAGTATTCATAGACGTAGAGAAAGCTTTTGACAATGTTGACTGGAATACTCTCTTTCAAATTATAAAAGAGGCAGGGGTAAAATACGAGCGAAAGCTATTTACAATCGTACAGAAACCAGGTGGCAGTCATAAGAGTCGAGGACCATGAAAGGGAAGAAGTGGTTGAGAATAGAGTGACAGAGGTTTGTAGCCTATCCCCCATGTTATTCAATCTGTACATTGAACAAGCAGTAAAGGAAACCAAAGAAAAATTTGGAGTAGAATTTAAAATCGAGGGAGAAGAAATAAAAACCTTGAGGTTTCCCGATGACATTGTAATTCTGTCAGAGGCAGCAAAGGACGTGGAAGAACAGTTGAACGGAGTGGGCTATTTCTTGAGGGGACGATATAAGATAAAAATCAACAAAAGCAAAACGAGGATAATGGAATGTAGCCGAATTAAACCACTTGATACTGAGGGAATTTCATTAAGAAATGATACACTTAAAGTAGTAGATGTGTTTTGCTATTTGTGCATCAAAACAACTGCTGGTGAGTTTGCTAATATCAATATATGTGATATTAGGGGCCTATTTTTTGGTTGCATTGTCTGAGAAGCTTACATTTATTTCACCTCCAAGTGACTATAGACCTTAGTATGTGACAAAAATTACTTCATAAGCGTAGCCGTTTCCGAGAAGAAAGAGTCGTAACAGATGGACGGACAGACCGACAGTGATATAATTACAAATTAACAATAATCGGATTTTTTCCTCTTGTTGTACTCTGAAACCTTACTTCTTGCCAAGTTTCACGATTCTAGGTCGACGGGAAGTATCTGGTAGGTTTTGATGACTGAGTTTGCGAGTGTCAAAAAAGTGACATAAATGCCCGAATCTTTTGATTCCATTGACTTACAGGCTAACGTTTATTATACCGCCAAGGGACCACAGACCTTAGAATGTGACATAAATTTCAACTTGATACGTGTACCCGTTCGTGAGACAAAGAGTTTTGAACAGTGAGAAGGACGCACGGACAACAATGTGGACCTATAAGGGTTCCGTTTTTTACCGATTGATATACAGAACCCTAAAAACAAGGTGTTTCTGAGAGATTTTTCGAGAGCAATTACATCAAAACAGCACATTTTCGCAGCACGAAGTTTTCACTACTAAAACAACAAGATACGAGGTGGAGCTTCACAAAGTTTCGTTAACAGTTTACTGAATTTGATTCAATTGGACAGCACAGCACATATAGCTGACAGTTGTTAATAACTGTCAACAAAAAATAGTATCTAAAAATAACATTAACTGTGATAACTGGTACCTCAAAATAAGCGCCTATCTCTAGAGCTCAGACTGTTAATCGCTGCGCCGCTTCTCTCAGTAGACAGTTAGAAACAGGAGTCTGTGGCGTAACCAACAGATAAGCGGCCAGCTGTTTGTAGCTAACTGGCCTCTGTGTTGTGTCGCAAACCAAGGCCACACGCCAACAATCCGGCGTGTCCCTTGCTCCCTCGAAAGCATTTTTATTTGAAGTGAAGCCAATAGTTAGGCACAACTCTTCGACAAACAACCGTCCGGCGCGTGAAGCATCTAAACACGTGTAGCGTCGCGAACGTTTTCTGTTTTCTTACGTCAGCTTCCGATACGCGAGACGGCTTTACATCTGGTGGTGTCAATTCAGCGTAGCTAGTACCGTAGTCTCCTAGTATTCCCCTATAGGCCCCTGTAAACGGTCGAAGGTGCTAAACAAATTCGTTGTTTACTGTCCAGTGGTTTGTTGTCAGGCAAACGCGCAGACGTACCAACAAAGATAGTCGGATTTAACCTTTGGAAATAGCTGCGCCTATCCTGTCGCGGAATATTTTGATACTAGTGAGAATAGGTATCAATGCAGACAAAGCACTTGCATCGAATTTAGCACTGTGTATAAAAGAAGGAAAAGAAAACAAAGTGCCGGTCCAGGGAATGGGTGAAATAAAGAAACAAATCTGCTGAACGAAATACACTGATGGAAAAAAATCGCAACACCAAGAAGGTGTTGCGCGACATAAACAAAAGTCGGTTGGAGGGTTTCTACATCTAAAAGACATTTATTTAGATTTCGCGCCAGTCGCATAAGAAATCGATTTTGCTTTAACCCTTTCGTGAGCCGTGGGAAACATGCTTCCAACTAAAATGAACTCGCTCCTAGTCACGTGGGATTCACAGTTCCCACCTCAGTACGGTGCTACCACCTAGTGAACATTATAGGGTACTACTTCCAATCGGAAGTTCCCACAGTTTTTTCTGTACCTTCGCGCAGAGGCATTGTATAGTTGAGTGTTGCTCTGTAGAGTAGCCTTTCAGTGCTGTTTGCGTGACATTTTGTGATTTTTTTCCTCAAAGCTATAGTATAAGGTAAATACTTTTGATTTACCCAAATTTATGAAGGAAAATGTAAAATTGAAACGAGGAGAATTCCAGATTGAAACAAAAGGAGCCATTTCTGCAGTAAAATGGATGGATAACCGTCCAGTCACTTTCCTGTCCTCAATTCATGGCCCATGAGAAACAGCCACAGTGAAAAGGAAAAACAAGGATGGCACTAGTACAGAGATTTCTTGTCCTGAAGTAGTGGCAGAATACAACAAAATAATGGGTTGAGTCGATAAGTTTGATCAATTACGAGAAAGGTATGCTATTGGCAGATTTTCTGTAAAATGATGGCACAGAGTATTTTATTTCCTGGTGGACGTTGCTGCAGTGAACAGTTTTATCCTGTGGAAAATAAGTAAAAGAGAAAGTGGACAGCATGATCAGCTCACATACAGGATCCATCTAGTCAGACAATTGATCGCTGGCTTCTCATCCCAAAAAAGGCGTGGACAAAAACCTGTCTTTCTGGCAAAAAGGGGTAAAGTACCTGAAGATTTTCGTCATGTGGCTGTAGGGGAGCATCAACCCATTTTAGGAAAACCTACTGGACGTGCCGTCATTGTAGTACCAAAGCTGCGGAAAAGAGCACTCGCTGTGTTTGTACATATTGTCAAATACCACTTTGCATAGACCCATGTTTCAGAAAATTTCATGGCAAGTAATTGTGAATCATTGTAACAAGAGAAGTAAATTTATCAAATAAATATGACATGTATTGAAAAAGTTGTTTTTGTCATTTAACTCCGAGGAAGGGCAGTGGGAAGAATACTTCCCACCTTGTTGTGTGACCTCACTTTCACAGTTGGAGCAAATTTGATATTCTGCATGATAAATATACCTATCTGTTAACTACTACCTGCTCTCCATTCATTAAAAAAACTGCTCAATAATTTTGCCCACGAAAGGGTTAAAGACACGTTGTAATGGTGGTGAGCGTTACTTACCTTAGAGATTGGACGTGGCGAATTGATAATAGTCCAGAATGCCTTTGAGAGACAAAGGCGCCGTTATCAATACCTCACTGAGTTTGAAGGGGGTCTTGTAGTAGAGCTACGAGAAGCTGGATGTTCCTTCCTGCGATACTGCAGAAAGACTTGCAGGCATGTAGCCACTGCGTATGATTGCCGGTAGCGGTGGCACGAGAATGTATGGTCGCAAGAGGACTGGGCTTCGGATGGCCACGTGGCATTACCGAGAGGGCAGACCATAGTGTTTGGTGAAACTTTCTGGAGCATCGCACTGCAACTGCAGCAGCAATCTGAGCAGCGGTTGGCATCACTGTCCGCCCCGATAGCTGATTGGTCAGCGCGGCGGTCTGTCACGCCAAGGGGACCGGATTCGATTCCCGGCTGGGTCGGAGATTTTTCTCCGCTCAGGGACTGGGTGTTGTGTTGTCCTCATTATCATTTCATCATCATCAGTGGAAAGCAACTGGAAACGACAACTGGAATCACCTCCCTAGACGCTCATGCGGTGGACCTCTCTGACGAGGCTTAGCCCCGTGACAAGACCTGTCGTAAGGCAGAACACAAAGTTTTGGCGCCACAGTGATCTACGAACTGTTACAAATCGACTGTTTGAAGGACAGCTCCGAGCCTGGCGCCCTGAAGCGTGCTTTCCACTAATCCAAAGCCACTGCCATTTGCGACTTCAACGGTGTGAAGCGAGAGCTCACTGGAGACCAGGGTGGAGGTCTGTTTTGTTTTCTGATGTAAGCTCTCGTTCCACCCCGGTGAGAGTGACGGCCTTGTGTCGGTTAGAAGGAGGCCAGTTGTGCATGCTAGACACACTGGACCTACACCGGACGCATGGTCTGGGATTCGACTACGTATGTCTGAAGGAGCACTCTCCTGGTTCTCCCAAGCACCCTCACTGCAGAACTCGTGATTCAACTTGTTGTGCTGCCTTTCAGGAATAGCGTACAGAGGTTGTTTTCCAACAGGATAACACTCGTCCAACATCCCGCTGTTGTAACCCAATATGCTCTAGGGTGTCGACATGTTGCCTTGGCCTGCTCGATCACCAGATATGTCGCCAATCGAGCACATGTGGGACATCTGCAGACGACAGCTCCTGCGTCATCCACAAACAGGTTTAATCGTCTCTGTATCGACCGACCAACTGCAACATGCATGGAACTCCATTTCACAAACAAACATCGGGCACCTCTATAACACAATTCATGCACGTCTGCATGCTTGCATTCAACGCTATGACCATCACACCGGTTTTTAATGCACAAGCATTTCACGTTTGCAGTGGCTTATGTCCCTCTCACATTGGCCTTTTATCTTTCAATGTCTATCACTTAAATATGTTAACTAAACAAAAGTATTCAAGAAATTTATTTACTTTACATTAATTATTTTTTAGTGCTGCGATTTTTTCCCGTCACTGTAGTATTACATTCAGAACACGACAGTTACATCAACCCTCTGAATGGACTGTCGGATTCTTAATAAACCGTCAATAACTACTTTGTACTTACACTAAAAAAGAGAACACAGTTATGCGGAAAACCTGTTGTCTTCTACTTGGTCCTTTAATGAAAGCTTACTAAAACACGTCAACGTAGGAACATAAACCTCTTTCGTGAAAGGATCGAAAAGCTTAAATGTTTTAATTCTGTTGGACGCCCGCTTCTGTGTTGTGCGTAAATATGATTTTGTTATTATCAACATCCTGCATAATATATGACTGGGAAACATGCAACACCTCTACCATTTCGGTATTCGCTAGCGTGGTTTTGTTTTTATCATTGTTCGCAGTTTCCATAATTGTGGAAATTCATGGCACAATGTGATCAATTTCAATAGGAATTCATTCTCGCTCAACAAGCTCGGAGAAGCATCAACACAAACAACGTCCCAAATCTTGTCAAATCGACCGTCAATCAAAATCTCTCTCAAACACAGTCTACATTTCTGAATCGTCTCAAACGAAGTCGCACAGTGCCAAATAATTGGACAAACTTCACTAGTTAGATCGTTCACTCGGGCCTTATTACGTAAAAGGGAGCGCTGTCCTTTGAAATGTACACTACTGGCCAATAAAACTGCTGCCCCCGGTAGCTGAGTGGTCAGCGCGACAGACTGTCAATCCTAAGGGCCCGGGTTCGATTCCCGGCTGGGTCGGAGATTTTCTCCGCTCAGGAACTGGGTGTTGTGTTGTCCTAACCATCATCATTTCATCCCCATCGACGCGCAAGTCGCCGAAGTGGCGTCAAATCGAAAGACTTGCACCAGGCGAGCAGTCTACCCGACGGGAGGCCCTCGTCACACGCCATTATAACCAAGAAGAAATGCAGATGATAAACGGGTATTAATTGCACAAATATATTATACTAGAACTGACATCTGATTACATTTTCACGCAATTTGGGTGGATAGATCCTGAGAAATCAATAATCAGTACCAAGAACAACCACCTCTGGCCGTAATAACGGCCTTGACACGCCTGGGCATTGAGTCAAACAGAGCTTGCATGGCGTGTACAGGTACAGCTGCCCATGCAGCTTCAACAAGATACCACAGTTCATCAAGAGTAGTGACTGGCGTATTGGGACGAGCCAGTTGCTCGGCCACCATTGACCACACCTTTTCAATTGGTGAGAGATCTGGAAAATGTGCTGGCCAGGGTAGCAGTCGAACATTTTCTGTATCCAGAAAGGCCCGTACAGGACCTGCAACATGCGGTCGTGCATTATCCTGCTGAAATGTAGGGTTTCGCAGGGATCGAATGAAGGGTAGAGCCACGGGTCGTAACGCATCTGAAATGTAACGTCCACTGTTCAAAGTGCCGTCAATGCGAGCAAGAGGTGACCGATACGCGTAACCAATGGCAGCCCATACCATCACGCTGGGTGACACGCCATTATGGCGATGACGAATACACGCTTCCAATGTGCGTTCACCGCGATGTCGCCAAACACGGATGCGACCATCATGATGCTGTAAACAGAACCTGGATTCATCCGAAAAAATGACGTTTGGCCATTCGTGCACCCAGGTTTGTCATTGAATACACCATCGAAGGCGCTGCTGTCTGTGATGCAGCATCAAGGGTAACCACAGCCATGGTCTACGAGCTGATAGTCCATGCTGCTGCAAACGTCATCGTGCAGATGGTTGTTGTCTTGCAAACGTCCCCATCTGATGACTCAGGGATCGAGAGGTGGCTGCACGATCCGTTATAGTCATGCGGATAAGATGCCTGTCATCTCGACTGCTAGTGATACGAGGCCGTTGGCATCCAGTACGGTGTTCCGTATTACCCTCCTGAACCCACCGATTCCATATTCTGCTAACAGTCATTGGATCTCGACCAACGCGAGCAGTAATGTCGCGATACGATAAACCGCAATCACGATAGGCTACAATCCGATCTTTATCAAAGTCGGAAACGCGATGGTACGCATTTCTCCTGCTTACACGAGGCATCACAACAACGTTTCACCAGGCAACACCGGTCAACTGCTGTTTGTGTATGAGAAATCGGATGGAAACTTTCGTCATGTCAGCACGTTGTAGGTGTCGCCACCGTAGTCAACCTTGTGTGAATGCTCTGAAAAGCTAATCATTTGCATATCACAGCATCTTCTTCCTGTCGGTTAAATTTCGCGTCTGTAGCACGTCATCTTCGTGGTGTAGCTATTTTAATGGCCTGTAGTGTACATAGAGCGCTTCCTCACGTATTTACTCCAAGCAAACGGAAAGCCGCAATAGCTTTTGTTTGCATGTTAAAATGATAGTGCCATCTCATTTGGAACAACAACATTTTGGGTACATGTCATTGTTTTATTTTACGCATAGAAGCTGTTGTTCGAGGCGTGGCTGATTTACATTCCTAAAATGCAGAAAACTACCGATTATCAGAGACTAAACGGAAAGCCGAGAAACATCCATAAAATACGCTTGTTTTTGCCGGAAACTGCTATTTACTGAACGGTATTTGCAACGGATGTAGAAGTACCTACCACTAGGGCAAAGACGTATTCTGCCCGTAGGAAAGTTAAAGAGATCTTTGAAGAAAAGAGAAGCAGCTGTAGGAATATAGAGAGTTCAGGTGGAAAACTAGTACTAAGCAAAGAAGGGAAAGCTGGATAGTGGAAGAAGTATATTGAGTGACTACACAAGGAAAATGAATTTGAAGGCAATATTACGTAAACGGAAGAGGACGTAGATGAAGATGATATGGGAGATACGATACTACGAGAAAAATTTGACAGAGCTCCGGACGACCTAAGTCGAAACAAGACCCCTGTAGTTGACGACATTACATCAGAGCTACTGACAATCTTGGGAGAGTCAGCCACTATAAAACTATTCCACCTGGTGTGCAAGAAGTATGAGCCAGGAGAAATGCCACTAATCTTCAAGAAGAATGTAATACTTCCAGTTCCGAGTATAGCTGGTACGAATATTAGCGAACTATCAGGTTAATAAGTCATGGTGGCAAAATATTAACACGAAATTCTTACAGAAGAATGGAAAAACTGGTAGAAGCCGACCTCGGGGAAGATCAGTTTGCATTCCGGAGAACAGTAGGAACACTCGAGCCAGTACTGACACCACGTCTTCTCTTAGAAGGTAAGTTAAGGAAGGCAAACATACATTTATAGCATTTGTAGACTTAGAGAAAGTTTTTTACATTGTTGATTGGAATACACACTTTAATATTCTAAAAGTAGCAGGGGTAAAATACAGGGAGCGAAAGGGTATTTGCAAATTGTACAGAAATCAGACGGCAGATATAAAATAGGGGCATGAAATGGAAGCAGTGGTTGATAAGGAAGTGTAGTAGCCTGTTCACGACGTTATTCAATCTGTACATTGAGCAAATAGTAGAGGAAACCAAATAAAATTCGGAGAAGAAAATAAAGTTGAAGGAGAAGAAATTGTCATGGCACTGTAATTCCTGCAGAGACAGAAAAGGACTTGGAACAGCAGTTGAACGAAATGGAGAGTATCTTGAAAGTAGGATATAACACGAACATCAACAAAAGCAAAACGAGGATAATGGGATGTAGTAGAACTAAATCAGGTGATGGTGAGGGTATTAGATTAGGAATCGAAACTCTAAAAGTGGCAAATGAGTTTTCCTGTTTGTGCAGTAAAATATCTGATGACGGCCGAAGTAGCGAGAATATAAATTGTAGACCGGCGACGGCAAGAAACCTTTCTGAAATTTCTCAACATCGGATATAGATTTATCAGAAGTCTTTTTTGAACGTATTTGTCTGGAGTTTATTCTTGTGTGGAAGTGAAACGTGGACGATAAACGGTCCAGATAAGAAGAAGACACAAGCTTTTGAAGTGTAGTGCTACAGAAGAATGCTGAGGATTAGATGGGTAGATCAAGTAACTAACATGGAGATACTGAATAGAATGAGGTAGAAACGAAATTCCTGGCGTAACTTGACTAAAAGAAGGGATGGGTTGATAGGACACGTTATAATATGTGAAGGGATCAACAGTTTAGTACCGGAAGGACTTATGGAGGATACAAGTTGAAGATGGAGACCAGGAGACGAACAAAGTAAGCTGGTTCAAAAGGAAGTACGGTGCAGTAGTTATTCTGAGGTACCATTGAAAGCTGCATCAAACCATTCTTCGGACTGAACAGCACCAGAAGAAGAAGAATAACAACAATGTTTACAAAGAATGCTACATGTCACATTTGAAGGCCCACTGAATTACTTAAGTGTTAGTAGCCGTAAACTTGCAACTAACTGACGAATTGCCTGTGGCTTCTGTCTTGCGATCTTCAGCCTACGTTTGTTAAGTGATTTTCCTGACGTTTCGTCAGCACGAGTGGCTGGCATCTACGTCTAAATCTATATGGCTACGCTGCAAATCACACTTAAGTGCCTGGCAAGAGGTTTCTCGAACCACCTTCACTCTAATTCTGTATTGTTCCATTCTCGAAAAGCGCGCGCCTAAGTCTTTCCGTGAGAGCTCTGATTTCCCATATTCAGCAATGATGATCATTTCTCCCTGTGTGGGTCGATTTCAACAAAATATTTTCGCATTCGGAGGATAAAGTTGGTGGCTGAAATTTCGTGAGAAGATACCGCCGCAACGAAAAACGCGTTTGTTCTAATGGCTTCCACCCCAAATCCTCTGTCATGTCCGTGACACCCTCTCCCCTTTTTCTCGACAGTAAAAAACGTGCTGCCCTTCTTTGAACTTCCTCGTTGTACGCCGTTAACTCTGCCTGGTAAGGATCCCACATAGCAGTACTCCAAAAGAGGACGGACAAGCGTAAGGTAGGCAGTCTTTAGTAAATCTGTTGCATCTTCTAAGTGTTCTCCTTCCCTGTCAAATATTCATCTGACGGCAATGGAAATAGAATCTTTGGCATTGCCATTATCTGATTCTGACGAAACTTTAGAAACATCATTTGAAAATCGTCAGCCCAAGATCTCCAGACAACCAGCAGGCATTGTGTGAACAAGTGGCCACGGAATCCTCGACGCTTTTGACAACCAACATACAGAATTACACTTAAAACGCAACCTATTTCGTATCATTCGCTTTCAGTTACCTTTGGAAAATAATCGTCCTATTTCTCCTGTTTCTACTTTTCGTTTACTTTTTTTCTATGACGACGGTTTTCATTTTCCGGAGTGTCAGTACTTCAGTATAGTCAAAATGGCTCTGAGCACTATGGGACTTTTCATCTGAGGTCATCAGTCTCCTAGAACTTAGAACTACTTAAACCTAAGGACATCACACACATCCATGCCCGAGGGAGGATTCGAACCTGCGACCATAGCGGTCACGCGGTTGCAGACTGAAGCGCCTAGAACCGCTCGGCCACACCATCCGGCTCAATATAGTCAAACGAATTTTCTGCTAAACATTCTAACAATAAATTAATACATTTCGGAGGCTTGGTGCGCGTGATTGCAGGTTCCTCTGTCGCCTCCTCTTTTCTCTCTTCCTCTACCGAACACACTTTCTTTACTACGCCCGCGTCATTTAGATGCTCAAATTCCGATACTTAGACATCCTTGTTTATCTATTCGCGGAGATTTTCGTCATCTATGTATTGACAAGCGGAATTTCTTTTCACAAGGTTTGTCAGATGACTAGTAGTATCACATCCTTCAGTATCATCCTCGGTGACCCACGGGTAGTCGTAACCTTTCTTTTGCTTATTGTGAGGTTTTGCGTATATTTACACCAATTGGCCCATGATTTACAGGTAACTGTTCTATACACATTGCAGTTACTGAAAATCCATACACAAGTTCATTTCTTAAAAAGTACATCAAGCAGCCTCCATAATTTACGATGCATTGCTAAAGACATTCCCGGCAACTCGTCATTACGTTCTAAATTATTTCTCGAAGAAGGACCGCTCTCTCTTCCTGGATTGCGGCTTTCAGCTCATCAGCATTGTCGAGTCGCCGTGAAAAAAACTTTTTCTCGAGATCCCACATAAAAAAGGTTTGAGTCTGAAATACTAGGTGATCTCGCCTGCCATGGGATATCACAAAATCGTGAGAGTAATCGATGTGCTAAGCGGAGCCTTAGTGCAGTCATAGAATTACGGACCATACTAATGAAACAAAATCGCGTTTAGACAGCAAGTCTCTTCACCCGAGGAATTACGAAAATATTAATCATGGTCGCATACTGTTCGGAATTGGCAATCAGCAGTAGGCCATTGTTGGTTCAAATGGCTCTGCGCACTATGGGACTTAATTTCTGAGGTCATCAGTCCCCTAGAACTTAGAACTACTTAAACCTAACTAACCTAAGGACATCACACACATCCATGCCCGAGGCAGGATTCCAACCTGCGACCGTAGCGGTAGCGCGGTTCCAGACTGTGGCGCCTAGAACCGCTCGGCCACCCCGCAAAAAATACGGTCCAGCGGTTCCAATGGAGTGTCCAGTAGCACACCAACAACGACCTTTGGACTATCATGGGGCTTTTTATGAATGAACTGCGGGCTTTTATCCGAGCAAAATCGGAAGTTTTGTGTATTGACAGACCCAACTAGATAAAATTTTGCCTCATCAGACATCACAAAATTTGTTAGGAATGCGTCATCCTGGGAAGTTCAGTCCAGTAATGTTCTGCAGGAATTACGTCTACTCACTCTATCTCCTAGCTGTAACTTTTGAGCCACTTTCAGCTTATAAGGACTAAAATTTAAATCCTGTTGTTTCACGCTCCTTTGCAAAGGGGGGGATTTGTAATGTTCTGGAAGGGTGACGGACAGATCGCTGTGGGCTTCGTTGCAGAATTGCACGAACTCGTATATTTTACAGCCGCTTATGCTTCACATTGGTCACAGAACAAATCTCCTTGTTTTATCCACCTGTAAATTATTCTTTTGTCTGGAACACAGAAACAGCGGTCTCTTCCATGACGCATTGCGCGGTAGGCAGCCGCATGCCCTGCACACGACAGAGCTCCCCCCCCCCCCCCGTCTTAATACATACCAGCACTGTTCAACGGTCCGTACTGAAGAGACTGGTATTAGTATGTGCGTTCCATCAGCTGTGGTAGATGGCGCGAGCACATCTACGTCTTAATAGAGTGGTCAGTTGAAAATGTTTTATTTTCCGTGGGCCACACCTCAACGGCTATTTCAGCGGAGAGTGTTGCAATTTCTTCCACGAGCTAGTTGTTGCTGTAATCTTCACTTTCTACCAAGCCTTACAAATACCATAGTTTACCTCGAACTTGTTGAAGCAAGAGCACCCGTATGATAGGGAAATCGGCCTATAAATGGGGTTATGGAGAATTTTTAATATTTAGGAAGGGCAATGGCGGAGATACTAAAAGGTATCAGATAGATTAAATAATGGTAAGACAGAGATTTAGGAACCAGGTTTTAAATTGTAAGACATTTCCAGGGGCAGATGTGGACTCTGACCACAATCTACTGGTTATGACCTGTAGATTAAAACTGAAGAAACTGCAAAAAGGTGGGAATTTAAGGAGATGGGACCTGGATAAACTGAAAGAACCAGAGGTTGTACAGAGTTTCAGGGAGAGCATAAGGGAACAATTGACAGGAATGGGGGAAAGAAATACAGTAGAAGAAGAATGGGTAGCTTTGAGGGATGAAATAGTGAAGGCAGCAGAGGATCAAGTAGGTAAAAGACGAGGGCTAGTAGAAATCCGTGGGTAACAGAAGAAATATTGAATTTAATTGATGAAAGGAGAGAATATAAAAATGCAGTAAATGAAGCAGGCAAAAAGGAATACAAACGTCTCAAAAATGAGATCGACAGGAAGTGCAAAATGGCTAAGCAGGGATGGCTAGAGGACAAATGTAAGGATGTAGAGGCTTATCTCACTAGGGGTAAGATAGATACTGCCTACAGGAAAATTAAAGAGACCTTTGGAGATAAGAGAACCACTTGTATGAACATCAAGAGCTCAGATGGAAACCCAGTTCTAAGCAAAGAAGGGAAAGCAGAAAGGTGGAAGGAGTATATAGAGGGTCTATACAAGGGCGATGTACTTGAGGACAATATTATGGAAATGGAAGAGGATGTAGATGAAGATGAAATGGGAGATACGATACTGCGTGAAGAGTTTGACAGAGCACTGAAAGACCTGAGTCGAAACAAGGCCCCCGGAGTAGATAACATTCCATTGGAACTACTGACGGCCTTGGGAGAGCCAGTCCTGACAAAACTCTACCATCTGGTGAGCAAGATGTATGAAACAGGCGAAATACCCTCAGACTTCAAGAAGAATGTAATAATTGCAATCCCAAATAAAATCAAATGATGACAGATGTGAAAATTACCGAACTATCAGTTTAATAAGTCACAGCTGCAAAATACTAACGCGAATTCCTAACAGACGAATGGAAAAACTGGTAGAAGCCGACCTCGGGGAAGATCAGTCTAGATTCCGTAGAAATGTTGGAACACGTGAGGCAATAGTGGCCCTACGACTTATGTTAGAAGCTAGATTGAGAAAAGGCAAACCTACGTTTCTAGCATTTTTAGACTTACAGAAAGGTTTTGAGAATGTTAACTGGAATACTCTCTTTAAAATTCTGAAGGTGTCAGGGGTAAAATACAGGGAGCAAAAGGCTATTTACCACTTGTACAGAAACCAGATGGCAGTTATAAGAGTCGAGGGACATGAAAGGGAAGCAGTGGTTGGGAAGGGAGTGAGACAGAGTTGCAGCCTCTCCCCGATGTTATTCTATCTGTATATTGAGCAAGCAGTAAAGGAAACAAAAGAAAAGTTCGGAGTAAGTATTAAAATCCATGGAGAAGAAATAAAAACTTTGAGGTTCGCCGATGACATTGTAATTCTGTCAGGGAAAGCAAAGGACTTGGAAGAGCAGTTGAACGGAATGGATGGTGTCTTGAAGGGAGGATATAAGATGAACATCAACAAAAGCAAAACGAGGATAATGGAATGTAGTCGAATTAAGTCGGGTGATGTTGAGGGTATTAGATTAGGAAATGAGACACTTAAAGTAGTAAAGGAGTTTTGCTATTTGGGGAGTAAAATAACTGATGATGGTCGAAGTAGAGAGGATATAAAATGTAGACTGGCAATGGCAAGGAAAGCGTTTCTGAAGAAGAGAAATTTGTTAACATCGAGTATAGATTTAAGTGTCAGGAAGTCATTTCTGAAAGTATTTGTATGGAGTGTAGCCATGTATGGAAGTGAAACATGGACGGTAAATAGTTTGGACAAGAAGAGAATAGAAGCTTTCGAAATGTGGTGCTACAGAAGAATGCTGAAGATTAGATGGGTAGATCACATAACTAATGAGGAAGTATTGAATAGGATTGGGGAGAAGAGAAGTTTGTGGCACAGCTTGACCAGAAGAAGGGATCGGTTGGTAGGACATGTTCTGAGGCATCAAGGGATCACCAATTTAGTATTGGAAGGCAGCGTGGAGGGTAAAAATCGCAGGGGGAGACCAAGAGATGAATATACTAAGCAGATTCAGAAGGATGTAGGTTGCAGTAGGTACTGGGAGATGAAGAAGCTTGCACAGGATAGAGTAGCGTGGAGAGCTGCATCAAACCAGTCTCAGGACTGAAGACAACAACAACAACATGGCGGCTTATAAGTAGCCATAACGAAGTTGCATTTAACGACGCTGTTCCAAACCTGGATAATACCAACTTTTAAATAATTTTCTAGAAAGAAACACACTCGATCGTACTATATTTCTTTTTCTTATCCTGAGAGCTAGTGAGGTAGGGGAAAGGGGAGGGTGCGCGGTCTCCATCTTGCCTCCGGGCATGGGCGCCCTGGAGTTAAAGTATTACCAGAAACTGAGGATGTTCGAACTGCGGACATGTCACAAGGGTAGAGTCCTGCCATTTACATGAAGATGAAATGGGATGCAATGGAAAAATATTTCAGGGATGTCCGACGTTGAGACTGGGGCCTTCATCATCTTCCGACGGGTGAAACTTGAGTCACATGCATATTAGTGTATTCTAATCAAAAATATTCTTTCTAATTATAAATGAAATTATAGACTACCTTTTTTTATTTTTTTCCAAAAATCGCTAAACTAAGCTAGATAATTCGCATTCTAATAATTGTTGTATACTTAGAAGAAAGAATGTGACTACCTGGCGTATTAAAACTGTGTGCCGAACCGAGACTCGAACTCTGGACCTCTGGCACATAGTTTCAATTTGCCAGGAAATTTATTATCAGCGCGCACTCCGCTGCAGAGTGAAAATCTCACTCTGGGAACATCCCCCAGGCTGTGGCTAAGCCATGTCTCCGCATTATCGTTTCTTCCAGGAGTGCTAGTTCTGCAAGGTTCGCAGGACAGCTTCAGTGGAGTTTGGAAAGTAGGAGATGAGGTACTGGCGGAAGTAAAGCTGTGAGGACGGGGCCTGAGTCGTACTTGGATAGCTCAGATGGTAGAGCACTTGCCCGCGAAAGGCGAAGGTGCCGAGTTCGAGTGTCGGTCCGGCACATTGTTTTAATCTGCCAGGAAGTTTCATATCAGCGCACACTCCGCTGCAGAGTGAAAATCTCATTCAGGAAAAAATGCAGTTTCTATTCAAAGCAAGATTTGTTTCGAGCCCTGTAGACATCTGTACACATTCTTTCTTACTTACGCTTTTACCCATCTGTGTAAGTTAGACGCAACCACTATGATACATTGAAGCACCAAAGAAACTCGTAAAGAGATATGTAAACAGACAGAGTACGGCGCTGCGGTCGGCAACGCCTATATAAGACAAGTCTCTGGCGCACTTTATAGATCGGTTACTGCTGCCACAGCGGCAGTTTACCAAGATTTAAGTGCGTCTGAAGTGGTGTTGTGGTCGGCGCACGAGCGATGGGACACAGCATCTCGAGGTAGCTATGAAGTGAGGATATTCCCACACGACCATTTCACGAGTGTGCCGTGAATATCAGAAATCTGGTAAAACATAAAATCTCCGACATCGCTGCGGCCGGTAAAAGATCCTGCAAGAATGGGACCAACAACGACTGAATTTAATCGTTCAACGTGACAGAAGTGCAACCCTTCCTCAAATTGCTACAGATTTCAATACTGAGCCATCAACAAATATCAGCGTGCGAACCATTCAAGGAAAAGTCATCGATATGGGCTTTTGGAGCCGAAGCCTTGATGACTGCACGACACAAAGCTTTACGCCTCGCCTGGGTCCGTCAACATCGACATTGGACTGTTGATGAATGGAAACATGATCGGACAAGTCTGGTTTCAAATTGTATCGAGCGGATGGACGCGTAGGGATATGGAGGCAATCTCATGAATCCATTGACCCTGCTTGTCAGCAAGGGACTGTTCAGGCCGATGGAGGCTGTGTAATAGTGTAGGGCGCGTGCAGTTGGAGTGATCTAGGACCACTAATACGTCTACATACGACTCTGACAGGTGACATGTACGTAAGCATCCTGTCTGATCACCTGCATCCATTCATGTCCATTGTGCATTCCGTCGGACTTGGGCAATTCCAGCAGGACAATTCGACACCCCACACGTCCAGAATTCCAACAGAGTGGGTCCAGGAACACTCTTCTGAGTTTAAACACTTTCGCTGGCCACCAAACTCCCCAGACATAAACATTATTGAACATATCTGGGTTGCTTTGCAACGTGCAGTTTAGAAGAGATCTCCACCTCCTCGTACTCTGAGGGATTTATGGACAGCCCTGCAGTGTTCATGGTGTCAGTTCCCACCGGCACTACTTCAGACATTAGTCAAGTCCATGCCACGTACTGTCGGGGAAATTCTGCGTGCTCGTGGGGGCCATACACGATATTACGCAGTTGTACCAGTTTCTTTGACTCTTAAGTGTAAATCAACATTAGCTAACTCCGTGTACCACAATATACGCGTATTAAAAGACATCCACGACAACCTCACCGTTCTTTACACAGAAATTAGAAAAAATTGAAATACTGCCGCGTAAAGAAGTTTTTTTCGAAGAAACTGTAAACAAGCAAACCGGTTTCAGACGGCTACACAATTTTCAGTTATTTTACAGACTTATTTACTCCAGAAGGGAAATAAATCTAACAATTATCACAGTTTACAACATACATGCCTCCCCTGAAATCTACAGGGAGCCATCACGTTATCTATAGTCGTCTGTTTTTATGGCATAAAATATGCAGTTTGCAACTGCTAACATAAGAGGTAAGTTCGTGATCGTACCAAAAAGTTTCAAGTAATGGGACTACTGGGAATTGCCGTGTAAGAATAACGGCATAATGATACGTGAGGCACCTGGAGATTTGTCTATAAGGATCCAAATGAACATTAATTGACAACCGTGTTTGTGACAGAGGATGATATTCCTCCCATAACATTTTATCTACATTATTGCACTATTCTGTACTTTTCTTAAAGTGACTGATACTGAGTCCTTTGTTGTCTCTGCATGGAAGAGGAGGAGATTAGCGTTTAAAGTACTCTCGATAGCGATGCCATTAGAGGCGGAGCACTAAGTTGGGTTAGCGAAGGGTGGGAAGGAAATCGGCCATTTCCTTTCAAAGGAAAGATCGGCCGTGCTCTTTCAAAGGAACCATCCCGGCATTTTCCGGAAACTTTTTATCGAAACAACGGAAAACCTAAATCTGGATGACCGGACGCAGGTTTGAACCGTCGTCCTTCCAAATGAGAGTCCAGTGTGTTGATCACTGCGCCACCTCGCTCAGTTTGTCTGTGCATGGTTCAAATGGCTCTGAGTACTATGGAACTTAACATCTGAGGTCATCAATCACCTAGACTTAGAACTACTTAAACCTAACTAACCTAAGGACATCACACACATCAATGCCCGAGGCAGGATTCCAACCTGCGACTGTAGCGGTCGCGCGGTTCCAGACTGAAGCGCCTAGAACCGCTCGGCCACAGCGGCCGGCTGTCTGTGCATGTCTTGATTTTTTATTTACGTATGTTATGGAACATATATACAGGTACAGCTAACTGAGCTAAAGAAAGTCTAGGAAATATTTGAAACTACCCATTTTCAGGACCAGATACGATGTACACTCGTAAGTTGATGGAAAGCGCACATGCTGAGAGTAGTGGGGAAGAGTGGGTACGAGATCAATGGGTCCATTGTTCTCCTTATTTAAAGAAAACGGCCATTTGGCCCCTGACTGACTGACAGTGACAACGCATTCGCTGCTGCTGAACCTTTGGCGTAAATCAGCAATGCAGAAGACTCTGGTCTGAAAACACACGGCGTAAAACTGTTTGGTTGGAAGTCTGACGGTACCTACAGCGACTGAACGCCCGAAATTTTATGGAACAATCATTGTTCCAAGGTATCTCAGATACGTTCAATAATGTTCATGTCTAGGGAGTTTGGTGGTAATCGGAAGTGTTTAAACTCAGAGGAGTGTTCCTGGACCCACTCTGTTGGAATTCTGGACGTGTGGGGTGTCGAATTGTCCTGCTGGAATTGCCCAAGTCCGACGGAATGCACAATGGACATGAATGGATGCAGGTGATCAGACAGGATGCTTACGAACATGTCACCTGTCAGAGTCGTATCTAGACGTATTAGTGGTCCTAGATCACTCCAACTGCACGCGCCCTACACTATTACACAGCCTCCATCAGCCTGAACAGTCCCTTGCTGACAAGCAGGCAAAGAGGTATAACATATGCATGGAATTAGATCACGGAATCCGGAACTTCCTGTAATAAACTCTCAAAGACGTCGCGATGGTGCAGCTCGCTGTGATACATCGATGCCACCGTGTGGATCGACAGCGCAGCCATAGATCTAATTCCATGGATGTTATACCTCTTTGCCGCCGATCAAATTCGTATCTGTGGCCGCATGCGCAGTGACGCGGCCCGCGTGTTTAAAAGAACGGATCAAGTGTTCAATCGTCAGTCACCTCGCCTGACTCTCAAATTTAGTGAAGTGAGAGGTAAAAATGTAAATGTGGAAGTGCAGTGGTGGAACATTAAACAGGTTATGTTGAATACTTTGAAGAGTGAAGTTAGGAGGGAAGCAAAGAGAGCGTGGAAACTCTGAACCACCAATGAGATTCTTGAGAAGATGGAGGGAAGGAGGAAGTGTAAAAATGTTGAAGAAGAAGAATACAGAAGACCTAACAGCGCACTCAGGAGAGAAACAGAAAAACCGAGGAGAAAGTACGTAGAAGAAATGTGCGAAACTACAAAGAAGAGGAAGGTACGACCTCATGTACCAGAAAACGAAGGAACTGAGAGGGAGTGAGAACAAAGGAATAAGGACCTTCGGTATAGAAGACTTTAGAGGATTAATGGTCACTGAACAACCGGAGGTTCTAAAAATTTGGGAAGTATACGTATAGGAAATCTGCGAGAAGGAACATTGCCCTCAAGACGTAGAAATAGAGACACGGAAGTAAAGAAGGCGATTACGTGCGTAAAGAGGAGGGAAGCTGCAGGAGACAATGACATACCGACGGTTTTGTTGAAAGAATCCTGAAACGGAGGGTTGAAAGCGCTGATGTCAGTCATCTACAAACTCTAGGACATTGGAGAATGGCCAATTTGGATTTAGGAAAGGAAAAGGAACCAGAGACGCCACACGCATGATGAGTATTTTGTCGGAGAGAGTCTTGGCTGTTAATGAAAAAATTTGACCTTGTTTTACAGACTGGCAGAAGACATTCGACAAACTGGACAAAACTGGTGAATATCCTTAAGGAGATATGACTCAACTGGAGAGGCCAGAGACTAATTCTCAACTTGTATCTGAGGCAAGGAGCAAAAGAGCGACTGAACTACGGAGAAACAAACAGCGTGAAAACACTAAGAGAAGTCAAACAAGGATGCTATCTACCCTAACGCCTTGTCTCTTCAACCTGTATGAAGAATGACTGGGGCCGCGCGGGATTAGCCGTTCGGTCTGAGGCGCTGCAGTCATGGACTGTGCGGTTGGGGCGGAGGTTCGAGTCCTCCCTCGGGCATGGGTGTGTATGTTTGTCCTTGGCATAATTTAGGTTAAGTAGTGTGTAAGCTTAGGGACTGATGACCTTAGCAGTTAAGTCCCATAAGATTTCACACGCATTTGAACATTTTTTTGAGAATGGCTGGGGAGAGAAGCTTTGAAAAGATGCCGAAACTTTAGGATATGAGTACGACTCATCGACAACGTGAAGTATCTACATGACCAGGTAGTGCTAGCCAAAAATCAAAGACAGCTGCAACATACAAAAACTGGAAGGAAATGTGACATGTAAACCAACATCGAGAAATCTTAAGTTGTAACTTTCTTTTAAAAAGATTATTTCTTTAAGATTACATTGTCTGAATGTCTCATCTGTGGAATGAGTACTGAAATTGAATTGTCGTGCTCCGTGTTGTAAGAGCAAATGATGTACTTACTCGGTGTTATTTTTAGCAAAACTTTACACGAATTGATTGGGCAATGCAACTCCCAATGCCAATAAAGAAATACATTCACTGCAAAATACATTCAGACCCTTAGGCATCGAATCATCTGGCCCTGTTCAAAATTGATAACTTTGGTCCCTATGAATATAACAAGTAAATTAAATTGTCTTACCTCCAGAGCAGCAACGGAGTAAAGCGATATATTCTTGTCTCTCATGAAAAACTAAAATATGCTATCTACATGCTCAGTAGTGTGTAACGCTGGCCATAATACTTGAAACGCATATTACATTCATTTGGCTAATAAACGAGAACATTTAACAAAATCCAACTTCCTTCAAAAATATATGACCTGGACAAGGAGGCGGTACGATTATGCTGAATTACTAACACTCAGTTTTTTTAGCAAAATTATGTTGCAAGTCGTTTTGTCTTTTCAAAAGTATCAGACAATTGAAGTTACATTACTTACTCACAACTGATTCGAAAACAATGAGATTTAAACACCAGGTATTATCTAACTTCATTAATCCGACATAACTGTGAATCATCATATTAAACAAAGCTCTGTTAACAAATGTTAGAAACATTATAAAGTGAAATATCTAACTAGCCTTTTTATCAAAACAGTTTATGTACATTCTAGGGTTACTCAACAGTTACAATTTGTCAGCCAACTTATCTGTAATAACGCGCTGGCAAGAAAACGGAAATCATAATTATTTAACATATTTAACTTGCTTGTGGGAAGATTTCTGCTTACATGTTCAACAATATCGACATACCTAAATCACAGACAGCTACCACCTACAACTGTGCGCCAAGCACTCTCTTAATCCACAATAGCAGTATCTATGGGTCTGCGATATAAAGCTTATCAAAGACATGCATCGTTTATAGAATCATACTCGGGTGCCACATATAAATGTGCCCTAGTGCACTCCTTTCACAACCCTCCAACGGAGTTTAACAAATTTGATACACATTTGGAAGTACCTCATACAACAAATGTGTGGTAAATGTATCTAACTCTATAACATCATTTAACCCGAAAGAATTGATAGCGCGCAGGTGCACTAGTATAAATCATAATCTGGTTGTAATACGAGTAAATTGTCTCATGAACTAGGTTGCTGGCAAATAAATCATGTCAAGCAGAATCAGTATACAATCCTAATCGTCAAGATAATGGTGTAGGATTGGGCAACGGAAAGGAGGAGTCATGTTTGAAGCCTATGAGCATGTTGAAGTGACTGCATCATAAAGTCAATTTCTTTTTGTTTTTTGCAGGTTCAACAACTTAGTAGTGACTAATGTGTATTGCATTCAGTCTACTAATACATCTGAACTCCATATTATTTTCCTCACTAATGTGCAGAGATACAAGAGGTACTCGGCAACAGATTGGCAACAACCGTAGTTGGCGATTACCATTATATCAGTAACGTGATGACCAGCGTCATCACTGCTCTTCATAGTAGAGATTCTTCTGAGATCCAAACAACATATGTCACTTATGTTGAAGTATAAATACCAGTAGTAAATTGCTCCAATACCATGAACAGAGGTAGGAGACTGGATAATGGAAGGTACAAAAAATTAGCAAAGCTAAGGTAGTGGAATATGATCATTTCTACCTATGTCAAAATCGAGTAATCCATCTGATCAGAAAAAGTTCAGTATCCTAATCAAAATTACAAATTGGATGAAGCAACAATGCTTTACATCAGAGTGACAAGGCTAAACTAAAAGTGAACTCTGAATAAGACAACATCAATAAGTGTGGCATCAGGCTGCCAATAAGACATGAATAATCTAACACGACAGAGAACATCACTGGTTCATAACATTATACTGTGGCTCTCAGTAGCCTTGTATATGCAATACTGAGACATTATTACTTAAGAAAACCTAACAGTATAATCGAGAACTGAATGGCTTCAGGTGGCCTTGTACTTGGAATACATGAAAATCTTAATAATTAAAACAATTATCGACAAAATATCAATCAGAGGCTTCAAGTGGTCTTTCTACTTACATAAATGCTGATGTTAGAAGCTAATAAAATGTTACAGAAATTATATTTGTGCCTCAAAGTTGGCCTAGTACATGAAATAAATATCGATCTTAGTAACTAAAAATGTGACAGTAAACATCTTTCTGGCTCAAGGTGGCCTAATTTTACATAGTATAAACATCAAAGCTGAGAAAGTATCATAAAATATCATTTACCTATAAATTTATATGGCACTCAGAGGCCTATGCATAATTCATAATGAGAATATCTAACTCGACACGGCTTTTGCAAAAACAAAGAGCAGAAATAGCAGTATTATATAAAGGTATGGCTCTGTATGAGTACAGATTAGACAAATAGATTCATAGAATTAAAGTATTTTATCATGTGAGTGAGGACACAATATGTATAAGTTGCGTAGCACCCTTGTGACTTCATAAGACTATCTATTAAATGACCCATATCTCTAACAATGCGCGTATCTACAGAGGAGGATATAGGAATGACTGATAAGGGCAGTACACTTTATCTGTAAAGAAAATGATTAACAGTCAATCGTCGTTCGTCTTGAGTGAAGAACTGCTATGGCCAAAGCAAAGGAAAAATGTGATTATAGTACACGCAGGCATGAAGGCAGGAATACTAAGTGCAATATTAAATATGCAAAGTTGAGGGTGAACTGCAGAAATAGTGGAACCTGTAGAAGTGATTATTAACCTGAAAAAAAAAAGCAGTCATGCATGCTAACATAAGAAGACAGTATCATATGCAGTCTCATAAAGAATGGTGAAAAAATGTTTCTTAGGTGTAAAGCTTCTGTGACAGTCTCCTACAAACAAACACAGTTATTTGGCACAAGGTAAGATAGATTTTCCTAGAAATGACACAACATACACAAAATACATATTAGCATCTTACAATATCATTATAGAAATTTCATCAGTATATCAATATAATCCTCATTATTGGAGTGCAGCTCAGGTCATGAACACTCATTAAATATCATTATTCCATAAAATTTGGTGCAGCACATGGGATGAAAATACTCTTATACCTAGTACAAAATGCAGAAAAAGCAGTTCTTATTCCTAGATTTTTTTCAGGCAATCTGCCTAACTTACCTAGCACACCAAGAGGAAAATGTTTATAAAGGCCTGCCAAGAAACAGTGTGAGTAGTGTCAATGGCGTTTAGTATTTCACATAAGCTGCTTATGTCATACTTTCTATGTAAAGCAGTTCCTGTTTATGATCACAATGGCTCGTTGGGATACAGTGAGACTTCGGTACATTGGTTCTGCGAAATATACAAAATGGATGAGTATATGTAATGGACATGAGTTACAGGGTACATTGATTTCTTAAATATACATAGGTGAAAGAAAGTAAACTAGTGACATCATCAAGTACAGGAGATATACAGCAAATTAGAGCACAAGACTGGGCGTAAATGAAACATGGCAACATTATAAAATACAAAGAGTGATTAACCTAACAAATGTAATAATAATTCATCAGCCAATGGCATAAATGTCAGTAGTAATACTATCTTGCATAGGGTGTTCAATAATTGCAAAGTGGAGTAGCATAGCATCAAAAAAATGGCACATTTCATGGTATCAGTAAAAACAAAATAGCATCAGAAATAAATGAACATAAAATATATAGAGGCTATATAGAAAAGTGACACAAATTCTCATTATATTAAAAAACGTTTGAATTACGGTTTGCAACGGTCAAACCGCCCAAGGGATGTGATCCGCTGGACGCATGTCAAAATAAATGGTGTCTCTTTCAATTGTTGTTTTCATGCATATGCGTATGAAAACAGAAAAATGTGCAAGGCCTAAGCTCACGGTAAGAGGACCGATCTGAAAGATACTCCCTGCTGGGAATGACGCCGTCTAATGAAGTGCTGAATAATCGAGGAACCTTGAAAACAAGGTACCAATAGAATTTGCATAAGTGTAGAAAGTGTGTCAAGTAAAAGTCTGGTGTGTTTTATAGGTATGTGTACTTGTATGTAGAACTAAAATAAGCATAAGTTGAGATGTACTGGTAATGCAAATAACGACTTCTGCAAGACTAATGCCAAGTATGATATCTCCCGAAAAGCAGCAACAAAAGTTATACAAAGTTGAAAACTTGTTCGAAAAATATATATAAATGGCAGTAGTGTGACGTATGCAGAATGCAAGACGTCGAGGTATGGAAATAATTTAAGTCGTCAAAATTGGTGCCTATGTGTAGCGTAAGTAAAGTGGCTGGTTGCACAGAAATTTCGTAGGATAAATGCCGTAAAAGTTTTTTCTGAAATTATTGCTGCTTACAGAAGCGTGCGTATAATTTCGTTCATAATCGCTGCCGTATTCTTGGCGCCAAAACTTACCTTATTGGTATTTCAGTAATTTCTCATTATTGCTGTACAATGGAAATTGAAATTCAATACATATCATTCAGGTGTTACATAGCTACAAAAAACACAAAAAATTATACAAATTCAGTGCATCAGTGTCAAAATCCTGTATAACGTCGCAGTCCGGGAAAGGAAACTCGTATAAAAAGTAATTTATATGATGCCCGAATCTGCAATGTTGTATTTAATTAGTGCAATATAATTGATCCAGCTCTATGTTTGGCTTGGCAAAACATTTTTGAGATGAACGTAGAAGTGATTAGTTTTGGAAATCGACGTTTTGAAATAAGTCTGCTTGGCAGTTTGGTACTGGCGGTATTCCGGTTTGGTTGTGTTATTGGTGATTGATTTACTGCTGATGACTTGGCGATTAATCTCATAGGATCCGTCCACTGCTGTTAAGGCATTGCAAGTAAGTCGAAGTAGCTTTCACGTCAGTGGGCGTGATACATGCGGAGCAGAGTTTTGTTTTCTTCGGCGTAGCTCTACGTAGCTTTAAAGTGAGCTGTGGCGTGCAGCAGTGCGGCCTGACAGCATTGTTGACTGCGCCGCTGCTGGTTTGAAGGACGGCATGTCACCTACCTGCTGTAGGTATCACATTTTGTCTGCACGTGGCCTCTATGCTTTCAATAGGCTGTACCACCGGCTGAACTTGACCTTAAATAATTTGTAACGTTGGAGAATTCTCAGTGTTATCAGAATTGTTTTCAGTTTGTATAGGACAACTGTGCCGGGTCAGTATATTGGAATCAGTGTGTTTGCTTGTATTAAATAAACGGTAGATTGAAACTTCCTGGCAGATTAACGCTGTGTGCCCGACCGAGACTCGAACTCGGGACCTTTGCCTTTCGCGGGCAAAGGTCCCGAGTTCGAGTCTCGGTCGGGCACACAGTTTTAATCTGCCAGGAAGTTTCATATCAGCGCACACTCCGCTGCAGAGTGAAAATCTCATTCTGGAAACAGTGGATTGAATGTAAAATATTTTCTTCCCCTTGCGTAGTCTGTTGCGAAAGTAATTTGGAAGTGATTTGGCATTGTCCTGAAGGGCTGTCTCGTTAGATAGAACTGGTTGATTGTAGATAATAAAATCCTGTTCACACAAAATGACATCTGCATGTATACTGGTCTTCTCAATATGCTTCCTACGACGTTGCTTTCGTGGCTTGGGCTTTTCTGTACTGGTGCTGAAAGTATTACTCTGACCGGTTTCACAAATTTTATCTGAAATATCACAAATGTTGCGTGACGGTATAAGGTCAACTGTGCCAGAAGATAATTTTTTTTTATGAAAGCTGCTGTCAATTGTAGTTCTCTAACGTAATCAGAGTGAATATGCTGTTCGTTAGAATTAGAAGTGGGCTGTTGCAATAAATTCGGACCGTTGTGACCATTATTCTTACGGGCTGTGACATCAGATTGGGCTGGCTTATCGTTGATAATAAAACTCAGTCTGCTCAAAATAACATTTGCAGCCTTCTGAAATTCTGAATGTGACTTCCGCGAAGTTGCTGTATGTATTTTCTGTAGTAATGGACATCTTCTTGTAACTGTAAATTTTGCGTTCTGGCTGTAGGTTGTCATGATTACATGTTTCTTTGAAAGAGATAAACGGAATGGTGATATATTACGCGGTTTCACAGGAATCCGTAGGGATAGTAGATAGAATAGAAGTGTTGTAAGAAAAATTTTGCTTCTCACAATGGGTTGCTAAGTATGATAGTGGGCTGTGAGAGGTATACGTAGTTTCCTTTTGCGCAGTATTAGTTGTACAATTCAAAGATTCAGTGTAAGGGAAATCGTCTTGTTCTTCAAAAAATTTAGTGTTGTGACGCGGTGGCATTGTAAAATTTATGCTATGCGCCACGGAAAGAAACAAACTCTGTTCTGTGTTGAGACTGAATGTGGTGTCTGATGTTTGATTGTCGGCATCATTAATCTGAGGGAAATAAAATATATTTGTTGAGGTTTGATTTTGCTGTATGAATATGGTTTGCAAATCGATCGGTGGGAAATAGCATTTATCAGCTCAAAGGCTGACTGAAGCAAAAGTGTTTGCTCACGATGAAGCGGAAAGCTGTGGTGTGAACGGAAGGTTGTCACGACAAAAGGCGGCGTTGTATGTACCACTTTTGGGTTGACAGAAGACTTCTTTACTGTTAGTGTCATCATGCTTAATATGGGGCTTGATAACTGTTTCAGACTGCGTGGGTGGCTCAACAGAGCGGTCATGTACGTCACTCCAGACGGTATTGTTAGTACCAATGAAATATAATGAAATTTCTGACGAGGGAAACTTGTCTTTGTTATCAGATTTAGTAGGCACAATATTAATATTAATTAATTATTATTAATTTGGCACAATATTAATATTAATATTTTCTGAGATTATCAAACTGCAGCTGCTAACGGTAGCGTTGGGGGAAAAACTCACAATTTCATGCTGCTTAGTAGAGGTTTCAGTGTGAACTTCACGACGTGCGTCTCATCGAGTGTCTTGTTGATCTGTTCTGTCATTAACGGATTGGGTTTCATCTGTAAGCTTTTTATAGGTTTCACTATATTGATGTCTTAAAGCATTAATGCCATCTCTCAAAGGTTTGGCATTATCTGCGCATTGCCTGGCTATGGCTTCAATTTTATCGCAAAGACGTTTTGAACTGGCATCAGTTTTGTTATTTTGTTCAACCATCATTTGCATCAGATTTTGAAGCATCCCTTCCATATTCTTTTGAATTGATGCGTCGGATGTCACCTGTGTTGTGCTTTGTGACGTGGAGAGATCATCTTCAACCACGGACGTCTCGTTTGTTACATTATCTGCATAATTACCGCTAATGGAATCTGACGGGCGTTTAAAAGCAGACTGAATACGCTACTGTGTCCTCTGGTTCACTACTGGCAATCCGATTAATTGTGTGAAAAGGAGGTAAATTACTGACCTCATTCGGTAAACAATCAAGCTTTGAAATGTGCACAGCAGCCTTGTGCAGATCTGCGGCGTCTGCAGTACCGGAATCTACCGTCTGATTACTAGTCAAATTAGTGGGTGAAATTACAGTGTCAGGAAACTGTACATTACTCTAGCCAACGGAACACACGTTTTCTGTGGGTGCTTTGCGACTGTTGCACCGCAGAGTGGTTACTATCGTTCTCGACATTGTTGTCCATAATCGGAAAATCGTCTATTTCGGTATCTTTAATTGTGAGATTACGCGCCGGAAACTAAACACTTTTGCACGGCATCGTAAATCACATACATGGTGCAAATCCAAAGAAAAAATACTGAGCAATGATATCAATGGAAAACTGGCGGAGTAAAAGAATGCCTTTTGTGGCCAAGTGCTCTATCATCTGAGCTACTCAACCACGACCAAGGACCTGTCCTCACAGCTTCAATTCTGCCAGTACTTGTCGAATTGAAGCTGGGTGAACGAGTAGTGAGTCGTGGTTGGGTAGTTCAGATAGTATAGCACTTGCCCGCAAAAGGCACTGGCAGAATTGAAGCTGTGAGGACGGGTCGTGATGCGTGGTTGGGTAGCTCAGATGGTACAGCACTTGCCAGCGAAAGTCAGTGGTCCCGAGTACGAGTCTCGGTCTGGCACACAGTTTTAATCTGCCATGAAGTTTACTATTATCTCTACAGAGTGGTTGAGAGAACAGAATATATATACCTCACTATTTTAATATCAGTAATTTCACAAATCGAACGAATGGCAGAGCTGTTGCCAAGTGCAACCTTCTTTAAGAAAATGAAATAACTTTAAGATTACATTGAATGAATGTCTGATCTAAGGAATGAGTACTGAACTCGAATTGTAGTGTTGCGTGTTGTAAGAGCAAGTGGTGTGCTTACTCTGTGTTAGCAAAACATTACACGAATTGATTGGGCAATGCAACTCTCAATACCAATAAAGAAGTACAGTCAATGCAAAATGCATTCAACCCCTTAGGCACTAAATCATCTTGCCCTGTTCAAAACAGATAACTGTGGTCTCTGTGTACATAACAAATAAATTAAAGTGTCTTACCCCTAGAACAGCAACGGAGTAACGCGATGTATTCTGGTCTCTCATGAAAAACGTAAATATGATATCTACAGGCAGTGTGTAATGCTGGACATAATACTTGAAATGCACATGAAATTCATTTGGCTGTTAAACGAAAATATTTAACAAAATCCAACTTCTTTGAAAAATATATGACCTGGAAAGGGAGGTGGTACCGATTATTCTGAATTACTAACACTAATATGAAATAATAAACTTTAAGATTACATAGAATGAATGTCTGATCTAAGCAAAGAGTACTGAACTCGAATTGTCGTGTTGCGTGTTGTAAGAGCAAGTAAAAGTTCTGTCTATCGACTTGACTGGAAATCCTAGGTAGTTTTGGTCTTATGTTAAATCAGTAAACGAATGTAAGTCATCCGTCCAGACACTCAGTGACCATAATGGCAATGAAACGGAGAACGACACTGAAAAGGCCGAAATACTAAACGTCTTTTTCGAAAACTGTTTCACAGAGCAAGATCGCACTGTAGTGCCTTCTTTAAATCGTCGCGCGAAAGACAGAATGGCTTTTATCGAAATTTAGTGTCCCTCAAGGGAGGGAAGGCCACTAGACCTGACGGGATACCAGTACGATTCTACACTCCTGGAAATTGAAATAAGAACACCGTGAATTCATTGTCCCAGGAAGGGGAAACTTTATTGACACATTCCTGGGGTCAGATACATCACATGATCACACTGACAGAACCACAGGCACATAGACACAGGCAACAGAGCATGCACAATGTCGGCACTAGTACAGTGTATATCCACCTTTCGCAGCAATGCAGGCTGCTATTCTCCCATGGAGACGATCGTAGAGATGCTGGATGTAGTCCTGTGGAACGGCTTGCCATGCCATTTCCACCTGGCGCCTCAGTTGGACCAGCGTTCGTGCTGGACGTGCAGACCGCGTGAGACGACGCTTCATCCAGTCCCAAACATGCTCAATGGGGGACAGATCCGGACATCTTGCTGGCCAGGGTAGTTGACTTACACCTTCTAGAGCACATTGGGTGGCACGGGATACATGCGGACGTGCATTGTCCTGTTGGAACAGCAAGTTCCCTTGCCGGTCTAGGAATGGTAGAACGATGGGTTCGATGACGGTTTGGATGTACCGTGCACTATTCAGTGTCCCCTCGACGATCACCAGTGGTGTACGGCCAGTGTAGGAGATCGCTCCCCACACCATGATGCCGGGTGTTGGCCCTGTGTGCCTCGGTCGTATGCAGTCCTGATTGTGGCGCTCACCTGCACGGCGCCAAACACGCATACGACCATCATTGGCACCAAGGCAGAAGCGACTCTCATCGCTGAAGACGACACGTCTCCATTCGTCCCTCCATTCACGCCTGTCGCGACACCACTGGAGGCGGGCTGGACGATGTTGGGGCGTGAGCGGAAGACGGCCTAACGGTGTGCGGGACCGTAGCCCAGCTTCATGGAGACGGTTGCGAATGGTCCTCGCCGATACCCCAGGAGCAACAGTGTCCCTAATTTGCTGGGAAGTGGCGGTGCGGTCCCCTACGGCACTGCGTAGGATCCTACGGTCTTGGCGTGCATCCGTGCGTCGCTGCGGTCCGGTACCAGGTCGACGGGCACGTGCACCTTCCGCCGACCACTGGCGACAACATCGATGTACTGTGGAGACCTCACGCCCCACGTGTTGAGCAATTCGGCGGTACGTCCACCCGGCCTCCCGCATGCCCACTATACACCCTCGCTCAAAGTCCGTCAACTGCACATACGGTTCACGTCCACGCTGTCGCGGCATGCTACCAGTGTTAAAGACTGCGATGGAGCTCCGCATGCCACGGCAAACTGGCTGACACTGACGGCGGCGGTGCACAAATGCTGCGCAGCTAGCGCCGTTCGACGGCCAACACCGCGGTTCCTGGTGTGTCCGCTGTGCCGTGCGTGTGATCATTGCTTGTACAGCCCTCTCGCAGTGTCCGGAGCAAGTATGGTGAGTCTGACACACCGGTGTCAATGTGTTCTTTTTTCCATTTCCAGGAGTGTATATAGAGTATGCGAAAGAACTTGCCGCTCTTGTAGCAGTAGTGTACTGTAAGTCTTTGGAGGAGCGAAGTGTTCCTTACGGCTGGGTAAAAAGCACCCGTTTTCAAGAAGTGCCGGCGAACAGACGCAAAAAACTGTAGGCCTATATTTCTGAAGCCGGTATGTTGTAGAATTTTGAAACGTGTTTTATGCTCTCGTTTGTGACATTTCTAGACGCTGAAGATCTCCTCCGTAGAAACTAACATGGGTTCCGAGAACAATGACCGCGTGAAGCCTAGCTCGTTCTGTTCGTCAACGAGATCCAGAAGGCGTAGATTCCGGCGCCCAGGTAGACTTCCTTAAAATCATTCAATACAGTTCCAAACTAAATCTGACAAAAAAACACGAGCATACTCAATATCAGACCAGTTGTGTGATTGGATTGAAGAGCTCCTAGCAAACAGAACACAGCAAGTCATTCTTAATGGATAGAAGTCTTCAAACATAAAAATGACTTCGGACGTACTCCAAGGGAGTACGAGGTGCATTCAAGTTCTATGGCTTCTGATTTTTTTTCTCCGGACTGGAAAGAGATAGAAACATGCGCATTGTTTTAAAATGAGGTCGCGTTCATTGTCAATACGTCCCAGAGATGGCAGCACCGTACGGCAGATGGAATTTTACCGTCAGCGGCGAGAATGAGAACTGTTTTAAATACTTAAAATGGCGATGTTTTCCTTACTTGAACAGCGTGCAATCATTCGTTTTCTCAATTTGCGTGGTGTGAAACCGATTGAAATTCATCGACAGTTGAAGGAGACATGTGGTGATGGAGCTATGGATGTGTGGAAAGTGCGTTCGTGGGTGCGACAGATCAATGAAGGCAGAACATCGTATGACAACAAACCGAAACAACCTCGGGCTTGCACAAGCCGGTCTGACGACATGATCGAGAAAGTGGAGAGAATTGTTTTGGGGGATCGTCGAATGACTGTTGAACAGATCGCCTCCAGAGTTGGCATTTCTGTGGGTTCTGTGCACACAATCCTGCATGACGACCTGAAAATGCGAAAAGTGTCGTCCAGGTGGGCGCCACGAATGCTGACGGACGACCACACGGCTGCCCGTGTGGCATGTTGCCAAGCAATGTTGACGCGCAACGACAGCATGAATGGGACTTTCTTTTCCTCGGTTGACAATGGATGAGACGTGGATGCCATTTTTCAATACAGAAACAAAGCGCCAGTCAGCTCAATGGAAGCACACAGATTCACCGCCACCAAAAAAATTTCGGGTAACCGCCAGTGCTGAAAAAATGATGGTGTCCATGTTCTGGGACAGCGAGGGCGTAATCCTTACCCATTGCATTCCAAAGGGCACTACGGTAACAGGTGCATCCTACGAAAATGTTTTGAAGAACAAATTCCTTCCTGCACTGCAACAAAAACGTCTGAGAAGGGCTGCGCGTGTGCTGTTTCACCAAGACAACGCACCCGCACATGAGCTAACGTTACGCAACAGTTTCTTCGTAATAACAACTTTGAAGTGATTCCTCATGCTCCCTACTCACCTGATCTGGCTCCTAGTGACTTTTGGCTTTTTCCAACAGTGAAAGACACTCTCTGTGGCCGCACATTCACCAGCCGTGCTGCTATTGCCTCAGCGATTTTCTAGTGGTCAAAACAGACTCCTAAAGAAGCCTTCGCCACTGCCATGGAATCATGGCGTCAGCGTTGTGAAAAATGTGTACGTCTGCAGGGCGATTACGTCGAGAAGTAACGCCAGTTTCATCGATTTCGGGTGAGTAGTTAATTAGAAAAAAAATCGGAGGCCTTAGAACTTGAATGCACCTCGTATTATAGGTTCACTACTTTTCAGAATATATTTAAACGACGTAGTAGACAAAATGAAAAGTTTCATGAGGCTTTTCGCAGATGATGCTGTGGTGTACAGAAAAGTCGCAACGCTACAAAACGTTAGCGAATTGCAGGAATACCTGCAGACGATCGGCACATGGTACAGGGAGGAGGAGGAGGAGATTAGTGTTTAACGTCCCGTCGACAACGAGGTCATTAGAGACGGAGCGCAAGCTCGGGTGAGGGAAGGATGGGGAAGGAAATCGGCCATGCCCTTTCAAAGGAACCATCCCGGCATTTGCCTGAAGCGATTTAGGGAAATCACGGAAAACGTAAATCAGGATGGCCGGAGATGGGATTGAACCGTCGTCCTCCCGGGTACAGGGAGTGGCAGAGACAGGAAGATCTACTATTGTATGATAACACTATAGCAGAACAATCACTGGAAGCAGCTACGTCCATAAAATACCTATGAGTATGCGTGCGGAGCAATCTGAAGTGAAACGACCACGTAAAATTAATCGTGGGCAGAGCAAACCGAGCAAGGTAACGCACCGGTTTTTATATTGGACTCGCATTAGGGTGTACAGCTACCAATTTTTAGAATTCCTGTAGTTTCCCTAGACCACTAAAGCCAGAGCCAAGCTTTTTGTTTTGAAAATAACACAGCCTATTTCTTTCCCGAGCCTTGTCCAGCCCGGATGTTTCCTGAGTCTCTAATGACGTAGTCGTTTCTGAGATACGAAGTCATAACCTTTCTTTATTTCGTTCGGCACCTTTGTGACTTTCTGTCTCTCTCTGTCTGTCTCTGAGCCCCCTATGCTTCTTTTTATTCCTGTTATTAATACTATCAGTACTTAAATGAGACCAACATTTCATTTTCCTTTCTTCCCACCTTCTCCAGTAGTGTTCAGTGTCTTTGTCATGCTGCAAGCATTCCTCAATCTCACCCGCCTCGTCTTCTCACCCAAGATGTTAAATTAGTTCTATCATAGCATCTTCTGCCCTTCATTTAGCTGTGTTCTTCAGTCCGAAGACTGGTTTCACATAGTTCTTCACACTAGTCCAGCCCTATTTGTTGTACTCAAGTCTTGGTCTCTCTCTGCAACGTTTACCCCACACACTTCCCTCCAGTACCAACTATGCTCCAGTTTGTCCTGTATCTCCTCTTAGTGAAGTTGTGCAATAAATCTGTTTTGGGTCTGACTCGATTCAGAACCTCTTCATTAATTACTCGATCCACCTATCTAATCTTACTTCTGTAATTCCACATTTCGAAACCTTCCACTCTTTTCGTGTCTGTTACGTCTATCGTCCAAATTTCACTTCTGTACAAGGCTACTCTCCAGAAAAATTCCTTCTTTAAACACCAGATAACATTTAAATTTATATTAAATGTTGGAAAAATTTATTTTCCACACAAGCTTTCTTTGTTGCTGCCATTCCGCATTTTAAATCGCCTTTATTCTGCCATAGTCACGTATTTTGCTTCCCAAACAGCAAAAAGCGTATATTGTTTTTAGTGTCTCATTTCATAACCTAATTCCTTCGGCATGACTTTACTTAACTTGACTGCATCGCATGAACCTTGTTTTACTTTCATTTATGTTCGTCTTGCAATTTCTGTGAAAGACACTATCCACTTAGTTCAACAGATCATCCTTTCCAGAATTACAAACCTTGAAGTTCTTATTTCTTCTGCCTTCAATTTAATTCTCTTTCCAAATTTCTTCTTTGTTTCCTGCACTGGCTGCTAGATTTAAATATTGAATAGCATGGTCGAATTCGCTACAATCCTGTCTCTCTACTTTCTCAACTATTTCTTCCTGTTCACGTCCTTCGACTCATAACTGCAATCTGGTTACACTTTAAGTTGTAGATAACCTTTCGTCCAAGTACTTTATCCCTGGTACCTCCAGAATTTCAAAGAGTGTGTTTCAGCACTGTTAAAAGCCATTTACTAAACTTAAAATCTTTCTACAATCTGTGCACCACGGCAACTCGTAGCATCAATGTTACTTCATGTGCTCCTATATTTCTTCGGAACCCAAACTGATCTTCCCCTCATTGGTTTAATAGGAATGTGTACAATGAAAATGACACTTGACATGAAAATATTGTGAAGTATAGTTTAATTTTTTGGAAATTTTAGCTGAGATCCTATGGGATTAAACTGCTGAGGTCATCGGTGCGTAAGCTTACACACACTACTTAATCTAACTTAAACTAACTTACGCTGTAGACAACACACACACCCATGCCCGAGGGAGGACTCAAACCTCCGACGGCGAGAGCCGTGCGGACCGTGACAAGGCGCCTTAGACCGCCCGGCTATAGTTCAATATTTCTTCAAAATGCACACTATTAGAGCAACAGGTAAAGTGAGCTGGTTTGAAATTCCTCCAGGAGCGGAAGAATCGCATTTGTCATTTTTAGGAGTGGAAGACACTAATAATCTGTGAATGAATCGGGTGTATTTTTCGTACGTATACTTCGAAGCCAAGTATGTTAAGCAACGGAGCTGTGAGTTAATCAGCTTGTCAAGCAACAGCCCATCATAAAAGTGTTACATGCGATTGACAGGATGAAATAGCACTCCATTGACAAATTTTCAAAGGTTGCCGAGGCATATCTTCTCCATAATTTAATATAAGGGACTGACAGTCTCCGGCGGCCAGTTGCAAAGTTACAAAAAGTTTCATTTGGTTTCTTGCTACTTTTACTTTTATAGCCGTATTGCGATGAAAATAGTGGAGAATATGGCGATGGTAAGCGCTGTATATCTTGTTTTCATTCGCTCACAGCATCTACTATTAACAACAGTAACGCCCTCTTTCACTCTAAACCTTCAAGTTTAGTTTGCATTCGCTACTGATCGTTTCTGTTTTCTGTTTTGTTTTCCAGTAGTGTTAATAGTGTTAACACTGATACATAGCAGCGCTATGGATAGGTTTACTGACGCACCTCGCATATGGGTTCAGTGAATGTCATGCGAGAGCAGTACAAATACGCTATCCTGAACTGTTCCCGCACTGACAACCCAACCACATCACCGCACTTTCACATCCGAGGGTTGTTGCATTACTCTCTGTTGCGTGTTGTCCTCTTTGATAACTACTTGTAACAGTCTTCTTGACTGTTTGAAGATGTTTTCACAGAAACAAAGATGACTGCGGTAACAAACAGAATAAACCAAATTTTATTGTTAATGTTTGCAGCCATTTTCCTCAGTTGCTATTTATCACTTCAATTATGTTTTATCATAAAGACAAGAGAACTTTCATTTTCTACAGTTAAAATTTATTCTTGAGTACCGGATATGTTTCGCCTATTCACGTTAGACACCTTCAGTGGTCTATAGTACATATAAAATCACTTGATTTGGTATATTTTAAGTGCCAACGGCCTGCCACAGTGGTAACACCGGTTCACGTCAGATCGCCGAAGTTAAGCGCTGTCGGGACTGGCTAGCACTTGGATGAGTGACCATCCGATCTACCGAGAGCTGTTGGCAAGCGAGGTGCACTCAGCCCTTGTGAGGCAAACTGAGGAGCTACTTGATTGAGTAGTAGCGGCTCCGGTCTCCTAAACTGACATACGGCCGGGAGATCGGTCTGCTGCTCCTTCATATCCGCATCCAGTGACACCTGTGGTCTGAGGATGACACGGCGACCGGTCGGTACCGTTTGGCCCTCACGGCCTGCTCGGGAGGAGTTAAGTTAGTTTCGTATATTTTGACATGAAATTTGTAGTTATTCTTTTGAAGACTGCTTAGATGTAGCACTTCTATTTACTATTGTTTGCTCGTCTTTCTTATTTACATTCATTTTTGTGTACTCTCAATGCGGGCATTCATTGTCTCATACACTGACGTGACAAAGGCCATGGAATAGCGATATGCACATATAAAGGTGGCGGTAGTATCGCGTACACAGGGTATAAAAGGGAAGTGCATTGGTGGAGCTGTCGTTTCTACTCAGGTGATTCATTTGAAAAGGTTTCCGGCTTGATTACGGCGAGGGAATTCAGTAATGCGACATCCACAGGGTCAAGGGTGTGCCGAGAGTAACAAATTTCAGACATTTGTTCTCATCACGGACAACGCAGTGGCCAACGGCCTTCATTCAACTACCGAAAGCAGCAGCGTTTGCATACAATTGTCAGTGCTAACAGACAAGCAACACTGCGTGACATGACCGCAGAAATCAATGTGGGACGCAGACGAATGTATCCGTTAGGACAGTGCGTCGAAATTTTACATTAGTTGACTATGGCATCTGACAATCGACGCGGGCCTTTGCTAACAGCATGACATCCCCTGGGCTTGTGACTATAACGCCGGCCAGTGTGGCCGAGCGGTTATAGGCACTTCAGTCTGGAACCACGAGACCACTACGGTCGCAGGTTAGAATCCTGCCTCGGGCTTGGCTGTGTGTGATGTCCTTAGGTTAGTTAGGTTTAAGTAGTTCTAAGTTCTAGGGGACTGATGACCTCAGATGTTAAGTCCCATAGTGCTCAGAGCCATTTGAACCATTTTTTGTGACTATAACGGTTCGGCTCTAGACGAAAGGAAAACAGTGGCCTGGTCAGATGAGTCCCGATTTCAGTTGGTAAGAGCTGGTGGTAGGGCGCGAGTGTATTGCAAACTCCACGAGGCTATGGACCCAAGGTGTCAACAATGCACTGTACGAGCTCGTGGTCACTCCATTCTGGGGTGGGCTGTGATTACGTGGAATGGACTGGGTGCTCTGGTAAAATTGAACCGATCATTGACTGAAGACGGCTATGTTCGGCAACCTGGAGACCATTTCTGCACTATTCATGGACTTTATGTGTTCAAACAATGAAGTCATGTCACCGGGTCACAGTTGTTCGCGATTCGATTAAAGAAAATTCTGGACAGTTCAAATGGTTCAAATGGCTCTGAGCACTATGGGACTTAACATCTGAGGTTATCAGTCCCCTAGAACTTAGAACTACTTTAACCTAACTAACCTAAGGACATCACACACATCCATGTCCGAGGCAGGATTCGAACCTGCGACCGTAGCAGTCGCGCGGTCCCGGACTGAAGCGCCTAGAACCGCTCGGCCACCGCGGCCGGCTCTGGACAGTTCGAGCGGATGATTTGGCCACCCAGACCGCCCGACATGAATCCCGTCTAACGTGTATGGGACGTAATCGAGAGGTCAATTCGTGCACAAAATCATGCAGTGGCAACACTTCCGCAATTATCGACGGGTTATAGAGGCAGTACGGTTCAATATTTCTGCAGAAGACTTCCAGCGATTTGTTAAGTCCGTGCCACGTCCAATTGCAGCACCACGCCGTGCGAACGGAGGTCCGACACGAGTTAGGAAGTATTCCATTACATTTATTACCTCAGTGTATGTGATAAATGCACATGGCATCGAACTCTTCTTTGTACATAACCTATACTGTAGAGAACTCCTCATAGTTGTAGTGCTCCTGGTCACATGATTTAGAGCTGACTGAGGGATCGTGATAATTGACTGAGGGATTCTGGGGCAATGGAGTGGGTTGTTGGGCTGGGGAATACTCAAGCATAAATTTCTGTTCCAAAAGACAGAAGTTTTCTTATCTTTATGTTGAAACATAATTGAAGGGAATAAATCAAAAAAATATTATAACTCTGTAACTAGCCATCTGTGGATCCCTTTTACGAATATACTCGTAAGTTGGAGGATTGGAAAAGGGCACAGCTCATCCCAGTTTTCAAGAAGGGACGTCGAACAGATGTGCAGAACTATAGACCTATCTATATCTCAAACGTCGATCAGTTGTAGAATTATGTATTATGTTCGAGTATAATGACTTTTCTGGAGACTAGAATTCTACTCTGTAGGAATCAGCATGGGTTTCGAAAAAGACGATCGTGTGAAACCCAGCTCGCGCTGTTCGTCCACGAGACTCAGAGGGCCATAGACACGGGTTCCCAGGTAGATGCCGTGTTTCTTGACTTCCACAAGGCGTTTGATACAGTCCCCCACAGTCGTTTAATGAACAAAGTAAGAGCATGTGGACTATCAGACCAATTGTGTGATTGGATTGAAGAGTTCCTAGATAACACAACGCAGCATGTCATTCTCAATGGAGAGAAATCTTCCGAAGTAAGAGTGATTTCAGGTGCGCCGCAGGGGAGTGTTGTAGGACCGCTGCTATTCACAATATAGTATACATAAAGGACCTTGTGGATAACATCGGAAGTTCACTGAGGCTTTTTGCGGATGATGCTGTGGTATATCGAGAGGTTGTAACAAAGGAAAATTGTACTGAAATGCAGGAGAATCTGCAGTGAATTGACGCATGGTGCAGGGAATGGCAATTGAATCTCAATACAGACAAGTATAATGTGCTGCGAATACGTAGAAAGAAAGATCCTTTATCATTTAGCTACAATATAGCAGGTCAGTAACTGGAAGAAATTAATTCCATAAATTGTCTGGGAGTAGGCATTAGGAGTGATTTTAAATGGAATGATCATATAAAGTTGATCGTCGGTAAAGCAGATGGCAGACTGAGATTCATTGTAAGAATCCTAAGGAAATGCAATCCGAAAACAAAGGAAGTAGGTTACACTACACTTGTTCGCCCACTGCTTGAATACTGCTCACCAGTGTGGGATCCGTAACAGATGGGGTTGATAGGGGAGATAGAGAAGATCCAACGGAGAGCAGAGCGCTTCGTTATAGGATCATTTAGTAATCGCGAAAGCGTTACGGAGATGATAGATAAACTCCAGTGGAAGACTCTGCAAGAGAGACGCTCAGTAGCTCGGTATGGGTTTTTGTTGAAGTTGCGAGAACATACCTTCACCGAAGAGTCAAGCAGTATATTGCTCCCTCCTAGGTGCATCTCGCGAAGAGACCATGAGGATAAAATCAGAGAGATTAGAGCCCACACAGAGGCATACCGACAATCTTCCTTTCCACGAACAATAAGAGACTGGAATAGAAGGGAGAACCGATAGAGGTACTCAAAGTACCCTCCGCCAGACACCGTCAGGTGGCTTGCGGAGTATGGACGTAGGTGTAATTGTAGAAGTTATCCCTGAACTACCTCTGAAAGTTTCTCGGTGGAGTTCTGGTTCATTTACTATAAAGAACACCTCTCTCAAATTCCTTCGTCTACATAAATTGCTCTATAGATTGCGGAGAAGGGAATGCCAGTAAGGTTGGTGGTCTACGTACAGGAAGTTGAGAACATTGTCTATGGCGAAGGGGCTGCGATCAGATAGTCTCATCAGGTGAAAGGACGTAACGGCTCGCTGCTCAGAGATGCGAGGGGCTGGAGCGATAAGATAGCGATCGCTGGTGTGAGTGGCAACAAGGGGACCCGCACAGTGGCGGCTGCCAGCGCCCAGTGTACCGTTGTCCGCAGTCGGAGGAGCCGAGCCGAGCAGGCATGTGAGGTACGGGCAGTCCGTGCAGGGAGCAAGGGGAGTGTCTCACGCCAGTAAAATGCCTGGCTGTGCTGACTTTTCGGTCCGAAAACTGACATCACTTGACCATATCCTCAAGGCTTCAGACACCACCTGGTTGCGCGTCTTTTACCATTCTGAAAGTACACTACTGGCCATTAAAATTCCTACACCAAGAAGAAACGCGCATGATAAACGGGTATTCATTGGACAAATATATTATACTAGAACTGACGTGTGATTACATTTCCACGCAATTTGGATGCATAGATCCTGAGAAATCAGTACCCAGAACAACCACCTCTGGCCGTAATAACAGCCTTGATACGCCTGGGTATTGAGTCAAACAGAGCTTCGATGGCGTGTACAAGTACAGCTGCCCATGCAGCTTCAACACGATACCACAGTTCATCAAGAGTTGTGACTGGCTTATTGTGACGAGCCAGTTGCTCGGCCACTATTGACCAGACTTCTCAATTAGCGAGAGATCTGGAGAATGTGCTGGCCAGGGCAGCAGTCGAACATTTTCTGTATCCAGAAAGGCCCGTACAGGACCTGCAACATGCGGTCGTGCATTATCCTGCTGAAATGTAGGTTTCGCAGGGATCGAATGAAGGGTAGAGCCAAGGGTCGCAACACACCTGAAGTGTAACGTCCACTGTTCAAAGTGTCGTCAATGCGAACAAGAGGGGACCGAGACGTGTAACCAATGGCACCCCATACCATCACGCCGGGTGATACGCCAGTATGGCGATGACGGATACACGCTTCCAATGTGCGTTCATCGCGATGCCGCCAAACATGGATGCGACCATCATGATGCTGTAAACAGAACCTGGATTCATCCGAAAAAGTAACGTTTTGCCGTCCGTGCACCCTGGTTCGTCGTTGAGTACACCACCGCAGGCGCTCCTGTCTGTGATGCAGCGTCAAGTGTAACCGCAGCCATGGTCTCCGAACTGATAGTCCATGCTGCTGCAAACGTCGTCGAACTGTTCGTGCAGATGGTTGTTGTCTTGCAAACGTCACCATGTGCTGACTCAGGGATCGAGAAGTGGCTGCACGATCCGTTACAGTCATGCGGATAAGATGCCTGTCGTCTCGACTGGTAGTGATACGAGTCCGTTGGGATCAAGCACGGCGTTCCGTATTACCCTCCTGAACCCACCGATTCCATATTCTTCTAACAGTCATTGGATGACCAACGCGAGAAACAATGTCGCGATAGGCTACCGCAATCGCGATAGGCTACAATCCGACCTTTATCAAAGTCGGAAACGTGATGGTACGCATTTCTTCTCCTTACACGAGGTATCACAACAACGTTTCACCAGGCAACACCGGTCAACTGCTGTTTGTATATAAGAAATCGGTTGGAAACTTTCCTCATGTCAGCACGTCGTAGGTGTCGCCAGCGCCGCCAACATTTTGTGAATGCTCTGAAAAGCTAATCATTTGCATATTACAGCATGTTCTTCCTGTCGGTTAAATTTCGCGTCTGTAGTACGTCATCTTCGTGGTGTGACAATTTTAATGGCCAGTAGTGTAGCTGCTAAAACGTGCACTACGCTTGCCTATCCACATATCGCTTGCTTATTTTCATTTCGCTTTGTTATTTTTTGTTTTTTATTTTGTATTTTCTGCTGGAATTTACTTATTTTTATATAAAAATGAAATGACACTTTCAGAGACTTTACTGGTCTCATATAGATATGATTTTATACATACAGAGTGAAGCGGTGAGTGAGAACTTGGACAGAGGCTGGGAATCGAACCCGGATCTACTGCTTACTAGGCAGGTGCGTTAGCCACTAAGCCACGTTGGCACAGCCGTTCGCACAACTGCACGGATTACCCTGGCACGCCTCCCCCTTGAAACAAATTCTCACTGCCGCCCCAGTCTACTTTAAATTCCCCCTCACACACGAACAGGATTGACGAAGCTCTCCACGTTCTGGAATATCAAAATGGCTCTGAGCACTATGCGACTTAATGTCTGAGGTCATCAGTCACCTAGAACCTAGAACTAATTAAACCTAACTAACCTAAGGACATCACACACATCCATGCCCGAGGCATGATTCGAACCTGCGACCGTAGCGGTCTCTCGGCTCCAGACTGTAGCACCTAGAACCGCACGGCCATTCCGGCCGGCTCTGGAATAGCACCTCAGCATCGAACGTAAGTGGGGGATCCAGCCTGAAACCCAGTTGCAGGTACTTATACGAGTGAAATGACACAATTTCATAAACTTCACCGATCTCATATAAATATGATTTTATATATACACACTGAAGCGCTGAGTGAAAACTTGTACCAAGGCCGAGAAGACGGGTCCCCTGCTTAGTAGGCAGGTGCGTTAGCGACTAAGCCACCTTTGCTTGCTATTAAAGAGAAGAATACAGTAAGCAGATTCGAAATGATGCAGGTTGCAGCAGTTATTCTTGCACGGCATAGTGTGGACAGCTGCATCAAACGATTCTTCGCACTGAAGATCACAACAGCAGCATTGCTATGGTCACCGCTTCATTAGTGTATTCCTTGCTCATTATGATAGCTTAAGAAAAACGAATCTCCTTAACGTACAGACACGATAAAGGTAGAATATATAAACTCTTAAACAGGATTACTGGAGTTTACCTTTATGATTCTAATAGCCTTTTTTTGTATTTCTAAAACTCGCTTAGCTGCTGTCAAATTACCCCAGAATATGTCTCGATATTTAATCCGGGGAAAAGGAGGCATAATAGGTACTCTTAACTGTTTTTTCAACTGACTGCCATGTTTTAAATAACACCGAAGCCGATGCTGTTTACATCAGAAAGTCAATAACGTATGAAAAAACTGCAAAGAACGAAACTCGTCTAGCTTGAAGGGGGAAACCAAATGGCTCTATGGTTGGCCCGCTAGATGTCGCTGTCATAGGTCAAACGGATATCAACTGCGTTTTTTTAAAAGTAGGAACCCCCATTTTTTATTACATATTCGTGTAGTACGTAAAGAAATAGTAATGTTTTAGATGGACCACTTTTTTCGCTTTGTGATAGATGATGCTGTAATAGTCACAAACGTATAAGTACGTGGTATCACGTAACATTCCACCAGTCTGAACGGTATTTACTTCGTGATACGATACCCGTGTTAAAATGGACCGTTTACCAATTGCAGAAAATGTCGATATATCTCGATACATGTCACCTCACTAAGTATTTGAATGTAAGCAAATTTTGTAATAGGTAGCAATCTCGGAAAAACCTTTCCAAGTTAACACTTCATCAAAAAAAAAAAAAAATTGTGAGTGGATCCAAATTTTTCTCGTAATTGTACACTCATTTAAACGTGAAATTCTTGTCTATTGTCATGAATGTATTACAAAAGGAAAATGATTTTTGTATAGATTTAGAACGTATACAGGGTGGTCCATTGGTAGTGACCGGGCCAAATATCTCACGAAATAAGCATCAAACGAAAACACTACAAGGAACGAAACTCGTCTAGCTTGAAGCGAGAAACCAGATGACGCTATGGTTGCCCCGCTAGATGGCGCTGTCAAGGGGTCAAACGGATATCAACTGCGTATTTTTTTAAGTAGGAACCCCCATTTTTATTACATATTCGTGTAGTACGTAAAGAAATATGAATGTTTCAGTTGGACCACTTTTTTCGCTTTATTGTAGACGGCGCTGTAATAGTCACAAACGTATAAGTACGCGGTATCACGTAACATTCCCCCAGTGCGGACGGCATTTACTTCGTGATACAATACCCGTGTTAAAATGGACGGTTTACCAATTGCGAAAAGGTCGATATTGTGTTGATGTATGGCTATTGTGATAAAAATGCCCAACGGGCGTGTGCTACGTATGCTGCTTGGTATCCTGGACGACATCATCCAAGTGTTCGGACCGTTCGACGGATAGTTACGTTATTTAAGGGAACAGGGAGTATTGAGCCACATGTGAAACGTCAACCACGACCTGCAACAAATGATGATGCCCAAGTAGGTGTTTTAGCTGCTGTCGCGGCTAATCCGCACGTCAGTATCAGACAAATTGGGGGAGAATCGGGAATCCCAAAAACGTCGGTGTTGAGAAGGCTACATCAACATCGATTGCACCCGTACCATATTTCTATGCACCATGGCGGCGACTTTGAACGTCGAGTTCAGTTCTGTCACTGGGCACAAGAGAAATTACGGGACGATAACAGATTTTTTGCATGCGTTCTATTAAGCGACGAAGCGTCCTTCACCAACTGCGGTAACGTAAACCGGCATAATATGCACTATTAGACAACGGAAAATCCGCGATGGCTGCGACAAGTGGAACATCAGCGACCTTGGCGTGTTAATGTATGGTGCGGCATTATGGAAGGAAGGATAATTGGCCCCATTTTATCGATGGCAATTTAAATGGTGCAATATATGCTGATTTCCTACGCAATGTTCTGCCGATGTTGCTACAAGATGTTTCACTGCATGACTGAATGGGGATGTACTTCCAACATGATGGATGTCCGGCACATAGCTCGCGTGCCGTTGAAGCGGTATTGAATAGCATATTTCATGACAGGTGGATTGGTCATCGAAGCACCATACCATGGCCCGCACTTTCACCGGATCTGAGGTCCCCGGATTTCTTTCTGTGGGGAAAGTTGAAGGATATTTGCTATCGTGATCCACCGACAACGCCTGACAACATGCGTCAGCGCATTGTCAATGCATGTGCGAACATTACGGAAGGCGGACTACTCGCTGTTGAGAGGAAAGTCGTTACACGTATTGCCAAATGCATTGAGGTTGACGGACATCATTTTGAGCATTTATTGCATTAATGTGGTATTTACAGGTAATCACGCTGTAACAGCATGCGTTCTCAGAAATGCTAAGTTCACAAAGGTACGTGTATCACATTGGAACAACCAAAATAAAATGTTCAAACGTACCTACGTTCTGTATTTTAATTTAAAAAACCTAGCTGTTACTAACTGTTCGTATAAAATTGTGAGGCATATGTTTGTGACTATTACAGCGCCATCTATCACAAAGCGAGAAAAGTGATCCAACTAAAGCATTCCTATTTCTTTACGTACTACACGAATATGTAATAAAAATGGGGATTCCTATTTAAAAAAAAACGCAGTTGATATCCGTTTGACCTATGGCAGTGCCATCTAGCGGGCCAACCGTAGCGCCATCTGGTTTCCCCCTTCAAGCTAGACAAGTTTCCTTCTTTGTAGTTTTTTCGTTTGACGCTTATTTCGTGAGATATTTGGCCAGGTCACGATCAATGGACTATCCTGTAGAGCAAGCTATTAAAAGTGGTTTCATCCTTTACAAATTGTAAGTGAAGAATAGTTGCCTGTATGTTATACTTTCTTTTGTTAAAATTTTCTTCTTTGTATTAGTATCTGTGGAAACTTGGCTGTACGCTAATAATGATGAACGCATGGCATTGGTGGCCGGGAGACCCCTCGCGGGGCGGTTCTTTAACGCCACTACGGCGACTTGGGAGTGAATGAGGCTGAAATGATGATGGAAGATACGCAACACCCAGTCATCTCGAGGCCTGACCCCGTCGGGAATGGAACCCGGGACCCCGTGCGCGAGAAGCGAGAACGCTACCTCAAGACGACGAGCCGCGGACGGCTGTGTGCTAATAGTATTCCAGTGGCAAGGGAAAACGACCAGAGCTATGAACGGAGCACTGATTACGTGATGGAATCATACAGGTTATACTTTTCAGTGATTTTCAACGTTAGCTGTATGTCCACTGTACGATAAAAAAATACTTTTTCCAAAAGCAAATGAAAGTTGGGTGAGTCATTGTCAGAAAGACATTATGTACACAGGCTTGACTCTGCTTTTGGTAGTAATCCAGATTTCGCTTTTAGACTGTTTGTGAATAAATCTTAATACTTTTAACTTCGCTGGGATGAAGATGCCAAGATACCATTAACAGTTATACGGACACATAGAAAAGCGCGAGTCTTTCGTGTCCTACATCCAACACTAACAGAGAAGTGTTTATGAAATCTGAAGGTTGTTTACTTGTCTAGACAAAGAATGACGTAACATTAAAATGGTTCAAATGCCTCTGAGCACTATGGGACTTAACATCTGAGGTCATCAGTGCCCTAGAACTTAGAACTACTTCAACCTAAGTAACCTAAGGACATCACACACATCCATGCTCGAGGCAGGATTCGAACCTGCGACCGTAGCAGTCGCGCGGTTCCTGACTTAAGCGCCTAGAACCGCTCGGCCAACGCGGCCGGCTACGCATCATTAATTTATGAACATAGAATAATAATTACATTTATCATATCCATATAAATGTATTTAAAGTAATCCCCAGTGTGCCACTGGTGTATAGTATGGTTTTCTTGCATTAATTTTGCCAGAAAAGCTTCAGTAATACATTTCTCAGTATTTAATGCACAATGACAATTAACGTGATCACTTACGTTACAACAATAGTTGACTACTGTTTAATCTTGAGTCGTGTTCAACAACGGGGTCACACACATCTGAACCCTTTTCTTTTTATCATGCGAAAGTTCTTAAGCACAGCTGAAATGTTATTAGCACCATATTTTCCCCTTTTGTAGCAGTCAGCTATTTCAGTATACTCGATAATTTATTTAGTGCGTATGAATAACTGAGGGATCAAAATGAGGAAAAGTGTACAAATATTATAATTTTATAGCTACGAATGGACAATCATATTCCACTCGAACACAGAGTTTCGCGGTCAGCTGTTCGTCTGTCATTGCAGACAGGCGGATACGGCGTACATCTGGTAGTCACGTGATGCCGGTTTTCGGTCCAAAACGCCAACGCAGCCAGGCGTTTTACTGGCGCTAGACACTCCCAAGGAGCGAGCGACGTAAATTCGGCGCATCTTCTTCTGAGAGACGATGAGTACCCAACTGACCTGCAGATGTTTAGACAGCTAACGAAATTTAACGTCCGGCCACTAGAGATATTTTGCCGGAATACCGCAGAACGTAAGCAGTGGAAAGCGGTCCAAAGTAAACTTCGCTTGAAAATTTATAAGCATACCATTAATACCCGAGACCTAGACCATTTATAAAGCACTGTCAATTTGGAACGCCAAAAAAGAAGTGAAATGTGGGACCGTTCGCTTTCAAAATCTGTTTATCCCAGAAATCTCTCACGTTCACTGAAGGAAGTGCGCGTCTTTTAGAAAGAAAGAGTCTGCTGGGAGAAGCCAGCCAACTATAACTGATAGTTTCTCTACTGTCTCTTTATTGTGTAATCCTCTGTATTCCTTCACAGCTTAGTGTAGAAGTCAGAAAGGGGGAATAAAGAGAGAGAGAAAAGAGAGAGAGAGAGCAAAAGGAGTAAGAGGTAAGGTTACGATATCGTCCACCTAAAAAGCTAAACTCCTTCGGAACAGGCCTTGGAGGCCTAACGGTACCGACCAACGCCGTGTCATCCTCAGCTACAAGCGTCACAGGATGCCGATACGGCAAAGACCTTGTAGAAAATAACTAGACTCACTGATGGCGCTGCAGTCGCGGGATAATTTGAACCTTCGCCTGGACGCCATTATAGTGGTTGTAGTCTGATGTGTTGTGTAGTATTGTTGTTTATGAAGACCCTGATTCAACGTTGTATATTTGTTGGGGCGTACATACTGTATTTGTTACTGGCAGCTCTACTATCTGTACGTTCCAATCAAAAGAAGTACAATGGTGAAGAGTTGTGCAGCGATTAATCGTACAAATGAATTCGAGAAAGGAACGAATATTACATTTCACAGATATGTGAATATTATAAGTTGTTTCGTATGTCAGTGCACTTGTTTAATAAATGTTTATGGTCTCGCGGTAGCGATCTCGCTTCCTGAGCACGGGGTCCCGGGTTCGATTCCCGGCGGGATCAGGGATTTTTCCTACCTCGAGATGACTGGGTGTTGTTGTGTCGTCTTCATCATCATCATTCATCCCCATTACGGTCGGAGGAAGGCAACGGCAAACCACCTCCATTAGGACCTTGCCTAGTAAGGCCGTGCGGGTCTCCCGCATCGTTCCCCTACGCTCTGTAAATGAGCATGGGACCTCATTTCATTTCACAACACGGTATTAGCATAATGTCTGTGCATCTATTTGCAGGTTTCCTTTCTCAAAACCACAGCTGTTACAAAAATGGTTACACGCTGTCAGGAGGCAAGATTTCCGACCGACAGAATACCATTTTATATGTTCTGATCATTTTGAAGAAAGTTGGCTGATCAGTAGTGTTTTCATGGTCTAGATTAGGTTGAAACTTGATAATTTGGTCGTGAGTTGCCAAAGCACTATGCCATATATAACGCAGGGGAAATCTTCGAGTATTTTGATGCATTTTGCGTAGATCTATCGTAAATGAACTACGAAATATGCTAGTGGTCCAGTACATAACTTTTAGCTACGGCAGATTCCATGTAGTAATGTAAGATAAATTCATAAACAGTGACTAGTTGTTGTTTGTTCATAAATTATAAAGTATATTGTAGTAACGTATTTAAATGAGGGGTTATGTTTGTGACCTAACTCAAGGGAAGGCATTTTATATCCAAAAGCGATGTATAAACATTTGAACTCCGCGCGTCAGTTTACCACTCTAATGGCCGCCGCCCAGCTATTCAATTTGTCCGCTCTTTACAGTCGACCACTCGTGCTGTTGTGGGGGCCTGGGATACGGAGGGGTTGTGGTCAGCCCACTGATTTAACGGCCATTGTCAGCTTTCGTGACCGGAGCCGCTACTCCTCAATCAAGTAGCTCATCAATTGGTCTCACAAGGGCTGAGTACACCCCGGTTGCCAACAGCACTCGGCAGACCGCACGGTCACCCATCCAAGTGTTAGCCCAACCCGACAGCGCTTAACTTCGGTGATCTTATGGGAACCGGTGTCATCATTGCGGCCAGACCGTTGGTATCGTCCAAGTACGATTTGCTACGATTTGCTAAATAAAAGCACACTTGGTTGTACACGAAACGGGAACTAAAGGCTTAATTACCTCATTTAGAAGGGATGCCCGAAGACAAAGTGTTGCTCATCCTATGATGCAGAAAGATTGAGCCACGCTGCCTCTATGGCCGTCGATAATGGATTTTGTTCACTAGCTGACCTCTCAATTATGTCCCATAAATGTTGGATAGAATACATATCGAGCGATCTGGTGGCCAAATCATTAGCTTGCGCGATCTGATCAGAATGTTCTTCAAACCAATCGCGAACAATTGTGGTCCGGTGACATAACGCATTGTCATCTATAAATCCCATCGTTGTCTGGGAATGTGAAGTCCATGAATGGCTGGAAATGGTCTCTAAGTAGCCGAACAATGCAAGGGCAGTGACAGGTTCATTCCATGTAAACACAACACACTATTATGGAGCCCCCACCAGCTTGCACAGTGTCTTGTTGACAACTTGGAACCATGACTTCGTGGGTTCTGCGCCACACTCGAACTCTACCATCAGCTCTTGCACAGTGAAATCGGGAATCATCTGACCAGGCCACTGCTTTCCAGTTGTCTAGGGACCAGCCGATATGGTCACGAGCCCGAGAGTCGCTGCAGGCAGTATCATGCTGTTAGCACAAATGGCCCTGAGCACTATGGGACTTAACATCTGAGGTCATCAGTTCCCTAGAACTTAGAACTACTTAAACCTAACTAACCTAAGGACATCACACACATCAATGCCCGAGGCAGGATTCGAACCTGCGACCGTAGCGGTCGCGCGGTTCCAGACTGAAGCGCCTAGAACCGCTCGGCCACAGCTGCTGTTAGCACAGGCACTCGCTTCGGTCGTCTGCTGCCGTAGCCTATTAACGTCAAATGTCACCACACTGTCCTAACGGATACGTTCGTCGTAGGTCAACATTGATTTCTGAGGTAATTTCAGCAGTGTTACTTGCCTATTAGCACTCACAATTGCGCACAAAAGCCGCTGCTCTCAGTCGTTAAGTGAAGGCTATCGGCCACAGTGTTGTCCGTGGAGAGATAATGCCTGGAATTTAGTATTCACAGAACACTCTTGACACCGTGGCTCTCGGGATATTGAATTCCATAAACCCAGATGAAGAAGCTTGCACAGGATAGAGTAGCATGGAGAGCTGCATCAAACCTCTCTCTGAAGACCGCAACAACAACAACGATTTCCGAAATGGCATGTCCCATGCGTCTAGCTCCAATTACTTTTCCGAATTCAAAGTCTAACAATTCCCGCCATGCGGTCACAATCACGTCGGAAACCTTTTCACATGAATCATCTGGGCACAAATGAGAGCCAATGCACTGCCCTTTTATACCTTGTGTACGCGATACTACCGCCATCTATACAGGGTGGTCCATTGATCGTGACCTTGCCAAATATCTCACGAAATAAGCGTCAAGCGAAAAAACTACAAAGAACGAAACTTGTCTAGCTCGAAGGGGGAACCAGATGGCGCTTCGGTTGGCCTGCTAGATGGCGCTCCCATAGGTCAAACGGATATCAACTGCGTTTTTTTAAATAAAAACCCCCATTTTTATTAGATATTCGTGTAGTACGTAAAGAAATATGAATGTTTTAGTTGGATCACTTTTTTCACTTTGTGATAGATGGCGCTGTAATAGTCACAAACATATGGCTCACAATTTTAAACGAACAGTTGGTAACAGCTAGGTTTTTTAAATTGAAATACAGAACGTAGGTACGTTTGAACATTTTATTTCGGTTGTTGCAATGTGATACATGTACCTTTGTGAACTTATCATTTCTGAGAACGCATGCTGTTACAGCGTGATTACCTGTAAATACCACATTAATGCAATAAATTTTGAAAATGATGTCCGTCAATACCAATGCATTTGCCAATACGTGTAACGACATTCCTCTCAACAGCGACTAATGCGCCTTCCGCAACTTTCGCACATGCACTGACAATGCGCTGACGCATGTTGTCAGGCGTTGTCGGTGGTTCACGATAGCAAATATCCTTCAACTTTTCCCACAGAAAGAAATCCGGGGACGTCAGATACGGTGAACGTGCTGACCATGGTTTGGGTCTTCGATGACCAATTCACCTGTCATGAAATATGCTATGCAATACCGTTTCAACTGCACGCGAGCTATGTGCCGGACATCCATCATGTTGGAAGTACATCGCCACTCCGTCATGCAGTGAAATATCTTGTAGTAACGTGGTAGAACAATACGTAGGAAATCAGCATACATTGCACCATTTAGATTGCTATCGATAAAATGGGGGCCAATTATCCTTCCTCCCATAATGCCGCACCATACATTAACCCGCCGAGGTCGCTGATGTTCCACTTGTCGCAACCATCGTGGATTTTCCGTTGTCGAATAGTGCATATTATGCCGGTTTACGTTACCGCTGTTGGTGAATGACGCTTCGTCGCTAAATATAACGCGTGCAAAAAATCTGTTATCGTCCCGTAATTTCTCTTGCGCGCAGTGGCAGAACTGTACACGACATTCAAAGTCGTCGCCATGCAATTCCTGGTGCATAGAAATATGGTACGGGTGCAACCGATGTCGATGTAGCATTCTCAACACCGACGTTTTTGAGATTTCGGATTCTCGCGCAATTTGTCTACTACTGATGCGCAGATTAGCCGCGATAGCAGCTAAAACACCTACTTGGGCATCATCATTAGTTGCAGGCCGTGGTTGACGTTTCACATGTGGCTGAACACTTCCTGTTTCCTTAAATAGCGTAACTGTCCGGCGAACGGTCCGGACACTTGGATGATGTCGTCCGGGATAGCGAGCAGCATACATAGCACACACCCGTTGGACATTTTGATCACAATAGCCATACATCAACACGCTATCGACCTTTTCCGCAATTGGTAAACGGTCCATTTTAACACGGGTAATGTATCACGAAGCAAATACCGTGGTCCAACTAAAACATTCATATTTCTTTACGTACTACACGAATATGTAACAAAAATTACAGCGCTATCTATCACAAAGTGAAAGAAGTGGTCCAACTAAAACGTTCATATTTCTTTACGTACTATGTATATGTAATAAAAAATGGGGGTTCCTATTTTAAAAAACGCAGTTGATATGCGTTTGACCTATGGCAGCGCCAACTAGCGGGGCAACCATAGCGCCATTTGGTTTCCCCCTTCAAGTTAGACGAGTTTCGTTCTTTGTAGTTTTTTTCGTTTGGTGCTTATTTCGTGAGATATTTGGCCCGGTCACTATCAATGGACCACCCTGTACACGTGTGTATGCTATCCCATGACTTATCACATCAGTGTAAGTCCTATCGAATTCGTACTTCACACGACGATAGAAGAAATGGGGAAGCGTTGTATGGGGTGGCTAACTGCTCTGGAATTTTACAGTTGGTATATTTAATAGACTCATTAATTTTGATATTTACGCTATAACTTTTCAAGGACAGGACGCAGCTGCTCTTTCGCATCCTTTTTCGAAATGAAGTGCTACACAATGAGCAAGTGAATAATACCGTACATGTTGCATACCTGTGACAGATATATGAATAGGCCTTTCAAGCTAACAAGTTGATTTATAGATTACCTTCATTCGGCAACGCGACTACGAAAGTTTAATCAGTAATTTACCTCACAACCTCAATTACAGATTACTTTCAATTTGTTTATAAGAATAAAAAATCAAATTTTCGTTTGCGAACTTCAGTTTTCTATCTAAAAGAAGCTGCTCAGTTTAACGACACCTCCCATACGTATAATCTTGGTACCAAAAATTGAGGCGACAGAGCATTCTCGATAGTTTACATTGAAATACTACTTTCGATATTTCTTGTATTCTGTGGGTTCTCAAAGAAATCTATACAACAACTGGAGAATTTCGACTCATTAAATGCTTTTGATTGCTGGTAAATTGAAACATTGTGCGCTGATTTTCATTTCGTTCGTTCAGAAGTCTTCCTGCATATTCCTTTTTTTCTCTATTACTTGATTCCAGCATCCCTTTATTTCTCGTACGTCACGAGCCGATTTACTTTATGACCGTAAATTCCACTGCGTAAATAGTGTTCTTGACTGAAAGCGTCACGAGATGTCCAGAAAGTCATAGTGTACTGTACCAGCTTTATCGACAGTCTAGAAACTCTTATCGTTTCTTACAAGTAATAACTTTGTGTTCAACTTTTAGACTTGCCTGAGATATCGAATTTACTTATGGATTATTGCGCTACTCGTAGGATGTTAAAAGGCTCGTGCTATGAGCACCATCCCAAGCGAAACCGAGCCGCACATTGATAAAGCAGACGCATCCAGTCGAAGTGGTTGTCTTCGCGGCGAGTCGCCCACTGTGCTGTGATACGCTATCACTCGACACCCGATACTGCGTGCGGCGCTCCACAGAAGTGACAACAAACACGGCCGACTGCACAGCGGAGATCCTCCATCCGGTACCTGGGAGAAGTCGATAGCGTTCCCCAACAAATATTATTCTCGATACCGGTACGCCATTAGCGGAGGTCACACCGGGGGCCCTATCTAAGGGCGAGACCGCTACGTCGCCGCTGTAGGCTGTATATTTGTATTCTCTTCAGTCGTGTGCATTAATTATAAAAACGCTGTCTGAGGCTACACTGAAACATATTTTGCATGCATCCTAAAAAGGGCAATTGTTTCCACATAACGTACGTGTCCAATGAAAAGGGCTCCTTTTTCTTAACTTGCGAAACAAGATCCAGGAAGTGCTTTTTTTCTTTTTTCTGTTGGCAAAAGTCAGAAGCAGCACTGTGTTACATTCGTGTTGCACTAAGTTCCACAGGTGCACTACAGATATAGCTACAAACCCACATGACGGCGTGTGATGGAGGGTGCATCTGGTACCACTTTTTGGTCCCCTCTTCCCTGTCACATTCGCGAATTTCGTGTGCGCAGAATGACTGGCGGTAAACCTCCGTATTAGCTCCAGTTTCTCGTCGTGATAATTTCGCGAGACGCATCTGAGAATAAAGGTTGTCCGCACGATGCCTCTTTCTTTGTGCCTATCACAGACGCATAGGAATAAAAGTGCGTGCACAAAACTTTCTGGAAAGAACGCATGTATGCGTGGGCGTTCTCGTGTCCACACGTTGCCTTATTGTGCAAGCAGTCTGCTACGGATCCCCTTCTTTGCTTGACAGCTAGTGCTGCGTTTATTGTGATGAAAAGGCGACAAAAGAGAAGAGGCGAAAGTGGCTATGGGTAAAGAAATATTTAAATAACAGAGCTACGAGAAGTACAAAATGACAACATCTTGTTTGCAAATTGCAGAAGGAGGTCACAGCCAGATTTTAGATTTTTTGTTTTGGAAACTGCAGCGATGAGTTTGGTGATAACATTTAGTTAGCTAGTAACTGTCGACTTATATACCAGTTTGAACTATTTATTGCGCATTTCAAAACACAGCAATTCAATGATTATTCCCGAAACTGAGAAATACTATTTGGAGCTTCTTAGTCGTCATTTTAAGGTTAATTAATTATCAATGCGCCGTTCGTATTTTGTTTTCTAAGAAAAGTTGTTAACACAACATTAATCAGGAAAGATTATATGTAGATTAACATCTTACGACTCAACAAATCTTGGAATTTCATAGAGATCCTCCACAAAGGACGTAATGTTTCCCAATTCCACCGGGGGCCGAACCGCACAATAATCCTGAAAGAGTAGTTCAGTGTGGAGCGGTGGAGGGGTGAAGTGGGTGGCGGACCACTGCGGCTGCGGCGGGGACGGAGCCTCTCCGTCGTTTCTAGGTCACAGGTTAACATAAAACAGAAAAGGTGGTTCCACCCCCATAAAACATGGAATATAGAGCAAAGAAAAAGTGTCATTCAGTTTATGTCCAAAGAGTGAAACATGGCCCGAGATCGGTAATAATTTTGCAGTCATAACGTGGTATTCCATGGGCCCTGTAGTTACTTTGTAAGGTCGCATTAATGCCAAGGAATATGTGGCTGACCAGTTCCATCCCACAATTCAATGTTTGTTACCCAATGGCGATGCTGTGTTCCAAGACGACAGGGCCCCTATTCATAAAGCTCACATCACCCAGTGCTGGTTTTGAGACAGCAAGGATGATTTGTGGCATCTCTCCGGTCCACTATAGTCATTAGATTTCAATATCATGAAGCCTTTTGGGGAGAAACGCGAGTGATCTGTAGCCCTCTCCATCATCGTTGACTGAACTTGCCACTATGTTGCTAGAAGATGTCCTTGAAAACAGTAGAAGATCTATATTCATCCATTACCAGACGACTGGAAGCTGTTTTGAATACCAGAGGTTTTTCTACATCTTATTGGGCGTGATAATGTGTTGGAGTTTCCTTTTTCTGATGTTACGCTTCTGTAAAAGTTTGAGGCTATTTATTTCACGCTCCGACATCCGACCAGTCAGTCGCCAAGAGCCAGCTGAACCAGGAGTACCTCTGATGACATCCATCGTGGCTCTGGAGGTAACGTCCACTCTGGAAGATGCGCCAGCAACGAAGACAATCAGCCGTAATAGCCTTCATTTTATTAAGGATGCATTTGTGGGTGTGTTCTTCATTTTATTAAGAAAAGGATGCATTTGTGGGTGTGTTGCACGATAGCTCTGGTACACTTCGAACACATTCAACCAAGGTAAGATTATTGTGGGCACGAAACACCCCCAGCACTCATATTTACTGGAGTTTGAGTGAGAAAGTAAGTGCATGAAAGCATAGCTTTGGTACTCGTGGAGTAATTTGTATCAAACTTGATACCTATATGACCAACTGTATTCAGAATATACTAGGGGAGTTGGTAGGTGAGGCACCCTAATGTGGCACTTTGGTCAGATATAGGGTAGTGGCGGGAAGAGCGCAGCATCATAATAATAATAAAAAAACTACACTACTGGCCATTAAAATTGCTACACCACGAAGATGACGTGCTACAGACGCGAAATTTAACCGTCAGGAAGAAGATGCTGTGATATGCAAATGATTAGCTTTTCAGAGCATTCATACAAGGTTGGCGCCGGTGGCGACACCTACAACGCGCTGATAGGAGGAAACTTTCCACCGATTTCTCATACACAAACAGCAGTTGACCGGCGTTGCCTGGTGAAACGTTGTTGTGATGCCTCGTGTAAGGAGGAGAAATGCGTACCATCACGTTTCCGACTTTGATAAAGGTCGGATTGTAGCCTATCGCGATTGCGGTTTATCGTATCGCGACATTTCTGCTCGCGATGGTCAAGATCCAATTATTGTTGAGAGAATATCGAATAGGTGGGTTCAGGGGGGTAATACGGAACGCCGTGCTGGATCCCAACGGCCTAGTATCACTAGCAGTCGAGATGACAGGCATCTTATCCACATGGCTGTAACGGATCGTGCAGCCACGTCTCGATCCCTGAGTCAACAGATGGGGACGTTTACAAGACAACAATCATCTGCACGAACAGTTCGACGACGTTTGCAGCAGCATGGACTATCAGCTCGGAGACCATGGCTGCGGTTACCCTGGACGCTACATCACAGACAGAAGCGCCTGTGGTGGTGTACTCAACGACGGACCTGGGTGCACGAATGGCAAAACGTCATTTTTTCGGATGACATCGCGGTGAACGCACATTGGAAGCGTGTATTCGTTATCGCCATACTGGCGTATCACCCGGTGTGATGGTATGGGGTGCCATTGGTTACACGTCTCGGTCACCTCTTGTTCGCAATGACGACACTTTGAACAGTGGGCGTTATATTTCAGATGTGTTACGACCCGTGGCTCTACCCTTCATTCGATCCCTACGAAACCCTACATTTCAGCAGGATAATGCACGACCGCATGTTGCAGGTCCTGTACGGTCCTTTCTGGATACAGAAAATGTTAGACTGCTGCCCTGGCCAGCACATTCTCCAGATCTCTCACCAACTGAAAACGTCTTGAAACGTCCCCTTTGAAAAATTATACATGACTGTGCTTAAACTGACACACAATATTTTTAGCGCAACGCAATCTGACTTTCAAAAATCCCTACAAAAGAATTGCCCTGACTAACTTTAACCTATACCTTTCACAAATCACTTACCTCACAAAAACCTTCGTTACTCGAACTACTGCAATTCAGCGAGCGCCACTACTGCCAGCTAAATAAAAGATTCAAACTACTGAAGGCACTAACTACTGATAGGCATAGTTAGCAAATGAAAGATTTTGATAGAGAACAAACAATGTATTTACCTTAATAGTGTCGAAAAGTCATAATATATATAGCAGTTCATGACATCCAGTCTTACAAATTTCAAAACTCCGCCATCTCTCTCCCCACATCCACCACTGCTGGCGGCTCACCTCCAACTGCGCAACGCTACGCGCTGTTCACATCCAGCTGCCCAATACTACAATGGCAGACAACAATGCAAACTAGCCACAGACTGCACACAGCACAGCCAGTGATTTTCATACAGAGCGCTACGTAACGTTGCGAATAAGAAAACATAAACAGCCTACTTACATAGCCCCCATGCTCCCCACAAAAAATTTTACAAATTGTTTTGGGCAGTGGCCAATAATGATTTGATAAAATTTTTCATAATTACAATAACAAAGATATCAAATGCACACACTTATTGATACAGTGTTGGTCAAAAGCTAAAATTTTCTCACAGCCCATAAAGACAGTCCTGATAATTCATCACAGTAAAATTGCAGTGTTTTTCTCAAAGCCTGAGCAGTAAAAGAAAATGCACACAGAAGTAGTGGATTTCCATGCAGTCTTGAAGAAGTAGTGTTGTCCTTCCAACGGAAAGACAGTGCTGACTCTTGACATGCAGACAGGTAATGGGCCACAACATGGCAAACCCACAGCAGAGTCGAAGTTTTGAAGAATATTGGTAGGTAGGTCATCAAAGAGCAGACCCACTGTAGTCCTGGTAGAGATTACGGTATTGGTGGGCCACCAGAGTTGCAGAGCCACTGCAGTCCTTGTAGAAATAATGGTATTGGTAGGCCATCAAAGATGCAGACCCACTGTAGTCCTTGTAGAGACAGCCAGCAGCCATCTGTTGCGACTGTGCAGGTGCACAATCACCATCGAAGAGTCTTGCGGAGAATATAGCAAGTCCATAAACCACCACTTGTGCACTCACAAAGTTTTTGGAATTGTCCCTAGAACCAGCAGTGCTGTTAATCAGTCCCTTGCTGAATTATTAACACACGTGGGAGCACTAACAGTCCTCTTTTTTTCACATATTGTCCATATACTATGACCAACAGAAATGTGTGCAGTGAAATGAATGTTTACATGTTACTTAATGTGATAAACTGGTGTCAATTACAATTTTATAACATGAGAATACAATTACAGAAATACAGAAAACATCATTAAGACATAATAATACAGATAACATTTGTAGTAATACAGGCTTTACAAAAGAATAGAAATAAACATGTACATCAGTGTTACAGGAATTATGACATAAGTAAATAAATAAAATAATGATAATAGTTTTCGAAACATTAATTTCACATATGAGCATTGAAACAGAACAGAATTAATAATGTCTAAACATCTTTACAAAGTAAATAACATATTATTAATGCAAATTATATTTGAGGATAACAGTATTCCTCATCATAGTGAATGTAGCTTAGTACTAGAAGAGAAAAAAATTCTGTGAAACAGTAGACAGAGACAGGAAGAAAACAAATACACAAGGGTACACAAACACATAGTGGGATAACACAAAAGGAAAGGACAGGGTTTGTTTTCAGTGTAACATTTGGTACTGCAGTCCAACCCAAAACTTCATTCCATAGATCGTCCCTCTTATTTCAACATTTGCTCCAGCCAAAAAAAATCCTATCCAAGCATGCTTTCTGTATTCTGTTCACATCCTCTTTCAAAAATAGTTTTTCTCCACTGTACACTACTTTTTTTTGGCCAAACCATTTTCTTATAGCTTCTCAATGCATTTCTTCCAATTCATCATAGTTAGTTTCTTATATAGTCTACCCCCTCTTAAGCTAACTTAAATCTACTGAGATCAGATGCAAAACTAAGGGACGACGCAATGCAGCAGCACAAAACAATTAATACAAACAGCATATAAGTTATATATAAGTTAGCAAAGCAAATGCAACATTATCACTAATATGAGCCAATGTGCAGCAAAAAGAAAAATAAAGCAGTAGTAAAACTGGCTTAACAGAGTAATGCAAAGTGAAATTTAGTAGCACTATGCCTGGCAATCAGCAGCAGCAAATGCAATAACTAATATCTAAACATGACAAAGCTCAAGCAGAAAAAATAGTACACTAAAGACAACAATGCAGATAAGGGAAATGTCTATTCACATCTTAATATCTATGCCATTAAAGTGGTGCACCACAACTTATTCAACGAGAAATATTACCAAGTAGTTGAAAAGAAAATTATGTATGCAAATCCTGTGAAGGAAAATGTCTTTTTGTGCTCCTTCGTTTTTTCTTAAGTATATCAAAGCTATTATTTACTGGATCTGTAGGCATAAAATATCTATATTAGTACATCTATAAAATTTTATTTTAACCAATGCTGCAGTGCAGCTAGAAACTAGATATTAAACAAAATGAGCAAACTCTCAACTAGAAAGACAATAGATGTAAAATGTTTCTCATCATTTCATTAGGCATTTTAGTAAATATCATAAATTAAGAGCTCCACAGTGTGATCATATCTTTTAAAGTTTGAGCATGTCGTATTTGCGATGCTTTCGACAAAGAAATGTCAATAGCGAGGATAATGGCTTCAATTTTTTTCTACCTGTGCCTCTGAAAAGGCACACACTAATGGCTTTTTCTCCAGGCGTCTGACACAGCTGGCCACTCAAGACACATTACGTCAAGGTCACTTGGCTTTCTTACCAAAATATTTATGACACCAGTTTGCACTACAGTGACAGTCTCATATAAAAAATTTTCACAGGTCTAGAATTTGCGTTACAAATCTGTAGAAACAAAATCCTGTAAATATAACAGTGTCCAAAAAATTTTCGTCGGCATTGTGGTACATTCACGCTTTTACACAAATTTCATAACTCTTAAAGTATGATTCTTGGTTTCCAACATCCTTTTTCACAAGTCACAGTCCCTAATCACTACTCATTATTCCTTACCTTATTACACATATACATCTTCGTCGAGACTTCTTCAATATTTCATCATAATAAATACAAATCATAATAAACATTCCTCAACAGCATAATACACATCGTCATTGTAATAATAACATCATAACACCTCAGTCAAATCTCAAAAACGTCGTAGCTTTCTGCAATAATTTCAAAACCTAAAAAAGTTCTCTGCTCATTTAAATAGTGTCATCTACCTCAAACGTACTTTAAAAATCATGATCCCATTCCAAATACATCATTCAAAGCTCTCATAGTATCACAATGGTTCCGAAAAAATTATGAACAGTTCACAAAGTACAGACAAAATACAATTTCATAAGTGTGAAGTTATCCAACTGTGTAATTGCGTAAACATCTGTCACTGATGTAGTAAAAAAAAACGTTTTTTTCTCTGTTAAATAATCGGATAGCTGTGTAATTCTGTGTTACAGAAATATGGTACGGATGTGTAAAGTTGTATAAGCAAATACCATATTAGCTAGGGCTCCTTGTGCTTGCCAAACACATGGTACACAAAGTAAGCGTGTACCCCCCTGAGGATTAATGTATTTATACCCTCAGGTATTACAGATGACAACAATGGAATGAAATGTATCACGGAAAACTTTATTTGTAATTCAAAAATCTTTATAAATAAATGTTTTAAGTACAAAATTAATCACTCAAATACGTGTACTGTAGCGCTAAATGTGCGTCTTGTTGTAAGATAATCTCTGTCACTACTTAACGGTAAAAATGAGCTAAGTGTAGTAATTATCGTCGTCCGTAAGCAAAGTTCTGTAGAAGTCAATGTACTTACCTCATAATAAACAAAAGTGAAATGCTATGCATATAGGTATCGTAGTTATTATGCTTATTGCCGTGATGAAGAAAGTACTGTACTGTAATGTATTGTTGTGCTACGGAAAATGCTGTCTCATTGTAGCTATACCACAAAAGTTACTACTAAAACATGTTTTGCTTTCCAGAATAATACAGAAAAACTGTGCGGATGTAAAACAGAAACACTGCAAAAGCAACATTGTAAATTGTCACTCATTAGTAGCGTCGTGATAAACTCGTGTAGCTGTCACATAAACTAACCACTGTGTCATCCGGTATCTCACTGAAAGTACTTTAAATCCAGAATGTATTTTCAAGTAAACCAAAATGTTGCATTAAAATCTCATTAGCAGTACCAGTATATGTTCTAAGTATGTAAGCCTTATAGTCGTTATGTAATTGTGCAATTAACAAGCAAGAATGCACACACACAATAACACTGTGTCCTCTGTTCACAATAACAATGCATTCGTAATTTCTGTTTAAATAAGTTCTCTTGGTTCTTGACTGGATATTTAACTTCAAACATTGTTGTATGTTAACAGATTCTAAGTCTGACAGATTGTACTAGTAGCGTGAAGTGAAAAATTTTATGGCAAAGACTAAGTTAAAAAGCAGATTATCTTTCAATAAATGGTTTTACATGTGAAATGTTGTGTAAAACTTTACTCTTCCTAGTGTGCAGAGTTTCAACTTCAAAGTAATTATCATGTTGTATACGTTGGTAAGGAATGCTAAAATTTTTCTCGAGGTTAGCGTCTATGATATTTTTCGCTGAGCCAGCCGGCGCACGTGGCTGCCTGCGGTGCAAGTCATTGTCTGTCTCTTTGTTGGCGCGCGTCGTTATTGGGATTAGGAGACCCAGCCCTGTTTGAATCCCGCCAGTTCTGACACAATTCAGGTCTGTCATTACGATTATATCGTCTGTCGTCATGTCGGTAATTTCTGTAATTAATTTCTTGTCGGTCACGTGGTGGAGAACTTCTCCTTGAATCGTAACTGCGCGGAGGACCGTCGTGTCTGAAGTTATTCTGTCTCCCTTGATAATAATAATTATTTTGGTTCCCACATTGTCTGTTTCTATGGTTGTCTCTGTCACATTCATTACGATGGAAATGCGATCTTTCTCTGTAATTATTACTCTGCCAACGGTTGCCATACCGGTAGTGTCTGTTTTGGTCACCATTTACGTTGTAAGAATAGCCTTGTCGTGTCCCGCGATTGTTAGTGTCAATTTCCCATCTTGTAACAGTCCCTGAAAAGCTTCAATGTCGTCTTTGCAACGTCCTGCCAAAATAATATGTCGTAAATGTTCAGGCAGTTTGATTAAGCAAATGTGGATGAGTTCTGAGGGGCTGTATGGGTTTGACAGGTACTGATTCTTGTGCAACATGTCTTCAAAATATTTCACAAGACTGGAAAATTCAGATTGTTCGAAACGTTCCATCATTATGATGCTATGTTTTACTCGGTCTTGTGTAGCTTGAGACCAATATGCTGAGAGGAAGGCATGATAAAATTCTCCTTCACTGTGGCAATCGTGAATGACCGATTGCATTCTTACAACTGGTTCATTCTCTAAATAGCCACACATAAATTCTAATCTGTGCTCTAATGACCAGTTGGGAGGAAAACAATGAGAGAATTGATGGAGCCACGCTTGTGGATGAATGTCATTGCCAGATTTCTTAAATGTTTTAAATTTACGTGTAGTAATGAACAGCTTATAGTCAAAATCATTATGTCGGCGAGTCGCATATCGGTCATTGTTACTTCGTTTCGGCGGTTCCATTTCAAAATTCGTTGCACCTAGCCAATTTCTCTCATAATTTCCGAAATGCGCTGTGTTAGTATTTTGTGGCTGTTCCGTATTTCTATGTCCCTCTTCCCGTACTGGAGCGCGAATGTCCTCTGAAATACGTAATTCTTGTATTACCTGTGTCAGCTGATCTTGTAATTCCCGGATTTCTCTTTGGTGTTCCGTATTAATTTGATTCTGATTTTGTTTGAATTTCCTAATTTGTTCGCACTCTTCTGTGCCATTAAAGACTACCAGTTTTGTGTCATTCAGATAATCATCTACCTTTGTAGATAAATTATTTAGCTGATCCTAAAGTTCAACTACTTTCTCTGATAATGAACTAATTTCCCCCATGTGTCTTTCTGAACCAATTTTCAGAGTATCTACTGTGTCCTTTAAGTTTTCCTGAGTTTTTGCAAGTTGCGTAACCGAATCGGTAGATGCAACTGAGTCAATTTCACGTAGCTTGCAAGGTCTCATGATTTTCATGAACAATAGTTTGCAGTTCTTTTATGGCTGCTTCGTGATTCTGTAATGCATTTTCATGCCACGAAAAAATAGGTTGAAAATGTTCACAAATTTGTGTTTTTACGTCATTACAGACTTTTTGACATTTCGATTCAATGTTATGTAACTCAGTAGTTAAATCTTCACGTGTTTGTTCAAGTGTGGTGTCTAACTTTTGAAGATTTTGTTCCATTATGTCTAACTTCCGAAGATTTTGTTCCATTGTGTCTAACTTTTGAAGCTTTTTCTGTGTTTGTCTCTGATTTTGTTCCATTGTGTCTAACTGTTTCTGTGTTTGTCTCTGATTTTGTTTCATTTGTTGCATTAATTGCAATAATAATGTATTAGTGTCTGGAATCTGTTTCTCTATCCTTTTCGGCAGCGCATTTGCACCGGCAACATTCACATTTTGACAAGCAGAAAATGTGTCTTGACTTATTTGAGAAAACGGTGAGGATGCAAAACCTGAATCTACAGTATTTGCAAGATTGTGTCCTGTCATTTCGGATTCCTGAGGCGAGCTGTTGCCGACCGATCGATCGATAATGCTTCCCTGTTCACTAATTGTTTCACTGCCTACACCATTATTTGCAGCCCTCTCCATTTCCCTATGCACAATTACCAAATTACTACTTTGAACATTAGTTAATTCATTACTCGGCGGCGCTATCACACTGCTTTCGTCTTCACTGTCATTTCTCAGATTACTTTGGAGCCTAGTATTACGTTTTTCACACGCCATTATTGTCACAATATTTCACACGACAACACAGAAAAGGACACTTTGAAGAGAAAAATAAGAAAACCCATTAACATAGCATTGAAAATAATATCTAGTTAATTGCAAGCGCAGCTGCGAAATACTTGGTGCAAATCTACATGCATGCCACAACTGTTTTACTGTACAAGGATGAAAAACTACAACTACAAAGGAAATACTCTCTACAATTACGCGCTAGCAATAAACAAAGGCTGCACTAATTACACAAACTACAAGAAAAAAGCAGAAGATTCCAGTGAGGTATCCTCGGCTAAGGGTCGACATATGTAACGTCCCCTTAGAAAAATTAATGAATTACTGTCCTGATAAACCTCTTAAATTATTTTATTTTCAAACAGCTGAGCAGAGCTGAACGTACTCAGACATTTCACATTTCGCTCTTTACCTATTCTGATCAACACTAAACTGACACATAATATTTTTAGCGCAACGCAATCTGACTTTCAAAAATCCCTACAAAAGAATTGCCCTGACTAACATTAACCTATACCTTTCACAAATCACTTACCTCACAAAAATCTTCTGAAAAATTATACATGACTGTGCTTAAACTGACACATAATATTTTTAGCGCAACGCAATCTGACTTTCAAAAATCCCTACAAAAGAATTGCCCTGACTAACTTTAACCTATACCTTTCACAAATCACTTACCTCACAAAAATCTTCGTTACTCGAACTACTGCAATTCAGCGAGCGCCATTACTACCAGCTAAATAAAAGATTCAAACTACTGAAGGCACTAACTACTGATAGGCATAGTTAGCAAATGAAAGATTTTGATAGAGAACAAACAATGTATTTACCTTAATAGTGTCGAAAAGTCATAATATATATAGCAGTTCATGACATCCAGTCTTACAAATTTCAAAACTCCGCCATCTCTCTCCCCACATCCACCACTGCTGGCGGCTCACCTCCAACTGCGCAACGCTACGCGCTGTTCACATCCAGCTGCCCAACACTACAATGGCAGACAACAATGCAAACTAGCCACAGACTGCACACAGCACAGCCAGTGATTTTCATACAGAGCGCTACGTAACGTTGCCAATAAGAAAACATAAACAACCTACTTACAGTCTGGTCAATGGTGGCCGAGCAACTGGCTCGTCACAATACGCCAGTCACAACTCTTGATCAACTGTGGTATCGTGTTGAAGCTGCATGGGCAGCTGTACCTGTACACGCCATCCAAGCTCTGTTTGACTCAATGCCCAAGCGTATCAAGGCCGTTATTACGGCTAGAGGTGGTTGTTCTGGGTACTAATTTCTCAGGCTCTATGCACCCAAATTGCGTGAAAATGTAATCACATGTCAATTCTAGTATAATACATTTGTCCATTGAATACCAGTTTATGATCTGCATTTCTTCTTGGTGTAGCAAATTTAATGGCCAGTAGTGTAATATTAGTGTCTCTAATCTATTGCATTCGGAGATGATTGTCTGATGATGGTACCAGTCGTGACGGCAAGCGACCCACAGTGATGAGTGTGAGGTGGAAAGGGGTGACCCATAAAATATACAGTGATCAGCCGGAAGATTATGATCACCTACATAATTGCCGGTATGTCCAACTTTAGCACGGATAACAGCGGCGACGCGTCGTGTCATGGAAGCAATGACGCCTCCGTAGGTCGCTGGAGGGAGTTGGCACCACATCTACACTCACAGGTCATCTAATTGCAATAAATTCCGGGAAGACGGATGATGAGCTCCGACGCCACGTTCAATCACATCCCAGATGTGTTCGATCGCTTTCATTTCTGGCGAGTTGGAGAGCCAGCACAACAACTGGAACTCGCGACTTTGTTCCTCGGACCACTCCATCACACTCCTGGCCTTGTGACATGGGGTATCATCTTGCTGAAAAATGCCACTGCCGTCGGGAAGCATTATCGACATGATGGGGTGTACGTGGTTGGTAACCAGTGTCGATGCTCCTTGGCCGTCATGGCGCCTTGCATGAGCACCACTAGACCGTGGATGCTCACCTGAATTTTCCCTCAAGCATAGTGGAGCCGCCGCCAGCTTGTCTCCATCTCGCAATACATGTACGTATCAAGGATCTGTTCCCCTGGAAGACGACGGATTCACTCCCTCTCATCGGCATGATGAAGAAGGTGTTGGGATTCATCAGACCATGCAACGCTCTGCCACTGCGTCAACGCCCAGTATTGACAACCACGTGCTCATTTTAGGATTGTTCGGTTCACTGTGTGTTTAGACACACTTATACTCAGCGTAGCATTACAGTCTGATGTTAGTTGCACTACAGTTTGTCACCTGTCCTGTTTTTATTGTGTGCCCTCGGTCAAACGTAGACAGATCGCAGATCGCGCACCTTCGCCATTCTAAAAAAAAAAAAAAAAAAAAAAAAAAAAAAAAAAAAAAAAAAAAAAAAAAAAAAAAAAAAAAAAGCCAGGAATCGAACCGTAGCGGTCGCGCGGTTCCAGACTGCAGCGCCTAGAGCCGCTCGGCCACCGCGGCCGGCTGCCATTCTACACACGGATAGGAAGCTCACTGATATTACATTCATCATACGTGCGTCTGACTAGCAGTCATTCCTCGCCAGGTGACACTGCTATCGCCTGGACGGGTTTATATCGATAGTAGGTCAGTGGTCACAATTTTCTGGCTGCGTAGTGGAAGTGTGGTATCTGTGGAACAATTTCAGCGAAACGTAGTAAACATATTACTTAATATCTGGAGCGTCATTGAGTGTAAGACCCTAGGTGTTGAGTTGGTGACGTGATGACAAGGGAAATCACCAAAAATTGTTGATATTAGTTATACATCCAAAGACTTTCTGGGTCTGACTGAATGATGTTAGTCCAGATGATATTTCATCCCTACTGAGTGTAGGTAGGAGTGGCAATGGGACCATTAAAAACTGATAATGAACCCCTCGAAAGCGAGGTCGCAAGTGTATCAGGAGGGTGACAGAAAATGAGTGTTCGGGAGGTGCAGAGATCATACTTCTACGGGATGAATGTATTACACTTCACAAAATGGACATCGTCGACATTCAAGAAATATTCAAAACAAACCATTAACTTGCACTATGTACACCAAATGAAAACTGATCACAGTGATCAAGATCGAAGGCAATCTGCTTGGGAGTTACAAAACCGTACAGTACCTTCAGCAAGATATCCACTCTTAAGGAATGCATATAGAATCACATTGGTGTAACGGGGTGATGACAAATGATGGAAATGATGGAATGATACAAACTGCGAAACAGCTAATCGTTAAACTGCATATTCTTTAAGGTGTAGCAGGAGAGAGAGCGATAATATGTTTTATAGGCAGGGTAAAAAATAACCATCCGGTGGCTGAATTTGTTCAGTGGTTCCAGGTGGTATGAACTGAAATGTCATACACTTTTTGCTCTAAAAGAGTGTGATTTTTGTATACAAACCAGGAATCAACCAAAAGCAAGTTATTTTGACCAGCTGGTAGCCACAAGCAGAGCTCATACCGTAGTTGTTCTCTTACGCTCACTCTTGCTTGCTGTGACGTCAATATTCCCTACTGCCCTTGCAAGATCGCTCACACGAGCAACATCGTAAGAGGCAGAGCACCTCAAACTTCTCGCAGCACAATAAATTACTTTCCAGCCAATTTACAGTGCTGATTAACAGCCGGTATAATTGTATGCGAATGCATTAAGGCACCGATGTTAGTTGATCTAGATACAACTTTCTTGGTACCACTAATTTACAGGGTTCCTTTCATTTTCATTTCCTATTCAAATCGCTATTGGTTGGAGATGAAAACAAATTCCTTACTGGTCAATGAATTAAGGTTTTTTAACCTCATCCCAAAAATATTCAGACCGATTCAGCAGTTTCCGTGCATCGTCAAGTTGACGCTTTGTTTGAAATATCACCATCTTATGTCTTCAAGTTCTGTAGCACTGTTTGAAGTTTTACAACCGTCCACGGAATCTCTTGAAATCACTGTAATTTATGTCCCCCACCATTTGATGTGCATAATGTAGTAGGTCACTTGATGAACACCCTGTAAATTGTCTCGAGGAAACAAGTGCACCTTGTCGTCCCTTGAATAACCGTAGTTTATCTTATGCACTACACGGTCATATTGCTGCGAATTTATTCGAAATCTGTTCATAATTGATTTTACTATGATCTTCCATTTACGTAATTATGTTTAATACCCGCTCGTTGGACAACTATTTTCCTTCTCTACATTTCACTGGAGGTGGATTTGTCGCTCCCTGTCCGACAAGGACGGTGAATGACTCGACACCTGTTTCAGTATCACTTTCACTTGTTAAGCACGTATCGTCATCGTTGTACTCCTCATCTACATTGTCCGCACAGCCGAACGTATGACACCACATATTCCACTGGATCATCTTGTAGAAACGCAACTTTTCATCTGCCACTTCTTTCTCAGTCTACGAAATTCCTCGGGTTCCTTTCTGACGAAATGTAAACTTCGGCAACTGTTGTTGTAGATATAACGAAATGTTTGCTTTGTTTATCGTTGCTATTTCTCTGCTTTTGTATCAATACCGCTAGCATTGTTGTGATTACTGTATTATTGTTGTGAGTTACTCGTCGACTAAGGAGATCAACTTATCTCCGAACCTTATGCTGTGCTCACCATTGGATACCTCCAGTCCTGCCCCCTGTTGCCATTAGCAAACAGTTTTCTGGCATTTAAGCTGTGTCAAAAATCATCGTTCTTGGTACGATTTGTTATAATTAAATATTAGTAATGACATATTGATGATTAATGCCTTCAGAAGACGACATAGTGCAAGACATGTATGACCCGAACTTTATACGGTGGTGCAGTGGACAGAAATGTGGAGCCGGCCTGAGTGGCCGTGCGGTTCAAGACGCAACAGTCTGGAACCGCGAGACCGCTACGGTCGCAGGTTCGAATTCTGCCTCGGACATGGATGTGTGTGATGTCCTTATGTTAGTTAGGTTTAAGTAGTTCTAAGTTCTAGGGGACTGATCACCACAGAAGTTAAGTCCCATAGTGCTCAGAGCCATTTGAACCATTTAAGAAATGTGGACCAAACTTAGTTGGTCTGGGTCGTGCTTTCCCAAAAAACTTTATATTCACCTTCACGTTCCATACGAGCTCTCTCTCTTTCACTCAGGATTGCGCGTGTTCCATTGCGTGAATATGTCAGGGAACAACGAACTGCAAGATTATTTTCTACTTGAGTGCCTGATTCGATTGCCATTCAGTATTTATTTATTCATCCAGAAATCAATCATAGCTCAAAAACTGTGACATCATGGAAACATTACAGTTTCAGCGCATGGCTCATAAAAGTCGTAGAGTAAACACACACAAAACATTAAACGTCTCAAGTTTGGAATTAAAAACACGAAAAACATTAAGAGTAAATCGAAGGTAACATACACGGCATTAAAGACCTCTCCGAAACGCTTCCATTAGTTCATTTTGTTGTGATAAAGTGCAGAGAAATGTGACTTCGACGGACAAACATGCTACCCTTAGATCTTACCTTAGAGTTAACCTTAGACGGTCAACGTCTCACATACACTCCTGGAAATTGAAATAAGAACACCGTGAATTCATTGTCCCAGGAAGGGGAAACTTTATTGACACATTCCTGGGGTCAGATACATCACATGATCACACTGACAGAACCACAGGCACATAGACACAGGCAACAGAGCATGCACAATGTCGGCACTAGTACAGTGTATATCCACCTTTCGCAGCAATGCAGGCTGCTATTCTCCCATGGAGACGATCGTAGAGATGCTGGATGTAGTCCTGTGGAACGGCTTGCCATGCCATTTCCACCTGGCGCCTCAGTTGGACCAGCGTTCGTGCTGGACGCGCAGACCGCGTGAGACGACGCTTCATCCAGTCCCAAACATGCTCAATGGGGGACAGATCCGGAGATCTTGCTGGCCAGGATAGTTGACTTACACCTTCTAGAGCACGTTGGGTGGCACGGGATACATGCGGACGTGCATTGTCCTGTTGGAACAGCAAGTTCCCTTGCCGGTCTAGGAATGGTAGAACGATGGGTTCGATGACGGTTTGGATGTACCGTGCACTATTCAGTGTCCCCTCGACGATCACCAGTGGTGTACGGCCAGTGTAGGAGATCGCTCCCCACACCATGATGCCGGGTGTTGGCCCTGTGTGCCTCGGCCGTATGCAGTCCTGATTGTGGCGCTCACCTGCACGGCGCCAAACACGCATACGACCATCATTGGCACCAAGGCAGAAGCGACTCTCATCGCTGAAGACGACACGTCTCCATTCGTCCCTCCATTCACGCCTGTCGCGACTCCACTGGAGGCGGGCTGCACGATGTTGGGGCATGAGCGGAAGACGGCCTAACGGTGTGCGGGACCGTAGCCCAGCTTCATGGAGACGGTTGCGAATGGTCCTCGCCGATACCCAGGAGCAACAGTGTCCCTAATTTGCTGGGAAGTGGCGGTGCGGTCCCCTACGGCACTGCGTAGGATCCTACGGTCTTGGCGTGCATCCGTGCGTCGCTGCTGTCTGGTCCCAGGTCGACGGGCACGTGCACCTTCCGCCGACCACTGGCGACAACATCGATGTACTGTGGAGACCTCACGCCCCACGTGTTCAGCAATTCGGCGGTACGTCCACCCGGCCTCCCGCATGCCCACTATACGCCCTCGCTCAAAGTCCGTCAACTGCACATACGGCTCACGTCCACGCTGTCGCAGCATGCTACCAGTGTTAAAGACTGCGATGGAGCTCCGTATGCCACGGCAAACTGGCTGACACTGACGGCGGCGGTGCACAAATGCTGCGCAGCTAGCGCCATTCGACGGCCAACACCGCGGTTCCTGGAGTGTCCGCTGTGCCGTGCGTGTGATCATTGCTTGTACAGCCCTCTCGCAGTGTCCGGAGCAAGTATGGTGGGTCTGACACACCGGTGTCAATGTGTTCTTTTTTCCATTTCCAGGAGTGTACTTTGATTCCATGAGATATGGCGGAGAGGTTTAGAATTCAATCGAAGTCACTGATGCAAAGTCTACCCTGTTCTCTCGTTGCCGGCGAAATGATGCTGGTCAAAATTTCTTCCACCACCAACACTCGAACTGGTTTCCTCCGCGCCGCGCGACACCACGAAAGCGTGAGTTCGTGCATTAGCGATTTTTTTCAAGTACTCTACCCCCCCCCTCCCCCTTTTCTTTAATAACATTAATACCACCGAGAATGGCAGGAAACCTGCGTCGTGAGGAGGAGGGCGCAGCAAGACGTCAGATTCATGGAGGCTTTCAAGTTTTTCCGAGAAGAACATTCCGATGACGAGAGAAAATATCGGTTTTTTAAGTGTGGAAGAGGCGGGGGTCAGCTCTTCATAACGAGAACACCCTAACTCTGGAGTGGGTTAAAGGAGACATTGCAAAGTAAATTGGAGAAAAATTGTGTTTTGGATTGAGGACAACTGCACAATGGTGTTCATTAAGGAACTGCCAAAAATCAAGGATATTTTCTCCCCATCAGCAAACATGTAATGAGCTGCGTGTCCACAAATCCTCTTCAAAGAGTTCGTCTTCACTTGCGGCGATTTCGGCTATGGAGGCAGTTTTCTCCTTCGTAGATTTATGTCGATGGCATCAGTAGGCAGCCATTTTCACACTGTCCAGTCTGCTCAAGTTAATTAACCTAATCGTCGGTAACAGGAGGAGCACGTTCAGTTAAAATAATGCACAATCTTCATCTACATATATATCCTCTGAAAACCTCTGTGAAGAGCATGGTTCCTTTTGTACCAGTTCTTAAGGGTTCATCGCCTTACATAAACTTATTGAGTGAGGGAAGAATGATTACTGAAGCGCCTCTGCTCCCTGTAATTATTTTGATCTTGTCTTCGCGATCCCTACGGGAACAGTGTGTAAGGGCTGTAGTATACTCTTACATTCCTAGATTGCTCACTGATTCTTGAAACTTTATAAGCTGGCTCTCACGAGTAGTTTGCAGCTGTCTTGGAGCATCTATCTTGACTCTCTTTCCTGAAAAAAAAAAAAAAAACCTGTCACGGTTCGTCTTGCGCTTCTTTGTATATATTCAGTATCCCTTGGTATTACTATCTGGTACGGATTACTCACAACTGAGGAGTACCTTAGATGGTCGACTTAACCTTTTGTAAGCGATCACGATTGTAGACTCGTTGCGTTTCCCTACTATGCTACTGGTGAACTGAAGTCTGCTACCTCCTTTATCTGTGACTGAGCCTATCTGACCAATGTGATAGTTGAATTTCATATCTCTACAAAGTATTAAACAAAAGTAATTTTACAAGCTGACAGATCCTAACCTTAGGATACAGCTTTTTTTCGTCTTATGAAGCCGCAGTTTTATATTTCTGTTAGGAATCTCTTGCACCCCTCTGAAATCTCATTATGATAGGCATCAAAAATCTGTGCAGCTTTTTTCAGCCAGAATTGTAGATAACTGTATCTGTTGTGTTGGCTGAAGAGCCAACACCGTGTTACTAGTGGAGGCCGAAATGCACGCGTTTTAGCTCACGCAGGCTGTACAACTGGGGCGAGTGCTAGGGAGTCTCTCCAAACTAGACCTGCGGCGGCGCTCGGTCTGCAATCACTGATAGTGGCGACACGCGAGTCCGACGTATACTACCGGACCGCGGCCGATTTAAAGGCTACCACCTAGCAAGTGTGGTGTCTGGCGGTGACACCACAGTATCATCTGCGAAAACTCCAAGGTTGCTATTAATATCATCTGCATTATGATATAACATTAATACTGCGATCTCAGCAGACTTGTTCCAGGCACGCCCGAAATTTCATTTAGATTTATCGATGACCCTCCATCCAACGTAACAATCTGCATTCTCCCTACCATGAGGGACTACAACAGCAGTAAATAAACAAAAGAAATTTAACCTTTGTTGTTAATGGTCGCTTCTTTGGTGTTTTCAATCAGTCCTGAGGCTGCAAATGCACGCGGGGCACAGCACTGGTAGGTTGTGTCCACTGCAGTTGACTGCGTGCATTCGTAGTCTCAGGACTGATAGAACACACCAGAGAAGAGACCATTAACAGCTGTTCACTGCAGTAGACACGACGTGCCACAGGGTTAAATTGTGCCAAATGTGGCAGTTTTTGTGTGTACGTGACTCAGGCAACTAACAGTAGAGGCTGGACACGTACGTATAGCCACGTACGACGCGGCACCAGGCGACGTGATAGACTTCCTGGAGGCCAGTTTTCAGTTACTGAGCTACAGTCACCGGTTTTTTGGTCCAACATGTTAGCAACACGTTTCATCGGCTTACACGAGCAAAACACTTCTGCTTGTAGATCTGCAAGGTGTAGCCATAAAGTTTTAATTATATGTTCGAATAAATGAAGTTATGTAATTAATTATTTCTTTGTTTGCAGGTGCACTACCTGTGAAAATTATTCGATCACCAGTGATAAAAATTATATACTTTATTTCACTCCCCAAACTCATCAAACAAACTAAATAGACCAACAAAATGTACATTTTCTCTCTCTGTCATCAAACAAACTAAATAGACCAACAAAATGTACATTTTCTCTCTCTGTCATTAAGTACAGCACAATATGGTTTAGATTTTACCCTCTTCAAGGAATTCAACCTTTTCCCTCAGAACAGCTGCGCAAACTCTTGGCATTTTGGAGATAAGATTTCGTACCGTTGATGTAGATATTGCAGCCGACACGTCTGTGAATTATTCCACAGGTCTTCAACATTAGATGACCTCTCTTTTCTGACCTATCTGACAAGTTCGTCCCGTAAGAATTGAAAGGAATTTGTCAGGCGACTGACTTGGCTAAATCATTTTATTCAGTTACACAATTCAGAAGCATATTTTGTGTCATTTTCCTGTTACAGAATATACGCATGACATATAAGTCTCTTGCGAGATGGAACTGCATCATTGAACAGCATGCTGTGAAACTTTCCTTTATTAATGCCCCATTAATTTCCACGACATCGGTCACTTTATCACCCTAAAGTATCCCCACACATGAAGAACCCTCTACCACGCTTCACTGTTGGCGTCACACACTGACTCTTTATAGGTTCTCCACGAAGTCGACGAACAAACATTCGATGATGGCTTCCGGATACTTCAGACTTGGATTCGTCCATTAATAACACCTTGGACCATTGAAGCATGCTCCAGTTTTTGTGTTGCTGTGCCCTTTGCAATCTTTTTACCTGTTTGTGTGATAGAGGTCTTTTAACCGTTATGCACCCCTTTAAACCTTGTTCACGAAGATGGAGTTGCATTGTTGATACAGAGATTGGAGCTGCTCGCATACTGTTTACTTCCTCTCGAATTTCAGATGGAGTACTGCTTCTCTAATGTTTACTCTGTACGCATACGAACTGATCTTTCCTGTGTAGTGTTACTCGGGGTCTCCAGATCGCTTAACACTTGAACTGGCACCAGTTTGTTTGGACCACTGCAATGTATAGACGACTGTAGATTGAGCTTTACCAACTTTTTTTGCTATTGTCCTACCAGAATAACTTTCCTGATGGAGAGTTACAATAATTACAACTCGTTTTCCAATTCCAGTCTCCTGCTTCCGTACCATTATGAGGTAATGTGGTTCTAACCCGATCAGTATCTAAAAACACTAGTAGATAAACACAGTGGTCTGTAAATTAACATCGTTACATAGACAACTGAAAAGATGAGACCTACTTTAATGGGACCATCTTAGGTAAAGGCACGGCAGGGTTGTTGTGGATACTCATCGACACCCCCTCTACGCGAACACCCAGTCAAATACGCAACACGTTTGTATTTATTTTATTACAAGAATGGACATATAATAAAATATTCGAAAGTAAATACCTGTTTTAACCATAAAACTGTAGTTGCGATAGATCGCAAACTTTTGACCGATAGTGTGTGTGTCCGCAGCCCTCGTAGACACTGAAATCCCCGCAACACAGTACCGAAGCATGCCGCTGAAGGACCCAAAACAAAATAATGCAGCCCATTTCTAAAGTGGAGTATCGTGTGGAAATTCATTTTCTGAGTTTCAAGGGAAACAACGAAGCAACAGTCCATGCTGAGTTGGTGGAGGTGTACGAAAACAATATACCATCATATGACACAGTGGTTCGGAGGCGCAGAAGCTTTCAGTGTGGCCATGAATCACAAGAGAAGAGTAGGCCCTTGTGCTCGAAGACAAGCGTATTATAATCGAGGCAGCACTGGAAAAACCAGAAATTGGCCTTGGACATAAAACTTCTTGGCAGATTAAAACTGTGTGCCAGACCGAGACTCGAACTCGGGACCTTTGCCTTTCGCGGGCAAGTGCTCTACCAACTGAGCTACACAAGTACGACTCACGCCCTGTCCTCGCAGCTTTAATTCCGCCAGTAGAGCACTTGCCCGCGAAAGGCAAAGGTCCCGAGTTGGAGTCTCGGTCCGGCACACAGTTTTAATCTGCAAGGAAGTTTCACATCAGCGCACACTCCGCTGTAGAGTGAAAATTTCATTCGTCCTTGGACATGTTCTCATCGTCTACGACGTTTTTTATACGAGAGCGTGCTCAAAAGTAGTACCTCCGAATTGTTTATTCTGTCCCCAATATCGGTTGAGTTTTTGCATGTCATGCATATTAATCGATCGACTTTCACGCTTCGCTGAATCAAATTGCAACCCTCTGCCTCTAGAGGCACCAAATTGCAGCGTATAACAAGGCAGTATGTAACGTTAACTCTATCCGTGCATGAGGAACAGCGTGCTATAATTGAGTTTCTCACCGCAGAAAACGTGCGTCCAATTGAAATCCACAGTAGAATGAGGGCTGTGCACGGTGATGGTTGTATCGTCATCGGTAATATGCGACGTGGGTTCAAAACGGTGGTGCTAACCTCGACGTGTGTGAGAGCTCGGAGTGGACGACTGTGTACGGTAGCCGACGAGACTCAGCGGAATCTGGTTGATGAACTCATCAGAGAGAATCGTCTGAGAACACTGACACTTCTCTCAGGTAAGTGTGGCTTATCACTAGAACGTGTACAGGCCATCATTGCAGAACTGCCGTTCAGAAGACTTGTGGGCGGTGGGTGCCTCGAATGCTCACTCTTGATGTGAAACAGAGGAGACTGGACTTCTGTAAACAATTTCTTTTGTGTTTTCAGCGTGAAGGTGATGGCGGGAGGGTTCAAAAATGGTTCAAATGGCTCTGAGCACTATGGGACTTAACAGCCATGGTCATCATTCCCCTAGAACTTAGAACTACTTAAACCAAACTGACCTAAGGACATCACACAACACCCAGCCATCACGAGGCAGAGAAAATCCCTGACCCCGCCGGGGCGGGAGGGTCCTTATCAAAACTGAGACAGGTGAAGAAAGCTGGGTTGACCATTTTGAGCCGGAGAACAAGAGAGAATAAATGGCGGTCCGCCACAAAGAGTCACTGATACAAAGAAGTTAAAGATCATGCAATCGGCAGGCAAAGTGATGTTCACATTGTTCTGGGATGTTCAAGTTGTGGTGCAGTTCGAATTTACGCCTAAAAGCATCACTCAGAAAGGTACTGCGAGACACTCAGAAAACTGAAAGTACGAATTCGAAGAGTTTGTCCAGACATAAAGCATCCTCTCGTTCAGCGTGTCAATGCCAGACTACACACGAGCGCTATGACATTTGCAACAATCCGGCGCCTTGGGTTCACTGTCATCGATTATCCTCCATACCGTCGCGACTTGGTTCAAATGGTTCAAATGGCTCTGAGCACTATGGGACTCAACTGCTGTGGTCATCCGTCCCCTAGAACTTAGAACTACTTAAACCTAACTAACCTAAGGACATCGCATACACCCATGCCCGAGGCAGGATTCGAACCTGCGACCGTAGCAACAGCGCGGCTCCGAACTGGAGCGCCTAGAACCGCACGGCCACCGCGGCCGGCGTCGCGACTTGGCCCCATACGATTTTCACATGTTTCCAATGCTACTACTGATTATGAGTCTTGAGCGTAATGTAATTTAATTAAAGAGAATTACCTCAGACGCGTTTCGCTTTTATTTGTAAAGCATCTTCCGTGGTTATTCTGCAAATTGGATCATACGTTTGTACGTTTTTGGTTGTGTTAGGTTAGAAACAGCGGTTTGCTTATGAAGATGGTGTGCAAGTTAGTTACGGTCTTTCTTAGATATTCTGCTTCTTCCCTCATTGCTATCAGCAGCTGACGTCTTAATGATTTTCAACCTTGCGAACAAGATGGGAGACACCAGCGGTGTTATTCAGAACTCTCGTAAAGTTAAGATGTGCTAGCAAGGAGGGAAGAAGCAGAATATGTAAAGAAACACTGTAAGTAACTTGCAAACCAACATTGTAAACAAAACGCTGTTTTTAATCTAACACAACCGAAAATGTATAAACGCATGTATCCGATTTGCAGGATAACCACGAAAGATGCTTTATATATATATATATATATATATATATATATATATATATATATATATATATATATATATAAGGTGAAACGCGTCTGGTGTAATTCTCTTTAATTAAATTGCATTAAGTTCAAGACGGATAACCAATGGTAACTGATTTTAACAGCTGCTGCGGAAGATGGCCATTGAAACAAACGTCTTAAACACAAGCTTCGAGGGCTTCACTTCAATAGTGATGAAACGGGAAAAGCAGAGGTGATGCTGTGGCTCCGTCAACAATGTCAGACACTCCTCAGTGACGGTGTCAACAAACTGATCTCTCCTTGGCAGAAACGAAAATGGTTCAAATGGCTCTGAGCACTATCAGACTTCTACGGTCGCAGGTTCGAATCCTGCCTCGGGCATGGATGTGTGTGATGTCCTTACGTTAGTTAGGTTTAAGTAGTTCTAAGTTCTAGGGGACTGATGACCACAGATGTTAAGTCCCATAGTGCTCAGAACCATTTGAACCACTATCAGACTTAACATCTGAGGTCGTCAGTCCCCTAGAACTTACAACTACTTAAACCTAACTAACCTAAGGACATCACACACATCCATGTCCGAGGTAGGATTCGAACCTGCGATCGTAGCGGTCGCGCGGCTCCAGACTGAAGCGCCTAGAACCGCTCGGTCACACCGGCCGGCGGCAGAAACGAGTTCGTCGCCAGGGTGACTATGTTCAGAAATAAATATGTAGACCTGATGAATAAAGATGTAGAATATAAGTAACGTTTGTTTCATTGAAACAGCTTTAAGTATTTACTCATAAGAAATTCGGAGGCATTACTTCTCAACACATCCTCGTACAAGAAATGTTCTCGTCAGCTGGATTCCGCAAATGCTCAGACCAACTCAAAACGCCCGCTGAACCGAGGGAGAAGCATAAGTTTCGCAACTGCATGAGGAAATCGAGATGAGCTGCTTACCTAACCAGTTACTATGGGTGCAATTCTGTGGTAGAGAGACGAAGGAGGGGAGGAAGCAGTGGAAACACGAAGAAACGAGAAGAGCTAATCGTCGTAGGGTAATTTGTTGTGCCGTGTGTTTTTACGAGTCCGCAGCTCGTGGTCGTGCGGTAGCGTTCTCGCTTCCCGCGCCCGGGTTCCCGGGTTCGATTCCCGGCGGGGTCAGGGATTTCTCTCTGCCTCGTGATGACTGGGTGTTGTGTGATGTCCTTAGGTTAGTTAGGTTTAAGTAGTTCTAAGTTCTAGGGGACTGATGACCATAGATGTTAAGTCCCATAGTGCTCAGAGCCATTTGAACCATTTTTTTGTTTTTACGACCGCAGTGTCGTCGTGCTTATAAGAGGCAAACCGTCAAGGGAGCATAGTACTGAATAGGTCTACATAATTGACGTCAATCTGTTGTAGAATTTCAGAACATGTTTTATGATCAAGAACTGTGACAGTTTTGGAGGACAAAACTCTCCTTTATAAAAATCAAGATGCATTCAGCAGACAAATATCTTGCAAAATGCAGCTAGCTCTGTTCCTCCATGAGATCCATAGCGCTGTAAACAACGGCGGTCAGGTTGATGCCGTTTTCCTTGACTTCAGAAAACCTTTCGACACCGTCTTGTACTGGTGCCGTTAATACGCTATCATTCACACAAAGTAAACCACATTTACTTTTCCGATTCACGAGAAAAATCTGAGGAAAAAAGGTATGGTTATTCACAACTACAAACACAATGAAATGAAATAATAATTATTATTATTACGCAAAATGAGCACAAATAACAGAATCTCTACTTAACTGCGACCGTACCGGACAATGGATGATCAAGAACAGAGAGAACAAAAGGTTGCTGGTCCGGTTCATTTAACATTACATAGATACTGTAATCGATAGAGGTTTTATTGTAATCGCAGTGTCTATTAAGCAGCGATAAAATCGTCTAACGCTACTGCGCGAAAACACAGTCACGAAATCCGCTAACACTTGGGGAACATTACACAGCCCCCAAATTTTTTAAAAGTTTTTCAAGTCTTTAAGAAAAAGATTTTCAAAAAAAATGGCTCTGAGCACTATGGGACTCAACATCTTAGGTCATAAGTCCCCTAGAACTTAGAACTACTTAAACCTAACTAACCTAAGGACATCACACACACCCATGCCCGAGGCAGGATTCGAACCTGCGACCGTAGCAGTCCCGCGGTTCCGGACTGCAGCGCCAGAACCGCTAGACCACCGCGGCCGGCACGAAAAAGATTTTAAAAATTCTCACTTTATAAACTTTTGGTCTGTAGATTGTCCGTTTTATTTATTTATTTTTTCTTTCATTTTATTCGTTTGAGCTGGAGCCAGTTTTAGCTTTGCCAGGAATGTAATTTGCCTGCCCATTCGGGTGCGATCCTGCTAGAACCTGGGGAAACGACAGGAAAGGCATAGACATTCAGTTCCATTCTCATAGGATTTAAAAATGTTACACATTAACAAAATCAGATCATTTAGTACAATTAATCAGGATGAACAAATTACATCGTTAGAAAAACATTAAAGTACGCCTGTAATTTTTAGGAATCATCATGTGGGTTTTCGTTACAGAAACACGTGGGTTTTTGAAACAGTTTACAACAATCACTCAGTTGAACATTATTCATTCTTGCTCTATGGTTGTAAAGGTGACGCATTGTAGGCGAAGACAGCTGCAGCATTCGCCGTTGCTGTGGTGTAGAGCGGTCACGGCGGCGTGCTTGCGATGTTGACGAATCTGCATACGTGTGAGCTACGACGATCTGCGATGGAGTAAGAAGAATGCAGAGTTCTGGATCTGTTGTGCTCAACAGGACCCAGTCAACTCAGGATACGGCGTTACATCAAGCATTCGTAGACTGGGACCAGTAACACTATTTTTAATACACGCTCCCTAAAAGAATCTTATTGGTAGGTAGTTGTTATCACTTGCAACACTAATTTACATCATTTTGTTCGGTGGTAGCTGTGGGTTACATAGTATACATGTTTGCGTTGTTATACAAAAGGTCAAATGTATGGTTTTTGCTAATGCACTTTACTGTCAGTCGACATCAACACCGTTACTGCACAAACACGTTCATGTTAGTTTAGGTTTCCGCACATTCATTAATGTCCGCAGAATACCGTACAATACACATGTTTGCAAAGTGTTTATCAAAGTTTTCGTTTCTTAAGCGCTTAGCTTCACGTCGGCGTGTAATAGTCACACGTGACGTCACATTCATAAAATTCCAGCACTACAGTCTGTTCCACAATTTATGCGCGATACACACTTAAAGTAACAACACTTGACCGTGTTCCACTTCAGCCGATCATCACATCACTTCAGTGCTGTCGTCTGGGTGAGTACACAAATTAAATTCACTTTCCACTAAAAGTGCCGTCCAATCGACATTAGTGCAACATGTTTGTATTTATTTCACCCGGCGAAATTGTATTATTAGCCGTATAACGTCTCTTGATAACACACATTTCTCTTTGCTCTTGTATAAAGAGTCCTCCCGTGAAATACAAATTTACGTGCACTACTTCGCCACTGACAGTCCTATTTGCCATTGACAACTTATTACTCAGGCCATGTCGGTACGTGTCACGTTACTTTACAGTGTTTTGACAGTATGTAATGCGAGTTTATTCATTACTACTGGAGCTAAGAACATCACTGACTGTTTTTACTTCACACGAACTGGTGTGTACCGTTTAAATTAGTCGATAGAATTAGTGCAGAATATGAATGTGCTTATGGCTCAATGTTGCCATTTCACCGCTATCGGACTAAAATCTCAAGAGTATTGTCACTCACTTTAAACCACGACCGCAGTAGCTTGCTGTTTATGTTTGCAAACTACATGCTAGGCATAAACAGAAAAATTTTTATCCTGCTAATCACTGCATCTGAACAAAACTTAAAATCTACTAGTAGAAAAACTTTATAATCTGTATGGCCTCTGCCATACTATCTTTACTTAGAAGTGCATAGCAAAAGAAGTGGAATAATTGCAGCCACGAGAATGGTTCTAAGATCACATCAGATAAGATTCTTGTTACTTTTCTCTTCATAATATTAATGAAATTTCTGAGCATCTACTATTAATGTGAAAGTTTGCTGTTCAGTAAAGGGTTTGCTTCAGCTATGTTGACTCACGGGACAGAACAGGTAGAGTGGCAAAATGTTCTGTGAGGCCTTACTTGCGCTGTATACACATATCCTTTAATTACATCGGGCTTTTCATCAAAAACAGATATATATTTGTTTAAAAGGTTACTTAGTTCTTTTTGTTGTACAGTGTTTAAACAAACTTATTCAGCAGAGGATCAAGTAGGTAAGAAGGCGAGGGCTAATAGAAATCCTTGGGTAACAGAAGAGATATTGAATTTAATTGATGAAAGGGAAAAACATAAAAATGCAGTAAATGAAGCAGGCAAAAAGGAATACAAACGTCTCAAAAATGAGATCGACAGGAAGTGCAAAATGGCTAAGCAGGGATGACTAGAGGACAAATGTAAGGATGTAGAGGCACATATCACTAAGTGTAAAATAGATACTGCCTACAGGAAAATTACAGAGACCTTTGGAGAAAAGAGGACGACTTGCATGAATATCAAGAGCACAGATGGAACCCAGTTCTAAGCAAAGAAGGGAAAGCAGAAAGGTGGAAGGAGTATATAGAGGGTCTATACAAGAGCGATGTTCTTGAGGACAATATTATAGAAATGGAAGAAAATGTAGATGAAGATGAAATAGGAGATATGAGACTGCGTGAAGAGTTTGACAGAGCACTGAAAGACCTAAGTCGAAACAAGGCCCCGGGAGTAGACAACATTCCATTAGAAATACTGACAGCCTTGGGAGAGCCAGGCCTAACAAAACTCTACCATCTAGTAAGCAAAATGTATGAGACAAGAGAAATACGCTCTGACTTCAAGAAGCATGTAATAATTCCAATACCAAAGAAAACAGGTGTTGACAGATGTGAAAATTACCGAACTATCAGTTTAATAAGTCACAGCTGTAAAATACTAACGCGAATTCTTTACAAACGAATGAAAAAACTGGTAGAAGCCAGCCTCGGGGAAGATCAGTTTGGATTCCGTAGAAATGCTGGAACACGTGAGGCAATACTTACCCTACGACGTATCTTAGAAAATAGATTAAGGAAAGGCAAACCTACATTTCTAGCATTTGTAGACTTAGAGAAAGCTTTTGACAATGTTGACTAGAATACACTCTTTCAAATTCTGAAGGTGGCAGGGGTAAAATACAGGGAGCGAAAGGCTATTTACAATTTGTACAGAAACCAGATGGCAGTTATAAGAGTCGAGGGACATGAAAGGGAAGCAGTGGTTGGGAAGGGAGTAAGACAGGGTTGTAGCCTCTCCCCGATGTTATTCAATCTGTATATTGAGCAAGCAGTAAAGGAAACAAAAGAAAAATTCGGGGTAGGTATTCCACGGAGAAGAAATAAAAACTTTGAGGTTCGCCGATGACATTGTAATTCTGTCAGAGACAGAAAAAGGACCTGGACGAGCAGTTTAACGAACTGGACAGTGTCTTGAAAGGAGGGTATAAGATGAACATCAACAGAAGCAAAACGAGGATAATGAAGTGTAGTCGAATTAAATCAAGTGATACTGAGGAATTAGATCAGGAAATGAGACACTTAAAGTAGTAAAGGAGGTCTGCTATTTGGGGAGTCGAAGTAGAAAGGATATAAAATGTAGACTGGCAATGGCAACGAAAGCGTTTCTGAAGAAGAGAAATTTGTTAACTTCGAGTATAGATTTAAGTGTCAGTAAGTCGTTTCTGAAAGTATTTGTGTGGAGTGTAGCCACGTATGGAAGTGAAACGTGGACGATAAATAGTTTAGACAAGAAGAGAATAGAAGCTTTCGAAATGTGGTGCTACAGAAGAATTCTGAAGATTAGATGGGTAGATCACATAACTAATGAGGAGGTATTGAATAGAATTGGAGAGAAGAGAAATTTGTGACACAACTTGACTAGAAGAAGGGATCGGTTGGTAGGACATATTCTGAGGCATCAAGGGATTACCAATTTAGTATTGGAGGGCAATGTGGAGGGTAAAAATCGTAGAGGGAGACCAAGAGATGAATACACTAAGCAGATTCAGAAAGATGTAGGTTGCAGTAGGTACTGGGAGATGAAGAGGCTTTCTATTCAAACTGTCGGTCACATTTTGAAGTTCTGCTTTTAAACTACCATTCATGCTAGTTTTGATTTCCGTGCTGCAGTTTGCAGTTTTGCATCTAAACTCTCTGTTACTTTTTTCTGTACTTCTATAAAGTGTGCATTTTGTTCATGAACAGCGAGATGTAAACCTTGCACCTGTTCTCTGAAAAATGTGAACAGTTTGGCGAAATTAGTAGGTACTGATTCACTCTGGGTGGGTTCTTCAGTATATTCGGTTGTAGGTGCATTTTCACCCTCTGACAATTCATTATTTTGAGTTTCTTGACTCGGCATATTTTGCTCGTCACTGTCTACGTCTGATTCTACTCCGGGCGGTGTAGCAATTTTAGTTTTCCTACCAACTTTGTCCATGAATTTAAAAAAAAAAATACACCTCACTGAATTTAATAAAATTGACCGTTAATTCTCCTCAATTTACACACGTCAAATATTATCCAGTAAGAATTACTGTTAATGTACAGCGATTTACAATAAAACAATACAGCGACGATTCTCTGTCGTTCTAGAAAGCGGCCATCTTGCCGACATTACGTTTTGCAAAATTCACAAAAAAATTTGCATGCTATTGTGTGTAACGTTTTTTAGAATTTAACACTCTCTAATTGACTTTTGCACACCAGGGCAAAGAAAACAATAATGTCCTTACCTCCTTTCTTACTGCGCTTCAGCAACGTCTTGACTCGTGGTTTTTTCTTATAAGGATCGTGCTGCACGTCTCGTATTAACTTGCTCGTTGAAATTGTCTCGTATCTTCACACTGTGGTCTTTCATGTAACAGAAATATACAATTTTTTTTAGATACCAAATCTACAATAATACATATCCATACATCTATACACACACTACTGGCCATTAAAATTGCTACACAACGAAGATGACGTGCTACAGACGCGAAATTTAACCGACACGAAGAAGATGCTATGATATGCAAATGATTTGCTTTTCAGAGCATTCACACAAGGTTGGCGCCGGTGGCGACACCTCAACGTGCTGACACGAGGAAAGTTTCCAACCGATTTCTCATACACAAACAACAGTTGACCGGAGTTGCCTGGGGAAACGCTGTTGTGATGCCTCGTGTAAGGAGGAGAAATGCGTACCATCACTTTTCCGACTTTGATAAAGGTCGGATTGTAGCCTATCGCGAATGCGGTTTATCGTATCACGACATTACTGTTCGCGTTGGTCGAGATCCAATGGCTGTTAGCATAATATGGAATCGGTGGGTTCATGAGGGTAATACGGAACGCCGAGCTCGATCCCAACGGCCTCGTATCACTAGCGGTCGAGATGACAGGCATCTTATCCGCATGGCTATAACGGATCGTGCAGCCACGTCTCGATCCCTGAGTCAACATATGGGGACATTTGCAATACGTCAACTATCTGCGCGAACAGTTCGACGACGTTTGCAGCAGCATGGACGATAAGCTCGGAGATCATGGTTGCGGTTATCCTTGACGCTGCATCACAGACAGGAACGCCTGCGATGGTGTACTCAACGACGAAACTGGGTGCACGAATGGCAATACGTCATTTTTTCGGAAGAATCCAGGTTCTGTTTACAGCATCATGATGGTCGCATCCGTGTTTGGCGACATCGCGTTGAACGCACATTGGAAGCGTGTATTCGTCATCGCCATACCGGCTTATCACCTGGCGTGATGGTATGGGGTGCCATTGGTTACACGTCTCGATCACCTCTTGTTCGCATTGACGACACTTTGAACAGTGGACGTTACATTTCAGATGTGTTACGACCCGTGGTTCTACCCTTCATTCGATCCCTGCAAAACCCTACATTTCAACAGGATAATGCACGAGCGCATGTTGGAGGTTCTGTACGGACCTTTCTGGATACAGAAAATGTTCGACTGCTGCCCTGGCCAGCACGTTCTCCAGATCTCTCTCCAATTGAAAACGTCTGGTCAATGGTGGCCGAGCAACTGGCTCATCGCAATACGCCAGCCACTACTTTTGATGAACTGTGGTATCATGTTAAAGCTGCATGTGCAGCTGTACTTGTACACGCCATCCAAGCTCTGTTTTACTCAATGCCCATGCGTATCAAGGCTGTTATTACGGCCAGAGGTGATTGTTCTGGGTACTGATTTCTCAGGATCTATGCACTCAAATTGCGTCAGTTCTAGTATAATATACTTGTGCAATGAATACTCGTTTATCATCTACATTTCTTCTTGGTGTAGCAATTTTAATGGACAGTAGTGTACATACACTCCTGGAAATTGAAATAAAAACACCGTGAATTCATTGTCCCAGGAAGGGGAAACTTTATTGACACATTCCTGGGGTCAGATACATCACATGATCACACTGACAGAACCACAGGCACATAGACACAGGCAACAGAGCATGCACAATGTCGGCACTAGTACAGTGTATATCCACCTTTCGCAGCAATGCAGGCTGCTATTCTCCCATGGAGACGATCGTAGAGATGCTGCATGTAGTCCTGTGGAACGGCTTGCCATGCCATTTCCACCTGGCGCCTCAGTTGGACCAGCGTTCGTGCTGGACGTGCAGACCGCGTGAGACGACGCTTCATCCAGTCCCAAACATGCTCAATGGTGGACAGATCCGGAGATCTTGCTGGCCATGGTAGTTGACTTACACCTTCTAGAACTCGTTGGGTGGCACGGGATACATGCGGACGTGCATTGTCCTGTTGGAACAGCAAGTTCCCTTGCCGGTGTAGGAATGGTAGAACGATGGGTTCGATGACGGTTTGGATGTACCGTGCACTATTCAGTGTCCCCTCGACGATCACCAGTGGTGTACGGCCAGTGTAGGAGATCGCTCCCCACACCATGATGCCGGGTGTTGGCCCTGTGTGCCTCGGTCGTATGCAGTCCTGATTGTGGCGCTCACCTGCACGGCGCCAAACTCGCATACGACCATCATTGGCACCAAGGCAGAAGCGACTCTCATCGCTGAAGACGACACGTCTCCATTCGTCCCTCCATTCACGCCTGTCGCGACACCACTGGAGGCGGGCTGCACGATGTTGGGGCGTGAGCGGAAGACGGCCTAACGGTGTGCGGGACCGTAGCCCAGCTTCATGGAGACGGTTGCGAATGGTCCTCGCCGGTACCCCAGGAGCAACAGTGTCCCTAATTTGCTGGGAAGTGGCGGTGCGGTCCCCTACGGCACTGCGTAGGATCCTACGGTCTTGGTGTGCATCCGTGCGTCGCTGCAGTCCGGTCCCAGGTCGACGGGCACGTGCACCTTCCGCCGACCACTGGCGACAACATCGATGTATTGTGGAGACCTCACGCCCCACGTGTTGAGCAATTCGGCGGTACGTCCACCCGGCCTCCCGCATGCCCACTATACGCCCTCGCTCAAAGTCCATCAACTGCACATACGGTTCACGTCCACGCTGTCGCGGCATGCTACCAGTGTTAAAGACTGCGATGGAGCTCGGTATGCCACGGCAAACTGGCTGACACTGACGGCGGCGGTGCACAAATGCTGCGCAGCTAGCGCCATTCGACGGCCAACACCGCGGTTCCTGGTGTGTCCGCTGTGCCGTGCGTGTGATCATTGCTTGTACAGCCCTCTCGCAGTGTCCGGAGCAAGTATGGTGGGTCTGACACACCGGTGTCAATGTGTTTTTTTTTCCATTTCCAGGAGTGTAAATAAGTCCTGTACTAATGGAGACATTTTATGGTGGTGGTATTTTTCTTTTATTATTCATTTCATTTTTTTACTTTATTTTAATTGACTATTGAAATTTTGGAATATAATTACCACCATATTTTTTAGCTAGGCCTCTCTACTGGGATTATCAGTTGGCAAGTATAATTTTTGGGACGCGATTTGCGCCTAAAAGCTATCGGACTTTGTTTTGCTAAAAGTGAAATTTTAGGTGCAGCTTCTGTTTTGAAAGCAAACCAATCGTATTAGAGTGATTGGTGCCGTTAATACGTAATCATTCAGCAACAGACATCTCCACACAAAGTAAGCCACATTTACTTTTCAAATTCATGAGAAAAACCTTTGGAATAAATGTATGGTTTTTGTCAATTGCAAACACAATGAAATTAAATAATAATAATTATTATTATTACGCAAAATGAGCACAACTGCGACCGTACCGGACAGTGGCTGATCAAAAAGCGAGAGAACAAAAGGATGCAGGGCGGGTCATTTAACATTACATAGGTACTGTCATTTACAGAGAGGTTTTATTGAAATCGCGGAGTCTATTAAGCACCGATAAAATCGTCTCAGCGCTACTGCGCGAAAACACACAGTCACCAAATTCGCTAACACTTGGGGAACATTACAATCGGGGTGTGTTTGCTCCAAGAGAACGCCCCAACCCATTCTGCATGGGACACAGTCACACTTCTTTGGATTATCAAAATTTTCCTCACCCATTCACCCCTCAGGCATTTCAGAATGAAAACGAGACCATTTCGAGCTGAAACGTCCTGAACGGCCAAAATGCAGATTTCTGCAACGAAGACCTCAGTTAAACCATCCGTCGTTGGGATAAGACTGCCACATGTGAAACTGTAGAGACGGAATAATGTCATCATAAAGTTGCATGGATGCAGCTTATTTTTTTGAGGCGCCGATTTAAACTGTATGACTAACCTTCGCAGCTTACCAGGCTCTACAAACTGTTCATCACTGACGATATGTGCCCTCCAATAGCGGCAGAAGTCTAGCCGGGCCATTATTTACTTGAATGTCGGCGGCATTATTTACTTGAATGTGCAGTCTTACCAACAATCATGACATAACTTTTTCGTTTCTGTATTATTCAGCCATCGTCAATATTTCAGTAATGTACTGTTTTGCGGAGCTGTATCATGGTCAAATAAGGATCGTATCCGACAAATACTTTTGTGACTTCCGAAGGATTCAAGGGTAAAACGAAGAGGACCTTTTCCAGTTCGAAGGCATCCAACGTCGGAAACTTCTCTTTTCTATTGAAGGCTTGTTCACTCACACAAGAAATCGTCGGTGTCGGATGGCAAATGCGCCATCTTCCACAAGGGGTTTAAAAGAATATGACTATGATTTACCAGTAATTTTCAGTGAGACGTAACCATACACCAAAGTAAATTCCCTTGGTGTTTTAATTTCACCCGGAAAAACCTGCTGACTTCTGTTGTTGTTGTTGTTGTTGTTGTTAAATATGATGTTAAGGACGCATGGAAGCTCAGTCATTAGCGCCCGGAAACTAAGATTTACGAATTGAAGTGAGCTGTTTGCAATAAATGAAAATTTGCGCCGGAACGCGACTCGAACCCGGATTTCACACTCATCGCGAGCGGTTCCCCTAACCACTTCGGCTATGCGACCAAGCCTCCAGGATCTACCCAAGTTTCCGTACGTCACCGAGTCCACAACCCCTACGTTCCCAGATTTCGTGATACAGGCACACGGAGAGAAATGTTTTATCGTCATTTTAGCCCGTCGAGGCATGGATACATTATTGATCGTTAAAATCTCTGTGTTCATACAGTGTATCTTCGCATTAAAGAGTCCTTCATACATGGATGTATGCCTGAAGGACATTGTCGCATGAAGATACAGACACTATATAAACACAGATATTGTAACCGTCAATAATGTTTGCTAGTTTAGTTTAGCAAAATCAAGCCTGCTGTTTAAAGCAGATAATACGACGAAATTCGATCAGCATAATATTTTAGCACTATAGTGGTTCGGGTGAAGCAAAATAAATGAATAAATAAGTAAATAAATAAACAAAAACTATAGCGATTTCACTATAAATACATATTATACATTCATTCCCACATTTTCAGTTTTTGAATGGGAATCCCTTGATACTTCATTTACAACGTAATAGTCCAAACGATACATATTAGTTCACAATTTAAGACAACTGGAACACGTTATATTCGCATATATCTACCGCCCCGCGTTACTGAGCCATTTGTTTGAAAAGTGAACTACATAACAAAAAATAGCTGCGAACATACTATACTGTGTATTGTATGCGACCTGCGAATGTATCATTGCGATATTTAGAAACGAATTAAGTTCAAATGGCTCTGAGCACTTTGGGTCTTAACATCTGAGGTCATCAGTCCCCTAGAACTTAGAACTACTTAAACCTAACTAACCTAAGGACATAACACACATCCATACCCGAGGCAGGATTCGAACCTGCGTCCGTAGCGGTCGTGCGGTTCCAGACTGAAGGGCCTATAACCGCTCGGCCACAACGGCCAGCCACGGATCAAGTGATTATCGCAATAGCTTGACTGACAATGCTCACGAAAAAAGGATAGATAAAATTGAGTAGATTTGCAGTGAAGCGATTCCCTGTTGTTTACAAGAATAGCATGTGAACTATGCAGCCTTGTGAAATAACCATTTTCATAATAGTGCTGATATTACTAGAGCTGTTTTAACTTAATTTGCGTTTCCCATTCCCTTCGTGCCTAACTTTTGTATTGTGTTGAAATATTTCAGTGTTTCTACGAAAGACAGTGTCACGGGGAAAGTAGCAGCCCGTGGTGAAGTTTCTTGTAGGTTCTTTAGGACACGGTCGTTCAAAAACTTACCAATAGTCCACTTGAGCAGCATCGAGAAGTAGTGAAACAGGCAAGAGACTAAAATAATAGCAGCAGCGGAGAACTTCCCTTACATTCTTCCAGTCAGGCCTCTTACGCCCTCCTTTCTTAATAAACGCCTTATCCAGATTCTTTTCCTTCTCTTTACTACATTCAGTAATTTTTGTGCTCCTATGTTTTCTCAGCACTTCTTCAATTTTCACCCCAACCATCCTACTTTTTCCATTCTCCACCACTTACACATCTCCGAATGCCTCAGCCTTGCTCTTTCTTCTTCATTTTTCATATTCCAGCTTCATTCAGGAGGACAGGACATACAAAACACTTTCGCAGTCTTTTTCTTTATCTATATTGTTACAGTAAGCTATAAGTTTTTTCGGCTTAGCTGTCACGTTTTTTATTTCTGCGTTGTGCTTCAAACTGTTTTCTATTATGCTTAGTAGGTACCTGAAGCTTTACACATGTTGTAATGTATCTTCAGTTAACAATAACTTAACCTATTTCACAATGATGTAACTCATATTGTAACCTTCCCGTATAAAAATAAAAATGATAACTTTTTTGAATATCTTAACTTATGAAAACTGATAAATTTTCACGTAAGCAGCGCTACACCATGGCCCTGTGAAATCAATCTGAATCTGTCCGTGAGAAATAAACTGAAAAATTCTTACCTCCTGATGGTGTCGCCGGATAACGCTGTCTATATTCTGCTCGTAAATGGCACAGCTTAGTGCAATGCTGGTCTATCTACTAATACTGGACAACATTTGTCTGAGATCTGTATTATTAGAAAAACTGACTTTGCTTATTGACATAGCTGCACAGCTGGTCGTCTGATTACTAAAGAACACATGACTATGATCTGAGAAAATTTCTGAAATATTTAAATTTAAATAAATGACTGGATAGGGACTAGCAATGACTTAAGGCAAAATATTCCTTCCTTTTTTGTTGACTGGTAAAAATTATATTCTAAAAATCTTTTACATTATTGTTAAAGATCTGCAATCCATTATATGAAAAACTGCTTATTACAAATCTGGGTCAACTGATGCTGACGAATCACAAAAAGATTGAAACAAATTCATATTAACATCTCAGACAAGTGACTTAACTACGCACATGCCAATGTATATAATAAAATTTACCTTACAATACATGGCTATGAACTGCGCTGTACCGCCGGCCGGCATGGCCGAGCGGTTCTAGGCGCTACAGTCTGGAACCGCGAGACCGCTACGGTCGCAGGTTCGAATCCTGCCTCGGGCATGGATGTGTGTGATGTCCTTAGGGTAGTTAGGTTTAAGTAGTTCTAAGTTCTAGGGGACTGATGACGTTAGATGTTAAGTCCCATAGTGCTCAGAGCCATTTGAACCATTTTTTTATGCGCTGTACTAGCGACAGACTACAACTGCACTGTAGCAGCGAGCGACTGCAACTGCTGCAGAGACTGCTCTGACCTGCGATTCTATTGTAGCAAAGTTATTTTCTGTCGCAGGCAGCGCGTGAGCAATACATCGAAATTACCTTTGCTCCAGCAAAGTAGTGGACCCCTTACAATATGGATACTTTTTCTTCTGCGCAAACGTTTCTTCTGAGTGAGTAAGGGACAGAGAGAGAGAGAGAGAGAGAGAGAGAGAGTTATCAACTAAAAAAAAAAAGACTTGTGGGCAATCCGATATTTGTTAAATTCTGCTGTACAGTGTACGCTCAGCAACATACAGGGACCATACAGGTCTAATCCTGTTGCGACTGTCCAGGGAGACAATCAAGTTGCTGCAGAATCTCAGGGTATGTAGCTCAGACGTAACACTGGGCTAAATATCAGAAACTGGTGGTCATTTCTTCAAACACCGCTGTACATTGTCAGTGATGATCTCTGCTGGATGTTAAAGTCAACTTTGCCATCTGCAAGCTAAACAGCTTGTGGGTTACTGCGTTTTTTGCGGCGTTTATGTTCAAGCGAACTCAACACACAACCCACAACACGCCCGTTGTTTTGTATGCATCAGTTTTTCAAGCTGATGACAGCGAGGTCAGTCGCTAAATATTATGCAACGGAATGGAATCTTATACCAGGTTCGGAGGTTGGACGTATAGCTTTTATCAGTTGTACGGGGAATTCTCTCGCAAACCTTGATTATTGGAGTCAGAACAGTTATTTTAGACATAGAAATCTAAGAAAGATACTAGGTAAATACTCGACCCAGTCAAATTAATGTGAGCGCCGTCTATGTTCGACGTCAGCGCTCAATAACTACTCACACAGAGCAGGTGGCAGTATCAGCGGTGGAAGTATATAAAGCGAGTCGGAGGAACGCGGACTTGCAGTCATTGCCGTAATGCGGAAACGCAGCAATGTATCTCGTGTCCACAATGGCCTGATCATTGGCTTTCGGCCAAGGGTGGAAGCATTACGAAATGGCCAAGTTTTTAAATTGTTCTCATGCTGCCGTGGGTACACAGTGCGTGGCAAAATGGCGCTATCCAAAACCGGCACCGATGCAACTACACTATTGGCCATTAAAATTGCTACACCAAGAAGAAATGCAGATGATAAACGGGTATTCATTGCACAAGTATATTATACTAGAACTGACATGTGATTACATTTTCACGCAATTTGTGTGCATAGATCCTGAGAAATCAGTACCCAGAGCAATCACCTCTGGCCATAATAACAGCCTTGATACGCATGGGCATTGAGTAAAACAGAGCTTGGATGGCGTGTACAAGTACAGCTGCACATGCAGCTTCGACATGATACCACAGTTCATCAAGAGTAGTGGCTGGCGTATTGCGACGAGCCAGTTGCTCGGCCACCATTGACCAGACGTTTTCAATTGGAGAGAGATCTGGAGAATGTGCTGGCCAGGGCAGCAGTCGAACATTTTCTGTATCCAGAAAGGCCCGTACAGGACCTGCAACATGCCGTCGTGCATTATCCTGCTGAAGTGTAGGGTTTCGCAGGGATCGAATAAAGGGTAGAGCTACGGGTCGTAACGCATCTGAAATGTAACGTCCACTGTTCAAAGTGCCGTCAATGCGAACAAGAGGTGACCGAGACGTGTAACCAATGGCACCAAATACCATCACGCCGGGTGATACGCCAGTATGGCGATGACGAATACACGCTTCCAATGTGCATTCACCGCAGTGTCACCAAATACAGATCCGACCATCATGATGCTGTAGACAGAACCTGGATTCATCCGAAAAAATGACATTTTGCCATTCGTGCAACCAGGTTCGTCGTTGTGTACACCATCGCAGGCGCTCCTGTCTGTGATGCAGCGTCAAGGGTAACGGCAGCCATGGTCTCCGAGCTCATAGTCCATGCTGCTGCAAACGTCGTCGAACTGTTCGTGCAGATGGTTGTCTTGCAAACGTCCCCATCTGTTGACTCAGGGATCGAGACGTGGCTGCACGATCCGTTACAGCCATGCGGATAAGATGCCAGTCATGTCGAATGCTAGTGATACGAGGCTGTTGTGATCCAGCACGGCGTTACGTATTACCCTCCTGGACCCACCGATTCCACATTCTGCTAATAGTAATTGGATCTCGACCAACGCGAGCAGCAATGTCGCGATACGATAAACCGCAATCGCGATAGGCTACAATCCGACCGTTATCAAAGTCGGAAACGTGATGATACGCATTTCTTCTCCTTACACGTGGCATCACAGCTACGTTTCACCAGGCAACGCCGGTCAACTGCTGTTTGTGTATGAGAAATCGGTCGGAAACTTTCCTCATGTCAGCACGTTGTAGATGCCGCCACCGGCGCCAACCTTGTGTGATTGCTCTGAAAAGCTAATCATTTGCATATCACAGCATGTTCTTCCTGTCGGTTAAATTTCGCGTCTGTAGCACGTCATCTTCGTGGTGTAGCAATTTTAATGGCCAGTAGTGTATGGTGCACCGTGAGTCATATATGAAAAAGGTGAATGACTACTGTGGAGATGTGTAATGGCGAATATAAGTGCAATTATTGAGCAACTGACCGTCTAGATGAACCAAGGGGCTACCAACAGCGTCCCCCCCACCGGCGGTTCAGCGAATGTTGTTGTTTACGAGCCTACACAACAGGCGCCTGGTTCATGCACCCATACTGACTGCTGTTCATCGCGATGAAGGCTGGAGTATGTACGCCAATACCGCAACTGGACGTCCAATGAGTGGCTAAAGTTGGCCTTTCCAGACGATTCACCTTACGCTCAATCAGACGTGTACGGCGTGAAACGTCTGAAAGCCAACAAGGAGAGAGCACTATGGTCTGGGGAAAGTTTTCGTGGCATTGTATGGGTGGTGATTCGTCATTCCGGAAGAAACAACGGATCGACACAAGTACACATCTATCCTTGGAGACCATGTTCACCCCTTGTTTTTCCTCGACACGAAGGCATCTACCAACTGGAAAATTCAACGTATTACACAGATCGAAGTGTACATAAGTAGTCGAAGAGCACCAGGATGAATTTACCGTACTCCTCTGGCCATTAAACTTCCAGGATTAAACCCCAATCGAGAATTTGTGGGACTTCAGCAATGGAGCAGCTCGCGCCATGGAGCCTCAGCAGAGGAACCTGAAACATCCCCTTTGAAAAATTAATGTAATACTGTGCTGATAAACCTCTTACGTTATTTAATTTTCAAACAGCTGAGCAGAACTGAACTTTCTCAGACATTTCTCTATCAACACTAAACTGACTTTCAATAATCCCTACAAAAGAATCACCCTGACTAACAATAACCTATACCTTTCATGAATCACTTACCTCACAAAAATCTTCGTTACTCGAACTACTGCAATACAGCGAGCACCAATACTGTCAGCTAAATAAAAATTTCTAACTACTGAAGGTACTAACTACTGATAGGCATAGTTAGCAAATGAAAGATTTTGATAGAGAACAAATAATGTGTTTACCTTAATAATATTCAAAAGTCATCAATATATATCAGTTCATGATATACAGTATTACAAATTTACTCTTTGTGATGGACACACGTCCAGATCGTCAGCTCTCAAAATTCTGCCATCTCTCTCCCCACATCCACCACTGCTGGCGGCTCACGTCCAACTGCGCAACGCTATGCGTTGTTGCCATCCAACTGCCCAACACTACAATAGCAAAAATTCCAACAACGCAAACCAGCCACAGACCGCACACAGCACAGTTAGTGATTACCATACAGAGCGCTACGTGACGTTACCAACATAAAAACCTAAACAGCCTACTTACAAACCTAGCGCGGCTGGCCACATCTCCCTTCGGTACCATTCAGAAAATGTCTTCCTGCACGTCTTGCTGTGGTTTTTGCTGCAAAAGGTGGTAAATGAAAATGAGCGTTTGGCGTCATTGGCCGGGAGGCCCCTTACGGGGCAGGTCTGGCCGCCTTGGTGCAGGTCTTATTACATTCGACGCCACATTTGGGCGATCTGCGCGCTTTATTACATTCGACGCCACATTTGGGCGATCTGCGCGCCGGATGGGGCATGAAATGATGATGAAGACAGCACAACACCCAGTCCCTGAGCGGAGAAAATCCCCGACCCAGCCGGGAATCGAACCCGGGCCCGTAGGACCCCAATCCGTCACGCTGACCACATTTTTAAATTTTTTTTTTAAATCTCGCTTTTGTTCGTTGAATCTGCTCGGGGCGGACGTCTTATGACATCCGTTTTAAATTCGCTGTTGATCAATTACCTCTGTTTTTTTATTACAGAGGGCAGCTAACCCTCTGACCGAACACGCTGGGCTACCGTGCCGGCTCCACTCAGCTATCGGGGCGGACTGCAAAAGGTGGTTATTCAGGCTTTTGATAGGTGGTTACCTTAATATGACTGGACAGTGTATTTAACACTGTTTGGATGAAGTGAAATTCGATAAATAAAAAGGAAGGTAGATTAAGGTTTAACGTCTCATTAAATAACTGTATCATTAGAGGGGATATTGAACGTATACAAATGGGGTATCACGATTGTTCACGAAGGGGGCCGCACGAACGTTCACAAGTTTGTCTGGCGCATGGAAGGGCGTCACGAAGATGCTGATAAACCTGAAGGGGCAGACAACTGAAGACAGACATCAGCTACCACACAAAAGCCTGTTTACAAAGGTCAAGAACCAGCTTTGAGTGGAGAATCTAGATATGCACTAGAACCTCCTGAATATCGCTCGCTCAGGGACTGCGAAGACCAGATGGTACCAATTACAGCACCCGCAGAGAAATTTAGGCAACCATTCTTCCTGAGGCCCATACTAGAATGGAAGGGGAAGAACCCCTAATAACTGTACAATGTGAAGTACCCTCCGCCATGCATTTCAAAGTGTTTTGCAGAGTATAGATGTGGAAGTGCAGACGGAGCTATAACATAGATTAAGGGAGGATGGGAAAAGAAGTCGGCGCTGTGCTCATTAGAAGAACCGTCCCGGGTGGTAAACTTCGAAAATCTTAAATTAAATGTGAGTGACCGGAATAGGATCCGAATGTCCTTCCTTCCATACAAGAGTCCAATGTCTTGCCACTGAATTTAGAAAAGTTCATAAATTGTATCGGAATGATGGCGAAATATCAGACACTAGAGACAAAGGCCTTTGAAGTACTGAGCGTCCATAAATTATCTTTATATCTTAAGACAAATAATTTTAAAACTGTATTTGAAATTAAGAAATGGTTTTCAACACGTGGTAAAATAACTCAAAGTTCTTTTACCTCCAGGTGACGCAGTTTTGACGCAAAACTGAACTTGAAAATCTGATAACACGCGGACATCACGTTAGACAGCTCAGTGTGTGGCCTGGCTCATACAGACGACGTCCGATATCTAAGTGTAACGAAACTTTCGAACACGGTATGGAAGGCAATCACCTTCCCGACCAACTATTCGGGCTTTGCATACGTCATTTATGGAAACAACGGGTGATGTCCATGAAAAGGGGGTCGCCCATCTGTTTCAGACTCCAATGGTGTACGACATACACCAAGCGTTTGCAAGGAGTTCGACAGAATCGGTGCGTGTGGCGGCCAGAGAGTTGGAAATCACACGATCAACAACGCACAATATCTTGAATAAAAGGTTACTGCTATATCCTTACAAGGTGCAGCTACATCAGGCAGTAAAGCCTACGGACAAACCTTAGCCCGAAAAAGTTTGGAGCGGAAATGCTAGGCAAGACTGAAGTAAACAATGACTTTTTGGAAAATATTGGTTTCTCCGATGGGGCAACGTTGGATTTATCTGGCGAAATGAATCATCATAATGTTCGTATATGGGGTTCACAGTATCCTCATGTTAAACGTGAAATGGAAAGAGAGAGACCTAAGCTCAATGTTTGGAGTGGACTGATGCATAATTGCACCACTTGTCCATTATTTTTCATCAAGTCTGCCGTCAACGGTAGTGTTCACCTGGACATGTTACAAGAATTTGCTGCGCCACAATTGGAACACCTGCAAATTCCAGCAGGATGGGGTATCACGCCACTGGTGCCTAAATGTCCATCAAATTCAAGATGAAAAGTTTCCGGGTAGGTGGATTGAACGAGATGGTCCAGTTCGATGGCCGCCACGATGGCCACCGTAGAGATCTTGAGTCGTACGTAGAGAGAAATGCAATTCCGCCTAGACATTATTCGTACCATTAAGGGTGTATACATTGACGTGAATGGATCAGGAAACTCATCACACGTTGAAAACAATACGTTAATATCTCGTATAGTGTTTAAGGCATTGAAGTCTTAAATTGTAAAGACAGTTTATGGACTCCCTGTATGATGCTCACGGCCAGAGAATGATTCGTGGCAAACTGTCCATAAGAATTTTTTGATTTGCGCTCTCAGTGAAAGTTAGGAGCAGGTGTCTGCTGGAGGTAGCGAAAGACACATTCAAATCGTGTCACAGAGAATACTGTAATTTTAAAATATTCGTCGACAACAATCATTTTTGAAGAAAAACACCATCACTCACCGGTTAGGCCTTAGGTATGTTCCAGCTGGCCGACTGCTGCCCACAAGGCAGTACGAGGAGCGATCTATGATCGTGGGATGTGTGATTGGCATGTCGCCAGTCCCACCAGCCGTTTCTGCCAGTAGAATAATCCTGGTGACGCCGATGCTTCTTTACTCAAACAATTCCTCATCTGGCTTCAGGAGGCTGAGTGTACCCGCTCCAGACCTCCATAGGTCGGAAAAATTTGATGAGGTATCGGGAATCGAACCCGAGTCCTTTCACATCAAAGGCAGCTGCTTAAACCATTCGGGTATGGCACTAGGACGCGAAGGAAAATTTCTAAATTCCGCTACCGGCAACTGGGCATGCGTTGCAAGCGTTTGCTAAGTCACTTTCTAAGCTGAACGATTTCGGATTTTTCTAAGTTTGGAGACACGAAACTATGAGTAGGGTGTGATTGAGCGTCGTGTCAACGAAGTTACATATGAGGTAGAGATCAGAGCAAATTTTTCGCTTCTTGGACATTTACGCTGTGCACAGGCGTTTGTGTGATACCACAGAAACAGACAGCGGTGTGCTGGAACACATGACGCCGTCCTACGCGACCTGTAAGTGGATGGACTGACGATGTATGTTGTGGATTGGCAAGACAGCCAACCCGCTATGAGGAAGCCGAAAGGCACGCGTTTAAGCTCACGCAGGCTAGCGTGAGGTCTGGAACAGGACAAGTAAATGAGACTAGCTAAACGTACGTAGCTGCTGGAATACTTAACTTTAATCCATAATTGGTGAACATCGCTCTTGACGGTACATGTTTTACAGCATCAATAGTAACTGGTAATGGCGCCTTGCTAGGTCGTAGCAAATGACGTAGCTGAAGGCTATGCTAACTATCGTCTCGGCAAATGAAAGCGTAATTTGTCAGTGAACCATCGCTAGCAAAGTCGGCTGTACAACTGGGGCGAGTGCTAGGAAGTCTCTCCAGACCTGCCGTGTGGCGGCGCTCGGTCTGCAATCACTGATAGTGGCGACACGCGGGTCCGACGTATACTAACGGACCGCGGCTGATTTAAAGGCTACCACCTAGCAAGTGTGGTGTCTGGCGGTGACACCACAATGTATGACCCATGAACAAAACTCATTTTATTAGAAAAACACAGACAAATGAAATACTAGAAATACTATAAAGCAACACAACTGGCTGTTGCACAGACCACATCAACAGGATGGGAAAAACAAATGTGGCTCGGAGAACAGAGTTGTAGAGTACAAAAGAACATAGAAGAAATGAAATACAGTACTAACACGACTATAGCAGATGTTGAAAGTGACCACCATTCATCTCCTGGCGGTTTTGTGCCATGGTCAGCAAGTTGCTGAAGGCGGATAGAACCTGGACTGCTGGAATTACTTCAGTCTCATACAAAATGTTCTGCTGCAGTTCTTGAAGACAGTAAGCGTTGTTAAGATACACCTTGATGGCTCCTCACACAAAGTAAGCGCACACTTACAGATGGGGTGACCTGGGTGGCCAGCTAGTGCCCTGACCAGACTGACCTCTGCCAACAAGTCTGTTAGGTATGAAGATTGTGTGTAAATGTGCTCCAAGGTTAGATTGCTCCAAGGTTCGAGCAGCTCTATGGGTAGTTACGCCATCCTAATGGAAGTAAGTGTAGCTCTCTTCCTCCTCCATTAATGCTGCCACAAATTCACGACCAATTGTATCCACTCGTCCGGACCACTTTCATTGACCCAACCCCGTGTAGGACAAATATCCCATCTTGTATCTTTCTTTCTTATCGCACCATTAACTCTGTTAAAAAGAAACGCAAAACTGGTCTGGTAATATTCTAAGATGGTTGAAATACATTATCGAGTCTTCCACATTACTGTCTTTCAGAAAGGACGTTGAGCAACTGAGCTGAAATTATTTTTAAATCCAGTCACGAATACAAGCGCGTCCCTTATTTCTTTTTTTATGCGACGATTTCACGCAGACATGCATTAAGTCCGTCGCCACTCGCATAACTGCCAAAATTTTCATTCCAGATGCGATTTCGGCACGCACAAAACGACAAAACTTGCGTGTACACTGGTGTCGCAGTGTCTACAGTCATTTGTGAGATAATTTACGTGAAACTGGTTTCACAAAAACGTTCTTCACCCCCTAATGTCGTCCTGTATACTACCCATTGTTCAGCCAATGGGCTTGGACTAACGAAAACTAGATATATCACAGAGAAAATGTGAAGAATTTACGTGACCTGAGGAAAGGGATGGCATCGGTTAATTGAGTTCAGTCATGCTCCTCATTCGCATGTTACAAAGTAAAAAATTTAAAAAAATATATGTAATGCTTCAGACCTCCTTAAGGGAAAGTAGGCCTTCATTGGCTATTGTCTTCAGTCGGTACGTGGCTTTCTTTCAGGTTTCTGTAGAGTAATCGTACTGATATTCATGTTTACGGGTCTGTGTGTATCTGACCCAAGTTTTGCAAGCTTAACCTGAAGGCTTACTCCCTGCTCTTATCTGTCGTCCTGTTTACGCGGGAAGTGTCTTATCAGAATTCTCGTAGAGTATTTCAGCTGTAAGTAACATTTTTGCTCTTCTTCAGTAATCATAAGTGATTAGCAATTGGTAATTTTTCGAAATAACTTTCTCTCTCACACATAGCTTACGATCTCACAAATTTCACTGGCGCGTTTGTAAATGCCAGACGGTGTTCCGAGATATGAATTAAACCCTATGAGTTACACCCCACCTAATATTATCGCTTATGTGATTTCGGTGGTTGTGTTTATTTACTTACTTATCATATGGCAACATAAACTGAAGTGGAGCTAACATACATTCAGTGCATAAGTTTACAAAATAAGCAGAACTAAAAAATATTAAAACCTACAAATACAATTTTTGATTCATTCAAGGGCTGCCTATTGTGGCGTTCGCTGTGTTATTCAGTGGTTTGGTATTTAACTAATTTGTAAATGGAAATGATAATATTATTTTATTACATTGAGTAATTACTAAATAATTTTTCTCCCGGCTAAAGATTTGATCAAGTTGCTAAACAACTCCAAGTTAACGTCGTGTTAAAGTGTTGTCTGTAAGTTGTGTAAGTGTCACTAAATCACAGTTCATACAACAGATTCCTTACAACTATTGATTAAGATGGAAGCAGTTATCTTCAGCAAAATGATCGTTAAAACCACCGAATATCAGCCGCGCACAACACTTACGTATATTACCTGAAACAATATTCTTCGCAACTCGTGCGTAATTAATTTCGACTCCATACATCAGCTAGAAAAGTTCCTTATAAGGATCGTGCTATGAGCACTGCTTTTAAACAACCAATCTGATTCGAATCATTTTCATTAAAATGAGTTCGGGACCACCGGTGCACATTTGTTTATACACATTTGTATTACCTTCGGCATTTATTCTGCAGAGTTGCGTAATTTAAATTTGAATTTGCCACTGAGATAATTGTTAAGATGGCGGCAGACAATTGATAGAGACTTTCTATTGTTAGAGCAGATAAGTAAATATTTAAAATGCTTATTAAACTCTATAAAATCTACTTTCGTGTTGTGCCCTATTTAGACTTCATCAAGCAAACATTTGATTTGTTTCTAAGGAAAACACAGACAAAAACGCGATACAAATCGCTATCATCAATGGCTGCGCTCCTTGCAGCGGAAAGAAATAATTAACACAGATAATGCTTACTGAGAGAGGAATTAAAGTTACAAATAATTATTCACTCATGTTTATAATAATAATGAACTCTATTTTCAAGTAATAATTAACAAATAATTACAATTTCTTAACAGACCTCAGTTCGATATGCGTCCGCAACCTACAAAAGCCAATCAACAAAAGGTAAAAACAAAGGAAGACAAACGCAGATCATAAAAGCAATTTACAATTATCACTGTCTTTGTATGATACACATCGATATGTCCAATTATATCATAGAATATTATAAAAATAATTAATATTTATACGTTTTCACTGTTTTTTCATACGTCGAATAGATAATGTTTATAACTGTTAGAGGCATAATTTCCTCTCGTCGCACTGTAGCCAAAAATTTATCACGTGGATGTTACACTATGCCACTTCAATGAAATCTTCTAGCTATCCAGGGTAGGCTAGTATGCTGCAGTTTGCAACAGTCTGTTTGGCAGACAGATGTTCATTATCACAGTCACACTGAGAAGATGAAACCTATCCCCATCATTTCGAGCTTTGTGTACAGATACCATGACCTGTACGAATCCCGTTAATTGTCTTCCAAGCACTTCGCAAAATTCCGTGCTGGCTGGTCGTGTACCAGGTCTTATGAGGTTCTTATATTCCTCATGGGAACTGCTGGTCCACGTTTCCGACCACTTCCTGCTCATGCTGAAGTCCACTGCTTGGAGCGATTCTGCCAATATGATAGGCGACTGTCTGGAATTTAATAAGCTTATTCCTAGTGCAGACACACCAGAGTGGATAAGGAGCTGGCGCATTGTTGTCCTGACATGCTGCAGCAGCTTAACGCACTATGCTGTACCTCGAAGCACAGGAAGGGGAACAAGTGCTGATCTGAATCCGGTGGTTTGGTGAAAGGGCCAACCTGACGTGCGATTTTAGGTGGTTTCTCACACTTGGCTAAGCACAAATTGGGCTTGTTCCCCATATATTTTACAGATACAATACAAAAACCTTTAAAGTGCGAATGCAGCACATACAGCATCACGTTTACGGGAGTACTGGAGTCACAGAGTGTATTCTTCCCAAACGGTGACTGACGTTTGTGGTTACTGGAGACCATCTGGTTACTCTGCTGCATTTAAATAATGGGCAAATCGCAGACGCCGGCCTGCTCAGCGTTAGCTGACTCTACCACAGACTTGTCAAACACTGAAGAAGAAGATTTTAGGAGATCATACGGTGGCCTCTCCAAAGAATACACTATATATTTTCTACCCACATTCTTCAGAGTTATGTTCAGTGTCTGTTTATCTCGATATAGATTCGATACTAATTTCGAAAAACAAAATCTGTCCGTGTAGTTCCGAGCTTTTCGCTCTTAATTAAAGTATACGAAAGCTGTGATTCTTCAATTTCTCCAGCAATGATGTACATCATCGTGCCTGATGATGACAACGTGGTCGATTGCCGAAATATTGTGTCCTGTGCACACTCATACCAGGCTGTTCACCCGAGATTTATTGCGTTATACGAAAGCTAGTATTTCTACATACTGCTTAGAGGACTAAGCTATCACGCCTATACATCATTTCACACAGTTACTTACACAGCGTAACAAATATTGGAGGGTCACAACATGTTTTACAATTTTTTTCATGCAATGGAAACTTTTCGCAGTATGTTCACTACTCCAATGAAAGTATTATACTTACATGTGGAATTCGTGTACGCACTGTTTGTAGCCATCTATTTAAAGAAACAGGCACACTGACGTAAGGTTCAAAATACATTTACCCTCTTATGAAGTTTGTTATGATTAATCGATAATAGCTTTAGTTCTGGACACAGGATTTAGTTTTAGTGTCTCGATGACATTTTTGTTATTGATTGAAAAATTATCAGTTCATGAGTAGTGACTTTATAAAATAATGTTGAAAGCACTTTGTGCATAAAAATTTAAAATTTAAAAAAATGGGTGCATGAAATACCATTAAACTTTATTTCCTCTAAAAGAAGATTATTCATGCACTAGCAGCAAAAATAACTATTCACACGCAAAATTAAGATCATTTATTTCCCTATCTTGGTACTTTAATGTATACCAATTCTCAGGGCCGTGTTCACATTGATCTTTTTAGCTTGTAGCTGCGCTCTTTTCCAATACAGACTCCTCGAAATTGTATGCAAACGCAGGTGGCCTCATGTTGCAGCAAGACTCTTCGGATTGTTAAGTGGTTCAAAATTTCATTCCTTGACTGAAGGAAGAAACAGCGAATCTACGTTTTCTCGCAGGATCTGCAGAATCTGATGTAACGGTTCCCTCTCGGCCTCCTGCACTGTAGAAGATCAACAGAGGGAATCTTCCTGCTGCGGTACGTTAATTCATCTAAATTTGCCAACACCCAAAGTTATCCCTTTCAAGAAGTAGCATATGGAAGTTTACGTTCGATAAACTGCAAGAGCAAATCCTATTAGTCTGCACTAGGTAGTATGATGATGGCTGAAGAACAGATCAACTTACTTCTTGTATAAGACTGCTGCTACTGTCAATATAACAACATTCCTCTTTCTTCAGTTTAAGAAAAGTGGGTGCCACCTCATTTATTTGTCCAAGTGAAGTAACGGAACACTTATATCTGGTGATATCACAAAATCAATGCTACATGAGAGACAGTTGAAATCCATAAATCAGCTTAACAATCAAGAAGTGTAATGGCATATACTATTTCGAGTACCTCAAGTATTTTTACTATCAGCTCAATGTTACCAGAGCCAAGCTGGCCACTAAAATATCGCTTTCATTGACAGTAACGTAACTGATCCATTTGATCACAAATTACATGTTCTGATCATGGAACAAGAGCACTTACATGTTCACATCGCAGTTCACCAACTAGATATTCATTAATCTAATTCACCTGTTACCTTTTGCTTCTTAATGTTCAAGAAATGAAATTGCAATTACAAACTGTCATCTTCAATCTTTTGTGCAAGTCATGTATTAAATGCAATTACTGGGAGCTGTGTACGTTGCCGCCAGTTTTGAGGCAGGAGCTGCTTCTTAGCTCAAGGACAAATTCTTCTACTGTCAGGGCTTTCCCACACTCCGTGTGCAGGTGGCGTGACGCTATGTCATTAGGGGAGTGGGTAAGCTGTCTCTCTGCCCGCACGCACAGCAGACCTCTGCGGTCATCAGATCATGACCCCCAGCGTGGCATAAATGCCACTCTGTGATCACTTAGATGAACATTCTTAACTACTTGAGTACTTTGTTCAATAGTTTATATGTCCTGACGTATATCGCACTCTCAAAAGTATGTCAGGCAGATTTCTTTTCCAGAAAAATATTACGAATCTGTACGCCAGGGACATACTGAGCCGAAATCGCTTGTGATTTTGGAGTTCAGATTCGTGTCTCGAATTGGTGGAGTGCACCAGAGGTAGCTCAAACGCGCGTGTAGAAGCAAAAGACTTTACATGACAGAACTGTCAGACAGTCATTTTTCTCTAAGGACGTCCGATGTATCTTGTAGAATGAAATTATTAGCTGTTTCCTACAGACCTTCTGCTTACGATCCCCAACTATACTCTGTGCATTATAAGAATAAACCCGATGTAAACAAATACAAACGCGATATGAAACTTCCCAGATTAATACTGTGTGCCGTACCGTGACTCGAACTCGGGACCTTTGCCTTTTGCGGGCAAGTGCTCTACCAACTGAGTTACACACGCACGACTCACGCCGCCTCCTCGCAGCTTCAGTTCCGCCAGTGCCTCGTCTCCTCCCTCACACAAGCTCTCCTGCGAACCTTGCAGAACTAGCACTCCTGGAAGAAAGGATACTCCGGAGACATGGCTTTACCACGGCCTGGGAGATGTTTCCAGAATGCAATTTTCACTCTGCAGCGGAGTGTGCGCTGATATGAAACTTCCTGATAGATTAAAACTGTATGCTGGACCGAGACTCGAGCTCGGGACCTTTACCCTAAGCGGGCAAGTGCTCTGCCAAGCATGACTCACGATCCGTCCTCACAGCTTCAGTTCCGCCAGTACCTCGTCTCCTACCTTCCAAACTCCGCAGAATCGTCTCTCGAGTTGGCGGAGTGCACCAGACGTAGCTCAACCAAGTCTGCAAAAGGCAAAGGTCCCGAGTTCGATTCTCGGTCCGGCACACGGTTTTAATCTGTCCAGAAGAATCATATCAGCTGTAAGTAGGCTGTTTAGGTTTTTATGTTGGTAACGCCACGTAGCGCTCTGTATGAAAATCACTGACTGTGCTGTGTGCAGTCTGTGGCTGGTTTGCATTGTTGGAATTTTTGCTATTGTAGTGTTGGGCAGTTGGATGTTAACAGCGCGTAGCGTTGCGCAATTGGAGGTGAGCCACCAGTAGTGGTGGATGTGGGGAGAGAGATGGCAGAATTTTGAGAGTGAACGATCAGGACGTGTGTCCATCATCATCATCATCATCATCAGCCAATTCAATCATTAGATGATGTGGCCTCTTCGAGTCATGGATTCAGGTAGGCTTTCAGAAGTCTTCTCCAAGTGGGATGGTCTTGGGAAGTTCCAGCGATCTTCTTGATGTCTTTGTCCATCAGAAAATTTGTAATACTGTATATCATGAACTGATATATATATATATATATATATATATATATATATATATATATATATATATATATATATATATATTACAATTTATATATATATACACTCCTGGAAATTGAAATAAGAACACCGTGAATTCATTGTCCCAGGAAGGGGAAACTTTATTGACACATTCCTGGGGTCAGATACATCACATGATCACACTGACAGAACCACAGGCACATAGACACAGGCAACAGAGCATGCACAATGTCGGCACTAGTACAGTGTATATCCACCTTTCGCAGCAATGCAGGCTGCTATTCTCCCATGGAGACGATCGTAGAGATGCTGGATGTAGTCCTGTGGAACGGTTTGCCATGCCATTTCCACCTGGCGCCTCAGTTGGACCAGCGTTCGTGCTGGACGTGCAGACCGCGTGACACGACGCTTCATCCAGTCCCAAACATGCTCAATGGGGGACAGATCCGGAGATCTTGCTGGCCAGGGTAGTTGACTTACACCTTCTAGAGCACGTTGGGTGGCACGGGATACATGCGGACGTGCATTGTCCTGTTGGAACAGCAAGTTCCCTTGCCGGTCTAGGAATGGTAGAACGATGGGTTCGATGACGGTTTGGATGTACCGTGCACTATTCAGTGTCTCCTCGACGATCACCAGTGGTGTACGGCCAGTGTAGGAGATCGCTCCCCACACCATGATGCCGGGTGTTGGCCCTGTGTGCCTCGGTCGTATGCAGTCCTGATTGTGGCGCTCACCTGCACGGCGCCAAACACGCATACGACCATCATTGGCACCAAGGCAGAAGCGACTCTCATCGCTGAAGACGACACGTCTCCATTCGTCCCTCCATTCACGCCTGTCGCGACACCACTGGAGGCGGGCTGCACGATGTTGGGGCGTGAGCGGAAGACGGCCTAACGGTGTGCGGGACCGTAGCCCAGCTTCATGGAGACGGTTGCGAATGGTCCTCGCCGATACCCCAGGAGCAACAGTGTCCCTAATTTGCTGGGAAGTGGCGGTGCGGTCCCCTACGGCACTGCGTAGGATCCTACGGTCTTGGCGTGCATCCGTGCGTCGCTGCGGTCCGGTCCCAGGTCGACGGGCACGTGCACCTTCCGCCGACCACTGGCGACAACATCGATGTACTGTGGAGACCTCACGCCCCACGTGTTGAGCAATTCGGCGGTACGTCCACCCGGCCTCCCGCATGCCCACTATACGCCCTCGTTCAAAGTCCGTCAACTGCACATACGGTTCACGTCCACGCTGTCGCGGCATGCTACCAGTGTTAAAGACTGCGATGGAGCTCCGTATGCCACGGCAAACTGGCTGACACTGACGGCGGCGGTGCACAAATGCTGCGCAACTAGCGCCATTCGACGGCCAACACCGCGGTTCCTGGTGTGTCCGCTGTGCCGTGCGTGTGACCATTGCTTGTACAGCCCTCTCGCAGTGTCCGGAGCAAGTATGGTGGGTCTGACACACCGGTGTCAATGTGTTCTTTTTTCCATTTCCAGGAGTATATATATATATATATATATATATATATATATATATATATATATATATATATATATATACACTTGTGAATATTATTAAGGTAAATACATCGTTTGTTCTCTATCAAAATCTTTCATTTGATAGCTATGCCTATCAGTAATTAGTGCCTTCAGTAGTTAGAATCTTTTATTTAGCTGGCAGTATTGGCACTCGCTGTATTGCAGTAGTCCGAGTAACGAAGATTTTTGTAAGGTAAGTGATTCATGAAAGGTGTGGCTTATTGTTAGTCAGGGCCATTCTTTTGTAGAGATTATTGAAAGTCAGATAGCGTTGCGCTAAAAATATTGTGTGTCAGTTTAGTGTTGATCAGAATAAGTAAAGAGCGAAATGTCTGAGTACGTTCAGTTCTGCTCAGTTGTTTGAAAATCAAATAACGTAAGGGGTTTATCAGCACAGTAATTCGTAAATTTTTCTAAGGGGACGTTTCACAGCGCACATTCTGCTGCAGAGTGAAAATTTCATTCTGCAAACGCGATGATTGGTTAGAAGCCGCAGCACAAGTACGCTGATGTTGCGTTCTCGGAAGTAGGTCCTACTCATGTATTAGACGTATTGTTACTAAGTTACGTTAAATGAAACTTTGAATATCTTAATGGTATTAACAACCGTCAATGTTTTTCTTAATCCCGCTTTAGCTATGTAGTTTTTATTTAAAAAATCGTGTAGTCATAACCGCTGCACTGTTGTGCTCTGATTGTCGCGCTGTTAATACGCAGTATGAAAATGGCTGAGGCTACTTTCTGTTCCGCAGTGAAACACACGTGTGGAACACTGTTAAAAAGTATCAAGAAACAGATTGTTCTTAAAGTTTTTTTCATAAATTTACAGAAATAATCGACTTCGAAGTTTTCAGAGGTAATGTACAAGAAATAGTTTAAACACAGATACAGACTGGATGCATAGCGGAATCGGTACCGTAGTAGATTGGTAAGATACTATAGCTCACGGTTCGCTGATACAAGTCTCGTCTCAGTCATTTTTTTCTCGTTCAATTTGAAATACCTACATCTCGTAATTGTAAAATTCTTCATAATTACTTATGAATAATGCACGCCTTCATGTTTCTAATTACACATTGCACTCGAAATTCCTGTTTTCATTTCAAACCTAAGTTCCTAATTAGCGATAATTTATGAAAGATTGTTAATAAAGGTTGCTTAAGTTAAGAAAACATAACAATTTAATTTTTTAATGGACAAATGAAAAACCAGATACTCTTTATTTGGACTGTGTGAACTGTTTTTATCACAGATGTGGATCATCTTCACAGCATCGAGCACACCATACATCTATTGCATTTTTACATTTTCCACTGTATCATTGCAATATGAACCCAACAGAACTGATCTGGAGTCAAGGTAAGTGATTCTGCCCGAGAAATAACAAGACTGTTAAGCTGCCAGACGAACTGGAACTAACACACGCAGTTTTTTCACACATCACTGCCGAACGCTGGCGGGATATATAAAACGACACGCCATAAAAGAGGAGACGAAAATGCGGCGCCTGGATGGCTTCGTGGATTCTGTTTTTGATCGACTCGTTATCAACACAGCAAGTGACAGTTCCAGAACTGAAATGTATTTCTCGGATTCCGGTAAGGAAGGAGCTAAGAGATTACCAGACGACTTGTAAAAGGTCCGAGCAGATGTAATTTCCAAGTATTGCTCATGCGCTGCCTGCAATAGGCAAGGTATAAGAGAATCTCTGACCAGAGAGCAGTGTTGACTGCAGTAGGAACTGTGTAGCTGTAGCAGTAAGTTGTTGCTAGTGTGGAGTCTGTTCTGGTCCGGTATGGTGTATCGTGTCGGCTGGCCCAGTCGCGGTGCAGCGATGTCGGAGCCTGAGTATTAATGTATAAGGTAAAAAAGCAGCCTCGCGCATATGTAGAAATGTTATCTCAAGTCGCATGTAAATGTTTTAAAACTCTCGTAATAATAATTTTCCTTATAAAAAGTAACTTTTAACGACTAATCATTTCAATTTAAAGGATTTACTAATTTCTCCCATCCTGATTATTGCAATAGAAAAATCAGTTGCTTCCTTTCATAAATGAGAGATATATCGGCCAGCATTGCCCAGAGCTGTGCCAAAAAAATTTATTGTAAGAGCAGATACATCCGGCGGCTTTATTGAGGTAAGAATTTTTCCTTTTATTATTCAGAATGATCTTTCAGCGCCATGACGCAGCACTGCTGTCGTCCAAAATTTACCAGGTTAAATTCACAGTGAATTATTGAAAAGTCATAAGTGAGCGACAATTTAATTGAGAGGTTAGTTACATTGTTTTATTACTAGGTTACTGAATTTATTTTTTTATTGGGACGTTGCACTGAATGTGAACGACATAATTATAATTTTTACTGTTGAGAGGTTTAGGAATTTTTCTGTTGTGAGGTTACGCTAAGTGTGAATGAAATTTGAGCTTAGATTAAATCAGAAAGAATTTTGTGTGGGAGGTCAAATGAGAAAGAATTTTGTGGGGAGATTACACTAAATTAGAATCATACTCATATTATTATTTATATTTAAAATTTGTGGGGAGGTTACACTTGGCGACAACCGGCCAGGATCGTATTTCTTTGTGAATCTCTGAGAAGTAGTCATATATCTGCTCTTATTTACTTAAATGTAGTTTGCATCTGGCGCAACGCATTTACTAATTTGTCACGCTTTCTTTCACAGATCATCGGCAATTTATTGCTCTTTGTTGTAATTGTGTTTGTTCCATTTCACTTTGTCTTTGTTTCATTTTGTGCTTAATTTTGGTTTGTGAAAAAGGCCGCGAAAAACTGTTAACAGTACATCGCGATGTGCAATGAGTGAAATAGCCGAGTCGAATAATTTGACCGATAATACTTGCGTCACTCAGTGTAATAATGATAATCCCCTAATTAGAGATAATCAGTGCCTGCCGATCACTAGTATTGAGTTAAATCCTAATGATGGGCAAACAAATTCAATTATGTCCACAGTAAATTTGACAATTGATGACGCGGCACGTTCCGATACAGTGAACGCTGCCCAGTTTGACACACCCGGTTTGCAAAATTTGAATTGTGAACAGATAATTGTTTCTGACGAAGGTGAACAATGTACTCAAAGTACGTCAGATTTATTTGATTCGGATGTAGTGACCAACAGTGCACATCCAATTGGCAAACCTTTTCAAGAATCACAGAATGACCAAATGGTTATACAAAACGTGACATATACAGATACACCAACACACAACATAGAAAATAGAGCCGCTAATTTTGGCTGGGATCGAGTTATAGCATTAATGCTACAACTTAATGAAAATCTCAAACAACAAATTAATGAACATAATGAAAAACAAGATAACAATTCCAAACAGTTGAATGAAAGTCTCAAACAGTCGAATGATAAGCAAGATAACAATTTCAAACAACTTAATGAACAGAACAAACAACTTAGTGAACAGATTACAGCCGCTGCCGCGCAATGGCATGACACTTAAGAACAATTACGTGAGGAAATTAAGGCTTGTGCTAGGAGCAGTGGTGAAGAAATTAGATCTGTGGCTCAAGAATTAAGTAATACACATGCAGCCACAACTAAATTACTTAGAGACAAAATTAGTGCAGTCGCTGAACAATGCTCTGAAAACGCAACACAATTACGCGACGAGTTTAAATTAATGTCAGCAGAACTTTCACGCACACTGGATGCAAAAGTAGACGCGAAATTTGAGCAACAGAACAGCCAAATTGACGAACGTTTTAATCACCACCTACACAACAGTGAAACGCCTTATAGTAAATTTATACAGGAACAGAATAAAGTAAAGCAACAAGTCATGGAAACAATTACTGCACAGAGACAGGAAGATAAGCGTAAATGGTTTACGAAAGCAAAAACATACGTAGACAACAATATTGCTACAGTATCAGACGAAATCAAACAGTTGAACACCGAATTGCATAATGAAATCTCCGATCTTAAAACAAAAACAGACACACACACATTAGACTTTCAGACAATCACCAACAGACTTGAAAAGTTGGAACTAATACAGGATCCCGATGCCATCAAAGCAGACGTTAAAAAATTGAACAAAACCACACGTAAAATACAAAAACAAATTAATGCTTGTGATACTAAAAACGATGATCAGGTAAAAGTACTGACTGGAAAATATGATGAATTGGCCAGTCGTATTGACGTTATCGAAAGTAATAATGACACCAAATCAGACGACACGTCACCAGTTTCGTTTAATCAAACACCCGAATTCCAAAATTTACAGCAGACGATCAGTGAGATGGGTTCGTCCAATAATACATTACGTAGAAAATTGTCATCTTTACAGCAAGAACTGACGGAGATGAAAAATATTTCAGTCTCTAACACGTCACAGCATACGCCAAATTCTGAATATTTCTCACACTCACACAGCCAGTGTAACTTAGGTAATTTACAGAGACTACGTGACTTAGATTCCGAACAGTCACAGACAAATAGATTATCATGCAATCCTGAACCTGCTCAGACATACAGAGACGATAATTTTTATTACAAACACTTTCTGTCTGTTAGGAAATTTAAAGTGCTTAATAATGACAGAACACAGATTCACGCTTTGGACTGGATACGACAATTTGCTTTTGTATTTTCATCAGCTTGGCCTGTAACACAAAAACTAGAATTGGATTGGATACAACAACTTGCTTTTGAATTTTCACCGGCATTGCCTGTAACGCAGAAACTAAAATTTATTTGTAGCGCGTAATAGACCTCAGGGAATTCATTACACTTCGATGAATACCTGCCGTAGCGTGCACAGGGCCCCGAGCCGTAGTAGTGTTATTTTATCTTTAGTTTTCTGCACTACTGCCTTCTCTTTTACTATCCTTTATATCTACCAAAACAGCTCTTTAACTATCAATCTATCTAGGATTAAGAATGAGTGAAGAAAACCCGGTATGACAAGTTTTATCGAAAGTGACAATTTTCATTAGACACTCCAGAACTATCAGCGTAATTTTAATGAAAGACAGAAGTGTAATCACCAGTATGTACAAAATTTTCAGCTATCGCAGACGCATTGTTGGCAACAATAGAGGGTTTTCCCCGCAACAGCATCAAAACCAGCCGGTTAGCATACCTAACCAACAATGTAGTCTGCAAGGTCAACCAAACTTTAATGTTTCGCCGCCTACACGTATAGCGTCGGCTCCGCCAAATAGTAACGCACAGCAACAAGGAAATCAGTACGTACAGAAAACACACATTTCAACACATATCGCAATGCACCGTATAGAAATGACTATCATGACAGACGTAAAAGTAATGAGCACAATTTTCAGCGTACGTTTAATAACAGTCGGTCTTACTAGCAGCAAAATCATCCGCAACAACAGATTATCATGAATGAACCAGACAGTCGGTATCATCCCGAACGTAATACGTCAGGAAGAAATAACAGGACAGTACAAATAGTCGAGATGCCACAGCATCCTCCCGCAAATAATAGCGCGTCAGAAATAATTTGACTAGATACAGTACAGGTTGCATCTTCCAGCAACGCAAGCAATACTTTTGACACAGAGAATGATGTTCACGAAAATGTTATTACTTTTGACGACATCCGAGACACACTTTTGCATGAAAAAACTTTCAACGAATGTAACAAAGAGAATATCTATCCTATGTTACCATTAGGCAAAACTAAAGTAAAAGGTGCAGTATCTAGTAAAGGAGTAGATGTAAAGTTACAGGCACATTTATCATTTTGTATTGCAGGTCATACTTTTCACTCAAATTTTTGGATTGTTCCCTTATTGACAACAGACGTTATTTTAGGTACGAATTTTCTGGTACAACATGACGCAATTATTGACTTTCAAAATTCGTATTTAATGTTAAAGAATGAAAATGTACAACTGGCATTAGAATTTCAGCACTCTCTATCTGCAGAAGAACAAACAATTAATCGGACAGAGGTCATTTCTGCATCACGTAATACAGACTGTCATTTGACATTGTTCACAGATACGTACGTACACAACTATAATACTCCAGACGAAGCCGACTATGACGTTATACAGATGATTTCTGATAAAGTTAAACAGAGCAGTGCAAATACAGACGACGAACGTACTCAACTACACAAAATTCTTTTACAGCAAGCTCCAGTTTTTGACAACGTCCCTGGTACTATGTCCTGTTTTATGTATGAATTTCAAGTTAAACAGCACGACACGTTTAAAGCCAAACATTATCCCATTCCGTATATTCACAGAGAACAAGTTAAGAAAGAATTGCAAGCTATGCTTGACCAAGGTATTATTGAACCGGCAGTTAGTCCGTACATAAACCCGCTCCATATTGTTAAGAAAAAGGATGGCTCACTTCGCCTCGTACTTGATTCGCGTCACATCAACGACATCATTATTAATGAAACAGATCGCCCACAGGCACTAGAAGAACTTCTACAGAAATTTCATGGTACTGCTATTTATAGATTTGAAATCGGGATTTTGGCAAATTCAGCTCCATCCGAACTGGAGAAAGTACACAGCTTTTCTCTGTTTTGGTGACTGTTACCAGTTTTGCAAATTACCGTCCGGTTTATCTATTTCTTCAGCAGCATTTATTCGCGGTTTGAAAACTATACTTCCGACAGAATTAAAAGACAGAATCACAACGTATGTAGACGACATTCTTATTGCAGAAGCTAACTGGCCTGAACACAATTTGATTCTTGAACAACTGTTACGAACTTTTCGTGCACAAGGACTCACAGTTAATCTCAGTAAATCGCACTTTGGCAAAACTTCTATACAATTTCTTGGGCATGTAATTTCAGCAGAAGGCATTGCACCTGACCCGAAAAAACTTCAAGCTTTACATGACATTACTGTTCCTACGACGAAGAAACAATTACGCAGCTTTCTGGGATTAATTAACCTTTTTCGTAAATTTATTCATTACTCTGCTTTAGACACCCCTAGATTATGTCAATTGACGGGTAAAAACACGATTTGGTCCTGGGATAGCCAAGCACAGTCTGAATTTGTCAATCTGAAAGAAGCTTTGTTGAATGCACCACTTTTATCATATCCAGATCTTACTAGAAATTTTTCCATTGCCACCGACAGTTCTAACACTGCTTTAGGCGTTCACACTTTTCAGGAAATTGAAGAAGATGGTTCTACAGTAATTAAAAACATCGCCTTTGCGAGTCGCTTTCTGTCACCTGCTGAACGCAATTATTCTGTCACAGAACTTGAAACATTATGTGTTGTATGGGCATTTACGAGATTTAGGCATTTTCTTTATGGAAGACATACGACCGTTTACACAGATCATAGAGCTATACAGTTTTTACTTTCCGCTAAATTTACACATGACAGATTAAGCAGATGGAAACTTTATTTACAGGGATTTAATTTTACAATTGTTCACATTCCCGGTACACAAAATATTGTAGCAGACGCACTATCCCGTTCTCTCAGCACCAATCAGCAAGACATCGCAACCAACTTCCGCCAAGCAAATTTCAGCGTCATGTATATTCAACAAGATGCATTCGAAAATTTTATTTCGGCATCATTACGAGACATAGCACAAGAGCAGAGCAAAGACAATGTGTGGAAAGAAATTAAACACCTTTGGCAAGATAGGAATAATGTCACCATCAGAAACTATTTCACTGTACGCAATAATATTCTGTTTCGCCGCTCTCACCCTGACAGCAACAATTGGTTACTATGTATTCCTGACGAGCTTGTTAACAAATTAATTTGGTATACTCATTTAAGTTACGCACATTATGGAGCCAGAAAATGTTTTCTTATACTGAGACAGCATGGAGAAACGTATTCGACGAGTTTTAGCGTCATGTAAAATCTGCCAAAAGCTAAGTCAGACACGACTTCACATATTCCTCCATTACAACCCATTGTACCTGTTAAATTGAGACACATGGCCGCTGTAGACATTTTTGGTCCGATTCCCAGATCTAATAGAGGTTTTTGCTACATCTTTGTCGCTGTTGAATTCACTTCGAAATTTGTTTACTTCACTCCGTTACGCAAAGCTACTGCTAAATCTGTTTCGAATGCATTTGTAAAACATTTTTTATTCCATGTAGGGCATGTATTGAAAGTAATTTCCGACAATGGACCAAAGTTTCGATCTGCTATATGGACACGTATGTTACGAGCAAGAAACATTTCTCCGATTTATATATCCAAGTATCACGCTTCTTCGAACCCTTGTGAACGTCTAATGAAAGAAATTGGTAAACTATGTAGAATATACTGCCATAAAAAACATATCGATTGGGATACACACATACTGCCATTCCAGGATGTAATTAACTTGATACCAAATGAATCTACTATGCTATCTCCGACTGTTATATTGAAAAATGTTGAACCACCTAACAAAATTAAAGAATTAGTATCCTTTCCTACATCTCGTCGACTACGACACCATGAAATAATTGACATTGCGCTGAACAACATCAAACGTGCCGCAGAGCGCCGGAGAAGACAGCAAAAACAGGTTTGTACACGCCGTGACTTTCACATTGCACAGAAGATATTAATACACACACACATTATTTATCCAACAGAGGAAAGAGTAGATGCAGTAAATTTGACCTTCTATATGCAGGTCCATACAGAATTCGCAGCATTCCTCACGCCGATGTAGTACACGTCGAAACTCTGAGAACCAGAAAAAGTAAAGGCAATCACCGTGTCTCCAATATTAAACCCTTTATTGAATGAACATACTCTATGATTTATCACACTGTAATGCCATTTCCTGATTTTTATATGACCAATCATGCAATTATATTTATATGACTACTTACTGATTATTATACACTCCTGGAAATTGAAATAAGAACACCGTGAATTCATTGTCCCAGGAAGGGGAAACTTTATTGACACATTCCTGGGGTCAGATACATCACATGATCACACTGACAGAACCACAGGCACATAGACACAGGCAATAGAGCACGCACAATGTCGGCACTAGTACAGTGTATATCCACCTTTCGCAGCAATGCAGGCTGCTATTCTCCCATGGAGACGATCGTAGAGATGCTGGATGTAGTCCTGTGGAACGGCTTGCCATGCCATTTCCACCTGGCGCCTCAGTTGGACCAGCGTTCGTGCTGGACGTGCAGACCGCGTGAGACGACGCTTCATCCAGTCCCAAACATGCTCAATGGGGGACAGATCCGGAGATCTTGCTGGCCAGGGTAGTTGACTTACACCTTCTAGAGCACGTTGGGTGGCACGGGATACATGCGGACGTGCATTGTCCTGTTGGAACAGCAAGTTCCCTTGCCGGTCTAGGAATGGTAGAACGATGGGTTCGATGACGGTTTGGATGTACCGTGCACTATTCAGTGTCCCCTCGACGATCACCAGTGGTGTACGGCCAGTGTAGGAGATCGCTCCCCACACCATGATGCCGGGTGTTGGCCCTGTGTGCCTCGGTCGTATGCAGTCCTGATTGTGGCGCTCACCTGCACGGCGCCAAACACGCATACGACCATCATTCGCACCAAGGCAGAAGCGACTCTCATCGCTGAAGACGACACGTCTCCATTCGTCCCTCCATTCACGCCTGTCGCGACACCACTGGAGGCGGGCTGCACGATGTTGGGGCGTGAGCGGAAGACGGCCTAACGGTGTGCGGGACCGTAGCCCAGCTTCATGGAGACGGTTGCGAATGGTCCTCGCCGATACCCCAGGAGCAACAGTGTCCCTAATTTGCTGGGAAGTGGCGGTGCGGTCCCCTACGGCACTGCGTAGGATCCTACGGTCTTGGCGTGCATCCGTGCGTCGCTGCGGTCCGGTCCCAGGTCGACGGGCACGTGCACCTTCCGCCGACCACTGGCGACAACATCGATGTACTGTGGAGACCTCACGCCCCACGTGTTGAGCAATTCGGCGGTACGTCCACCCGGCCTCCCACATGCCCACTATACGCCCTCGCTCACAGTCCGTCAACTGCACATACGGTTCACGTCCACGCTGTCGCGGCATGCTACCAGTGTTAAAGACTGCGATGGAGCTCCGTATGCCACGGCAAACTGGCTGACACTGACGGCGACGGTGCACAAATGCTGCGCAGCTAGCGCCATTCGACGGCCAACACCGCGGTTCCTGGTGTGTCCGCTGTGCCGTGCGTGTGATCATTGCTTGTACATCCCTCTCCCAGTGTCCGGAGCAAGTATGGTGGGTCTGACACACCGGTGTCAATGTGTTCTTTTTTCCATTTCCAGGAGTGTATTTTTTCTTGGCAAGTGCCCGGCAAGGTAAGGTTAGCAGGCCGCTTTCCTTGTCGTTACACATCAGACCATGCACATTTTTCCAGATAAACTTACATATTTTATGACCACTTATGCAATTATATTTATATGACTACTTACTGATGATTATCATATTTTTTCTTGGCAAGTGCCCGGCAAGGTAAGGTTAGCAGGTCGCTTTTCTTGTCGTTACACATCAGATCGTGCACATTTTTCCAGATAAACTTACATATTTCATGACCAATTATGCAATTCTATCTAGTGACATATTAATTTTATCAAATTCTTTCTCCATTAAAGTCTTCAACTATCGTCTCTATCAACTACACAACATACAAGCTGAAAAAGGAGAGGCATTTCTTGTTGTTACACATAAGACCGTGCACATTTTCCATTTTTCGTGTATGTATGATTGTTTTCCTGTTTTGTTTGTGTGTACTATGTAATCTTTAAGATATAACAAACACCAGTTGACTTTGACACTTTGCCTTAGGATATCTCAACATCCTGACTATTTTACATTTTTTTGCTACTACATTATGATACTCTGTGTACATTTTTGCACCTGAACACTGTCTATGTTTTTGACATAATACGTTTTCTGTCATGCTATGCTGTATGCTTAATTATATCACTAGAAACAAGTTTTTATTTAATGAGTATATGATTTAAATGCAAGATATTAATCCTTATTCATCATTTTCAGAAAGCAATAACGTGTAAAAGAAATAAATTAAACAAACCACAGTGGATTACTATGAAATGGGAATTTGACCTTCGGAATGAACGAAAGAAAATGGAATACCTTGTGATGAGGAGTAAATGGATCAGAATTAACAAGCATTAACAAGAATATACTATACACATCGTATGATAGTAGTCTTAACTAATTATTTTTCTTTCAGAATACAAGGCGAATGATGCAGGCTGTCAGAGAGAACTACACATCTTAGTTTTAGTGATGAAATATGCTAGAAATAAGAAACTCTGTACTATGAATAGCTGTATGAAGTAAATGGTAAAATGAATATTGAATAATGAAGTGTCTTTTTTGCAGATGATAATGAATGATGATGAATAGTTATATGAAGAATACGCTAATATGAATAATGAAGTTTTCTTTGCAGGTGATGCTAGTAATGAAGTTATGGTAATATGAATAATGAAGTTTTTCTTTGCAGATGAGAATAATGATGAAGTTTATACATTTACTGTTAGTTAAGAAATGCTATGTAGTTATTTAAGTATTTGTTGCAGTTCGTTTTGACAGTATGTCTTATATCGCATAGTATAATGACTGAATGTTTTGGAAAGGACAGCTAGAATACATACATATTGAGTACACGTTTCATTACCTGTTAATTCGAAGTTCACTACTTTTCAGCATAATATGCGTTTCTTCTTTCAGCTTAATAATCCATTTTGTATTTTTTCCAGGAGAAGCTATTCATGAAATTAATGTGCTATAAGCAGTTAGTTATTAAACCTGTTCTAGTACTTGCATTTTTTTACCCATTTGTGTGTGTCATTCATGAATGTGATCACATATACTCTACTTGTTTCATAACCTTGCTACAGTTGACTCATAACGAATGACATTACTAATCCTTATTTGCAGCAATAAGTCAAAAGCAAATATTTTCATGCCCCAGCAATTAATTATCGATCCCAATGCAATGCATTGCTAGCACAAAAAAATGTATTACCAGTCCCAAATAATGCTACTAGTTTAAGAGATATTTATAGTACTAAATATAATGCAAATTTGTCAGATGTATTGAATCCATTACATCTATGTATTATTGGACCATGGACCTTGAGTAATAGTTGCAGTGTGTTACATTTTAAATATGTCCTATGCCACTTGAATGATGAGTTCTGACTAATACTGAATGATGTTTTGTAATAATGTATAAATGCTGTGCCAATAATTTCTGTAAATAATATTTTTGTTATACTCTATAAATGCTATGCCAATAATTAACTCTCATTTTGAATGATGACTTCTGAATAATACTGAATAATGTTTTATAAAACTATATGAATACCTTGTAACTCGCCAATGAATGCCACTGTTTCTTATATTTTAAATTTGTGTTATGTCACTTACATGCTATTATATATGAATACCAGCAGCTTGATGCTACACTCATTAACTCCTGTTTTGAATGATGACTTCTGAACAATGCATAAAAATGTTTTGTAACTGGCCAATGAATGCCAATGATTATTATAACTAGATGAACTATGTAAATGCTATGCCATTAATTAACTCTTGCTTTGAGTGATCACTTTTGAATAATGCATAAAAATGGTTTGTAACTGGCCAATGAGTGCCAATGTTCACTGTAATCAGATGACTTATGAATAATGCTCTGTAATACTACAGAAATGTTTAGTAACTAGGCAATGAGTGCCAACAATTACTCAAATCAGTTAATAGACTAGTGTAATTCTCTATGATGACTAGCATAAGACTTAATGTCCTTCACCTTCTGACTTAATTACCAGAAATTATTGCAATATCCGTTTGTCCTGTCTATCCTCATGATCATGGAGCGCTATATTTGGTATTTCCACTAATTCTACGTTGGTGTACCTTACAAGAGTGTGGTGTTGACACATCATGCTGTCCACCACCTTGAACGATGGAGATGTTATTATGGTCCCACTGTCTGGTGTACCTAATGTACAACCAAAATGATAACCTTGAATATTAATACGACATTTCAGTGTCTTGGCTACACTAATTCATACTTCAGGGAAGAGAACTTCAGATTGTCTCACTTGGTGTTGTGCTTCTGTAGAAAGATATGGACTTCAGTGCAGCTACGTGCAACCTACTGTGCTACAACCATGATGCAATCCTTCCCTTTCCTTTCCTAGTTCTTGTAAAATGGTAGAGAGATATACAGTGCGTGTGCACTTTATGTCATTTATTAATATGTTTTGTACTCATTGCGTATCCTAGTTTTTGTAAAATGGTAGAGATGTATACAGTGCTTGTGCACTATATGTCATTTATTAATATGTTTTGTACTCATTGCGTATACTAGTTCTTGTAAAACGGTAGAGATATAAATAGTGCGTGTGCACTTTATGTCATTTGTTTATGTGTTTTGTACTCATTGCGTATACATTTTGTCATTGCTTGATATGTTCTGTACTCAGTGCATGTGCACTCTATGTCATTTCATGTTCTGCACTTATATATATATGTATACACTCTGTGACTGTAAACTTAGTTAATTAAGTAGATTTTAGACAAATTTGTTGCTTATGGCAAGTCCAATTGACTCACCATCGCTGCCAAATTTTTGCCCCCCCCCCCCCCCCCAGTGGAGGGTTATGTAAGAGGTCCGAGCAGATGTAATTTCGATGCATTGCTCATGCGCTGCCTGCAATAGGCAAGGTATAAGAGAATCTCTGACCAGAGAGCAGTGTTGACTGCAGTAGGAACTGTGTAGCTGTAGCAGTATGTTGTTGCTAGTCTGGAGTCTGCTCTGGTCTGGTATGGTGTATCGTGTTGGCTGGCCCAGTCGCGGTGCAGCGATGTCAGAGCCAGAGTATTAATGTATAAGGTAAAAAAGCAGCCTCGCGCATATGTAGTAATGTTATCTCAAGTCGCATGTAAATGTTTTAAAACTCTCGTAATAATAATTTTCCTTATAAAAAGTATACTAATTTCTCCCATCCATGATCATCCCGATTATTGCAATAGAAAAATCAGTTGCTTCCTTTCATAAATGAGAGATATATCGGCCAGCATTGCACAGAGCTGTGCCAAAAAAATTTATTGTAAGAGTAGATATATCCGGCGACTTTATTGAGGTAAGAATTTTTCCTTTTTTTATTCAGAATGATCTTTCAGGGCCATGATGCAGCACTGCTGTCGTCCAAAATTTACCAGGTTAAATTCACAGTGAATTACTGAAAAGTCATAAGTGAGCGACAATTTAATTGAGAGGTTAGTTACATTGTTTTATTACTAGGTTACCGAATTTATTTTTTTATTGGGACGTTACACTGAATGTGAACGACATAATTATAATTTTTACTGTTGAGAGGTTTAGGAATTTTTTGTTGTGAGGTTACGCTAAGTGTGAATGAATTTTGAGCTTAGATTAAATCAGAAAGAATTTTGTGTGGGAGGTTAAACGAGAAAGAATTTTGTGGGGAGGTTACACTAAATTAGAATCATACTCATATTATTATTTATATTTAAAATTTTGTGGGGAGGTTACAGACTGACTATAATTAATGCCTTTAGTGTTGAACACTACGTTGAAATCCCTGCAGTATGCTTTTGCATCACACATACCTCGCTCAGAAAAATTACACCATGTTTAAGTTGGGAAAGAACGAGAGCGTTTTTTGCTTTCCCTCTGGTCACCTAAGAAGCGCGCGGTAGTGCTGAAGTTTTGTTCTTTGCTTGTCTCTTTTTTACGTCCAAACTACAACTACTCACATCATTGCAGGTCAATTGGACCACTGGCTGGCCAGTGCTGTCCACGTTGCACGGGCCGGTAAAGCTGTAGACCCGCATTATCGCTCCGTCTGTGAGCGTGTAACACAGCATAAAACGTATTCTTTTGGTCGTACTTAACTGTGCTGGCCTAGCCTGGCTTCCAAGAAATGAAATCCATGAGATTCAAGCAAGCGAGCAAGGGTACATGGGGTAATTTTTACATCAGGTTTATTCTGTTCTGTTACGATGAACAGAGTATAGCGCCCCAAAGCAATCAGATTTGCCTACTCAGAAGCAGAGTACTGTGCGTCAGTCTGGCTTAATAAGCCATATGTGGAAAAAGATAGATACAGAAATTGACGAATCCCCGCGTACTGGTTACCTATCCACCCTCTGATATCGGACTGAAGACAGCGCTACTCCGCTATTATCGGAAAATAATTCATAGCCGTGAACTTCCAGTATTGAATGGTATTTTCTCTGTGGTGCGAAAAAGAAAGACACCCAACTGTTATCACATCCAGGATTCTTGCTGAAGATGAATTCAGTGCCATCAATGAATCGAAACGCTGCTATCAACAAAACTGTGCTCCACGGTGGGTGCAAGTACCCTTCATCCAGGAGAAATTTCCTGTGTTTGACCAACTTCAGGCAATTTAGACTACTCCGAATTGCATCCGAGCAGCTCGTAGACCATATGTAAACACTCTCCATAAGTGAGAGAAAATCTTCATCGCCATCTTCTGACTGTCGTGTGGAACGACACGCATCTGCTCGTGTTGTATCAACATGTCCCGCCCGTGCCTACAGCCGTTGTTTCGAAGATTTCGTGGCAGTGACAAATAAAGAGATGAACTATATAAAAGATCTTGATTTTCGAATATAACTATTGTCATTTGTATTGTACACAGTCCCAAAAAAATGGCTCTGAGCACTATGGGACTCAACATCTATGGTCATCAGTCCCCTATAACTTAGAACTACTTAAACCTAACTAACCTAAGGACATCACACAGAACCCAGTCATCACGAGGCAGAGAAATACACGGTCCGAATCACATGAATTTGACCACCTGTCAGAAACCTGAAAAACAACCTTCTGCATGGTGGACTGCTGCGAGACGTGCGAGTGTCAGTGAGATTCTAGAAGGTACCGACAGACATGTGGTGCCAGACCGACTGCAGTCTCGTGGCCAACTGCACAAAGTTTCTCGGTTGAGGGTCCATGGTGCGAGCAGCCCGATCAAAGTGGTCCAAGAGGCCCTCAATTGGGTTTAAATTCGGGGCGATTGGAGGCCAGGGCAGTACGGTAAATTCAACCTGGTGCACATCGAACCACGCATGTACACTATGAGCTGCCGGCCGGAGTGGCCGAGCGGTTCTAGGCGCTTCAGTCTGGAACCGTGCGACCGCTATGGTCGCAGGTTCGAATCCTGCCTCGGGCGTAGGTGTGTGTGATGTCCTTAGGTTAGTTAGGTTGAAGTAGTTCTAAGTCTAGGGGACTGATGACCTCAGCAGTTAAGTCCCATAGTGCTCAGTGCCAATACCGTCCGTGCCGAGGATGGTTCCCAAGGATAGATGCATATTTATGTTGATCCACTGTGACCTAGTGAATATCGAGATCACCCAAGACATGCCACGAAAACATTCTCCAGACTATAGTGCTCCGTTCTTGTTCGCTTTCAGACAGTCGTATACGCCAACGGCCATCTGTACCATGGAGAAAAAACCTGATTCACGTGAAGAGGTCATCTGTAACCGCTTTGTCGAAGTAGTGCAAATTCCAGCCTTCGTCGCCGATGAAAAGCAATCAACATGTGTGCATGAACCAGGAACTTGCTGCGAAAGCCTTTACGCTGTAACGCTCGCTGAAAGGTCGTTGAGGAGACACTGTTGGCAGCTCCTTGATTATCTGTGCGGTCACTTGCTCAAAATTTGAATATCTATTCGCCTGTGCACGTTTCCGCAGCCGTCGTTTACCTCCATTTATGGCGCGTGGTGCACCACAGTTGGTTCGCTGCCGGTTTTGCATAGCGCCATTTTGCCATGAACGGTATACTCGTACTTTAACCAGTGACGCACGTGACAGTTTACAAACATAGTCGCTTCGTAAATGCTTCCACCTCTGGCCCGAAAGCCAACGACCATGCCCTTTTGGACGTCAGATAAATCGCTCGATTTTCCGCCTTATACAGGGTGTTACAAAAAGGTACGGCCAAACTTTCAGGAAACATTCCTCACACACAAATAAAGAAAAGATGTTATGTGGACATGTGTCCGGAAACGCTTAATTTCCATGTTAGAGCTCATTTTAGTTTCGTCAGTATGCACTGTACTTCCTCGATTCACCGCCAGTTGGCCAAATTGAAGGAAGGTAATGTTGACCCCGGTGCTTGTGTTGACATGCGACTCATTGCTCTACAGTACTAGCATCAAGCACATCAGTACGTAGCATCAACAGGTTAGTGTTCATCACGAACGTGGTTTTGCAGTCAGTGCAACGTTTACAAATGCGGAGTTGGCAGATGCCCATTTGATGTATGGATTAGCACAGGGCAATAGCCGTGGCGCAGTACGTTTGTATCGAGACAGATTTCCAGAACGAAGGTGTCCCGACAGGAAGACGTTCGAAGCAATTGAACGGCGTCTTAGGGAGCACGGAACATTCCAGCCTATGACTCGCGACTGGGGAAGACCGAGAACGACAAGGACACCTGCAATGGACGAGGCAATTCTTCGTGCAGTTGACGATAACCCTAATGTCAGCGTGAGAGAAGTTGCTGCTGTACAAGCTAACGTTGACCACGTCACTGTATGGAGAGTGCTACGGGAGAACCAGTTGTTTCCGTACCATGTACAGCGTGTGCAGGCACTATCGACAGCTGATTGGCCTCCACGGGTACACTTCTGCGAATGGTTCATCCAACAATGTGTCAATCCCCATTTCAGTGCAAATGTTCTCTTTACGGATGGGGCTTCATTCCAACGTAATCAAATTGTAAATTTTCACAATCAACATGTGTGGGCTGACGAGAATCCGTACGCAATTGTGCAATCACGTCATCAACATAGATTTTCTGTGAACGTTTGGGCAGGCATTGTTGGTGATATCTTCGTCGGGCCCCATGTTCTTCCACCTACGCTCAATGGAGCACGTTATCATGATTTAATACGGGATACTCTACCTGTGCTGCTAGAACATGTGCCTTTACAAGTACGACACAAAATGTGGTTCATGCACGATGGAGCTCCTGCACATTTCAGTCGAAGTGTTCGTACGCTTCTCAACAACAGATTCGGTGACTGATGGATTGGTAGAGGCGGACCAATTCCATGGCCTCCACGCTCTCCTGACCTCAACCCTCTTGACTTTCATTTATGGGGGCGTTTGAAAGCTCTTGTCTACGCAACCCCGGTATCAAATGTAGACACTCTTCGTGCTCGTATTGTGGACGGCTGTGATACAATACGCCATTCTCCAGGACTGCATCAGCGCATCAGGGATTCCATGTGACGGAGGGTGGATGCATGTATCCTCACTAACGGAGGACATTTTGAGGATTTCCTGTAACAAAGTGTTTGAAGTCACGCTGGTACGTTCTGTTGCTGTATGTTTCCATTCCATGATTAATGTGATTTGAAGAGAAGTAATAAAATGAGCTCTAACATGGAAAGTAAGCGTTTCCGGATACATGTCCATATAACATATTTTCTTTTTTTGTGCGTGAGGAATGTTTCCTGAAAGTTTGGTCGTACCTTTTTGTAACACCCTGTATACCCGCCACTGCTAGTGTGTTGCCACCTGTCGTCTGTTACTGTTTGTTGCACGTTGACATCGAGCCTAGGCGGTGGTCACTTTAATGTGACTAGCCCGCATATTGTGCTGGGGAGCTGCGTTGAAGATATTCAAACACACTTAATATATGCCTTACGATAAATGAGGCACTGAGAGCACAAGCGGACTAACCCACACTTTTTGTGAATTTGAGGTATTGACATGTTGTGATAACAGTATACGAGTATTATGCAATGCATGTTGATCTGTTTGTTTATCTGAAGGTTTGTCTAATGTAGCAACGTAAACATTGCTGTTGCACTCAACCGCCGATAGATACCGTTGAGAGCAGGGGTGGACTATGCGTCATAGTCCATTTGTGCTCTATGCTCTCCGTCCACTGCCATTGCGCGTGACGCCGGCGAACGAAAGACTTGTGGAACAACGTATTGGACCAGTGACCACGTGGACGTGTATTTCAGTTGATCAGCATGGCAGCCCCTGCGAAAAGCGTGGAGGAGCAATTGGAAGGTTAGTTTGTATTGTGTTCCATTCCTTTTTTGCGGATAACATTGTCGATTGTACACTAACGCGTTCATATGCAAACACGTCTAGATGTACCGTATCTCGAATGGTGACGTTGTTCAGAAAATGCAGGTTGTTTTCCATACGAAAACAGAATGACATACAAACAATACTTTATGTATTGCTATTTTGTGTAATCAAGTAACGATCACTTGTAATGTTATGTGTACAACAATGTTTTACCGCCCGCCGAGTTGTGTTGAGCAATTGCTTCGCCTGTGGATACCAATGCACACGTTGACCATTACTGTAGTGTAGTTAATATTACATTGAGGGATGGATATTGTTATTACAGAGATGTTTGCGTCCGATGGGGACGTGCCGGGAGACGCGAGAGCGAGCACGGCTGCAGCAACAACTGTTCCAGAGGACGTGCCAGAGACGAACGACGATGCCGTGGTACGGAGCCGAGGAAAGAAGCGCCTTAGAAACGACGATAAATGGCTTCGTAACGTTAGGAAAGAACGGAGAGCTCTAGGTCAAGAGTATGTAAACCGTAAGGGTAACCTTGTACCTCGAAAGGAATTGCGGAAAATCAGCGAGTGTACGTGCCGGTATGAGTGCCACAAACACATCAACGAAGAACAGCAGGAACAAGTGTTCAATGAGTTTTATAATTTAGGCAGCCACGATCTGCAGTCGGCTTTCCTGTTTACCATGATTAAAGTCGTTGATAAAGCACGGTCTTACGTAGGTCAGCAACATTCACGTAGGGAGAAGACGAGATTGTATTACTTGCTCAATTCAAATGGGTCTGAAACGAGGGTGTGCAAAAGATTCTTTCAGAATACTTTAGCCGTATCTGCTGGAAGAATCGGTAGGGTACTCAAGAATAAAGGGGAAAAAGCCACCCCTCCTCGTGATGGTAGAGGTAAAGGTGAACCTGGTAATAAAACACCTCGCCACAAAGTTGATGTAGTAAAACGTTTCATAGAAAAATTCCCGGCGTATGAAAGCCATTATGCGTATCATAAAAATAACGGTAGAAAGTATTTAGGACCAGATTTAAATTTATCAGTCATGTATTCACTGTACTGTGCAGAGGAGCAAATGCCCGTTTCTCATTTTATTTTCCGCAAAATTTTTTACGAAAACTTCAATTTGTCATTTCATCCACCAGTGTCCGACTCTTGTCGAACATGTGATGCTTTGCAGGTAAAAATAACAGCTGCCGATAATGATAAGGAGAGGACGGAGTTAATTGCAGAACGTAAATTCCATCAGCAAAAAGCTGAGTATGCACGGGCAGGTTTACATAGTGATACATTGCTTAGCAAATCAGATGGTAACGTTACAGTGATAACATTTGATTTGATGAAAACTTTGCCTACACCGATCATCTCAACTGGAGTTTGCTATTACAAACGTCAGTTGTGGACATATTGCTTTGGCATCCACAATATGCACAATGATGATGTATACATGTTTCTGTGGCATGAATCCATTGCGTCGAGAGGGCCACAAGAAATTGGTTCTTGTTTGCTGTACTTCAACGCAATTTTGTCAGGACTGAAAAACTAATTATGTACTCTGATCAGTGCGGAGGCCAGAATAGAAACATAAAGGTTGCTGTACTGTGCCAATACATTGTCAACAGCTCAGAGTTCTCTGTGAAGGAAATAGACCATAAATTTTTAGTTAGCGGACACTCGTACCTGCCCTGTGATCAGGATTTTGGCTTAGTTCAGAAACGAAAAAAGTATTTTCCTAATATTTACCGTCCTAAACACTGGAATGATGTGGTAGTGAGTGCCAGAAAAAGGAATCCATTCAAGGTAATTAATATGAATGCGGAATGTTTCTTTTCAACAAAACAACTCGAAAGAAACATCACGAATCGAAAAATGTCTTCTGGCAATTGTAAAGTACAATGGTTGAACATACAGTGGCTGCGGTATGAAGCAACCAACAGATTCAAAATATTGTATAAATACTCGAACCAAAACCAAGAGCCATTTCAGGAATTTGATGTGGCCAAACGAACATCCACATGCATCAGCAATCTCGAACTGCTTTATCCTAATGGAAATGTAATTACAGAGGCAAAAAAGAAGGATCTGCTAAGTTTGCTTCCGTATGTACCTCCACTTCATCATGATTTCTACAAAACTTTACAAACGTCATCAAATGCTGTAGAAACATTGCCTGTGGATGATTTTGAAATGTAACACAATGCGTAACATTACAGAAACCAATGTAAAATGGTACATGTAATGTGTACAATGTATACTAGTAATGAATACTATTGTCACATGCATCAGCGTACTAACGGACCTGTCATTGAGAATGTTCAACTACTTGGAGCGAAAATGGACTAAGCCACAACAAAACTGCTAATATTCTACTATATAGTACTTTTGTAATTTATCTATGTCAAAATATTGTTCAATAAAACCACAGTTACATCATATGCATGTTACAAGGCTGCAATGTATCACAAACATACATTATTTGTGGGCCCGTATTATGAGACCTGTTTCCTCCATATTGACTTCTCCGGGGTTAGTCCGCTTGTGCTCTCAGTGCCTCAAATAATAATTGTAAAATGTAAACTTTCACGTCCGGAAATGTCACAATTAATAAAATGCCGTAGACATATTAGTTAGTTTTCATGTGGTGTCGCTATTCGCAATGGTTTCACTATTTTTCCTCCCATTGTTGTAGAATTGTTTTAACATTGTCTCAGCACCACATGTTTCAAATGAAACGAAGAGTTCCATGAACGACCGGATGGTGTCGCTATGGGGATTCCCTTAGTGCGGGTTATAGCGAACTTCTTTATGGAAAAATTCTTGGAGCAGGCATTGGAAACTGCGAACAAGAAATCGAATATTTGGTTCCGTTACGTGGATGTGGTGGGGTGGCAGGGAGAGATGGATTATTTTCACAAACATCTGAAAGGGATCAATGCGAAGATTCAGTTTACCAAGGAGGAGGAGAAGGCAGGAGGAAGATTAAATTTCCTTCATGTGCTAATTTTTAAGAAAGAAGATGGTAACTTGGGCAACACGTTTTACAAACAACCCACGCACACATACCGTTACCTGCAACAGAATTTGAACCACCACCTACAACAAAAGCGAGACATCACAAAAACGTTGGAGAATAGAACAAGGAAGATTTGCGAACCAGAGCTGCTTGACGTAGAATTAAAACATCTCACCAATGCATTGCTCAAGGATGGCTATTCGTCTGTGGAGGTGAAAAGACCGTTAAGACCACCGCATAGAAATCATAGCGTTGTTCAAGCTCAGGTGAAATCGTAAATTTTCCTGATATTCATTAATGAAAAAATTTGAAAAAGCGGAACATCACGGTAATCTACACACCCTCACGGAAGATACAACATCACCTAAAATCGGCTAAGCGTGTTCACCAATTGCTGGAAAAAGGTGGAATTTATAGGATTCTGTGTAGTTGTGAGAAGGTGTACGTACGTTTAGTCTGCAATTTCGGGACCGTATGTCAACCCGTCCCCTAATTTGAATTGTTCCTGGAGAGCAGTTCCCTCGTTCTTTTTGGCGAGAATTGCCGATCTGGCTGAGCTGCACATGCTGCGTTCGGCAGCCGGCACACGTTGTTCGTCAGCTTTTTCGGCGAATATGTTTGCATGAAAACTGCAATATAAATCATTTTGTGAAAGTGCGTCACGGCACGACAAGCTATTTCGAACAATGGGCTGTAGAAAATTTTATAACGCACGGACGAAAAAAGTGTTTTCGTCCCAACATTCTAGACACATACACCTTTAAAAAAGTGTGATAACAAATCGAATTTTCGAGCATTTTAAATGAGAACTTGGCCTTAAGATTTCGGGCCGAATCGTCTCAGCGCGTAAGCAACGCTCCTAGCGCATAAAGTCAAATTTGTAGCGTCCGCGTCTTTAATGCTTATGAGGTAAAGCATCGGTATGAATAGCACCCCTTTCCTGACACGCTACGCCGACAAATTATGCCTGAAACCTTGTTTTTTGGGAGGTGGGGGGGAAACGTTCATTTTAGGTTCACCCGGAGTTTCTTCCCTCGCCTGCGAATTGTCGGTTGCACACCAGTTTGGTAGATTGTCCTAAACAGAAGACAAAGAACTAATACTAGGTAACTAATATCTAACTTTTGGGGATATAAACACGTTATAGTTCATCTCAGCAACTTCAACTCATAGCTACTGTTTAAATACGATGCAAGCATTAGTATACTGTCCATTATCAGAACTGCAAACAACATCATTTGAACCCACTGCTAGTTTATAATACGAGTGCAATTGATGTCATTCCAGTAATCAGCACGCATTAGTCTTCGAAGTGTGAATTCCTCGGAATAGTTGACGGATGATTACTGATGAGTCATCTCCCACACTGTCCAAAATCATCTCGTCAAATTCTTTCTGTAGCCCCAAACGACACAACTTCTCGTAAGCCACTCTCCATGGTGATAAGTTTCTTGCAATGAAGGCGCTGCCTGTTAGGATCTGTTCTGCAGGTTCCTGTAAAGAATCTCTCTCCATCTGTGACAACCAATCAGGAAGTATTGTACAGTGGTACAATCCATCGTGGACACATCGTCGATGACTGTCTGTCGTTTATAATGTTAGCGGTTGCAACGAAGATGCAACAGACAATTGTTTGCTATGAAGCATGAGCAATTTCCAAACGCGCGCATCACCCGCATTTGGTTTGTTATACCAAAATAATCAGTTTAGATTTCTCTACTGCCTGTATAATTTTGATCCTAATGTTCAGGTTCACCCTGTATGGGGAGGTGGAAAATAACATGCAGCGGGTAATTGTATGCATTCAGTATTTGACACTCACGATAAACTTGACGACTTCCGACTATTGGCGCCTTCTTCTAAATCCTATAATTAACCAGAAGACAAAGAGCCATTTGAGCTGTGGAAGGCGTGACTGTGTAGCGAGCAAAATAGGCCTTTCTGTTATTATTTTCAGCAAACAGAAAATAAGGAGGGAAGCTTATAGCTGTTATAGATTTATTTTTATCTACGTAATTAAAACTTCATTGTATCATTGCTTGGAGTTACTTTCTCAATACACTGAAGATCCAAAGAAACGCGTGTACCTGCCTAATATCGTACAGGGCTCCCGCGAGCACGCAGAAGTGCCGCAACACGACGTGGCATGGACTCGAATAATACCTGAAACAGTGCTGGAGGGAACTGACACCATGAATCCTGCAGGGCTGTCCATAAATCCGTAAGAGTACGAGGGGGTGGAATCTCTTCTGAACAGCACGTTGCAAGGCATCCCAGATATGCTCAATAATGTTAATGTCTGGAGAGTTTGGTGGGCAGCGGACGTGTTTAAACCCAGAAGGGTTTTCCTGGAGTCACTCTGTAGCAATAGTGGGCGCTTGGGTTCTCGCATTGCCCTGCTGGAATAGCCCAAATCCGTCGGAATGAACAGTGGACAAGAATGATTGCAGGTGATCAGACAGGATGCTTACGTACGTGTCGCCTGTCAGAGTCGTGTCTAGACCTATCGGGGGTCCTGTATCACTCCAACTGCACACACCCCACACCACTACACAGCCCTCACCAGCTTGATCAGTCCCCTGCTGATATGCAGGTTCGATAGATTCATGGGCTTGTCGCCATACCCGTACACGTACATCCGTTCGATGCAATTTGAGCCGGCCGTGGTGGTCTAGCGGTTCTAGGCGCTCAGTCCGGAACCGCGCGACTGCTACGGTCGCAGGTTCGAATCCTGCCTCGGGCATGGATGTGTGTGATGTCCTTAGGTTAGTTAGGTTTAAGTAGTTCTAAGTTCTAGGGGACTGATGACCTCAGATGTTAAGTCCCATAGTGCTCAGAGCCATTTGAACCATTTTTGATGCAATTTGAAACGAGACTCGTCCGACCAAGCAACATGTTTCCAGTCATCAACAGTCCAATGTCTGGCTCCGAAAGCTCATATCGATGATGTTTCGTGGACTGGTCACATGCTGACCCTCGTTGACGGCCCAGCATTCAAACCTTCAGCAATTTGCGGAAGGGTTGCACTTCCATCACTTTGAACGATTCTCTTCAATCGTCATTGGCCCCGTTCTTGCAGGATCTTTGTCCGGTGTCAGTGATGTTGGAGATATGATATTTTACCGGATTCCAGATATTCACGGTACAGTCATGAAACGGTCGTATGGGAAAATCCCACTTTATCGCTACCTCGGAGATGCCACGTCCCATCGCTCGTGCGCCATCAGAGTCACTTAAATCTTGATAACCTGCGATTGTAGCAGCAGTAACCCATCTAACAACTGCGCCGGACACTTGTGACATACAGCTGTTGCCAACCGCAGGGTCGTATTCTGCCAGCTTACATATCTCTGTATTTGAATACGCATGCCTATACCAGTTTCTTTGGCGCTTCAGTGAATAACAGTTTAACATACAGAATCTAATCGCGTTAGTGTGTAATAACAGACCGGGATGATGGTACCCTGAAAGAGAACAGGTTTGCAGCCTCGTAGAAAAGAGACCGGGAGAACCTGAAATAGAGGAGACAGTAAGGAATGAAATGAAACAAGAGACTAGTTTAAGAACATGAATGAAAAAGCTGTACGTGACTGCATTACCAAGCAGCCAGAAAAGTAGTTACAGAAAACCAGAGGTAAGGTGGAAAGATCAGATACCTTCGCCTGAGCTATCAGATATTTCCGGCATGTCTGCGGCGCTGATTCCAGCAATCAATTTACTGAGGCATTGAAGTCACTACCTACCTCGTAAAGAAGCCACCGAGTAATGTTATATCCGCGTGTGAAGGCGAAGAACTGTGGTACAGGTGAATTGGGTGATCTGTCTGGAATCGTGCAGTATGCACTAGAGAAGAGACACCCGAAAGGACTATGCACGTGACGACTGCTTGTGCACGAAATGAACATTAGAAAGTGCTGACATTTCAAAATGGAAGTCGCTGCAAATTCATTGTCACAGTTCAAAAGTCATTTCAGTATTCTAGTGTCTTGAGAGAAATTTTTTGACAGTTTGAACTGCGATTATTTTCGCTCATGAGCTTCCGTTCTCAAGCGCACAATTCCGCCATCCTGTGAGTAATCACGTCATGAATTCGGGAATCATGCTCAGTCGCATCTTTGTTATATTTAAGACTTAAATTTCATTGTAGTATTCTTTTTTCATTTAAATTCATTTAGTACAAAGAAGTAGAGAAACTAAAACGATCTTAAACACAGTTGATTTTAAGTTATTGTAATGAAGGTGTCAAAATAATAATTTTTACTTAAGTGTGCACTTTTTCCCACTTCCCCTTTTTATGAGGAAAAGGTTTCTGTCAGTCGTTCAGAAAAAAATAGGTCATAATCAAGGTTAAAGTCTGCTACAGCTCGCCCTGTGTTTCAACGAGTATAAAATGATTTTCTGTTTAACGTAAAAAAAAGAAAAAAAACGTAGTCAGTGGATTACTTGTCGAACAAGTTATGCATGAGCTCAATAAATCATGTTCTGCATGACCACAAATACTGTAAAACGACGTACGCTGCGAGTTCAAGTAGCCAGCTACTTAAGTTCTCACTTTTTACTGCGATAACATTTCGCTGGCGCGTTATTATACGTGTTTTGGTAGTTGTTCTGTGGCTTTGACAACGGACGTAGGGCAGAAGAGAAGAATTGGGGTTCAGGGCGGGGCGTGATAAAAAATATCCCAGTTAAACGGATTCAGTGGGTGGCTGGGGACGACCGTAGTCGTGGCGTACGACCGGGCAACGAACCCGGTACTCGTGTTCTGCACGAACCGACCCGCGCCTGGCAAGTGGGACGCGGAGAAACAGGCGGGTTATCCGTGCCGCATTATCCTGACCGTGAGTCCCGCGGCGAGGGCTCCGCACCGCGGCCGATGCGCTTTGATCAGACGAGCCAGCGAATTGTCGTAAAAGCGTCGTTCTTAACGGGACAACATTGTCGGGTGTAAGAGTGTTATCAGGTGTAACCGAAGGGCTATTATTGTTCATGACTTACCAGTGTATCGCAATCAAAAGCAAATCTCACCTGCTAGGACTAAGGCCGGGCAGAGTGGCCGAGCGGTTCTAGGCGCTCCAGTCTGGAACCGCGCGACCGCTACGGTCGCAGGTTCGAATCCTGCCTCGGGCATGGATGTGTGTGATGTCCTTAGGTTAGTTAGGTTTAATTAGTTCTAAGTTCTAGGGGACTGATGACCTCAGCAGTTAAGTCCCATAGTGCTCAGAGCCATTTGAACCATTTTGCTAGGACTAACAAAAGAGATAGAGAAGATCCAACGAAGAGTAGCGCACCTCGTCGCGGGATCGTTTAGTCGGTGTGAGAATGTTACAGTGATGCTCAACAAACTACAGTGGCAGACGCTACAAGAGAAGCGTTTTGCATCACGGAGGGACTTAGCTTTGAAATTCTGAAAGAGTACGTTTCAGGAAAGAGTGGGCAACATATTACTTCCTCCCACACACGTCTCGCGAAATGGTCAGAAAGAGAGAAAGCGAGACATTAGAGTTGATAAGGAGGTTTACCGACATGGAACAGAAACGGGGACACCACTTAGTGGTGCCAGAAGTACCCTCTACCACACACCGTCTCGTGACTTGCTGAGTATTGATGTACATGTAGAATTGACAGGAGTGAAAGTATTCGATAGCAGAAGCAAAAACGGGTCATTAAACGAGTGGTTTGCGAGATAATTCGGCAAATGTGGTTACGAACTATCACTGACTTCAATGTGACATATTGTAATAGTTACTGCAGACGTGCTGGAAACGAAGTTCCAGCTAATTCCCCTAAAGTATTACCCATGTCCTACGTTGATAACAGACACAATACTGCTTCAGCACGTTGCGTTGTAAAGTTACGATACACTTGTGCCAGTTAAAGGAGGCTTTCCAATTGTGGTTCTTGCATTCTGATAGAATATATAGTCGTCTCTGCAGGAAAGTTACGAATTATTTCAAACATCCCTAGACTATGTCGTTAATCTTGACAAGACTGTACAGTTCACTGCTTTAGTTCTGCTACCGTATCAACGGAAATTTTGTATTTCTCTCTTTTGAGATGATCTCCGACAGAAAAATCCGAAGCACTGAGGTCAGGTGATTTTGGAGAATAAGGAACAGACTCCACTCGATCTATCCACCTTAGACTACACTGGCATTACCAGCCAAATGTGCCAGCGCTCCTTCTCGCATACACCACATTCCCAATCACAAGTCACGCATTGTAAGTGGGCTGCTTCTGTGTTGGCAGCGCAGTGTAGCGCTTTGCATTGGATCTCTGACTGCGCTTTCTTTGTAAGAGACCCTGTGGCTGGTTGGACTCGTTGTTGGAAGTTAATCGCCAGTAGTGTTTGGCAGTTGGAAGTTAGTCGCCAGCAGTGATGGAAGTACTGTTGGGCGGTTGGAGGTGAATGGCCAGCATTGATGGATGCTAGATGTGAGAAGTTAGCATTGATGGAGGGTAGAGGTCTGAAGTGTTAGCGAAGGCTAACGATCTGTGTATGTTCGACTTGGAGATTGAATATTATTCATGATTATATACCTTTGTGCTAGATGTCAAAGACGATTTATGTTTGTGTCTGAACTGGATGTCACATTATAAAGGTAAAAAAAATACATTATTTGGTTTGCAACAAAATCTTTCCTTTGGTAACCACATGCCTATTAGTAGTTAGTGGCTTTAGTAGTTAGAATTTTTTATTTAGCTGGCAGTATTGACGCTCGTCGTATTGCAGTAATCCGCATAATGAAGATTTTTGTGAGGTAAGTGCTTAATGAGATGTATAGTTATTGTTAAGATTTATTTTTAGTCAGGATCATTTTTTTAATTAATGATTTCAAGTCAGGTTTTAATTTTTTTAAACAGTCAGACTGCGTTGCGCTCAGAATATTGTTGGTCAGTGTTGACATGATAAGAATAAGTAACGAGAAAGTATGTTCACTTGCATTGAATTACACTCAGCAGTTTAAGTAAAATATTTAGGAATATTCTCAGTCATTATGCAATTTAAGTACAGATTCGCACATTTAAGTAAAGAAGTTTCAGCGTGACATTGGAGTCTCGTTAGATGGGACCTACTCGAAAAATTTACATTTCAAATTCTTTTGTCCTAACTAGGACGATGCTTCATACTCAGGTCACTGGCACCTTGTTACTATGTGTTCGAGGTCTAGTGGAACGTTATGCTTCTGTTACTGTAAACTTTCAATTTTTCGTTTTAATTACGATACGTCCTGTACATAAAGGTCCGGTAGACAACGTTGGAGTCTCGTGAGATTGTTTGCGAATGGTACTGTCGTTTATGGGAAAGTCATAACGCACAGAACTACAGGGTGACAATTATTGAATTACATGAAATAAAATCCTCATAACTTCTGAACGGTTTGCTTCAGGACGTTCAAACTGCTCGGTTGGCCGAGGAGCATGACGAGAATTAGTATCCTCTATATGGTTTGGTTTAGGAACGAAGCCCACTTTCATTTGGATGGGTTTATCAATAAGCAAAATTGGCGCATTTGGGAGACTGAGAACCCGCATTTCGCGATCGAGAAGTCTCTCCACCCTCAACGGGTGACTGTGTGGCGTGCAATGTCTAATCACGGAATAATCAGAGCGTTATTCCTTTTGATGTCGCGGAGGAGCACTTTGGGAACCGCGTTCTGGCTTTGCGGTACCCAGAGACCATTTGCATGGGCCTCGATTCATCGCCAAATTCTCAGGTTCTGAAGATATGCGACTCCTTTTTGTGGGGCTATATTAAAGACTAGATGTATAGAAATAATCCAAAAACCATTGCTGAGCTGAAAACAGCCATTCAGGAGGTCATCGACAGCATCGATGCTCCGGCACTTCAGCGGGTCATGCAGAATTTCGCTATTCGTCTGGGCCACATGATCGCCAATAATGGCATGTATATCGAACATGACATAAACTAAATCCGAATATCTGTAGAGTCGTTTACATGTTGAATAAAGTGTGTTCGCGCTCTAGTTTGTAACTAATATACGTTTTTTTTTTCGTGTGGTTCAATAATTGTTACCGTGTTTGTAATCTAATGCGGGTAGATCTGCAGAGGTTGGTGCAGGTCTGGATGCTGACCCTCAATGTAAATAAACACCACGTATAGTTAATCAACAGGGAAAACGCCCGTTATTGTTGAATTACAATATTGGCGATAAAGCGGCAAAGGCAGGAACAACTGCAAATTGTCTATGAGTAACCTTCCGAGGTAACGTAAAGCGGAACGAGTACGTGCTTTTAAGTGCGGGAAAAGCAGGTACCAGACTGACATTCTCTTGAAGAATCCTAAGTATTTCACTCACTAAAGTTGCTCGCACAAATTTTGCCCGACCGATTCTAAAGTATAGTCCATTAATATAGTACCTTCGCCAGAGAGGACATAGAGAACATCCACATAATAGCGGTGTGTTACGTCATGAGTTCGTTTAGGAAGTGTGAAAATGTCAGGAAGATCCTCGCCAAATTTTAGTAGAAGATGCTGCAAGAGAGATTCGTGCAGAATGGAGAAATTTACAGTTGGAATTTCAAGAAGAGTTAGGCAGCGTTTTACTTCCCCGCATGCACATTACGCGAAATGATCGTGATGAGAAAATCAGAATTCAGAGCTCAAACGGAGTGTTATCGACAGTCGTTCCTTCGGTGTTCCATTCGTAATTGGGACAGGGAAGAGGGCAAATGATATAGTTACCGTGCGTACGAGAGTATAGATACTGAATGGCAGGCCATTTGCAGAATTCCACGTCACCGTCAGAAACGAAACCTATGCTTAATCTTCTTTAGCAAACTACTCCACTCGCTTATTCTGTGTTTGTTGTAAACGTGTAGACCTGTTGATTAGTATACAAGTCTCTAAATCTACATCCACATCTACACGAGTGCTCTGCAATTAAGTGCCTGGCAGAAAGTTCATGGAAGCACCTTCAAATGATTTCTCTACCGTCCCACTCTCGAACAGCGCGCGGGAGAAACGAACACTTAAATCGTTCCGTGCGAGCACAAATTTCTCTTATTAGACAGATAACCTCGCTGTCTCGTCTCTTCCCCCAAATCAACCCCAACCATTTCCCACTTTTGTCTATTTCTCTTATTATATTACGATGATCGTTTCTTCCTATGTAGGTGGGCGTCAATAAAATATTTTCGCACTTGGAGAAGAAAGTTGTTGATTGGAATTCAGTGGAAAACAGGTCATTTTATCAAAAAGAAGAGCATCTAATTGCAGTCTAACGCAATTTCTCTGTTTTACTAATTGATTATTCGACTGCCTTCCCCACAGCCCCATCAAATACCTAATCTTGCTATCTTTAAACTTTAGTCTTTTATGTTGACGGAAACAAGATACCTTTGAACAGAATCACGTTCAGTTTCTTTACAGAAGGCTTTTCGCTGCTGATCGAGAGGACTATTCCTTAATCGATGTGTTTAAATACGTATTTTATGCTTCTCAAATATCTACGTTCTGAATCTGTACAAAAATCATTTTCCTTTTGTAATACGTTCGTGACAATAGACAAAAATTTCACGTTTAACTGACTGTAGAATTACGAGAAAAATTTGCAGCCACTCACAATTTTTTTGATGCAGTGTTAACTTGGAAAGGTTTTTCGGAGATTGCTACCTATTACAAAATTTTCTGACATTCGAACTATTTAGTGAGGTGACATGTTTCGATATATAAACCTCATCTTCAGTCTGTCTAGTACATACCTCGAAACATGTTGTTTGATAAAATAATTTGAAAGTCATCAATTTTTAGGCTAGCACCTGTCTCTGAAAAACCTTCTCCTACTTTTGAAACAGTCATGGTCGATTAACAGCGAAGACGATTTCAAAGCGTTAATTTAGTAAAAAAAAAAAAAAATTCGGGCCTATAATCATCTTCAGTCAGCGACATGAATTTCTCCAGCACGTATTGAGTGTTATACAGAAAGAGCTCCGGTTCCTAAAATACAGAGTGGCCAGTATTCTCTCTGCGAGTGTAGACTTGTCAGGGAGTGAACAAGAGCATAAGTTGGACTAATTAGGGGTAAATAGATTGTGCATTCTGTATAATTGTGATTGTTAACATTACCTTATCTTATTTTTTCCTCTCTTGATCATACTTCTGAACATTTGGAGAGTTCTTCAGTCATTAACGGTACAATAACTTTTCTGTCGACTAGGTTGTCAAAGTTATTAATGGTAAGATTAATAACATTCCTCTTGTACCCGCTTTGGAGTGTAGGAACTATAGTCCGATTAAAAGTACTTGGTACTTGACATTTGTCACTTGCCACTACAATGTTGCCACATCGGCTGCCAGCTACCGCTCAGCTGTAGGCGACACACAAACATGGTGGGTCACTTCACAAGGTCTGTTAATATGTAAAGCTGAACAATGTTGGAAGCAGCCAGTGTGAGGTGCGAAGAAAATGCGAGACGCTCCTTCGACAGCTGATTTTTAAATGACGAATGACTGTTTGCGACAGAAGATGCGTTTTGTAACCTTCAATTGGGGAGTGTGATGGACTATGGACGTAATTGGATTTACGCCATTTTTCCGTCAAAGTGCTAAATCGTTACCTCCATATTTGAATTACTCACCCTCAAAATTTCAGCTCGATATCTTTGGTGTAGGCTAAGCAATTATCTTAAGAAGGCAATGGATGATAGGCAGTTGTCACCTTGTTTACAGTATATAGGTTATTGTATCGACTATGAGCTGCGTTACGTGTTAACTTGTGTGATATAATGAGTGAAGTGAGTGGTAATGAGTCAGAAGATGACTTTACAGACAAAAAGAAGTCAGTGGGACCGGAATTTTGGCATTTATGGAAGAAAGTTGAAGAAGAGGGAAATTGTACACTCAAAAGAAGAGTACGTCACAATCCTTAAACAATGCAGGGAGGAACCAGAACCATTTCAAGTCATTGACGGACGTGAGCTTATTAAAGATTGGAAGTAAAGCTTAATGGGCTTCTTCTCATCAAAGCCACAGAGGAAATTTCCTTTCCCGTTGCAGTCATATGTGAGGATGCACTTTAGCAGTGATGGCACAATCGGTGCTTAAAAATCATATTGCAGTCTTTGTATCCTTTACGTTTATTAAGAAATCAACAAGACTTCGTGAAGTTATTTCATTTTTGTCATTAATAGAGAAACCAACTGTAGCAGCAGCAAAGTTGAAGGACATAGAAGACCTGTTGCGCTTTCTTCCTGATACAGTAAAAGGCTGCTATGAAGAACTTCTAGACAGAGTAAACAGTGAAGAAGCTACTGATCCAGAATAGGAACATAAAATATAATGGCCATGAACATATATTTTTTGTTAATGTACAAAAAATTGGCTCTGAGTACTATGGGACTTAACTTCTGTGGTCATCAGTCCCCTAGAACTTAGAACTAATTTAACCTAACTAACCTAAGGACATCACACACATCCATGCCCGAGGCAGAATTCGACCCTGCGACCGTAGCGGTCGCGCGGTTCCAGACTGTAGCGCCTACAACCGCTCAGCCACCCCGGCCAGCTGTTAATGTAGAGTTTAGTAGGGGTTTAGTAGGGGGACAACCTTCGCGTCAGGCAACGTTGCATTGTTGCCAAATTTTTTCAAGATGGCGGCGATGACGTCATCCAAGAGGGCGGCATATAGACTTGGCAACAGCGCATGGCGTCATCCAAGATGGCGGATTTTGGCGGGAAAATAGGTCAATTGTGTTACGTCCACTAACCTAACCACAAGAAAAAATGACGGAAGTTCAAATTTTGGCGGTAAAATAGTCCAATAGTGCTACGTCTATTAACCTAAGCCTCCAGAAGAAAAAAAACGGCGGGAAGTTTGAATTCCAACAGGATAATGCTTGCAAAGACCGTACTTGTCTTTATTATTATTATTGATTATCATTCATCAACATTCATTATCATTTATTAACATTCATTATCATTTATTGTCATTCATTATCATTCATTATCATTTATTATTATTTATTATCTTTTATTATTATTTATTATTATTGACCTGCCTCCACTAGAAAACTCCCTCCAAATTCAAATTCCAACATGATAATGGCTGCAAAACCTTACTTTTGTTTATTATTCATTATCATTCTTTATCATTTATTAACATTCATTATCATTCATTGTCATTTATTATCATTCATTATCATTCATGGTGGGAGTGAATTAGCGAGCGTTCTCGTGATGAGCAAACGCGCTGTTATATGGTCATGGTGGATTCCACTGTCGGTCAAACTCTGGCGCCAAACGTATCCTTTGTACGGCACGCGGTCAACAGGAAACATCGTATCCGGTGTTTAGTGCTCGCGGGCGCGGCAGACCGTTTGTGGCAGGACCTTCAGGCGCCACTCACCACAGTCTACCTGGCGCGCTGTCCGTGGGGGTGTGCTTGACGTCAGCTGGCCAGGGGTCGGGCTCAGCCGGCCGCGCGTACGTCAGCTGTGCTCTGGAGTTTCGCTGTGTGAGCATGGAGACGTCAGTTGGGACACACCTGCATGACTGTAATGTCTGAAATAAAGAGTCATTTTCCAGGTATTTACAGAAGGCTATGTCCGTCGCGTGTATGGAGGGTGTGTGACGTAAGCGGGGCGGGGGCGCAGTGATTGTGCAGTTATTACGCACGCGCAATAGCGAGTCAATTAACGGGCGTTCTAGTGCGGTCCAAAGGTGCTGTTATATAGTCACGGCGAATTCCACTGTTGAGCAAACTGTGCCGTCAAAAGTGTAGCACTGTGTTCTCGCTCACACAGGGACACATGGCGAATGGCTGTGAGAGGTCGGCATCAACAGGTTTGAACGTGGTGCAGGAAGTGTTGCAGGGAGACGGCTGACCGATGTGTGATTCAGCTCCGAAGGAGACAATTTTGGGGGGAAATGTGTGGAGCCGACGAATGCACGTGGTGAGCGGACAAGGGGCCACTGTGACGTCAAACTCGACGAGTTCCAGCGTGTCCAGCGAAAACATGTTTACGACGTGGGAGCAATCGCTGGGCTCGCCCCTGCGCTAGTGGCCGGCCGCCTCATGTGACAGGTGTAGGCAGTGTCTCTGCGCGCTGGCCAGGGGGTGGCGAGGATTTGAGCTAATTTAGTTGCAGCGCAGACGTCATGGTGACTGCACTGCGATATCAAAGATGTGTGTGCTGACTGTGTTGGAGAACAAGTGATGATCGTACTGCTTGAAATAAAGTCTTCAGTCCCTTCCCCCCTGCAAAATCAAAGGATGTGAATTACGTTACTATAAGTGCAGTTTATTATTTGACGCGATTATGATAGGCCACCAGTGAAAAAAAAGATAAGTGACAGAGAAAGGTCGTACATGTGATCAATTATGGTATTGGGGATTTGAACTTGTGATAGATTTTTGTTATGGATGTAAGGAGAATGGCTTAGTCACCGAGAAAATCAGACATCTTGAATAAATAATAAATGATAATAATACATAGAAGTACAGTTTTCGAGAGAATATCGTGTTGGAATTTGAATTTGGCGCAATTTTCTAGTGGAGGTAGGCTTATAATAATAAATGATAATGAATGATAATAAATGATAGTAAATGACAATGAATGAAAATGAATGTTAATAAATGATAATGAATAATAATATATAAAAGTAAGGTTTTGCAGCCATTGTCATATTGGAATTTGAATTTGGAGGGAATTTTCTAGTGGAGGCAGCTCAATAATAATAAATAATAATTAATGATAATAAATAATAATAAATGATAATGAATGATAATAAATGATAATGAATGATAATAAATGATAATAAATGACAATGAATGTTAATAAATGATAATGAATGATAATGAATAATAAACAAAAGTAAGGTTTTGCAGCCATTATCATGTTGGAATTTGAATTTGGAGGGAATTTTCTAGTGGAGGCAGGTCAATAATAATAAATAAAAATAAATGGTAATGAATGATAAGGAATGACAATGAATGATAATGAATGTTAATAAATGATAATTAATGTTAATGAATGATAATCAATAATAATAATAATAAAGACAAGTACGGTCTTTGCATGCATTATCCTGTTGGATAATTTTTTTCCTCTGGATTCTTATGTTAGTGGACATAGCACAATTGGACTATATTACCGCCAAAATAGCAAACTTCCCGCCATTTTTTCTTGAGGTTAGGTTAGTGGACATAGCACAATTGATCTATTTTCCTGCCACAATCCGCCATCTTGGATGACATCATGCGCTGTTGCCAAGTCTACATGCCGCCATCTTGGATGACGTCATCGCCGCCATCTTGAATAAATTTGGCAACAATGCAACGTGGCCTGATGCGAAGGTTGTCCCCCTACTCAGTTTAACTGGATAATAAAGTAATAAAAGCAATTTGCAACTCAATTTTCATGATATTTTGTAGAGGTACCATAGTTTGATGGAAAAACGGCGTAAAACATTCATCATATTTTGGATAATACATCACAAATGGAAGAAATATCTTCATTTGTAAGGAATGATTCTGTATATTAAAAGTATGGTCTAGGACAGAATTATTAGAGCATAGAAATATAACTGTTATTAATAAGATATAAACATGCGAATCTTCATCTCACTTTTACCGGAAATGCTTTTTTCGGACTTACGCCCATAGTCCATCAAACTCCTCAATTTAAACCCATGTCCGAAGCTAACCACAACGTCGTGATGTGCAGTGTAGCCGAGAAAACGGCAATCAACAAACTGCAGCAGAACAAAAATCACGACCGCTTTGTTCGCGGTGATTGAAGCTAACCTCTGCGAGTAAGCTCAAGACCGGAAAAAAAATCAGTTTAAACCTCCTACTACCGGAATTTTTTGTTACAATGAGTACCGCTGGGGACAATATGATCCCAAGTAATTAAAACGGAACATGTTGGCAGTATTTTATTTATTTTAATAAAATGACATAAAAGCACACATGACTGAGTGAAACCAGGTAAACTATGTATATAAGCACTTACAGACCTTTTCTTAATCCTTAATCTTATAGATCCTTACATTTAAAACAAAGCAACTCTTTACAGTTGAAACAAAGAATCTCTGAATGTTGTTTACAGACAAAAGAGAAGCATCTTCTGTACGTTTCTGATTGTTTTCTATCCACTGAGCGTTCACATAGGGAGCACCTTCCACGTTTTGCCCCCCTGTATGCTGTTCTGATGAAGGAGGAGGACAAGAAAGAGAAGCTTTGCTGCGCCGACTTCTATCTTTCTGTACTAGACTTGTTCTCAGCTCCAGAAGAAATTCTCTTCTTTTGTAGGAGTCAGGATTTAACTCCAGGCAAATTATAAGAGCATTTAGAGCACAAATATCGAAAATATTATAATAGATAATCATGGGCCCTCTTCTTGCCACACGTTTTGTGGTGTAGGTCTTGACTAACAAATCCATTGTGTCTACACCTGATTAAGTTGCATTATAGTTTAGGATTACAATAAGTTTTGCTGTTTCGCCGTCACCTATTTCCTCTCTGAAATGCATAGTGCTCAGCAGTCTCACTATCTTACACTTCTTTGGGCAATAGGAAACTACTGTAGCTGATTCCTGGTATCCAAAGAGACATGAAGCTGAAGTTCTTCCCCTTGCTTCGATAAATTCTGTATGTAATTCACGACGACTTTTTCTTAGTGTTCCTAGCAGAGTCATTTGTTTTCGTTCTAGTTCCGTTTCCAACTCCAAACTTGTAAAGAAATGATCTGTTGTGATATTTCTACCACTCCCGGATAAATGTTCTGTGAATTCTAACACTGCTATTTTCCCCTGATTTAATTCTCTAGGCTGGCCTTCGCCCTTTCCTGTGCACACCTGCAGGTGTGTGACATAGTAATTAGTGCTGTCACATGCAGCCCAGTCTTTGTACCATACTTTCCAGGTCTTGAGGGGATGTACTGGTGAAATGGACACCTACCCCTAAAAGTTACCAGTTGTTCATCAATTGTAATATTCTAGAGTCGTTCGTATGCGTCACGTACTGTGCTTGCCCACGGTTCAAATAAATCCCTTAAAGGAGCCAGTTCATCAGGGCTACGATTCTGTTGCTGGTGCTGAGTATCATCAAACCGAATACAGTGTGATATTTCTGTAGAGCGGTTTCTAGCTATATAACTATTGAAAATAGGTCGGCCATGCTCTTCGTTCCATAAATTCACTATGCCCTCATTGTGACCTTTGTACACTCCCACAAGAATAAGCAGGTCAAGAAAACATTCAAATTCTTCTCTGTCAAGATCTGTCCATTTGTTACCGAAAGTAATGTTACCTTCTTTGTTGGTCCACTTCAAAATAATCTGGAAAATGCTGGGCTTCATAAATAACTGAGATGCTGAATGCACAGTATTTACGTTCCTTACAGTATGCCTCGTGGGATCTGGAGCTGTCATCAATATATTTCGTGCTGGCTGTCTCCCCCATAATCTAACAGGAATTTTTTCCCATGTTTCATTTCCATTTCTCGACCTGAAAATAATAGAATTACTATTTTACATATGTACTTACATATTATTATTATTAGTACTGTCATTAAAGTTTTTGCAAACGTATGGTAGATTATACGTACTTACTTGATACATTATGATCTGAGATGTCAGCAACTTCAGGAAGTAGAGTTTCCAAATCTCCAACATCTTCATCAGAAACTTCATTTGATTCACTACCTCCAGAAATAATGGCACCAATCTCTTCATCGTCATCAGACGGTATATCTCCTAATTCCTCTTCTTCATTCAAAATTGCTTTTATTTCAAACGTTTTCTGGCCATAATGTAGTTCTTGCACAAGCTGAGGCAAGAAACGGCAACAATGGGTATAAATTATAAGTGGGAAATGTTAGTTTCATTGTTGGTGGTGTTTCGCATAACATCTGTTAAACGCAACAATCGTCATGCTGTTTTCATGTTACATTCAAGAAACAAAACAAAAATTTAAATTTGGGTTATACTGATCCCAGTGGTACTCTGTGCATAACCCATGAATAAATTTTAATATGTCGTAAATGTAAAACTGAACAATATGTCATTGCATACAAGCAACTTAGAGAGACAAAGTCATAAATTTGAAAATAATCGTTTCGGAAACAACTGAGATATATATTTCAAATTTGCTCATGGGGTCATATTGACTGGTACAGTGGTACTAGGAGGGTTAAGCACTAAAAGCAGACTGTAGTTTCTCCCTGTCATTGGTTACCTGAAACTATCCTCACAATGGCTACATGTGCTACTGCTTTACCATCCGGTGAGCAGTCCTCGTTTGCACTTAGTTGCAGGGTATAGGCAACACAAACAGAATGGTAGGAAGAAAAATAAGAGCAGGCAAGAATATCAGTACGACGACGCAAAGTGATGCAGCAAATAATTAGAAAAAAAGCATTGAAACCGTGTGATCGAATAAAAATAGTAATTATAGTCTTTAGGTTAGACTTATAAATAAAAATATACCTCGCTACATTTCATGCGATTCGAACCTACAACGGGAGGTTAATGCGCTAACCATTGCGCTACGGCAGACTCATTCGTAACTTTGTTGCATTTATGACTGTGGTCACGTAGTCGGAACAATGAGTTGCAGCCTTAAAAATCTGGCTTCATGAAATGCTGGATGACGTTTATCTAATTTAAGACAGTCTCCGTGATTGTGATAACGTATATTTGACGCTGAATCGCGTCTTGTGTGGAAATGTCAAGCATTGTTCGGTTAGTGTTGTATATGAAACTTCATAAGCATCGTTCTGTGTGTGTGTTTTGTTTTTGGTGTGGTTATCATGTGCGATGAAATACGAAATAAAAGTGACTGACCCATGATTCGGGATCCAAAAACATCAAGAAAGAAAACCAGAAAAAGGTTTGGAGGTGAATTAACCAATTGCTGTGGCAGTTTGGCAACGGCGAACGATTCGGGCGTGACGTTGTGCGCTCTGGTTGGAGAAAACCAGCTACAACGCATGAAGTGTCAACTATCAAGTAATTTTAATCAGACTATAGTTCTAGCATAAATGATTCTTTAGCGCCGAAAACAACACAATATACAGAGGTAGTAAAGATTTTCGAGCGAGTGCAGGATTTTGTTTCCTTTTTCCATTTTGTTTTCTGATCTCGAATGTGTCTCTTTTTGGTGCCGAGCTTAAGCACACTCACGCTGAAAGAGTGTAACGGTAATTTTAATTGCTCGAACAGGAAAGAATTATTATTTCGCCGCTACTCCCATAAACAAAGTTTATTGTGAGGTAACACCTATGAAAATAAAGGAAAAATAACATTGCACACAAATCAGACTACTTTAACCATATTGCAGTAAAAAAGCGTCGTAAACAATGCCTGATGAGCATTATCCCTCGAAAATGTAGCCTGTCTTGAAACAAGTTTTAAAAACCACTTATCGCGCCGCTGGTTTTTGTACGGCCTTGGATGGATTAATGTCGTAGATATTGCCTACCACCATTATTTTTCCTCTTGTCAAGTCTCTACAGAGCTAGGGCACTTTCATTTTCTTTCCATTGACAGAACACATGGAGCGACTGTGCTGTCTCATTATATACATTCCATCTTTAATGTTCTTGACATATTTCTTCAAATGGTTCTGAACACTATGGGACTTAAATTCGGAGGTCATCAGTCCCCTAGACTTAGAACTACCTGAACCTAACTAACCTAAGGACATCACACACATCCATGCCCGAGGCAGGATTCGAACCTGCGACCGTAGCAGCAGCGCGGCTCCGGACTGAAGAGCCTAGAACCGCTCGGCCACAGCGGCCGGCTCCTCTTTCTTCCTTCCTATTGCAGTTCTATACGGAACTGTGAATACGAACATTATTTACTCCAAAATCCACCAAGCCTTAATTACATTAGATAAAATTTATATGTAGAAGTACGTGGGCAATTTTTGTTTAGCACTAAATGGTACTGAAGAAAGTCGCGATCAAAATCTATTTTTATACCGTAGACATGCTGCATTTCAGTAATGATCCCCAGATGTGTTTTAAACAAAGAGCGTGAAACAGGCATGTGTTGAATATAATGTGAAATCAAACAATAGAGGAATAAGTAAAATAAGAAAGTCTTAATAGTCATAAAATTCGACTATCAGCTCAAAATAAGTGCAACTGAGCAGATACAGATAGGGAGCTAGTTGAAAATGGGAGCTGACAGACTTTCCGTATTTGTCCGATTTCGTGAAAGTAAGTACTTTTCTGCCTTACATATTCAAATATCGCTTTCACGTTATGATAAGCACGTGACTGTTACTCGTACAATGTGATATAATTTTACTGAACTCGCCGCTATTTTCATAATTCCGAAATCGATTGCTACCACTGTATCCATTCCAAATCGACTGCTTCAGATAACAACTCCTTTGTAAATTATGACCTAAATTGTACATGTTGGAAGTTGGATCTGATGTAACATGACAAACACTGTCGCCAGTACATAAATTTGCTTGAAATAATCCATTATTTTAGTATCATTCTTTTCACTCGTATTTACTTTATCAGCTTCTCCATTTAAAATTTCCGTATTTAATTCACTTACGTTGTAATTTATAGTGTTAGAAGCCAAGATCACTTACTGTGAAATAGTTTTCTCATGACCAGTTTCGGCAATACCTAGCTGTCACCTCACCTCACATTCCCACATTTCCCACAAATTTAACTACCAATCAGTCTCGTTGACGTAAACCTGAGTTGTCATTGACACATTGTTATTACTGATGTACCTGTTTTTGCTATGGATACTTTATTTAGCAAGTTTTGTATATTTAACTTATTAGTGTGGAGCTGTATAATTGTAATTAGAGCATGTTCTCAGTACGTCGACGAGATTGATATTTCTGGATCTGAGAATCTGAAGATGACAGATACTGTCGCAACTGGTCATGGAATAAACTATTACACATCAAGCGATCTTGGCTCTTAATGCTACAAATTTCCATATTTGATTCCTCTTTTACAAACATCTCCAGTATTACTAACATGTATCTGAAGTCAGAACCACGTTTAAATCTCACTGACAAAATACGTTTAGTGGGGGATGCTTGCATCCGCTAGTCCTGCAAAGCCTGATATAGAACACTGATCATCTTAATTTTGATACTTTTTTAGTAAAAGCTTTTGAAGCAATAAACGTATTTCAGTCGGAGCACGAGGTCAAAATACCTCGATTCTGATAATTAGTTTTACTTAAAAGGCGATAATCAACAATGATTCCATACGGAGCCGTTGTGCACACCGACTGTATTTTATTATAAAGAAGGATAGGAATACAGCAGTCAGTCTCAGTCCCATTGGTTTCTTATCATTCTTGCATATCCAGATTTCAGCTATAAATAGTCATCTCCAGTGCATTTGAGTGAGTTATAATCCAACAAACTCACTCAAAAGCATTGAAGATGGCTATTTATGGCTGAAATTTGGATATGCAAGAATGATAAAAAACCAATGGGTTTGCGACTGCTGTATTCCTATCCTTCCTTATATTAAATTGCAGTGTTTTAATTAAACTGAGACGGTGCATTACACTCTTAACATTACAGTCGCGACACTCCGTCTCGTTTCTGTTACCTACAGCGACAGCAGCGCCTCAAGCGGCCAGCAAGCGACATTTCTGAGTACGATATCGTATGGATTCGAATACCAACGTTTATATTGATTTGTAGCATATGTTTTACAATAGTCAGTGTATAAAGTGAAATAAAAATCGACCACATTTGTCATTCTTCAATTTCCTAAGGACCCAGGGAGGTACGAAATGATACATTACAGGAGAGTTTATTTAGGGTTCTCTTGTAACGTACAGATGTTTACAGAATAATACCGTTTTCCTTAAATAACAAAAAATTACTGATGAACACCAGAAGACCTGTCCTTATGCAGAAAGACGTCGCGTATCTACCCAACATAGCGAGTTTTGTTCGCTACACTTTGAGCCAAATCAGTGAATGCGGAGCGTAGGAAACCTACATGGAATGTAATACCTATATTATTTAACGTACTAAATAAGCCACCACACCTTTAGCTTAATGTAAAAACCACACAGGTATGACAATAAAAAATCAAAAGCAACAAAACTGTTTCCCAACACAGAAAAACCAATTCCGCACTTGTTAAATCTGAATCACAAACGGCGAGAATCTTCAACTTATTCGCTTTTGAAGCAAACGAAAGTTAGATTTACAAAAATATTCGTGAATTAGGAAGTTTACTGAAGTGCAAAAATGGGCTAAACATAAGACTCCATAAAAAATTGTAAGTTCCAAGGAAAGAGACAATTATCATAACAACAAACAACAGAAATACACTCCTGGAAATTGAAATAAGAACACCGTGAATCCATTGTCCCAGGAAGGGGAAACTTTATTGACACATTCCTGGGGTCAGATACATCACATGATCACACTGACAGAACCACAGGCACATAGACACAGGCAACAGAGCATGCACAATGTCGGCACTAGTACAGTGTATATCCACCTTTCGCAGCAATGCAGGCTGCTATTCTCCCATGGAGACGATCGTAGAGATGCTGGATGTAGTCCCGTGGAACGGCTTGCCATGCCATTTCCACCTGGCGCCTCAGTTGGACCAGCGTTCGTGCTGGACGTGCAGACCGCGTGAGACAACGCTTCATCCAGTCCCAAACATGCTCAATGGGGGACAGATCCGGAGATCTTGCTGGCCAGGGTAGTTGACTTACACCTTCTAGAGCACGTTGGGTGGCACGGGATACATGCGGACGTGCATTGTCCTGTTGGAACAGCAAGTTCCCTTGCCGGTCTAGGAATGGTAGAACGATGGGTTCGATGACGGTTTGGATGTACCGTGCACTATTCAGTGTCCCCTCGACGATCACCAGTGGTGTACGGCCAGTGTAGGAGATCGCTCCCTACACCATGAGGCCGGGTGTTGGCCCTGTGTGCCTCGGTCGTATGCAGTCCTGATTGTGGCGCTCACCTGCACGGCGCCAAACACGCATACGACCATCATTGGCACCAAGGCAGAAGCGACTCTCATCGCTGAAGACGACACGTCTCCATTCGTCCCTCCATTCACGCCTGTCGCGACACCACTGGAGGCGGGCTGCACGATGTCGGGGCGTGAGCGGAAGACGGCCTAACGGTGTGCGGGACCGTAGCCCAGCTTCATGGAGACGGTTGCGAATGGTCCTCGCCGATACCCCAGGAGCAACAGTGTCCCTAATTTGCTGGGAAGTGGCGATGCGGTCCCCTACTGCACTGCGTAGGATCCTACGGTCTTGGCGTGCACCCGTGCGTCGCTGCAGTCCGGTCCCAGGTCGACGGGCACGTGCACCTTCCGCCGACCACTGGCGACAACATCGATGTACTGTGGAGACCTCACGCTCCACGTGTTGAGCAATTCGGCGGTACGTCCACCCGGACTCCCGCATGCCCACTACACGCCCTCGCTCAAAGTCCGTCAACTGCACATACGGTTCACGTCCACGCTGTCGCGGCATGCTACCAGTGTTAAAGACTGCGATGGAGCTCCGTATGCCACGGCAAACTGGCTGACACTGACGGCGGCGGTGCACAAATGCTGCGCAGCTAGCGCCATTCGACGGCCAACACCGCGGTTCCTGGTGTGTCCGCTGTGCCGTGCGTGTGATCATTGCTTGTACAGCCCTCTCGCAGTGTCCGGAGCAAGTATGGTGGGTCTGACACACCGGTGTCAATGTGTTCTTTTTTCCATTTCCAGGAGTGTATATGCTTCTCATAGATGAAATACGTGCTTAGAGTATCTCGCTTTCAGCAGAGTAAGCTGCAAATATACACAAAAAATGGCTCTAAGCACTATGGAACAACTATTTTCTTGATCAATTGGAAAATAAAAACGAACACCCTGCTTAGGATGTATATGATTGTGCTTTGTCAGCGTATGGAGCGCTAGTGTTGCCCCAGCTGCCAAACGCTAACAACTTTCGCACCAGTGTTGTGACTGTATGTATTAGACTGTGCTACGTTGTCGATTGCAGGAAGTCTTCTTATCGTCCCGCGAAGGGTCGCTCTCGGCGAGGTGACGAGCTTGTGGTACCGAAGGTTAAAAAAGGAAAGCGCGGTTCAGTGGAGACAGCTGTGGACAAGAAAGTAAATGTGGTGGTTTACCAGCTAGCGGAATGAAGTGTTTGTCGAAGCTGTGTTTAAAGCAGGCAGTAGAATGGAGTGGTGCCGAAGTATACTTAAAAATGCAAAGTACAGAGCTGTGGTAGCCGAGCAATAGTGTTACGTGTTATTAACCTGTCGTGCATGGGCTGACATGGAGATGCGGCGCTCGTCGTGAAGGAACTTCCTTGTTGCAGCGGGTCTAGATCACTATTGTAACTGTACTTAGAGGCTGCGTTTGGTGGCTCGCTAAGAGTGGAGTACGTTCAATGCTAAGCTCCTTTAATTGGTATCATATTGGGAAGGCGCTGTGCGCTAATGGAAAGCTATTTTATGTAGCTGAAGAGAGTCAGCTTTGCTTCGGAATGATATGAGTGAACATCTGCAAGTCTGTAAAACTTTGTTCATTGCCCGTGCTTTAGCTGTGCAGTGTGTTTTGCCCTGCTCCTAACAGCACTGAGCTTTATTACCCTTATGTTAATCTGTTAAGTCAATGCGCTGATCACTTTTTTTAAAAAAAGGTGTTTTATTTTAATATATGTGTGAAGTTCCATGTTAAGGCTTTTGTGTGAGTTATTGAGTTATCGTAAGTGGGCCGAGTTTATGGAAAATACGCATATTTAATAACCTTAAATTCAGCAATCATTCACTAACTGTTTTCCATTGTACGGTTTTTACTAGAGTGTATGTTGCCTTTTTAAGTGATGTATGTAACTAATGAGTAATTTTGCGGCGTCATTAAATGACGCCGGCTTTAAGGTTCTTCTACTTATAAAAATATTTTGTTAATTCTAATTATAGCCACTTTGTTACAGTCTCGAGTTCGGGCCACGTTGTGCGCTTGTGAAGTAATTATGTTTGTTGTTACATGTATGTTCGTTTCTTCTTCTAGAAGTTTCCTGTACCGACCTGTGACCAGTGTTCATGACACGGCACGTGGCCTCCCTGATGGCGTAATGTGGGGTCTGGGGGCGTGCTGGCCCAGTCGTAACAGCCCTTCTAATTAACAGTGTTTTTTGACCACAGCTCTTTAGTTGATGTAAAATGTTTAGTTAAGTGTCGTGAATTTAAAATTGTTGACTCTGTGCTATATTCGTAGGACTGTTCTTGGGCTGTATTTAACGTGTTTGAAATTTAATATTAGGGGAATCCTCACATTTTCATTTTCTATTTTGTATATGTATCAGAGAAGCAGTTCAAAAATATCGATAAAGATAAATCGATTACACTCGTAATGCTTTGCATAGATAAAACCCAATTTCAGTTTCACAATCGTCCGATAAACGGAACCGTTTGATATACATCACAACAACATTTTGTTTCATTTTTAGTTTGAGATTTTGCGTACGATGTTTGTTTTGTTATGCTTTTAGCGCTTTCATGCCCTTTTAAAGCCGGTTCAATAAATGTGTTATAAAAACAATTTGCATTCGAAGAGAACCGTCAGTTTGTAAGGAACTCCTAATCTCACTTATAATTTCATGCACGGAATTAGCGGTATAATTGCCCTTCAGCACGTTGTAATTCCGACGCACGGCTTGTCTGACGTCACAAACCACGTGAATAGAAGTAGCAGCCCCAGGCGAAGGTACGGAGTTGTGTGAACAGTTTTGTTGACTGTTAAGTAAGTCTGGCCAGTAATTCTGATTTTTCGACCTAATTAAATAATATTTTTGCAATACCAAATCAGATACAAAAGCCATTGTTTTCGTACTGAAAAATAATAAAAAGCACTCCGTCTTCGGGCCACGAGCGGCCTACCAGCACCATCCGACCGCCGTGTCATCCTCAGTGGAGGATGCGGACAGGAGGGATGTGGGGTCAGCATACAGCTCCCCCGGTCGTTATGATGGTATTCTCGACCGAAGCCGCTACTGTTCGGTCGAGTAGCTCCTCAATTGGCATCACGAGGCTTAGTGCACCCCGAAAAATGGCAACAGCGCATGGCGGCCTGGATGGTCACCCATCCAAGTGCCGACCACGCCCGACAGCTCTTAACGTCGGTGATCGCACAGGAACCGGTGTATCCACTGCGGCAAGGCCGTTGCCATTGAAAAATAATAAACAAAGATATCTCGTAGATATTGTTTGTTTTTATAAAATCAAAAGCACCTCAATGGAAAAAATGGATACCTGGATCGGCAAAAGTGGACAACCACCGACCGCAAGGTCAGTGTATCCACTGCTGCTGGGGATTTGAGAACTTGCTCGTAGAGGCTTGCTTTTGTAAACCAAAAAACTGAATATGGGTAGATCTCAGCATGTACCTTGTTTATACCATGGAATCTGGAAACGATTACTGATTCTAAGGGGAAAAAAGGAGTTGCGAACGAGACATACGGGTAAAATTGTACAATACACTAAACCTATCACAATTAAAAATAAACAGTACTGCACTTATTCACGTATCATCGCTCGTATTTGTAGTACGATCAGCTCTTGGGAATCAACGAGATGAAATTCTGTCGTCATCGAGCAGATGTGGATAATGATCATGGAGGTTATATGTCTGGCAGTTTGAGAAATTATTGACGACTTCGGGACTGGGGTATTTCCCACACGCAGCGTTGTGACAAAGATTTTGAGCACGCGCAATGTGACACCAGATTTGGTATTTGGTCTGATAAATATAGGGTATGTGCGGATGTTACGACTCATCGACAGCGCATTCGTTACAGACGGAGTTCCATCTCGGCTGGATGACGATGACGGAGCTAACCAACTGCGACCTTTCGAAGGAATCTTCCTAAAATTTGCCATTTCGTGGTAAACTCTAAAAGATAACGGGAAAGGCCAAATGTATCAAGCTGATGTAACGAACACTGGTCCAGAAATGACTGATAAGGAAAGTACGAAGCCAAACGTCTTATGAGATTACTCTGAGGTCAATGGAACACGTGACCCTTCGAATCTTTCTTTGTACGAAGCAGTTAAATAATTTAAAATGCACTTATTTGCTAACAGTGGGTGGCAGGCACATGAATTACACTATTCTTGCAAGCATCTGCACACTCCTATTTAATGTGGAGTTGACCAGTAGGTCTCATAAGAAACTAACCCGCAAGTATAAAATTCCGTTGTTAGTAGAGAAGCAATGACAGGAGAAGTCGGTCATGAGAACTCACTGACTTCGAATGTGGTCTAATCACTGGATGCCACCTGAGTAACAAATCTGTCAGAGACAATTCAGCCCTACTAAAGCAGTCGAAGTTGGTGATATGACTGAGGTGGAAACGCTAAAGATTAACCATACTCAATTCGTGCCTGGGCAGGTCTCATGTTCTGACGGACAGGGACTGTAGAACATTCGAGGGGGTAGTTGTAAAAAATCGCATGAAATCAGAGGAAGAAATCACTCATGAGTTCCAAAGCGTACCAGCAGTCCATCTATACTGAAGAGCGAAAGAAACTGGTACATCTGCCTAATATCGTGTAGGGCACCTTCGAGCACATAGAAGTGCCGCAACACGTGGTAGCATGGACTCAACTAATGTCTGAAGTAGTGCTGGAGAGAACTGGCACCAGGAATCCTGCAGGGCTGTCCATAAATCGGTAAGAGTACGACGGGGTGGAGATCTCTTCTGAAGAGCACGCTGGCAAGGCGTCCCAGATATGGTCAGTAATGTTCATGTCTGGGAAATTTGGTGGCCAGCGGAACTGTTTGAACTAAGAAGAGTCTTCCTGGAGCCATTCTATAGTAATTCTGTACGTGTGGGGTGTCGCGTTGTCCTGCTGGAATTTCCCAAGTCCGTCGGAATGCACAAAGGACATGAATGGATGCAAGTGATCAGACAGAACGCTTTCATACGTGACACCTGAGAAAGTCGTACCCAGACGTATCACGGGCCATATATCTCTGCTACTGCACACGCCCCACACCATTGCAAAGCCTCCACCAACTTGAACAGTCCTCTGCTGGCCTGCGGGGTCCATGGATTCATGAAAGCACAATGGATGTAAACGTCCATCCGCTCGATACAGTTTGAAACGGGACGGGACGCTTACCTACGTGTCACCTGTTAGAGTCGTATCTAGACGAATCAGGGGTGCAATATCACTCCAACTACACACGCCTCACACCATAACAGAGCCTCCACCAGCTTGAACAGTCCCCTGCTGACATGCAGGGTCTATAGCTTCATGAGGTTGTCTGCATACCTGTACACGCCCATCCGCTCGATACAATTTGAAACGAGACTCGTCCGACCAGGCAACATTCTAAACATTCTGCATGGTATCTGTTTGTTCTATATCGTGTCTCCCTACCACTTTCGCGCAACGACGCTCTGAGCGTGCTTTTTAGGGAATTGACTAGTTTGAACCTGGGACCTGTTGCTGGTAAGGAGACGCCAGACCACACATGACATGTAGCATTCAGAAGAGTTCAGTGAGACTAGCGATGATATAACCAAATACTTCATGATTTCAGTGTCAGCTCCACTGCACTCCCTGTAAAAGAATCTTAATACTAACTAAATTTAGTGGAAGGGGTTCAAGGCTTTCCTATTTTTAGTTAGCTGGTAAAATAACGTCGAAAAAGCAGTTAAGTTTACCATTGGAAATTTTATTCTACTCACAAAACATCGTTTATAAACTGCACTATTGATAAAAGGAAATGTTTTAATACAGGATGGTAAAAACCAACTGCGTTCAACAAAAATGTGAACGAATATTCCCTGAATGGGTTTCCAAGTTCTACAATGGATTGAAGGATGACCTGTGCCATATCACATCTATAATCTAGGTCTAAATTAAGTTTCACAAGAGAGAAAACTATCAAAATGGTCTACAGTGACCCTCAATTATCTTTAATTACTTATCTAACTTGTCGTAAATTACAGTGGCTGATGTGGCTTCTCAATAACTATATAACAGAAAAATCATCGAGTTTCAGATTTTTTACTTCAAGTGGCAAATGTGAACACCATGAGCTTTAATTGACGATCGACACTAGTATTACGTAAAGGGATTGTAACAGATGAGACTTCTGCAGTTCTGAGTGAAGCCTTATGCGCTCAAAAATGCGGCATCGCATGCGTTCATTACCTTGTCGGTGTTCGTCAGGGGGCGGCGGCCGGCGCAGCTCCGTCCAGCTCGCCCTCTCAGAAGCAACTCCCTCTAACTTCTCCTTACTACAATTTACCGAAGTTGGTTAAAAAAAACTATCTGGCTGTGTTTCCATCTGACCAATCAGGGTCTCAATGTTAACCTTAAGCTCCGCCTACAAAAATTCTGTCTATCCAATGAGAAACGTTATACTTTTCGTGGTGGGGCAATGTTTTTAAAGTTTGCAACGTAACAGAGACGCGAAAAAGTCTCACGCTAAAACTTGCAGCTGGTGTGGTCCTTTTAGCGTTATCGTAAGATCTATACTGTTCTTCTGGAGGGCTCTAGCTTTTAACATGGGCTGGGGGGTGGTCCTAAAGTTACAGAGACGCGAAAAAGTCTCACACTAAAACTTGCGGGTGGTGTAGCCCTTTTTGTGTTATCGTAAGATCTATACTGTTCTTCTGGAGGGCTCTAGCTTTTAACATGGGCTGGGGGGTGGTCCTAACGTTACAGAGACGCGAAAAAGTCTCACGCTAAAACTTGCGGGTGGTGCGGTCCTAGCGGTTAGCTGGCGACGTGGGTGTCCGTCCGTCCCTTATCGTAGGGCCTTCCAGCTTCACACGGTTCTGCTCTCGGCTTCTCGTTTCTCCCCTCGGAACTGCGCCTGTCTCACGTTGGGAAGGTATGACATGCATTTAGGCATTCTTGTGTTAGTCTGTGGTATTCCATTTGCTCACTCGTTACTCGTATTACTTTGGTTAATTTAATGTCACGATTTATTCGGAGCTATGTGACATACTACTGGATTTGCTTATCATGTCAGGGTTTTCATGGAAGGTGTTGGATTTGCCTGACACCTTACAACATGTCTCCAGTCATCAACACTGCAATGTCGGTGTCGACGGCCCTGGCGAGGCTTAAAATGTTGTGTCAGGCAGTCATCCAGGGTACAAGAGTCGGCCTTCGGCTCCGAAAGCCCATATCGATGATGCTGCGTAGAATAGTTCGCACGCTGACACTTGTTGACGGCCCAGCATTGAAATCTGCAGCAACTGGCGGAAGGGTTGCACTTCTGTCACGTTGAATGATTCTCTTCAGTCGTCGTCAGTTCCGTTCCTGCAGGACCTTTTCCCGGCGGCAGCAATGTCGGAAATTTGTTTGCCGGATTCTTGATTTTCAAGGTACACTCGTGGAATGGTCGTGTGGGAAAATCCCCACTTTTTCGTTACCTCGGAGATGCCGTGACCCATCGCTCGTGCGCCGACTACAACACCTCAAACTCACTTAAATCTTGATAAAATGCCATTATAGCAGCAGTAACCGGCCTAAGAAGTGCGGCAGACACATGTTGTTTCATATAGGCGTTGCCGATCGCAGCGCCGTATTCTGCCTGTTTACGCATCTGTGTATTTGAATACGCATCCGTATACAAGTTTCCTTGGCGCTTCAGTGTAGCACAATGACCGTGCGTAGGAAGTTAAAAAGAATGAGGGGGGAGGGGGAGGGGAGTGGTTCAGTGGTCGAGCAGCTCCTCATGAGACACTCATTTCTGCAATCAATGCAGTGCTAACCAGCGCTTGGTGTAAGCAGGACGCCACCACACAGTGCATGACGGGTTAAGACTAATCAGTCAGTGACAATATTATAAGAGGGTTTGGGTTTGGCGAATAGCAGGAGAACATCACGTGGCGGTATGTGCTACGGCACCAATGTTGTTCAGCGGATGTGGTTTTTAGGTATGAGGGTGTTCTTCGTCGTTAGCATGTTGTCCCGTTATTAAGTAAACGCTAAATGCAGAAGCATTTGAAGACATTTTACAGCAATTTGTTCTGTGTACAACACTGGAACAGTTCGGAGACGATTATTTTTTACATCAGCACTGAAATGTCAGTGGACGCCCCAGGGTAAAGGAACAACTAAACGGGCATGGGAAAGGTGCAGGCCATTTATCACAAGTCATTTGTTACTTCACAAGGCCGGCCGCGGTGGCCGAGCGGTTCTAGGCGCTTCAGTCCGGAACCGCACGACTGCTACGATTGCAGGTTCGAATGCTGCTCGGGCATGGATGTGTGTGATGTCCTTAGGTTAGTTAGGTTTAAGTAATTCTAAGTTCTAGGGGACTGATGACCTCAGATGTTAAGTCACATAGTGCTTAGAGCCATTTGAAACATTTACTTCACAAGGGTCCGAAAATCTTTTACTGCATAGATACCAAAAACATTAATGAAATACAAATGACAATAGCTGCTTGCAATGAATGTAATTAACAAGGCGCAAATAAGGAGAGACAATAATTAGCGTCCTCAACAAAATTAAAGCCGGGCGGGGTGGCCGAGCGGTTCTAGGCGCTTCACCCCGGAACCGCGCGACTGCTACGGACGCATGTTCGATTCCTGCCTCGGGCATGGATGTGTGTGATGTCCTTAGGTTAGTTAGGTTTAAGCAGTTCTAAGTTATAAGGGACTAATGACCTCAGATGTTAAGTCCCATAGTGCTCAGAGCCATTCGAACCATTTTTGAACAGATTTAAAATATGAACAGCAGCTCAAATTTCAGAGGAAAATTACATAAAATAGTTAAGGAAAGGCATTCAGACGGCTACTCCAAAATTTCTTAAATCAAACCAATTGATGATTAATTAGTTAACTTAAACGAACGAGATGCAGCAATTTAGAAAAGACTAACAAGGAAGTAGACAATCAAATGTAACTAATACGCGTTTAGTGCTGGGCAAACAATAAGAGTAGTGACGGTAAAGATTACAATTCCAATGTTTGGCTGGTCGAAGGGGGTGCTTGACATTGATGAATATAACTTACAAGAAGTTTAGTAACATGATGTTTCACAAGTCTGGTATCTGACGAGCTGAAGCCCGTTAAGTACTAATGTTTTATGCAACGACCACAGGAACAATATTCGAAGCAAACACCCCATATTTGATAAATCAGAGACGTCCCTCGGGCATAATCAATATACTGACGTGGAAAAATAATAAAATACTATTTAACAAATTGAATATTACACCAATATTAAAACTATTGCGTTAAAACCAAACTTTAAGCACGGAAAAGATGGAAGTGGCAGGTACGACCGACCAGGTCTGAGTAAAATGACTACAATAACGAGCGCTTCAGGTTAAATTAACGGCTGATTGCTACGAGACAGAAACTCAACTTATGAAGGATGGCGTACCAAGCCAGGAGGCCGCAACGTCTCAGAGGCAACGGTGAGACGGGAAGCAGCGCGCCGACATTGCGCACGTACACAGGTGACGCGGACAGGCTACGTCCGGTGAACCAGTGGGTAACGTATAACATATCGGGCAGCATCTCCAAACGCTAACAGCTCGGAAAGCCGAGATCAAACAAGCAGACATATAATTCATGCATAATAACCATAGAACATACGAAAACGCTCAAACCAAGACTAAGAACTCAAAGTAAACATGGCGCCAAGCTCCAACTATGCCTTACGTATTTTAAAACGATGTGTTCTGCCTTACGGCAGGTCTTGTCAGGGGGGAAGCGTCCTCAGAGCGTCTAGGGAAGTGATTCCAGTGGTGGTTTCCCGTTGCCTTCCACTGATGATGACGAAATGATAATGAGGACAACACAAAACCCAGTCCCTGAGCGGAGAAAATCTCCGACCCAGCCGGGAATCGAACTCGAGGCCCTTGGCGTGACAGACGGTCGCTCTTGACCACTCAGCTATCGGGGCGGACCCTTACGTATTAGAATATTACAAAAAGAGGTACTAAGAGGGTTAACCGGTTAATCTTACAATAAAATATAACAATAAGTTAGTGTAATAACCAAGAAATCATAGGGCTATTCAAACACATTAACTTCAGTGACTTTAAAGGTAACACTCAAAGGTAACACTCAAACAACTACAATATTTAGAACAATGAATATTAATTTTTTTGAAGGGGCTAAATCTCATCAGAGTTAGGGACCTTAATTACCCAAATGAGCCAAGATTCACTGGTATGCTAGCGTTTGCTTACCACGGCCGTAGGCAATTTTACAGTCGTTGCAGCAGTCCGGGAAGCAACAATTTCCTACACAAATAAGACCCAGTTTCGACCTCAGTGATCACTAATGCACGTGGCGGCCTAGAACATACGACGCAATTAATTTCAGGCCCCAATAAAAAGATAAGCAAAAACTGAACAAACGGCAATTAAAAGAAATTTTAAAACAAATCAAATACGGCACTCAGATAATTTCAAAGGCACAAGAAAGTAAACTTCATACTTGAGACAGAGTGACGGAGAATCACAGACAATCCAGCGTAGCGGGAGCAGCTTGAACACGGGAGTACATACGTCAATCAAGTAACGAGTTCTGCGCGGTTTGCCGAACGGTTTGAGGCGCCTTGCCACGGTTCGCGCGGCTCCCCCCATCAGAGGTTCGAGTCCTCCCTCGAGCATGGGTGTGTGTGTTGTACTTGGCGTAAGTTAGTTTAAGTCAGATTAAGTAGTGTGTAAGCCTAGGGACCGATAACCCCAGTAGTTTTTTCCCATAGGAACTTACCACCACCACCAAGTAACGAGTACCTTACCCTCAAAGGGCAGAACAGACGGCACCAGAACAATGAACAACGCTCCGACACCGACATCGGCAACTATGACTCCTTCATGCAGGTTAAACCGGCTGCGTCGACATTAGGCCAATTGCCAATCAACATAACTCTGCCGGTCACTGGCCGGGTAGACAATCGTGGCCCTTAAGCTCCATTAACAGCTCACCGTACGTCACATGTGCCTTTTGTCTCTCTCTCACTGACAGCCACCGACTGCCTGCCTATGTGGTCAAAAACCTGCTCCAGGAAACTACAACCAAAGTGTCAACTAACAGGCTGCAGCATGACAATGCGCCCTGTCATGAAGCAGCAACTGTGACACAATGTTTTGTGGAGAATATCATTCCCTAAACGGACTGTACTGCTTGAGTCACGACCTGAACCTGCTGGAGCGCCTCTGGGATGAGTTTGGAAGTCGACTTTACTCCAGACCCCAGTGTCCAACATCACTATCCTTTCTGGTTTTAGGTCAAGAATGGGCTGCCATTGCTCAAGGATATTCAGAAGCGTAATTGGAAGTGTCCCAAGCAGACTTTAAGCCGTTGTAAAGGTGAAGGGTGGAAACATCATATACTAATATCTGCTAAGGAGTGTCTGTATACTTCTGATCCCACAGTGTATCTTCGCAAAACACTATGTCTCTCTCTGCCTCTACCGCTTTTACATTTTGTTTTTGTAAGAACTAAAATGTGAGTTGTGAACACAAAAGTGTTGCAACAGAAACGGCGGTTGATGTAACCTCTTCACTCCCGAGGTTAAAAAAATTCGCAGGAAAATTTTATTTTCATATTTTCCAACGAACGAGTTCACAAGAATGACACAAAAGCAGTGGTTCTTTTATGATGACGATTCAGTAAGGTATAAATGAAAGTCCACCTGAGTAGATCTCCAGTCTCACCTATAGAGAAAACATACTAGCCTTTGCTTTATGTATTTTATCCTATTACAGTAAAATATTTATTTTATTTCAAACAGTCAGGTACTTAAGCTATTGTGCACAGAAATTAGGTTTCTTAATATTAATGTGTTAATGTTTTGCGAAATGTATGATTTCCAACACAGATTTTTGTTGATGCTCTGAAATAGCTTCATAAATGTAAGGCCGCGCGGGGTAGCCGCGAGGTCTAGGGCGCCATGCCACGGGTCACGGGGCTCTCCCCATCGGCGTTTCGAGTCCTCCCTTGGCCATGTGTGGCAGTGTTGTCTTTAGCATAAGCTGGCTTAAGTTCGATTAAGTAGTATGTAACCCTAGGGACAGATGACCTCAGTAGTTTGGTCCTATAGGAACCTACTACCACCAGCTCCATAAATGCAAGGAAATAGGAATCATAAAATAATTTCTACGAAGTAATAATTTGCCACTGCCAGTAATAAAATCTTTAATTTTTAGCATAAGATTCAAAATAATTGTTTTCCATAACACATATATAAATTTCACATTGATGCATATGACTGTTGTCTTGGAACTGCAGCTAGGTTTCCTGTATTCTGAAACATTCTTTGCGTCAAGAAATTTTGGTAGATGGTCAAAATGTTCAAACCTAACTTCTGCAGTTGGTTGCAAAATAGCTCTTGTTGGATATTTATTCAGATTTTCTACATCATCTAAATCTTCACTGTCGGAGAAATTCACTGTCCGAGAATGTACTCTTTTTCTATCATCTAGCGTGACATATCTGTAATTAATTCGAACTTTGCCAACATGGCTTTTGTAGCTAGTCACTGACAACGTTTTCTGTTTAGGTATTTGATTGACTGAACACAGTCTATGGTACATTATCCCACAATTAGCAATCACATCTCTGTAAAATGATTAAAAACCCATACAGTCTATTTCCATGCGCGAATGTGGCATCTATATAATTACACAATTCTCTCACAAACATCAACGTCTCACATGTTTTCAAAGTTTCATCATCTCTGGTTGTGAAACATGTAACTTCCTTTTCTCTTATCTGCATTATGACCCGAGGTCAACCAACGACGACTCTCAGAAAGTGTGTTATATCACAATAACGAATTAAATTTACTCGTATGTGAACTAATTCTCACCATCTAGAATAGCGAACTTCAGATAAAAAACACAGATTCTCAGTCTAATATATGGTCATAATAATTATTTATAAATGCTTCCGGTTAGTAGAAGCAGCTATTTCCAGCATACAATCAACTCTACACCAGCACACAAATCGTCCTCTGCAAGATGCTGCGTTGTAGTGTTAAAACGAAGAACTGTGGACCATCATTCCATAAGCGGAAAAATCCGCGTATTTCTAGAGATTAATGAACGAAGGGCCACATTTATGGATCGAGAGAACGAAGAGGTCAATTAAAATTGCATTCTAAAGGATAGTTCACCATAAGGAATAAGCTCCCTCATTTGATTTATTTTTAAGGCATTTTAAGACGATTACTGTGGCATTTCGTTGTTAGGCCATCCAATTTTATAAACTTTTCCTGCACTATAAATGTAACACAATTTTTCACTGAGATGAACGACACCGATTGATTTGATCCTTTATCATAGATATTAGAGATTTTTTTTTTTTTTTTAGCATATCCATTTATGATACACCCTTGGAACAAGTGGATCATTTCCTCTACCTAGGAAGCATACTGTCATCTAACTGCTCATCTGGAAAAGATGTGGATAATAGATTACGTGCTGCCCATGTAGCATTTGGACGTCTTACAAAGCGTGTCTTCCTGAATAAAGATCTAACACTGTACACCAAACTGATGGTGTACAAAGCTGTAGTCATTTCCACCCTGCTATATGGTTGCGAAACCTGGACGTTATATTGCTGTGATCTGAAGAAACTAGAACGCTTCAAGCAACAGAAGCTAAGATATATCATGAACGTGAAATAGGATGATTTCATATCCAACACGGCTGTTCTTGAGAAAGCAAAAATGTATAGCATGGAATCTCTTATCATTGGGCATCAACTCAGATGGGTCGGACATGTCCAGCTGATGAAAAATGACAGACTTCCACGCCAAATGCTGTACAGTGAAGTGAGCACAGGTAAAAGGCCACGAGGTGCCCCTCTCAAACATTACAAGGATCAGTACAAGAAAAATCTGAAAAACTTGAACATCGACCCGAGTTACTGGTCCACAATAGCAGAAGATCGATGTCGCTGGCGCTCAGTTACCTCAAATGCTCTTCAAAACTTTGAGCTGGAACGTCGAAGAATGGAGAATGACAAACGCCGGAGGTGTAAACTCCTCCAGGCTCAGCCACGTCCTCCACCTTCCATCAGCTGTAATGTCTGTGGCCGCCTGTCCCACGCTAGGATTGGATTGCTAAGCCATCAACGACACTTCCACGCCTGAACCGTGACAAAGGAAATCTCAGGAGAGAAATGAAAACTCGGATACGAGTATCAGCCGACGACGAGAGATTATTTTCACCACATACCTTTCTTAAAAAGTTATTTAACAGTTGCGTTAAGGGATACCTTCTGTAAGAGTCTTCTCCATTTATCGCAGAACACAGTAAGCCTACCAATACTCATGTCAAACCACATATGTCACTACAGAGGAATCACACAGCCAACAGGTTGCAGATAATTGTTTGGTACATTGATACAGGTGTCGACACCTTTGATGATGCCTTCATGAGAATGAAATTTTAAAAAATCGTAAAGTTACATTATGAGAAGGCAATGGTCAAAGTTTATAGCAAACTGGACACGTTGCAGCCTTTAGAATGGATCGTGTTCAATTTTTAATTTTTTACGTAAACATATGTGCTCGAAACTATAACCATTGCCTTCTCGCGATGTAACTTTAAGATTTCTAACAATTTCATTGTGATAGGTGTCTAAACATAGGTCAATGTACCAAACAGTTATTTTCAACCGGTTGGCTGTATGATTCCTCTGTTGAAACTTATATACGGTAGCTAAGAGACAGCCATGTTTGAAACTGTTAAACCAGATATTATACCAGGCCGGGGAAACTTCCGTCATCTTTATTAGCAACCGTACAGATTGCGCGTTTTGCCCCTTTCTGTGTGTAGTCTGCTGCCTACGATCAGCAGTTCTGTGTCAGTATCCACCAAGGAGTTGTGAAGACCCCACGTGCCCGCCTTTCCACGCCAGTCTTTCTTTCGCCTTCAGCCGTCCTAACCACTACGATAGTCCAGAGCTTATCGTATAGCCGTTAGCTTCAAGAGACTGAGAAACACCATTGCAGACAAAGAACTTGGGCAAGACCCAGCGAGTACCGGACACGTACCCGTGTCCTTCGGACGGCGTTCGAAGGCTCTTAATCCAGTAGTGGACTGACAGAATCACGCATGTTTGTCGTGCACAAATGATTCCTCGTAAGAATTATGCTGACGCAGGCGTTCCTGACGCTGTTAGTTAATGACAACAGTAGACTCCAAGTCCGGGTCAGTCGGCCGTCGTCTGCTCCACGCCATTTTTCACGCTGAGGCGACCTTTTGATACTACGACGCTTGCCTATCTTTTTGCGCAAGATTATGTTTTTAGACGGGTACATTATCGTTTCCTACGCTACAAAACTAACGCGATTATCTTTGGAAGTGGTTGTTTTCCTATACTCTTTCATCCGGCTTTCCTTTCAGGTCACATTAGCTGTGCGGCGTGTGCACTTATTACTGGCAATACAAACACTGCTGCTTGCGAAAGCATTTATATCGTTAAGGAATTGTCATAGATGTCACGTAGTGAAAGAAATAAAACGCACGGCGTCCGAAGCACTGATGGACTGCCGGGTCTCTATTTAGCAACATGTACTCTTTTTTTTCACGACTTGTTATTTTCCATATAATATGTGAAATGAACGTCTAATATAATTCAATTTCTCTATTTTACGCACTAACGGTCGCAATTCACCTTCAATTATTATCCGAGCAATGTAATGAGGATTAAAAGCGACTATTTCAACACTGCTTGATATCAACAGGGCTTTTGATACTGTTAATTTCAATATAATCACCTATTAAAAAGAAATAGCTGAATTTCTCAAACAGTTCAATACTGTGGTTCAACAGGTACCTCAAAACAGATGTCAACGAGTTGTGGGTCGGAGAAGTCGTCATTGACACGTGTGATAAAGAGCATGATCCAGTCCTCGATCCACGGTCCACTGCTTCTCTCACTGCGTATTAACGATATTTCATATTTGCTTCACTGTTGTTAACTACCACCTATGTGCTGACGTTACCTAGTTGTACCGAAGCACCAAACCTAAGAACGTTGCTGATAGCGTATCAGAAGTGAATGACTACCTTTGTTCCCCATCACTATGGGTGCGAAAGCGGATCTTAAACAACAGGAAAACATTGTTCTCTTCATATATGCCGAAAGTTAACCAGCGGACTTTTCGTGAAACAGTTCTCCAAGACGTAGGCCGAATCTTGGAAGGGCATCTAAATTAGATAGAACAAACTGTTGCAGCCTGCAGGAAATCAGTCTTCTGTCTATATGCAACACAAAAATTTAGAAACATATCTCACTTAAAATCAAATAAATGTTAGTCGAGTGTTTATTCTTGCCAAAACTGTAATCTGAAAGGGGGTTCTAAATTAGTTATGCAAAAGTAATCTTTCATTTTGAAAAAGGTAAATAACTTATAAATAAGTTACAGAAAAGTTTGCTTCAGGACTGAATGCAGTATATCTTCAATTTTTGTATACAAATATTTAATGTGGCTACGTGTTGTAACGCGACAAATGTCCCATCAACTTCCTGCCAAATCCTACGAAGCAAGTCGTGATGTATGGTGGCAAGTGCTCGTGTTATCCGTTGCCGCCACTCGTTGACGTTTCCCAGAAGGGGAGCAACAAACACTGTGACTTTAATGTAGCCCCACACACAGAAGTCCATTGGTGTTAAATAACGCGATAGTGGTGATCAGGATATTGTTACACAGCGTCCACTCCAAATCGCCGTATTCCTACGGTCATATGCGACAGTTTGACGATGATAATATGGTGGCACCGTCTTCCTGGAAAATGAGGTCTCTGTGTCCATATCCTGTTGTAAACGAATCAATGGATAATGTTCAAACATGTACAGATAGCCAGTTACAGCTGACTCGGCAAAAAGAAAGGATCGTAAATCTTATTACAGCTTGCAGAGAAAGGAACAGTTAACTTAGGCGAGTCCCGTACATGTTCTATTACGTGATGCGGTTTCTGCTCAGCCTGTGTCCGAAAACTATGCCGATTCACTTTGCCACAGCTATAGAACGTGACTTCGCCACTGGACATAATTATATGAAAAAAAAAACATCGTCAGTCGGCATTTTGTTAAACGTTTCTACACAAAATTCAGCTCGCTTTCTTTTGCCATTTTATCTTAAAGCTTGAAACAGTTCCGATTTGTAGTGTTTGAATCACAGGCGATTTCGTAATACCTTCCACACCCTAACGCTAGACATATTCAGTTTTAAGCTGGCACGTCTCGTTGATTTATCTGGACTACGGATAGAACACTGCCGAGCTCGTTCAATTGCTGCATCAGAGACGGCTGGGTGAACCTGACCCGGCGTACTACACTACTGGCCATTAAAAATGCTACACCACAAAGATGACGTGGTACAGACACGAAATTTAACCGACAGGAAGAAGATGCTGTGATATGGAAATGATTAGCTTTTCAGAGCATTCACACAAGGTTGGCGCCGGTGGCGGCACCTACAACATGCTGACATCAGGAAAGTTTCCAGCTGATTTCTCATACACAAGCAGCAGTTGACCGACGTTGCCTGGTGAAACGTTGTTCTGATGCTACGTGTAAGGGGGAGAAATAGGTAACATCACGTTTCCGACTGTGATAAAGGTCGGATTTTAGCCTCTCGCGATTGCGGTTTATCGTATCGCGACATTGCTGCTCGCGTTGGTCGAGATCCAATGACTGTTAGCAGAATATGGAATCGGTGGGTTCAGGAGGGTAATACGGAACGCCGTGCTGGATTCCATCGGCCTCGTATCACTAGCAGTCGAGACGACAGGCATCTTACCCGCATGGCTGTAATGGATCGTGCAGCCACGTCTCGATCCCTGAGTCAACAGATGGGGACGTTTGCAAGACAACAACTATCTGCACAAACAGTTCGACGACGTTTGCAGCAGCATGGACTATCAGCTCGGAGACCATGGCTACGGTTACCCTTGACGCTGCATCACAGACAGGAGTGCCTGCGATGGTGTACTCAACGACGAACCTGGGTGCACGAATGGCAAAAGTCATTTTTTTGGATGAATCCAGGTTCCGTTTACAGCATCATGATGGTCGTATCCATGTTTGGCGATATCGCGGTGAAGGCACGTTGGAAGCGTGTATTCGTCATCGCCATACTGGAGTATCACCAGTATCACCCGGCGTGATGGTTTGGGGTGCAATTGGTTACACGTCTCGGTCACCTCTTGTTCGTATTGACGGCACTTCGAACAGTGGACGTTACATTTAAGATGTGTTACGACCCGTGGCTCTACCCTTCATTCGATCCCTGCGAAACCCTACATTTCAGCAGGATAATGCACGACCGCATGTTGCAGGTCCTGTACGGGCCTTTCTGGATACAGAAAATGTTCAACTGCTGCCCTGGCCAGCACATTCTCCAGGTCTCGCTCTATTGAAAACGTCTGGTCAATGGTGGCCGAGCAACTGGCTCGTCACAATACGCCAGTCACTACTCTTGTTGAACTGTGTTATCGTGTTGAAGGTGCATGGGCAGCTGTACCTGTACACGCCATCCAAGCTCTGATTGACTCAATGCCCAGGCGTATCAAGGCCGTTATTACGGCCAGAGGTGGTTGTTCTGGGTACTGAGTTCTCAGGATCTATGCACCCAAATTGCGTGAAAATGTAATCACATGTCGGTTCTAGTATAATATATTTGTCCAATGAATACCCGTTTATCATCTACATTTCTTCTTGGCATAGCAATTTTAATGGCCAGTAGTGTATGTGATACACAATCAGTGTCGATGAAACGATAGAACTGGTTAATAACAGTTCGTCGTTGAGATGGTGGCTTGCGATATTTAGTCCTGAATCGTCTCTGAACTGCAGTAGCGGATTTGGATTCGTGAAACCATAAACAGCACTGCACCCACTGTGCACTATTACACGACTCCGTAATGACTTTTGGAATAACTCATTTGCGAATGCCACCTAACTGGAACGTCGGGAGCTAACAGTGTTAGGCAGGAATAAAACTCGAAAATATACTGCACCATTGCTGTATCAAACATATCTGTAAGTTATTTAGCTTTTTCAGAATTAAAGGTTACTTTTGCATAAATAGTTTACATACACCCTGTAGTTGAACACGGCAGAAAGAGTGAAAACTCCAGACGGCTCGAGCCGGCTATGAGCGCTTGCGTAAAGTACGTCTGTATCATCCGTTTTTTTTTTTATCATTTTCATCACACCAGTTAAGTCGGATGCGAACCGATACAGGGAGTGATTTTTACACGCTCTGTTTACTTAATTGGTGTCTTAGGCATTGAAGTCCTCAGTACTTCACCTCACGTTTGAGATAGCTATGATCATTGCATAATTGCAATTACAGGTGGGATCCGTGTAGCATCCTGGCTGTACCTTTGCACGACAGTACAAATTTCTCCTTATCCTTCTCCATTTGAGCCAAACGACTTTGGACAAATTAGCACGTAACTTGGTTTCTGTTCAACACTATTCTCCATTCAAGAGGAGATTAAAGGTTAACACAGGCATCGCTCTCGGCATACCTCAGCCGTTTTCTTTCTGTCCAACAGGGAACCAGTTTTTTTCACATTTTAAATCAACTAGCAATAGTATACAAAACTTGGGGATTGAAGATTAATTACCAAAACAGAATACTTGACTATTGATTCAGATGAGCTACACATTGAAGGAAAGAAAATCAAAATGATAAACACTTTCTGTTAATTGGGATCTATTTTAGAAATCGAGGGAAAATCAGAGTCAGAAATCAATAAAAGAATTAATAGCGGACGGGAGGTCGTTGGGATGCTTAACTCAGTTTTATGGAGCAGGAATGTAATGAGCAGAACTAAAAAATTAATGTACAAATCTATATTAGAGAGCGTGGTTCTGTATGGAACGGAGACCTGGACAATTAACCTGAAACACATTAAAAAATTACAAGCTCTAGAGATGGACTTCTGGAGAAGATCGACAAGACTCTCCAGGAAAGAGAAGATAAGGAACACCGAAATAATAAGGAGAATGGAAATAAAAGAAAGAAATATGGCGTAATGGATAGGAAGAAATTACAGTGGTACGAGCATGTACGACGAATGGAGAAAACCAGAATACCAAAACTGATACTGGAGTGGGAACCAGAGGGGAGAAGAAGAAGAGGACGACCTGTGACCACCTGGCTCCAAAACGTACAGCACACAAAGAGGAAAATGGGCTCAGAGGAAGAGGACACACAAGATCGAAACACCTGGAGGAATATTTTGAAAATATAGTTTAAGAACGTTACATTTAAGATGTGTTACGACCCGTGGCTCTACCCTTCATTCGATCCCTGCGAAACCCTACATTTCAGCAGGATAATGCACGACCGCATGTTGCAGGTCCTGTACGGGCCTTTCTGGATACAGAAAATGTTCGACTGCTGCCCTGGCCAGCACATTCTCCAGATCTCTCACCAATTGAAAACGTCTGATCAATGGTGGCCGAGCAACTGGCTCGTCACAATACGCCAGTCACTACTCTTGTTGAAGTGTGGTATCGTGTTGAAGCTGTATGAGCAGCTGTAAGTGTACACGCCATCCAAGCTCTGTTTGACTCAGTGCCCAGGCGTATCAAGGCCGTTATTACGGCCAGAGGTGGTTGTTCTGGGTATTGATTTCTCAGGATCTATGCACCCAAACTGCGTAAAAATGTAATTACATATCAGTTCTAGTATAATATATTCTTCCAATGAATACCCGTGTATCATATGCATTTCTTCTTGGTGTAGCAATTTTAATGGCCAGTAGTGCATTTCAGTTTCAGTCAATGATCAGCTCAACTGGACGAGAGGACGCAAACCATTCCACGCAAACACAGCCCACACCATTATCGAGCCATCACCAGCTTGCGCAGAGCTTTGTTGACAGCCAGGGCTCATGGTTTCGTGGGGGCTGCACCACACTCGAACCCTATCATCAGCGCTTACCAACTCAAATCGGGTCTCATCTGAGCAAGCCATGGTTTTCCAGTTGCCTAGGGTCCAACCGATACGGCCGCGAGCCCAAGAGGCGCTGCGGGCGATGTCGTGCTGTTAGCAAAGACACTCGCGTCGCTATTCTGCTGCCATAGTCGATTAACGCAAAATCTCACCGCGCCGTCCTAACGGATACGTTCGTCGTAGTCCGACAGTGATTAATGCGGTCATTTGCAGTGTTGTTTGCCTGTTAGCACTGACAACTGTTCGCAAACCCTACTGATCACGGTCGTTTAATAAAGGCCGCTGTCCATTCCGTTGTCTGTGGTGAGAAGTAATGCTTGAAATTGGTATTGTCGGCACACTCTTGACACTGTGGATCTCGGAATATTCGATTTCCTAACGATTTGTGAAATGGAATGTCCCATGCGTCTAGCTCCAACTACCATTCCGTGTTCAAAGTGAGTTAATTCCCTTCGTGTGGCCATAATGTCGCCGGAAACATTTTCACATGAATCACCTGGGTACAAAGCAATGGCATGTTCGCCAGTGCACTGCCCTTTTCCACCTTGTGTACACGATACAATCGCTATCTGTATGTCTACATCCACATCTACTTCTACATGCTTACTCCGCAATTCACACTTAAGTGCCTGGCATAGGGTTCATTGAACCATTTTCATACTACTTCTCTACCATTTCACTCTCGAACGGCGCATGGGAAAAAGGAACACCTAAATCTTTCCGTTCGAGTTCTGATTTCTCTTATTTTATTATGATGATCATTTCTCCCTACGTAGGTGCGTGTTAACAAAACATTTTCGCATTCGGAAGAGAAAGTTGGTGATTGAAATTTCGTAAATACACTCCTGGAAATGGAAAAAAGAACACATTGACACCGGTGTGTCAGACCCACCATACTTGCTCCGGACACTGCGAGAGGGCTGTACAAGCAATGATCACACGCACGGCACAGCGGACACACCAGGAACCGCGGTGTTGGCCGTCAAATGGCGCTAGCTGCGCAGCATTTGTGCACCGCCGCCGTCAGTGTCAGCCAGTTTGCCGTGGCATACGGAGCTCCATCGCAGTCTTTAACACTGGTAGCATGCCGCGACAGCGTGGACGTGAACCGTATGTGCAGTTGACGGACTTTGAGCGAGGGCGTATAGTGGGCATGCGGGAGGCCGGGTGGACATACCGCCGAATTGCTCAACACGTGGGGCGTGAGGTCTCCACAGTACATCGATGTTGTCGCCAGTGGTCGGCGGAAGGTGCACGTGCCCGTCGACCTGGGACCGGACCGCAGCGACGCACGGATGCACGCCAAGACCGTAGGATCCTACGTAGTGCCGTAGGGGACCGCACCGCCACTTCCCAGCAAATAAGGGACACTGTTGCTCCTGGGGTATCGGCGAGGACCATTCGCAACCGTCTCCATGAAGCTGGGCTACGGTCCCGCACACCGTTAGGCCGTCTTCCGCTCACACCCCAACATCGTGCAGCCCGCCTCCAGTGGTGTCGCGACAGGCGTGAATGGAGGGACGAATGGAGACGTGTCGTCTTCAGCGATGAGAGTCGCTTCTGCCTTGGTGCCAATGATGGTCGTATGCGTGTTTGGCGCCGTGCAGGTGAGCGCCACAATCACGACTGCATACGACCGAGGCACACAGGGCCAACACCCGGCATCATGGTGTGGGGAGCGATCTCCTACACTGGCCGTACACCACTGGTGATCGTCGAGGGGACACTGAATAGTGCACGGTACATCCAAACCGTCATCGAACCCATCGTTCTACCATTCCTAGACCGGCAAGGGAACTTGCTGTTCCAACAGGACAATGCACGTCCGCATGTATCCCGTGCCACCCAACGTGCTCTAGAAGGTGTAAGTCAACTACCCTGGCCAGCAAGATCTCCGGATCTGTCCCCCATTGAGCATGTTTGGGACTGGATGAAGCGTCGTCTCACGCGGTCTGCACGTCCAGCACGAACGCTGGTCCAACTGAGGCGCCAGGTGGAAATGGCATGGCAAGCCGTTCCACAGGACTACATCCAACATCTCTAAGATCGTCTCCATGGGAGAATAGCAGCCTGCATTGCTGCGAAAGGTGGATATACACTGTACTAGTGCCGACATTGTGCATGCTCTGTTGCCTGTGTCTATGTGCCTGTGGTTCTGTCAGTGTGATCATGTGATGTATCTGACCCCAGGAATGTGTCAATAAAGTTTCCCCTTCCTGGGACAATGAATTCACGGTGTTCTTATTTCAATTTCCAGGAGTGTAGATCTCGCCTCACAGATAACCGCCTTTGTTTCAGTGACTGCTACCCCAACTCGCGGATCATATCAGTGACACTCTCTCTCCTATTGCGCAATAACTCGAAACGAGCTGCCTTTCTTTGCACTTTTTCGATGTCCTCCGTCAATCCTACCTGGTAAGGATCCCACACCGGACAGCAATATTCCAGCAGAGGACAGACAAGTGTAATGTAGACTGTCTCTTTAGTGGGTTTGTGGCATCTTCTAAGTGTTCTGCCAACAAAGCGCAGTCTTTGTTTCGCCTTCCCCACAATATTATCTATGTGTTCTTTCTAATTTAAGTTGCTCGTAATTGTAATTCCTAGGTATTTAGTCGAATTAACAGCCTTTAGATTTGTGCGTTTTATGGTATACCCAAAATTTATCGGATTTCGTTTAGTAACCATGCGGATGACCTCGCACTTTTCTTTCTTTAGTGACAATTGCCACTTTTCACACCTATTCTACTCGATGATTTACCGTCTATCACTACCAACTGTGACCTCTCTGAGAGTAAATCACGAATCCAGTCACACAACAGAGACGATACTCCATATGCACGCAATTTGATTAATAGTCACTTGTGAGGAACGGTATCAAAAGCCTTCTGGAAATCTAGGAATGTGGAATCGGTCTGAGATCCCTTGTCGACAGCACTCATTACTTCATAGGAATAAAGAGCTAGCTGTGTTGCACATGAACGATATTTTCTGAATCCGGTTTTGGTTGTGTATCAATAAGTCATTTTCTTCAAGGTGATTCATAATGTTCGAGTTCAGTATATACTCCAAAATCCTACTGCAAACTGAGGTCAGTGACATGGATCTGTAACTCAATGGGTTACTCCTATTTTCTTTCTTGAATATCGCTGTGAGCTGTGCTACTTTCCAGCCTTTAGAAAAATACCTTTCGTCAAGTGAGTGGTTGTAAATGATTGCTAAGAAAGGCGCTATTGTGTCTGCATACTCTGAAAGGAACCTGATTGGTATACCATTTGGACCGGAAGACTTGCCGTTCTTAAGTGATTTGAGTTGTTTCGCAACACCTAAGATATCTACTTTTATGTCACTCATGCTAACAGCTCTTCTGGTTTCGAATTCTGGAATATTTGCTTCGTCTTCTTTCGTGAAGGAATTACGGAAATCTGTATTTAGTAACTCCGCTTTAGTGGCACCATCATTGGTAACATTTCCATCGCAATTGCGCATTGACGGTATTGACTGTTTTTTGCCACTGGTGTACTTTACGTACGACCAGAATCTCTTAGGGTTTTCTACCATATTTTGAGACAATGTTTCATTGTGGAAACTATTAAAAGCATCTCGCATTGACGTCCGCACTAAATTTCGAGTTTCTGTGAAACTTAGCTAGTCTTTCATATCGCTATTCCATGACTTTTGTCACCTCAGTGTATGTAACTGGTAGAACAGTTTATGGTAAGAAGGGCCCTCTATGGTGTAGAATCGCTGTAAAGAAACTTGTAAAGAAACAAAGCCTACTGTATAATAAGTTTAAACCAAACCATAGTGCTATTACTGTAGAGATGCTGAATGATACGTGTTTAGCTGTCTCGAGAGCAATGCCTGAAGGCTTCAGTGACAATCATGAGAGGATATTGTCGAAATATCTGTCACAAAATCCAAGGAAATTGTGGTCGTATGTAAAGGCTGTTAGTGGCACCAACGTCAGTGACACACACTCATGGAAGAAACAGGAGTTGAAATTAAGGTTATCAAACCAAACGAGAATTATGACTTCGTAAGCATTCCTGGCGTAATAACTCGTGATACTCTTCTCTGGCTTGTAATAGGATCTTCAAGTCCAGTTAATACAATATTTTGACGATCCGCTTGGCCATAGTCTTCAGGTGGGTCGATCTCGTTGCTGATTCTCGAGGAACTGATACTAAGCCGTCGAATATTTCTCTCTAGTCTACTGGCCTATTAGCTGGATGTTAACGGACTTTATCTTCCCGTATTGCTTATTACTCTCTAATTAATTTTGGTATTTATTTAGCTTAGCCTGTTTAGGTATGTCCTCTTGTTACGGTGGTGGCATTTGTTGACATCTTACGTTGGGGTACTGACGACCCAGTGGGATCACGGGCCACTTAGACCGGTCAGTATATTCATTACTCCGCCCAAGGCGACATATTAGTATATTATCGGAGTTTATCGCCTTGTCGTACAATTTCTTCTCGTGATGCTGGAGTCCGTGGTTTGCCTCCTTGGTTATTGGTTGGCGCGTCATACTCCAAGCCATCGTCACTGGAGCAATCGCTGTTTCTCCTACAGTCCATCTCCACGCGCCTCGTTGTCGCACTCGTAGTGCTCACTCCCACAGGCGTAGTCGCAGACTGAACGGTTGATGGGGCAGCCGGCGGAACGAGTCCTGCTGACGACATCGAATGAAGCAGAGACTACGCTAGAACCGGTGCCGCAGTAGCGGGGACTGCCGTTGGTGCTGCCCACCACTCCCTCACTGCAAAAGATACTAGCAGCGCCACCGAATGTGAAAACAAACGAAAATAAAGTGTATCTGCCGCAAGAGTACGTCAAAATCCCCTACCGATAGAGAACGTTGTGTTTTAATGTGGCTCAGCGCAAGCTTTCATACCTCGCTCGTAGGATAGCCCTTGCGCCTATTCATACGACTATCAGTCAACCTAATTTAAGTGGTTGCTTTCATAACACATTCCCAGTAACGAGAAACGGCAGCAACTCCCATTATATTGCATTGCGTGACCTTCGGCCAAGCAGTGATCAGCCACTGGCCAGGTTTTTAGATTGTTGTAACTAAATGTGAATAGTGTAGCAATACCATTTATGGATTTGAACTGTTGCCATTCCAGTGATAAGATAATGGAGGATCAGATTACACCTGAGGCAACTGCGCACGATACATTCAAGGGCACCCTCCCTCTCTCCTCCCCCCCTCCCCCCCTACGATCTTCCCACAAGGGGCCACCTGCCCCACGCAAACCCTTAAGCCAATTGTATGTGGTACATTCACGATCATCCTCCTAACGGATCTAGACCAGTTGTTTGTTAAAAATGGCGGGAAACCCCTGCTTCCCCACTTTTGTCTTTGGGTCAATGGAAACACATTAAAAGTGGCGGGATACTCACTCCTCGTCCTCCTATTCTTGCTAGAGCAAATCCATGAGCCTCATCGTTTGAGATCTTTTACTATAGTGAGACAATCAGATTTCTTACAGATAATAATTACAAATTAACTACTGCATTACTAACAGTAATTTTCCTCCATTTTCCCTATAACAATTGTGTGAGGCTAGACATTTGCACTCTGTAGTGAAAAAGCAGGTTCTTTTGTACACAATAACGCTGGTATAACAAATTATGATTTATTAATAGCAATTTTCCTTTTTTTAGCAATAGAATTTAACATTTACATAATTTTTTGTTTATTTGTTAAAATATTTCTTTTGAAGTCTTTTTACAATCCTTTCATAAATTTCATAAACATATGGTTCATTTACAGTTCTGTTCTAACTGTATTTACAATAAATTACATTTCTTTTACTCTAAAGATTACACATGCAGGGTGAATATTAACAAACCCGACAAACTGCTGGGACGGATTCCTGACAGGAAATGGAGCGAAGTAGGTCCTATGAACGTGTGTCTGGAAATGGATGGTGTGTGTGCAACGACAACAAATTGTCTAGGAATGTATTACAAAGCTGCATCGCATCCACATCACAACAGATGTTCAAAGTGGCCTCCATGGGATTGCAGGTGATATGGATAGTAGCAATTGTCATGCAGGATACACACAATTATACGTCAGCTTACACCATGTTGACAGGCGGCCTGCCTGGAGCTATTAGGGTTTGTCTCACTGAGAGGCACCCACAAGCCTTGCTCATACTGGGGCATCAAGCAGTCAGGCCTGCAAGATGAGTGTTCTGCCAAGCGAGTGGATTCATTCTTATCTATCGAGTAACATGAACTCTCGTACTCACAATTAAGTTACAAATTACCCTCCTGCATGAATATTACGCAACGGAAACGCACATCTGACTATCAGTAATTTACAGAACTCTGACTGTTCACTACGCACTGGCAATACCACATTTTCTTTCTTATTTAACGGCTTTGGCCATCGCACTGAATATGAATGACGCCCACACTATAAATTCTGGATATCATGACAACATACAGTTCGGAGGAAAAGGCCACCAATCTTTTTCTTTTCACTATCTTATTTATTCCGATAAATTCTATAACCTAAACACACAAATTCCATAACCTACAACAATAACACATTAGAAATTCTGCCCAGTGGGCATGGCTTTACATTGGTGATTCTCTATCTTATGGTCTCGTAATTATTTAATGCTACAGTGCACTTTCTGGATAGGATGGTGGATCTTTTGCTATATCTCACACTTCGACTCTCACAACCATCATCACGAAACTTTCCCGCAGACCGAGCGGTACAAAAGGAACATGCATAACCCACTACCTCTGAAACTGCCTTGCTACTCTCCCATGCAAACCACACATACTTAAATTACATGACATACACCACACTGCAACATGGAATACAACATAAGGAATAGTAACAACATTATAATCACATCACTTTCAGCTATCCCACTTCAATTAGTATTCATCCCAGTTTCACACGACACTGCCCCACTTCGTAACTTTTCTTTCCTACTACGAACTCTGGACGATATATGCACGTCTTCCTGTGCAATGCAAGCCGAGTGGCGTTGCTGGATAGACGGCTGACTCACCTTGCTTCTCTCTCAGAGTATTATAGTTTGAATCAAGCGTCACACGGAAACATAACACGCAAAGTAATATTACGAACATATTCATCATACACGCGAGTCCTCAACTGATACCATGGACGAGTACTTCTCTTTATCCTTTGTGTCATACACAGATTGAGACTCACACAGTACTCACCACGTGGAAGTACTCGTCTCTAATTTCAAGTCCTGCACATGCCATTACTTAAATATTTCCAATTTATAGTACACACGCTAGTAATTCTGCTTAACTTAAGCACTCGGAAGTATTTCAACTTATTGCTACACGTGGTTTCATTGTGACCGTTGGTCACTTCCGAAGATTACTACGATCCCATTAATATTACCTGCCTGACATTTAATTCTCCCCACAAAAGTTCCTGAAGTAGAGAAATTATTATTCTAAACTACTCTTAAGTATTTCACATGCATACCATGTCTCCACTCTTTTGTCCTTACGGAGCACGCCTAAGACAGGTCTTACCAACACTAGATCCAGCGGCAGAGTGCTGAAACATGGCCGTTCTTCAGGTCATCTCGCACCTCTGTCGAGGTGGGGGAAGACCATGCTACCGTATTGGTCAGCCACATTTCGGGCGCTTAAAGCTCCGGTAAGTTTCATCTCTTTGGTTCCACCAAAGGTGACCAAAAGATCGTCTCAAAGATGATCATATATTCACATTTACTATCTGCGGTTAGCAGACGGCCATACATTCATTCATTTCACAGATCTCACCAAATTGGATGTAGGGATTTATTTTGTGGGAGTGCACATGTGATCAATTAAATAAATAAATTGTCATTCTTTCCCGCACTGGTATCCGGCTTCACTGTATTAATTGAAATTGAGTTTTTTTTACAAAAAATATGTTGTACTGACAAGAATAACGAAGAATGTTGTACCTATTTTCAATGTCGGGCGGTACTGTACCTTTCATCACTATCCGTGGTTGAACCCGGTTCTGCAAATCTTGTATACGCATTGCTGCCACTTCCCCGCATGTTCGTCCGTCTGAAATGACTTGTGATTACACAAACGTGCAAAAAGTGCTTGAATTGTAGTGTGATGTGGCTGGTGTCTGTCAGGGTACTTGTTTTGGCATAGCTGTGCTGCCTCTCGCCCATTTCAGTCTGCTTGGCCTTACACGAACAACATATTGGCTTCTTCCCGACATGAATACCGGACCATTCTGTCTATGACAGTAAGCTGCGCCGTTCACACAGCCTGCAACACACAACAAGTGGTATCATTCGTCGGTGCCATCTACCGTGAGAACGACACTTTTCCAGACACATGTTCATAGGACCTTTTTTTTCTCTATTTCCAGTCAGGAATCCGTCCTCGCAGTTTGTCGGTTTTACTCAGTCCACCTTTGTGTTGCAAGTGTATCTGTACAGTATGTGTACTTTTTCGCTCTGAGCCCCACAAATTTCACAGTCTGAAATTCATCAGACACATCAACTTGTTTTGAAATTACAATTAAATCAATACCATTAGCTGCTGACAGGAGTTGATGTACATCAACGGGGACAGTCTAAAAATGTGTACCCCGACCGGGACTCGAACCCAGGATCTCTTGCTTACATGGCAGACGCTCTATCCATCTTTTTTCCTGGGGGGGGGGGGGGGGGGGGAAGATCTCATTTTGTTCAACAATTTTCGTTGATTTTGTTCGGGGCGGACGTCCGATGACACGCGTCCAGGTTCTTCGTTGATCCGTTCACTCAGTTTTTTTATTACAGAGGGTAGCTAACCCTCTGACCGAGCACGCTGAGCTACCATGCCGGCGTTTTTTAAAAATGTCGAACGGTTCACGATTTTGCGTGCCATCCTTGCGCAGGGGCCATGCTAATCTTCTCTGTATCGTTCCAATTTTAGTGTGTGTACCGCCGAATGGAGTACAGCATGGCAGTCGCTCTATCCATCTGAGCCACCGAGGGCACAGAGGATAGTGCGACTGCGGGGACTTACCGCCGGCACGCTCCCCGTGAGAATCATATACCCATTACTCGCGGCAGACAATCCACAGAGTCCCGTAATAGTTCAAGCAATTCGTGTGCATCCGCACTGAAGAAGGTCATCAGCCGGCTAGCCTTAACGATATAAAGATGGCATGTGTTCTTTCGGACATGTCCGAAAAAAACAGATGCCATTTTCATATTCTTGTTTTGAGGTTTTATGCCATAAGGATTATTGGCTGGCTCCCAGAGGTATCCAATTCGTTGAGATGGATAACAGTCTTTCACCCAGTACATGAAACTGTCCGTATCCGTATAAAGTAACAATGGATCAATGAAATCCGTCCCACAGACACAATTAGAAATTGGTATACGTTGATTTTGGAGAGGTCCAGTTTTAGATAAAGTCTAAAGTGAATAGCACCGAAATATTAGCCATCTCCAGAGCAACTAGTCCTTGAGTGAAGATAGTAGTCTGCTTAAAAAACTGGCCCAGTGATATAATCCTGTGCACCATGACACCAATCCACACGGTGGATTCCTGCATTTTCCATATTTTTCCCAAAAATATGACTATTCATTAATTTAAAAAATTCTTTTAAAAATCACATGTCTTGAGAGCCCTCTTTTCGGTATTTACATGTATACATTCCTTCAATAGCGTTACTGTTTGAAGGTGGTGGCGCTTCTCACTGTAATAAGTTTCATCCTCAAACTGAGATATTGTTAGAGTTTTCTGTAAAGCAGAATGTTTCTCTGTTTATTCTCCAGTGTTGTCATCAGCTTGGGGATAAAGCCACTGCGTGGGACTAGGTGCTCTGGACAAAGCAGCAAGTCTCTATATGCGTCATGTAAATCAATAGATCAGAAGCGTATAAAAGGTCTTCCTCCATGGCAGATCCTTCACTAGTATCTGGCGCGGTAATTTACCCAGTCTGTCGATTTCCTTATCAGACAGCCATCAGAAACCTCCAATCAGCAAAAACTGTTGTATCGTGTACCCATATAAGGTGTTTACATCCAATAAAGGATGTACGAGTAATTAAAATATTCAGATGCTGTACTACTCCTAAACTATTCATGGATTATTTGCCTTGGCGTACCTATACACACACATGCATGCCCCACACACCCCTCCGCCCCATAAATGTCGCGTTAGAAAAAGATCAGCGAGTAAACTTTGGTCAACAGTCTCATGATGAAATTTCTTTTTAGCGTTGTGTCTCGCCAAAGCCCTAAAACCCTAGAAAGATGTAATAAAAGCAGAATTCAGAGTGTATGTGTGAATGTATACACTTCAGAATTTCTCAAAAATATCCGCGAGTAGGCGTACATCGGTCTTGATATATAATCTAGCATATTCCCTTAAATTATGGATGTTGAACTCTTGTCAAAAATTCACCTCGTGCCCATGCTCCACAAGTATTGTCGTAGTGCCTGTGACTTTTCTGGTGGTTGGGGCTATGTAGGGCAATGTGGTCCCATTCTCTCCCTCGAATCGTCATCACGAACTCAAATTTTGCATCATCAGCATATGCTGCTCTCGCAACATGTACATCCTCCTGATGCATTGTTTCAGCCCATTTCTGGAGAGACGTCTGCATGAAACGTAGCAAATCCGGGAAGCGGAATCCCTTGGTAAATGAGATAATTTTCAGCAGTGTCAGGTATGACACTGACCCTATCTCCTCCCAAACGGAAATCATCAAAGCGTTCACAAGAAAGTGAGCATCGTACCTGTTTAAACTATGGAAGGGGACCTACATGTTGAAAGCCATGGATCAAGGCAGTCAGGTAAAGAAATTATATCTTCTCAAAATCTTTCGACCCAGTACCGCATCTACCCTTACTATCGAAAGTGCGCTGGTACGGAATGTGACAATGAAAGTTGCGACTGGATTAAGAATTTCTTGATAGCGAAGATGCAGCATGTTATCTTGGATGGGGAGTCAACGATACTTGTAGAGGCAGATTCAAGGGAGCTCCAGGGAAGTGTGTAGGGATCCTTGTTGCTCATGTTTTACATTAATGAGCTTGTACACAATATTAATTGTGATCTTACACTTTTTGCAGATGATGCGGTTATCTATAGCGAAGTTCTGTTTTGAAAAAATGCTACACAAATGTTACATTCGACTTTGATAAGATTTCAAAGTGGTGCAAAAACTAACAACTTTATTTAAATGTCCTAAAATGTAAAATTTGCGCTTTACAAGACGAAAACACGAAATATGCTGTGAATACAATATCAGTGTGTCGCAGGTGGGATCAATCAACTCATACAAATACCTAGGTGTGACAGTTTATATGGTGCATGGGGGCTTATTTAAATATAATGCAAATATTTTTAATTTTTTAGTCGCTGTCTGTCCGGTTACGCAGTCTCGTAACCGGTTGGCTCTGACTAGTATTAGTACGCAATCTGACTGCATAGAATAACAACAAAGAATGAAAGAAAACTTCCGTTAGCACAATTAATTAATTAAGTCCCCAGCAACTATAAAACTTACGAAACAACAAAACATAAATGTAACTGTTCTGTGTGTGGAAGTGTGATTCAACGTACACATCTGGCACGGTTCTTCCTCAATAAGGCAAGGTATTTTAAATACCATTTACACAGAATTAATTAAATAAAACTGAAATACTACAATTGCACATAGAAACCCGAATTACAGTCTAATACAGGAGGCGATAGGCTATCTACAATTTGTACAGAAACCAGATGGCAGTTATAAGAGTCGAGGGACATGAAAGGGAAGCAGTGGTTGGTAAGGGAGTAAGACAGGGTTGTAGCCTCTCCCCGATGTTATTCAATCTGTATATTGAGCAAGCAGTAAAGGAAACAAAAGAAAAATTCGGAGTAGGTATTAAAATCCATGGAGAAGAAATAAAAACCTTGAGGTTCGCCGATGACATTGTAATTCTGTCAGAGACAGCAAAGGACTTGGAAGAGCAGTTGAATGGAATGGACAGTGTCTTGAAAGGAGGATATAAGATGAACATAAACAAAAGCAAAACGAGGATAATGGAATGTAGTCGAATTAAGTCAGGTGATGTTGAGGGTATTAGATTAGGAAATGAAACACTTAAAGTAGTAAAGGAGTTTTGCTATTTGGGGAGCAAAATAACTGATGATGGTCGAAGTAGAGAGGATATAAAATGTAGACTGGCAATGGCAAGGAAAGCGTTTCTGAAGAAGAGAAATTTGTTAACATCGAATATAGATTTAAGTGTCAGGAAGTCATTTCTGAAAGTATTTGTATGGAGTGTAGCCATGTATGGAAGTGAAATATGGACGGTAAATAGTTTGGACAAGAAGAGAATAGAAGCTTTCGAAATGTGGTGCTACAGAAGAATGCTGAAGATTAGATGGGTAGATCACATAACTAATGAGGAGGTACTGAATAGGATTGGGGAGAAGAGGAGTTTGTGGAACAACTTGACCAGAAGAAGGGATCGGTTGGTAGGACATGTTCTGAGGCATCAAGGGATCACAATTTAGTATTGGAGGGCAGCGTGGAGGGTAAAAATCGTAGGGGGAGACCAAGAGATGAGTACACTAAACAGATTCAGAAGGATGTAGGTTGCAGTAGGTACTGGGAGATGAAGAAGCTTGCACAGGATAGAGTAGCATGGAGAGCTGCATCAAACCAGTCTCAGGACTGAAGACCACAACAACAACAACAACAACAACAACATGAACACAAGCCAGATGCTTTGTTGACTGAACCTGTGACCAAGAGGCATTGTTATTTAGCACATTTGAAATAAAAAAATAAAAGATTTTCTTTACCTTCATATATATTGTCTGATCATTACAACATCCCCAATCCAACAACATCTGGTGTCTAGCCCATTAAAACAAATGCACACGACATGGCTTCAAATAATACAGCTATCAACATCCTCTCAGCAAAGCACTAACCACCACCACTTCTGAACAAGCACTCTCCATGGGAACTTCTCAACAACGACTCACCACTGCTACATCTCAACAAGCACTGCCTACTGCTACTTCTCAACAAGCACTGCCAGTGGAGGCGGCTGAATAATACTCTTTGGCGCAATCTCTGGCGCTGTGACTCAGTGTAGCCACCTTTCAATGGATATGAAATGGAACGATCACATGGGTTCGATCCATTGGTACAATACTAGGGAATTGCAATTAGTCTACAAAGTAGACTGTTTGCAAAACATAGGTGTGACCAATTCTAGAATATTGCTCAAATATGTAATACCCGATTCAGATAGGACTACCATGGGATACTAAACTTATACAGATAATGGCAGCACAAAAGGTCGCAGGTATATTTGACATGTGAGGGAGTTACAGGAGGAAATGAACTGGCAGGTGCTTGGAGACAGACGAAAACTAGCCCATGAAAGCCTGCTTATGATGTTTCGAGAACCACTCTTAAGTGATTAAAATAAAATCTTCTGGGGCTTCCAGCCGCGTCAGGTGGTTAAAACTCCATGAGCTTTCTACCGCACTCCTCTCGGCCGTTGTCAAGCGGTAAATGAGTGCCGTGTCACCGAGGCCTCGCCTATATACAGCCGCGCTGCTGGCTGTGACGTCACTGGTGCTCTCTTCCTCGCCAAATGTGGTAATGTTTCTGTCCTGCACCCATAGCGCCTGCTTCAACCTCTCCAGAACTGGGTCCCAGCCGGAAGGCCGAGAAGATTTTATTAATTCGTATCGCCGCATGATCGTGCAGATCGTGCATTAATGCATCTTTAAGTGATGATTCTAGGAATATACTACACCCGAACATATCACTCCCGTAGCGTTTGCGAAAATAGGCCTAGACTATTTACATCGTACATTCTACCTGTGCCCAATACGTGAATGGTATGGAATAAAGCCCTAATCTATAGTAGTATATGAAAACAAGTCATAGTTTTAACTTTGTTATCAAATATCTCGAAAAGTTTTTCACTGTTCTGCTCCAGATTTTTCAACAATGCTCTAATAGACGTTTGTACGGATGTAGGCTACACATTTTTTTGATTATATAGTATACAAACAAGTTTATACAACATATAAAAGAATCTCGAAAAGTTCTTCATCATTTTACTTCAAATTTTTATGTGATACCCTAATATGCGTACAAACAGTGATAGGCTACATTTTTTTTTTAATGTATGGTATGGAAGAACATAAATGATATATAAATGGGAAAGGTTGTTAGCAAAAATCTTGCAAAATTCTTGACCAATTTAATTCAAATTTTCAAATAATAGTCTAATAAATGTACAGATGGACAGAGCCTACAAATTTTTGCACGATATCGTCGTAAATATTTGGACATATACAGGGTGAGTCACCTAACTTTACCGCTGGATATATTTCGTAAATCACATCAAATACTGACGAATCAATTCCACAGACCGAACTTGAGGAGAGGGGCTAGTGTAATTGGTTAATACAAAACATACAAAAATGCACGGAAGTATCTTTTTGGCACAATCCTACGTTTTATTAAATGGAACCCCGTTAGTTTTGTTAGCACATCTGAACATATAAACAAATACGTAATCAGTGCCGTTTGTTGCATTGTAAAATGTTAATTACATCCGGAGATATTGTAACCTAAAGTTGACGCTTGAGTACCACCCCTCCGCTGTTCGATCGTGTGTATCGGAGAGCACCGAATTACGTAGGGATCCAAAGGGAACGGTGATGGACCTTAGGTACAGAAGAGACTGAAACAGCACATTACGTCCACATGCTAACACCTTTTTATTGGTCGTTTTCACTGACGCACATGTACATTACCATGAGGGGTGAGGTACACGTACACACGTGGTTTCCGTTTTGGTAATGTACATGTGCGTCAGTGAAAACGACCAATAAAAAGGTGTTAGCATGTGGACGTAATGTGCTGTTCCAGTCTCTTCTGTACCTAAAGTCCATCACCGTTCCCTTTGGATCCCTACGTAATTCGGTGCTCTCCGATACACACGATCGAACAGCGGAGGGGTGGTACTCAAGCGTCAACTTTAGGTTACAATATCTCCGGATGTAATTAACATTTTACAATGCAACAAACGGCACTGATTACGTATTTGTTTATATGTTCAGATGTGCTAACAAAAATAACGGGGTTCCATTTAAAAAAACGTAGTTTGGGTTAAAAAACATACTTCCGTGCATTTTTGTATGGTTTGTATTAACCAATTACACTAGCCCCTCTCCTCACGTTCGGTCTGTGGAATCGATTCGTCAGTATTTGATGTGGTTTACGAAATATATCCAGCGGTAATGTTAGGTGACTCACGCTGTATAGTCTAATATTTTAATATACATATACAAAATTTGCTAGCAAAAAAAATTATAACTTTCTTAACTGAGTTAATTCATATTTTTACACAGCACTCTAATAACGATTCAGACGGAAAGTTCGTGACCAGTTTATTTCAAGTTTTTACGCGACATTCTAATAAACATTCAGACAAATATAGGCCGTAAATTTTACCCATTTGCAGATTAAAATTGTGTGGAATACTGCCACTGAAACTGCTATCTACACAGATCCAGAAGGAGGGGAGAAATCTCACATAAACTGTATAACAATGGTCCAAACCAATTTGCCCGTATATTTTAAGGGACTTCAATTCCCAATCAGGGCTTTGTTGGCTATGACAATTAACAAGGATCAAGATCAGAGGGAGGAGAAAGAGATATGGACAGGTGGTATGAAGTGGGGCAAGTTAGAGACGGACAGAGAGAGGAGGGGGCAGGAGGTGGAGAGAGATAGGTGAAGGAGGAGATGGACATGGAGAGTGTGAGGAGCTTATGGACAGAGAGAGAGAGAGAGAGAGAGGAGGAGATAGGGGAGAGGACGAGATGGGCAGTGAGCTCAGGAAGAAGGGGATTAGGGCTGAGACGCCTGCTAAACCCGCAGGGCAAAACAGGTGATTAGGATTGTGGAAAGGGCCAATAAGGTGTCGGTCAGGTTCACTCAAAATAGAAATTTATTATAATTTAATAACACCTTTAAACCGAAACGGCACATAGCCGAACCTTTAGAACTACGAGTTTCAACAAGGCAATTATTTCTCGGCTGAGGGCCTCCAAACAAGAATCTTAAAAGCCAACAAGATAAAAAATGCAGTTAAAATAGCAAATAAAATAATTAAAATATATATGATATCACATCTAGGTTGAAAAGCCTCAAGGCAAAGGTAGATAGAACAAACATATGCAAGGTGCAATACAAGCGGCTGAGGATCATAATTAAATTTGAAAATTTTAAAATATATTATTATAAACTTTTAAGGCGGAAGGCCGCAATGTTTTTGCTTAAAGGGTAATTTCAAGAATAAGGATTTAAGCGACTTAAGGCCCACTATTAATTTTCCAAAATTTTAAAAAAATAAGTAAGGTCCAATAAAAACAAGAATCTTTAAATCATTGGCTATGATAGATTACAAACAGACAATTAGACACCGATGAGAAGGACAATAAAGAAAACGACACTCAGAAGCCTCCAGGGAGATCGGTCTGCCCTCGTTCAATTAGGTGAGACAGGTGGTGAGCCCAACTACACTTGATCCGTCGGAACCCAACCAGGCCACAGCCACAGACCGACCGACACAACGACTTGCTTGCCTCCAATCGGTACATGAGAACTCAAGCACCAAAATGTTACTGACGTAATTATCCACAATCAAATATATACAGGGTGAAAAGTATTGAAACCGACAAGCTCTGGGAGGTTGTAGGGGACACCAAAACAAGTATTTTTCCCTAATGTCATTTTTTCCTATGAAGAGTATTTAAACCGGTAGAGGAAGATTTCTCTGGCGGCAAATTACTTAAACCAACAACCACTTTTCCATTTTTTATGACCAAGAGACAACACATTAACACAACCCAATTTCAATTACAGTAGATTTTCAAAAATTACTTCATTGACGCGTAAACAAAGGTTACACCGTCGGAACACGTTCCGTCTGACACATGCAAAAGCCCCAGGAGTGTCCTTAATTGTTCCTGCTGCTGCTACTATCCGGGCAACCAGATCCTCTTCTGATACAACAGGAGTTTCGTAAACAAGATTGCGCATCTCTCCCCACACAAAAAAGTCCAGAGGGGACATATCTGGGGATCGACCAGGCCATGGTACAGGACCACCTCTGCCAATGCACCCCGGCGCCCCGTCATGTTGGAACCACATGCGTTGTCTTGCAGGGAGCGGGACGTCTTCCAGCAATTCTGGCAATGATCTGGCGAGAAAATTGTAATAGTTCCTGCCATTTAATGGCCTAGGTAGCGGATACGGCCCAATTAAACAGTCCCCAACAACACCGACCCACACATTACCAAAGAACCATACTTTATGAGCGCTAGTAACTGTGGCATGTGGGTTATCCTCACTCCAAACATGCGAATTGTGCATATCGAAGACTCCACCACGCCCGAACGTTGCTTCATCGGTAAACAACACAGAGGATGGAAATGTAGGATGCATTTCACACTGTTACAGGTACCACTGCGAAAACTGTGCTCTGCATGGGTAATCAACTGGTTCCAGGTTGTGGACGCGCTGTAAGTGTAATGGACGTAATAATTTCTCTCGAAGGACTATTCTTACATTCGTCTGATTCGTACCCATGTTACGTGCAATTGCACGAGTGCTGATTCAAGGATCCCGCTCCACATGCTGCAAGACAGCTTCCTCAAATTGCAGCGTTCTTACCGTGCGACGGCGTCCCTGTCCAGGTAATCTGCTAAATGACCCGGTCTCGCGCAGACGTTGGTACACAGCAGGAAAGGTCGTATGATGTGGGATACGGCGATTAGGATATAGTTGTAGATAAACTCGCTGTGCAGCTCGTCCGTTGTGGTGCGCTACGAAGTACGCACCAACCATATCAGTGTACTCACTCCAGGTGTATCGCTATATTAGTAAGCACAGACAATGCACTACTACACTGGTGGACAGCAGTTGCCTACAACTGAAGAGCGTAATACGCCCTCCAACAACTGAAGATCGTAATATGGCCTCTAACAACTGAAGAGCGTAATACAGCCTCATAGGAAAAAAATGACACTAGGGAAAAATATTTGTTTTGATGTCCCCTACGACCTTCCAGAGTTTGTCGGTTTAAATACTTTTCACCCTGTATGTGTATTAAGCTGTCAAAACTACACACCGTGTTGGACGACGACAACAAGTGAGGAAAGGACACTGCCTGAAATTACGTTAGTGGCCAGGGCAGCTAACCGGAACACTAAAGGTCACAAGGCAGAAAATTCCGCTGGTGCACTTGAATTGTAGACAGCCAATATAGTTAATCCCACTGCATGGTTCAAGTGGCTCTGAACACTATGGGACTTATCATCTGAGGTTATTAGTCCCTTAGAACTTAGAACTACTTAAACCTAACTAACCTAAGGACATCACACACATCCATGCCCGAGGCAAGATTCGAATCTGCGACCGTAGCGGTCGCTGGGTTCCACACTGAAGCACCTAGAACTGCTTGGTCACTCCAGCCGGCCCCACAGCATGGCGGCTCAATTTTAGCAATACAAACAGTCGGTGTTGCTCACAGGAAAACCTCCCCAACAGCGAACCACCGAAACGAACCACACAACATGGATGGACGTGGCTTGGGTGCTTGAAACCACTACCCAACTTTGACGTCCTGGGTCGGAGAACCAAGAGGCTCGTAGCGATCGGACAGCTCCACACATACTCCGACACGGCGCAGGGACCGCCAAAGGATCCAGTCGACTACACCGCGCTGAGATAACTTCTCCGGTCTGCAGCAACCGACCTATTCCTCTGAGAATGCCGACAACATCTAAAATAGTCGTCAATGGAAATAACGCCACACACAACCTGACAAACACTTGCACGAAGACGTGAACGATACCCAATAGTAACTAAGCACGCACGAAGACAATCGTGAGAAGATGCACACAAACACAGCCGACTCATGAAAGATCGGCGAACCAAAACGCGTCGTCCGGTAGGACGACCGACCGACGATCCACCACGACTATAGCCCGGCTCAAGTGATGCGTGTCGGCAGTGGTCGGGCGAGCCATGTTGACGCAGACCTCACTGCTGCTCTAACCCGACTGCGCTAGTGCCGCACTGCAACTCTCCGACTGGCAGGTCCGGACTGCGCTCCAGACGCGTTCCAACTGACTGGCAGACCCGAACTCGCAACCCGAACTGCCTTACGACAGACAACGACCGGGAAGTAATAGCAGCCGAGCGAGCAAAGATACTACGAGAGGGGTACATCGATACGCGCTGCTAACGCCGCTCACGGTCAGGCAAAGCAGCAACTGAGTGAAAGTAGTAATTTAAATTAACGTAGTGAGGTGGAAGTACGTTAAAAACAGGGTGTAAAATACATGATGGCGGGAAAACGAGCGAAGCACGGCTCAAGGACATATATACAAATAAAATTCCCACACATATTTCGCAATTGCAAAGCACTGACAGGTTCACTCCTAACTGGTATAAAGAGAAATAACTTGTGCCACGCACTTCACTGTGGTTTGCCAAGTGTAAATAATGTTGATGATGTAGGTTTACCTGTTCCACAAAGACAGAAAGGGTAGAATCAGCTTGGTTACAGACTGTACAGTAACGTTTAACCAACCCTTATATGTCCTTTACATTTTGCAAACTGACGAGTGTGGCCGCTGGAGGTATCTAATAGTTTGTACGTTGAGTTTTAGTATGTGAATCCTGATGCCAGTTGCCAGCATCTAAAAAGATGTGATGGGTGGAGGTGTGAAACGGAAAGGAGGAGAAGTACGTCTAGGGCAGATGCTGAATACGTGGTTGCATAATGATGTTGATAGCAGTCAAAGATCCAAGTACATAATGTTTAAATTGGTGCGACAAAGTGAAGAGGTAAAATGAATGGATAGATTTTTGTTTGAATTGAAGAGGCTACGTGTAGAAAGATTGATGTCATTTGGAACCAATTTTTCAGGAGAAGCAATTTTTAAGTTCGAAACGCTTTATGAGCAGAGCTTGAGTATGTAGTGTGAAGTTATGTGCACAAGTAGTTAGAGTATTTTATTGTCTCAAATTGTCAGTACATTTCATAATTTTTATTTTAATATCATGGTCGTTACGTCCAATTTTCAATTTTTAGTGCACACTGTTACTGAAATAACAATGAAGGTTAGATATGTTACATATAAGGCGATGTCTTTAGTTCTCGCTGCCTGACCCAATACTTTGCTTTTTTCTAACACTTTCTCTTTGTGTTTTTTTTTTGTCTCACAAAATGGCTGCTTCGTGTATAAATCCCTTGCTGTTGGGCCGTAAAACTGCATCAAGTGTTGGAGGTCCCCAAACTTTTCAAATGAGAATGGGATGAGATCCGCAACAGAGGGTAAAGGATATTGTTTTCTTCATAAGTGAAAAAACTGATTTCTTGTAATAAAAGATTAATATTAAAAGCACGGTGCCAGATATTTTGTTCTAGTTTAAGAGCGTGAAATGAAAGTAACCATCTTACCTTGGTTCAAATAATCCTTATGGAAGAATTATCCATAATTTAGCTCAGTATCTGTTCCCTCAGCTATATGAGGACATGGGCCACGTAGAGGCTGCTTTATTGATGAACTCTCGCATGCAGCGTTGTAAGATCTTCGGAACTGAACGAGAGGTCCACTCATCTCTTGTTGTAACAAAAGCTCCTTCACTGGCTGAATTGCAAAAAGACACTTCTTCTTTTACAGAGGTGATAAGAACGGGTCCAAGATCTGAGAAGTGCTTGATAAACTTGGAGATAAACATCAAAAGGAGAAGATTTCACTCTAGCTGTAGAAAGGTGGCTCAGGCAGTGATCAAGAATTTCAGCAGGTATCTTATTGTTAATGAAGGCCATATTACGCTCAAACTTCATGTAAGAGTGACCTCTAACGGGAAAAGTTACTGTAACTCAGTTCAGTCTTCTTGAGTTGTTGACAAAGTAAGAATCTGATAATAGTAAAATTTTTATTCTGCGCGCCGCATGCATCACAGAATGTGTCCTGATGCTTAACATCTGGCGCCAACTTTGTGAATATATCAGGTAAAGTGGTCCAATACAGATACAATTTCGTCAGATCCTTTCTCTCCAACGGGCTAATCGTAACAGTAGAAAACAGAGTCACTATTAGACAGAATATGAATGTCAAACGAATAAAGAGATAATTGGCGCCTGTAAAACACTTCATTGGTGAAAATGCTTGGCATATTGAGACTTTTCTGAAAATCGATGATAATATCTTCATAACCTTTCTGTCATGAACATCAATAAAGTCGAAACAAGGCCCCAGGAGTAGACAACATTCCATTAGAACTACTTACAGCCTTGGGTGAGCCAGCCCTGACAAAACTCTACCATCTGGTGAGCAAGATGTATCAGACAGGCGAAATACCCTCAGACTTCAAAAAAGAATATAATAATTCCAATCCCAAAGAAAGCAGGTGTTGACAGATGTGAAAATTACCGAACTATCAGTTTAAGAAGTCACGGCTGCAAAATACTAACACGAATTCTTTACAGACGAATGGAAAAACTCGCAGAAGCCGACCTCGAGGAAGTTGAGTTTGGATTCCGTAGAAATACTGGAACACGTGAGACAATACTGACCCTACGACTTATCTTAGAAGATAGATTAAGGAAAGGCAAACCTACGTTTCTAGCATTTGTAGACTTAGTTTTTGAAAATGTAAACTGGTATATTCTCTTTCAAATTCTGAAGGTGGCAGGGGTAAAACACAGGGAGCGAAACGCTGTTTACAGTTTGTACAGAAACCAGATGGCAGTTATAAGAGTTGAGGAGCATGAAAGGGAAGCAGTGATTGGGAAGAGAGTGAGACAGGGCTGTAGCCTATCCCCGATGTTATTCAATCTGTATATTGAACAAGCAGTAAAGGAAACAAAAGACAAATTCGGAGTAGGAATTAAAATCCATGGAGAAGAAATAAAAACTTTGAGGTTCACCGATGACATTGTAATTCTGTCAGAGACAGCAAAGGACCTGGAAAAGCAGCTGACCGGAATGGACAGTGTCTTGAAAGGAGGATATAAGATGAACATTAACAAAAGCAAAACGAGGATAATAGAATGTAGCCGAATTAAATCGGGTGATGCTGCGGGGATTAGATTAGGAAATGAGACACTTAAAGTAGTAAATGAGTTTTGCTATTTGGGGAGCAAAATAACTGATAATGGTCGAAGTAGAGAGGATATAAAATGTAGACTGGCAATGGGAAGGAAAGCGTTTCTGAATAAGAGAAATCTGTTAACATCGCGTATAGATTTAAGTGTTAGGAAGTCGTTTCTGAAAGTATTTGTATGGAGTGTAACGATGTATGGAAGTGAAACGTGGACGATAAATAGTCTGGACAAGAAGATAATAGAAGCTTCGAAATGTGGTGCTACAGAAGAATGCTGAAGATTAGATGGGTAGATCACATAACTAATGAGGAGGTATTGAATAGAATTGGGGAGAAGAGAAATTTGTGGCACAACTTGACTAGAAGACGGGATCAGTTGGTAGGACATGTTCTGAGGCATCAAAGAATCACCAATTTACTATGGGATGGCAGTGTGGAGGGTAAAAATCGTAGAGGGAGACCAAGAGATGAATATACTAAGCAGATTCAGAAGGACGTAGGTTGCAGTAGGTACTGGGTGATGAAGAAGCTTGCATAGGATAGAGTAGCACGGAGAGCTGCATCAAACCAGTCTCTGGACTGAAGACCACAACAACAACAACGACCTTTCTCTTTCATACCACTAATTTTCATTCTTCTCTAGAATGTTTCTGCTTTCGTCTTCTGTACATCTTTTTATTTGCATTTGTTCTCTTTGATGGTTCAGTTGTGCTTCTTAATTTGTAGTGCTCTTCAGGATCTGGGTAATTATTTGCATTCCTGCTTGAAATCTATCACAAGTGTTGCAGGGATTGCATCTAGGAAAACCAAAATATCCAAATAAGTAGGAATCCTGCTCGTCATAACTTCTCATTGATTAAATTCTTTAAGAATTTGTGACCTCTGTTCAGCAGATAAATTTTCAAAACATTTTAATCTCTTAGACTTACAGTGTGGGTCGGTCTTGTGAGATAGTAAACGCGGTGTTTTCATTACCTCGAACATTTTGCTGTAGTTTTTTCTCTTCTTAGAGGACTTCCTTGTGTTAGATACATTTTGAATGTTATCTACATCATCTTACACACAACCCATAATGTCGTCTTGCAACGGCTGCTGTGGCCGAGCGGCTCTAGGCGCTTCAGTCCGGAACCGCGCTGCTGCTACGGTCGCAGGTTCGAATCCTGCCTCGGACATGGATGTGTGTGCTGTCCTTAGGTTATTTAGGTTTAAGTAGTTCTAACTTCTAGAGGACTGATGACCTCAGATATTAAGTCCCACAGTGCTTAGAGCCATTTGAACCATTAGCAAATAAACAACATCCACAGAATAATAATTATGAAAACGAAAGACTGAGAACAATAAAAGCAGCGTTGGCAATGGAGTTTGCAGGGAATAATACAGACTCGGGGACACGTGGAAATGACAGTCACTTTTTTTCACTAAGCCAAAATTGACATCTAGCGTTGTTTCCATACACAGACACTTTTCAGATCATTACTACATAACTACTTTCAGTGTTCTTGCCCTATAGCGCCGTACGTGCATTCTACGTGTCTTCAGCTATACAGTGCAACTCATTTTCGACAAAAAAGGGACATCCATAAGTTGTCCCGTTGCCTCTTCAGTTGTTCTCTCATTACGCGATTCACTTGCACAAATCTTGAAATAGGTAAGTCTGTAAGTGTTTACAAAGATTTAGATAAACTGAACTGAAATGTATGACACAAGTGGCTTCCAATAAGCGGACACCAGAGTCAAGGCAGTGGCTAGAAGCGAGTAATACACGCGAGCGACTGCTCACGCGGTCGTTGCGGTCATTACGAAAACAACTGACAATGAGTGGAAAGAACTCTCCCAGACGATAAAGACTCAGCAGTCCTGACCTACGCAGTGTCTCAGCGCGCAGATTGATGACCAGTTTCATAACACAGACGGGTGAATATTCGTAAGAGAATTCGGTTAGAAAAACTGACCCACGAAAATGAGTATTAAACTATTTATTTGCAGGAAGCGGAAAGAAAAGGCTGCTGCATTCAAGCAGAATCGCTGCAAATGAATAACTGAACTTGTCACAGGTTTCTTAAAAAGTTACACGCTTCCCGAAACTAAAAAAAAATATTTCACACGAAAACACACATATGGCGCACACTATGTGATCAGAAGTATCCGAACGCCCACAAAAACATACGTTTTTCATATTAGGTGCATTTTGTTGCCACCTACTGCCAGGTACTCCATATCAGCGACCTCAGTAGTCGTTAGACATCGTGAAAGAGCAGGATGGGGCGTTCCGCGAAACTCACGGTCTTCGAACGTGGTCAGGTGATTGGGTATCATACGTCTGTACGGGAGATTTCCACACTCCTAAACATCCCTAGATCCAATGTTTCTGATGTGATAGTAAAGTGAAACGTGAAGGGACACGTAGAGCACAAAAGCGTACAGACCGACCTCGTCTGTTGACTGACAGAGACCGCTGACAGTTGAAGAGGGTCGTAATGTGTAATAGGCAGACATCTATCGAGACAATCACACAGGAATCCGAGACTGCATCAGGAATCACTGCAAGTACTACGACAGTTGGGCGGGAGGTGAGAGAACCTGGATTTCATGGTCGAACGGCTGTTCAGAAGCTACACATCACGCCGGTAAATGTCAAATGACGCTTCACTTCGTCTAAGGAGCGTAAACATTTGACGATTGAACAGTGGGAAAACGTTGTGTGGAGTGACGAATCACGGTACACAATGTGCCAATCTGCTGGCAGGGTATGGCGAATGCCCGTCGTACGTCATCTCCATAGCGTGTGTAGTGCCAACAGTAAAATTCGGAGACGATGGTGTGGTCGTGTTTTTCATGGAGGGAGCTTGCACCCCTTGTTGTTTTGCGTGGCACTATCGCAGCACAGGCCTACATATATGTTCTAAGCCCCTTCTCGCTTCTCACTGTTGAAGAGCAATTCGGGGATGGCGATTGCATCTTTCGACACGTTCGAGCACCTGTTCATAATGCACGGCTGTGACAGAGTGGTTATACGACGGTAACATCCCTGTAATGGACTGGCCTGCACAGAGTCCTGACCTGAACCTATGGAGCACCTTTGGGATGTTTTGGAACGCCGACTTCGCGCCAGGCTTCACCGACCGGCATTGATACCTCTCCTCAGTGTAGCACTCCGTGAATAATGGGCTGCCATTCCCCAAGAAACCTACCAGCATCTGATTGAACGTATGCCTGCGACAATGGAAGCTCTCATGAAGGCTAAGGGTTGGCCAACACCATATTGAATTCCAGCATTACCGGTAGAAGGCGCCACGAACATGTAAGTCATTTTCAGCCAGGTTTTCGGATACTTTTGATCACGTAATGTACATCGTTAATGAGTTTCAGCTCGCTGACATACTTTCTCAGTCAGTATTACATCGTTTTAATTGTGTACATTTTACTTACCTGCTATTTCTCTGCCTCGTGATGACTGGGTGTTGTGTGCTGTCCTTAGGTTAGTTAGGTTTAAGTAGTTCTAAGTTCTAGGGGACTGATGACCATAGCTGTTAAGTCCCATAGTGCTCAGAGCCATTTGAGCCACTTACCTACTAAATAACATTAGCATAATTAAAGCGACATACAGCAAATATGGCAAACCACAGATGAAGAGAATGTTTGTAGATCAAGTCAAAACCAAAACTAGATGTTAAGCTGGCAACACTTCACACACAGAAGCACACAGAGACACTGTAGGGAAGCAGTCTACTCACGCCTTATAAAATTCACATCAGTCTTTCCATTGTGTGCCAGCCTAGTCCGCTGTAACTAGCTCTGACGTCATAAATGTTGCGCAATACTTTAAAAATCAAGTAAATAACCTGAAACGTTTTTAGCATGTCAGGAGTAATACTAAATCAATATGTGTTGAATGTCAGTTCAATAACTTTAACCATTTTCGAAATTTGGACTTTTTCTGTAAAAATCATTGGAGCAACAGAAAAGAGCTAGAAACTTAAAAATTTATATTTGGATTCCTTTTTCATAATAATTTAGTAGAAACAGTATTCTGGATCTCATAAATTAAAATTTTAGTTAACATTTATGATTTTCTGGTTTTTGTCTTAGAAATTAAGGAAGCAAGATAGATTAAGTAGGCGAATAAATAAGGCTAGGGTGTTTAAATTTAAGTAGAAGGGAGATCCGCTATAGTCATAAAGATGTGAGAAGTTTCAATTGAATAACTATAAAACTATAGCGATAGCGTATCTCCAAAGGGCAAGTTCAGAGCTCGTCTACTGCGTGTAGTGTAATTAAATTAATTCTCTCGCCCAAAATATTTGACTTAGCCACGTCAGACTTTTATTATGATTACTTACCTGTGTGCTGATTGCACATTTAAATTGTGAGCTTCATCGGTCATCAGCAAAGGAAGCAATGATTTATTCGATAACTTAAAGTGGTGCAATACTAGCCCAGCTTGCTGTAAACAGCCTCGGATGCTGTAATGAGTTACTCGGGATACGCGTAACCATGAAATCGTTTTCGAGTGAAGTGTTAATTCTGGGATGACTTTAATGATCTATCCTCAGTTTGCGTATGTCGTATTTTCACGTGCCGCCGCGGGACAGACATTCTACCATTATTTAACGTGGCGTTTGATGAACATTATCATCAAATTATGGCGAGCATTCACTTAAACATTTAATTTGAACAGTTATAGTTCATCAGCGCATTAGACTCTGAATTGCTCTGTTAGTTGGATTGTGTGGATTCTTTTTGGTCTGTGACTTTCAGAATATAGTGAACATTTTTAGAGAATCGTTTTTGATTAGGAATCCCAGACAATCTCCTAATTCCTCAGAGCTATAAGCTGTAGCTATAAGTGTATTTCTCAGATGAAGTGGGCACTAGGAATTCTAATTACAGGCTTTACGTTTTGTTAATCACTTTCTGGTTGCCAATAATGTAGTTAGAGAGCCAGTGTTGAGAACGGCAAAAGACTGCATAAATAATAGTAACATTTAACAACAATTAATTCCATCCGCCGCCCCACACATGGTTAATCGGCCGGGAAATGCATCTTTTCTACATAACATTCTACATATTACAACAATTAAATTCCACCCGCCGCCCCACAACACGACTAGCCGGGAGTATACACACAAACAATAGTGGTGCCATATTGTGTAGTACTTCACGTGAGTAAATGCGTAATGCTGCAAAAGAACGTGAGATTAGTCAAAAAACATTAGTGCCGAACGTAGAAACAGCCGCCTCAAAAGTGTGCAAGTAGACGACTCTTCCTGATGTAAGCGAAATCAGACAGAAAATGCAGCAAGTAAACATGACCCAGTATCTTTTGTAATGAATGTTTTTAAAGCAGGAAAGCAAACGCATATTGTAAACATGTTTCATTGTAGACTACTGGCGATGTTTTGTATCAATAAAATGAACGTGAATGGTTATATAGACTGAAGTGCCAAAGAAACTAATATAAGCATGAGTATTCAAATACAGAGATATGTAAACAGGCAGAATACTGCGCTTCGGTCGGCAACACCTATATAAGACAACAGGTGTCTGGCGCAGCTGTTACATCGCTTACTGCTGCTACAATGGCAGGTCCTCAAGATTCAAGTGAGTTTGAACGTGGTTTTATAGTCGGCCCACGAGCGATGGGACACAGCAACTCCGAGATAGTGATGAAGTGGGTATTTTCCCGTGCGACCATTTCACGGGTGTGCCCTGAATATCAGGAATCTAGTAAAACATCAAATTTCCGACATCTCTGCGGCCGGAAAAAGATCCTGCAAGAACGGGACCAACGACGACTGAAGAGAATCGTTCAACGCGACAGAAGTGCAACCCTTGCATAAATTGCTGCAGATTTCAATGCTGGGCCACCATGTACTGTCAGCGTGCGAAACATTCAAGAAAACATCATCGATATCGGTTTTCGGAGCCAAAGATGCACTCGTGTACCCTTGATGACTGCACGACACAAAGCTTTACGCCTTGCCTGGGCTCGTGAACACCGAAATTGAACTGTCGATGACTGGAAACATGTTGCCTAGTCGGACGAGTCTCGTTTCAAATTGTATCGAGAGGACTGACATGTACGGATAGAGACAACCTCACGAATCCATGGACCCTGCACGTTAGCAGGGGACTGTTCAAGTTTGTGGAGGCTCTGTAGTGATGTGGGACGTGTGCAGTTGGAGAGATATGGGAGCCTTGATACGTCTAGATACGATTCTGAGAGGTGACACGTACGTAAGTATCGTGTCTCACCACCTGCATCCAGTCATGTCCATTGTGCATTCCGACGGACTTGGGCAGTTCCAGCAGGAATTGCTACAGAGTGGCTCCAGGTACACTGTTCTGAGTTTAAACACTTCCGCTGGTCACCAAACTCAACAGACATTCATTATTGACCATATCTGGGATGCCTTGCGACGTGCGGCTCAGAAGAGATCTCCACCCCCTGGTATTCTTACGGATTTATGGATATCCCTGCAGGATTCCCGGTGTCAGTTCCCTCCAGCACTATTTCAGACATTAGTCGAGTCCATAGCAAGTCCTGTTGCGGCACTTCTGCGTGCTCGCGGGGCGCTGCACGATATTAAACAGTTGTACCACTTTCTTTGGCTCTTCGGTGTAAATAAGAATTTTCTAGTACACTGCTCTGCCAAACTAAAGGACGAATTACATAAAATAACAGTCGGTGGAAATGAATAAATGCGCGGACGTGTCGCCTAGACGTCCACAGAAAGTTGGAGGTAATATGGAATGAGATCAGCGTGATAACGGCGCCAAATGTGACTGGCCCCCAACATGAATCAGTTGAAGGAACGGGAAAAGGCGGTGTGTGGGTCAGTCAGCTAGCAGTTACGGTGCACAGTAGTGGCGCTCTTCATTACAACATGGCCCGAGGACGACATTTGGGAGCCTCCAGACAGGGCAGAGTGATTTAAAACTGGAAAAAGAATGGAGTGTGACGAGTTTAGCCCAGAAGTTTGCAATTGTCTTCAACACTGTTTCACGTCCGTGGGGAGCGTTTAGAACCATAGGCACTGCTGCCCAAAGGACAGGAGGTAGTCGGCACGGTCAACTATGGCACCAGATGACCGCCACATTGTGCAGCGGGCAAGAACGGACCTACGTCCAATTGCGATAGCAACCAGATTTAACAGAACCGTAAAGCATGCAGTGTCACGCCCCCCCAGACTGCATGGGGGTGGTGTCTTTTCCCGACGACCAGTACTTTATGTTCGGTTGACACCTGCATATGGGCGACAGCGTTTGTGATGGTGCCGAGAGCATAGGTATTGGACCAACGAGGAATGGGGTCTCATGATCCTTTCAGATAATAGTAGATTCATTCTGAGTAGATAATCTGGAGGTACATTCTTGTGGCGAGAGGTGGGAACACGCAATGCACCCAGAATCACAGTGAAACACGATCATTTGATGGTCCAGATATTATAGTGTGGCAGGCATAATGTTGCACGGGCGTACTGACCGCCAGACCTTTGAACACGGTACATTCAGAGGTCAACGTTGTTGTAACACATAGGCATCTTGCCTACGTGCGTCTTTTCAGGGTTGCATTCGGCCCTGACTTGGATGGATGAAGCCGGCTGAAGTGGCCGTGCCGTTCTAGGCGCTGCAGTCTGGAACCGCGAAACCGCTACGGTCGCAGGTTCGAATCCTGCCTCGGGCATGGATGTGTGTGATGTCCTTAGGTTAGTTAGATTTAACTAGTTCTAAGTTCTAGGGGACTAATGACCTCAGACGTTGAGTCCCATAGTGCTCAGAGCCATTTGAATCATTTTTTTTTTTTTTTTTTTTGGATGGATGAAAATGCGTGGCCGCATCGAACAGTGCAGATGGAGGAGATTTTGGCACTCCGTCGTCAGGCCACGAGTGGCCTACCGGGACCATCCGACCGCCATGTCATCATCAGAGGAGGATGCGGATAGGAGGGACGTGGGGTCAGCACACCGCTCTCCGAGTCGTTATGATGGTATTCTTGACCGAAGCCGCTACTATCTGGTCGACTAGATCCTCAATTGGCATCATGAGGCTGAGTGCACCCCGAAAAATTGCAACAGCGCATGGCGGCTGGATGGTCACCCATCCAAGTGCGGGCTACGCCCAATAGCGCTTAACTTCGGTGATCTCACGGGAACCGGTGTATCCATTGCGGCAAGGCCGTTTCCCGAGGATTTTGGAACGAGGGGATTTTCTGCGAATGGACTGGCGTGCTCGTTTCTGCGACTTAAATAATATCGAGCACGTATGGGATGCTTTGGGGACATGTACTGCATCACGTCCAAATTTACCAATGATCATGCAGCAGTGTGAATCGCGTTGGTGGACTAATGGAACGCCCTACTACAAGAATTCCTTCCCAACCTTGGGACCAGAATGGGAGCACTTTGCAGAGCATGCAGTGCAGTCCGTGATGATCACACACCCTATTAAGAACCATGTTCTGCTTTTTGCAATATCTAGTGGACCACCACAAATAGTGGTGACTTCAGTGTAATTAATTGATTTGAATAAAAGCGACATTTCTGATTGTCTCCTTGCATATTACGCTCAGTTACCTTCTGTACCAAACTGTAGCAGTTGTTTCTACGTATCGTCCAAGTTTCATTGAGCTATGTTACTTGTCAGTGATGTATCATTTGAAGGTTACTTTCGTCCTTAAGTTTTGGATATCAGTATAGATACACAGACAAATTTTAAATATCTTTAATAAATGTTCAAGAAACCTTTCACATTACCTTCGTGAGATATAATGTTTGTGTGTTTTTTCTCGGCAACCTGTTTCAATACTCTTTTGACCACAACAATTTGCTATGTCCTCATATAACTAGCTGTGTAATGGAGGAAAAGGTGAAACCGCATTCTGAGACTGTGGAGTAGAGAGTGCTGCGTACCTAATTATGAACGGGACAATGCAGCTTATCTATATTACTGAACGGCTATCCCCATTCGTGATTCATGGTTCACGGTACTTAGTCCAAAGTCCTTATTGTAGGTTGCCTATCTAGTGATTTCCAGGGCAACAAAAATGTAATTTTTAATATTCCACGTAATTATTGACCGAGTTCGAAAATTACAATGCTGCCTTAATCTACTCATTAAGAGGTATAACCTTACGTCAAAGATTCGACACAAGTGTTACAGTTAGGATCTGCGAGGCCTGTTTGGAAAGTAAGATTGGAGGGTCGTGAAATGGAAACCACTGTGAAAACCAAAATTGTTTTATTTGCAATAGATAGTTACATCTTCCATCTACTTCTAACATAACCGCCGCTACGACTCAGACATTTGTAATTCGTTGTACTAACTTCCCAATATCCTCATCACAGAGGGCAGCCACCTGTCCCTGCAATTCTCTACGCTGGTGTACAGATTACTTTCTCTGCCAAAATGCTGTCTTCGTAGAGAGCGGTTTATGTAGGCAGAGATTAAAACTTAGGGGGAACCAATTAAGGGTTATATTGTGGGTGAATAAAGACTTCCCATGGAAAACGGTGCAGGAGCGTCTTCATTGCCCCTGCCGAGAATTGTCTCGGAGAAAGAAATTCATGACAGTTACGTTAAGTGAGAATACATGACATCAGACGAAATCTCTCGACGGTCAGTCATACTTGGCGAGAAACACTGTTTTCTATGTGTCCTTCCGTGGTCACTGTGCACTCAGAACTGAAAAGAACAGCGTGACGCAATCGGTGATCACTGTGGAGGCACTGCCCAACCCATCTGTGCAAAGCTTCATCGGATTTGTAGTTTACACTTCGTGTCCGATTGGCCTTACTTTTTTGAGTAGCACTCCTATGTATATGTCTTCAGGCACTTGTTATATTGATCTAGTATTTGAGAGTTAAATCACTTAATGAGTTGTAACAAACTTGACACCTAATTTCAAAACTTTACGAGAGCTTTCCTCGCTGACATCCGCCACAAAATGATTAAAGGGAAAAAATATATCGCTCACTACATTTTTGCTCTTCATACAGTATAACTTTATCATCAAGCATGCTGCATCAGTTTATTACTTCTCTACTACCTACTCCATTCGCAACACATTTTACACATAGTATCTACATATACCGCTAAATGTACCCCCAAAATTATATAATTGTACGGCAGACAGTTCAGAAGATATTACGTCATAAACATTGAGATGTGTGAAAAATTAGCTTTTGCTTAAAACTGAGTGCAAATTACACATACAGTGTTTGATACTGAGAGCACTTAGCGACTTCCAAAAATTTCTAACAAAGTCGAAACTTTTTCTAAACTTCTACTCGCCTACATGTTTAACGTCAAATATTTAACACATTAACTCCTTAACGACTGAATAATTTTTTTGATGGAAGATAAAAATAAAAAATCGTGGTGCTTTAGAGGTACCCGAAACACTCAAGAGAATGCATCAGTTGTCAGAAGCGTTGGTAGGATAGTAAGAACCAGCATCTAACGGCACTGGCATTCAAAAACAGTTAATCTTCCAGTTATTAGCACAACATTGGTATGATGCGAATTCGCGACACTTGACATTAATTGTGAATCGTGAGACTGAAAGATAATGCAGGTAAAGCTTACTGTTATTCCTTCCATAGAGCATGCAAATAAGAGTATTAACTACTGCCCACCATCATCATGATGTATGAAGTCAAAATTTGCAATAAAGATCATATTCCGTAAAAACGTGAAGTGGCATAATACTGAATTAGAAGTGAGAGTGCCCTGCAATCTCTCAAGACATTTGAACCTGTCTTATACTCGGAAGTTCGATTCCTTAAAGAATCTATATTACAAAATCGAATCAAATTTACAAAGAACTTTGCAGTTTTAGCTCACAAATTAATATGAAGTTTTATCCTCTCTGGACTGGATATCTTCACTGATTCGGTAGGGATGAGTGTCTAGAAGACGTTGTATCCTTTCTGGAGACAAAGTGATTCACGACTGTTGTAACTGGCCCATGATATCCTGGATACTGGCGGTGGGACAGAGTTTATGTAGCACATGTTGCAACAGGACAGATCCGTGGATCTTACTGGCCACAGGAATACCTCAACGTTACCGGGAGTGTTCATAGAGACATGTGCCATGTGTGGAGGAGCATTGTCCTGTTGAAAACTGGGTTCCTGATACTGTAACATATGATGACGCAGGATGTCTGTGACGTACCGTTGTGCTGTCAGAGTTCTCTGAATCGCTATCGACCATGACCTGATATCATACTCGATGACTCCCCACACCATGGCGCCTGGATAACTAGAACCGCTATGCCTTTCCAAAACATAGGGTAAATGGGACCTCTCTTCATGTCACCGCCAAACTCACCAAGGATGGTCATCTGGGGTAGTCTAGGAGCGTGAGTAATCGCTGAACACGGTGCGACGCCATTCGTCAGCACCCTACGCTTCCTGGTCACAGCGTCTCTCCAAACGCAGCCACTTGTGTTGTGGTGTTGACGGTAGCCTACGCGCATGATGATAACTCCCTAGTATCCTGCTACTAATCTCCGGCCAGAGGTAATGAAAAATGTTGCAGGGAGTCCATCACTTGTTCTCGGATGGAAGGGGTTGACTTGAAGGGGTTACGACGTTCTTGGTGCACATAAGGCGATCCTGTCTTGCGGTGGTTGGCTGTCGTCAACTGGAACGTTGCATGCCCACACGAATCCATGCAGTCCAACAATAGGCTGCTGTCACATCCAAATGCGCCAGCAATCTGGGTATTGCTCGAGTCGACCAGAAGGCCACTTGGAGCCCCAAAATGAAGTCTCAAACTCTGTTAGGTTCTGATAATGCTGTCTAATACGAGTACATGGCAGCGATCACTCAACATCTGACGCCGTGCACGCCCTTATGTGCTCTACCAGACCTGGTAAGACCACTAAAGACTAACAACACTAATGCACCCTGGTGGCCGTTCTACCTCTCACACAGAATTGCAGTTCTAATCATTAAACACCAATTGGTGGTAGTGCATGCGTGAAGTTGCATTGACATCCGAGCACTTAACTTTCTTTCAGTTGATGTAGTCATGTAAAGCTGAGATGCCTTTTTATAGGATTCAGTGTGTTCTGTACCAGGCTTGGCTAAACTTTGCTCTGGGGACGGGTACACTTTCGTCGCACACTTTTCTAGCCATGTGAACAGAGATGGGGGGAAGGAACTGAAAGAAAATTTAACAGAAACAAAAGTTTAATGGGAACAGTTACGAGTACTGAAGTTCGTAGACGAAGTACCCTTCCGACTAGACGTAAGGAGGACTTAGAAAAGTTGTTAAAAGGAACGGACCGCCTAGTTGGTACAGAATGTGACTTAAGGGTAAACAAACCAATGACAGAGATGGTGAAGGAGGAGACAGGGAAGTATCAGTCAGGAAGCAAGATTCCAAAGATTGTGGAAGCAAGGAGGTTTTCAAAAATAACACTCGTGCAGACGAAGAAAGCTTTCTTCCACAAGCTGCGACATTGTACCAAATAAAACAGTGACCCATATACACTATAAGTTTCCTTTAATTTAGTACGTCTATGGTCATAAACTTGTTATTAACAGATTACCGGTTTCGGTTTACAATGACCGTCATCAGATCTGTTTTATAAAAACAAAATCCTAATGTACTGCAGCCATAGTGGCCACTTTGCATTTAACATTTGACGATGCCACTATGGCTGCAGTACATTAGGACTTCATTTTTATAAAACATATCTGATGATGGTCATTATAGACCGAAACCGCTAATCTGTTAATAAAAAGTTTGTGACCATAGACGTAAATTAAAGGAAACTTGAAGTTTTCTTCAATAGAAGAAACCTGTTGATGTCCTATGTCGGGCAAGGAGGTTTTCAAAAATAAGACTGGTGCAGATAAAGAAAGTTTTCTTCAATAGAAGAAACCTGTTGATGAGGAAATGAGGAAGAAGTTCTACATCGACATCTACACTCCGCAAGTCACCATACGATGCATGGTTGAGGGTACCTTGTGCTACTGCTAGTCATTCCATTCTTGATCCACTCGCAAACGGAGCGAGGGGGAAAATACTATCTATAGGCCTCCGTACAAGCCCTAATTTCTGTTGTCTTGCCTATGCCCCTTTACTCGAAATGAACGCTGGCAGCAGTAGAATCGTTTTGCACTTAGACGAAAATGCTTGTTTTCTAAATTTTCTTGACAGTTTCGCAGAGGGAACGTCGTCTTCACCCCAAGGACTCCTATTCGAGTTCACGAAGCATCTCCGTTACATTCGCGTGTTGATCGAAACTACCGGTAAAAAATCCGGCAGCAAGCCACTGAAATGCTTCGATGTCTCAGTTTAATCCGACCTTGTGGGTATCCCAAAAACACTCCAGCAGCACTCAGAAACGGGTAGCACTAGTGTCCTATACGTGGTCCCGTTATAGATGACCTACACTTCCCTAGCTTGCTACCAGTAAACCGCGGTCGATCAGATTATTCACCTTCCATACTACCGTCCTTACGTGATCGTTCCATTCATATCGCTTTACGGCGTTGCACCTACGTATTTAATAGACGTGACTATGTTCAGCGCATACTACTTATACCATATTCGAAAATTGCTGCAATTGCAATTCATCACACCAAGTATAAATTCAGTGCAATCCATCTTGTATTCTCATACCATCGCTCAGTTAGATCGTCAGCGAGAGCGCACCGCTAGTTCCTGCTAGCAGATGCGCAAAACTATAGACCTATATCTCTGACGTCGATGTGTTGTAGAATTTTAGAACATGTTTTTTGCTCGAGTATCATGTCGTTTTTGGAAACTCAAAATCTACTCTGTAGGAATCAACATGGATTCCGGAAAAGCCGGCCTCAGTGGCCGTGCGGTTCTAGGCGCTACAGCCTGGAACCGGGCGACCGCTACGGTCGCAGGTTCGAACCCTGCCTCGGGCATGGATGTGTGTGATGTCCTTAGGTTAGTTCGGTTTAATTAGTTCTAAGTTCTAGGCGACTGATGACCTCAGAAGATAAGTCGCATAGTCCTCAGAGCCATTTGAACAATTTGATTCCGGAAACAGCGATCGTGTGAGACCCAACTCGCTTTATTTGTTCATGAGACCCAGAAAATATATGATACAGGCTCCCAGGTAGATGCTATTTTCCTTGACTTCCGGAAGGCGTTCGATACAGTTCCGCACTGTCGCCTGATACACAAAGTAAAAGCCTACGGAATATCAGACCACCTGTGTGGCTGGATTGAAGAGTTTTTAACAAACAGAACACAGCATTTTGTTATCAATGGAGAGACGTCTACAGACGTTAAAGTAACCTCTGGCGTGCCACAGGGGAGTGTTATGGGACCATTGCTTTTCACAATATATATAAATGACCTAGTAGATAGTGTCGGAAGTTCCCTGCGGCTTTTCGCGGATGATGCTGTAGTATACAGAGAAGTTGCAGCATTAGAAAATTGTAGCGAAATGCAGGAAGATCTGCAGCGGATAGGCACTTGGTGCAGGGAGTGGCAACTGACCCTTAACATAGACAAATGTAATGTATTGCGAATACATAGAAAGAAAGATCCTTTATTGTATGATTATATGATAGCGGAACAAACACTGGTAGCAGTTACTTCTGTAAAATATCTGGGAGTATGCGCGCGGAACGATTTGAAGTGGAATGATCATATAAAATTAATTGTTGGTAAGGCGGGTACCAGGTTGAGATTCATTGGGAGAGTCCTTAGAAAATGTAGTCCATCAACAAAGGAGGTGGCTTACAAAACACTCGTTCGACCTATACTTGAGTATTGTTCATCAGTGTGGGATCCGTACCAGATCGGGTTGACGGAGGAGATAGAGAAGATACAAAGAAGAGCGGCGCGTTTAGTCACAGGGTTATTTGGTAACCGTGATAGTGTTACGGAGATGTTTAGCAAACTCAAGTGGCAGACTCTGAAGGAGAGGCGCTGTGCATCGCGGTGTAGCTTGCTCGCCAGGTTTCGAGAGGGTGCGTTTCTGGATGAGGTATCGAATATATTGCTTCCCCCTACTTATACCTCCCGAGGAGATCACGAATGTAAAATTAGAGAGATTAGAGCGCGCACGGAGGCTTTCAGACAGTCGTTCTTCTCGCGAACCATACGCGACTGGAACAGAAAAGGGAGGAAATGACAGTGGCACGTAAAGTGCCCTCCGCCACACACCATTGGGTGGCGTGCGGAGTATAAATGTGGATGTAGTTGTAGAATAAGGCGAGTACACCGTTCGCGTTTTCATATTTTACGAGCTTCAAACAGGAGCGACTGCAGTAATGGATAGGAAATGTGATTGTTGTGTACAGATGCGAGCTGAGCTGGCGACCCTTCGCTCCCAGCTTCAGGCTGCGTTAGCTTCCGTCACACAGCTTGAGGCTGCTGCCAAGGGGCGTCACTGTGGGGGATCGGACGCGGGGATGCGAGGGACGTCGAGCACGTCCCACGTGTCCTCCGATCGGTCCACTGCTGTGACCTCCCCCGGTACTGCCTGCAGTGAGGTTGACCCCTCACCTGTGGTCGAGTGGGAGATCATACAGAAGCCCTGTTCCAGAGGAAGCTTCTCGGCCCGCAATGTCTGGGCATTCACAGAGGGTAGGTTCGCCGGTAGTTGGGAGCTCCAACGTTAGGTGCATAATGGGGCCTCTTAGGAACATGGCTACCAAGGAGGGGAAGGAAGCCAGTGTGCACTCCGTGTGCATTCCGGATGTGGAAAGGGTGCTTCCGGATACCATGAAGAATACAGGGTGCGGCCAACTGCAGGTGGTGGCTCATGTCGGTAACAATGACGTGTGTAGCTTTGGATCGGAGCAGATTCTGTCTGGTTTCGGGCGCCTTGCGGAAATGGTAAAGACTGCCAGTCTTGCTTCCGAGATTAGGGTGGAGCTCACCATGAAACGTCCCCTTAGAAAAATTTCTGAATTACTGTGCTGATAAACGTCTTACATTATTTGCTTTTCAAACAGCTGAGCAAAACTGAACGTACTCAAACATGCACTAAAGTGACACACAATATTTTTAGCGCAACGCAATCTGACTTTCAAAAATCCCTACAAAAGAATGGCCCTGACTAACATTAACCTATACCTTTCACAAATCACTTACCTCACAAAAATGTTCGTTACTCGAACTACTGCAATACAGCTAGCGCCACTACTGCCAGCTAAATAAAAGATTCAAACTACGGAAGGCACTAACTACTGATAGGCATAGTTAGCAAATGAAAGATTTTAATAGAGAACAAACAATATATTTACCTTAATAGTGTTGAAAAATCATAATGTATATAGCAGTTCATGATATCCAGTCTTACAAATTTCAGAACTCCGCCATCTCTCTCCCCACATCCACCACTGCTGGCGGCTCACCTCCAACTGCGCCACGCTACGCGCTGTTAACATACAGCTGCCCAACACTACAACGGCAGACAACAATGCAAACTAGCCACAGACTGCACACAGCACAGCCAGTGATTTTCATACAGAGCGCTACGTGGCGTTACCAATATAAAAAACCTAAACAGCCTACTTACAACCATATGCAGCATCGTCGATAGAACCGACTGTAGTCCTTTGGTGCAGAGCCGAGTGGAGGGTCTGAATCAGAGGCTCAGGCGGTTCTGTGACCGTGTAGGCTGCAGATTCCTTGACTTGCGCCATCGGGTGGTGGATTTCCGGGTTCCGTTTAAAGGTCAGGAGTCCACTACACACAGGAGGCGGCTACACGGGTAGGAAAGGGAGTGGGCGGTTTTTTAGGTTGGAGGGTCTTAGGGAACCACAAAAGGGACGTCTGTCTAAAAGCCGGCAGCTAAAACACTTAATGAGGTAGTTGTAGAAACGATTGGTATTGTAGTTGTAAATTGTCGTAGCTGTGCTGGGAAAGAACCAGAGCTCCAAGCCCTAATAGAAAGCACTGAAGCTCAAATAGTTGTAGGTACAGAGAGCTGGCTAAAGCCGGAAATAAGTTCAGCCGAAATTTTTTCAAACGATCTAACAGTGTTCAGAAAGGATAGATTAAATACAGTTGGTGGTGGAGTATTTATTGCTGTCAGAAGTAGTTTGCCTTGTAGCGAAATGGAAGTAGATAGTTCATGTGAAATAGTATGGGTAGAGGTTATACCTGACAATCGGACTAAACTATTAATTGGATCGTTTTATCGACCCCCCGACTGAGAAGACATAGTTTCTGAACAGGTCAAAGAAAACTTGAGTCTCATTTCAAATAAGTACCGCGCTCATACAATTATAGTCGTATGTGACTTCAATCTACCCTCTATATGGTGGAAAAATTATACGTTTAAAGCCGGCGGCAGGCACAAAACATCATCCGAAATTCTACTGAGTGCTTTATCAGAAAATTATTTTGAACAATGAGTTCATGAGCCCACTCGAAGCGTAAATGGTTGCGAAAGCATACTTGACCTTTTAGCAACAAATAATCCTGGACAAATAGTGAGTGTTGTGACGAATACAGGGATTAGCGACCACAAGGTAGTTGCTGCTACGCTGAATACGGTAACACCTGCAACCATAAAAAAACGCAAAGTATATCTATTTAAAAAAGCTGATAAAAATGCTCTTAACGAATTTTTAAGAGACAGTCTTCATTCCTTCCGATCTGATCATGTAAGTATAGAAAAGTTATGGAACGTTTTCAAAGAGATAGTATCAACAGCAATTGAGAGATATATGCCACATAAATTAATAAGTGATGGTACTGATCCCCCGTGGTACACAAAACGTGTCAGATCGTTGTTGCAGAAGCAACTAAAAAAGCGTGCCAAATTTAAAAGAACGCAAAATCCACAAGTTTTACAGAAGTTCGAAATATAGCGCATAGCCCGCATCTCGTGGTCGTGCGGTAGCGTTCTTGCTTCCCACCCCCGGGTTCCCGGGTTCGATTCCCGGCGGGGTCAGGGATTTTCTCTGCCTCGTGATGGCTGGGTGTTGTGTGCTGTCCTTAGGTTAGTTAGGTTTAAGTAGTTCTAAGTTCCAGGGGACTTATGACCACAGCAGTTGAGTCCCATGGTGCTCAGAGCCATTTTTATAGCGCATACTTCAGTGCGAGATGCTTTTAATAATTTCCACAACGAAATTCTGTCTCGGAATCTGGCAGAAAACCCTAAGAGATTCTGGTCGTACATAAAGCACACCAGTGGCAAGACGCAATCAATACCTTCACTGCGCGATAACAACGGTGAAGTCACTGATGACAGTGCCACTAAAGCAGAGAGTTATTAAACATGGTTTTCCGAAACTCCTTCACCAAAGAAGACGAAGTAAATATTCCTGAATTCCAATCAAGAACAACTGCCAAGATGAGAAACATAGAAGTAGATATCCTCGGTGTAACAAAGCAGCTTAAATGACTTAATAAAGGCAAGGCATCTGGTCCAGATTGTATACCAGTCAGGTTCCTCTCAGAGTATGCAGATAAAATAGCTACATATTTAGCAGTTATATACAACCACTCGCTCACAGAAAGATCCTTACCTAAAGACTGGAAAATTGCTCAAGTCACACCAATAACCAAAAAGGAAAGTAGGAGTAATCCGCTGAATTACAGGCCTATATTACTAACGTCGATTTGCAGTAGGATTTTAGAACATATACTGTATTCGAACACTATGAAGCACCTCGAAGAAAACGATTTATTAACATATAGTCAGCACGGAATCAGAAAATATCGTTCTTGTGAAACACAACTAGCTCTTTATACTCACGAGGTAATAAGTGCTATCGACAGGGGATGTCAAATTGATTCTACATTTTTAGATTTCCAGAAGGCTTTCGACACCGTTCCTCACAAGCGTCTTCAAACCAAACTGCGTGTCTACGGAGTATCGCCTCAGTTGTGCGACTGGATTCGCGATTTCCTGTCACAAAGGTTACAGTTCGTAGTAATAGACGGAAAGTCATCGAGTAAAACAGAAGTACTATCCGGCGTTCCCCAAGCAAGTGTTATAGGCCATCTATTGTTCCTGATATATATTAACGACATAGGAGACAATCTGAGTAGCCGTCTCAGACTGTTTGCAGATGATGCTGTCATTTACCGTCTTGTAAAGTCATCAGATGATCAAAACGACTTGCGAAATGATTTAGATAAGATACCTGTACGGTTCGAAAAGTGGCAATTCACCCTGAATAAGGAAAAATGTGAAGTTATTCACATGCGTACTAAAAAAATCAGCTACATTTCGAATACGCAATAAGTCACAAAAATCTCAAGGCTATAAATTCAACTAAATACTTAGGGATTACAATTACAAATAACCTAAATTGGAACGATCACATAGATAATATTGTGGGTAGAGCAAACCAAAGACTGCGATTCACTGGCAGAACACTTAGAAGGTGCAACAGGTCTACCAAAGAGACTACTTACACCACGCTTGTCTGCCCTATTCTGGAGCATTGCTGTGCCGTGTGGGATCCGCCTCAGGTGGGACTGACGGATTACATCGAAAAAGTACAAAGAAGGGCAGCTCGTTTTGTATTGTCGTGAAATGGGGGAGATAGTGTCACAGACATGATACGTTAATTGGAGTGGCAATCATTAAAACAAAGGCGATTTTCGTTGCGACGGGATCTTCTCACGAAATTTCAATCACCAGTTTTCTCCTCCGACTGCGAAAATATTCTGTTGGCACCCACCTACATAGGGAGAAATGATCATCACAATAAAATAAGAGAAATCAGGGCTCGCACAGAAAAATTGAATTGCTCATTTTTCCCGCGTGCCGTTCGAGAGTGGTACGGCAGAGAGACGGCATGAAGGTGGTTCATTGAACCCTCTGCCAGGCACTTTATTGTGAATAGCAGAGTAATCACGTAGATGTAGATACGACGACCATTTCCTGTACAATACGGCGTCATTAGTAAACAGTCTCAAATTACTGCTCAAACTATTATTCAGGATCGTTTATGTATAGAGAAAATAAGGACGGTCCTGTCACACTTCCCTGGGGCACTCCTGACAACACTCTTGTCTCCGACGACACTTGCTATCCAGGACTACGTACCGGGTTCTATTACTGAAGAAGCCTTAGAGTCACTCACAGATGTGAGATCCTAATCCGTTTGTTCTAACCTTCAACAACAGTATGCAAGGGGCACTGTGTCAAACTCTTTCCGGAAATTTAGGAACATGGAAACTGTTTGTTGCCCTTCATCTATGGTTCTCAGCATATCGTGCCAGAAAACGGAAAGCTAAGTTACGCATGAGCGATGCTTTCTAAAAGCGTGCTCATTTGTGGAAATAATTTTTTCTGTCTCGAATTCAGGTTGTATTCAAGAATTCTGTTACAAACCGATGTTAAATATGCTGTCCTGTAATTTTGCGGATCTGTTCTTTTACCCTTCTTATATTCGAGTTTCACCTGCGGTAGGCACTTCGAGCGGGAGATTCGCGATAAATGGAAGCTAAGTAAGGGGCCAGCGCCGTAGAGGATTCTCTGCAAAACCGAACTGGTTTCCATCCAGACCTTCTGTTGCTTCTCAGCGCCAGGGATGTCTATGGTTTTGTCCACTAGGCAGGAGTATGTGAGACGGTCAAAAAATGGTATGTCTGTACCGTTCTGTCGCGTGAATAATTTTTGAATTCCATACTTAATACTTCAGCTTTTCTTATGCTGTTTTCTGTAGCACATGAGACTGATCAACGTTTGATTCAATTGAAGCCTTCGACCCGCTTAGCGATTTTACGTAGGTCCGAAATTATCTCGTCACGATCTTTCGCTAAGGTATGAAGGTGGGAGTTGCTATATGCTTCTGGCAAAGATTTTTTAAAGTACACTCCTGGAAATTGAAATAAGAACACCGTGAATTCATTGTCCCAGGAAGGGGAAACTTTATTGACACATTCCTGGGGTCAGATACATCACATGATCACACTGACAGAACCACAGGCACATAAACACTGGCAACAGAGCATGCACAATGTCGGCACTAGTACAGTGTATATCCACCTTTCGCAGCAATGCAGGCTGCTATTCTCCCATGGAGACGATCGTAGAGATGCTGGATGTAGTCCTGTGGAACGGCTTGCCATGCCATTTCCACCTGGCGCCTCAGTTGGACCAGCGTTCGTGCTGGACGTGCAGACCGCGTGAGACGACGCTTCATCCAGTCCCAAACATGCTCAATGGGGGACAGATCCGGAGATCTTGCTGGCCAGGGTAGTTGACTTACACCTTCTAGAGCACGTTGGGTGGCACGGGATACATGCGGACGTGCATTGTCCTGTTGGAACAGCAAGTTCCCTTGTCGGTCTAGGAATGGTAGAACGATGGGTTCGATGACGGTTTGGATGTACCGTGCACTATTCAGTGTCCCCTCGACGATCACCAGTGGTGTACGGCCAGTGTAGGAGATCGCTCCCCACACCATGATGCCGGGTGTTGGCCCTGTGTGCCTCGGTCGTATGCAGTCCTGATTGTGGCGCTCACCTGCACGGCGCCAAACACGCATACGACCATCATTGGCACCAAGGCAGAAGCGACTCTCATCGCTGAAGACGACACGTCTCCATTCGTCCCTCCATTCACGCCTGTCGCGACACCACTGGAGGCGGGCTGCACGATGTTGGGGCGTGAGCGGAAGACGGCCTAACGGTGTGCGGGACCGTAGCCCAGCTTCATGGAGACGGTTGCGAATGGTCCTCGCCGATACCCCAGGAGCAACAGTGTCCCTAATTTGCTGGGAAGTGGCGGTGCGGTCCCCTACGGCACTGCGTAGGATCCTACGGTCTTGGCGTGCATCCGTGCGTCGCTGCGGTCCGGTCCCAGGTCGACGGGCACGTGCACCTTCCGCCGACCACTGGCGACAACATCGATGTACTGTGGAGACCTCACGCCCCACGTGTTGAGCAATTCGGCGGTACGTCCACCCGGCCTCCCGCATGCCCACTATACGCCCTCGCTCAAAGTCCGTCAACTGCACATACGGTTCACGTCCACGCTGTCGCGGCATGCTACCAGTGTTAAAGACTGCGATGGAGCTCCGTATGCCACGGCAAACTGGCTGACACTGACGGCGGTGGTGTACAAATGCTGCGCAGCTAGCGCCATTCGACGGCCAACACCGCGGTTCCTGGTGTGTCCGCTGTGCCGTGCGTGTGATCATTGCTTGTACAGCCCTCTCGCAGTGTCCGGAGCAAGTATGGTGGGTCTGACACACCGGTGTCAATGTGTTCTTTTTTCCATTTCCAGGAGTGTATATATAGACGAAATTCTGGAAGTGAAACATGGACCAATGGAAATCCAAAGGCGAAGAAACTCTTAGAGTCTGAAGTTGGGTGCTATAGAAGAATACGAGGGACAGATGTATAAGGAAGCGAAGAAGTATGCGAAAAAGACTAGGTGAAGAAAGAAGTCTACAAAGAAGCGTGACCAAAATGAGAGACAGGTTGGTGGGACACTACGGCATCCAGGAATATTTAACTTTTCTCTGGAAGGAGAAGTAGGGAAGAACATTCACAGGCCAGAAAAAGACAGCCGGCCGTGGTGGCCGAGCGGTTCTAGGCGCTACAGTCTGGAACCGCGCGGCCGCTACGGTCGCAGGTTCGAATCCTGCCTCGTGCATGGATGTGTGTGATGTCCTTAGGTTAGTTAGGTTTAAGTAGTTCTAAGTTCTAGGGCAGTGATGACCTTAGAAGTTAAGTCCCATAGTGCTCAGAGCCATTTGAACCATTTGAACCAGAAAAAGACTACTGTTATGAAAAGTTATTACGTAAAGTAATATCACATGGAGTATCGAATGAAATTTGTGATTGAAGAAAGTCTTTCTCGGTAGGAAGGACGAACCATGTTGTACTGGATGGAGAGTCATCGACGCGTGTAGAAGTAACTTCAGGCATGCCGCAGGTGTATGGGACCTTTCCTTCAAATGGTTCAAATGGCTCTGAGCACTATGGAACTTAACATCTGAGGTCATCAGTCCCCTAGAACTTAAAACTACTTAAAACTAAGTAACCTAAGGACATCACACACATCCATGCCCAAGGCAGGATTCGAACCTGCGACCGTTGCAGGCGTGCGGCGCCTAGAACCGCTCGGCGGACCTTTCCTTTTGACGTTGTGTGTTAATGACCTTGCAGACAGTATTAATAACAATTTCGCAGACGATGTAGTTACTTTTGGGCTGAGAGAGGTTAGTGATAAAAGCAAGCTAAGGGAAATAGCGAGGAGCACTCTCTGTAAAACCGAACTGGGATTCCATCCGGACCTGGTGACTTATTTCTTTACAACTACTCTTGTCACTTCTCAACGCTAGTGGCTGCAGCTATACAAATATCAGTCAGATTTGAAAGAGATGCAAAGAGTGATAACTCGTTTTAAATGTTAAAAACTGCTATGTCTATAATCAGTCATGGGTCACCATAAGTTACCTCACACAAATACCTGGGTATACCTGTAGAAATACGAAGTGAAATGATCACATAGACGTAGTTATAGGTAAAGGAAGCAGCAGAAATCGATTCATTGCTAGGATACTCAGGAAATGCAGTCAGTTCGCAAATGAGATTACTTCACAACACTCGTGCGACTCGTCATAGAAGATTACTCAAATGTGTAGGGGCCTACCAAATAAGACAGTCAGGGGATATTGAACGTATGCAAGGTTGACGGCTCTTATGATCACAGCTTTGTTTGATTCACCGGAAAGCGTATTGGAGATGCTAAAAAACCTGAACTGATAGATATTAGAAGACACAAGCGAATTATATAGCTAAACCATACTAAACAAGTGTAACCAGAATTGAATGAGCAGTCTAGGAATATGCAATGTCCCCTAGACATCGCGAAAACGAGATTAGACTACAGCCCACACAGATGCATTTAAGCAATCATTCTTCCCACAATCCATTCGCGACTGGAATGGAAAGAAGCCCTAATAACTGGCACACAAGGAGTATCCTTTGCCGTGCGCTTCACAGTGTTACAGGGTATAAGATGTAGACATATATTTCCAGGAAAAGTTATCTTGGAGCTAGAAAGAGCAGTAGAGGGGAGAAATCGTAGGGATACACTAGATGGGATATGAGACGCCGGTTATACAGCGAGAGTCAGGAGGAAAGTTATATACACTACTGGCCATTAAAATTGCTACACCACGAAGATGACGTGCTACAAACACGAAATTTAACCGCCAGGAAGAAGATGCTGTGATATGCAAATGATTAGCTTTTCAGAGCATTCACACAAGGTTGGCACCAGTGCTGACATGAGGAAAGTTTCCAACCGATTGACCGGCGTTGCCTGGTGAAACGTTGTTGTGATGCGTCGTGGAAGGAGGAGAAATGTGTACCATCACGTTTCCGACTTTGATAAAGGTCGGATTGTAGCCATTCGCGATTGCTGTTTATCGTATCGCGACATTACTGCTGGCGTTGGTCGAGATCCACTGACTGTTAGCAGAATATGGAATTGGTGGGTTCAGGAGGGTAATACGGAACGCCATGCTGGATCCCAAAGGCCTCGTATCACTTGCAGTAGAGATGACAGGCATCTTATCCGCATGGCTGTAGCGGATTGTGCAGCCACGTCTCGATCCCTGAGTCAACAGATGGGGACGTTTGCAAGACAACAACCATCTGCATGAACAGTTCGGCGACGTTTGCAGCAGCATGGACTATCAACTCGGAGACTACGGCTGCGGTTACCCTTGACGCAGCATCACAGACAGGAGCGCCTGCGATGGTGTACTCAACGACGAACCTGGGTGCACGAATGGCAAAACGTCATTTTTACGGATGAATCCAGGTTCTGTTTACAGCATCATGATGGTCGCATCCGTGTTTGGTGACATCGCGTCACATTGGAAGCGTATATTCATCATCGCCATACTGGCGTATCACATGGCGTGATGCCATTGGTTACACGTCTCGGTCACCTCTTGTTCGCATTGACGACACTTTGAACAGTGGATGTTACATTTCAGATGTGTTACGACCCGTGGCTCTACCCTTCATTCGATCCCTGCGAAACCCTACATTTCAGCAGGATAACGCACGACCGCATGTTGCAAGTCCTGTACGGGCCTTTCTGGATACAGAAAACGTTCAACTGCTACCCTGACCAGCACATTCTCTCACCAACTGAAAATGTCTGGTCAATGGTGGCCGAGCAACTGGCGTGTCACAATTCGCCAGTCACTACTCTTGATGAACTGTGGTATCGTGTTGAAGCTGCATGGGCAGCTGTACCTGTACACGACATCCAAGCTCTGTTTGACGCAATGCCAGGCGTATCAAGGCCGTCATTACGGCCACAGGTGGTTGTTCTGGGTACTGATTTCTCAGGATCTATGCACCCAAATTGCGTGACAATGTAATCACATGTCAGTTCTAGTATAATATACTTGTCGAATGAATACCCGTTTATCATCTGCATTTCTTCTTGGTGTAGCAATTTTAATGGCCAGTAGTGTACTTTGAGAGAGGTGATATTATTAATGATTCTGTACATAAACAGTCATTAAGTATATGTGCTGCTGTTAACAGTTTCCGAGAAGGCTAATGAAAACAATAGGAAGCAGTATAAATGTGTCTAATATTAAATGTGATCTAATGTTTTGCTTAATTGCGTACGTTTCCTCCGCTGTCAACTGCAGTGCATTTTGCAGCTGTTGCTGCTGCGTTGGTGATGTGAGCTCACTCGTATGGTCCTTTACTTGAGCGTACGCGTGTAACATACCAGCGACAAACTTAATGTAGTAAGGGTGACTTGACTGTTGTTTCAACAGAAACGTCCAGAATAGGAGTAGCATCAGACCGATCGGTGTACAAGTCAATTGCTGTGAAGACATATCGGAAACCTAGCGTAGGAAGCAGCGGACCCACGGACTCAATGTACTTGTGGGGAAAAATGTGTGGATTCAAAAAAATGAGCTACGGTCGGCAAAGTCATCACTACGTATCATAATGTCGTTCTGGCTGTATTCGCATATGAGTGCTTGTGAAGAAGATCGTGCAATTGACGCCCGTCGTTTTCAAACAGGTCTATCTCCGATACGACTAAGAAAATGGCGTATGCTCATTTGAAGTTTTTGCTCAGAGTAAACAATCCGATGAACCCCTCAAACATATACACTCGACAGCACAAAAAGCAAGCCACCCCTGAAATCCAATGTGTAGGCCACACCTGACTGTATTAAAAGCAGCATAGAACAGCTGTGTCGTATGTCTTCTAAACCCTCTGCAGTATAGTCCTTTGACTATACGCCATTAGAGAATACTTCTTTTTATGGCACTCAGTCCAGACATAAACCAATACCGTCATACAACAAGTATTAGAAAGCACGTTATTAGAGATGAGACAGTTCTTAACGCTTGCGAATTAATCTTCATACAATAAGTAACACCGCAGAAGTCTTACCACACTCATTAAATGGCATGAGGAATTCTTGCTCGTGATCCGAATTTGAACCCACTTTAAAAAAAAAAAAAACAAAGCTTGCGTGTCTGATCGAGACTCGAGTAGGCAGAAAAGGACGTAAAATATCGAAGTGTTCACCAGTGTCAGTTTACAAGGCCGAATGTCCAAACCTGGAAATAAACGATGATACATTAAGGGGAGGCTTTGGCCCGAAAAAAGCATGTCCTTTGAGAATTTTTTTCTCAGGATGACTTATAGATATCAATGTCAAATTTTGTCAAAATATTTATTGATATTTTCTCTACAAACTGGAATTTTTTCGATTGGAAATGTCAAGGAGCAAAGGCGGAAGTGCCGTCGGAACGAAACAAAATTTCGATGTAGACCTCCACGCGCGGTATGTCACAGGTCAGCCGGCTCGTCTGAAATCAAAATTGAGTTGACGTTAGCGAAGTATATAAGATTCTTTAGGAGTTGTACCTTCCTTAAGTTATTTGGACCATAGAAAACAAAATGGCGGCCATTTGAAAAAAAGGGTATTTTTATTGATTTTTCGACTTCGTCGGCCAAGTAAAAATATTGATAGTTGATGGATCGGAATAAAAGTGGTACAACTCCTAGACAATTTAGTTAGCTTCGTCGGAAACAAAGAATAATGACAATCGTTTCAGTGGATTTGAAGTTATCATACCACGCGATAAAAAAAAAAGTCATTACGAGAAAAACGCGTTTGAAGTTTTGACTACATATAAAAGCAATATTATGCAACTTACGTTAAATCTGCTATTCCGGGTCCATAAACTAGTCCTTCCTCTTATTCATCCTGCGCTGCTCTAGAGCCGCTCGTACGGCCGGTGACAAGCGGTTTTCGGCCGCTTGAATACGGTGGTCGTCCGAATGCTTGGCGCACTGCGTCGAATACAGTCCCAGGGTGACGTCCATCGTTGTCATGGTCTTCAGAATTGCTGAATACCCTTCGCTGAATCTTCTCACTGCCACGAAAGTCGCAATCTCCACAGTCTTCGCACCAGAATGCAAATGCTTCGGGACTAACTTCCAAACACACGCGTTCAAACTTTCACTTGAATTTTGTGTTTCCTCCCAAGCACCAGTAGAATAACTCGTCCTCCGAAAGAAAAAAACTGGTGCGTGAAAAAGGCCCATTGCAGGCAGGTGTATTTTTTGTTCAACTGCGAATAACAAACATTTCCGTTCCGTATTCGGAAAAACTGTTTCAGGGGTGGACTCTAACCACTTTTATAGATCAAAAATGCAATTTTTAAAAAATCGATTTTTTGAACCAAAAGATAGTAAATCTCCCCTTAAGCAATGCACTGCGGACCCTATGAAGTTTATATTTCCCCTGAGAAGTAGTCTCGAAAGGTACGTAATAAAGAACAATGCACAAGTGTGAAACGGCATGAAGAAAAGTTCTGTTGATGGACGGGGAGTAGAATACAGTTCCTATATGAATTATTAACTAAGCACATTCATATGTCAGATATTAAATATGTTCATCAATAGTGTGATATTGGAACCTGAAACGGCGATACGAATGATTTTTTTTTTCTGGAAATTATTCGAGTCAGACGCCTTTCGCTATTGTCTTGTAGCTACGAATAGATATGAAATATTTATTGTTTCTTCACCAGTCACTTCCCTCACTTATCGGTAGAACAATTTCATAATTATAAATGGAATTCAGAGTATTGTATGTATTGTACAGTATTAATTTACTTCTTGAACCGGTTTCCAGTTTACGAAGTCATCATTAGAATGTGACTATCGTCGCTAAAGAAGGCACAGTATTCGTGAACAACGCTGTGAGGCCGGAACACTAAGTAAATGCCATCTTTGACAATGCAGTGCTAACACAGTTAAAAACGTTAAAATTATTTACCGTTAAACATTTTAATTACATTACCACTGCAAACAACTCACTCTTGATGTTTATCATCTTTTTCAGCATTGCTCGCCAACGTTTTACCTTCTTTGAGTATGCTAGTTAAATTCTGATGATGGCTTTGCAAGCCGAAACTCGGTCAACAAAATAGACTACTTGCTAGCAGCCATTAAAAGCTTAACAACCAATGAAATTCAGTTTAAGAGAAGCCTAAAGGATTTACTGGTGGCCAACTCCTTCTATTCCATTGATGAATTTCTCAGTAAAACCAACTGATGTATAATACACTCCTGGAAATGGAAAAAAGAACACATTGACACCGGTGTGCCAGACCCACCATACTTGCTCCGGACACTGCGAGAGGGCTGTACAAGCAATGATCACACGCACGGCACAGCGGACACACCAGGAACCGCGGTGTTGGCCGTCGAATGGCGCTAGCTGCGCAGCATTTGTGCACCGCCGCCGTCAGTGTCAGCCAGTTTGCCGTGGCATACGGAGCTCCATCGCAGTCTTTAACACTGGTAGCATGCCGCGACAGCGTGGACGTGAACCGTATGTGCAGTTGACGGACTTTGAGCGAGGGCGTATAGTGGGCATGCGGGAGGCCGGGTGGACGTACCGCCGAATTGCTCAACACGTGGGGCGTGAGGTCTCCACAGTACATCGATGTTGTCGCCAGTGGTCGGCGGAAGGTGCACGTGCCCGTCGACCTGGGACCGGACCGCAGCGACGCACGGATGCACGCCAAGACCGTAGGATCCTACGCAGTGCCGTAAGGGACCGCACCGCCACTTCCCAGCAAATTAGGGACACTGTTCCTCCTGGGGTATCGGCGAGGACCATTCGCAACCGTCTCCATGAAGCTGGGCTACGGTCCCGCACACCGTTAGGCCGTCTTCCGCTCACGCCCCAACATCGTGCAGCCCGCCTCCAGTGGTGTCGCGACAGGCGTGAATGGAGGGACGAATGGAGACGTGTCGTCTTCAGCGATGAGAGTCGCTTCTGCCTTGGTGCCAATGATGGTCGTATGAGTGTTTGGCGCCGTGCAGGTGAGCGCCACAATCAGGACTGCATACGACCGAGGCACACAGGGCCAACACCGGGCATCATGGTGTGGGGAGCGATCTCCTACACTGGCCGTACACCACTGGTGATCGTCGAGGGGACACTGAATAGTGCACGGTACATCCAAACCGTCATCGAACCCATCGTTCTACCATTCCTAGACCGGCAAGGGAACTTGCTGTTCCAACAGGACAATGCACGTCCGCATGTATCCCGTGCCACCCAACGTGCTCTAGAAGGTGTAAGTCAACTACCCTGGCCAGCAAGATCTCCGGATCTGTCCCCCATTGAGCATGTTTGGGACTGGATGAAGCGTCGTCTCACGCGGTCGGCACGTCCAGCACGAACGCTGGTCCAACTGAGGCGCCAGGTGGAAATGGCATGGCAAGCCGTTCCACAGGACTACATCCAGCATCTCTACGATCGTCTCCATGCGAGAATAGCAGCCTGCATTGCTGCGAAAGGTGGATATACACTGTACTAGTGCCGACATTGTGCATGCTCTGTTGCCTGTGTCTATGTGCCTGTGGTTCTGTCAGTGTGATCATGTGATGTATCTGACCCCAGGAATGTGTCAATAAAGTTTCCCCTTCCTGGGACAATGAATTCACGGTGTTCTTATTTCAATTTCCAGGAGTGTATAACTTCTGTACAATTTCAGTGCAGTAATGTGTTCATTGTAAATAAGTATTATAGTAGTTATATTACACGTTTATTACCTTATTTATTTTAAATTCAGTGCATTAGTATTTGTAAAATGATTCTTTCATATAGTGTTCATTAAAAAATGACGATCATTCCACTTGGGACCTGTGGAATGGTACATTAGCTTATTTGTTTTAGTTGTAAATATTTGTCATGTATTGTTGTTTTTCTGACATGTTCTACATCCTGGAGGACCTTCTCACTACGGATCAATTGGAATGAAAGTAAATCTAATCTAATTTAATCTAAATAATACTGTAGAGCACACGCAACGTAGTGCTTTTCATTTACAGTGATGGAGGATAACATAACATCAGCGGAAAGATAGATGATTTAAGAAAAATAAGTTTAGGGTTTTCCGCGTTGCTGTCTGTATACTGTGCGTCGACCCTGTCCCGTGTTGAATCGCGTGCCGCCACCTCTGGAGCTGAAAGTGAGAAGCTGGCCGTGGACAGCCCTCCCGCTCTGCCCGGCACGCGACAGACGCCGGCGACCGGTTTTAAACTGGCCGGCCGCTGGGGGATCACGTTGCGCGGGTCGCACGGCTTCGCGCCTGCGGCCAACAGCGCCGGAAACGAGTGGAAGGGCTCCAGGAGCTAACACGAGTTCTTTCAGTGCGATACTGACGGTTAAGGACATAATACGGACAGAAGTGACGGAGTACTGGCAGTGTATTATCATACACTGATGGCCATTAACACTGCAACAGCATGCAACAACAAACTGGCATAATGTGACCACACTGACGGAAAAACATAGCAACCCCAAAGGGTTGTGCGATATAAACAGAAGTTGATAGACGTGTTTCTACATCTGAAAGACGATGTGTATTCAGATTTCGCGCCAGTCGCTTAAGAATGATGCTAGTAGCGCCACTATGAGAATGAAAATCAGGTTTGCTTTAAATATTCGCTGTAAAGCTCGTAAGCGTTAGTTGCTTCTGAGATCGGACATGGTAAGCTGACGTTAGTCAAGAGCACCTTTAAGGGCACAAAGACGCCGCTGAGCCGTGGTAAAAACTACTGTTTTGAAGAGCGCGCCGCAGCGCGTTCTGTGAGCCAGTCGCCTTCCGTTTCTGGCGGTTGCGCCGCTGTGGTAATCGCAGGTTTGGTGTCTCCCTCTGGTGGGAAAGGGGAAAGGTTGCCTGTTCACGGACATATAAGGGGCGCTATCAGCTCGGCTTCCCCCCCCCCCCAAATTCTATAAGTCCCTCCAGATCCTTGAGCGTGAAGCACTCCGCCTTGCCTTCCGTATACGCCTTCCGTCCACCACGCGGATCCTCTATGACCTCATTCCTTTCCCCCATCTGCTCCTATTCCTCGAACATATCCGCATCCTCTACACCTCCCGCCGCCTAGAACCCCCTCACCCCCTGGTTGCTCCTCTCCTCTCCCATCCTCGCCCCCTGCCACGTCTTCACTGTTGTGTCCCCCGCTACGCTCCATCTCTACACCCTACATCTCCTTTCCCAAGGTGGCTTCCATCAACTCCCCCTCCCGGATGATGCCCTCTCTCCATTTATCCCTCCTATCAACTCTGATCCTCACTCCCCCTCCTTTCCTCTGTCCTTTTCCCAGGCTCCGTCTCCCCCCCTTCCATCCTCTTTCTTCCCCACCTCCCCTCTCTTTGCCCCCTTCTCTCCCCCGAGTCCTTTTACATTTCCCTCCTCTGCCTCCTCTCATTCCCTCTCGCGTCTGCCCTTCTCCCCCTTTATTAGTCCTCTCCCTCCTTGGTGCCCCCCTTTTTCGTTTTTTTCCTCTCTCCCTCCTTGTTCTTCCCCCTCCTCCAGGTCCCCCCCCACATCTGCCTTTGGCTCGGGAGTGTCATCTTTGTGCTGCCACTTTCGTGCAGTGTTCTACATTGAGTGTTCTACAGTGAGTGTTTTACAGTGAGTGTTCCGTGTTGTGTTTTGTGGGAAGTGTTGCGAATGGCCATCATACTGTCGCTGGGTGTGCCTTTTATCTCTTGCGAACAGAAACCAGACTGTCGCCGTGTTTTTTTAAATGTGTGTGTACTATGTTACTTGTCTGATTCCTGTGTCTTTTATTAACGTTACCAACCCCTTTTGATTTCTGTTTCAACTTTCCGCATTTTTCCGCCATTTTACACTTGACGTCACCGTTTTATCGCCTGTTTTTATTGTTTCTTTTCTTCTTCCGTTTTTTAAAATAAAAGTCTGTAGGTTGTAGAGCAGCGTACTAAGCTGCTGCCAGCCCGTCCCCTTCAGGGGAATTGAAAAAAAAAAAAAAAATCTCGGCTGTTGGTCTGTCCGAGTGGGGCTGGGTCAGTTTCGCGTCACCAGTTGCTGGTCTGTCTCTCGTTCGCATTTGTGCGGAAGTGAGTTTCTGTCTGTCGTCAGAGTGCTAGTATGTCTGTCGTTTGGATCAAACTTTAAAGCCAGGAAATGAGAGTCTTGCCACTCCGCCAGTAACAGAACTCAGCTACATAGTGATCGCCCGGTCGGGGCTGTCTGTGTTCCTGTATCTGAGTCTGCGCGTTAGGCCGCCAGTCTGCTCGAGTTGCTTGGCCAACGGTTATTGTAGGTTGGATCGGTCAGTTGGTCCGTCGCGCGCTGAGACACAACATGACTGGTCCGCCTTGAGCGTCGGCGCATGTGAGGTCCCCACGCGTGAGTCCAGTGGCCAGCGCCGTATAGAGAGGGATAGTGGCTTCACGGTCGACACGAGAGCAACAGAACCACGACATCGGGGTGGCCGGGACGAGCTGCGACGCCGTGAGGCGGGAGATCGGCGCGCCTTCCTGCGTCCATTGAAGCGGCTGGAAGCGGACGGTACGGGAGAGCGTTGGGGGTGCTGCACCAGGTCTTCGCCAGAAATCGCACTTTATTAGAAGTTAAGTGTTTGGAGATATGTTGTTTCATTTACTTGTTAAATTCTAATTATTTTCTTGGTGAGGTCACGAGCCGCTTTGCTTTGGGGTCGTCCCACCATTCTTCTCCGTTTGCCTACCCGCGGGAAGGTGGTTATTTATGAATTGGGTGGTCCGTTTTCCCTTGTGGAGTTGGGGCGGGTTAGAGCAATCTGCGGTTGGTGTTGCTCAGTAATCCCCCTGTCAATCTGCCATATGTTAATAGCTGCCTCTGTCATCTTTGTGGGATTCGGTGTTAACGAATTTATTGCTTAAGGTGTAAAGGCCGAATTCCTGAAATATGTTTTTATCTTGCCTATCATCTTGCGAGAGCATGTTGGTGCATTTTATGTAAAACTGCATTTCAGGGATTTTATTTAAATGGTCATTTTAGTATATAAAGTTGCCACCCTTCCGCCGTAAGAGTTCTTTTAAAAACAAGTTGCACTTTCGGTGGCAAATAATTTTTAATGTGAGTGTTTTGTACCATTTCCATCCCTCTTATGGGGTGCATAGTTTATGTGTTTGTGTGAGTTGTTAAAATTTTTAGTTTAAAGTTATCTGGTGTGTTGCAAATTTGCACCAGTGTAGTCCTTCAGAGGTTGTTGTGAGCGGTCGTGACTACGGCAGTGTTAAAAGGGAGCGGCAAGGTTCTCAGCCCCAAAGCTCAAACTATCAAAATAATAAATTGTTATTTCTGCCTCTGAATAAATTGTAACTTGACATTTACAGGGTGCTTCTGATTGTAATTTTAAATCTGTTTAAAAAAAAAAAAAAGACTTTTAGGAATAAAATTTCCATTTATTGAAAATTTTTTTTTAAAATTTGTTTCTTCAGTTACCATTGGCAACTACTTCCACGCTGACACAGTGTGCTTATATATGTTAATGTTCTTGATGAATCGCCAGTAAATAAAGTAGATTCTTAATAAAAGGTTTTGAAAGTAAATCCACGGTTCAGCCGCCATCAACATCTCACTGAGTTTGAACTAGATTGTGTAATAGGGCTACGAGAAACTGGATGTTCCTTCCGCGATATTGCAGAAAGAGTAGGCAGAAATGTAGCCACTGCACATGACTGCCGGCAGCGATGGTCGCGAAAATGTACGGTCGCAGGAAGACTGGACTCCTATCGGCCACGTGGCATTACCGAGAGCAAACGTATTGCATCTGCAACAGCAATTTGACCAGCAGTCGGCACCACAATGACGCAACGAACTGTTACGAATACAGAGGGGTCCAAAAAAATGTATCCACGGTTTAAAAGTCTATAACTGGCAAACTAATTGACGGAGTTGTCTCATATTTAGTTGTGTAATAGTTTGTAGTTCAGGCAATCGCTACACAAGCGTTGTATTGCGTTGTTTTGTTTTGTCAGATGACAGTCGCCAGATAGTCAGTGTTTTGTTCTTAGTTGCAACTAGTTACTCGAGGAAACATAGCTGGCGCAAGGCTTACATTCGTTGAAAGGAAGTCAGTTTTGAAATGGTATTTTAAGTACGAAAACATTAATGAAGTTCAACGGCAATGACCAAACGAGTATCAAACAGAGCCACTGACCCGTTTAACGATTAGTCGCATTCGAAACAAATTTGAAGCTGAAGGCTGTGTTAAAGATGTACACAAACAACGATCTGAACGACCTGTAACAGTAACAAGTCCAGCTAGCTCCCGTCGTGTGTTACAACAACTGTCTGTGAGACAGTGTGCCCGTGAAACTGAAGTGAGTCGCTCAAGTGTTCGGCGATATTTCGAAGACAGCAAAAAAATGGTTCAAATGGCTCTGAGCACTATGCGACTTAACTTATGAGGTCATCAGTTGCCTAGAACTTAGAACTAATGAAACCTAACTAACCTAAGGACATCACACACATCCATGCCAGAGGCAGGATTCGAACCTGCGACCGTAGCGGTCGCTCGGCTCCAGACTGTAGCGCCTACAACCGAACGACCACTACGGCCAGCTGATGACAGCAAAGTGGAAGTTCTACAGCCCACGATTGCTACACGCCATGAACGAAGACAACCCATATCGTAGAATGGAGTACTGCGAGTGGTTTACTAACATGGTACGCATCGATGAAGAGTTTGCAGAGATGATTGTGTGGTCCGATGAGGCACAGTTCAAACTAAGTGGTACAGTAAATCGCCACAATTGCATCTACTGGGCCGCCGAAAATCCGAACGTCCATGTAGACAAAGCCGTGAATTTGCCAAGAGTAAATGTGTGGTGTGGGTTGTCTTACCAGGGCTTTATTCGGGAATTCTTCTTTGGCGGCACAGTTACCGGTGAGGTGTACCTTCAGAAGCTTCAGACATCTATTTTACCTGCCATCTGAGACTTGTATGGAGACGGAAGAGTTTACTTTCAATGAGATGGTGCCCCAGACCACTACCAAAATCGTGTTAGGGCGTATCTCGACGAAAATCTACCAGGAGGATGGTTAGGCCGCAGAGGTGCTGTGGAGCATCCACCACGTTCCCCAGACCTAACTCCTCTGGACTTTTACTTGTGGGGAACACTAAAGGCCGTCGTTTATCAAAAAAGGTTCAAATGGCTCTGAGCACTATGGGACTTAACATCTGAGGTCATCAGTCTCCTAGAACTTAGAACTACTTAAACCTAATTAACCTAAGGACTTCACACACGCATTCATGCCCGAGGCAGGATTCGAACCTGCGACGTAGCGGTCGCGCGCGGGTCCAGACTGAAGCGCCTAGAACCGCTCGGCCACACCGGCCGGCCGTCGTTTATCGACAAAAGGCATGCACATTGGATGAACTTCGAGAATCCATCGTACATTCATGTGCAAATATCCAACTGGACACATTGCAGTCAGCAGTTCGTGCTGCAGTTCGGCGGCATCGTTTATATGTGGATGTTAATGGTTACCATTTCGAACGCCCACAGTGATATCTTTAAGTTGGACTTTAAGCTACAATTTCACCAAAAATGAGACAACTCCGTCAATTAGTTTGGAAGTTACAGACTTTTAAACAGTGGATGCATTTTTTTGGACCCCTCTGTAGTTTACTTCAAAGACAGCTCCGAGCCAGACGCCCTTTAGCAGGCGTTCCACTGACCCCAAACCATCGCCATTTGTGACTTCAGTAGTGTCCAGCGATATCTCTTTGGAGAGCAGTGTGGAGGTCTGTCATGTTTTCTGATGAAAACGGTTCTGCCACGGTGCCAGTGATGGCCGTGTGTTGGTTGTAAGGCGGCCAGTTGAGGACCTGCACCCAACCTGTCTGCATGCTATACACAATACACCTACACCTGGAGTTATTGTTGGGGTGTTCGTATGACAGTAGGAGCACTCGTGTGGTTATCCCACGCACCCTGACACAAAGCTGAACGTCAATCTGTTTTGTTGCCGTTCATGAACAGTATTCCAGAGGGTGTTTCCCATCAGAATAACGCTCGGCCACATACCGCTGTTGTAACTCGACATGTTCTACAGTGTGTGAACATTCTGCTTTGGCCTTCAATCGAAAACATATGGGTCATTATCTGATGCCAACTCCAGCGTCATGCACAACCAACATTAACCGTCCTTGTATTGACCGATCAAGTGCCGCAGGCATGGAACTCCATCCCACAAACAGATACCCGGCAACTGTACAGTACAATGTATTCACGTCTGCATGCTTGCAATTCAACATTCTGGCGGTTACACCTGCTATTAATATACCAACATTTCACATTTATGTCTCACCTTGCGCTTACATTAACCTGTCATCTTGTAATGTTAATCACTTAAATATATTTCCTAGAAAAATTCATTCACGAAATTTCATTACTCTTCATTAATTACTTTTTGGAACAGACCGAGCGAGGTGGCGCAGTGGTTAGCACACTGGACTCGCATTCGGGAGGACGACGGTTCAATCCCGTCTCCAGCCATCCTGATTTAGGTTTTCCGTGATTTCCCTAAATCGTTTCAGGCAAATGCCGGGATGGTTCCTTTGAAAGGGCACGGCCGATTTCCTTCCCAATCCTTCCCTAACCCGAGCTTGCGCTCCGTCTCTAATGACCTCGTTGTCGCCGGGACGTTAAACACTAACCACCACCACCACCACCACCTTTTTGGAACAGCGTTTTTTTTTTTTATGTCGGTGTAACTGCCTGCACATGTATGTGTTTAGCATTCTAGCTCAACCTCACGAGGCAGGTAGGAGTAAAGTTATATACAGGGGGTAGACAAAAATACAGAAACACCAAAAACGCAACACATTATCGTGCCTAGTACGGTGTAGGAATACCGTTGGCTTTCAAAGCAGCTACATGTAAACTCAGAATGGATAAATATAGGTCTTGTGTCATTTTTAAGAGAATTATGTACCTCCATTCCTGCAAAGTAGTGGGAAATCCAGGTAACGATGATGGAGATCGACAACGATCACGCACCCTTCTCGCCAAACAAGATCACAAAGGCTCAATAATACCGAGATCGCCGCGCGGTGTAGTCGCGCTGTCTAGGGCACCTTGTCGCGGTTCGCGCGGCTTACTCCGTCGGAGGTTCGAGGGAGGAGGAGGAGATTAGTGTTTAACGTCCCGTCGACAACGAGGTCATTAGAGACGGAGCGCAAGCTGGGGTTAGGGAAGGACAGGGAAGGAAATCAGCCGTGCCCTTTCAAAGGAACCACCTCGGCTTTGCCTGAAAGAATTTAGGGAAATCACGGAAAACCTAAATCAGGATGGCCGGAGACGGGATTGAACCATCCGAGTCCTCCCTCGGGCATGGGTGTGTGTGTGTTGTCCTTAGTTCAAAAAATGGTTCAAATGGCTCTAAACACTATGGGACTTAACATCTGAGGTCATCAGTCACCTAGACTTAGAACTACTTAAACCTACGGAAATCACTCACACCCATGCCCGAGGCAGGATTTGAACCTGCGACCGCAGCAGCAGCGCGGTTCCGGATTGAAGCGCCTAGAACCGCTCGGCCACCGCGGCCGGCCTTGTCCTTAGTGTAAGTTACATTAAGTAGTGTGTAAGCCTAGGGACTGATGACCTCAGTAATTTGGTCCCATAGGAACTCACCACAAATTCCCAGTATTGAGATCTGGTGACTGCGGGGTGCCACAGTATGTGCGAAAATTCATCCTTGTGCACACGAAACCAGTTCTGGACGATGTGAGCTGTGTGAACAGGGGCCCTGTCGTCTTGGAACATAGCATCACCACTGGGGAACAAACATTGTACCACGAGATGAACTTGATCAGCCAAAACTGTCACATAATCCTTGACAGTACTGTGACCTTGCAGAACAACATGAGGCCAAAGAAATATCACGATATGATTGTCCAAATCTTCATCGAACCTACCGTCATGTTTTACTCTACGGACGTAAATTCGGCCAGCAGTTGGAAACAGTGTCGAGCAAGACTCATTCGAGCGGATGACAGTCTTCCATTGATCCATAGTCCAGATTTTAAGCCTTCGGTACTATGTTTTCCTATTACGCATATTTTCATCACTGGTGAGCGATTTTGGAATTCCAGCTCGCCCAGCACTTCCCAGCTTATGGAACTTCCTACTTGTCGTTTTGGTGCTGACAGGTGCATGGGGGCTTAATTATTTATAATGCAAATATTTTTTAGTGGCTGTTTGTCCGATTACGCATGTCTCGTAAACGGCTGGCCCTGACTAGTATTGTCACGCTATCTGACTGCATAGAACAACAACAAGAATGAAATGAAAATTTCAGTTAATACAATTAATTAATTAAGTCCCCAGCAACTATAAAACCTACGAAACCAAAGCACAAGTATAACTGTTCTGTATGTGGAAGTATGACTCAACGCACATCTGGCACGGTTCTTCTTCAACAAGACAAGAATTTTTAAATACCAATTATACTGACGTGATAAAAGAAAATTAGAAATACTATAATTGCGTAAGGAAAGCAGAATTACACTCTAATACAAGAACACAAGCCAGATGCTTTGTTGACTGAACCTGTAATGATGCATTATTTGAGACACACAAATAATAAAAGAACATAGTGTTTTATTACCTTCATATATATTGACGAAAAGCACTCAGATCATTACAATATCTCCATTGGAATAACATCTGCTATCTCTCCCATCAAATAACTGCATAAACATGGAACAACACTCTCCACTACCACATCTCACTCCAACTTCACGACAAGCAGTGACCACCACAACTTCTCGGCAAGAACTACCTGCCGCTACTTCTCAATAATCACTGCCAGTGGAGGCGGCGGAACAATACTCTCTGGCGCGATCTCTGGCGCTGTGGCTCAGTGTAGCCACCTTTCATATGCCCTTCCTCCACGGGATAGAATTTGATGGTATTTTTGCCAGCATTGGTGGTGAAAATACCACCAAATTCGTCAAAAAAATACAGACAAAAATAAAAGATAATATTAATACGTAAATATCATATAACTAGATAAAATTTTGGCTTTGCACTGACCTTACAATAGCCTAATATATAAAATACAGTAAGGAATACAAATTCTTTCATACATATGACTTTACATAATAGTTTACACAAATATCATGTGGTTAAACAATTCAATCGATAGCGTCAGCAATGACGAATATGTGCAGGTAAGAGTCTCATAACTTTTCACAAACAGTAATACACAAAATATCAGTTTATACAAATTTTTACATAAAATGCTTTTACAACAAGTAGTTGACAGTTCCAGCAGTAGCACCCAGCAATGTTGAACAGGTGCAGACTCCAACAGGTGACATCATTTCAGTAGAAGCAGTCCATCAGTGGCACCCAGCATTGTGGAACAGGTGCAGACTCCAACAGGTGACATCATTTCAGTAGAACCAGTCCATCAGTGGCACCCAGGAATGTTGAGTAGGTGCAGACACCATCAGGTGACATCATTTCAGTAGAAGCAGTCCATCAGTGGCACCCAGCATTGTGGAACAGGTGCAGACACCAACAGGTGACATCATTTCAGTAGAAGCAGTCCATCAGTGGCACCCAGCATTGTGGAACAGGTGCAGACACCAACAGGTGACATCATTTCAGTAGAAGCAGTCCATCAGTGGCACCCAGCATTGTTGAGTAGGTGCAAACACCAAGAGGTGACATCATTTCAGTAGAATCAGTTCCATCAGTTGCACCCAGCAATGTTGAACAGGTGCAGACAGCATCAGGTGACATCATTTCAGTAGAAGCAGTCCATCAGTGGCACCCAGCATTGTGGAACAGGTGCAGACAGCATCAGGTGACATCATTTCAGTAGAAGCAGTCCATCAGTGGCACCCAGCATTGTGGAGTAGGTGCAGACAGCATCAGGTGACATCATTTCAGTAGAAGCAGTCCATCAGTGGCACCCAGCATTGTGGAACAGGTGCAGACAGCATCAGGTGACATCATTTCAGTAGAAGCAGTTCATCAGTGGCACCCAGCATTGTGGAACAGGTGCAGACAGCATCAGGTGACATCATTTCAGTAGAAGCAGTCCATCAGTGGCACCCAGCATTGTGGAACAGGTGCAGACAGCATCAGGTGACATCATTTCAGTAGAAGCAGTCCATCAGTGGCACCCAGCATTGTGGAGTAGGTGCAGACAGCATCAGGTGACATCATTTCAGTAGAAGCAGTCCATCAGTGGCACCCAGCATTGTGGAACAGGTGCAGACAGCATCAGGTGACATCATTTCAGCAGAAGCAGTTCATCAGCGGCACCCAGCAATGTTGAGTAGGTGCAGACACCGACAAATGACATCATTTCCATAGAAGTAGCTCCATCTGTGCACCCAGTATTGTTGAGTAAGTGCAGAGAGCAACAAGTGACATCATTTCAATCAAAGCAGTTCCATCAGTTGCACCCAGCAATGATGAGCAGGTGCAGAGAGCAGTCCATCATATTCACTATCACTGATCACACTGTTCATCAGAGTTTATAAGCAGAAATTAAACATGTCCTATTGGCACCAATCATGTAGAAAAAGCACAAGTAACAGTCTATAATATTCACTATCACTGATCACACTGTTCATCAGCAGAAATTAAACATGTCCTAGTGGCACCAATCATGTAGAAAAAGTACAAGTAACAGTCCATAATATTCACTATCAGCGGAAATTAAACATGTCCTAGTGGCACCAATCATGTAGAAAAAGTACAAGTAACAGTCCATAATATTTACTATCACTGATCACACAGTTCATCAGCAGAAATTAAACATTTCTAAGTGTCACACATCATGTTGAAAATTGCAGGTAACAGTTCATAATATTCACCATCACTACTCAGACAGTTCAAGCATGAACAATAGTTTGAATACACATACAAATGCTTTTACAATGCTCTTACACTAAACATACAAATTCTAATAAACACACGAATAATGTCAGATAATTGTCATATTAACTATCACAAACATCAGTAAACCTATAATATTTATTGGTGTCAGTGCAAGCCACTACAAACAAATAAAATAATATTTAGGAGACAGGTGGGTAGGATTAGGAAAGGAAAACACACAAAACACACTCACTCAACTTTCATCCACATTAAGTACTACTGTGTAATTGAATAGTGTTAACTGTGTAAATGCAATTCTGTCAAAATTTGATGTTCATCATGTGTATCAAGTGGTACTGGCAGCAATGTATAACAGTCAATAATAGTTAAGTCAACGTCATAGTCATCATGTCAAGACCAATGTTTGCCAAGCCAGATCAAAATGTACGGTTGCTGAACAACTGTCAGTGAGCCAAGATATGCAAATGCTTCCTCTCTCCCAAAAAAGTACATAGTGCTTAGTGATTTAACAAAGTGTGTGTGTAGACAATCTTCTTTCTACTTTAGTGTTCTAGTCTGCTATCTTCATCCTCCCTGTTCCATATAGACCAACAAAAAAAATATGCACCTCACTTACTTTACCTCTTATACACCAAAACTCCAATCAACTTCAAATAATCTCAATACCTCAATAATACCTCTTCAATACGTCGATACATATAAACCCTATTGCCAGTATCATTTCACTTCCATAACAACTCTTTCCTCTTGTCAGTCTCCTCGAACAAGTACAGATAAAATCCTAATGATGCAAACCTCATCATCCCATACAATCCGAAGACACACTGTCAACACACAACCTCTGTGTAATCCATCTGACCAAAATCTTCTACTCATTATGAATTATAAACAAAAGAAATGCATATATGACCTCTAACAGACTTAGTTCGAATAACTCTCAGTAATTAAGTACGATTACAGAGTGTGAATGATCCTAATTTTTCACAGTGTGGACACCACTTCAAGAATTATGGCAAACAGAAGCAAACATGTGGAGTATTTCTTGTGTCAAGTGTCACTTCCTATTTCAGTTGCTCATGAATAATGCAGTGTAATAACTGTCAATGGTCTAAACCTAGTTTTGGTATGTCATATCGTTAGCTTCCTTCCTATTAGCATAAATTTATACAGCTTCCATAAAACCTCCAGCTCATGTGACTTCTATGAAGTTTCTTGTACTAATGTCGTTCGTAACATTATAGCAGTTCATTTTCTTATCTAAAATTATATGGCACTGAGCGTAAGCAAAACAAGCAATAGCGAGTAAACATACCAGTAGAGAACAGAATGTCAACAAGTGGATGCAGCACAATTCCTACAACGCGGCTCTGCCAAGCAAACAATCTGTAACTAATACCATAGTGTAACCTAAACTCTATGTTCGTACACTGTACATCAGCATTGCTATATACCAAATTAAAGAGTAGTTGGGACGACAAACAAAAATGTATAAATATGCAATCCATACACATAGCAGTAAACATATATCTTAGGTAATAAACAGGTTATTAGCATCATATCAGCATAAGCAAATAAATGTTCATATGTAATCTTAATAAGTAAACATGAAGGCGCAAGCAGATAAATCACAAAGTATAACTTACATACATATCAGCACAACTAATCAGGTGACAATTATAATTTAAATAAATAAGCACAGCAGGCACATAATTAAAAAAAAAGTGACATCTGTGAAAAAGCAGTGCAGCCAAGCGATGCATAATATACAAATAACAACCCTGTTCATTAATAATCATTGTCAAAATCAGTTAACGTACGCAAGCACGTCGCTTCACAAGTAAATTCATAGGACATGAAATTAGCACAAAGTATGAATCACGTAATCGCGAGCAGCAAGTTACGTCTAAAGTATGTACCTAAGTGGAAATATGTTACCTGAAAAATAAACTCAATTAATAATTACCTTTTTAGTTTATTACTTTCTTCTTCGAAATGACATTTTTCCTGAAATTTTCTCGATAGCAAGTCGTCTTAACGTCGGAAACACACAGAATTTACCTGAAGTTCTTAAATATTTTATAGAACCGTATCCTGAAAAATACTGAATGTTAATAACATAATTCATCAAGTCACTATAGCTTTATACTGAATTTAATCGGAGAACTTAGACTGTGATTTGTTTACGGCTGTCAGTGCATTCGCACTGAGCGCTCGATCAGCTGTAGGCGCGTGACGTAGGAAGCAATTGTTTGCGGTCAACGACTGCCTTGTGCGGCGCGCAGACTTGACTGTTGCTTTGAGTATATGCCGCCGCCAAAACACAGCGCGGTATCCTTGTATTCTCTGCATGTTTACATCTAGCTGTTAGTTTTTCACAAGTATGTCATTCTACAAAAATTTTTCAAAAGTATATCATTCCACAAAAATTTTAACGTTAGATATATGATGTATTCCCTTAGAGCGTCGAGATTTAAGAGTTTCTATTTCGACAGTGTTATCATGAATAATTTTGCGAATTCTATATGGGCCGTTATAAAGCAGAAAAAATTTGCGACACAAGCCTTTTCCTTTGTGAGACAAACGATGAGACTTAATTAACACTTTCTGACCAACTGACAAGATTTTTAAACGACCAAGACGCTTAGCTGATTTCTCTTTTCTAGCAGCCGCAGATGTAATATTTCGTAGAGCCAGGTTGACAATTTCAGAATACCGCAGTTTCCGTGTAGGCGGAAAAGGAATGATTTCAGAAATGCGATTTGTCGGTGCTTTGTTTTTTAATATCAGTATAGGCGGTAAAGAAGTTGAGTCATTAGGAAGTTCATTCAGAATGTTTTGAAAAATATGAAGATACTGATCCCACGTTCTGTGATTCTGATGACAATAAAGACGACACAATTTATTGATTTCCTTCATCCATCTCTCTGAAGCGTTAGATTGGGGGTGAAAACGTGAAATGAAAATTGGTTTAATTTTACGACGCTGTAGAGTACGAAGCCAAATTTTAGAACGAAACTGTGATCCATTATCTGATATAACCTTATCAACATGACCCACTTCTTTAAGAAAATGGTTAATGAAAGCATTAGATACTGAACGAGCTGTTGCTTTGCGTAACGGTGTAAAACACACATATTTTGATGTCAACTCCACTGCTACGAAAATGTATGCAAAACCATTAGTAGAACGAACCACTGGACCGAACAAATCGACTGCAGCCATGTCCTTTAATTTCGCTGGAATGATAAGAAACAACGGTGCTCTGTGAGAAATAGTTGGCGGCTTAGCCTTTTGACATAATTTGCATTTGGCAAGAACAGATCGAATACGTTTTTCCATATTACTGAAGTAGCAATTTTCCCGTAATTTATGAAAGCATTTTCTGGGACCAAAGTGCGCATAACTGAAATGTGTGTACCAAATCAATTTATTGACCCACTCATCAGGAATACAAACTAACCAAACAGAGTTGTCGACCGATTTCCGTTTAAAAAGAATGTCATTGCGAACTAAATAATGCTGTCTAATCGCTACGCTTTCCTTTCTCCTCCACTTCTCCTTAATGTCCTTCCAGATTGGATCCTTATTTTGCTCCTTAGCGATGTCCTGGAGCGAAGACGAAATAAAGTTCTCAAACGCAACACCTTGAATATACATCAAACAATAATTGTTTTCCTTGCAGTCCTCTTCAGCACTTTTGTTTCAAACCCATAGGTGCACGTGATAAAGCATCAGCAACAATATTTGAAGAACCCTGTATGTAAACAATACTAAAATCAAATTCCTGTAGGTACAACGCCCATCGTGACAATCTGCCGTGAGTTAATTTTGTAGACATGAGAAATTCCAGAGCTCGATGATCGGTGTAAACCTTAGTATGTCTGCCAAACAAAAATGTCCGAAATTTTGTAAAAGCCCAAACAACAGCCAAAGCTTCAAGTTCCGTAATCGAATAATTCTTTTCTGATTTAGAAAGAACACGACTTCCAAATGCAATAGTTTTCTGTACTACAACGCCGTTTTCTTCTATCTCTTGAAATAAATGTGCACCTAGGCCTTTGTATGATGAGTCCGTCGCCAAACAAAAATCTTTAGATAAATCCGGGTGTGAAAGAAGTGGAGCAGCAACTAAAGCATCACGGAGTTGTTCAAATTCTGACTGAGCTTCCTCATCCCAACACCAATTAGATTTCTTTCCAGATAGTTCACATAAACGAGGTGTGGCCAAATTGTCCAATCTAACAAAGCGTCTAAGAAAATTACAGACACCAAGGAAACTACGAACATCACGTTTTGTGGTAGGAACAGCATAATTACGAATAGCGTCTAGTTTCTCTGGATCAGGAAGAATACCTTCTGTAGAAATAATGTGACCGAGAAATTTCACCTGAGAACGACCAAATTCAGATTTTTCTAAGTTCACTGTAATGCCAACTCTTGCAAAAATACGTAATAATGAATCCAAAATTTTGTTGTGCTCACTCCAAGAATGTTTAGCAATAAGAATATCGTCAACATATGAAGTAATATTGTCACGAAGATAAACAGGTAAAATTTTATTTAAGCTGCGAATGAATGCTGCAGAAGATACAGTAAGTCCAAACGGTAATTTCCGAAACTGGTAACAGTTACCAAAGGCTAAAAAGGCAGTGTATTTTCTACAATCAGGGTGGAGTTCTATTTGCCAAAAACTTGCGCGCATATCAATCGTGGATAAAACTTTAATTCCATGGAAATGTTGAAGAAGTTCATCTAAATTTTGTGGGCGGTCAGTTTCAGGAATGATGATATTATTTATCTGTCTGGAATCCAGAACCAAACGAATTGACCCATCCTTTTTAAGAACAACGTGTAATGGGCTAGTATAAGGACTGACTGCAGGCTCAATAATGCCCTGATCTAACATGTACTGAAGTTCATTCTTAGCCTTGACTCTGTAAGCCAAAGGAATAGCGTACGTTTTCCCGCGAAATGGTGTGTGTTCTTTTACTTTAAATAAATATTGTAAGCCTTGTATAGTTCCCGTGTGATGACTAAACACTGTAGCATGTGAAGTCAAAATTTGGTGCAGCTCTTCTCTTGCAACGTCATCTGGCACTTCAGCTTTCTTAACCTTTTCATTAATTAGTTCTTCGCTATTAATTATATCATCCATCGCGTCTCTGTATCTATTGTCATTGTCATGAATAAGTACATTGTCGTCATAATGCTCAACGAAAACATCAGAAGTAAGAAACCTTAAACATTTTGTATGTGACTCAGATCTTGTTAAACACTCGAAAAATTTCAAACTTTTCGGCATTCCGACAACAGTCAAATCCACACTTCCTTCTTTAAAGTTCAAAATCGCTTTATGTGCGTTAAGAAACTCCATACCTAATATAATTTGTGTGTTGAGTAATGGAACAATAATAAAATTAGCTGAAAATTCGTATCCTTGACAAATGAAATTTAAGTTGGTCTGTTGTTTAACTTCCACACTTTTTCCAGAAATAGCCCGTCGAATTGTAGTTTTTGAAATAGGTAACACAGGACAGGCAATAGTTCTTTCACATATACGAAAAACTGATTCACTAATGACATTCAATGGGCTCCCAGAATCTAAAACTGCAGTGAACTTATTCTTACCCACACATACTTCAATAACAGGATGTAAAAATGCGTCTACATTATTTTCCTTTTCGTCTAACAAAATGTCTCTCATGTCTTCCAGGCGTACGTAGTGTAAAGTCGTAGTGTCATTACTTTCCGAACCGTCTATATTGCTGCCAGAAGCCGAAGCTGCTAGTCATTGTCGATTGTTTGCGTCACGTCTTTGATTATTTGCGTCATTTCGCGGATCAATTTCTACTATTTGCACTTGTCTCTCTGAAGTTCTGTCACGTGGAGGATGCCAATTAGGTCCTTCCTGTCTGTTAGATGCAAATTCTTGGTTGTGTCTGTTATTAAAATTTCTATTTTCCTGTCTGTCTGCATAACTACTTCTTGTATAATTTCGACTGTCACTTCTGAAATTATTGTTGTATCTACTACCTTGGTTATTTCTGTAGTAAGAATTTCTATTACTGTATGAATAATTTCTGTCTTGGTGATACCGATTACTGTTTCCACATGATTGATCATTCCGGTACGAATTACCGTTGTTATAATTGTCTGTGTAATTTCTGTTAGAACGTCTGTTATTGTCATAAGGCTGGTATCTATTGTCCTGTCTGTTACGTCTGTCATTGTCAAAATTACCCATATAACGCCCGTTCCGATCACTATCCCTTTTCTCTGAAAATCTATTGTAATTACTGTTACTGAAAAAGTTACAAGAAGTCCCGTCGTCGTTGTCATACTCAAGTTCTTGCAACAAAGTCTTAAAAGTCTCGATGTCGTCTTTACATCTTCCAGCTAAAGTAATTTGTCTTATGGATTGTGGCAGCTTAGTTAAACAAATGCGAATTAATTCAGTCGGGCTGTAAGGGTTGGAAAGGAACTGATTCTTTCGAATCATGTCTTCAAAATATTCCGCTGGCGTGCGGAACTCAGACTGTTTGAAATTACGCTGCATGATAAGACTCTGTTTGACTCTGTCTTGCGTGTTTTCGGACCAATATGCCGATAGAAATGCATGATAAAAATCATTCAGATTATTACAATCTCTAATGAGTGCGCGCATCCGCGTCGCCGGTTCGTTTTCTAAATATCCACACATAAATTCCAGTTTGTGACTTAGTGGCCAATTTGGTGGGAGTGCGTACATAAATTGATCTAACCATGCACATGGATGTATGTCATTCTTAGAATTGCGGAAGATCTTAAATTTCCCAACAGTCAAAAAGTTTTTATAGTCAAAGTTTTCGCCTCGTGGCGACAAAGACCTACCGCGTCTGTCCCAGTCACAATGACGATTATTGTTAAATTCACGCGCCTGGCGCTCTCTTATTGCATCCCGTACACGAAACAAATTACTTTCTCCAAACCCCTCTGCTACCTGTGATTCTAAATTTCTTCTGCTATCTTTTCCTACGATTTCGCCTTCAATTTCCTTGACTTGCTTTCGTAATGCCTCAACTTCCCTTTTAACGCGTTCATTAATTTTTCCCTGATTTTCAACATGCTTATTTATGTTCTGGTACACTTCGGTTTCTGCAAATGGCAATGGTGCTGTATCATCTGAATCTCTGTCCCCATTTAAACTAAGATTTATCAATTTATCTGAAATCTCCTCCACTCTTTCCGATAAGTCACCTATTTGTTCTTTCTGTTTATTTACGTCTTCCGTAAGTGTCGCGACTCGGATTTCGGTATGGTCACATTTAGTAGTTAACTGTTCACACTGTTGTGTTAGGTTATTTATTCTGTCATTTGGTACGGATTCCTCAATTCTTTCAAGTATTTCTTCCTTATCGTGTGCACATTGTAAATTTAATTCTGAAAATTTCTGTACTATCACGCGATCTCTTTCCTCCTGTTCTCTATCCTGTTCCCTTTGTCTAATCTCTACTGCAATTAATCTATTATTGTGAGAATTCAAAATCGGTTGTACTTCTTCTCTGATTTCTTTCTTTAATTCATCTTTCATATTTTTGAAACATGTCCCTATTCGTGAATCTAACCGTGTTTCCAAAGTTCCCATCTCTGTTTTTAATTCAGATCCAAACCGTGTTTCCATTGTTCCCATTTGTGATCCCAGTGAGTCTAACCGTATTTCCATTGTTCCCATCTGTGTTTTTAATTCAGATCTAAACTGTGTTTCCATTGTTCCCATATCTGTTTTAATTGTTCCTATCTCTGTTTCTAAACGTGTTGCCACTGTTTTTAATTCAGATCCCAAATTTAATATTGCACCCATCAACTGCTCCGTATGAACTAGTTCAAAATTCCTTTCGCCCCGAACATTTCCCGCAAAAACAGTTTCCTTCGTCATAGCTGTAAAGCTATCTGTGTTCGATACTGTTTCAGAATCTTCTATCGTTAATCTCGTATTCTGTGAATTTTCTAATTGAGAAAAATTTTGAAATGGTTCCGGACTGTCTTCCCGACTTATTAAATTGTTTTCAACTCCATTATTCATCATACTGTTGTCCTGTGTTGGCGAGTTCGCCATTTCAACAATTTCGTTATTCTCACTATTCATCATTTTTGCCTTTTTCATCGATCGCGTAATCATTTACAAAACACATAAAACTCGTCACTATACGAAATTTATACACAATGACACTTTATCATCAACAATATCAATCACACGAAATGCTTCCTTCAAACACGATTAACGAACAATAGAAGAATGACAATCACCAAATCTACACATGCAAAATAGACTACAATTACTAAACTACAAATTACTACAACAATACTACTGTCTACTATTTTTGCAATCAGAAGAATTCCAAGGGACGATCCGAAGCAGCGGTCGCCATGTGCATGGGGGCTTAATTATTTAAAATGCAAATATTTTTTAGTAGCTGTAAGTCCGTTTACGCAAGTCTCGTAAACGGCTGGCCCTGACTAGTATTGTCACGCTATCTGACTGCATAGAACAACAACAAGAATGAAATGAAAATTTCAGTTAATACAATTAATTAATTAAGTCCCCAGCAACTATAAAACCTACGAAACCAAAGCACAAGTATAACTGTTCTGTATGTGGAAGTATGACTCAACGCACATCTGGCACGGTTCTTCTTCAACAAGACAAGAATTTTTAAATACCAATTATACTGACGTGATAAAAGAAAATTAGAAATACTATAATTGCGTAAGGAAAGCAGAATTACACTCTAATACAAGAACACAAGCCAGATGCTTTGTTGACTGAACCTGTAATGATGCATTATTTGAGACACACAAATAATAAAAGAACATAGTGTTTTAGATTTTTTAGTGGCTGTTTGTCCGATTACGCATGTCTCGTAAACGGCTGGCCCTGACTAGTATTGTCACGCTATCTGACTGCATAGAACAACAACAAGAATGAAATGAAAATTTCAGTTAATACAATTAATTAATTAAGTCCCCAGCAACTCTAAAACCTACGAAACCAAAGCACAAGTATAACTGTTCTGTATGTGGAAGTATGACTCAACGCACATCTGGCACGGTTCTTCTTCAACAAGACAAGAATTTTTAAATACCAATTATACTGACGTGATAAAAGAAAATTAGAAATACTATAATTGCGTAAGGAAAGCAGAATTACACTCTAATACAAGAACACAAGCCAGATGCTTTGTTGACTGAACCTGTAATGATGCATTATTTGAGACACACAAATAATAAAAGAACATAGTGTTTTATTACCTTCATATATATTGACGAAAAGCACTCAGATCATTACAATATCTCCATTGGAATAACATCTGCTATCTCTCCCATCAAATAACTGCATAAACATGGAACAACACTCTCCACTACCACATCTCACTCCAACTTCACGACAAGCAGTGACCACCACAACTTCTCGGCAAGAACTGCCTGCCGCTACTTCTCAATAATCACTGCCAGTGGAGGCGGCGGAACAATACTCTCTGGCGCGATCTCTGGCGCTGTGGCTCAGTGTAGCCACCTTTCACAGGGTTCGCGAGTGCGACATTCAATTCTGCAGTGACATTTGCAGCTGTGCTCTACTTATTTTTCGTTACAATCCTCTTCAATGACCGTCTGTCACGATCACTCAACACACATTTTCTTCTGCGTTGCGACTTCCCTTTCCCTTTCCCTGCACGCGCTATAAATTTTGGATACTGTACCTCCTGGAACACCAAACACTCCGGCTACCCTCGTCACCACTATACAGTCACCAACAATTTGCCCATAACTTAGTCACCGTGTTCTGAGCAAGATTGACGCTTGCGACGTGTTGAAGACATTGTACAGATGCCGTTCGTGGTCAAATACAACAGTGCGACTTGAAAGCTTGGGTAACATCTGCATTTCTGTTCAAGTACGCGTTTCTCACCTCGATCCCAACGTAGGGATCTACACAGTGGGTTCCTTATTCTAAAATCATGTCTGGCTGTCGGTTGTTTGTGAGAAGATCGTGTTACACCTCATGTAACAAGGAGATCCGTGAACCAGCTCCTGTCAGAATTTGACAGTGGCAGAACCATGGCATATCTAGACTGGTTTATGGTTGCGCGATGTTGAAGCTGGTACTGTTAGGAGTCCCACAGCGGTCATGCGAATATACAATCGAAGGTTTTAGGAGATCCAAGCTGAACACATATCAGGATCCCAACGGTCCCACTTGACTAGAGCCTGAGAGGGCAGTAATATTGATCGCTCTGCTGGGCAGGATTATACAGTCCTGTCATGAAGGATGGGTCAAGAAATCGTCTTTTTTGTACAGAAAGACAAGCATCCACTCGGACAGTGTGACGACATCTAGAACCCCATAGATTGTCGGCACGCGGCCATTGTTGCGGCATCCTTTGACACAGTAGCAGAGATTGGCGCGTCGGCAATGCTGCGTCCAACAGAAACGTTGTATCGAAGAGAAGACTCCACGTCGTGTTTTCAGACGAATCCCCGTTCCATGTACACTGCGGGTGTATCCTCTTGTGAAGGACCCGAGGAGAACGAACGTTGCCATATTACATTTGAGATCGTCATATTGGTCCAAGCACATGACGTGACGGCAATAGGATTATCTTCTGTTCACATGTGGACAGCAGCTGCTGTTTTCGACATGTTAAGGCAGGTGGCTGTGCCCTACCTTCGAAGTCTCCGACACGCAGTCTTTCAACAAAATAACACAAGACCGCATTTTGCCTCGATACAGAGGGTGTTCGAATGTTGATTTGCTCCGCACGTTCTCCAGATCTCTGACCGACTGAAAGCATTGCTGGAACTAGCACGCCACCCCTGGCGAGCCACCAAGGTTGAAGAACTCTGACATAGAACTGAAGTAGCATGGAATGAAAGACTCGTTTCTGTCGTTACAGTTAAGGTTGCACAACCTGGTCAGAGCCATTGTTGTCACCAGAGGTGGCATCCCTCCTTGCTAAATTTCTTAATCCCTATATCTCCAGTGAACTACAGATCCAATCACGTTGTCCTCCTACTACACTGTATACGAAAAGTAAGTAAAATTTTGTTATTTTTACTGTTTCCTGATGGTGGAGCTTTAGTGACTGGAAGTGGATTGGTACTAATATTGTAAGGGGGCAACGGTAACAGTAACTTAGTACTGTTGAACATTACTGTTGAGCATACGAATTTTTTGATCTGGAGGCAACATCAAGTGACTGATGTATCAAAGACCCTGTACAGGCGAGTCAGGGACCACTGAGATCTCAGCCTAAGGTGTTGTCCCCCACTGAAACGGAAACTGATCCAGTGTGACAGTCTTAATCTATTACGAAACCTGCTGTGCCCGTTACTGGGGATAAGCGAGTGAAGCAGACCAGCGGTCTGTTAAACATCGGTAGTTAAAGCATTCGGCGAATAATGATACTTCTAATGGAAATAACAGCAAGGAATAAAAAGTATCACCTTGCCCACTGCACATGGATGTCTGAGAACATATCGAAGAGGCTGCTCGGGCAGCCGTTTTGGGACCAGGCTGTAACCAGCTGCAAATTTTGGCTCGCCCTAGAACGAATGATGCCGTCGTCTGGAATTCAAAGACAGCTTTGAATCGCTCCAGTAAGTGGTAGATAAGATTGAGAAAATCAGCCTTTCTCACAGAATTTGTCACGGCTACATTCTGCAGGAATGTCTCAAGAACTCACTGTGGGCTCCTGACGCTATGTCGACTGAGAAAGGTTCAAGCAGATTCTTGAAGGTTCTATTACAAGGAGGTCTAGAACTTTATAGACTTGCACCATTCGGTCCTCTCGAATGGCTCAGTGGTGCACTACTAACCAAGTAGCAGACTCCGTGTGATGTGCACAGAATTTTTTTTTTTTTTTAAGATGAAGCGACTGTACAAGCAGTCCAGATAATTAAAACTGCACGAGACCCCGAAATAATAGGCTAAGATCTAATGAAATGCCCCACACAGATGGGATTGTTAAAATACTAATGACTAAATGGCAAACCACGAGTTTGAAGCACTTCTAACAAGCAGTGGAGCTCATGTAATACTGAGCTGTTTATTTCGCTCTTTTCGGGCTAATGGGTTTTTACTGCAGTTTCCATTCCCATCTCCTTACTCTCTGCCTTTCCAAATACTAAGTACAAAAAGCTGACTAAAACCCGAAAGTAACAGCAGAGGGATTTTTTTTGTTTCAATATAAGCTGAAAGTTGCTTTTCACGTGTATCAGCTTCCAGCATTTATTAATTTCCGCTGTTGCTAACTCGCAAACACCTTTGCATCGATATTCTGTGTCCACGTCTGAGAAGCAGGCAGCCCTTGCTCGATCGTGATGGTCAGTTTGAGTGACGCTTTCGGCTTGCAGTGTCTCGCTCAATAAGAGATCAGCGTGGCCTAGGCCGGAGGAGTGTGACTGATATTCTAACGGTAACAAAGAGTTCTTAATCTGCGTGTAGTCTGGTGTGTCCAGATGGGAAGGTTGGGTGGTGGCTGCCACTTTGGTTTGATTGTGTAAATTTACAGTGAGATTTGCTCCCAGCGCTCTCTGGTTACGAGCTACGATATCTGAGGTAACGCACTGAATATTGCAGCTTAACGTGTTATTTCAGTGTAAAGAACTCACGTCTATACTGTCACTACAAACGACAGGATTCAACACGTTCTCTACTGTTTGATAGCGAGTCTCGATTCGCCTGGGCCAGAATTCGGTCTCTCTATGAAACACCTCCGACTCATAGATGAACTATATAAAACTCTTTCTCACTCATTTAACTGTTCTTGATATTTCCGTAAGTTTTCTTGAATACTTTGTGGGTAAATTCTTCTTTATGCAGTGGTGTAGAATGTCAGTTGGTTCTAACATAAATAATTGTGTTCTTCCATGTACTATGAGCTATGTTTTGAATTAAAAGAATCAGTTGTTTGAAAACAATTTCTGAATTTATTTACGTGCGTTGCCACTATTGACCTGATACCTTAAATTTCACGACTGTCTCTAATATTCCACGTGTGCATGAATTTTACAACGGTAGGACGGATTCTACTATGATCGTTTGTCTTCAGTATATGTCTTTATTCAGTGGAGGTTGCTTCAGCAACAAGATTATTAGCACTGTTTTCATATGAAGCTCTCAGCTTTCTGAAAGTACAGGGTGACAATTATTGAACTGTATGGAATAAAATCGTGGTAACTTCTGAACGGTTTGCGCTAAGACATTCAAACTGCACGGTTGGCCACGGGGCATGATATGAATTAGTTTGTGCTGCGTGGTTTGGTTTAGCAATAAAGCCCACTTTCATTTGGATGGGTTTGTCAATAAGCAAAACTGGCGCATTTGCGGCACTGAGGATCCGTGTTCCGCAATCGAGAAGTCTCTTCACCCTCAACGGGTGTCGTGTGCAATGTCCAGTCACGGAATAATCGGTGCGATATTCCTTGATGACATGGTGACTACCGAACGGTTATGAAAGATAATTTCATCCCCATTATCCAAAGTACCCAGATTTCGACAGTATGTGGTTCATACAAGACGAAGCTCGATCCCGACGGAGCAGGATAGTGTTTGATGTCCTGGAGGAGCACTTTGGGGACCGCATTCTGGCTCAGGGGTACCCATTAGGCCACTGGCATGAGCCTCGATTGGCCGTCATATTCTCCGGATCTGTACACATGCACTCCTTTCCGCGGGGCTATATTAATGGCAAGGTGTACAGCAATAACCCGAAAACCATTGCTGAGCTGAAAACAGCCATTCAGGAGGTCATCGACAGCATTGAAGTTCCGACATTTCCACGGGTCATGCAGAATTTCGCTTTTCGTCTGCGCCACATCATCTCCAATGATGGCACACATACCAACATTTCATAAACTAAATCCGAATATCCGTGGTAACGTTTACATGTTTACTAAAGCGTGTGCACACCGTGGTTTGTAACTAATTTACGTTTCTTTTCATATAGTTCAATAATAGTTATCTTGTAAGTTTACATCGAGGTATTCGCGGCAGCTAACGATATCACAGGATGCATGCAGTGTTTATTCCATCTTTCAGTTTTCTCGGTCACTATGTGCTAAAGTATTTATGTCAGAGTTTCCAGTCACATATACTCACTGCACATCATTCGTCTATAAGACGGCACTTTTACACATTCCATAAGTCAAGTGGGAAATGGGATCATTAAGATACGTTTAAATGTTCATGTAAGCATATAGAATAACCGTTTGGCAAAGTAAGTGATCCCTTCGTTAATTCGCTCAGAAAATGAAGTCAGGTAGTGTATTCACATATTGTAAGAAGGTATTTTAATCAGGGCAATTTTCTGCAGACATTCTTACATGTACTCAGGGTTTCAAAAACACAGGGGCACTTACAAAGTACATGTTGAAAGGCTACCCTAATCGTAAATGAAGACAATGTATTCATTGCGATAGACAGAAACTCAAAGAAGCTGCATAAGAAATTGTTTCGGCGAGACCTAATATCAGGTATGGGCGTAAACGTATAATTGGGTCCTTCTGTTGACCAGCAGATTTACCCCAGACTGTAACTGAAAGCCTTTGTAAAAACATATGATTGTTAGTAGATATGTTTCTCAATCATATTGTTATAACTGGGAGAGACTTTATTCACCCTGCAGTTCACTGTCAGTACGTCGCCGTATGAGTTCTAAACTCCTTTATGTTGCCGATATGGTAATTTCTTGTTGATATTTGTGGAGAGAAGTGGGATTTTGCATTACTCATATGGGATTTATACTCTGGAAGTTTTAACAGTAAATCTCTCTGGTAGACAGCGCCTCTTTTGCAGTGTCCTCCTGGAGTTTGATGAGCATCTCTGAAATATTCTCGCCCTTACCAAACACACTAGTCAAAACACGCGCCCCTCGTTTTGGGATCTCGTCTACGAATCCATCCTGGTATGGATCGTAAACTGACGAGCAGTGCTCAAGAATCAGTCGAACGAACGCTTAGTCATCTATCTGTTTTGCGGTTGAATTGCCTTATTTTAGGATTCTACAGTTTGACGTCCGCTTTGCAACAGCCAGTTTTATGTAGCTGTTCCACTTTACGTCGTGCTGGGCGGTTTACCGAATTATTTCGCAGTTGTTACTGTTCCCAGCCAGTTGTGTAATCGAACAACAAAGTGTGTTTCGCCTATTTATGCACAATAAATTACATTTATTTGCGACCGGCGTGCGACTTCTAGTCCCTGCACTAAGCGCCGAACCTCTGAAAGTTTTCCTGTATTGTTCTACAATTTTCTGGCGTTTCGATTTTCCTGTACACAACAGTATCATCCGTGGACAACAAAGAGCCCCCGAAGTTACCGACCAGATCATTTTTATATATACATTACTTGGAAATTTTTTTCGCTGACTGCGAATTCCTTGACATCAGCTGTATTAGGCGCAGATGTTCTACCCAGTAGTGGCAGGTGAAAATTTGTGCCGGACCGGGACTTAAACCCGAATTTCCCGCTTATTGCGAGCGGTCACCTTAACAACAACTCCCGCTATCCATGCACGCTCTCCAGACCGATCCCAACCTCCATATCTGACACTGTCTACATCCTTATGTAATGGTCCACTAAAATCTTAAACTAAAGCTCGCAACATTACCTGGATCTCCGCAGTAGGGAGAATAGGACAATGAGGAGTCGAAGCCAATATTGTTATCGTCTTACGCCCACCTAGGCTTGTAATACTTATATGCATATCCGGAAGAACGGACACTATTGACGATCCCACAACTGTACGAAATATTTCGAAATTTATTCGCTGACTGCGAAATTGTCGCCTGTTTCCTCCCCGTTCCTCCATCTGTGGCTGAAATATACGAATTAATTCGCCAGGAGGTCATGTTTTTGCCTATAGCCGCGGCTCATGCGATAGTCTGGATCAAAGGATGGACGGTCGCCTGCCTTTATTGAGACGGGATCGAATCACCGTTGGGTCTTTGGATCATCCTACAGGACGAACATGCCGTGATTGCACGACGTGGCGCAATTAGCTCAATTGCTGTCGTGGTGCACTGCTAACAGCCCCTCACGTTCCTTCAAGCCCCCGGGAATCGCAGCGCCTGATACCGTACTGTTACCCCTCTCCCCTACCTACGACTACTGTGTCACACGATGGAATTTCGTGATTACATTTGAGTATCTTCTTCCTTGTACACATCCGGTTGGTTGATGGTGTTGGGGACGCCGTGGCGAGGTATAGTATGGCCGACACCTGCCCACTCTGTTACCCGCCGTGCTATGGAGCCGGAGGTGCCCCACACGTGTTCATCTCCCATCACCCCTGCCTTCCCTCCGCTTATTTGTTGTACTCTATGACGTTATCTGCTGATCTGTATTTTTTTCGGAAATAATATTTATTTTTCCTTCTCATGTTCCCCCTTAAAAAAAGCATATTAGTCGGTTAGTTTCAGGAGCACGAGATCGATGGATAGAATAAAAAAAATTTAAGGTGAACGCTCGCGACCTGCGGGAAATCTGGGTTCGAGTCCCGATGCCGCACAAACTTTCATATGTTACTATTGGCTAATAGATATCTGCCTAATGCAGCTGATGTCAAACAATTCACAGTCAGTGAATAAATTACGACGTATTTCGCAGAACTTTGGATCGTCAACAGTGTCCGTGCTTTCAGACATGCATTATATATCGTCTAACGATCGTGCTGTGGATGAGACATTAACCTACCGGCATCCATGGCCGTCTAAGAAGCACTACATATGGATTCACCAGTAAGCTTGGTTGGTTTGTTGGTTGAATCGGTGGAGGGAGCCAAACAGCGAGGTCATCGGTCCCGTCGGATTAGGGAAGGATGGGGATGGAAGTCGGCTGTGCCCTTTCAAAGAAACCATACCGGAATTTACCTGAAACGATCCTAATGAGGATGGCCGGACGCGTGTTTGAATCTTCGTTCTCCCGAATACGAGTCCAGCTACGCGGCTACTGTTCACAGAACGTGGACAAAAAAAAAAAAAAAAAAAAAAAAAGTGGAAAACGCAAAACACAACATTTGACAATGCCTAATATGGTGTAGCAACCAAGCTGGCATTCCAAACAGATTCCAGTCGTCTCGGAATGGCTTCCAAGGGAGGAGGAGGAGATTAGAGTTAAACGTCACGTCGACAGCGGGGTCATTAAAGACTGAGCACAAACTGGGATTAGGGACGGATGGGGAAGAAAATCGGCCTTCACCTTTCAAAGGAACCATCCCAGTATTTACCTGAAGTGACTTACGGAAATCACGGAAAACCAAAATCAGGATGGCCGGACGCGGGTTTGAACAGTTGGTCTCCCGAATGCGAGTCTAGTGTGTTAACCACTGCGCCACCTCGCTCAGTTTCGAGCGATCTTATACCATTCTTCCCGCAAAAATAGTGGCAAATTTAGTTAACGACGTTGGAGGTGACAGCGACCCGCCAGGGTAGCCGAGAGCGCTAACGCGCTGCTTCCTGGACTCGGGTAGGCGCGTCGGCCCAGGATCGAATCCGCCCGGCGGATTAACGGCGAGGGCCGGTGTGCCGGCCAGCCTGGATGTGGTTTTTAGGCGGTTTTCCACATCCCGTTAGGTAAATAACGGGCTGGTCCCCACGTTCCGCCCCAGTTACAGGCGTCGAAGGTATTTGAAACACGTCCGCACTATTTCACGACTTACACTAGATGCAGGCGGTTGGGGTACACTGCTTCCGTCCTGGGGGGCTACGGGATGGCGGAAGGAAGGGCATCTGGCCATCCCTAAAACTAACATTGCTAAATCAGTTGTAACCACGCCGACGCTGCGGGACTATGGCGTAAGCGAAAGAAAGAAAGAAAGAAAGTTGGAGGTGATAGCGATCACGCACTCATCTCTCCAAAGGAGACCACAAAGGTTCAATATTATTGATATCTAGTGACTGTGGCGCCCAGGGAAGATTTGCAGGCCGGCCGGGGTGGCCGAGCGGTTCTAGGCGCTACAGTCTGGAACCGCGTGACCGCTACAGTCGCAGGTTCGAATCCTGCCTCGGGCATGGATGTGTGTGATGTCCTTAGGTTCGTTAGGTTTAAGTAGTTCTAAGTTCTAGGGGACTGACTACCTTAGAAGTTAAGTCCCATAGTGCTCAGAGCCATTTGAACCATTTTTTTGAAGATTTGCAAATTCGTCCTTGTGCCCACAAAACCAGTCCTGAACCACACGAGCTGTATGAACAGGGGTCCTCGGCAGTAAGGCGACCGTGCAGAGTGACCATGCGGCCCACGGAGTATCACGATATGGCTGCCCAAGTTTTCACCGAACCCCCGTCTGATTCACTCTTGGGAGGTAAACTCGGCCGCAAGTTGGAAACAGAATGAAACAAGTCTCAACCGACCAAATTATTTTCTTCCATTGCTCCGTAGTCCAGCTTTTGTGGTTTCGGCAGCACGTTTCCCTGTTACAGGCACTTGTAACACTGATGAGCAATTTGGAATTACCAGCTCGTCAAGCAATTCCTCGCCTCTGGAGCACACGTTTGGGTGCTGAGAAGATTCGCGACTGCGACATTCAGTTCTTTGGTGACCTTATCAGTTGTCGTTCTCATATATTTCGTCACACTCCTCTTCAGTCACCGCCTGTCACGATCATTCAACACCACTTTCTTTCGCGTTGGAACTTAGCATATGATGCTTTTTCCTGCATGCAGTATAATACACCGGTACGGAAAAACTGGTAGAAGCCGACCACGGGGAAGATCAGTTTGGATACCGTTGAAATATTGGAACACGTGAGGCAATACTGACCCTACCACTTGTCTTAGACAATAGATTAAGAAAAGGCAAACCTAAGTTACTAGCATTTGTAGACATAGAGAAAGCTTTTGACAATGTAGACTGGAATACTCGCTTTCAAATCCTGAAGATGTCAGGGGTAAAATACAGGAAGCGAAAGGCTATTTACAATTTGTACAGAAACCAGATGGCAGTTATAAGAGTCGAGGGACATGAAAGGGAAGCGGTGATTGGGAAGGGAGTGCGACAGGGTTGTAGCCTATCCTCGATGTTATTCAATCTATATATTGAGCAATCAGTAAAGGAAACAAAAGAAAAATTTGGAGTAGGAATTAAAATAGATGGAGAAGAAGTAAAAACTTTGAGGTGCGCCGATGACATTGTAATTGTGTCCGGCACAGCAAAGGACCTGGAAGAGCAGCTGAACGGAATGGACAGTGTCTTGAAAGGAGGATATAAGATGAACATCAACAAAAGCAAAACGAGGAAAATGGAATGTAGTCAAATCGGGTGATGCTGCGGGAATTAGATTAGAAAATGAGACGCTTAAAGTAGTAAATGAGTTTTGCTGTTTGGGGAGCAAAATAACTGACGATGGTCGAAGTAGAGAGGATATAAAATGTAGACTGGTGATGGCAACGAAAGCGTTTCTGAAGAAGAGAAATTTGTTAACATCGAGTATAAATTTAAGCGTCAGGAAGTCATTTCTGAAAGTATTTGTATGGAGTGTAGCCATGTATGGAAGTGAAACATGGACGATAAATAGTTTGGACAAGAAGAGACTAGAAGCTTTCGAAATGTGGTGCTACAGAAGAATGCTGAAGATTAGATGGGTAGATCACATAACTAATGAGGAAGTGTTGAATAGAACTGGAGAGAAGAGAAATTTGTGGCACAACTTGACTAGAAGAAGGGATCAGTTGGTAGGCCATATTCTGAGGCATCAAGGGATCACCAATTTAGTATTGGAGGGCAGCGTGGAGGGGAAAAATTGTAGAGGGAGACCAAGAGATGAGTACACCAAACAGATTCAAAAGGATGTAGGTTGCAGTAGGTACCAGGAGATGAAGAAGCTTGCACAGGATAGAGTAGCATGGAGAGCTGCATCAAACCAGTCTGAGGACTGAAGACCACAACAACAACAGGTGTTACGGAAGCACGCACCATGCGTGCACTAATAACTTGTCCATGTTTGAATTCACTTACCTTTCATATAATGCACTAGCAACCACACAGAACAATGGCCACGATTGACCCTTACAACGTATTGAGGATACTGCAAAGGTGTCGTTCGTGGTCAGATCCAACAACGGAAATCGCAGACTTGGCTAGCATTTGCATTTATGTTCAATCGCCCATTTCTCACTGTCTTTCCATATTTTGTACAATCCCTGTACATTCACCCTCAAGATACTAGTCGTGAGTTTCACCATTAAGTACTTTTCTTCTGGTAACTGGAAAAAAATATTTGGAACAAGTTCCTACATTGTTCTTGCACTAATGATGGAACACTAATGATGCACTAATGATGAACTGCTCAAGCGTTCTCTTCAAGGCTTTTATCTCAGTCATTGGTTTTTCCTTAAAGAGAGTTGTGCTGCCAGAAACAAGAAATCTGCACCCGGATAGGGGTGATGTATGGCAGTTTCTTGTGATTTTTACCTATAGTGGGTGCCTAGCCACTACAGGTTACGTGAAGGGTCCATTACGTGAAGCATAAAATTGTTGTCTGTGAATAAAGCAGAGCACCTGGCTCAAGAAACGCAATTTCTTCAAGTATGTCATCTCTACGTAACCACTGTTGACGAAGCGTAACTGATGGCCAAACATCATGTTTTTTATAAGTACGCTTTAATATATGGTGCATTACATTAACTCTCGAATAGACTAAGAAAATTATTGGAAGACTGCAGTGGTCACATACATCTATGGGTCGTCTTAGGAACTGCGTACTAAACCGCTCTTGGTAAACCATTCACGACGTTATTTATTCGCTTATGATCAGTTTGTGTGAATGAAAAGTGGGTAATCAGCATATATTATAAAAGTAAGTGTGCAATGTGCGTGCCGCTAAAACCCAGGAAATATCAACTGAGTTTAATGGTATGGTATCCTCCATCCATGAAGAAAGTTTCCGTTTTTACCAGAAGAACGAGCTTTTGAAGTTATAGGGGGTGGGAAGTTTTGGCCTCCAGAAATTTCTGAAACATTCCAGAACATTCGAGAGTGTTCGAGCGCATTCCACAACATTCCAGAACGTTTCGTAATGATCCGGAATGTTCTGGAATCTTCAAGTATAGTCTGGAACACACGGGAAGATTCCAAAATGTTTGGGAACATCCCGTAACATCCCAGATGGTTGTGGAACATTCGATAACACTCTCTAATGTTATGGAATGCTCTGGATCGTTGACAACCAATCGATGCCTTTTTGGTATGTTCTGGAATTCGAAACTGGTGGGGTTACCCTTTGGTAGGGTGTACATCGCAATACCCGTCGTGGGTTCCAACGTCAGTTACTGATCAGTGACGAAGGGAAGAACCAAAGAAGTAGTGCAGTGTGTGAATAAAAACAAACAGTGACGTGTGAGCAGTCGAAGTGATACAGTGACTGAATATAAATCGAAAATAAGGCGTGAAAAGTGCGTAAAGTGTACTTAGTGTATTTGTTAATAAAAAATTGATGTGATTTACATTTTAGACAATGCCTAAAGGTTAAAGAGGAGTAGTAGTAATCCATACATACTGTGCGAGCGTGCGCGCGTGTTTGTGTTTGTGTGTGTTTGTGTTTTCCACATGTCCTACCAAACCATTGGACCGATTGGTACAGATGCACGTATACCTTAATGTCAGGTTAAAACCAATGTGGGGATGAGAACCGTCTACCTATGAAAGGGAAAGGGTGGGGGGGGGGGGGGGCGGATGAAAAAGAAGCGTAGGCCATGACAAGTGAATTCCAAGACTTTATTCATCCAATATTTGAGAATGAGAGCAGTTAGGCATTTGCACAATTTCAAACCTTTACAAAACTTTTTCTCGCTGAAAACCCCTACAACATAATGAAAAGAGAAATGTTCATCACGTACTTGTTTTCCGCTGTCCATGCAGTAAAAGTTCCGCATGAAACATGGTGCTATAATTTATTAATTCTTTACTACAATTTGTACTTACGGCATATTTTACAGAAAATATGCACATGCAACACTGAATGTATGTGCAAAACTATGTCATTGCAATACACACATTTCAGGAGATATGATGTTATAAACAATGAGATCACGCATGACGTTTAAATTTATTACTTCTTTGTTACCAACCCTTTTTGTCAATAAATTTTACAGACAATATTCACATATAACGCTGTATGTAACTACAATATTATGTCGTTGTACGACACATAGTTCAGGAGATATAACGTCATAAACAGTGAGATACGTGGAAAATCTGTGCATTGTGCATGACGTTTAAATTTATCACTTTGTTGCTGCTAACTCCATTCGCAGCATATTTTGGAGACAGTGTCTACATACGCCACTGAATGTTCCAAAGTACGTCATTGCACAACACGTTGTTCAGGTTATACCTCACCATAACCGCTAAGGCTAAGGCCAGACGCTGCGTAGTAAAGGCGTGGATGCACAGCTGCAGATAAATACCTGGGCAACGCCGGGTTGCTCCGCTAGCCGATAAACACATAAAGAATCGATTTCATTGCTAACTTGTGTTTCATATAAAAGAGACACCGATTTTGCTGAGCATATGTCATAACTCACTTTTTAACAGTTGTTTGGTAGAATTTCACTGCGTTTTGTAGACATCTGTTTGGCCTATTCGCACACTGCACTGTATCGTATTCTCGACTTGAAAAGGGGATAGCTCGGAACTAGCGGTTACGGATGTAAAGTCTAGAATAACCAAAGTGTCGTCCTTGTGGACGTCCTTACGGTTTTTAAACTATTCGCCCGCAGGATACTCCGAAACAATAGACGTTTGGTTCTAAGCCTTGAGGAAATTTAAACTTGGTTTCTCTGTAACTTGCCCTAACGATATGAATTTATGAGAGTTTTTGATATTTCTGAGCAACAGTCATACAATAATTTTTAAGTGAACACACCGCCATTTGACTGTATTGTTGTTTATTTAATTACGACCCAGGTTTCGGCCTTTTATACAATTTTCAAGTGATTGAGTTTATGTCATTACGACTCAAGGACATGTGTTCATCTTCATGACGTGCTAACGTAGTTGCCGCTGCCAACCGACCGCGTGATGAAGAGATGTCGGGGCTGGACTGGAGTGAAGTAGTTTTAACTCGACGTGGTACCACGGTACTATAGGTCTTAATTTTAATGTTGGCTTTGCCTTACTCTAGTATGTTATAGTAATTTTATGCTTCTGAAGAAGGCTAGATTAATTTAGCCGAAACCTGCTTAAGACCAGAAAATTTGATCAACTGAGGCTGACTCTTCAAAATATTGATCTATCACAGTTGCTGACGGGGCTGCAATACGCTAAAAATGCTTGAAAATGGCATAAAAGCCCGAAACCAGGGTCGTCATTAAATAAACAACAATACAGGCAAAAGGCGGTGTGTTCATTTTGTGGTGTCACCGCCAGACACCACACTTGCTAGGTGGTAGCCTTTAAATCGGCCGCGGTCCGTTAGTATACGTCGGACCCGCGTGTCGCCACTGTCAGTGATTGCAGACCGAGCGCCGCCACACGGCAGGTCTAGAGAGACTTCCTAGCACTCGCCCCAGTTGTTCAACCGACTTTGCTAGCGATGGTTCACTGACAAAATACGCTCTCATTTGCCGAGACGATAGTTAGCACAGCCTTCAGCTACGTCATTTGCTACGACCTAGCAAGGCGCCAGTACCAGTTACTATTGATACTATAATCATGTACCATCAAGAGCGACGTTCACCATTTAGGGATTAAAGTTAAGTATTCCACCAGCTACGTCAGTTTTTTCTACAGTCTAATTTCCGTGTCCTGCTCCAGACCTCATGCCAGCCTGCGTAAGCTAAAAACGCGTGCCTTTCGGCTTCCTCTCACACCGGTGTTGGCTCTCCTGCCAACCCACAACACATTTAGTAAGAATTTTTGAGAGAGTGTGTGGAACTTGAAAAACTGTTGAATCGTTCTGACTAATACCCATTGAATTACTAGCTTTGCTCTGATGAACTTATGATGATGCAGAATACACTAAGCTGACAAAAGTCGTGGGATAGCGATATGCTCATAAACAAATAGCGGTGGTATCGCGTACGCAAGGTATAAAGTGTGCTGGCGGAGCTGTCATTTGTACTCGGGTGAATTATGTGAAAAGTATTCCAACGTGCTCATGGCCGCACACCGGAAATTAACAGGCTTTGTCCGCCCCCAGTAGCTGAGTGGTCAGCGCGGCAGACTGTCGATTCTAAGGGCCCGGCTTCGATTCCCGGCTGGGTCGGAGATTTTCTCCGCTCAGGGACTGGGTGTTGTGTTGTCCTAATAATCATCATTTCATCCCCATCGACCCGCAAGTCGCCTAAGTGGAAAGACTTGCACTCAACGAACGGTCTAACCGACGGGATGCCCTAGTCACACGACATTTACGGTTAATAGGCTTTGAACGCGGAGTTGTATTTGGACATACACGCATGGGACATTCCATTTTCAAATCGTTAGGGGATTCAATATTCCGAGATCCATAATGTCACGAGTGTGTCGAGAATATCAAATTTCAAGCATCACCTCTCACCACAGACAACGCAGTGGCCGACGGCCCTCAAATAGCGACCAAGAGCAACGTCGTTTGGGTTGAGTTGTCAGTGCTAACAGATAAGCAGCACTTCGTGAAACGAACACAAAAATCAATGTGGGACGTACGACGAACGTATCCGTTACGACAGTGCGGCAAAATTTGTCATTAATGGGCTCTGGCAACAGACGACTGACGCGAGTGTCTTTGCTAACAGCACATCCCCTCTCCTGTGCTCGTGGCCATATCGGTTGGACTCTAGACGACTGGAAAACCGTGGCCTGTTAAGAGGAGCCCCGATTTCAGTTGATAATAGTCGACGATAGGGTTCGAGTGTGGCGGAGATCCCACGAAGCTATGGACCCAAGTTGTCAACAACGGACTGTGCAAGCTGTTAGGGGTTATATAATTACGTGGGTTGTGTTTAGATGGAACGGAATGGGTCCCCTGGTCCAACTGAACCGATCATTGACTGGAAATGATTATCTTCGGCTACTTGGACACCATTTGCAGCCATTCTGGACTTCATGTTCCCAAACGACGATGGAATTTTTGTGGATAACAATGCGCCATGGCGCCCGGCCACTATTGTTCGCGATTGGTTTGAATCTCATCGAATATTTATGGGACATAATCGAGAGGTCAGTTGCACTGTCAATACTTGGAAGGCTATCGAGGGGCAGCATGGCCCAATATTTCTGCATGGGACGCCCAACGACTGATGGAGTCCATGCCTGGTGGAGTTGCTGCACTGTACCGGAGGAAATTTGGCGAAGGAGGTCCGACACGGTATTAGGAGGTATCCCGTGGCTTCTGTCACCTCAGTGTACTGTAAGCTGCGAAATAACTTTCGTGTGTTGTTTCTTTGATAGTAGTACTTTGTGACGTAGTAGGCCGCTTGATCAACTCTGGCAAGCCTTGGGTGCTTTAAAGTGTGTTCCTTCTTTGGGATGGTTTCATATATTCAGCTCGTCTTTTGCCACTGAATGATGCTTCAATATCAGTCCGTGCACTGCGTGTTCCAAAAAACTGCATGCGGAAATGAGATCTTTCAAAGGATCATCTCTCATGCTGACAGAAAGCAGCAAAGAGACGGTGACGATGGAAGGCAGATGAGATAGTGGGGTAGAGAGGAGAGGAGACAGTGAAGGTGTTATGTACTACTTCATACACAGTTGTAAAGAGAAACGGGTTACAAATGGTTCAAATGGCTCTAAGCACTATGGGACTTAACATCTGAGGTCGTCAGTCACCTAGACTTAGAACTACACTACTGCCATTGAAATTGCTACACCACGAAAATGACGTGTTACAGACGCGAAATTTAACCAACAGGAAGAAGATGCTGTGATAAGCAAATGAGTAGCTTTTCAGAGAATTCATACAAGATTGGCGCCGATGGTGACACTTACAACGTGCTGACATGAGGAAAGTTTCCAACCGATTTCTCATACACAAACAGCAGTTGACCGACGTTGCCTGGTGAAACATTTTTGTGATGCCTCGTGTAAGGAGGAGAAATGCGTACCGTCACGTTTCCGACTTTGATAAAGGTCGGATTGTAGCCTATCGCGATTGCAGTTTAGCGTATCGCGACATTGCTGCTCGCGTTGGTCGAGATCCAATGACTGCTACCAGAATATGGAATCGGTGGGTTCAGGAGGGTAATACGGAACGCCGTGATGGACCCCAACGGCCTCGTATCGCTAGCAGTCGAGGTGACAGGCATCTTATCCGTATGACTCTAACAGATAGTGCAGCCACGTCTCGATCCCTGAGTCAACAAATGGGGACATTTGCAAGACAACAACCATCTGCACGAACAGTTCGACGACGTTTGCAGGAGCATGGACTATCAGCTCGGAGACCATGGCTGCGGTTACCTTTGACGCTGCATCACAGACAGGAGCGTATGCGATGGTGTACACAACGACAAACCTGGATGCACGAATGGCAAAACGTCATTTTCTCGGATAAATCCAGGCTCTATTTACAGCATCATGATGGTGCATCCGTGTTTGGCGACATCGCGGTGAAGGCACGTTGGAAACGTGTATTCGTCACCGCCATACTGGCTTATCACCCGGCGTGATGGTATGGGATGCCATTGGTTACACGTCTCGGTCACCTCTTGTTCACATTGACGGCACTTCGAACAGTGGACGTTACATTTCAGATGTGTTACGACCCGTGGCTCTACCCTTCATTCTATCCCTACGAAACCCTACATTTCAGCAGGATTATGCACGACCGCATGTTGCAGGTCCTGTACGGGTCTTTCTGGATCCAGAAAATGTTCGACTGCTGCCCTGGCCAGCACATTCTCCATATCTCTCACCAATTGAAAACGTCTGGCCAATGGTGGCCGAGTAACTGGCTCGTCATAATACGCCAGTCACTGCTCTTGATGAACTGTGGTATCGTGTTGAAGCTGCATGGGCAGCTGTACCTGTACACACCACCCGAGCTCTGTTTGACTCAGTGCCCAGGCGTATCAATGCCGTTATTACAGCAATAGGTGGTTGTTCTGGGTACTGATTTCTCAGGATATGTGCACCCAAATTGCGTGAAAATGTAATCACATGTTAGTTTTAGTATAATATATTTGTCCAATGAATACCCCTTTATTATCTGAATTTCTTCTCGATGTAGCAATTTTAATGGCCAGTAGTGTACTTAAACCTGACTAACCTAAGGACATCACACACATCCATGCCCGGAGGAGGATTCGAACCTGTGACCGTAGTAGCAGCGAGGTTCCAGACTGAAGCGCCTAGAACAACTCGGCCACAGCGGCCGGCTAGACGGGTTACAGAGTTCTGCAGAAGCTGCCATCTTAGGGAAGCTAGACATGAGCAGAAATGACTAGCGAAGACGTAAATGCAGTAAGCAGAAGTTTTATTTAATTTATAGCTTTCTCCAAACAATACGCAGAAGCTTTACTAAAGAACAAAGAGCAATAAAGTCCAGTTAAAGAGCACCATGCAGTGTAAGGCTCCTACTAGTGTACGAGCGAACTGTCGAAGGATGACTAAGACTGAAGACTGTCGAGGACTGTGACTGAGCCTGGGCTTAGTAGCTGCTGCCGGCCATCCTATATCGCGGTTCCAGAGGGCGCTCGTAGTCGGAGCCACTGAAGGCATGGCTCGCAGGGTTCGCTGGTCCCCCGCGCGACCGTTATCGGTGTCTGTCGGAAACGTCCGTTTACTTTAGCAAGTGTGAGAAGCTGATGGGGGTGGTTTCGTCACAGGGTTATTTGGTAAGCGTGATAGTGTTACGGAGATGTTTAGCAAACTCACGTGGCAGACTCTGCAAGAGAGGCGCTCTGCATCGCGGTGTAGCTTGCTGTCCAGGTGTCGAGAGGGTACGTTTCTGGATGAGTTATCGAATATATTGCTTCCCCCTACTTTACCTCCCGAGGAGATCACGAATGTAAAATTAGAGAGATTCGAGCGCGCACGGAGGCTTTCCGGCAGTCGTTCTTCCCGCGAACCATACGCGACTGGAACAGGAAAGTGAGGTAATGACAGTGGGACGTAAAGTTCCCTCCGCCACACACCTTTGGGTGGCTTACGGAGTATAAATGTAGATGTAGATGTATCGAGCTAATATACCAAAGAAGGATTGAAAGAAAGTAGCAGTGAAAGAGAGATGTTCTAATGTGATTGAAATCTTATGGGACTTCACTACTAAGGTCATCAGTGCCTAACCTTACACACTACTTAACCTAAATTATCCTAAGGACAAACACACACACCCATGCTCGAGGGAGGACTCGAACTCCGCCGGGACCAGCTGCACAGTCCATGACTGCAGCGCCGTAGACCGATCGGCTAATCCCGCGCGGCAAAGAGAGATGAATGAAGACAGTAACATAGGGAGCAAAAGTGAGAAGAGACATAAAAGAGACGAGGGTGGAAACCATGCTTAGATTTGGGGTGTATAGACCCCAGACCAGCGAACCTTAAGGCGAAAAAATCTTGTCCACTTTCCTCAATCCCCTATACCCAAGTGTTAAAATTTCCCGGTCTAGTGGTCAACATCCCGAGCAAACAATCTGCAAGGACATCTATGGAGAGTAGATAATGGTGGTTGAAGATAAAGACAGCATAGTATCAGCGAGAAAGAAAGACACAGTGGTAATGGAACGAAAGAGAATACGACAAAAACAATGGCAGTGTGACAGAGAGACAGTGAAAGTGACAGACAAGGAGACAAGGATAAGAAGGAGCGAGAGAAAGGAATGAAGACTCTGACACTTGGAGAGACAGACAGGACAAAGTACCAGTGGGAGAATAAGGAAACAGTCAGAGAGAGATATATACAGGGTAGATCATAATTAATGGCGTAAACGCATACAGTTAAAAGCACACGATTCTAGAAGCAAAAAAGTGGCAGTAAACATAGGGTCGAAAATGCATACCTTAACAGCTACGAGCAATTTGTCATCTGCGATACTGTGAAACAAATGTCTTCTACTGCTGGCTCTTTGCTTCCCATATTTTGGGAAGTGGTAGTATGGACCAAAACAAGAAAAAAATGCACAGAAAACATGTGATCTAAAATACATACGTTAAGAGCTATGAGAACTTCTTCATCTTGACTACTCTGAAACATAACTCATCTAATGAACAAATGCTCATAACTTTAAGGTATCCATTTTAGAGCACATGTTTACTAGTCATTTTTTTCTTGTTTTGGTCCATACAGTCACTTCCCAAAATATGGAAGGCAAAGAGCTTTCAGTAGAAGAGATTTGCTTCACAGTATCGAAGATGAAAAATTGCTCGTAGCTCTTAAGTTATGCATTTTCGACCCTATGTTTACTGAGACTTTTTTCTTCTAGTATCGTGTACTTTCAACTGTATGCGTTTACGCCATTAATTATGATATACCCTGTAGGTAGAGGCACTGAGAGGGAGCTCCTTAGCTGCAAAGAGAACTAGCTAAAAGGATTTACAAAGTTCTGAGTTAAAAGAGAGCGAATTTGTTCGAATGCCATAATCTTTGGTGAGGAAGGCGGAATGAGGATTCAGGCAGCTGGTTTCCTACTTGGCTGTCTAGGCGAATATACGCCTTACCTGTGATCCGAGAGGAGGATTTTTCAGCTGGTTATGTTTTGCACAATATTTGTGACTTCATGAAAGATGGTAATCTTGTATTGTATCATATATGACATGTGAGAGAAGTTTTATTTTTCTTTTGTATGAAATTGCGATTGGTTACCACATGCGTTTTTGGATTTTGCACGTTTTAGCTTACTGTTTTTATCTATTTGATGTTGGCATAGTCCCTGTATGACAGTTTAGACCGAAACCGATCGGAATAAATACGAAATTGCAAATCACCATTGTATCGTGCATTTTATACGACACATTTCAACTGTTGACTGTCGCTTGAAAAAAGTATTAAATATCCATGTACTGAACAAAACGTAAACTGTACAATAGTACGAAAGTAAAATTGACAGTTGCAAGCGCCATTGAGTCATTCAAAAGTTTAAAAATGCTAGAAGATGAAGAGTAATACGACATGTCGGTTTGGCGTAACCCTATTCTTCTGTTTTGTGTAACTTCTTGGTTTCCGGAAGCTACACCACAGCAACTGTAGTACGTCTCAGGCGGAAGACGGGATCAACTGAATTTCGTCAACCCAAATGGGTTGAGAAACCTTCAATGATTTTTAGGAATCATTGGGTAATAAGTTTCTAGGGCATAAAAATGTCTCTCATCCGTGGCACATTTGTAATGTGGCAACATAAACATGAGGGAAATGACTACTACGTTTATAAGAAGCCGTCTTATAGTGACTGGCAACAGAATATCTGTAATTTCAGTTGATATAAAAAGTGGTTCATAACGGAACTGCGAGGAGTTTGTGTGGCGGGGCGTGGGCTGTTTCTGGCAAGCGCACAGACTTCGCCAAGAAGAGTGCCATCTTTGTCCCATTCTCTAGTTTTAGAACTGTTCTTTGTTTCTGTGCAACTCAACGCCATTCGTCACGTCCCAAACGAATGAAGGTAATTTAAAGTAAGTAACTCAACTTACTTAAACACTCAGAGAAGATGAAAGCTTGCTGGCGGAAATACCAGGACAGCTTGTCGTACAGGAGCGCTGTTGTTTGCAAATTTCAAAAACATAGATCGTCCGCCTGTTGGAGAACAGTGCCAAGTGGAACGTGAGCTAAAAGCGGCCGTCAGAGGGATGTGCGGATTCATTCGCAATTTGACACAGAAGCACCTCGCTGCGATCCTAGCCAAGCGCTTTATGCGGCGTTCCGCGAAATGTTACAAGGCCTGGAACGGATGGGCTGCTAACAACTGGGTGACTGGGACAAGGCGAAGTGAAAGAGAAAGGGAGCGAGGCAGACGAAAACGCCCGCCGTCTTCTCCTAACCAACAATAGCCCTCTACGTGGTGCGAATGTGTGACCACGGAGACAAGCTCGCTCACTTGTTTTCGTGTACCGAGCTATTTCCCATGTGCTGTCAGCGAGTGGGAAATAACTTCATATACGGACTAAAATCGTTTGAAATAAAGTCAGGTGTTCGACAGGGAGATGGTCTGTCACCTCTGCTTTTCAATTGTGTCTTGGAGAAGGTAGTTCGAGAATGGAGGAAGGCCATCAATACTAAAGGGATTCAACTAGGGAGAAATCCAAACAAGATCACTGTCGACTGTTTAGCCTTCGCAGATGACATGGCATTGATTACAGATTCACTAGACAATGCCCAAGAACAAATAAGAGAACTACAAAAACAAGCAGCCAAAGTAGGACTACAAATATCCTATGAAAAAACAAAGTTTATGACAAACATCTGTGATGCTCCTCAAAATATTGCAGTTGACAACAACACAATACACAAAACAGATTCCTTTAAATGTCTAGGAGAGTGGATTACATACAGTGCCAAAGAAAAGATAGCTATAGAAACTAGAGTGCACAAAATGGAAAGAGTGTTTCATATGACCAAAAACGTTTATAATAAAAAATCCTTGTCCTGGAACACGAAATTAAGACACTACCAAACAGTGGCCAGACCTGAAGCTCTCTATGCGGCAGAAACACTTAAACTAACAAGAAATGGAGATCTTGAGAAACTACAGAAGGTCGAAAGAAGAATTTTAAGGAAAATACTGGGAGCTAAAAGAAACGATAATGCTGAATGCAGGTTAAGACCAAACAGAGAGCTATATCTGAAAACGGAGAAACTAACTGATGTAATGAGGAAGAGGAGAGTACAGTTGTTTGGACATATATTCAGAATGGGTAACAACAGACTAACCAAGCATGGTTCATAGAGACTGAAAAGGACATTGAAAATGCTGGAGTTACAATAGACACAATAGAAAACAGAACACATTTCAGAAAGGCAGTTCAAAAGGCAGAATTTCAGGAGAGAAAGAAAATAACTAGACGAAAGTGGACTCAAGAAGAAAGGGAACAACACTCTAAAAGGATGAAGGAAATTTGGAAACTGAAGAAATCTAATACAATGAAGAGTAGCCAAAGTTGATTCATCGTACCCTCCAAAGGGGTTATTCTAAAGAAAAAAAATACGGACTAAAAAAAAGGAAAAAAGGCTTTGGTGCCAAGTTCACAGAAGGATAGGGGGAGTCGTATAGAACAAAATTCGCCAGACAACTATAGAGTAAGTTCCAAATTAATAGTTGTGGAACTGCAGACATAAAACTACAGCTGATCACAGACAAGCATGCAGAAATACATTGTTATCTCCTACGATCATCTCACGAAAAGAACTCGAAGATACAAATTATGGAGGATAAAGATAACACGGGGACTTACCAGCAACCATACTTACCACGTAACGTTCGCAAGTGGAACAGGAAAAGTGGGAAATAGTAGTGGTACACAAAGTACCCTCCGCCACACACCAAAAACGAAAGGGGGTTAATATTGTATTGCCGTCGAGTTCTGAGCTATGTAGAAAGTTTCACCAGTCTAACTCATCGGGAATTGATGGAGGTAAAAAAATTTCCCTCCGCCATACACCTAACGAGGAAGCGAGTTAATATTGCGTTGTCATCCAGTTCTGAGCTACACTGAAAGTTTCAAGTCTGGCTCGTCATGAAGTTACTCTAAAATAAAATGCCTAATTTGTACCTAACAAAGCGACCTAATGAAAACGTGCTAAAATTAAAACCTATGGCCACACATCTCATTATATGACAAAATTGTGCCTTGCGCTATTGCAGTTCATTTTCTGCAGTGCATCTTTTTACCGAAACAAATTTAGGACATATTGGTTCTCCTAGCGTAGCTACGGTAATAGTTAACCTTTATTCTGTGTATATCACTGAATAATCTTGCCTAACGTAATGGACCTTGTATATGACATCTAAGTCTGCTAACCTGCGCTCTTGAAGCTAGCAGCTACCAGCCGAGCAATGTTAGGCTAATTACATACACATCAGTGAGAGGATGGATACCTTTCTATTCTCGCAGCTCCTTGCCGATGAACATACAGATGTAGTGATAAAATTATGAAGTGCACTCTAGGGAGCTAATTAATGCGTTGGGGACTTTGTTTTGATGTTGAAGATGATTTAGTTTGGTTGAATTAATTAATTGTAAGCAGTGCACATAAATGGGGTATTTGCAATCAATACAAATAAACGTATTGCAAGACCCATAGCAGGAATATAATTCCGATACTTACAATTCATTTTATTTTTTTTAAATTGCTATTTTGCGCCTTAATTTATTCTGAAACAACTGACATTTTACATCATATATTAAAATTAAACAGAAAACAATAAAATGTTTGTTCTATTAATAATTATCTCAGAATCACCTTCCTAAATGTTGGTTCTTATTTTGAGGCAGACGAAAATTTGTGGGCTGACTGATAACGCTAGTCCAATAATGTATTCCGTTACCAGGCAGTACTAGTAAGTCTGAGCTTACAGCGACATCAAATGGACTTATATTAGAATTAGAAAATTTGAAATTTTCATTCATGTCCATGGTGACGTGTTACTAAATGATAAGCAGGTCTATAGCAACTACCGTAGTTCTTGCGTTACACCTCTTTTCCCATGCTAAAAACCACATACAAAAAAATTATAAAATAATTTCTGCTGCTTCACTCACTTTTTACAAAAATTTACTTAGCACGATGAATTTCATCATTTCTGCTACCTAGGCGGAAAATAACCTATGATGGACGGAACGAGGTGGACATAAAAAGCAGACTAGCGCTGGCGAAAAAGGTGTTCGTGGCCAAGGAAAGTCTACTAGTATAAAACGCAAGCCTTAACTGAAGGAAAAAAAATGAGAGTGTGCATTTGTGGCTCAGCATTGTATGATAGTTAAACATGGACTGTGGGAAAACTGGGGCAGAAGATAATCGAAGCCTTTGAGACTTGGTGCTATAGAAGAAGTATGTTGAAAACTAGGTGGACTGATGAGGTAAGGAAAGAAGAGGTTCTCCCCGGAATCGGCGAAGAGAGGCACTTACGGAAAACACAGACAGGAAGATGTGACATTAGAGAATAATTTCCGGGGTACTAGAGGGAACTGTCGAGGGTCAAAACTGTAGAGGAAGACGGAGACTGAAACGCAGAGTATATAATTGAGGATGTAGGGTGCAAGTGGTACTCTGAGATGAAACGAAAAAAAAAAAAAAAGAATTCTCCTAACTATTTGTGCGGTATGCATTTGTATGTCCATTGCACCTTTTGTGGGGGTCACTCCTGGTTTGACCTACGTAGAGGGCTTTGCAGTGCTGCATACTATTTTATAAATGCTTCATTGTGTATGTTTATCTATCTGTGTGTGTGTGTGTTTTGTCTCAGTATGTCTTGTAGTGTGCTAAGTGTTGCAAAGGCAATGTTAATCTTGTGCGGTCTGAAAATTTTGGAGGAGAAGTTTCCTATGAATGTTAAGCAAGCAGTGGATATCTTTATCGTTTTCTGTGTGACAGTTCTTTAATTGTTGCTTTTCTCTTCTGTGCAAGGTTGTCAATAAGTATCTCATCATAGCAGTTTACTGCAACTGTTTGATTATGCTGAATTCATCAAGCTTCGCATATTTATCCATTGGTGTATTTCAGGATCTGTTAACTAATGTTCTCTATGCTCTCTGTGTATCAACGTCCTGTATGTTAAATCTATTTCGACACAAGCGGTACCTTTGATCGTACTGTAAGGCTTGAAATCTTCGCTTTCAGCGTAGGCAACAATTTAAAATCATTCGCTGTCTGTTTGGCTGTGTTACGCATTACAGCGTCAGGTGATTCCTCAGAATGAAATAGGTACGTGTGCTACTGTTTGCTAGTGAGGCATGCAGATGGCAGTTGTCATTTGTGGGCGTTGTATTCACCCAAGCACATACAACGCGGTATCTTAATGCAGTGCAGTTTTCAAGGACGGTCTGTTGGATCCAAAAAGGATGGACTTTTCGTCACGTTGCTGCAGTTGTCACTGTCTCTCCATCTGTCATCCATCGGTTGTGAAAGTGCTACATGGGGATAGGTCAGTACGCAAGGGGTGTTGGACAAGGTCGCCGACGTACTGTAACCGTAAGTGCAGACCGATATCCGGCCGTGTCTGAATACCGGCGTCGCAGGCATACCGCCAGGGCACTGCAAGACGAAGTAGGGCCGCTGGAGCCACTGTGTCCGATCAGACTTTAAAGAACAGGCTACGAGAAAGAACCTTACGACCCACACGCCCTGTTCGAGTACCCCGCTTGATAACATTTTGCAACTCTCCCTCAGTTCCGCTGTCAACTGGCAGCTTCATCACTGGTGAAACGTATTATTCACAGACGAGTCCAAATATCCTTTGACGCGAGGTGAAGACTGTGTTGGTGTGTGACGACTCCATGGTGAACGGTACCTGGCATATGTTGTCGCGGAAATCTACACATTTCCAGGGTTCTGTGATGTCGTTGGGAGGCTTTAGTGTTGATAACCATAATGATATTGTCATGTCCATGGTCGCCTTACCGCCAGGCAGTACACAGATCAAAACCTGTTGCACCATTTGATGGCTGCTGCATACGGTGGTGGCCTTGAATTCCTTCTAATGCCAGAGTCTACGTGGCGGGCTTCAGGAGGGATGTCTTGCGAAGACTGGACATTGAAGTAACGGAATGGCCGGCCATGTGTCACGACCTAAACCCAATCTTGCATATGATGGGACATGCTTGACAGAAGTGTTTGTGGTCGTCCTGTTGCACCACAGACTACGAAAGAGCTCTCGCGGACACTCAGTGAAGAATGGAAACGGATACCACAGAGTGACCTTCGTAGACTTACACGGGGCGTGCCACGTAGGCGTCAGGCAGTGATAAACGCTCTCGGAGGATTATTGAAACTTTCGGAGTACATGATATGAGGGGATGTGTGATTGTTTCCACTTTGTTTTCGACACCTGTCGAGCGTTTCATCTGTTTTTATACAAACGGCCTATGACGTGATGATGTTTTGTAGTATACTTAATCTGTAAAAGATGAAGGTATAATTTTAAAACATACCCAGTCCTCAATTATGGCTGAATGGAGTATAGCAGACGCTAAAAGTCAGGTTCCCAGAATTCTTTTGAACAGTGTATATTGGCCATTGTACCAGCTGTACTTGAATCGACTTCGAAACCTATATGTTGCATAAAAATTTATTATGAAATGTAAAACATCTGCAGTTTGGTACTAGTTCAAAGAGGTCCATATATTCAACAATTTCAGACAATGATAACTGACGTTTTTATGTTTTTATGAGGCTTGTCCAGATGACTTTGAGTGTTTCTGGAATGGGTATGTTTGTGTATAAGTTTGTAATTTTACATGAAGCTACTTGGGCTGAACCGGCGATGCTGACTGTCAGAATGTGACTTTGTTAGATAATACAACATAGCGAAACATTTATAATTGGGATGAAAAGTTGTTTAATTTTTCCACGTGACCAAAATTTTATGCAGATATAAAAATAATACCTCTTTATTATATGGGAATTGTTTGTGCCTGGCATATATTTACCTTCTCCCTTCTCTTTCAAGCATTTAATATATACTATCATAAATAGCCGAACAGCGATTGTTGGATATTATTATGGAGTGTATTAACCCCTCGTTGGACACTCTCTCAATGAGGTTTTTTTAATTTTTTTATTTTCAGTTTTAATAGGGACATCATATTCACCGTTGATTGTAGAAATTGTTTGCTTTACAACTGCAATTACGCTCTTAAGATAGTTATCAAGAGATACTGCTAAAGATTTTGCTTTAATACACGTCAGATTTCAAAATCCTCCGACGTATGTGCAAGTCATTACCAGAACCGAGCATTTACACTGTAAAACAACAGCAGCACTAAACGGGCACAAAGCTTTATACATCGTGAAATGATGCAAATTACGTGACCCATTGCCAGTGTCAACACCCTTAACACAAATCTCAGTAAATTACTTTTCTTACACGCTGTTAAGAATGTTAACACTGGAAACAGGTCACGTAATTTATTGCATTTCACAATGTAAGGAGCTTCGTGCTCGTCAGGTGCTACTGTTTTTTTACAGTGTAAATGCTCGGTTCTGACGACGACATGCATATACACTACTGGCCATTAAAATTGCTACACCACGAAGATGATGAGCCACAGACGCGAAATCTAACCGACAGGAAGAAGATGCTGTGATATGCAAATGATTAGCTTTTCAGCTCATTCACACAAGGTAGGCGCCGGTGGCGACACCTACAACGTGCTGACATGAGGAAAGTTTCCAACTGATTTCTCATACACAAACGGCAGTTGACCGGCGTTGCCTGGTGAAACGTTGTTGTGATGCCTCGTGTACGGAGGAGAAATGCGAACCATCACATTTCCGACTTTGATAAAGGTCGGATTGTAGGCTATCGCGATTGCGGTTTATCGTCTCGCGTTGGTCGAGATCCAATGACTGTTAGCAGAATATGGAATCAGTGCGTGCAGGAGGATAATACGGAACGCCGTACTGGATCCCAACGGCCTCGTATTGCTAGCAGTGCATATGACAGGCATCTTATCCGAAAGGCTGTAACGGATCGTGCAGCCACGTCTCGATCCCTGAGTCAACAGATGGGGACGTTTGCAAGACAACAACCATCTGCACGAACAGTTCGACGGCGTTTGCAGCATGGACTATCAGCTCGGAGACCATGGCTGCGGTTACCCTTGACGCTGCATCACAGACAGGAGCGCCTGCGATGGTGTACTCAACGACGAACCTGGGTGCACGAATGGGAAAACGTCATTTTTTCGGATGAATCCAGGTTCGGTTTACAGCATCATGATGGTCACATCCGTGTATGGCGACATCGCGGTGAGCGCACTTTGGAAACGTGTATTTGTCATCGCCATACTGGCTTATCACCCGGCGTGATGGTATGGGGTGCCATTGATTACACGTCTCGGTCACCTCTAGTTCGCATTGACGGCACTTTGAACAGTGGACGTTACATTTCAGATGTGTTACGACCCGTGGCTCTACCCTTCATTCGATCCCTTCGAAACCCTACATTTCAGCAGGATTATGCACGACCGCATGTTGCAGGTCCTGCACGAGCCTTTCTGGATACAGAAAATGTTCGCCTGCTGCTCAGACTTGAACGTTCTCCAGATCACTCACCAATTGAAAACGTCTGGTCAATGGTGGCCAAGTAACTGGCTCGTCACAATACGCCAGTCCCTGCTCTTGATGAACAGTGGTATCGTGTTGAAGCTGCATGGGCAGCTGTACCTGTACACGCCATCCAAGCTCTGTTTGACTCAATGCCCAGGCGTATTAATGCCGTTATTACAGCCACAGGTGGTTGTTCTGGGTACTGATTTCTCAATATCTATGCACCCAAATTGCATGAAATGTTATGACATGTCAGTTCTAGTATAATATATTTGTCCAATGAATCACCGTTTATCATCTGCATTTCTTCTTGGTGTAGCAGTTTTAATAGCCAGTTGTGTATGTCGACGGGCTCTGAACTTTGACGTTGTTGACGTAAAATCTTTTGCAGTACCATTTGATAATGCCGGAAGGCTGAAATTGCAGTTTGGAATAAATAATCTCTACAGTCAATAGCGAATATTATGTCCTTTAAAACGTTGCATATGACTGTGAATCGCCATCATAAGAAGTTAATCAGGTTTCTGACTGTCTGCTAAGGAATGGCAGGTCTTTCTTCCTCGAGAGTCGAAACTAGAGAAGGTAGCGATGGTGAACACTGGAATCTGGAGTGAAGCCGACGTCCTGACTCCTCCCAGATGTGTTCCATCGGTTTCAGATCGGAATCTGGCAGGGTACTGCACTCCAGGAATGTTACTGCCCACAAAGTGTTGCCTCACACATGATGCTTTATGCCATGGTGCATTGTCTTGCTGATACCAGCAATCATCTTCTCCGACCCGTCCCTCTACTTCATGCTGTACTTAATGTTGTAAAATGCGTTGATTTCCTTCCGAATTTAGCGTTTTCTTAACGCAACAACGGAACCACACCCTAACCACGAAAATCATCCCCATACGGTGACACCACTTCCTCCGTATTTTGATTATGGCACTACACCAGGAAATCATCAAACCCATACCCTTCCATTGGAATGCCAGAGAGTATAGCGTGATACATCACTTCACATCACTCGTTTCGTCATGCACAGTCGAGTGACGTCGCTCTTCAAAACGTCTCAAGTGTCGCTTAGCACTGACTACACAAATGTGTGGCTTATGAGGACCTGCTTGACCATCGTACCCTATTCTTTTCAACTCTCTATGCACAGCAACTATGCTAGCGGGAGTGTTGGTAACGCTTTGGAACTCACGATTTTTTCCTACCGGCAATTTCATGCGATTATTTACAACCAACCTGTCCAGCGTTTAAAGGTTCCCGTCAGTCATTAAGTCACGTCTGCTTTGTCTTGGTTTAACTGCGGTTGTTCCTTCGCGTTTTCACTTCGCAGTCACATCAGCAACAGTCGGCTTGGGCAACTGTTCAATGGTTGAAGTGTCCCTAATGGATTTTTTTACTCAGATGACATACAACAATTATTTCACGGCCGGCCGCTGTGGCCGAGTGGTTGTAGGCGCTTCAGTCTGGAAACGCCTGACCGCTACTGTCGCAGGTTCGAATACTGCCTCGGCCATGGATGTGTGTGATGTCCTTAGGTTTGTTAGGTTTAAGTAGTTCTAAGTTCTAGGAGACTGATGACCTCAAATGTTAAGTCCCATAGTACTCAGAGCCATTTGAACTAGTTCACGTTTGTACTCACTGAGCTTACGTGACGAACCATTCTGCTGTTACTGCTTCTCTACTGACAATACAATACTCACCGCCCTCTTTGATACTGGTGTGTCTGCCTCTCGTGATATCTAGTGGTCAACACAGCATTAATAGAGGTGGCCAGATATTGTTGATCAGGTAGTGTAGCTTTCTCTCCTAATACGTATTTTGGTAAAACGACCAACAGTAGTCTTTCGTAATATTGGTAATCCGAGGGCGCTGATACCGCCGTCTTCCAATCAGTTTGCTGTCTTCATGAAAAAGATCCTCATATTCCTCAGTGGGATCACCGAAATATTCACGTAAACTCATGGCGCTTTCGTGAAGTTAATGTTGAGGCTCATAATGCAGCCTACCTCCCGAACTATTGACGGAAACTCATGGCGTTTCCGTAAAGTTAATGTTGAGGCTCTCAGGCTACCTTCTTGGGGCTTTTGCGGCATGCTGGCTATAACAGACGTAAAATGTGGGTTCTTTTCGCTGCATAAGATGCTACATTAATGATACCGAGTCCTTCCTCTCACTCACGAACATTTTTGAGTCACTGTTGGAATCGAACATGATTTTTCGACATCAGGTCCTTTGCTTCTCGCAGAGATTCTTGACACATTCTCCATTTTCGGCTAAGGCTTTCACTAATTGTTTCATTAGGCCCAACTTAATCTTTAGTGGTAGCAACAGAGCTTTTTCGGATCCAGGACGATAGAAAGAGAGATGTTTGCAATAGCCAAAGAAGCTGGTACATCTGCCTAATATCATGTAAGGCCTCCGTCAGCACGCCACACGACGTGGCATGGAATCAACTAATCTCTGAAGTAGTGCTAGAGGGAACTGACACCATGAATCCTGCAGGGTTGTCCGTAAGTCCGTAAGAGTACGAGGGGGTACAGATCTCTTCTCAACAGCATGTTGCAAGGCATCCCATATATGTTCAATAACGTTCATGTCTGGCGAATATGGAGGCCTGTGGAAGTGTTTGAACTCAGAAGAGTGTTCCTGGAGCCACTGGAGCAGTTCTGGACGGGTGTCGCATTGTACTGCAGGAATTCTTCAAGCCTCCCGGAATGCACAATGGACATTAATGGATCCAGTTGATGAGACAGGATGCTTACTTACGTCTCACCTGTCAGAATCGTATCTAGACGTATCAGGGGTCCCATATTACTCCAGCTGCACGGGACCCATACCATTACAAAGCCTTCACTAGCTTGAACAGTCCCTCGCTGATATGCAGGGTCCATGGATTCATGAGGTTGTCTCCGTATCCGTACCGCTCAGTACAATTTGAAACGAGACTCGTCTGACCAAGTAACATGTTTGCAGACATAAACAGTCCAAAGACGGTGTTGACGGGTGCAGATTAGGCGTAAAGCTTTGTGTAGTGCAGTGATCAAGGGTACACGAGTGGGCCTTCTTCTCCGAAAGCCCATATCGATGATGTTTCGTTGATTGGTTCGCACGCTGACACTAGTTGATGGTCCAACATTGAAATCTGCAGCAATTGGCGAAAGGATTGCACTTCCGTCACGTTGAACAGTTCTCTTCAGTCGTCGTTGGTCCCGTTCTTGCAGGATCTTTTTCCGGCTGCAGCGATGTCGAAGATTTGATGTTTTACCGTAATCCTGATATTCACGGTACACTAGTGAAATGGTCGTACGAGAAAATGCCCACTTCGCTACGTCGGAGATGCTGTGTCCCATCGCTCGTGCGCCGACCATAACACCACGTTCAAACTCACTTAAATCTGGATAACTTGCCATTGTAGCAGCAGTAACCGATCTAACAACTGCGCCAGACTCTTGTCTTCTACAGGTGTTGCCGACCGCAGCGCGGTATTCTGCCTGTTTACTCTGTAATTGAATCCGCATGCATATACCTGTATCCTTGGCGCTTCAGTGTATTAATGCCACTTCACTGGCCAAGCGAACATGCCATTTTTAAATTGGCACAACACGTGTTACCTATTCTTCTATGGAGTGGTATTGGCCAAAACCAGAAGACAAGTTCCGACAATAATATGCCCATAAAACACTAACCGTTGAGATATGGGCCTGGCTGTCCTCACACTATAGGTAATGCTGTATGGGGCTACCACGCATAGTGACACATCTTTCAGCACATTCCCGCAGTGAATCACGCGCTCTTTCAAATAAACCTGGCTCAGTTTGGATTGCGTCGCACGCAGTGGTGACACCCTCCTGTAACGTCTGCATATTGTCCATGAGGTGAGCATACACCAATACCTTTAACGTTCCCATAGCCAGAAATCCAAAGGAATCAGGTCCGATAACGGGCAGGCTATGCTACGGAACCTCCTCGATTAATCTATTGTCCACGAAACGTTTCGGTAAGGTAGTGTCATATGATCTGTAAGAAATGGGGTGGTGCCCCGTCGTACATTCCGTATCTTCTTGCAAGTGTAACGTTCTCCAATAGCGCTGGTAATTTATCGCCCAAAAATCAGTGATATACAACACCTGCTAATTTGCTTGGTAAAGTGTGTGGTTGCATGCCCTATGATTCTGTCACCGATAACTCCTGTCTATACATTGATACTGGAGCGATCCTGATACCTCACCTCAACGATTGCTTGAGAATTGCTTCTGCCCACATGTGCGTATTGTGCTAATTTACTATAACTTCTGTTGTGTGTCCTGCCTCATCTGTAAATAAAATGTAGGCTGTGAACTGCGCAGCTTCAAGGTCCATACCTCAATAGGTATTGTTTTCCGGACATGTCATTGCAGGAATTTTTCTTTCATTTTTGACCAATATTACCTCCTGTAATAACATGTGTCTTCCTTTTAAAAATCATCCAATATATTACAGCAACGAGCGGAGTAGCTTACTTCATTTATACTGTATCAAAGTTCGTAAATTTCTTACTTATGTACAGAACGGACAACAGGATGCATAGGTGCTGCCATTGTGTAATAAAACGGTGTTTAAATTAATTTTAGAAGAGTGTGTTCCTCCTTTTTTCATTCAATTTTAGAAGAGTGTGTTCCTCCTTTTTTCATTCAGTTCTAAATTCATTCATCTAACCGGCAATATCTGAATAATACACTACATCACCTTTTTCTTCGGAACATTGAAAAAATATTTGCTCTCTTCTCCTACGTACCTTATTATTCGTTTCTGCTGACAATAACTTATTTACTTTGAGTCTGGAGTAAGCAGTTCAGCTTTTTAGATTATTTGGTCCGTTCTACATTGTACAATGATGGAATTCGTCGTGAGCTTGTTCATTTTCATCAGGCCGGATATCACTACAAATATCCAGATTAACATCATCTACAACTCCTAGCGGCTTAGGAATACAAAGAACAGGACCGTGGCCCACTTGATGAGTGACGGGAATGGCAGGCGAAAGGATATGTTGTCTTGTTACTTTTATTATTTTTTGAGAGGTAGCCAGTAAGAACATGGTACCCTCCGTAACACTGGAATGGTAGATCTAAAGGCTTGTTTGTCTTTTTTGAGAATTTTCTGAGACCTTCAGTACACTATACATACACACGTATAATGTTATTATTATCTCACTTAATCAGAATTCGCCATAAATTCATCAAAAATTGTTAGGACAATTTTTAGAACTATGACTTCTCAGTTTCCTAAACAGATTTACTAGAAAGTAGGAAAGAGAGTTTACATTACCACCGAACGAACAGTTGTAGAAGAAGACGAGGTAAGGAGCTTGACATAGTAGTTACAATATATTCTAGCCGATACAACAAAAAAAAAAAAAAAGGTTCAAATGGCTCTAAGCACTATGGGACTTAACATCTGAGGTCATCAGTCCCCTAGAACTTAGAAATACTTAAACCTAACTCACCTAAGGACATCACACACATCCATGCCCGACGCAGGATTCGAACCTGCAACCGTAGTGGTCACGCGGTTCCAGACTGAAGCGCCTAGAACCGCTCGGCCACACCGGCCGGCCCCAGTACAACCACTCACACCACAATTTCAACAGCTTAATATTAACTGAATAAGTATATGATATACACACAATTAAAAATTATTCAGGTACACTTTTAAATATTGAGTTTTTACTGCAAAATTGTTGGCTTATAAGGTTTTTTGTTTCCTTATTTGGATTCAGCATCTAAAACACCACAAGGAAAAGACAAGTTTTCCACCGTTGGCTTTTGCAACAGAAGGTCCCACAATGAAATACTACTCCAAGCACTAGTTATTTGCGATTATTATTCCCTATTACTTGAGACGACTTTGGACAGTTTCAATAATGTATAGCTCTAATTTGGTCTTTCTCCTGATACGTGTATTTAATGTATCCATGGCCATCGACAAACTACGTACTTCTATTAGATCAGCTCTTTAATACTATGGTTGATTTCTTCAATCAAAACGCATGTCTACATGGTATCCTCAGTACAGAAATACAATTGGTAGATGTTTTATAATTTTGGATCACCTCTTTCAAAATCCCTGTCTGAGATGTAAATTTCCTTTGGATTGAGATGAAAAGTCCTACATTAGGAACATTGTAATTATTTCTTTGATTTTTTCTGTGCGGTATTAATATAAATAAACTATAGAATATAAAACATTGTAATTTTGTGTGTGGGCTAATCTAGTATGTCATTCGCTAATCTAGTGGCGCTAAATCAACAGGGATTTACATAAAAATGTAAGCACCGCGTCTCAAACCAAGTTGGCATCCGAAGCAAGTTCACAATCCGTCCTAAGTTTTCCGATTTATGCTGTTTGAAAGCTATGGAACGAAAAGAAAGATCGCAAACGATTATTTAGGCAGCTGCAGAAAGGCGACGATAAACTCCTTGGATTGGAAAGCTTGAAACAAGTGCCACGAGGCTTCTGTTAACTTACCGCTAACTTTTGTGTGACGGTTGCCTGGCAACGGTCGTGCTGTAGCAGTCGAACTCTTAGGTCGGCAGTTGCTCTGTTCTGATTTCCTCGGTTTAAACCGTTTCCAGGGATGGAAGTGCGCGGACGTGGCTCGGTAAGCGCTTCACGTGAACAACCCGGCGAAGGAAGCGACGGCCGACTCGGTTCGGGATGCCACGTAATCAGTGGCGGCTCGTGAGTATACATTCTCGGTGTTCGCAAATATTTTGATTCACCTAAATTTGAGAATGTGTAATTAATAGCAGCTGCTGTATAACAGTTATGCTTCTCAACAAGTTTACACAACTACAGCCATTGCCGATAATAATAACAACAATAATGATAGTAAGATGCATAACTTATCTGACAAAAGAAATTTTGTGGAATTTTGTTGCTTTGTACATAATTAACTACATTTTATGGCAACAACGAAATAATGTATAAGCTTTCGCAACTTCCCATTTCGCATTTTTGTGCAAGTGAGAGTTTTCGAAGTTTTCCATTTTTTCGGACATGTGTACAAGATCGCAGACTGATGCGTTAGTTCATGAATTTACTTCAGGGCTGAAAATTAGATATTATTACGCTGCACCCACACAACAGCGTCTGCTAACTGTGCACATCCTTGTAAATGTTCGCTTGTAGTCACGCTCATTTAATTTCATCACTCTCTCAATTGAGGGGCCAATTCTCGGAGGCCCTAGTTCCTTTCCAAGTAACTTGTCCTGGTAATTTGCTTTTCTGTCCCCAGAATGGAATTTTCGCTATTTAGCGGATTTTGCGCTGTTATGAAACTTCCTTGCAGATTAAAGCTGCGTGCCGGCCCAAGACTCGAACTCGGGACCTTCACCTTCCTCGGACGAGTGCTCTACCGACTGAGCTACCCAGACACGACTCACGACATGTTCTCGGAGCTTTACTTTCCTTTTAGCATTGAAAATAAATTCGACATAGTTCAAGTTTACACTGCGCACGAAAGCCGACTCCCGGACGGTAAACAACCAACTCCAAACACAAAGTGCCGTTTGTCGAAATGATTGAACTCAAGTACTAATGTCTACCTACATAGCCACTTGACTAGAATACATATTAGACGCTGAGATCTATAAGGGTCTAAAGCACACCGTCGTCGATCCCACATGTAAGTGAATATCAGAGAAACCATTGATATAGTTTTCGTGAATTTTCATATACACAATGTGGGCTTACAATAGAGATAAATCTGACTCACCATGACATCAACAGATTTCAGAAGCATGAGTAAATCTTACAATCGACCGTCATGTGCTTTAGATCCTTAGGATTCTCATCGCCTAAAATAGATTACTGTATGATAAAATTAATAACTTAATATTCTTAACTCATTCAGAAAACCACAAAATAGGTTTACTGTCAGTACAACTTTAACATACACTGACGTCCGATCTACTTTTACTACAATGTATATGTGGTGTGCATACTGTACGACCTTTGGTACACACACCATCAGATTATTTGACTTGTCGCTCTAACGAAGTAGGTGAGTGTCAGCAATATGTCTCGTGGTCTTATCGTGGCGTGTTTACCTTCTGCCGTTAGGTCAGACGATAGAAATGCCACTTGCACGCTTAGAGTAGCAGATTGGCGGTGACCAACTTTAAACAGAACTTGATTAATTTTCACACACATTTATTAAAATAAATAAAATCATAGATATTACGTAACTTGATTCTGGATGCTGTTTACAATTGACAATCTGAAGTTCCTTTGGTCTTGGTACGTTAATCTCATTCTCACCTATCTCTGATACTTAACAAAGTGTCTATACATTTATCTTCATGGCTATGTACAGGAATATGGTAATCTTATTAGGCGCAGACTGAAACTTGACTATAGGCTGGTACAGACCAATGCAGACTTGTACAGACTGGTGCAGACAAATGTAGACTGACTAATCGGAGGTCTCTACACTCGTTATAATACCTCGCGCGTTCAGGTATCACTGCGCGAGTGCGATCCGCGAGGAGAAAAGGTTCTACGTTAGCAGCAATCTCATTGGTTGCGTGACATATTAACACACGAATCGGGGGAAGCAGAATTTGGTCCATCTCTAAGACAGCGCCATCTCGTAGCGTGGAGATGGACGAGCGCTGCGCGTGCGCTGTTGTACTTAGCGGGGCGCGCTCTAATGGGAAAGTTGTGTACACGCTGACTACGCAGAACTATGTACACAACAGTATAGTGATTTAATTAGCATATCTGAAGAGTGTGCTATCATCTAGCAGGATTTATGCCGGGCAAACGGGGATAAAAGTCTGCCGCAGTGCGCTACCACCTGGTGACACTGATGTAAACTTCTAGTTGAGTGGCAAGGGTTAGCTGTGCACATCATCAACTGCGCACGTTGTTTATCAAACCCGTATGTACAGTGTGTAAACTTTTAGATGGCAGACCTCTCCCTAGTTCTGAATCGGTAGAAGTCGGTAAACGTCGGGAGGTTTCGGTAGGCACGCAGTTTCGATTGCTGCCAACATTACGTAGCTGACTGTGTTGTACAAGGTAGCCATTGTCGTCTGCTTCGTTATTGTTTTGCGCTGTACTGTTCTGCGTGTTTTTATTGTGCAGTTGTGCTAAACATTATCAAAATGAGTGAAGAGGCTGTTGCTGGCCATCTCGGGAGTCGCCAACAACCCCTACCGGTAGGCCTACGGGTAGAAGAAGCCTTTCGTCTGCTTTCGTGTAAGCGTGACGCGCAATTTGTAGTGCCAGCACTGCAACTGGTAGGCGTGCCTTGTCCCCCCCCCCCCCCTCCCCCCAACGGCTCCTCTCACCACCCCACGCCAGCCAATGCTTCCTTCCTCCTCTCCCCGCACTCCCCTCACAACTCTGCCGTCTTAACAGTTAACACACTGTATTCGGCCGTAAGGCAATTCACGCGCAAAAGTTCCTTAAAACGTGCACAACTGGTGTGCTCGCGATCCGGAAGTCAAGTTTCACTGAGTTTGGAGGAGCAATAGCGCAGTAGATTGAAGTGCCACATCTTTCAGATTGCAGCATCTGTGTTACGTTTAACAGAATTCAAAGAAAAATAACAAATAAATCCTCAAGGTGTCGAAAGTTAGGGTGTTCATGTGCACCTTGTGCTCTTATATAGCAGCCATCATTCTACGTAGTTAACCATAAATCGCTTGTGGCCTGTTCGTGCGCAGTATTACGTTACTCACAGGCGAGTTTTAGCTGTACACCGTTAAATATCGTTTCCGCTCCATCAGTGTCCCACCATAGTTGATGTGTCGATAAGTGGCTATTTTAAGCCATATCCCCAGCTCTTTGCGAAGCAGCACTTATAGATGCTGCAGCAACTGGTAGGTTCAAATAGCTCTGAGCACTATGGGACTTAACATCTGAGGTCATGTTCAATCCCGTCTCCGGCCATCCTGATTTAGGTTTTCCGTGATTTCCCTAAATCATTTCAGGCAAATGCCGGGATGGTTCCTTTGAAAGGGCACGGCCGCTTTCCTTCCCAATCCTTCCATAACCCGAGCTTGCGCTCCGTCTCTAATGACCTCGTTGTCGACGGGACGTTAAACACTAACCACCACCACCATCTGAGGTCATCAGTCCCCTAGAACTTAGAACTACTTAAACCTAACTAAGGACATGACACACATGCATGCCCGAGACAGGATTCGAACCTGCGACCGTAGCGGTCGCGCGGTTCCAAACTGAAATACCTAGAACCGCTCGGCCACAGTGGCCGGCGCAATTGGTAGGAATTAGTCTTGCGCATAATAGTTCGCGACTGGGAACGTTCAGTTTAGTTCGCGGTTCCGTCGCGAACTAGGTCGCTCTTTTAGTTCGTTAGCTCCCATCTCGATTTCCAGAAAGAAAATGGTTCAAATGGCTCTAAGCACTATGGGACTTAACATCTGCGGTCATCAGTCCCCTAGAACTTAGAACTACTTAAACCTATCTAACCTGAATGACATCACACACATCCATGCCCGAGGCAGGATTCGAACTTACGACCGTAGCGGTCGCGCGGTTCCAAACTGAAATACCTAGAACCGCTCGGCCACAGTGGCCGGCGCAATTGGTAGGAATTAGTCTTGCGCATAATAGTTCGCAACTGGGAACGTTCTGTGTAGTTCGCGATTCCGTCGCGAACTAGGTCGCTCTTTTAGTTCGTTAGCTCCCACCTCGATTTCCAGAAAGACAGTTCGCTCGCTTTGCTACCTCTACTGCAATCGCTCTTTTATTCGTTATGCTGGTCTTTTAAATAATGAGCATTGTTGCCAATGCCTGTATTATTACAGTTTTCTATCGAGTAATTAGACTTCGAAAGGGCAAATAAACCAGTTATTTACACAAATGGGTAAAATGGGGAAGTCAACTACTTTACTTTACATACAGTGCACTCGTAGTATTTTAATTTTAAAATATATTTATTTATTAGTTCCTTGTAGGAATATTACTTACAGAATATGCTAAATGCGTTTTTTGTGAATAAAAATACACTTTCATAAATAATCGACTTTTTTAAAGTTTTGGAAATAACCAACAAAAAACATTTCTGCTTTAGGTACAGGTTAAGTACTATATGGCACAAGCAATAATACCTTTATCATTAACAGAAGAAACACTAACACTTATAATTTGTTACCAAACAATTAGACACAGAAAAAATAACTATGAGCCCTGAGTGAGATCGTATTCTAAAGCATACTTTTTGTGCTTTGCATTATCATTCTTTAAATAATCAGTCTTCTAATTTGCAAGTGAAATATTACAAAAATGTACATATTATTATGTAAAAACATTAATTAGGAAACTGTTCGTTGATAACAAAGTTCTTGGTTCATTAAGGATTTGTCCCGTCGCCGAAAAAACGTGTTGTACTTACCTAACGCTGTGTACGATTTTACTTCTTGACACTATGGTTATATGTCAGACACTGCAGTGCAGAATACCGTAAAACAGAAAGTTCGCAGCACTGAAGTATGTAACTGCAGCTGGCTGGCAGCAGACGCTCAGTACGATATTAGCGGGGGGGGGGGGGGGGGGGGTGGAAGGAAGCACGTGATTTTTTTAAGGCCTACTGCGGGCTCTCGCTCCGTCTTGCTATTGTCCGTCGGTCTTCGTTAAAGAGCGAACGAACTAAGTAGCGAGGTTATCCGTGAACTAGTTCGCGTAGTTCGCCTGTGGGAGTGCTCTTCCGAACTAGTTCGTTCGCGAACTACACAAGACTAGTAGGAATACTTCGATACTCCTTAGCTGAAGAATTGGCCGTATGGGTTGTCAACATGAACGTTTCAACAACGGACCCATCCAGAGAAGACCAGCGACGAAAATTACAGGAGGAGGGTGTTGGCGCGCAACACATTGGAAAACCAAACACCTCGAAACTAAAGAAGACTGAATCTGCTACTTTCTGGCTGTTCCTCACCAAACAACAAGGACGTGGCAGTGACCAAGTCGTTAGACCATAGTAGGGCATAATAATAAGTAGAATCTTTAACGGCATAATAATAAATTATAGTCTCTCTATGTCTTGTCTCTTATGGGAAAGCCGCGTGGTTTGAGGCGCCTTGTCACGTACTGCGGCGGCCCCTCCCGCCGGAGGTTCGAGTGCTCCCTCGGGCATGGATGTGTGTGCTGTTCTTAGCATCAGTTAATTTAAGTAGTGTGTAAGCCTAGGGACCGATGACCTAAGCAGTTTGGTCCCTTAGGAATCCACACACATTTGATCATTCTTATGGGACAGTATTTCAACAATTGAATTCTGTGATTGGAACGCTCTAGCCCCCAGTATTCCACTGAAAATTATGGTCAACGTGCAGATCGACAAAGAACGCTGCAACAAAACACTCAAAGAGTGCAAACTTCGCTTCCCATTTACACTGATCATCGAAACGCAGACCTTTAGCTTAAGGACAGAATAAGTTTTACATTTCATCATTACCCTTCCTGATGGCTTGTAATATCATTTTATTTCTTTTTATCTAAATAGTTCAGGCGGTTTGTGATTGTGGGTCTTACAAAGATTCATGTGCTGGATTAAATGGTTAAAGGCTATCTGTAAAAGATTACGAGAGAACGTCGTACACTTTGAAGTGTCTGTTCGAAATACCTGCCGTGAGCGATGATGGAAGTTACATGGAAGAGTGGCAACTGATTCGAATTTGCTCGAATTTGCTATGACCTAACGACCAGTTGATTTCTTTTAGATCGCTAGAAAAGTAACTACCCGTACTAGGTTCAATGCGACAAAAGATTCTCAGATTATCTTCGCAACCGGAATTTCGTACTTCAGACGAACTAAGTTCAGACTGTTTGTATATAATAAACAGTAAAAAAGTTGAATATCAAAGTTTGTGGAGATGCTTTGGCTAAATTTTACCATCGTACGTTCGTGTGCGTGTTGTAAATGTTGGCAAACCCTATGTTAGTCTGGTTGGTGGCGAACAACCGAGGCAGGCGTTTGTAGAACGAATGACGAGCTGTTTGCCGGATAGTACAAATTTAATTCCTCGCATATTGGTTGGTTGGTTGGTTTGGGGAAGGAGACCAGACAGCGAGGTCATCGGTCTCATCGGATTAGGGAAGGACGGGGAAGGAAGTCGGCCGTGCCCTTTTTGAAAGGAACCATCCCGGCATTTGCCTGGAGCGATTTAGGGAAATCACGGAAAACCTAAATCAGGATGGCCGGACGCGGGACCTCGCATATTGGTCTGGCCGATATTAAGGTTTATGATGTAAACAAAGGTTTTAAATGGTTAAAATTTCATTCAATTGGAAACCGATGTTCATCACTAACATCAGTATCAGGGGTTACCCCAGGGGCACGAAAAATGTTGTATTCGTTGTAGCATGGTAACAAATTGCCTATGAATGTTATCGTCAGGTATTGCTTCTTATGCCTGAAACACATGATTGTCAGTTCACGCAGGTTGTTGGCTGAACGCCTGTAGGGGCAGGTGTCCTAAAACTGATACAGGCAAAGTTTCCCAAAATTGATTCACCCCGTCTGTTCATAACAAACCATTCTTATCACAAATACTCATACTGTTAGTTATGCTGTCATAGTCTAGGGCGCTGCAGTCTGGAACCGCAAGACCGCTGCGGTCGCAGGTTCGAATCCTGCCTCGGGCATGGATGTTTGTGATGTCCTTAGGTTAGTTAGGTTTAACTAGTTCTAAGTTCTAGGGGACTAATGACCTCAGCAGTTGAGTCCCATAGTGCTCAGAGCCATTTGAACCATAGTCTAGGAATACTTGGTCATAACTTTGACAAACATCAGATTCAGACTAAAAATAAGAGTGTATAAGGCTCAAGAACGTTTGCCACACGTTACATACACAGAAAACTTTGCTCTGTCTGATGAATAATTCATTCTTGTCCCATTTATTATACGGAGATAATTACTTGTCCGTCAATATAATTCAAAACATCAGCAGTAAATTCTTTGCTGAAAACGAAAAGGCTCCAAATAAAAAAGGAGTACGCCAAACGAAGGAACGTCAAAAGTTACGCTTGAAAACAACGCTGTGGCAGGTACACAAAAAAAAGGGAGCTGGGGAGTATGATTCCGACATCTTTCTGATGAATGACGACAGCATGGATAATGTCGATCTCTTTGCAGAGCCCACAATAGATGCTACCGTAACGACAGATCCAGCACATGTTGCTGGAGGAGATTATACACTGAAGAGCCAAAGAAGCTCGTACACCTGCCTAATATAGTGTAGGGCCCGAGCGAGCACGCAGAAGTGCCGCAACACGACGTAGCATGGACTCGACTAATGTCTGAAGTAGTGCTGGACGGAACTGACATCATGAATTTCGCAGGGCTGTCCATAAATCCGTAAGAGTACCGGGGGTGGAGAACTCTTCTAAGCATTACGTTGCAAAGAATCTCAGATATGCTCAATAATGTTCATGTCTGGCGAGTTTGATGGCCAGCGAAACTGTTTAAACTCAGAAGAGTGTTCCTGGAGCCACTCTGTAGCAATTCTGGACGTGTGGGGTGAGGCATTGTCCTGCTGGAATTGCCCAAGTCCATCGGAATGCACAATGCACATGAATGGATGCAGGTGATCAGGCAGGATGCTTACGTCCGTGTAACCTGTCGGAGTTGCATTTAGATGTATCAGGGGTCCCATATCACTCGAAATGCACACGCCCCAGACCGTTACACAGCCTCCACCAGCTTGAACAGTCCCCTGTCAGGGTCCATGGAGTCATGATGTTGTTATTAAATATGGTACTTACTTTTATCTGCAGCTGTAAAACATCTTAGACTTAGCGGCCCCTATTCAGACTGCCTACAGTGTGCAGAAGTGGAGATCATAAATTAAATCTAAAGGCATCTATTACTATTACAAACAGTGGTTTTCTGCTGTGTAACACAACAAAGCAGGCTTTACTACGAGTAACCAAGTTGAAAATTTAAATGTTAAATCCTCTTAACTCGTGTTCGTATGTGTCTAGTTGGTACCTGATAAATTGGTATAAAACTTATTCTAATATTGAAATGCGTAAATCTCAGTGCAGGGAAACAGAACGGTGTTAAATTCTGATCGAATGTATGTGAAGCACACGTTACACAATGCCAAATCCAGGCTAACCAGTACACCAAAGAATTCGCCTGCGAGAGAACGATCCGTTTTCAACAGAATCTACGTATGCTTTCTGACTGCAAAACAAAATGATTCAAATTAAAATTTTGAATCTGAATATAGCTAATCTATCTTAATCTGGTAAACAACCACTATACCAGTATTTTTATTGTAACAACAGAGCAAATGAGGGTAAAAATTAATAGATCTGACTGTGTGATAAAACTGCTTGAAAATTCACAATATAGTACTTTACAGAAATCTTTTACTGGTATTAAGCCTCAGAAATGATTCAGATATTTTCACAAAAATACTCTGACAATCACTGTGCCCTACAATGTACATGAAACGCAATGGTGATAACATTCATTGGCCTACCTGTGAGCACGGAACGCTCGTCTGTCCTGCAACCTGTTACTATTAAGAAAACGATGAAACCGTCGAGAATCGAATTTCATTTACCGTACTTGCGAAGTACAATGAAAGACGGTATCTTACCACTTTTCGTAAAAATGCATCTTCAGTACACAACTCGTGATGTGCTATGAGAGTATACAAAACACATTCATAAAGATAAAGACTGAAAAATGAGGAACTAAACTTACCGACTGCTAAATGAGAACAAAGACTCTAAGTATAACTATGCTTCATTATCAACAATACATCCTTTCATAAATTTCTGACAACTGGACAAGTTAGCAAAAATCTTTCTCAATAACTTTCCTGTGTACTATTACTTTTCTTGACACTTATTTCAATTATAATTTCATTGTAAAACTTCTTACAGTAAACTTTAACCGTACATAATGTTTAACAAAAAGAAACCCCAAAATAAGAATACATAAAAAACATTAGATTACCTTAGAATATCTTCCTTCTGACATTCTTGCATTCGTATCACGTCAGTTCCATAAAATTTTTCCTTTAACCAAGATTCGTGGTCTCAGGAACTGACTTACAAAGAATGTGGTTATATCGATACTATGGAGGTTGAATTCATTTATCAAATTCACAACTTCATTTACATTTATGGTCAAAACCTCCTGAAAATCGACTTTGGAAACAGGACAGTTACCTTTGAAAGTTTGGGAAAAAGCGAGAAGTCCAACAATATAAGAAGTACAGTTGGCGATAAACAGACTTAAAATAGTCGTGCACCTGTGAAGAGGGGATAGTGTCAGAACAGGTAAAACGTGGTGGTCAATCGCTAATATACAAATGCATGGACTAATAAATAACACATGGGAAAATGAAAGTTTGTCAGAGCACTGGAAAACTGCAGCAGCATGTCATATATGCAAGAAAGCAGAAACGTTATGTAAAACCGTAGAGGCGTCATATCATTGAGTGCAGTCTACAAGGTATTTCCAGGGATGCCAATCAAAGCATAAAACAATGTGTTGAAAATATTCATGGAGAATATGAATATGGTTTCCGATCAAATGTAAGCATTTTTGACCATCTGTTTGTCATTATAAAAATAATGGAAAATTTTTATGAATATGACACAGATCTCGGCTAACTGTTTAACAAAGAGGTGGAGCCCCTCCACGCCCACACCGGGATGATGGCCAACTCAAAAGGTCTACTGCCATCTCTGCATAAGGGTTAGTATTCACTAAACTGAGGTGTCGCAGGATGTGGGTACGTCTGGTTAAGGTTAACCATTAATACGCGCTCATCTGGAGATAGATTGGGTCGAAGTCGAACAAAGTGTAGCGGTTTGAAGAGCAGAGGAAAAAAAGTGCCCACGCAAGAACCAAGGAAAAAAAAACCTCTGCGATAGTTAGGTCGGGTGGTAAGAGCAGTAGCGGATGTCTTGCTGCCTGCGATAGGTCGTGCAAGGGTAGGCTTTGTTAGTAGTGGGTATCATGCATGTCGATACCTTTGACGTTGTGCGGTTGTGTTGCTCAGAGGCTGGTGCTGGTTGCCAGTGTAGAGCTCTCGTTCAGCGTCAGCAACGTGCAACCAATTGTTTGTTGGTTTTAAACTCGATTTTTATAGCGGTAACATAGCACAACTGTATAAATCGTTAAAAGAGCTATGCGTCTGTGGCATATTGATATTAGGTGAGTTGAAGATAAAGATAAATAACAAAATGATAGAGAGATCTAGCTTTACAGCTCTAGTGAAACAGAGTGATGACCTCTGTGTCATACTGTTCAACTGAGCTCTGCATAGTATGATGCTAAAGACAGACAAGAGGGGCACAATAACGATGAAATCTAGTCATATACGTACATATGCAAATAATCCTGCAGTTGTGACAAAAGACATAAACGCTGTTAAAGAACTATATGGAATAATGGGAGCCGAAGGAACATAAACTAGATACTGTGAATCAAATAAGTCAAAATATACTTTAATGTTTAGGTCTAAGGCAGAACACCAGAACGACCTGAATATTTCTAACAAATGTTTGAAAGGTGTCAGATACAGAATCCAGTCACATTAAAGCGACCACTGCCCACTTTCATCGTCAGCATGCAATATCCACTCACAAACGGCAGATGGCAGCAGTAGCAAAGCAGGGTATACAAAACGTGGCGGTGAAGCGCTGGAAGCAGGACAGTCATTGTCGTAATGCAGAAACGGTGCGATTTATCTGACGTCCAAAATGGCATGATCATTGGCTTTCACGCCAATGATGGAAAATTTCCGAAACTGCTAAATTTATATACTGTTCGCGTGCCGCCGTGGTTACAGGACACCACGCATGGCAAAATGGCACTGTCTAAATCGAGGCAACTATTGTCCACCACGGGCCATAGTTGACAGTGGTGAAACTGTTGAATAACTGACCACCCAGCTGAACCAAGGGGCTACCAACCGTGTCTCCTCAGCGATCGTTCAGCGAACAATGAGCTTCTGTAGCAGGCGCCTGGTTCATACACCAATGATGACTGCTGAACATCGGCAACGAAGACTAAAATACGCAAACCAATACCGCAGCTGAACGTCCTCTGAATGGCGCAAGGTGGCCTTTTCAGATAAACAACGTTTTATGTTCCGTCGGACGGATGGAAGGAAAAAAAAAAGAAAGGGTGCAGGCCAGAGGATGGAGAGTTATGGACGGGAGAATTTTTTCATGGCATTCCGTCGGTGATCTCGCATTCTCGAAGGCACAGTGCATCAACACAAGTGTGCATCTATTCTTTGGGACCATTTTCACACCTACATGCAGTTTGTTTATCCTCGGTACGATGGCATCTACCAGCAGGACAATGCAACGTACCACACAGCTCGCAGTCTACGTGCGGAGTTCGAAGAGCCCCAGGAGGAGTTTACCGTACACTCCTGGCCAACGAACTCCCCGGATTTAAACCAAGTTGATAATCTGTTGGACCACCTCGACCGGGCTGTTCGCGCCATGGATCCTCAACCGAGAAATCCAGCGTAGCTGGCCACCGGCACTGGAGTCGGCATACCTTCACATCCCTGTCAGTATCTCTCAGAACCTCATTGTCTCTCTTCCCGACCGTCTCGGCGCGGTCCGCGCTACAAAACGTGGTTATTCAGGTTCCTGACTAATGGTCACACCAATGTAACTGGACAGTGTACTTCAGTTATCTAGGTGTCTTTTTGTCATGCGATAAAACATGAAATCTTCAAAAGTCATGGCACTGGATGCAATGAGTGTTCCCGCAGTTCATTGGACGTACAACTAATGATATCAATCAAAGCTGTTCTATCAGATGAGATTTAAAGTAATGTCTCTGTTGGTGCAAATTCAGGTCATCAACTTTGGTGTTACAATGAAGTTGAAGTACGAATAATTTAAATTTTATAATAGTAAGCTCAAAAACTCGTTGCAAACAGTTACTCGTAACCACTGTTTGTTGGATCACAAATCCGAAATCTGCAGTTAGCGACCTTAGAAATATCTTTATTTCAATAAATTGCTAATTGGCAAAGATCTTTACCCAGTACTATATCTGAGGTAAGTTCTTACTCACTCCCTAAGTCAGTTTTATTAGTGACTGAACACTCAGTATACCCACAGAAATTTTTATGGAATATTCCGTTAACAAGCAACTTCAGCCTGGTACTTCGGTTGTGATCCTTTTATTATTAATGCAACGCTAGGTAGCGAATATCGCGTTTTCGTTTACGTACTTCTAGTTTGGATCGCACAAAACGGCTAAACCAGTTCACTTTAAACAACTAATCATGAAATCTGGACAGAGGTCAAGTACGTGTTATCTTTTTACTATAAACTCTGGTGAGAAAGAGAATTCACCAGTCTTAACACTAAATTTATTTACGGAAACAGATCAGTCATTCATTCACATGAGCCAAGCCCTGACATTGCAATTACAAATACAAAACTACCATGCGTTCTTTTCCGTGTACAAAAAATGATATTCCATTTACTCAGTGCTTAAGAGTTATTCTCTTCATGGCGATTGCAGACCCATGTAGTGGCAGCTTTTGTATTGATGGCTATGCAGCCTAGTGACTGTTAGTTACCGACATTGAAGAAAAAAAAACTTTTTAATATGCCTTCTAATCACTTGGTACTTAGGTTATTGAAGTTGTTGAACATTATTATTTAAAAAACAATGAATTAGCTGTTGTCTTACAGCTGTAAATGTATTTCACCAGCATACCCATGTATCAGCGTAGTAGTGAAGTAACAGAAAAAGTGACGTACGTCGAATTCATTATAAAATAATGCTTCGCCTGCTACATGAAAATGTACGTTTACCATTGCGATGTCACACTGGTTTGTTAAAATAAGTAGAGCCTCTTGTAGATGATCCTTTAAACAGTTTAGCATACTAACAACAGGCTTACAGCACGTTTACTTCCTTATGAAATTCGCTGTCAGAAAAATAATAGCAATATTCATAAATATAATGCAGAAAGGAGGAATGAGTTACACAATCCATTACTCAGACTTTGTGAGACTCAGGAAGGAGTGAGGTACTCAGTCATAAAAATCTGTGTTCGCTTACCCAGCAATGTCCAGAATCTAACAGACAGTGAAATAAACTGTAACACAAACTAAATTCCTATTTGTTTGACAAGCACCTCGTCACAGAACAATTTCTGAATCATTAGTAAGATTATGCTTGATTGTGTTTGACTGGACATAAGCATAAATTAATGAACGTGGAAGAATTAAAGATTTGTCAAGATCAATATAGAAGCGATTACGTAAATGATGAACATGTTCCCATATTTATCACTGAGAAACTCTATCATAATTGTAAAAGTGGCTCACGACCATCAGAATCGGAGATCGCGATTATAATTAATTGAACATGCAACTAACTAATGAAGGGAGGAAAGTAATCTTTCGAAAAGCAACGTTAATGGAGTATTCGCCGAGCTTAAAATACGTCGTTATTTGTAGTCTGTACGAGCTGAGGGGACGCTAGTTCCGGTAAGTGCCCACTTTGCCCTGCATTTGGTGAGACGTTTAGCGCGTGCAAGGCCAGCTGCAAGCATGCAACCTGCAGCGGTGTGAAATTTCACCTCGACAGCGGCCGCCAAGACTGCATCAGCTCTCTCTCCTTCCCAAAAGATCCCCCTTCCCCTCCAGCAGTACCGTAGACTCACGATTTCCGCGCCCGCACGTAGAGCGCTCTTCGACACAGCTGACACCGTTCGCGTTTGAGCAGCGAAGAAATGTGGAGAACTATTATGGACTGACGCGTCTGATTACTTCGATTGACTAATGACTTTGCTCCCACACGTCTGTCAAAATAGATGCACAAACAAAACAATGCCCCAAAATATACACTACTTGCCATTAAAATTGATACACCAAGAAGAAATGCAGATGATAAGCGGGTATTCATTGGACAAATATATTATACTAGAACTGACATGTGATTACATTTTCACGCAGTTTGGGTGCACAGATCCTGAGAAATCAGTACCCGGAACAACCACCTCTGGCCGTAATAACGGCCTTGATACGCCTGGGCATTGAGTCAAACACAGCTTGGATGGCGTGTACAGGTACAGCTGCCCATGCAGCTTCAACACGATACCACAGTTCATCAAGAGTAGTGACTGGCGTATTGTGACGAGCCAGTTGCGCGGCCACCATTGACCAGACGTTTTCAATTGGTGAGAGACCTGGAGAATGTGCTAGCCAGGGCAGCAGTCGAACATTTTCTGAATCCAGAAAGGCCCGTACAGGACGTGCAACATGCGGTCGTGCATTATCCTGCTGAAAGGTAGGGTTTCGCAGGGATCGAATGAAGGGTAGAGCCACAGATCGTAACACATCTGAAATGTAACGCCCACTGTTCAAAGTGCCGTCAGTGTGAACAAGAGGTGGCCGAGACGTGTAATCAATGGCACCCCATACCATCACGCCGGGTGATACGCCCGTATGGCGATGACGAATACACGCTTCCAATGTGCGTTCACCGCGATGTTGCCAAACACGGATGCGACCATCATGATGCTGTAAACCGAACCTGGATTCATCCGAAAAAATTACGTTTTGCCATTCGTGCACCCAGGTTGGTCGTTGAGTACACCATCGCAGGCACTCCTGTCTGTGTTGCAGCGTCAAGGGTAACCGCAGCCATGGTCTCCGAGCTGATAGTCCATGTTGCCGCAAACGTAGTCGAACTGTTCGTGTAGGTGGTTGTTGTCTTGCAAACGTCCCCATCTGTTGACTTAGGCATCGAGACGTGGCTGCACGATCCGTTACAGCCATGCAGATAAGATGCCTGTCATCTCGACTGCTAGTGATACGAGGCTGTTGGGATGCATCACGGCGTTCCGTCTTACCCTCCTGGACCCACCGATTCCATATTCTGCTAACAGTCATTGGATCTCGTGCAACGCGTGCAGCAATGTCGCGATACGATAAACCTCAATCGCAATAGGCTACCATCCGACCTTTATCAAAGTTGGAAACGTGACGGTACGCATTTCTCCTCTTTACACGAGGCATCATAACAACGTTTCACCAGGTAACGCCGGTCAACTGCTGTTTCTGTATGAGAAATCGGTTGGAAACTTTCCTCATGTCAGCACGTTGTAGTTGTCGCCACTGGCGCCAACCTTGTGTGAATGCTCTGAAAAGATAATCATTTGCATATCAAAAAACTAATCATTTTGCATATCACATCATCTTCTTCCTGTCCGTTAAATTTCACGTCTCTGGCACGTCATCTTCTTGGTTTAGCAATTTTAATGGCCAGTAGTGTAGATACCTCCTCCATGGCTTTCTCATGTAGCAAATAAACCGTTGGGATAAACATCGATTTACATCATCATCATCATCATCATTTAAGACTGATTATGCCGTTCAGCGTTCAGTTTGGAGCATAGACCCCTTATAAAATTCCTCCACGATCTCCTATTCAGTGCTAACATTGGTGCCTCTTCTGATGTTAAACCTATTACTTCAAAATCATTCTTAACCGAATCCAGGTAACTTCGCCTAGGTCTGCCCTGACTCCTCCTACCCTCTACTGCTGAACCCATGAGTCTTTTGGGTAACCTTGCTTCTCCCATGCGTGTAACATGACCCCACCATCTAAGTCTGTTCGCCCTGACTGCTACATCTCTGGAGTTCATTCCCAGTTTTTCTTTGATTTCCTCATTGTGGACACCCTCCTGCCATTGTTCCCATGTACTTGTACCTGCAATCATCCTAGCTTCTTTCATATCCGTAACCTCAACCTTGTTGATAAGGTAACCTGAATCCATCCAGCTTTCGCTCCCATACAACAAAGTTGGTCGAAAGATTGAACGGTGCACAGATAACTTAGTCTTGGTACCGACTTCCTTCTTGCAGAAGAGAGTAGATCGTAGCTGAGCGCTCACTGCATTAGCTTTGCTACACCTCGCTTCCAGTTGTTTCACTATGTTGCCATCCTGTGAGAATATGCATCCTAAGTACTTGAAACCGTCCACCTGTTCTAACTTAGTTCCTCCTATTTGGCACTAAATCCGTTTATATTTCTTTCCCATTGACATTACTTTCGTTTTGGAGATGCTAATCTTCATACCATAGTCCTTACATTTCTGATCTAGCTCTGAAATATTACTTTGCAAGCTTTCAATCGAATCTGCCATCACAACTAAGTCATCCGCATATGCAAGACTGCTTATTTTGTGTTCACATATCTTAATCTCACCCAGCCAGTCTATTGTTCTCAACATATGATCCATAAATACTATGAACAACAGTGGAGACAGGTTCCAGCCTTGTCTTACCCCTAAAACTACTCTGAACCATGAACTCAATTTACCGTCAACTCTAACTGCTGCCTGACTATCTATTTAAAGACCTTTAATTGCTTGCAAAAGTTTGCCTCCTATTCCATAATCTCGTAGAACAGACAATAACTTCCTCCTAGAAACCCGGTCATATGCCTTTTCTAGATCTATAAAGCATAGATACAATTCCCTGTTCCACTCATAACACTTCTCCATTATTTGCCGTAAGCTAAAGATCTGGTCCTGACAACCTCTAAGAGGCCTAAACTCACACTGATTTTCATCCAATTGGTCCACAACTAATACTCGCACTTTCCTTTCAACAATACCTGAGAAGATTTTACCCACAACGCTGATTAAAGAGATACCTCTGTAGTTGTTACAATATTTTCTGTTTCCATGTTTAAAGATTGGTGTGATTACTGCTTTTGTCCAGTCTGATGGAACCTGTCCCGACTCCCAGGCCATTTCAATTATCCTGTGTAGCCATTTAAGACCTGACATTCCACTGTATTTAATGAGTTCCGACTTAATTTCATCCACCCCAGCTGCTTTATTGCACTGCAATCTATTGACCATTTTCTCCACTTCCTCAAATGTGATCCTATTTCCATCATCATTCCTATCCCATTCTACCTCGAAATCTGAAACATTACTGATCCTATTTTCACCTACATTGAGCAACTCTTCAAAATATTCCCTCCATCTGCCCAAGGCATCCACAGGATTCACCAGCAGTTTTCCTGACCTGTCCAAAATACTTGTCATTTCCTTCTTACCTCCCTTTCGAAGACTGCTAATTACACTCCAGAATGGTTTTCCAGCAGCTTGACCCATAGTCTCCAACCTGTTTGCAAAGTCTTCGCAATATTTCTTCTTGGATGCTGCAATTATCTGTTTGGCTTTGTTTCTTTTTTCAACATAACTTTCTCTGTCTACCTGAGTTCTAGTATGTAGTCATTTTTGATACGCCTTCTTTTTCCTTTTACAGGCTGCCTTGACTGTGTCATTCCACCAAGCTGTTTGCTTCTTCCTACTTTGACACACTACTGTTCCAAGACATTCTTCAGCCACTTCCAGTACTGTGTCCCTGTACCTTGTGCATTCCTTTTCCAATGACTGTAATTGACTACATTCAACTAACTGGTACCTTTCTGAGATCGCTGTTATGTACTTGTGCCTGATTTCCTTATCCTGAAGTTTCTCCACTCTTATCCTCCTACATATGGACCTGACCTCCTGCACTTTGGTATTGTCACTGCAGATTAAATAGTGATCAGTGTCATAAAAGAATCCCCTGAATACACGTGTGTCCCTCACAGCCTTCCTGAATTCCTGATCTGTTATTATATAGTCAATCAAAGATCAGGTTCCCCTGCCTTCCCGAGTATACCGATGAATGTTCTTATGTTTAAAAAAGGAGTTTGTGATTACTAAGCCCATACTGGCACAGAAATCCAAGAGTTGTTTCCCGTTCCTGTTGGCCTCCATATCCTCTCCAAATTTACCCATAACCTTTTCATACCCTTCTGTTCGATTTCCAATCCTGGCATTAAAATCACCCATGAGCAGAACACTGTCCTTGTCCTTTACTCTAACAACTACATCACTGAGTGCTTCATAAAAACTATCCATCTTATCTTGACCTGTCCCTTCACAATACGAATATACTGACACAACCCTAATTTTCTTGCTAGACACTGTCAAATCTATCCACATCAGTCGTTCGTTTACATACCTTATTGCAACTACGCTGGGTTCCATTTCTTTCCTGATGTAAAGCCCTACACCCCATTGTGCTATTCCTGCTTTGACTCCTGACAGGTAGACCTTGTATTCTCCCACTTCCTCTTCTTTCTCACCCCTTACCCGAATGTCATTAACAGCTAAAACGTCCAGTCCCATCTTACTTGCAGCCTCTGCCAGCTCTACCTTCTTCCCAGAGTAGCCCCCATTGATATTAATAGCTCCCCATCTCATTACCATTTGTTTGCCAAGTCGTATCTTAGGAGTCCCTGGTTTGTCAGTTAGAGGTGGGACTCCGTCACCTCCAAAGGTCCGAGGCATTTTGCTCTGATTGTTGCCAGCATCATATTTAAAGTACCAGGGAAGCAGGTTGCTAGCCTTACTTGCCCTGAGTCCCATTGGGTATTACCCCTAACGGTTGAGGGACTAACCGGTGGATTTGGTAGTCTTTGCCGTATGAGCACAAAGGTGACCACGACTCAGAATATGTCTGAGATGCCCTGCCTTATTCCAAAGTAACTGGTATCCCGACTGTCGGGACCACTTACTTGGCCACTCATACGTTGCCCATGGTTCAGGAACTAGGACATGACTACAGGAACCCACAACATGAACCATCGATTTACATTTAAAATGAATTGAGAGGACTAAGAGAGAATAATATAATAGACGCTTCATGAGATATTGAAGCCTTAGGTCAGCGTGGAACACCTCACGATCTGTAGCCCTGAAGCCGATGATGCTAACGTACGGTGTTAATCAACTTCTTGGACTCGTCTGGTCGAGGAATTATTACTAAAATTTTTCTGACTGAGAAATGAAAAATAGTGGTGCACAGCCAGTTCAAATCAAATGGCTCCAAGCGCTATGGGACTTAACATCTGAGGTCATCAGTCCCCTAGACTTAGAACTACGTAAACCTAACTAACCTGAGGACATCACATACATCCATGCCCGAGGCAGGATTCGAACTTGCGACAGTAGCAGCCGGATGGTTCAGGACTGAAGCGCCTAGAACCGCTCGACCACAGCGACCAGCTGCACAGCCAGTCTCATAGGCTAAGGCCATGAGAGAGGGTTGCTGGTGAATTGTGTGTTCAGCCATGCAGTCCTCTTTGACAGCAATAGAAAGGAGTAGGGGGTATGCCAGCACCAGAGTTTACTTTTTTTTCTCCTCTTTTTTCATCACCAGTACTACGAAAACACTCCTATTGTTTACACGCACTCATCTGCAATAAACAGTTATACCAACTGTTGTATAGGCTGAAGAGCCAACACCGTGTTACGAATGGAGGCCGAAATGCACGCGTTTTAGCTCACGCAGGCTGGCGTGAGGAGGGAAGAACTATACTGACGTGAGGTCTGGAACATGACAAGGAATGAGAATTCAGAAAGCGAAAGTAATTAGTTTGATACTTAACTTTAATCCATTAATGATGAACGTCGCTCTTGACGTTACATGATTCACAATATTATCTGTTCAGAATACATTCGTAGTAACTGAATATGGCGCCTTGCTAGGTCGTAGCAAATGACGTAGCTGAAGGCTATGCTAGTCTGTCGTCTCTGCAAATGAGAACGTATGTAGTCAGTGAACCATCGCTAGCAAAGTCGGCTGTACAACTGGGGCGAGTGCTAGGAAGTCTCTCTAGACGAGACCTGCCGTGTGGCGGCGCTCGGTCTGCAATCACTGATAGTGGCGACACGCGGGTCCGACGTATACTAACGGACCGCGGCCGATTTAAAGGCTACCACCTAGCAAGTGTGGTGTCTGGCGGTGACACCACACCAACGACACAATATTCAAATTTCACGAAGGACTGATACAGCCGTGCTAGGACCCAACTCTACATTTGAACTAACAATTCGAGGACTACCATCTGACAATACTACAAGCTACAATTTTACATTCAATCATACATTAAAAAGAGAAAGTCTCAGTTTTCACAGTATTGTTATAAACTGTCTATAAAGAGGAAATAATTGCCGGGCTATAGAACACTGTGATTCGGTTACCACAGACAAGCAGTACTAAAGTCTCTTACGAGGAGCACCTCAGGTGTTGTGTTAATAATTATGACGGGAAAATATTAGCTGCTAATGACTCACCATGTTCATCAGGAGGGCGACAGAAAATGAGTGCCCGGGAGGTGCAGAAAATCAACCTTCTAGGGGAATGATGTATTACACTCTACAAAATGGACATCGTCGACGTTCAAGAAATAACCAAAACAAACCATTAACTTGCACCATGAGCACCAAATAAAAATGGCGTGCCATAGTGATCACAAAGGTTCGCACCATCAAGATTGAAGGTGAACTCCCTGGGAGTTATTTACTGTGCAGGACTTTCAGGTAGGTACCCACTCTTGAAGAGTGAATATGGGATCATATTGGTATAATGGGGTGACAGAATATGATAACATCCAACCGAATACGAAACTGTCTGCCGTGCAGCGTATCGCGAAGCTGGCTATCCTTCAAGGCAGAGCTGCAGGTACTGCGATAATATGCTTCATAGTCACGGAAAAAAGAAACATTCACAGGCTGAATTTGTCCAGTGGTTCCATGTGGTATGAACTGCAACGTTACACACTTTTTGGAAGGGATAATTTTCTCTAAGGGAATACGATTTTTATGCGCAGACTACGAATCAAGCAAAACGAGTTATTTTGACGAGCTGTGGGCCAAAATCCGTGTTGTAGTTCTCTTACACCTATTTTCCCACTCTTGCTTGCAGTGACGTAAATTTTCCCTATTTCTCACGCAATGTCATGCGCACGAGAAAAATCGTTGGGGGAAGAGCACCTCCGGCTTCTCATAGCACAATAAATAACTTTTCAGCCAATTTACCACCCGGATTACAGGTCGGTATGATAGTACGAATGCGTTAAGGCATTGATGCTAGCTGATCTTGATCCAACTCTCTTGCAACTTTTAATTTCATGAGATGTTTCTGTTGTGGATTGGCAAGACAGCCAACCCACTATGACAGGAAGCCGAAAGGCACGCGTTAAGCTCACGCAGGCTGGCGTGAGGTCTGGAACAGTTAAAGGAATTGAGACTAGTAAAAAAAGTACGTAGCTGCTGGAATACTTAACTTTAATCCATAATTGGTGAACATCGCTCTTGACGATACATGTTTTACAGCATCAATAGTAACTGGTAATGGTGCCTTGCTAGGTCGTAGCAAATGACGTAGCTGAAGGCTATGCTAACTATCGTCTCGGCAAATGAGAGCGTAATTTGTCAGTGAGCCATCGCTAGCCAAGTCGGCTGTACATCTGGGGCGAGTGCTAGGAAGACTCTCTAGACCTGCCGTGTGGCGGCGCTCGGTCTGCACTCACTGATAGTGGCGACACGCGGGTCCGACGTATACTAACGGACCGCGGCCGATTTAAAGGCTACCACCTAGCAAGTGTAGTGGCTGGCGGTGACACCACAGTTTCCGATCAAATGTGCCTCACATTTTTATTTAAGACAATTCAGTACAAAGCTTCATAGTCCCGGATCATAGTAACATCAAATTATACACCATTACCACCGATGAGGGCGTTTTGGAACGCTTCGAAGGGCAACTGTCGACCAGTGCTCCTCAAGTATCTCAAGCACTGAGCATGTCTCAGATCATAGTGGAGATTTGCCTCTGAACAAGAGTCACGCCCATACCACTGGCAAGAAATCCACGAAATGGCAATTATGTGGTGTATGCGGCGTAAAAAAGAGAGAAATACTCCCATACTTAGTTACAGTTGTGCACTGGAATTCTAAGCTGTGTAGTAAGACTCAAGTATTCCTTCTCAATAGATCCACCATCTTGAGACTGTTTTACGAACTGGGCTTCCAGAAACATGAAATTTATCCGGACCTTACCGCAGCCACTGGAACGGTGGTCTCCAGTCACACAGTCTACAGACGACTCAACAGACATGGTTTATTCACCTGGAGACCTGCAAGTTGCATTCCACTGATCCCTGGTCACAGGAGAGCTCATAAAGCCTGGTGTCAAGAAAACAGTACATGGTCAATGGAACAATGGTCCCAGGTTATGTTCACGGACGAGTCCAGGTATAGTCTGAACAGCGGTTCTTGCCGGGTTTTCATCTGGCGTGAACCAGGAACCAGATACCAACCCCTTAATGTACTTGAAAGGGACCTGTATGGTCATGGTTGATGGTGTGGGGTGGTATTATTATTGGTGCACGTACGCCCCTGAATGTCTTTGACAGAGGAACTGTAAAAGGTCAGGTGTATCGTGACGTCAGTTTGCACCAGTATGTCCGCCTTTTCAGGGCTGCAGTGGGTCCCACCCTCAACCTGATGGATGATAACGCACGGCCCCACCGAGCTGCCATCGTGGAGGAGTACATTTGGCCGGCCGGAGTGGTCGAGCGGTTCTAGGCGCTACAGTCTGGAGCCGCGCGACCGCTACGGTCGCAGGTTCGAATCCTGTCCCGGGCATGGATGTGTGTGATGGCCTTAGGTTAGTTAGGTTTAAGTAGTTCTACGTTCTAGGGGACTGATGACCTCAGAAGTTAGGTTCCAGAGTGCTCAGAACCATTTTTGATTTTTGAGTACCTTGAAACAGAAGATATCAGGCGAATGGAGGGGCCTACCTGTTCTCCAGACCTAAACCCCATCGAACACGTCTGGGATGCTCTCGGTCGACGTATCGCAGCACGTCTTCAAAGCCCTAGGACACTTGAGGAGCGTCGGCAGGCGCTGATACAAGAATGGGAGGCTATACCCCAGCAGCTGCTCGACCACCTGATCCAGAGTATGCCAACGCGTTGTGCGGCCTGTGTACGTGTGCATGGTGATCATATCCCATATTGGCCGGCCGAAGTGGCCGCGCGGTTCTGGCGCTGCAGTCTGGAACCGCGAGACCGCTACGGTCGCAGGTTCGAATCCTGCCTCGGGCATGGATGTGTGTGATGTCCTTAGGTTAGTTAGGTTTAAGTAGTTCTAAGTTCTAGGGGACTAATGACCTCAGCAGTTGAGTCCCATAGTGCTCAGAGCCATTTGAACCATTTATCCCATATTGATGTCGGGGTACATGCGCAGGAAACAGCGGCGTTTTGTAGCACATGTGTTTCGGGACAGTTTTCTCAATTTATCACCAATATCGTGGACTTACAGATCTGTGTCGTGTGTGTTCCCTATGTGCCTATGCTATTAGCGCCAGTTTTGTGTAGTGCCACGTTGTGTGGCACGACATTCTGCAGTTATCCTTAATTTATAAGCTTTAGTGCAGTAATGCGACTGCAGACGGCTACGGAAAGCTGAACGTTGCTCCTGCGATACTGCAGAAAGACTTGCACGAATGAACGAATGAAGTCACTGTACATGATTTCAGGCAGCGGTTATCAAGAGAATGCACGGTCGTCAGAAGATCGGGCTTCGGACGGCCGCGTTGCACTTCGGAGAGGAAAAACTGTGATATACAGGGTTGGCTCTGGCGCATCGTACAGCAGCTGCAGCTGCAGTTTGACCATCAGTTGGAACCACAGTGAAACAACGAACTTTTACAAGTCGATTACTTCAAGGACAACTCCGAGCCAGACGCCATGTAACGTGCACTCCACTGATCCCAACTCACCTCCACTTGCAGCTTCAGTGGTCTCAAGCAGGGTGGAGGTCTTTTGTGTTTTCTAATGCAAGCTGGTTCTGTTTCGGTGCCAGAGATGGCAGTGTGTTTGTTAGAAGGATGCCAGTTGAGGGCCTGCAACCAACCTGTCTGTATGATGGGCTCACTGTGCCTGCGCCTGTAGTTAAGGTCTACGATGTGATTTCGAAGACAGCAGGAGCACTCTAGTGCTTATCACACGCAGCCTGACTGCAAATTCGTACGTGCATCTGGTGATTCTTCCTGTTGTGCTGTCATTCACGAACAGCATTCTAGGGGGTGTTTTACAACAGGATAACGCTCGCCTACATACCCCCCCCCCCCTTGAGCCATGGACCTTGCCGTTGCTGGGGAGGCTTGCGTGCCTCAACGATACAGATAGCCGTACCGTAGGTGCAACCACAACGGAGGGGTATCTGTTGAGAGGCCAGACAAACGTGTGGCTCCTGAAGACGGGCAGCAGCCTTGTCAGTAGTTGCAGAGGCAACAGTCTGGATGATTGACTGATCCGGCCTTGTAACTAACCAAAACGGCCTTGCTGTCGTGGTACTGCGAACGGCCGAAAGCAAGGGGAAACTACAGCCGTAATTTTTCCCGAGGGCATGCAGCTTTACCGTATGGTTAAATGACGATGGCGTCCTCTTGGGTAAAATATTCCGGAGGTAAAATAGTCCCCCATTCGGATCTCCGGGCGGGGACTACTCAAGAGGGCGTCGTTATCAGGAGAAAGAAAACTGGCATTCTACGGATCGGAGCGTGGAATGTCAGATCCCTTAATCGGGCAGGTAGGTTCGAAAATTTAAAAAGGGAAATGGATAGGTTAAAGTTAGATATAGTGGGAATTAGTGAAGTTCGGTGGCAGGAGGAACAAGACTTCTGGTCAGGTGAATACAGGGTTATAAATACAAAATAAAATAGGGGTAATGCAGGAGTAGGTTTAATAATGAATCAAATAATAGGAGTGCGGGTAAGCTACTACAAACAGCATAGTGAACGTATTATAGTGGCCAAGATAGACACGAAGCCCATGCCTACTACAGTAGTACAAGTTTATATGCCGACTAGCTCTGCAGATGACGAAGAAATTGAAGAAATGTATGATCAGATAAAAGAAATTATTTAGGTAGTGAAGGGAGACGAAAATTTAATAGTCATGGGTGACTGGAATTCGACAGCAGGAAAAGGGAGAGAAGGAAACATAGTAGGTGAATATGGATTGGGGCTAAGAAATGAGAGAAGAAGCCGTCTAGTAGAATTTTGCACAGAGCATAACTTAATCATAGCTAACACTTGGTTCAACAATCATATGAGAAGGTTGTATACGTGGAAGAATCCTGGAGATACTAAAAGGTATCATATGGATTATAGAATGGTAAGACAGAGATTTAGGAACCAGGTTTTAAATTGTAGGACATTTCAAGGGCAGATGTGGACTCTGACCACAATCTATTGGTTATGAACTGAAGAAATTGCAAAAAGGTGGGAATTTAAGGAGATGGGGCCTGGATAATCAGACTAAACCAGAAGTTGTAAAGAGTTTCAGGGACAGCAGGAGGGAACAAATGACAGGAATGGGGGAAATAAATACAGTAGAAGACGAATGGGTAGCTCTGAGGTATGAAGTAGTGAAGGCAGCAGAGGATCAAGTAGGTAAAAAGACGAGGGCTAGTAGAAATCCTTGGCTAACAGAAGAAATACTGAATTTAATTGATGAAAAGAGAAAATATAAAAATGCAGTAAATGAAGCAGGCAAAAATGAATACAAACGTCTCAAAAATGAGATCGACAGGAAGTGCAAAATGGCTAAGCAGGCGTGGGTAGAGGACAAATGTAAGGATGTAGAGGCTTATCTCACTAGGAGTAAGATAGATACAGCCTACAGGAAAATTAAAGAGGCCTTTGGAGAAAACAGAGCCACTTGTATGAATATCAAGAGCTCAGATGGAAACGCAGTTCTAAGCAAAGACGAGAAAGCAGAAAGGTGGAAGGAGTATATATAGAGTGTCTATACAAGCGCGATGTATTTGAGGACAATATTATAGAAATGGAAGAGGATGTAGATGAAGATGAAATGGGAGATACGATACTGCGTGAAGAGTTTGACAGAGCACTGAAAGACCTGAGTCAAAAAAAGGACCCGGGTGTAGACAACATTCCATTAGAACTACTGACGGCCTTGGGAGAGCCAGTCCTGACAAAAATCTACCATCTGGTGAGCAAGATGTATGAGACAGGCGAAATACCCTCAGACCTCAAGAAGAATATAATAATTCCAATCCCAAAGAAAGCAGGTGTTGACAAATGTGAAAATTACCTAACTATCAGTTTAATAAGTCACAGCTGCAAAATACTAACGCGAATTATTTACAGACGAATGAAAAAACTGGTAGAAGCCGACCTCGGGGAAGATCAGTTTGGATTCCGTAGAAATGTTGGAACACGTGAGGCAATACTGGCCTTACGACTTATCTTAGAATAAAGATTAAGGAAAGGCAAACCTACGTTTCTAGCATTTGTAGACTTAGAGAAAGCTTTAGACAATGTTGACTGGAATACTCTCTTTCAAATTCTGAAGGTGGCAGGGGTAAAATACAGGGAGCGAAAGGCTATTTACAATTTGTACACAAACCAGATGGCAGTTATAGGAGTCGAGGGACATGAAAGGGAAGCAGTGGTTGGGAATGGACTGAGACAGGGTTGTAGCCTCTCCCCGATGCTATTCAATCTGTATATTGAGCAAGCAGTAAAGGAAACAAAAAAAAAGTTCGGAGTAGGTATTAAAATCCAGGGAGAAGAAATAAAAACTTTGAGGTTCGCCGATGACATTGTAATTCTGTCAGAGACAGCAAAGCACTTGGAAGAGCAGTTGAACGGAATGGACAGTATCTTGAAAGGAGGATATAAGATGAACATCAACAAAAGCAAAACGAGGATAATGGAATGTAGTCGAATTAAGTCGGGTAATGCTGAGGGAATTAGATTAGGAAATGAGCCACTTAAAGTAGTAAAGGAGTTTTGCTATTTGGGGAGCAAAATAACTGATGATGGTCGAAGTAGAGAGGATATATAATGTAGACTGGCAATGGCAAGGAAAGCGTTTCTGAAGAAGAGAAATTTGTTAACATCGAGTATAGATTTAAGTGTCAGGAATTTGTTTCTGAAAGTATTTGTATGGAGTGTAGCCATGTATGGAAGTGAAACATGGAGAATAAATAGTTTGGACAAAAAGAGAATAGAAGCTTTCGAAATGTGGTGCTACAGAAGAATGTCGAAGATTAGGTGGGTAGATCACGTAACTAATGAGGAGGTACTGAATAGGACTGGGGAGAAGAGAAGTTTGTGGCACAACTTGACTAGGAGAAGGGATCGGTTGGTAGGACATGTCCTGAGACATCAAGAGATCACAAATTTACCATTGGAGGGCAGCGTGGAGGGTAAAAATGGTAGAGGGAGACCAAGAGATGAATACACTAAGCAGATTTAGAAAGATGTAGGTTGCAGTAGGTACTGCGAGATGAAGGAGCTTGCACAGGATAGATTAGCATGGAGAGCTGCATCAAACCAGTCTCAGGACTGAAGACCACAACAACAACAACAACAACAACAACATACCGCTGTCGTAACCTATTATGCTCATTAGAGAATCGATATGTTACCTTGGTCCGCTTGATCGTCAGATCTGTCTCCAATCAAGTACTCAGCATTCTGGAGGTTACACCTCTTATTAATGTGCAAGCATTTCACACTAGCAATGGCTTACCTCGCACCTAAAGTAATCTGTGATGTTGGAATTTTAATTACTTAAACATGTTACCTAGACGAATGTATTCCCGAAATTTCACTACTCCACATTAATTATTTTTTGGTGTTGCTATTTTTTTTGCACTCAATGTGTATTGGTTTATAAGCACACATGGCTTCTCAGAGCAGCAGGTATGAAATTCATTTCGTCAAGGAACGTTTGAAATATTGTGTTCTGAGTACACGACTTCAAACAAAGCAACAACTCTTTATAATTCAGGAGATGATGATAACTTTGATTCTACAGCATTTTGGATTGAAAAGATAATGTTCGTCACTATAATTAACTCCAGTTTAAACACAACAGAGCAACGTATAAGTTTCCATTTCACCACGCAGGAGAATTCTGTAACATGCCTGAAGGCGTAGTAATGGCGAGTAAACAGTACAGTAATTTAGCAGGCAGCCATGAAATAATCAATTCGACTAAGCTACTCCACGACAAATTACAATAGTCAACAAATTTAAACTTCTTGTCAACATCTTGTTTGTAAATGAGAGTATTTACATATTTTTGGGTTGCTGAATTCACTGGTAATACTGTTTCTCTCTATCACGTCACATTTTACATATATACAGCAGTATCAAAAACAGAAAAAAACAAAGAATAAATACGTATTCAAAACTAGACTTTAACACTGTTTAATATCTGTGTATAGAAATCAAGTCAATAGAGGATTTAAATTAGTTCACGACATATTTTCAGCTTTAATCTTCTTTGGTACTCGAAAAATGTGACAACGATGCTCTTATTTGTCACACTTGCCGTCTAGTGACGATTTGTAAATCTTTTAGCACTCCTGCATTAAAAAAATTAAATTAAAAAATTAGACATCTAAACAAAGGAATAGATAACATCGAAATATGGAAAGCAGACAATAAGAGCCCTTAAAAACGCAAAAATCTTAAGCGACGCAACATTTTGAAAGGTAGGTTCAGATTATACTCAGCAAAATATATACTAATTAGCGATAAACAATATCCCAGATGGAAAATGGCTGTCGACTAGTGTAATTGAAGTAATGTCAACCAATGCTTTCACCATTGTAAGTAGAATCTCCACACCAGCACATACCGTCGCCAGACAAAGTCTTTCTTCCTCTAAGTCAGAACACAGAACAAAATTCCTCGAAATACGGCAGCTGGAACTAGATTGGCGAATGCTATTCCAGACAAAGAAGGCCTCATCCGCGAAGGTTTTGCATTGGTTAGAAGTCAAATTGACATCCCAAATATGTGAAAACGCTTGAGTGACCAACAATGAGTGTGCTCAAAGAGCTTATACGATCAGTCGAATCTGAGCATGGCAGAAATATGCAAATTGTTGCAAGGATAATTCTCATTACATCTCCTAAACAATTAATTCCCAAGTAGGGTTCAGTCTTGAAAAAATGCAAAGTTTACCTTCCTCCAAGATAGATAAAGCGTTCCGCAGGCGCAGCCCATACCTCCATTTTACACCGAAGACTAATGGGTTGCATAGCAAAGTAGGGGTCAAGCACAAAACGAAGTAGCTTTGTAGCCACTGTTTCTGAACTTCAACACCCACAGCACCGAAACTATGCATTTCCGAACAGGGGTTCCCGTTTCAGATGTGTCCACGTTTCTGTTCTGCGCAACATACTAAGCTTTATCTTTCTGACGAACCATCTATATCTCCTGGATAACGTAGGAAGCTCCGTTGGACACATTACCAATAAACCACTCACTAGCATTTCTTTAAAGAAGCCATCTCTCATGCATAAAACACCTTCAGATGTCTGATTACTTTACATATGAGTTCATGTGTTATATATTTGATGTTAGACATGTAAGCGAGAAAAAGTTCAGAAAATGTATGAAGTTATGATAAAGATTGTTGGGAGTCCCTGATTTCTGTCATTATCAAACTTTGGGTAAGTATAGACTGACTAATTTCAAGCAAAAACTAGTTTTTCACTCATCTCAATGTTTATTCCCCTGCACTACACTGTGCAACAAAATTAAATGATCACTTTTTCGAAAATCCGTAATGGTCTCCCACTGCGACGAATATGTTTGAAATTTGGCTGAAAGCATGTTTGAAATTTGGCTGAAAGCTGCGTACAACGTTCCTCTGTTACTGTGCAAAAGCATAGTGCCCTGTGACGCCATCCTAGGGCAGGGCGACGCTTCAAACAGTTAGGTGTTGAGAAAGTTCCAAAAAGGGTCACACTTCAGAAGTTTGTGAGAGGTTAAGAAGGGTTAATGATGTCACATGGCACCAAATTTCACCAAAATTCTGCTGAACGCCACTGCGAACGTACCACACCATGGGAAGGTCGTCACACTCCCTCTGACCCACATTTCACCCCTTCTTTTGACGCCTCTTGAGTTGGAGGTCAGAAGCACGACACCCAGCGTCATAATCACGTGGTTATCTTACGGGTGGCCGAGGAAACCATTTCAGATACACCCCCGCTCAGAATCGACACCAAGAGGCCACAGAGGGTGGCATAAAGAGCGTCATTGAAACAACACCTTTACATCGGATGTTGATCCCCACACATTTCGCTGTCGAAAATGATAATTCGCAGTGGGATGAGCAGCAGAACGACGCTCTTTACAACGTTGGACACTGTTGCCGACCCCTGAGCAATTCCACACTAAGCACATCGTCGGGCTGCAAGCCCATTGACCGTTATCTGTCCACTATCGACTGTAGTGCTCCACTATACAGGGTGGAGACACTAGGTACCATACAAAACCATTCGAGCGAATTTTAATGTGATGCGAAGCAGCAGAGGGTGTTTATGCTTTTTCACCCCTTTTGTTTCGTGCCCTCCTGTGGCATCACCTGGGGGGGGGGAGGAGTGGGGGGGGGCGAGCAACAGTGACATTTAAGTAAATAAAACGGGTCCTTCTAAGACCCTCCAATTCGGCCACACCCTCGATGCTACACACACACGTTTGTTGAGCACGTTAGGAATGTAACTGTCAGCCTCGCGGGTGCTCCAGAGCCTGAAGGCAGGCAAACATGAATGTCGACGGGGTTGGGTAAATGATGTATAAAGTTTGTTGGAAGTCGCTAAGTAATTTCATTCTCAATTGCTGGATGAATACATTCTAGGTAGTTTGTGCACTGCAACAATGTTTCACGAGTTGTACAAGGTTTTTAAATGTAGTACTTGTCTCACTGTGTCAAACCATTAAGATAAGATTGTACGTCTTAATGAGCACATTAGACAGTATTCCAGACTTTTAAATTCAAGCAGTAATTATAATACGAGGGTGAGTCAAATGAAAACCTTAAATATTTTTTTAAATTTTATTTATTGTGCAGAAATGGTACAAAGCTGTATCACTTTTCAACATAATCTCCCCCGCGCTCAATGCAAGTCCTCCAGGGCTTACAAAGTGCATAAATTCCTTTAGAAAAAAATTCTTTGGTAGTCTGCGCAACCACTCATGCACCGCGTGGCGTACCTCTTCATCAGAAAGGAACTTCATTCCTCCCATTGCGTTCTTGAGGTGTCTAAACATATGGAAATCACTTGGGGCAAGGTCTGGTGAGTATAGTGGATGAGGAAGACACTCAAAATCCAGGTCTGTGATTGTTGCAACTGTTGTACGGGCAGTGTGGGGCCTTGCATTGTCAGTTGCAAAAGGACAGCTGCTGACAGGAATCACGTCGCTTTGATTTGATTGCAGTCCGCAGATGATTTTTTAGGAGATCTGTGTATGATGCACTGGTGACAGTGGTCCCTCTAGGCATGTAATTCTCCAAAATGACGCCTTTTTCGTCCCAAAAGAGAGTCAGCATAACCTTCCCTGCTGATGGTTCTGTTCGAAACTTCTTTGGTTTTGGTGATGAGGAATGGCGCCATTTCCTGCTCGCTCTCTTCGTTTCCGGTTGGTGGAAGTGAACCCAGGTTTCGTCCCCAGTAGCGATTCTTGCAAGGAAGCTATCGCCTTCTCGTTGAAAGCGCCGAAGAAGTTCTTCACAAGCAACACGTCGTTCTCTCATTTCAGGAGTCAGCTGCCGTGGCACCCTTCACTTTGTGAAACTGGAGCACATCATGCACAATGTAGTGTGCTGACCCATGACTAATCTGTAAACATGCTGTAATGTCATTCAGTGTCACTCGGCGGATTTCCTTCAATATGGCTTCAACTGCTGCAATGTTCTGTGGAGTCACAACCCGTTGTGCCTGACCTGGACGAGGAGCATCTTCCACTGAAGTCACACCATTTGCGAACTTCCTACTCCATTCGTAGACTTGCTGCTGTGACAAACATGCATCACCGTACTGAACCTTCATTCGTCGATGAATTTCAATAGGTTTAAAACCTTCAGTACACAAAAACGAAATAACATAACGTTGTTCTTCCCTGGTGCAAAACGCAAGTGGGGCGGCAATCTTTATACTGACACTGCGACGGTATGTGTGCATCTGCAGTATGCTGCCACCTACAGGCCATTCTTCAAGCTGTTTGTAGCACGCTTACCAACTAAAGGATAACGGCGCGAAATTTCAATTTGTTATTACAAATTTAAGGTTTTCATTTGACTCACCCTCGTAAATATTGAAAAGCAAATTTTTTTGCCCCTGGAAGTCGTTAGAAAGGCAACCTGTAATTGAGACTGTGCACCATGAACTAGATTAGCTGTTTAGTAATATAGGCTACATTATTTTGGGACCCTTACTACGCGTTTTTGATCTGCAGATAGAGAATATCCAACGAAGATCTGCGCGTGGCGTCAGAGGTTCATTTACTAAGGGCTTTACGAAGGTGCTTACTGAGTACTTATAGCAGAAGCCACGAGAGAGGTACTGTGCATCACGAAGAGGTTTACTGTTAAAATTGCGGGAACGGTAGCTCCAAGAAGAATCAAGCAAAATACTGGCATAGCTGATCGTGACGTGGAAATGAGAGAAATTAGAGGTCATGAGGAGGCATGCCGACAATCGTTCTTCCCACGTATATTTAGCGAATTAAATACAAAAGTGGGGCAATGATACTGGTTCCAGCATTATCCTCCGCCTCACAGCGACCTGATGGGGTACAAGCGAGCGATGAGGGGGTCACTGCGGGTGAAGACGGTGCAAGAGAGACCGCTGTTACACAGGAAACTGCTACTCCTGCATCACTGCTGGTAGGATGTAGTAGATATTGAGTGAAATGTACTAAAATGGGCTACAGAACAGTAGAGGTAACAACTGTTTTAAGGAAGCCAGTAAGACTACCATCAGATAATGTACTCGTACGTATTATTTCAAAATGGTTCAAATGTCTCTGAGCACTATGGGATGTTGAGGTCATCAGTCCCTTAGAACTTAGAACTACTTAAAGCTAACTAACTTAAGGACATCACACACATCCATGCCCGAGGGAGGATTCGAACCTGCCACCGTAGCGGTTACGCGGTTCCAGACTGAAGCACCTAGAGCCGCTCGGCCACAGCGGCCGGCATTTATTATTTACCAACAATATTAGGAAAATGATAGATTGCTTCTCACCGTAAAGATGACCCGTTGAGCTGCAGTCAGACACAACAGAAAGACTGTTAGACATTGTACCTTTCGGCCAAAGCCCTTCTTCATCAAAGAAAACACGGCTACATTCACTCAATCACACCTCAAGCACACATGACCACTACAACCGGCAGCTCCGACTAGAGCGGTCATGTGTGCTTGAGGTGTGCTTGCTTGTGTGAGTGTATGCGTGTTTTCTTTGCTGTAGAAGGCCTTGGCAGAAAGCTATAATGCGTAACAGTCCTCCCGTTGTGCTTATCTCCAACTCAACAGGTTTATCCATTTCCTAATATTGTTGATATTTCAATCTGGAGTTTCCATTGTTTTGTTACTTACACTGATTTTTTCACTCTTCTTACCCTGAACGCCTGATATCTTCTTGAATTATTGTACTTTACTCGAATGTCGGTTACCTCTTATATAACTGAAGATCGAAAAGGTTGTTGCTTGCTCGTCATCCTGTACGGTAGTATTTATTCACTATTCACTATTCACTAGGAAGTATACGGCCATAGCCGATATTTAAAGCTCCTTTCGTTTTATGTGGCCACAGTGCTAATGTTTTGTCCCACGTAAATACTGTCATTTCCAAAGGCAGTATTGTAGATACTTGACACACTAACAATAAGACCTATGTTCTCTCTCGAGTGCCGTAATATGTGCGGAACGTATCGTAAAACCCGTTTCAGTCCGTACTACTAGATAAGGCGTTGCCCATTTACGAGCTTTAGCGCCTCACCAGGGAGGAATACTACTGACTTAGTCTCTCCTGCTAACTCGTGATCCGTTTCTATCTCAATATGTCAGGAATGCATTGCTATAGTTAACTCAGTCATGTTGCAGCGAAATACTTCGAGAATAGGTACAAATTGTTAACTTCACAGACTCAGCCTTCTTACCCAAACAGAGAGTTCAGCTGTTCACTAGAACGCAGCCCTAATTAATATTTACTTTCAAATCTACTGCCTCCTCATGAACCCGTATTACAGTATTCAGCAACTCACAATAAGTCAGTGTAGAAAATGTGATCTCAGCTGATAAGTTGAATTCATAATGGGCTTTGTATTTATTACTAACAACTGATATCGATTATCTGTTGTTTTAAATAACCAAACTTAACATCAACGCCTTCTCTCTACTAAACTTCAGCTAAATCTCTCAATTACTGATCCGTACTTCTTATTCGGCCTTTTCTACATACTATTATTTCCTATCACCTAACTGTTCATGTAATATTAGCTCGATATGGTCTTGTTTCATAACATATTTCTACTATTTTTGATGCCACCAATGTTCTCTTTCTTCTTTAATTCTTTGTCTATGTATCGTAACATTCTCATTACTTTTTGTACTGCGTACTCACTGAACCTGTAGGTGAGATTTCTTTTAAATGGGTTTACTGGTAACAGCCTCATAGTAAATTCATTCCCTTATGAAGTTTTCCAAAAAAAATCACAGTTCGAAAAGAACAGTAAAATTCATAAATATAATACTAGAACCAGAAATGATTTACAATATTCAGTAGGCAACCTTAGTGTTCCACAGAAAAAAGAGAGGTATTCAGCCACTAGAATCTCTGTCCATATACCCACCGACCTATATAAATAGATAATAAAATTGAGAACACGAAAAACCGCCATATAAATGGTCGTAATTTTGCCACATTTTCCACCCAGAAAGTGTATTACATTTATAAAGCAAGTCGTACATTCAGCATCTTAGCGAGAGGTCACAATTGTGGTCCATGGAACAGGCAAACAACTAAGTGACAATACTCAGTAAATGTCTGAAGATGGCCTTGTAAGCCGAAAACCGGTAAATACAATAAAAGTAATACTGTGGAACAAAAGCAAACTGGTGCTTTTCGTTTATTATAATGTTGTTCTGCCAAGAACCGACGGAAGATTCTGTTAAAATAACTAAGTAATTGTCAATAATGTTAGTTGTTAAACACTTCCTAATGTTCTGTAAAATTATATTTATTTGACAACGAAACGGCTTTCTGCTTCTTAGGTGATCTTCAGGTGACGAACTCAGATAAAATGAAATTGACATACATAGATATTATTTACACAGAATATACAAAAATGATGTCATTTAGAGTGTTTTGCAAAGGAGAATGTAACGTTTTTTTGGTCAGGCAGAACTAATTACACTAACTGAAAAAGGAAAACTCAACTTTTTATGTGGAGATATATTTATCAACTAATGAAAAATTTACAATTCCAATCTAATACATACATCGCGTGTGCACAGTGACAGACAATAACATCGCTAGAATTCATGCACGAATTAAACAATGAAGTAATCAGAACTGTTGATGCTGCAATGTTGACCTTTACAAGCGGAGGACTTTAATATCGCTTTGATATTCTATGAGAGGGGCACACAGCGCAATCTTATCATAACAGAAGAAAATTTGAGAGCTGCTAAACGTTTTACATCTTTAATGGTTTCAAAGTTCTGATTATTTGAAATGATTGCAGGGCTATATTGACACCATACATTCTAGGATAGGACACACGAATGTTTTATAAGCAAACTCTTTTTCCCACATCTTACCAATCAACCGTATTGGGCATCCTGATTTACCTACGACTGTTCATGTTGTTGGCTGGTATTATGGTCCTTAATACGAATACTGTATTGATGCAGTTCTTCACAGTAATCTATGAGGTGCAAGCCCCTTCATTTCTACATGAGTATTGCAGCCCCAAAAATTGTTATACCATGGTGTTTATATGAACAGATTAATTACAGTTGTGATACATTGACATTACAATCATAGAATAATGCGATTTTCATTTTTCGAAGTGCACAGTGCTATATTTCTGAACATATGAAGCAAGTTGTCAGTATTTACCTGCTTTTAAATCGTATCAGGCTCTGACTGGATAACTGTACAGATTTTTTCGGACTGTAATTCGTCACAGATAACTGTGTCATTTGCAAAACGTCCTAGGTTACTATTAATATGGTCTGCTAGGTAATTAATGCACAAATGAGAATTAAGGACCAAACAGACTTCCTTTGACACTCCAGCGATTACTTCTATATCTGACGATATAATATAACACAGTGTGGAACATAACACAGTGTGTCTTCCCTGCCAAGAAATGATCAACCAATCAAAGATCTCGTTTAGTATCCAAAATAATTGGTGTTTCGTTGGTAATCTTTGGAGTGGTACTGAGTGAGAAGATTTTCGGAAATCAAGCAATATTGCACCCACATGTCTTCCTTGATCCAGGGCTTCCAGGCTGTTAAGTGAAAAATCAATAGCTGCGTCTCGCGTGACCGATGTTTTCGAAATCCATGATCGTTGGTTTGTAGGAGGTCATTCTGTTCGCGTTACCTATATCTGAATACTGTGTATTATTCTTTTAAGATTAAAGCTGTTTGAATCAGTTGGCGGGATGATGAGTTACTGTAAAATAGTCAATATAGAGAGTTCCATGCATGACGTTTAAAAGGGCAATGCGTGAAGCCTTCTACGACTACCACAGCACAACATCAATGACAGATCTCTCACAAAACCCAAATAAATTCTAACTGTATATAGAGGATGTTAATGGCACCAAAGTCTGCTTCCAGATATTCTGTTAATTAGCTGCCGGTTTGCACCTGACGTCAATTAATTACTGTGCCTGTTTGACTATTTGTAGTAATTGCATAAAACACGGTCGCCAGATTAATATTACTCAAAGATACCCCCGAAAGAGACGCAGCAGAGTATTATTCGAAACAGAATGCTTTGAGTCAATGGACATCGATTCGGTCATACAGGCAGGGCTAAAAAGCAATATGTTGACCAAGCATCGTTTCCAGAGCTACAAGATTGGGGGGAATAGCAACATACAATACATTTTTTTGGACTACTCAAACAAAAGAATTTATGGACATAAGAATCTCGCTAAAAACAGCATATGCGAGTATTCTTTGTTAAGTTCCATCGTTGCTGTTGCACACTACTATTGAATTCATGTCCCCAGGTAGCCAAGCAACACTGGAAATTTATTAAGTTTATGCATTACGGATATTTTAGAACCCGCGACTATTAAGTGAACGTAAATACATAAAACTGCAACCAGTCACTTTTTGAATAGTTATTTATTATTCCATGAACTGGTTTTCGAATCTTTTCACGTTCATTTTCTGATGGTTTTCCGGAAGTTACATATCTATTTCCAGCATAATGCTGGACGCTGGCTCTGTGACATACTTTAATGAATCGCCAAATTTTGCATCCATCTCGACATATAAACAACACTCATGGCGATACAGTGAAGCATGTTCCATCTTCTTGTCACAGACCCAGCACCTAGCATCATGCTAGAAATAGATATGTAACTTCTGGGAAACCACCTGAAGACGAACCTGAAAAGGTTCGAAAACCATATCGTGGAAAAATAAGTAAGTATTCAAAGAAGTTACTGGTTGCACTTTTATGTACTTACATACAATGGAACTTCATTAATTGAACGGATCAAGCAAGTTCAACATAAAGCAGCTTCTGAATAACAGAATCAAAAAGTCGTCCTGATCCGATACAAGAATGACACAACCCCCAGTAACAGTTCCTTAGAAGGTACAAGCCGTATCATTTATGCTATCTTTTATCACTGAATTAACTACATTGTAGCCTATGACTGATGCATTCTGAATGACTTGATGGTCTGGATGCAGTATCCGAGGCATTACACTCCAACTGGTTATCCATGGTGTGACGGGTATAAAACCGGTATGTACTGTGCACAGTGAATGGAACTCTGAGGAACTGTGCCTCAATTGGCGTTAAGCCCAGAGAACAGTGAACTCTGATGTCGACTCCTGGAAAGTGAATGGACAGCGTCCTACAAAGTAATCGATGAAAGAAAACACGCTGTAAGGCTTACACTATACTGGCGGGCCAGCTGCCTGATACTGACACGGCAGTCGTCTTCCACAATGCTAATCACATTTTCCTCCAAGTCTGGTGTCCGAACATTTCGGGTACGTCCTTCATGATTACCTGCTTCCTGAAACGACCCTGTCTCCGACAAACGACGAAACACTGTTGCAGGCAGTGAATACTATGGTTATTGTCGGCTGGGATAGGTCTCCTGATGCAATGTTGCTGCCTGCCGGCCGTTACCATTTGCCTTTCCGTAAGAAAACAACATGGCGGCAAGCTCTCGACTCGAATGCGGAACCACTGTCTACAACGCTGTATCACATCCGCTACAAGACGAGTCAGCAAGAGAAGTGAATCGGACACAACATTACCAATCACAATGACAGGAGAGGCGCTAGAGTATGATGTACCAGAAACAGTACCATCCTCTAGGAAGAAACCATGCGTAATGTAACACTGGCTGCATGGTACAGCGCGTATTTGACCGCAGTCTCTATAACAATGCATGATTGAATAAATGATCTCTAGCATGGAAACCATGGCATTTCCAGAAATAAGTTCATTAGACCTTTCTTGTTCCGTTTCCTCTTACTGATCAATCCCTAGATTTATACACGGTGGTAAAAATCACCCTGTTGGTCTATAAATTCTAAACATACCTCAACATCATATGTGCAGCTGTGTGGTGGCGAATCAAAATATTCGTTTCACTACACAGCCACTCTTGAATGTCACAGAAAGCGAATTCAGTACAACAAAGCCAAAGTGGAAATGGAGCACAACGTTTTTAAATGTTTCTTTGCGAAGAAAAATCCAGTATTACTCTCCCGATTTAATTCTCAAGCCTCTGAAAGACTGGGTGAAGCACATTGCTCTGCAAAACTTTAGTACGAGATGGATAAGGTAACGACATATTAACAACTCGGTGGAAAAGGACGAAAGTACAGGAGCATATTCCAGAGGTCTTCCAGTAGTCCACAGAGAGCTAGAGATTACATGGTGTGAGGTTAGCGTGTCTACAGTCTTGTCACGACTCGTGAGGTAGTTGAACGATCTGGAAAAAGACAGAGTGTGTCAATCAGCGAACAGTTAAGTGCTCTGTGGTGGTGTACGTCATTACAACAGGGGCCAGAGACAATATATGCATGACTTCATATGGAGAAGAATTATCGGGAAATTGGAAGAAGGACGACGTGTGATGAGCGTATCTCGGGAGTTTGGTGTTGTTCACAGCATTGTTTCACGTAAATGGACAGCTTTCCGAACCACAGAATCTGCTGTCCGAAGGAGAGGATGTTCTACCACGGTCAGGTACATAAGGAGATGAACGCTTCATTGTACAACAGGGAAGAAGGAATCCAGGTCAAACAGTGGGTGCAATTGCAACAACGTTTAACAGGACTGCAAGGCACGCAATCTCATGATCCACATGCGCAGGTGGCGACTGCGTGGAGGAGTTCTCTTTCAAATGGTTCAAATGGCTCTGAGCACTATGGGACTTAACTTCTGGGGTCATCAGTCCCCTAGAACTTAGAACTACTTAAACCTAACTAACCTAAGGACATCACACACATCCATGCCCGAGGCAGGATTTGAACCTGCGACCGTAGCGGTCTCGCGGTTCCAGACTGTAGCGCCTAGAACCGCTCGGCCACTATGGCCGGCGGAGTTCTCTTTGCCCGACGACCAGTACATTGTGTTCCGATGACTCTTACACATAGGCCGCACCGTTTGCGAAGGTGCGAAGAACATTCGGTTTGGAGCAGTGAGGAGTTGGGACGCGTGTTCTTCTCGGATGAGAGCAGATTTAATGTGTGTAGTGATTCTGGACGTACCCCAATATGGTGAGAGGTGGAAATACGTAATGCACCCAGGAATGCTGTCGAACATGATTGTTTTGATGGTCTAGGTGTACGAGGTGCGACAATAAAATAATGAGACTGATGCGGAAAAAATGTTGCTTACCGTTTTAGTCAAGTTTAGTGTTGCCTCCTTCAAAGTAGTTCCCTTCTGATTGCACACACTTTTTCCAGCGCTTCTGCCATTGATGGTAACATTTCTGGAACTCATCTTCTGTAATATCCTCCAAGACCCTCGCCACAACTTTTTGGACATCTTGTGTTGTTTGAAAATGGTGTCCCTTGTCCGCCGTTTTGACTCTTGAGAATAGAAAAAAAGTCGCTCGGAACGATATCTGGTGAATAAGGTGGCTGTGGTAGCACTGAAGTTCGTTTGGATGTTAAAAATTGCTGTACTGACAGAGCAGTATGGATGGCGCATTGTCGTGATCCAGAATCCAATTATCAGCAATGTTGGCACGGACACAAAGTACTCTTTTACGAAGTCTTTCTAAAATTTCTTTGTAGTAATATTGGTTAACTGTTTGTCCAGGAGGCACCCACTTTTTATGAACAATTCCCTTGGAATCAAAGAAGCATACAAGCATCCGTCTGTGAGGTTGATGGTCGTCCACTGCGGTCTTCATCTTCAACATTCTTTCTGCCTTCACTAAACATTTTATGCCAACGAAAAACTTGAGCTCTTGACATAACCTCCTCTCCAAAAGCCTTCTGAAGCTTACCGTAAGTCGTCGTGGCGTTTTCACCCAATTTAACGCAAAAAGAAATGGCATACTTTTGCGCAATATTATGCGGTTCTATTTCCGTGACGAGAGACACAAACATGTGTTAACTCATTACAGCACAACTCACGACTGAGCAGGTGCATCGATGTGCCGCTTGGGCTAGAAGCAGCTTATAGACAAAGGTCAAAGATATTGCGCCTATGCAAGCCTGCAGGGTTGCCACATCTTGCAAAGAAAACCAATCTCATTACTTTATTGTCGCACCTCGTATGATGTAAGGAGGTATAGTGTTACATGAGCACACTGACCTCCAGAATCTGTGAACACGGTAAACTCACCAGTCATTTTCATTGTGACACTGTACCCCTTCCCCACTTGCGTCTTTCCAGGGGTGTGTTCAGCCCTGATTTCATTCAAAAAACGGCTCTGAGCACTATGGGACTCAACATCTTAGGTCATAAGTCCCCTAGAACTTAGAACTTCTTAAACCTAACTAACCTAAGGACATCACACACATCCATGCCCGAGGCAGGATTCGAACCTGCGACCGTAGCAGTCCCGCGGTTCCGGACTGCAGCGCCAGAACCGCTAGACCACCGCGGCCGGCCCTGATTTCATTGTTATGGATGACAATGCACTACTGCATCGAACAGCACAGATGATGGAGCTCTTGGAACGAGAGGATATTTTGGGAATGTACTGGCCTGCCCATTCCCCCGGTTTGAATCCCAACGAGCATGTGTGCGACCTGTCAGGGAGACGTACTGCAGTACTAGCGGCCATCTAGCAGGTGTCAACCGCGCTGGTGGAAGAATACAACGTCTTACAACAAGAGGTGTTTACCAACTTTGTGGCAAGCATGTGTGCACGTTACAGATCCTGCATTGTGCTCTATGGTGATCACATTCCCTACCAAGGGACATGTCCCACCTTTTGTAATGTCTAGGGGACCATCATAAATCGCGACGACTTTATGGTAATTGTCTTTGAATCAAAGTATCATTTCTGTTCGTCTCATTGTCAATTTCCTTTAGTTACCATCAGTGCAAGTCTGAAGAATCAAAGAAACTGGTACACCTGTAGGGCCCCTGTGAGCTCGCAAAAGTGCCGAAACACGACGTGGCACGGACTCGACTAATGTCTGAAGTAGAGCTGGGGGGAACAGACACCATTAACTCTGAAGGTCTCTCCATAAATCCGTGAGAGTACGAGCTGGTGGAGTGTCTTCTGAACAGCACGTTGAAAGGCATCCCACATATGCTCAATAATGTTCATGTCTGTGGAGTTTGGTGGCCATCGGAAGTGTTTAAACTCAGAAGAGAGTTCCTGGAGCCACTCTGTAGCAATTCTGGACGTGTTGGGTGTCGCGTTGTCCTGCTTGAATTGCCCAACTCGGTCGGATGTACAATGGACATGAATGGATGCACGTGGTAATACAGGATGCTTACATATGTGCTACCTGTCAGAATCGTATCTCAACTGCGCACCTCCCACACCACTGGAGCCTCCACCACATTGAACAGTCACTTGCTGACATACAACGTCCATGGATTCACGAGGGTGTCTCCATACCCGTACAAGTCCGCTCGATACAATTTGAAACGGGACTCGTCCGACCAGGCAACATGTTGCCAGTCATCAGCAGTCCAACGTCTGTGTTGACGGGCCCAAGCGAGGCGTAAAACTTTCTGTCGTGCGGTCATCAAGGGTACACGAGTGGGCCTTCGGCTCCGAAAGCCCATGCCGACGATGCTTCGTTGAATAGTTCGCACGTGGATATTTGTTTATAGCTCAGCATTAAAATATACTGCACTTTGAGGAAAGGTTGCACTTCTGTTACGTTAAACTATTATCTTCAGTCATCATTGGTCCCGTTCTTGCAGAATCTTTTTCTGGCTGCAGCGATGTCGGAGATTTGATGTTTTTCCGGATTCCTGATATTCACGGTACACTTGTGAAATGGTCATACGGGAAAATCTCCACTTCGTCGCTACCTCGAAGATGCTGTGTCTCATCGCTGTGTGCCAACTATGACACCATGTTCAAACTCACTTACCTCTTGATAACCTGCCATTGTTGCAGCAGTAACCGATCTAACAACTGCGCCAGACACTTATTGTCTTATATAGGCATTGCCGATCGCAGCGCAATATTCTGCCTTTTTACGTAACTCTGTTTTGAATAGGCATGCCTATACTAATTTCTTTGGCGCTTCAGTGTATATTTAAGTACTTATTTCTGTATACGGTCCACGTTTCATCGAGCTGTGTAACTTGGCAGTGACTCTTCCTTGAGTTTTGCTCACCAGTATAAGTATTAGTGTTACTGGCGTCGATGAAGTGTTGAAATTCCTGAAACGAGAGAAACCTCCAGAGCTCCATGCAATCGCTACATCATTCTGTACAAAATTTTCAGCTTTTAACCAAAATATATTGTAGATCCCTGGGACAAGAAAAATTATGCCCAGTATTTGGAAGACGGTACATCAGCACTCATCAACAAGAAGGAAAACAGCAGTTAGCCAGAAAATTCCCATCTTAGAACGTCTTCTGAGCTCAAACGTAATGAAGAATATCGAACGGAACGGCTTTCCCTATTCCAACATACAAGGTTTTCGGAAACTTTGGTCGTGCTAAACCCAACTATCGCTTATCTCTCATGACGTTCTGAATACCATTAATAACGGCAGTTAGGTAGTTGATGTATTTCTTGAGTTTCGAAAAGCATTTAACTCACTACCACAACCCCGCTTATTGTCTAAACTACGGTCGTATGGGATATCAAACGTAATTTATGACATGTGCAGAGGACGCACATGTTATCTGAGATAGAAAGTCGTTGACTTAATGTTTGCCCCACGGAAGTGTGTTGGATCGCTTGCAGTTGTGTATTAATGATCCATGATAAATATCCATAGTAACCTGAGGATATTCGCACATGATGGAGTTACCTAGAATGAAGTATTATCTGAAAAAAATCTGTACAAGTATTCAATTAGATCTTTATAAAATATGAAAGTGGTGTAAAGAAAAGAAAACTGTGCACTTAATGTCAGACGACAACATTATGATTGAGGCACGAGGCCTCGATGCAACAATTCGTAGGGATGTGAAATGGAACCATCACATAGACTCAGTCGTATGTAAAGTAGAAGGCAGACTTTGGTTTATTGGTACGATAATTGAAAGATGCAATCATTCTAGAAAGGCGACTGTTTACAAAACACACATGCTGTCCATACTAGAATATTGTTCAATTGTGTGAGCTCCTACCAGATAAGACTATCAAGGAATACTGAAAGTTTGCAAAAAAGGGAAACACGAGTAATCACAAATTTGTTTGACCCACGAGAGAAATTCTGGAAAAGTTAACTGGCACACGCTTGAAGATAGACGAAAATTATCCCCTGATCGTGTACGCAGTGTCTGTGTTTTACGCTGTACTATGCAATGTCCTTTCGACATGCATGCATGTCCGACAGATATTGCATAGTACACCGCAAAACACAGACACTGCAGATATATTACATGCTTAGACAGACGAAGGCAACAATAATAAAATCTGCCCCTGTGCGGGAATCACAGCAGCTGTGTGAGTACAGGAGGTGGATGCTGTGTGAAATTTGGAGGTTTGGGTCGATCCTGGAAGCGTGCTCGGATAACCAAAGTGGTTAAGGCAACCGCTCATGCACATCGCGAAATCCGGGTTCCAGACCCAGTCCGGCAAAAATTTCTATTTATGACTAATAATTTGCCCAGATGAAGTCTAATCGTTTATATGAAACTTCCTGGTAGATTAAAACTGTGTGCCAGACCGAGACTCTAACTCGGAACCTTTGCCTTTCGCGGATAAGTGCTTCACCGACTGCTTTACCGTAGCACGACCCAAAATCCCTCCTCACAACTTCAGTTCTACCAGTAGCTCGTCTCCTACCTTCGAAACTTCAGACTAGCACACAGTTTTAATCAGCCAGGAAGTTTCATATCAGCGCACACTCCGCTGCAGAGTGAAAATCTCATTCTGAAAGTCTAATAGTATTTCGCAGTCCCGAATACATTTATTCTGTCCCCTGGTAGTCTGCTTACCAAGTTTCAAGAGCCAGCATTATACAGGCGCATGCATATTGTCGCCGTAGGAACCGCGAGGACAGGATTAGATTTGTTACAGATCATGAAGAGGCATTTAAACTGTCATTTTTCCTCTCTTCAGACGTGTATGGAACGGGAAGAAGTCCTGATAACTGGTACAGTGGGAAACGTAATCTGCCATGTTCTTCTCAGTGGTTTGCAGAATGTAGATGCAGAGTAAGCGCTTGTAAACTACATGACACTTCGTGCTGGTGCATTGATCACCGACTGGGAGCTGCAGCAGACAAGAAGCTGGACTAGATTTCTGAGGGAGGGGGTTCAGATCCCTGCCCGGCAAACCAGACTTACGTTTTCCCGTGTGACACTGAATTCGACCAGGCGATAAGGCGATGCACGATTGCTTCCTATGTGTAGACTACGACCAGTTTCCTTCCACATCTCTCCATACTTGTCCACCTGAACACTTGCTCCATCGCTTAGTCTGAAACGATGCTCTTCCAACAAGCTCTTCTTCACTTTACAAAAACAGTAAAACGAAGGGTTGAGAAATGAAGGGATGCTCTACGCACAACCTTGCGGTTTGCTACTCAAAGATTACGAATCTCGAACCACTTTACGGTAGCAATCCACGAGCTTAATCGAAGAGCTTCAGAAATTCCCGTGTGATGTAGGTGTTGGAAAATGTAAAACTGTTAAAATAACTTTTGTTGGGAGAAGATAGGTATGATGGCAGAAAAAGTGGAAAAGACTTCAAGTTAGTTAACAAATGGTGTGTACTCGTATAAAATCGAGGCGAAACTGGAGATGTAATTCGCAGTACAGTGATGTTATTATTGTGCACGGGACAGAAATAACATTGTAGTTTCCAAACATTGGGCAGATGACAGACATGTTTCAAGCTGTGAGATTGCCGCCCATTGTTTAGATTGATTTTATAATTAAAGCAGTGGAGTGATTTAATCTAGATTCACCAGCAAATATTTCCAAGTACATCTGCTGAGCAGTTCGTCACGTTTCATACATCGCGCACTCTACTGCAAAAGCGAACTTGCAAATATACTTGACGAAAAGAAATCGCAACTCCAAGAAGGAATTGTGCGACATAAACGAAAGTTGTCAGGCGTGTTTCTACATCTGAAAGATGACGTCTATTAAAATTTTGCGCCAATCGCTTAGAGTGGCGTCACTATACTATGCAAATCGTGTTTACTTTAAATACACACGGTAAACGTCGTGAGCGTTAGTTACCTTCGAGACTGGATGTGGTGTGGTGATGTTAGTCAACAATGCCTTCAGGGTTATAAAGATGCCATTATCAACACCTCACTGAGTTTGTAAGAGGTCGTCGAACAGGTCTACGACTAGATGCTCCTTCAGCGATATTGCAGAAAGACTTGGCAGGAGTATAGCCACTGTACATGATTTGTGGCAGTGGTGGTCACGAGAATGTATAGCCAGAACAAGACCGGTCTGCGGGCGGTCACGTGGCATTACAGAGAGGGAAGCCATCGTGTTAGGCAGGTAGATGCCGTGTTCCCAGTAGATGCCGTGTTCCCAGGTAGATGCCGTGTTTCTTGACTTCCGCAAGGCGTTCGATACAGTTCCTCACAGTCGTTTAATCAACAAAGTAAGAGCATATGGACTATCAGACCAATTGTGTGATTGGATTGAAGAGTTCCTAGATAACAGAATGCAGCATGTCATTCTCAATGGAGAGAAGTCTTCCGAAATTAGAGTGACTTCAGGTGTGCCGCAGGGGAGTGTCGTAGGACCGTTGCTATTCACATTATAGATAAATGACCTTGTGGATGACATCGGAAGTTCACTGAGGCTTTTTGCGGATGATGCTGTGGTATATCGAGAGGTTCTAACAATGGAAAATTGTACTGAAATGCAGGAGGATCTGCAGTGAATTGACGCATGGTGCAGGGAATGGCAATTGAATCTCAATGTAGACAAGTCTAATGTGCTGCGAATACATAGAATGAAAGATCCTTTATCATTTAGCTACAATATAGCAGGTGAGCATCTGGAAGCAGTTAATTCCATAAATTATCTGGGAGTGCGCATTAGGTTGATTTAAAATGGAATGATCATATAAAGTTGATCTTCGGTAAAGCAGATGGCAGACTGAAATTCATTGGAAGAATCCTAAGGAAATACAATCCGAAAACAAAGGAAGTAGGTTACAGTACACTTGTTCGCCCACTGCTTGAATACTGCTCAGCAGTGTGGGATCCGTACCAGATAGGTTTGATGGAAGAGACAGAGAAGATCCAAGGGAGAGCAGCGCGCTTCGTTACAGGATCATTTAGTAATCGCGAAAGCGTTACGGAGATGATAGATAAACTCCAGTGGAAGACTCTGCAGGAGAGACGCTCAGTAGCTCGGTACGGGCTTTTGTTGAAGTTTCGAGAACATACCTTCACCGAGGAGTCAAGCAGTATATTGCTCCCTCCTACGTATATCTCTCGAAGAGAGATTAGAGCCCACACAGAGGCATACCGACAGTCCTTCTTCCCACGAACAATACGAGACTGGAAAAGAAGGGAGAACCGATAGAGGTACTCAAGGTACCCTCCGCCACACACCATCAGGTGGCTTGCGGACTATGGATGTAGATGTAGGTGTACATATGGCTTTGGCGCATTGTGCTGAATCTGCAGCAGCAATCTGAGCAGCAGCTGACAACACAGTGACGCAACGAAATGTTAAAAATCGCTTACTTCAAGGAGAGTTCAGAGCCAGAGGCTCTGTAGCATGCATTCCACTGACCCCAAATCACCGGCATTTGCGACTTCTGTGGTGTCAAGCGAGAGCTCATTGGCGGACAGGGTGGAGGACTGTTGTGTATTCTGATGACAGCTGGTTCTGTCTCGGTGCCAGTGATAGCTGTATCTGGGCTAGAAGGAGGCCAGTTAAAGACGTGCAACCAACCTGTCTCCTTGCTAGACACACCGGAACTACACTTGGAATTATGGTTTGGCGTCAATTTCGTACGACAGTAGGAGTACTCTCGTGACCATCCCACTCACCCTCATTGATAATTTGTGCGTCCGTCTGGTAATTAAACCTGTTGTGCTACCATTCACGAAAAGCATTCCAGGGGATGTTTTCCAAGTGGATAACGCTCGCCAAACTACCGCTGTTGTAACCCAATATGCTTTACAGAGAATCGACATATGCCTTGGCCAAATCGATCACTAAGTCTGTCTCCAGTCGAGCTTATACGGGACGTCATCGTCCACAGCCAGCATTAACTGCCCGTGTATTGACCGACCAAGTGCAATAGGTGTGGAACTTCATCCCACAAACTGACATCCGGCACCTGTACAACATAATGCAAGAGCGTTTGCAAGCTTGCATTCAGCATTCTGGTGGCTACACCGGTTATTAATGTACCAGCTTTTCACATTTGCAATGGCTTACCTCGCGCTTGCATTAACATGTGATCTAGCAATGTTAATCACATATGTCACGTAGACAAATGCATTCTCGAAATTTCATTACTTCACAGTAATTATTTTTTTGAGTTTCGATTAGTTTTTCCGTCAGTGTATATCGAAACACCAAGGGATATGCGTCTCACGCCTCCCACGGAGACATCCGGTATGTTCTACCTCATAGATGGACTACTTTTAAAATTCAGATTTGGTGGAGCCAATAAACAGGGCTAGAGGTAAACAGAGCGAGATACGGCAGATACAAAAACTATTTGCACGCTGAAAATCTAAGTTGAGAAAGAGAAGAAGCTTACATTGTTACGTGGGAAGCAAGGAATGTGTGAAACGTAGAGGGGAAATTCAGAATTTAGGAAGATGCTTCTGTTGTAACACGGCGATATAGAAAGCGAATTATGGTCACTAGATCGCAAAAGAAGATACTATAAGTATTACAAAGGCACAGAAATCAGGAAAATAAATGGAAATATGGAGAAAGAAATACACAATTGATAAAAAGGATTAGTGAGAAATGCAATCAGAAGAGTGATAAGTTCGATGAAATATTCGGTAAACGATCGATGGATAGATTGAGTGGCTCCGTAAAGAGCAGGAAACGGTACTAATTGTAGGCAAAGAAAGGATGATGCTACGTAGTATAATTGACATGTGGTATAGCTTATGAATAACTATGAACAGACTCACACAGGAGGGAAGGGAAATGAGGACAGAATTAAAACAGTTGGAACATTGACAGATGATTAAAAAAAATACGACTTGGTGCCCTTACATACGGGAAGTGCTAAAATAAGTGTGCGTACCTGACGTCCGTTGCCAACCGCATTTACTGCATCGTGTAGACAGCGGAGAAAGTAGTCTTCGGACAAGTTTTGCACCGTTTGCGAAGCGAGGGGGGCGGGAGAGAAAGTCCCGCTTACTGGAAAAAGCGTGCAGCCATTACAATGGAGAAAGCTAATTGCGACAGTCGGGTACACTTAGACATGAATCGTGACTATATAGTCAAGATAAAGCAGCCAAAGTTCTTCACTTTTCTTGTCTAATTCCATAATTTCCGCCGCCTCCAAGTGAAAACGAGCAAACTACTGGTTGAATAACGCATTGTCTCGAGTTCACGTGTTCCACACCTTAGAATAAGTTCAAAAATGGCTCTGAGCACTATGGGACTCAACTGCTGTGGTCATAAGTCCCCTAGAACTTAGAACTACTTAAACCTAACTAACCTAAGGACAGCACACAACACCCAGCCATCACGAGGCAGAGAAAATCCCTGACCCCGCCGGGAATCGAACCCGGGAACCCGGGCGTGGGAAGCGAGAACGCTACCGCACGACCACGAGATGCGGGCCTTTAGAATAAGTGTGCTATTTTCTTCTGCATTTATTTATGCAGTTCCATTAAATAGTTTTTTTTTTTGCAAGCATTACTTTATGTAACTGAAATGATAATTAAATGGACACCCTAGCTGCAAACAGGTGTTGATGTACTTCATTGCAGCTAGGGTGTCCATGTAATTATCATTTCATTTCTAGCAAAGCTGCATGGTAATCCACGGTAACTGTTCTTTCGGGAACAGATACTACCGTCATATATAGTTTATGTAACTGGTTATAAGACAGTCTCATTCTGTTGACCATTGGCTTTACATATTGAAAACTGTAAAGTTGTGCGTTTTACAAAATGAAAGAGCTTAGTATCCCATGACTACAGTATCAATGTGTTTCATATGGAATCAGTCTGCTAGCAGAAATGTTTGTGTGCAGGAATTTGTGCGAATATGAAATGGGCTGATGACACAATCTCACTGGTAGGTAAAGCAGGTTCCACAATTCGCTTCTTTGGCAGGATATTGGAAAAACGCAACCAGCCTAGAACGGAGGTTTTGTACGAAACAATAGTGTCACGCATACTAAGTTTTTCTTTACGTGTATCCGACCCACAAGTAATAGGTCTAACAGAGGATGCTGTATGTACAAAAAAGTGTTTGACTCACGTATGAGAGTCAAGAAAATGCTGAAAAATCAGAATGGGCAGGCGCATGGAAGAAGAGGTCAGCTATCCCACGAAAGTCAAGTTACATACTTGTAGTGTCAAGAGCCAGTAGTGAGGGATATACTATAGTCTCCTCACTGTTGCTCCCTTAGGGAACGCGAGAGGTGTTTGACAGCACTGCCTGACAAAAACAGTGAAGCACCCGAAATGCATGGTCGAATGTTAATGTAACTTCGTAAACCTATACATTATCGGCGGATATGTAAAATAATTGGAGTTGCAGTTCTCTGTGACAGTTAGAACGGCTACCACAGTGCTTTAGTGTTGTTCGTGTTTAGTGTTGTCACCAGGGCTTGTAGCGTATACACTGAAAAGCCAGAGAAACTGGTGAATCTGCCTAATATCGTGCAGGGCCCCCGCGAGCACGCAGAAGTGCCGCTACACGACGTGGCATGAACTAGACTAATGTCTGAAGTTGTGCTGGAGGGAACTGACACCATGAATCCTGCAGGGCTGTCCCTAAATCCGTAAGAGTATGAGGGGGTGGAACTCTCTTCTGAACTGCACGTTGCAAGGCATCCCAGATATGCTCAATAATGCTCATGTCTGGGGAGTTTGGCGGCCAGAAGAAGTGTTTAAACTCAGGAGAGTGGTCCTGGAGCCACTCTGTAACAATTATGAACGTGTGGGGTGTCGCATTGTCCTGCTGAAGTTGCCCGTGTGCGTCGGAATGCACAATGGACATGAGTGGAATGAATGGTGGCAGGATTCGTATGTACGTATCACCTGTCAAAGTCGTATCTAGACGTATCTGGGTCCCAGATCACTCCAACTGCACACGCCCAACACCATTGCAGAGCCTCCACCAGTTTGAACAATCCCCTGCTGACATGCAGAGTTCATGGATTCATGAGGCTGTCTCCATACCCGTACACGTCCACCCAGTCGATACAATTTGAAAGAAGACTCGTCTGACCAGCCAACATGTTTCCAGTCATCGACTCTCCAGTGTCTGTGCTGACGGGCCCAGGCGAGGCATAGAGCTTTCTGTCGTGCAGTCATCAAGGATACTCGAGTATGCCTTTGATTCCGAAAGCCCATAACGGTGATGTTTCGCTGAGGGCTCGTACGCTGACACTTGTTGATAGCGCAGCATTGAAATCTACAGAAATTTGTGGAAGGGTTTTACTTCTGTCACGTTGAACGATTCTCTTCAGTCGTCGTTGGTTTCGTTCTTGCAGCATCTTTTTCCGGCCGCAGCGATGTCGGTGATTTGATGTTTTACCGCAGTCCTGATATTCACAGTACACTCGTGAAATGGTCGTACGGCAAAATCCCCACTTTCTCGCTACCTCGGAGATGCTGTGTCGCATCGCTCGTGCGCCGACTATAATACCACGTTCAAACTCATTTAAATCTTGATAACCTGCCGTTGTAGCCGCAGTAACCGATCTAACGACTGCTTCAGACACTGGTTATAGGTGTTACCGATCGCATCGTCGTATTCTGCCTATTTATACATCTCTGTATTTGAAGACGCACTCCTATATCAGTTTCTTTGGCGCTTCAGTGTATAAGCGGCGTGAACAGTGCTGGATGTTGAGTTATCACTGTCAATGACACAGAAACGCTAATGTGAGGTATGTGTTATGAGCAACTGACAGAGTTTGAAAGGTGCCTCATTGTAGGTTCCCGTTCGGACGGCTGGTCGAACTGTACAATATCCAGATTTGCGGGTGGTTCAGATGTGACAGTGGCCCCATGTTGTTGTTTGCCATGAGAACATGAGGGTATGTACAATCGTCGTGAAGGTTCTGTTCAATCACGACTGACCACAACGTGGAAGGATACCGTATTGTGGACTAAGTACATCGTGTTCTCTTCACATCTGCATCTGTCATCAGTGAATAAGTAATGGGCCGCCTGCAATCTTCCATGTCATCCCACACCATTGGTCGGAAACTAGCTGCAGCCCGACCAGGGAATTCCCGTCCCATGCTTAGGCTGCAATTAACATCACAACACAAACGGTTGCGTTTTGAGTGGTTGTGTGACAGGGAAGTATCGACTCCTGACAAATGGTGTTGCACTGTGTTCAGCGTTGAATCGCATTTCTGCACTACCCTGGATGACCAATGTTGGCGGCAACCGGGAGAGAGGTTCCATTCTTCCAATGTTTTGGAGAGGCGCAGTGGCGTTACTCCTGGAGTCATGGTGTGGGGAGTCATCGGGTATGACTTCAGGTCGCAGCTGGAGGAGGTTCAGGGTATACTAACAGGACAATGGTGTGTCATGGACATCCTGTGCCCCCATGAGTCGCCTGTCATGCGACGGTATCATAGTGCTATTTTTCAACTGGGCAATGTACCTCCATAGGTGATACATGTCTCCAAGAATTGTTTGCATGATGCTGAGGCACTTCTGTGACCAGGAAGATCACCAGTTCTGTCCCCAATAGAACACATATAGGACCAACCTAGACTTCAGCTCCATCCCAGTGTCAGGATCAAATACACTCCTGGAAATTGAAATAAGAACACCGTGAATTCATTGTCCCAGGAAGGGGAAACTTTATTGACACATTCCTGGGGTCAGATGCATCACATGATCACACTGACAGAACCACAGGCACATAGACACAGGCAACAGAGCATGCACAATGTCGGCACTAGTACAGTGTATATCCACCTTTCGCAGCAATGCAGGCTGCTATTCTCCCATGGAGACGATCGTAGAGATGCTGGATGTAGTCCTGTGGAACGGCTTGCCATGCCATTTCCACCTGGCGCCTCAGTTGGACCAGCGTTCGTGCTGGACGTGCAGACCGCGTGAGACGACGCTTCATCCAGTCCCAAACATGCTCAATGGGGGACAGATCCGGAGATCTTGCTGGCCAGGGTAGTTGACTTACACCTTCTAGAGCACGTTGGGTGGCACGGGATACATGCGGACGTGCATTGTCCTGTTGGAACAGCAAGTTCCCTTGCCGGTCTAGGAATGGTAGAACGATGGGTTCGATGACGGTTTGGATGTACCGTGCACTATTCAGTGTCCCCTCGACGATCACCAGTGGTGTACGGCCAGTGTAGGAGATCGCTCCCCACACCATGATGCCGGTTGTTGGCCCTGTGTGCCTCGGTCGTATGCAGTCCTGATTGTGGCGCTCACCTGCACGGCGCCAAACACGCATACGACCATCATTGGCACCAAGGCAGAAGCGACTCTCATCGCTGAAGACGACACGTCTCCATTCGTCCCTCTATTCACGCCTGTCGCGACACCACTGGAGGCGGGCTGCACGATGTTGGGGCGTGAGCGGAAGACGGCCTAAAGGTGTGCGGGACCGTAGCCCAGCTTCATGGAGACGGTTGCGAATGGTCCTCGCCGATACCCCAGGAGCAACAGTGTCCCTAATTTGCTGGGAAGTGGCGGTGCGGTCCCCTACGGCACTGCGTAGGATCCTACGGTCTTGGCGTGCATCCGTGCGTCGCTGCGGTCCGGTCCCAGGTCGACGGGCACGTGCACCTTCCGCCGACCACTGGCGACAACATCGATGTACTGTGGAGACCTCACGCCCCACGTGTTGAGCAATTCGGCGGTACGTCCACCCGGCCTCCCGCATGCCCACTATACGCCCTCGCTCAAAGTCCGTCAGCTGCACATACTGTTCACGTCCACGCTGTCGCGGCATGCTACCAGTGTTAAAGACTGCGATGGAGCTCCGTATGCCACGGCAAACTGGCTGACACTGACGGCGGCGGTGCACAAATGCTGCGCAGCTAGCGCCATTCGACGGCCAACACCGCGGTTCCTGGTGTGTCCGCTGTGCCGTGCGTGTGATCATTGCTTGTACAGCCCTCTCGCAGTGTCCGGAGCAAGTATGGTGGGTCTGACACACCGGTGTCAATGTGTTCTTTTTTCCATTTCCAGGAGTGTATATCTTAGACCACTTACAACAGTTAGCCAGCTTGCCTCAGGAGATGATACAACGGCTTCATGACATTCATCCAAACCGAATCATTGCATCACAGGGGGTAAAACATCGTAGTGGCAAGTAACCTCCTGGTGCCATGTTCTTTGTAAATTTGACTCGATTTTGTGATAACTGTAATAACATTACATACTCTCTCACCTCATGGCGATTAATTTTGTTTCTTCCTTTCCTTCTAGGTGCTTCACATTCTTGTCAGACAGTGTGATTACAGAGGACTTTAAGCCATCATTCTTCCAGCACTCCTCATGAATAAAACTCTGAGAAACCCTAATAAGTGGTACAATGAGAAGTAATATCCGTTACACATTTCACAGTGGTTTGCAGTGAATGGATGCAGCTGAATAAACGAATAAAGGGGTTTGTAAAGGGTACCCGCCAGGTTAGGTGAGAGTGCTAATGCGCTGCTCCCTGGACTCTGGTAGGCGCGCCGGCCCTGGATCGAATCCGCCCGGCGGATTGACCACGAGGGCCAGTACGCCGGCCAGCCTGGATGTGGTTTTTAGGCGGTTTTCCACATCCCACTAGGTGAATACCAGACTGGTCCCCATATCCCGCCTCAGTTATACGACTCGCAGACATTTGCAAACGTTCGCACTATTTCATGGCTTACACTAGACGCAGACAGCTGGGGTACACTAATTCCGTCCTGGGGGTTACAGGGGGGTGACAGAAATGGCATCCAGCCACCTCTCTGACACTAACGTTGCCAAATTCATAGTAATAGGGCCGACCCCACGTTGAAGTGGGCCAATGGCCCAAGGAAATGATGATACAGGGTGTTTGACTATTGCAGGTACAAACGAAAGAAACAAGTAGAGACCAATGAAAGAAGCAAATAATCCTAATAAACATAGGTCCATAGTACGAAATATTATGTCTTAGTACATAAACACCTTATAACAGAGCTCCCTAGGAACCAATCTGCAGATATGCATTTAAATCAGACACATTGCAACAAGTGTTCTACATCTTCGCTGTTCATGCAAAGGCAGGCTTCAGCAAGTCTCCTCAACAATGATCGTGCACGTTCAAAACTTCCAGAAATATTCTGAATGCACTGACAACCATCCACAATGTGTTCCTGGAATTGATAGATACAACTGATCGGTCTGATATTGTTCCCAGCTGGGCACACGTGGCAAAGGCTAAAACATTTTATTTTACTTTTGACTTGAGCATAACTGCTCCATATTCTGACTATTGCTTTTTAGCAATGTAATTTTACGATTTAACAACATTTCATTCTAATGAAGACACCCATAGTGGGTATCGACTCTTAGATCAATGTACCTGCCGTTTATGTGCAATCTGTTGGCTGTTTAATCCCATGTTGAAAACTTCAACAGGGCTGGAAGACACAAAGCTTTTGAATATCCCGCATAAAAAAATCCAACAACTTCAAGTCGGGGCAGGCCATGGTATTTGCGAGGCATGATCTACATACTAGTTGTCGACAATCTGTGCTCCATATTCCTGAACCGTCACTTGAAAGTACGCATCAGCACATCATGTAATACCACATATGCTTCCTTTCAGCATAAGGGACAACATACAGAGAGTCGATTAGCTTGTGTTGCAGGAAATCAAGGTACACAAACCAGTAAATTGGCCAGGTAGGAAATCTAGCCCTTTCAACGAGTCACTACCCAAACATTAACGGAAAATCTCAGCTGATGTACAGTCTCAGTTGTAGCATGTCGATTCTCAAAAGCCAAAAGTGTTCGTTGTTGATGTTCTAAGATACCCCTTATTTGCAGATAAGAGCGCATTTTTCTTTATTTCCAGTTTTCCTATTTCACGTATCGGCGCTGCAGCACGTACGGAGTAAGGAGCGAGCAGTAGCTTCCCACGCTGGCTAGCAGAGACGGTTGTGGCCATCTAGTGCTTTCAGATCCAGTGGGATGGGGTGCCGATGCAGAAATCGCTCGTGACGTCAGCAGAGAGATACGTAGGGAAAGTATATTTATTCTTGCCCAAATCAAGTAATTGTTATTGATAAATATTTGCTAACAGAAGTTGCCTTTTGCCACTCTAACATTAGGAGGAGTCTACGGGTCATAAATACTACCATTTAGTAATTTTACAGTGCCAGGAAACGTTGATATTAATAAATAAATGAATAACTTTCGCATAACCGAAGATGTACGAGCTTATACAAACTACAGTGATTGTACGCTCAAGTTACAGACTGTGTGCCGTTGTCGGCAGTCGTCAATAGGATGCCTTTCGATCCAGTGATGCGGTAGATCATACTCTTGTGCCGTTAATAGTTAGCTTATAATCAGAGCGAACTAGTTCATTTTACGATGTTTCTTAAAGAAACGTATTATAATAGCATCCCGTGTAGAGATTATTTGCACAAAAAACTTCCTCCCGCTACATTACGTAAAACATGCACAGTAGTATTGCGCTTTCAGATTTCGACGGAGCTGCTACGTACGGCTCTGAAAGGGGACAAAAAACTACGAGAGCATCTCCACGTAACAGGTAGGAAGGATTCCTGAGCGGCGGCGCACTAGGTCAGTTCCAGGATGGACTGGCTTAATTATCACAAAACTCGGGCGGGGAAGCGTGTGTAGTTGTGCTGCACGTCTCTTATACCACCATCTACGAAATCACTGAGACATTTCTGGATGTTTAGTAGGAGTGGGGGGTTCTTGCAATATTCATAATACTGTCTCGGGTAAAGCATGTTTCGCCTGTAAGTAACACAGGGTAAAGCATGTTTCGCCTGTAAGTAACACAGGGTAAAGCATGTTTCGCCTGTAACACATGCATGAGGTACTGTGATCATTCTCACGTTGCGTAAGGACCCAGCGGCACAGATTGGAAAGCAGTTCGGACAGGGACCAGGTCTTGCACAATTCGTACATGATATGTGTGCAACTGTCCTTCGTGTAGTATCCGCTGTATGGTTGAGGGCGAAACGCGTTCTGCTGCAACAATCCTTCTGGTAAGTGTGCCAGGCATTCCGTCCACTTGTTGCAGTAAATGTTTCTTGATTCGTGGTGTCGACACCGTTCTTGCTCTACTTGCATTTTGCATATTGGGTTTAAATGGACCAGCATCGCACAGGTGCTGATGGGACCTACTGGACGCATTGCTGTCTGGCTGTCTTCTCTGAAGATACACTTCGTTATAGAATCGTATAATAGTGCTGCTTCCCGCGCATTGCCTTTAGCACGTCCGTACGTAACGTAGCGGTCACCCGTTCCTTCATTTGAAAATTTGTATGAGACCATGGCAGCCACTTCGAATCCTACACCTTGACATTGCAGTTACTGTTCACTGTGGGAACTGTGGCACCAGTGCTCAGATAAAACAGTATTGTAACTTCGGCATTACTACACTTGTGCATGCATCGTAGCGTGGAAAGCAATGACTTTCGGACAGATGTTTATTGGGATGATCTGCTTGCTTCGTTGTCCTCTACTCTCCCCCTTCATTTGTAGCTACAGTCGTCAACCACCCTGAACACTAAAGCGGTAAGAGAATCTGGATAAAAGAGAAAGGCGAGTACTTTTATTAGCAGGTATAACCTACGTACGCTACTGCGGTAGCGCCAGACCCGGAAATAACTCCTTCAAATCCCGATGGAATACAGTATTTTGCAGCCATGGAAAGGAGAGGCGACAGAGTACATTTCCTGATTATCGGGCTATGGGAAATTGTCCTACAGTAAATTTTGATCAGAAAGGAAGGAAAATTATGACTTAACATCCCGATGACAATGGTAAAATTTGAAAGACTTTCTGTGGTTTCAGGGACAGAGAAAAAATGGTTCAAATGGCTCTGAGCGCTGTGGGACTTAACGTCTGAGGACATCAGTCCCCTAGAACTGAGAACTACTTAAACCTAACTAACCTAAGGACATCACACACATCCATGCTCGAGGCAGGATTCGAACCTGCGACCGTAGCGGCCGCGTGGTTCCAGACCGAAGCGCCTAGAACCGCTCGGCCACACCGGTCTGCTGAGGTGTCGAGACATTCGGAGAAAAGGCCACTGTTCTGAAGTTCATGTGAAGTGCGAGGTGGGTTAATGATGTCACATTGGCAACAAATCTAACCAAAATTCTGCCCAACGCCACTGAAGACGTGTCACACGATGAGAAGGTCGTCACATCTCTTATCTTAGTTTGACGTCTCTGCGATGGAGGTAAGAACCACGATACCCAGATTATGTGCGGCAGGTGAAAAGTTTCGGACACACCACCGCTGAGATTGACACTAGAAGCTATCAGGAGGCATGAAGGGCGTCAATGAAACCACACCTTCACTTGGGCCGTTGATTTTCACACATTTCGCGGTAGAAAACAAAAATCCACAGAGCGGTGAGCAACACACGACGGCGTTCATCACGACGTTAGATACTACTGATACCGCCCGGACGATTCAACCCTTCTCTAGGTACATCTTGGGTCAGCGCGATTTCTCCCGGTGATAAGGCTCAGATCGTATTGGGGCAGCGCAGTTGAGTAATGTTGTTGCGTGATAACTGCGTCCTGAATGGCAGTGCTAAGCGCTACATCAATAGCGCTCTGTGAGGAAATTCGTGAGTATATGGGATACGCCGATGAAACATGTACTCGTACGCCGTCGGGTTTGTGTACTTGCAGTGGAGTATCCGGCGTCGTTCCGTGTTCATCAGTGTCTCTTCTTTGTGCAGTAGAACTGGCGGGTGGTTGCAGGCCAGATCACTTCCAACTGCAGTTCAGCGTAGGGTTGCCGTCCGTCCCGATATATCGGGACCGCCACAACAATGGACGTTCTTGTCTCGTCATCGCGACAAGACCCAATACTGCCCCGATTTTGCAAAACATCAGTCCAGTGGACTGTTAAAAACATCGACTGCTGCCAGGGACTGTGGAATTAATCTTACAGAGCCAGTTTAGCTACAAGCTGATTTGTATGGAGTATCAATGTGTTAAAAGGAAAAAAGGCTTGCTGAAAAAGGTGAAACCTTCCGAAAAATTTGGTGTACTTCTGCCGCAACAGATTCATGTGTGTTCTAAATACAAAATAATTTTATCACATAAATTGTTTACTTCTTTTCTACGCCACCATCGCAGAGTGTCCCGACGAGGTCCCAGCTATATACGGCAACCCTAGTTCAGGGTTCAGTGTTCTTGTGATGCCTGTGTCCATCACGTCTGGCCCTTTGCGCGTGGCGACTGAGCGAGGTGGTGCGGTGGTCAGCACACTGGACTCGCTTTAGGGAGGACGCCGTTTCGTATCTCCGGCCGGTCATCCAGATTTAGATGTTCCGTGATTTCCCTAAATTTCTCCATGCAAATGCCGGGATGGTTCCATTGAAAAGGACACTGCTGGTTTCCTTCCCCATCCTTTCGTAATCCGAGCTTGTCCTCCGTCTCTAATGACCGTGCTGTCACAAGACGTTAAACTCTTTCCTGCAGCTAGCGTTGGCACAGGGTGTAACCTCCCAACAGATAAATTCCGAAACCTCGCAATAATAAGGTCACTAACCTCGCAATAAAAATGCGACTCATACATAACCTTTCAATAATTAACTGACTGTGAATGTAAACTGGTAAATCTGGACGTCAGCAATGCTGCGTCATTCTGAATAAACTGCAAACTCTTGTCTCAATGATGTCGCCGGATAACGCATATATATCTGCTCTCGTAAGAAAATTTTCTGGCACAGCCCAGTGGAATGCTGTCCACTAGATTTTGTTATATATGAAAAACAACTGATTTTGGATAGGAGAAATTAGTCAAAAATTTAAATTCAGATGAATGACTGTCAAAAGTTATCCTTATAAGAAAGATTATTATTGAAAAATTATTGAAAAATATTTACATGTAACTTTGATATAACGATAGTACAAAATCAGTTGTAGCAATTAACATATGCGTGCGGCAATAAATAACAATTATTTTGGTTTTACCTTATACTACATCGCTCAGGCACCGTTATCGTTCTCCACGACCAGCCTTGGTAATTCCATACAGGACACAAGTGTTCTTTGTGAGCTATACGACTCGACAACTGCTCTCTACGAGCGACCTGACCCAACCGCCCGACTGCGAGCTACTACCCTTACTGCTGCCGACACTGCTCTCTGGTCTGCGATTCTATTGTAGCATACATATTGAAACGTACGCGTTTCATAGCATGCCGACGCCCGCTCAGTACAACCGTCCACTCGCTACAACTACTGCCGACAGAGTGCCATTCGCAACTGCTCTTGCCGACTCGCAACATGCTACTACTGTCGTCTCGCGCGCGCTACTACTCTCGAACTGAGCTCTCGCGCGGTCAAGTGCAGACTAGCAACGATAAATAACTCTCTGGTCAGAGATTCTGTCATGCCTCGCCATCGCTGGTAATGAATACATATGAAACGTAAGCGTTTCAATATCACAAGCAGCGCGTGAACAATCCATCGAAGTTACATCTGCTCGAGTGCGCTAGCAATAAATTCCTTAGTCATGGACCTCTTACAAGGGTATAGCTGGTTAACGAGTGGAAGCGCAGATATATCTACTGGTGACTGACGACGGTGTGCGGAACAATATTAACTTCAATATTTACGTCATTTGCAGACTAATGAAAAAAATGAAATGATCGTATGGCCCTGATGGCCGCGAGTCCCCACATGGTGAAGTTAGGCCACCAAGGTGCAGGTCTTTTCAGTTGACGCCACATTGAGTGACTTGCGTGTCGGTGATGATGAATTGATGACGAGGAAAAAAACACAGCACCCAGTCCCTGAGCGAAGAAAATCCCCAAACCGTCGAGAATCGACCCCAGACCCGCTGCATGGCAGTCAGACGCGATTTACACTTTTTTTCACGGGCAAATTCTCTACAAACTTTTTTTCCCTCTCCAACTTCCCTGATTATAAAGGAACCAATAAAACCGGAGTCTATTTGCCACCGACACTTTGACTCTAAAAAACAAAAACATCTGCACCATGTCAGGCGTTGGTCCCAGGCTAAGCCTATCCCAACAGTTCTACCTAAAATGAGAAAGGAGGGAAGGAAAGGATGGAGATGGTAACAAATGTAAGTAACACAGAAATTTTTTATTTTGCATGTTTCTTTATTTACCTTTTTTGCCCTCGGACCTGTGGAGTCTACGATGAGAGCCGCCTGTAACCGTGGAGAAACGCATGCATGTCTTCTCGAAATAAAGGTGAAAAATTAACAATAGTGCATCAGATCTACTGGTCATTGCACGAACATTCCAACTGCACGGTGGGTCGCAGAAAGCGCTCCAAATAAAGTTGGAAAAGTAAAAGTATTGCCTGTATTTCGGACTGTGAACAATGGCGCAATGTCGTTTGTTCGCATAAGTTCAAAAATCGAGAATACCCTTCTCGTCATTGGGGAAAAAAAAAAAAAATGAACTGCAAGCCTGCGGAACCAATTCACAGAGTGAGTGTTCGTCTGCAGACAGTACTCGTTCACGTCATCCGGGAGCATCACCATTTTCAAGAATTTTATTCCTGTTCACATTAGTGTCTCATTCATTATTTGATTTCCCGCGCTTTTTTATAGACGTGGCTCATTCAGCAATCGTGCCTTGTATACTTTCGATAAACCTCTTTTGGGTGTACTCAATTTTATTATGACAACCCATTAATGTGATTTGACTCTTAACGTGGATAAGTTGTCGAATGCTGGGGTCCGTAATTCTATACTATGAAAATATAACCATTGTGGGTACTTTATCGGATTCCTACACTTTGTAGTACTTGACATACACCAATACACATCAGTAACAAGTAGTACACATTAAGTAACACGAGGTAATATTATCAGCTAAATGTTATTTTCAAATACAAACAAACTTCTGGGGAGAGCAACCACAGCTCAGACACATTCTGAATAACAATAAAAAATACTGATCACTCAATAAAGTTGGTTTCAGGCACTCACTAGCATAATGTAAATGATGACGACACGAACGTAAAAACAACACCACAGCCAGTCCACCGCGTGGTGAAAATCTTCAACCCGGTCGAAACTCGAAACCATCCCCCTTCACTTAGCAATCCGCCACGCCAACTGCGCAGCTACCGATGCGGACAGTAACAATGTCTATAGAATGAGATTTTCACTCTGCAGCGGAGTGTGCGCTGATATGAAACTTCCTGGCAGATTAAAACTGTGTGCCGGACCGAGACTCGAACTCGGGACCTTTGCCTTACACGCGGGCAAGTGCTCTACCATCTGAGCTACCCAAGCACGACTCACGCCCCGTCCTCACAGCTTTACTTCTGCCAGTACCTCGTCTCCTACCTTCCAAACTTAACAGATGCTCTCCTGCGAACCTTGCAGAACTAGCACTCATGAAAGAAAGGATATAGCGGAGACATGGCTTAGCCACAGCCTGGGGGACGTTTCCAGAATGAGATTTTCACTCTGCAGCGGAGTGTGCGCTGATATGAAACTTCCTGGCAGATTAAAACTGTGTGCCGGACCGAGATTCGAACTCGGGATCTTTGCCTTACGCAGGCAGGTGCTCTACCATTTGTTTTTAACAATATCTATAGTTCAGCATTTCTGCTATTTCATACAAGTTCACACACTGATTTGTATTCTTGACTATATACTGATATGAAACAGATAACTGCAAAAAAAAAAAAAGAGAAAAAGCCTTTCATACAGCTATGCGGTTTTTGGAAACATCTCATAAATCTTGATGTTTCTAGTTGCTACACTTTTTGTGGTAATTTGAATGGTTATTGAGTGTTCAGCGTTTTTTATTGGTACTCAGAATATGTCTGAGCTGTGGTTGGCCTCCCCAGAAAGTTGTTTGTATTTTCAAATAACGTTTACCTGATAGTGTTACTTCTTGTTACTTGATGTGTATTACTTGTTGCCGATGTGTATTGGTGTATGTCAAGTACGACAAAGCGCAGAACTGTTCATACAGTCGAGTTTACGTTTCGTCTCCCAAAGTGAGGTAACAGCAGCAAAACTGCTCACCAAGTGGTTGACCAGCTGAAAACTCAACAAGCGTAACATGCATCAGTGAGTAAGCTGAAAAGTAAAGGGCACCGCAGGCGCAGTTTATCTCGACAACCTTGTGGTGGCAGTCACCTCGTACTGAAGTGATTGGAAGCGCTGGCAGCCAGTTACTTTTACATAATTATGGGTGCCAATCAGAAGCGGAAGCGCCAGTGCAGAGGCTGTCTGTCCTTGCTGCAGTCAGATAAATGCCCGTTGGCTGACCCGAGTCATGACTGCAGCTCTGGTGTAGACGTCGTTGATAATCCAGCCGTCGACTGCACCACACATGGTTACTGTCCATTTCAGCCAGCTCTTCCTGTGGTGGGTACTGTTACATTACATCGTACACGCCTACTGCCCGCTAAAGCCTATTTGCCATTTGCCTTGACTACTGCCATAAAGACAATCGACCGTTTACATGTCATCTGGCCCCCAGCTCTGGCGGAATGGACAGACTTAATTTTGAAAGTGATCATACATTCCCAATGAATGTTTCTTTACGCCCTGTGCAACCGCGATTTTGTAACATTTCAGGGACCCCGCTGATTGGTCGAAACAGCTTGGAGATCGATTTCAATGTTTAAATTATCTTAGATACTAAAATGGAATAATAATAACAATAATAGTAATACAGATACAACCCGCCTAGGTAGCTACGCATCGGCACCCCGCATCTGGGGTTCACGGAGATGCGTAGGCTTCTGGTCGAGTCTGTCCGGCCCATTTATGGCGAGGGCCATAGTGCCGTCCGGTCTGCATGTTTTTTTTTTTTTTTTTAAGGCGGTTTCCCACCTCCAGCAAGAAGGGCTTGTACCCACATCTCACCTCACACAAACGTTCCACAAACATTCAGAAAACATTTGCACACTTTCACATGGGTTACCACTCGACGCAGAGTGTAGGTGTTCTACATCTACATCTACATGATTACTCTGCTATTCACAATAAAGTGCCTGGCAAAGGGTTCAATCAACCACCTTCATGCTGTCTCTCTACTATTCCACTCTCGAACGGCACGCGGGAAAAACGAGCACTTAAATTTTTCTGTGCGAGCCCTGATTTCTCTTATTTTATCGAGATGATCATTTCTCGCTATGTAGGTGGGTGCCAACAGAACATTTTCACAATCGGAGGAGAAAACTGGCGATTGAAATTTCATGAGAAGATCCCGTCGCAACGAAAAACGCCTTTGTTTAAATGACTGCCGCTCCAGTTCACGTATCATGTCTGTGACACTATCTCCCCTGTTTCACGATAATACGAAACGAGATGCCCTTCTTTGTACTTTTTCGATGTCATCCGTCAGTCCCATCTGGTGCGGATCCCACACTGCACAGCAATACTCCAGAATAGGGCGGACAAGCGTGGTGTAAGCAGTCTCTTTGGTTGACCTGTTGCACCTTCTGAGTTTTCTGCCAATGAATCGCAGCCTTTGGTTTGCTCTACCCACAATGTTCTCTATGTGATCGTTTCAAAAGAATGGTTCAAATGGCTCTGAGCACTATGGGACGTAACTTCTGAGGTCATCAGTCCCCTTGAACTTAGAACTACTTAAACCTAACTAACCTAAGGACATCACACACATCCATGCCCGAGGCAGGATTCTAACCTGCGACCGTAGCGGTCGCCCGGTTCCAGACTGTAGAGCCTAGAACCACTCGCCCACCCCGGCCGGCGTGATCGTTTCAATTTAGATTATTTGCAATTGTAATCCCTAAGTATTTAGTTGAATTTACAGCCCTCAGATTTGTGTGACTTATCGCGTAATTGAAATTTAGCGGATTTCTTTTAGTACTCATGTGAATAACTTCACACTTTTCTTTATTCAGGGTCAATTGCCACTTTTTCGCACCATACAGATATCTTATCTAAATCATTTTGCAAGTCTTTTGATCATCTGATGACTTTACAAGACGGTAAATGACAGCATCATCTAAGATGGCTACTCAGCTTGTCTCCTATGTCGTTAATATAGATCAGGAACAATAGAGGGCCTGTAACACTTCCTTGGGGAACGCCGGATATTTCTTCTGTTTTACTCGATGACTTTCCGCCTATTACTACGAACTGTGACGTTTCTGACAGGAAATCACGAATCCAGTGGCACGAATCCATAGGCACGCAGTTTGATTGGAAGACGCTTGTGAGGAACGGTGTCGAAAGCCTTCTGGAAATCTAAAAATGTGGAATCAATTTGACATCCCCTGTCAATAGTACTTATTAATTCATGAGTATAAAGAGCTAGTTGTGTTTCACAAGAACGATATTTGCTGAATCCGTGCTGACTATATGTCAATAAATCGTTTTCTTCGAGGTACTTCATAATGTTCGAATACAGTATATGTTCTAAAACCCTACTGCAAATCGACGTTAGTGATATAGGCCTGTAATTCAGCGGATTACTCCTACTTCCCTTTGTGGGTATTGGTGTGACTTGAGCAATTTTCCAGTCTTTAGGTACGGATCTTTCTGTGAGCGAGTGGTTGTATATAATTGCTAAATATGGAGCTATTTTATCAGCGTACTCCGAGAGGAACCTGACTGGTATACAGTCTGGACCGGAGACCTTGCCTTTATTAAGTGATTTAAGCTGCTTTGTCACACCGAGGACATCTACTTTTATGTTTCACATCTTGGCAGTTGTTCTTGCGGAGGGGCCGTGCGGTTCTAGGCGCTACAGTCTGGAGCCGAGCGACCGCTACGGTCGCAGGCTCGAATCCTGCCTCGGGCATGGATCTGTGTGATTACCTTAGGTTAGTTAGGTTTAATTAGTTCTAAGTTCTAGGCGACTGATGACCTCAGAAGTTAACTCGCATAGTGCTCAGAGCCATTTGAACCAGTTGTTCTTGATTAGAATTCAGGAAAATTTACTTCGTCTTCTTCGGTGAAGGAGTTTCGGAAAACCATGTTTAATAACTCTGCTTTAGTGGCACTGTCATCAGTGACTTCACCGTTGTTGTCGCGCAGTGAAGGTATTGATTGTGTCTTGCCACTGGTGTACTTTATGTATGACCAGAATCTCTTTGGGTTTTCTGCCAGATTTCGAGAGGTGTTAACAAATTCCGTATCAGAAGGAAAGGATGGTGATAGTGAGGGCATCTGACGATCCTTTACCACTAACTTAGTCAAATCCAATAATAAGAACACACCCACTCCTGAAGATATGGGATAAGCCCAGGAAGAAGAGGGAGAAGAAGAAGAAGCAACCTGTGAAAGCTGCTCCTATTGGCCACAAACAAATGCGAAGACTGACTGAGAAGTGGGATGCCAGCTGACTCATTGTACCTCTCTCAGCACCTTTAAGAATTTTCCCAAAAACTTTGGTATGCAAACATGTTCGCGTTTGCCTTTAACATGCAACGCACCTCTAACTCCCACAAGCTACCCCAGTTGTAGCTCACTCATATTCATTAGTTCATTACTCTAAGTCGCTCGTAGCCATCCACTCCTACTTGCCCTTTCTCACTCACTCATTCAGCCCACCTCATTGTCATTATCTCTTTTGTCTTTCTGAAATTGTCTCCTGTGTCTCGGCCACAGTCCCCTCCGTTCTGTCCTACTATTACACTCTCCTCTCACTGTCGCTGTTTCCCTCTTCCTCTCTCTTACTGCTAACATGTCATTCCTTTCTTCCCACTGCTGCTGTGTCTTCTCACTCTCATTATCTCTCTCTTTTTGGTCGTCATTGTCATATACTCTGTCTCTCATTATCACTGGCTCTCATTCACTTTCACTTTCTCTTTACTCCTTCCTGCCCTGGAACTGTCTCCTTCACTCTTTTCCTGACACTGTTTTGTCACTGCCGGCCGGTGTGGCCTTGCGGTTCTAGGCGCTTCAGTCTGGAACCGCGTGACCGCTACGGTCGCAGGTTCGAATCCTGCCTCGGGCATGGATGTGTGTGATGTCCTTAGGTTGGTTAGGTTTAAGTAGTTCTAAGTTCTAGGGGACTGATGACCACAGATGTTAAGTCCCATAGTGCTCAGAGCCATTTGAACCATTTTTGTTCTGTCACTGTCAGCTATGTTCCACTGCCACTGTGTCCTTCTGTTTCTCTCACACTCCCACTGTCTCCTTCGGTCTTTCTATAGCACAACCACTGTCTACAACCTTCCAGTATTTATTACTTTTCCGTCTCTTTGCCACTGTCACTGTCTTCTCTCTCAGCATTAAAAAGCTCGAATATGATCACATGCCAAAATTTTTGGGAATATTTTCAAAGGTACTGAGGATGGTGGAATGAGTCGCATGTCAAAAATTTTGGGAATATTTACAAAGTTGATGAGGATGGCTGAGTGAGGTAGATGGTACCATGCTTTTCAGTGAGAATCTTTTAAACAGGAACATACTCGCATTTTTTTTCTGCTGCGATGGGACCATTATTTCGCTACGATATTGCAGTGCCTGTGTTAATCTGACTACAATTCAAAGTTCCTTTTGGCATGCATGCAGGTCCAAAGAAACAGGCACTGCGGCGAGCACAGCCGTTACGAAAAGCATTAAAAAGAAGTCGCAATTGCGAATACGAATATGGTAGGTAGTCTTACTTGCAATTGCGACTTCATTTGATATTTTTCCGCTAGTTCTCTTCTTTGCCCTGTTGCAGCAGAACATGTACCTCACTTGTAAAGAAATGTATTGATTAGTAAAATTTAGATAGTTTACTCACGTGAAACTGAAATAACGCAAAACTAATATCACACTTCAGACCGTATTTTGTGTGCAAAAATTTTTGCAATAGCTTTAGTACTGCAACTTGGGGTTTCTAGACGATAATTGAGACACTTTCTCCGTGCTAAATCACTTTATAAACTACATTTTCGCCTCACCTCAGACTTTACATGCGTATTTTACGTGTAGAAGTAGAGTGATCTTGAATCTATGTATTTCGGAAACGGATGAAGGTATGAACAACATTTTCAAAGCTGTTCGAAATTGAGATCGTACGAATACATAATAGAAATTATAGTCAGTTGTTGTGCGTGGCTATCTTGGAATCCATGGCTACGTTTCGGTGCGCTGATGACGCTGAAAAAATAGTAAAAAAACTTTTCTTGTCGTTTTCCGAGGAACAACTCATGAACTGATGGTGCCTCCCGTCAGTCCCACCGTAGACCACATCAAATGCAAAAATGAACCAAGCGATTTGCTCCATTTTCTTAAGCAGGTGGAAGTATGTAAGATTCGTACATTGACCCTATACTGTAGGATAGTGGTACTAAGCCGATCCCTTCTGTACACTAGTGGTCCCTAGTCCAAAGGCTGTCCAAAGAACTTGACCCTACCTTTTTATCGCCAATAGAAACCGAGGTACGAGCACCGGAAAATCCCGGTTTATGTGTGACGTTTTGGAACACATTAGATATGAAAGTTACCGCACGAGTACCGATTGAGCACAGTAAAGATATGTAAACCAAATACACTACGTGAACAAAAGTATCCGGACACCCCCAAAAACATACGTTTTTCATATTAGGTGCATTGTCCTGCCACCTACTGCCAGGTACTCCTTATCAGCTACCTCAGTAGTCATTAGACATCGTGAGAGAGCAGAATGGGGCGCCCCGCGGAACTCAAGGACTTCGAACGTAGTCAGGTGATTTTGGGTGTCACTTGCGTGCGAGATTTTCACATTCCCAAACATCCATAGGTCCACTGTTTCCAATGTGATAGTGTAGTGGAAACGTGAAGGGACACGTACAGTACAAAAGCATACAGGTCGACCTCGTCTCTTGACTGACAGAGACTGCCGACAATTGAAGAGGGTCGTAATGTGTAATGGGCAGACATCTATACAGACCATCACACAGGAATTCGAAACTTCATCAGGATCCACTGCAAGTACTAGAAAACTTGGATTCCTTGGTCGAGGGGCTGCTCGTAAGCCACACATAGTACCTGTAAATGCCAAACGACGCCTCGTTTGGTGTAAGGAGCGTAAACATTGGAAGACTGAACAGAGGAAAAAATGTTGTGTGGAGTGACGAATCACGGTACGCAATCTGGCGATCCGCTGGCAGGGTGTGGGTATGGCGAATGTCCGGTGAACGTCATCTGCCAGCGTGTGTAGTGTCAACAGTAAAATTCAGAGGCCGTGGTGTTATGGTGTGGTAGTGTTTTCCATGGAGGGGGCTTGCACCCCTTGTTGTTTTGCGTGGCACTATCACAGCAAAGGTCTACACTGATGTTTTAAGCACGTTCTTGCTTCCCACTGTTGAAGAACAATTCGGGGATGGTATTGCATCTTTCAACACGATCGAGCACCTGTTCATAATGCACGGCCTGTGGCGGATTGATCACATGACAATATAATCCCTATAGTGGACTGGCCTGCACAGAGTTCTGAGCCGAATCCTACAGAAGACCTTTGGGATGTTTTGGAACGCCGACTTCGTGCCAGGCCTCACCGACCGACATCGATACCTCTCCTCAGTGCAGCACCCCGTGAAGAATGGGCTGCCAATCCCCAAGGAACCTTCCAGCACCTGATTGAACGTATGTCTGCGAGAGTGGAAGCTGTCATCAAGGCTAAGGGTGGGCCAACGTCATACTGAATTCCAGAATTACCGATGGAGGGCTTCACGAACTTGCAAGTCATTTTCAGAAAGATGTCCGGATACTTTTGATCACATAGTTTATATATAAGGATGGATACGAGTTATTAATTAGTAGAATAACAACTGAAAAAAGATGTGTAGAAGAAGAGTCAGCAGCGGGCTTTCGGCATGGCAAGGAAGGCACTACGGCGCACAATGGGCCGCCATGTGTGGGGGGAGCCTTGGTGGATGTCACACATGTTGGGTCTCGAGTGCGACTTCGCTGGTGCCACAGTGCAAACTCTTTTGTGCAGCCTAAGACGGTGTGATTGTGGACATACAATGGTGTGGACGTTCGAAAATAGATTCCTAGTTTACGCATCATACCGAAGATACCCATCAAAAATAGTGTTTACACATTTGCTGCATGGCACTGTGAACTAACTCGTGGCAGTAGTATAAAGCCCATAATACACTAAGGACCTCTGTGACAATTATGCGCAGTTGGCTTCAACACTTTATGTTATGCATCTATGGTGTACTGTCCAAATGCTACAGCTGTGGTTTGGGCAACTACCTTTTTTTTTTAATTATTACAAACAGCACTCCGCTTAAAACTATCCGAAATGATCATCCACCTCCATATTTATCTTAAAGCGGATCAGTTGCGTATGGCACACAATTACAACTCTTATTATAATAGATGCGAGCTTACACATCTGCCGATTGTATTCCATCTTGCAAGCCAACAATGTATATGGTGCTTCAATCAGATTCATCTGACTTCACAGGCCTATACATTATACGAGACAGAATATAGAAACGCGGAGTAAAATATAACTTCTGCAAAGGGCAACAACGTTTTTATTTTGAAGAGAACCATGCGGTTCTATAACAGTAAACATTTCACATTCACGCACGTACAACAGTGGGGTAAGCCGCGCTCGGTAGCCGTGCGTGCGGTCTAATGCGTTTTGTCACGTTTCGCGCGTCTCCCCCCGTCGGAGGTTCGAGTCCTCCCTCGGGCAAAGGTGTGTGTGTTGTCCGTAGCGTAAGTTAGTTTAAGTTAGATTAAGTAGTGTGTAGATGACCTCAGCAGTTTGGTCCCATAGTCCTTACCATACAATTTCCACATTTTCCAAACAGTGGGGTAAATTTTACGATTACTCCCAGATAACAGTTTCCATTTCCTTTTCACTAAAGTAGAATGTGCTCTCCACTTGAGGCGTGACAAACCTCCAGACGGAGTGAGACAGTCCCATTCATCTGCAAGTATGTCTGGAGTTACTGCATTCACTGCAGTTACTACGCAGCGTCAAGAGTTGTTGGAAGAGCAGGTACGTACAGCGATCTTTTTACAACCCTATAACAAAATAGTCACATGCCGTGAGATCAGGCGACCTTCGATGCCAATGGTTCAATGCGATAGCTGGACGCCACTCATGGCTGATCCCTCATTGAGGAAGCACATTGCTAAGAAAGGCTCTTACACGCAGATGCCCGTATGGTGGTGCTCCGTCCTGTTGGAAAATGAAATTTCCGGCATGTTCTCGCACTTGTGGGGAAAGCAACTGAACGGACGAGGGAGCGAATTAGCTGCACCAGGAGCAGCCCTATCGCCAACGACATGAAGAGGCAAGCTAAAATTTTTGTTTTTATGCGTAAGTTACACTCCGCCCCACGTTTCTCTTAAATCGGATGAATCATTTCGATTACCCTGTACAGCTCACCATATGCGTCCTCTATCATTTTAGAAGTAGCAATGGTACCACACAGCAACGGGATTTTTGTAATTTTATATATTTATGGCACGTGAAGTTCAGATCTCAAATATACCCCTTCCTAAAGCAGTTCGACGCAACTCTAAAAGAATCTCGAGAAAATAGACTTTGAAGTTTTCCCACCACATTAAATACGCTAAAATGAGGTACACGTGATTCTACGTGGTGTCAGGCTCTTTGGCGGAGTGCTCCAGGTAGAATCAAATTTTAAACAAAGGTTCTTGTTCTACGAGCATTTTTATGAAGCGTAGAATACATAAAGCGCACGAGACTGGTAATATCTAGACTGAGTCTCGTCTCGGTCATTATTTTTTCGTTTCTTCGTGCAGTTGGAAAGCTGCGCCATTTAAATATAAAATTCATCAAGTATATGTCCGCCCCTGTAGCTGAGTGCTCAGCGCGATGGAATGTCATACCTAACGGCCCGGATTCGATTTCCGGCTGGGTCGGAGATTTTCTCCGCTCAGGGGGATTTCCGGCAGGGTCGGAGATTTTCTCCGCTTAGGGGCTGGGTGTGGTGTTGTCCTTATCATCATCAATTCATCCCCATCGACACGCAAGTCGCGAAAGTGGCATCAACTCGAAAGACTTGCATTTAATCAAATATATGCTAATCAAGACATTTCATTGTCAGTTTTATGAAAAATGCACGTCTTCTTATTTTTAATTATAAGTTTCACAAAAAATCCAGCTTTTATTGCAAACAAAAATTGTTAAGTACATACCTTTCCTAAAATAAAAATGATATATTGCTGCTAACCATATTGTAGACATGTCGAGTCACAGACAGGCACAACAAAAAGACTATTAACAAGTAACCTTTCAGCCAAAAGAACTTTCCGAAGTGAATTACACTACACACACACACACACACACACACACACACACACACACACACATTAACGCAAACGCAACTCACACATACATACTGCACCAGCAATGTGGCTGGTCTCGGCTGCCAGAGACTGTGGTCATGTGTGTGTGTGTGAGTTGCCTTTGCGTGAATGTGTGGGTATTCCGAAAACAGCCTTAAAACCTAAAGCTTACTTGTTAACAGTCCTTTTGTTGAGCCTATCTGCGACTCATCGTCCCCGCTATATGGTAAATAGCAATTTATCCTTTACATAATATGAAGTGTCGGCAGACGTGCCGACACTGTTTTTAGAGAATGAGGCCGAAATGCACGCGTCAACTCACGCAGACTTGCTTAGGTCTGAAACAGAATACGTAATGAATGCTATAAAGAAAAGTACGTAGCTGCTGGAATACTTAACTTTAATCCGTCATTTGTATACAGCATTCTTGATGATACAAGTGAGACTCTCTCTAGAAATGGTTAATGGCGCCTTGCTAGGTCGTAGCCATGGACTTAGCTGAAGGCTATTCTAACTATCTCTCGGCAAATGAGAGAAAGGCTTCGTCAGTGTAGTCGCTAGCAAAGTCGTCCGTGCAACTGGGACGAGTCCTAGTACGTCTCTCTAGACCTGCTGTGTGGTGGCGCTCGGTCTGCAATTACTGACAGTGGCGACACGCGGGTCCGACATGTACTAATGGACCGCGGCCGATTTAAAGCTACCACCTAGCAAGTGTGGTGTCTGGCGGTGACACCACATAATATATCATTCCATCCTGGATTTTCCATTGTTTGGTTTTATCTCTTATAAAATATTGTTAATCGAGATTGTATAGTTAAGAAATACAAATTAAAGTCTTTTCCATCTTTCCGTATTTTACGCTTCACGTAAATGCCCATAGAACTTGCACCTTTGTTGAAACATTTCATTTCGTGAGGAACCCAGCCGTCCCCTCGGCCTCCTCCCCTCGCCACACGTCAGGCGAGCACCCTATCACATGGCCACATTGCTTGTCGAAAGACCACCGCCACAGCTTAGCATATGAAGAACGGTCAGAAAACCTCAAAGCCGATTTCCTTGAGTATTTTCGAGGCTTACATCAAACTGCTTTCGGTCCCCTTGTTAGAAATTTTAATGTACACTATGTGATGAAAACTATCCGGACACTTGTGGATATTAATATGGGTTGTGCTCATCTTTCGCCTCTATGATGGCTTGAACGTCCTGCTGGAATGCCCAAGTTCTTCTCAATGCACCATGGACATGAATGGATGCAGGTGATCAGACAGGATGCTCACGTACGTACAATTTTAAAGAAGTATCTGAATGTATGTGGAGCAATGGCAGCCTATTCTTCAAGAGCCTAAACCAGAGGAGGCATCGATGTTGGACGGAGAGGCCTGAAGCAAAATCGATGTTTCTTCCCCAAACCACTGCCTCACAGATGCTGATTTATGGTACAGCGCACTGCCTTGCTGATGCAAAAAAAATCATCGTTTCCGAACTGTCCCTCTACTGTACGCTGTACTCAATGCTGTAAAATAGACTCAACAGCCAAAAAATTTGGTATACCTGCCCAATATCGTGTAGGGCCCCCCGCGAGCACACTGAAGTGCAGCAACACGACGTGGCATGGATTCATCTAATGTCTAAAGTAGTACTGAAGGAAACTGAGACGATGAATCCTGCAGGGCTCTCCATAAATCCGAAAGAGTAGCGGTTGGAGATCACTTGTGAACAGCACATTCCAAGGCATCCCAGATGTGCTCAATAAAGGTCGTGTCTGGGGAGTCTGGTGGCCAGTGGAACTGTTTAAACTCAGGAGAGTGTTCCTGGAGCCACTCTGTAGCAATTCTGGATGTGTGGGGTGTCGAATTGTCCTGCTGGAATGCCCAAGTTCCTCTCAATGCACCATGGACATGAATGGATGCAGGTGATTAGACAGGATGCTCACGTACGTGACATCTGTCAGAGTTGTATCTAGACATATCAGGGATCCCATATGACTTCAACTGCACGCTTCCCACATCATTACAGAGCTTCCACCAGTTTGAACAGTCCACTGTTGACATGCAGGGTCCATGGATTGGTGAGGTTGTCCCCATACCCGTACACGTCCATCCGCTCGATATAATTTGAAACGAGACTCGTCCGACCAGACAACATTTTTCCAGTCATCAACAGTCCATTATCGGTGTTGACGGACCAAGGCGTGGCGTAAAGCATTTTTTTGTGCTGTCACCATGGGTACATGAGCGGGCCTTCGGTTTCGAAAGCCCATATCGATGATGTTTCGTTGAATGGTTCGCACGCTGACGCTTGTTGATGGCCCGGCACTGAAATCTGCAGCAATTTGCGGAAGGGTTGCACTTCTCTCACGTTGAACGATTTTCTTCAGTCGTCGTTGGTCCCGTTCTTGCAGGATCTTTGTCTGGCCGCAATGATGTCGGAGATTTGAATATCTTACCGGATTCCTGATATTCACGGTACAATAGTGAAATTATCGTACGGGAAAATCCCCACTTTAACCCTACCTCGGAGATCTGTGTCCCATCGCTCGTGCGCCGACTAAAATACCTAGTTCAAACTCACTTAAATCTTGATACCGTGCCATTGTAGCAGCAGTAACCCATCTAACAACTGCGTCAGACACTTGTCGTCTTATACATGCGTTGCCGACCGCAGCGCCATCTTCTGGCTGTTTACATATCTCTGTATTTGAATACGCTTGCCGATACCAGTTTCTTTGGCGCTTCAGTGTATGTTCCTATCGCATCATATTTAGAACTCTTCTAGGGGACCAACCACAACCACGTAAAACACCCACATACGGTAACGCCGCCTACTCCGTACTTTACTACTTACCTGTTGGTAGCACTCATGATGGCAGGTACAGTTCTCCAGGCATCCGCCACATCCAAACTCTTCCATTGGATTGACACGGCCGGCCGGAGTGGCCTAGCGGTTCTAGGCGCTACAGTCTGGAACCGCGCGACCGCCACGGTCGCAGGTCCGAATCTTGCCTCGAGCATGGATGTGTGTGATGTCAGGTTTAAGTAGTTCTAAGTTCTCGGGGACTGATGACCTCAGCAGTTGAAGTCCCATAATGCTCAGAACCATTTGAACCATTTTTTTGAGTCGCCACCTCCCTTTCCACTGGCGGGTCCACCTCTCGTGACATCTAACGGTCAAAGCTGCATTACATAGGTATGTCGGAATACTTTTTTCCCCTTTATCGTTATTTCATTCCCCTGCCCCATATGGGCAGGGGAGGGCTGTCAGCAGCACAATCCGTCGCTCTTCAGCCGAGAGACATGACAGCTAATACAAGAAGAAAATGATACATACAAAGGCAGTACAAAGAAAGGCGAATACTTTGGGTCGGATAGTGTAAATATGTAACTGTACTCTCAAACATCTACAAAAAAAAATGGTTCAAATGGCTCTGAGCACTATGGGACTCAACTGCTGTGGTCATCAGTCCCCTAGAACTTAGAACTACTTAAACCTAACTAACCTAAGGACATCACACATACCCATGCCCGAGGCAGGATTCGAACCTGCGACCGTAGCAGCAGCGCGGCTCCGGACTGGAGCGCCTAGAACCGCACGGCCACCGCGGCCGGCCAAACATCTACGTTTTTCATTAAATAGGAGTATGTAATGTTGTCGTGGTAAGTTTTTCGTCTGGAGAGGAAGAGATAGCCGAACAACTACGCTCCATAAATCGTTCATCCTGCTACGCTGTAACTATTTTTGCGGTTTTTGCCGTCGATATAACAGTCTTAAATTGTGATACAAGCAAGCGCGCCATCTGCCAAGCACGTGCGTGGTACATATATAGGTGAAAGTTTACACTGATACAAGGGCACATGAATCGAAAGAAAATCCGCATCGTACGGACGTCAGCGGCGGGGAGAATCCGTTTGAGAGTGGCGTCATTGCCGTTTGATGTCGGTGCAGTGGAGGAGCTAAACCGTTTCCGAACCGCCCGCTTCCAACATAAATATCCTGCTGCGCAAGTACCGACCTTGATGCTGTCGCAGATACTCGCGGATGTGTGTGCAGGACCAGTGTGCTTTCTATTTCAAACAGACTTTTGTGGGGCTCTATATCTGGAAATCGATGCGCCACGAATGTAGCAGAAACTGTGTGAGCAACCAATATAATTGGGTACTTGGGTAACAAGCAACTCGGTTTATTAATTCTACCTGTGTTCTTTTTATTTTCTTTCTTGCAAAACATATGATGATCCGCAATAAAAGATATGAGCTGCATTATTTATTGACCATATTCCATTTATACTTTTTATAAAGTCCACTGCCGCAGTTTTCTTGCTGTCTGCTAGATTGATATATTCGATTAAGCTTTTTGTATATAATTTATGGTTTGTATATACGACGTGTGTGTAATTTATGTATTTATATTTGTTCCATACTTAACTGTTATTTCAAGTGATATCTCCTGGAAATGATGGGACATACGAGCAGGTCAATTACAGAGGGGGCGGTATCTGACAAGCTGCATTTTTCTTCTGTATATGAAGGCGAATCACAGAAACTACTGTACGGATTTTGAAACGGTTATCACTAATCGATAGATTAACAAAGAAATTCTGTATATGATTCATTACGGCTGTAAGCAGGCTGTTTAGGTTTTTATGTTGGTACCGCCACGTAGCGCTCAGTATGAAAATCACTGGCTGTACTGTGCGCAGTTGGAGGTGGCTGGTTGGCATTGTTGGAATATTCGCTGTTGTAGTGTTGGGCAGTTGGATGTGAACAGCGCGTAGCGTTGTGCAGTTGGAGGTGGCTGGTTGGCACTGTTGGAATATTCGCTATTGTAGTGTTGGGCAGTTGGATGTGAACAGCGCGTAGTGTTGTGCAGTTGGAGGTGAGCTGCCAGCAGTGGTGGATGCGGAGAGAGAGATGCTAGAGTTTAGAGCAGACGATCTTCTGGACGTGTGTCCATCAGGAAAAGGAAATTTGTTTAAATGGATGTCACAAAATTATATAAGTTTACCAGCACAGTAATTCATATTTTTTTCATATGCCATATGAAACGTCCCCTCGGAAAAAATTATGAATTACTCTGCTGGTAAACTTGTACGTTATTTGATACAAAGACAGCTGAGTAAAACTGAATGTACTCAGTTCTCTGTTTACTTATTCTGATCATCACTAAACTGACACACAATATTTTTTTTTTAGTGCAACGCAATCTGACTTTCAATAATCCCTACAAAAGAATGGCCCTGCCTAACAATAACCTATACCTTTCATGAATTACTTACCTCACAAAAATCTTCGTTACTCGAACTACTGCAATACAGCGAGCGCCAATACTGTCAGCTAAATAAAAGATTCTAACTACTGAAGGCACAAACTACTGATAGGCATAGTTAGCAAATGAAAGATTTTGATGGAGAACAAACAATGTATTTACCTTAACAGTGTTCAAAAGTATATAATTTTGTGAC